>NC_056680.1:92119276-93373205 GCF_018350215.1 Panthera leo
CATTTTCAAAAAAGTAGAATGCCATTGCAGGCTATATAGTCACAAAACTTTCTAAAATCCAATTAACAGTAGGCAACAAAGAGAAAATACATGTACTATTTGTACTTAGAGTTGACATCAGTGTTGTATGAAACTTGACAAAGCATAGTACTGGCTACTGAGGAACCAAAAGGCAGAGCCTTGAAAGCTTGCAGGACTAGAGATGAAAGAGACCAAGTCTTCTTGAGATAGCAGGCATCCCTTAGAAGCTTTCGATGGCAAAGAAGGGAGAGCAAATAGTGGAGTTAACGGGTTCCACTAGGCCTTTTCTTCACATCGTCCCACCGGTAAGGGAGAGGGACACCTCCTAACTGCCAGATGCTGGTGACATTTAGAGTACCCACATGGTCAGCACTGATATCACAGGTGGTGGAGAGCTTCATTAACCAGTTGGCGGGAAAAGAAGTCCAGTCTCCCATCTTAACCTTTTCTGACACTAACCTGGGAGTTAGGGGGTACCTTTTACAACTGCATAGGGTGCAAGTCTAGGTTAACCACATAGCCATTACTGGGTTGAATGGGGTGAGAGCCCCAGGTTTTTTCTGCAGTGTATGGCTGGACTAGAGTAGTTATTGTCTAAGAGTCTTCTGTTTTACTAGACTGCCCTAGCTTGTTCCCTTGGCTTAAAAAAAGCAGACTTTTCTGGTGCTTTTTTTTTTCCTACCATGTACCTGTTGGCCTTTACAGATTGTTATCACCTTCAGTTCCCACTGTGGGATATAAGAGGCAAAAAGAAAATCCAGGGAACACAGCACAATGTCATTCCTCAGGTTGCAAGTTTCTTAGTCAGTCTGCTTTGTTTTCTCTACCTTTTAGCATCTTCTAATGATTGTTTTATACATAATGTTTTATGTATAATTTTCTGTTGTACTTAGAAGAATAGGAAAAACTACATCTACTGTAACCTCTTGGAAACAGAAGTTGGCTACAGTCATGTGCATTTTTATTTCTGGGAAGTAGATTTATTAATGTTGAAAACAATTTTTTAAATTTTTGTTAGGAGTCCCTGTTGTTTAACACACTATATGCAGAAAAGATTCAGACATCCAAAATGTTAGTTTCAATTTTTTTTACTATACTATAATATGTTAGATCTTCCAAAAAAAAACAACAACTTCCCCCCACCCCCCTAAAGCTAATGGCAAGTCCTGGCGATGAGTATTGAGAATATCTGAAACAAATTACTCACATTTTAAATACATGAAGGAATGCCTTTTTAGTATACACTGTTTCTTACAGATAAACTTCTGCTTTACTCTTACGTTGCCTCCCCCCCCCAAAGGAATTCTCTGTCATTAGGTAGAAGATAGAAGTGTTGAGGTCAAGCTCACTGAAGGAAATTTGCCGTCATTCCTTTGCACACTTACTGATTTCAGAATGTTTGGTTGAGGGTCAGAGCATCCCCATTCTAATGCCATGCTTGACCTTTAAAAGGAATGATGTGTATTATTAGTTCTGCAGTGCATTTCCCTCCACATATTAATGTCCCTTGAAATCCAGCGTGCCTTACACTTGTGGTGAGGTGACAATTGTCATCGCCTGCTCACGTGCAGTGTAAGATCAGAATGTCCAGTTTGGGTGTCAGTGGCTTAGAAGAGAATCTCACGGACAATACCATAGCCCTCTTGTATTTCCTGGGAATCAAAAGACTGTGGATGAGGTGGAACATGTGGGGAAGTGGAGGGCTGTGCTTTATCCCCAAATTAAGAAAGCAAGCAGGCTGACTTCCTTCAGTTGTGAAGCCACCTTAGGAGTCATCTCTAAGGACTTTTAGTGCTTCTATAGATTATTTTAAGAAATTCTGTGCCACCGATGCTTTTGATGGAACAGAGGTTGATATTTTGTGAAAATTGTGGGCATTCATGACTCTAGATAGAAAATCTGTGTAGATTCCAAAGATTACCAATTTGAAACTCTAAATATGAAGAAATTTTTAGGAAAATTTTAATTTATTTCACATATATTTTTATGCATGTACAGAAGTAATATGGTATAAAATTCCACAAAAATATATCTTTCAGTAAGTATAAAGTGAAATTTTGTGGTAAGAAAATGTGAAATAGTTCAATTGACAGTATGTTTTTTTTTTTTAACAGATCTTAATAATAGACCATTTCCTTGATAGCATTTTAAAATATATTTATAATCTTCTGTCTTGAGCTTAGAGAATCTTGATTAATTATTTAAGGGGACTTCCCAGAAAACAATAGATGCTTTTGTTTGGAGTCCTCAATTTTTTTTGCATGTGTATATCTATCTATCTATCAATCTATACACACATATACACATATATGTTAATATAACCTATTGTAAGATACATATGTATCTTGTATGTTATTTATACAATATATATTATTTATACATTATATGTTATGTATAATATTATATACCTATGTGTGTGTGTATATATATGTATATATATATATATGTATGTGTATATATATATATATATATACACATACATATATATATATAAAACTAGTTTTCTAGATGTGTGTCATTTCCCTCAACAGCTGCTACAGGTTGTTACTTAAGTTAGAAAGTTTTCAAAGTATACTTTTATTAATCTCTTAGACCAAACTAAGCCTAAATACATGGTAGTTGTTTAATAAACACTCATTGAATGGAATATACACAGTGGCTTCATTTCCACATCGCTCAAGAGAGGCAACCCAGCAATGGTGTTGAGCAGGAGAGGCAGTCGTTGCTGGGGCTGTTACACACACATCATACTATATGTCACTCTTCTGTATTTATCCCTTCATTTTTTTTACAAATGGTATTGATTGTTATTATCTTAACTTAGCATGATTTTCATGTTGGCAAAGTATTCTGAATCATGTCAGAGATTTATTTTCTTCTGGCATTGTCGTTAAGTTCTTGCTTTGTATATTAAACAATAAGAAGTGTATCTAAAGAATTAAGTTGAAGTATTCCCATCCTCAGGTGAACTCTTTTAACAGCATGTCTATTTCCCTTGGGCCCAAATTCCTAGGCAGTGAAACCTGTGCTTTATTCTTGTAGCAGTTATCATAGACTAACTGCTTCATGCATGTGGAACAACAAACTACAAATCTGACAGATTTGTCGGAGAATCAGGAGAGAAGGTGAACACTTAAAAAGAAAACTTTGTTTGCATAAAATGGATGTCTATCAGATGCTGTCCAGCCTCATAATTAAATTTCTCAGGTCCAAAGAAGGTTGGGAGGGACTAGACATGTTTTACACAAGGAAATAGTTACCTCTTTGAAGCACTTTTTAAAAACTCCTTAACTACAAAAAAATCACACAGAAAATACAAAATTATAAGTGATTTACCTTTTGCTACTATACAAAGGTACATTTAGGTCAACAGAAAAAGCGTTGATCTTTTTCTCCCTCAAATCGTAGTTTATTCACCATATAACATATTTGGTTTATTCACAGTGGCTCAGTATGAGATTCAAGTTTTCAGCTATTTTTCCAGAAAACAGGAAATGGAGTAGATTAGATATAAACAAGAAGGAAAAATACACAGTCAGTGAAGCTCTCAACTTTTAAGGCACTGGGTTTTTTCCTTTCTTTCTCTCTCCCTTACTGTCTCTCTTTCTCCCCCTACCCCCGCCTCCCTCCCTCTTCCTGGGTATTTCTATTCTCCACCTTTCATTCAGGACCGCTCATTATTCTTTTTTTAAATGACAAGAGCCATTCCAGCCTTATTAAGTGGAAACTTGACCGAGAGCAATGAAAAGGTCACCTGTAATTCAGGCTACAAGTGATAAAAATTCAGGGGTTAAGATCAACAGACACTGGGAGGAAAATTGAAAAAATAGAGATAAAGATTTATAGACATGAGGCTATTCAAAAAAGACCAAGCACTGCCAGTTGCTGAGAAATCAAATTGATGGCCAGAAAATAAGATCAGATTAAGAAATATGAGGTTGGAAGGGCCTCCTGAGGCACAGGCAAGGGACACTGAAATATATTTTTAGCCGATTATGAAGGGTCTGGGAATGGATAGCTCTAAAATCCTTTTACACTACATCACAATGTGTCACATATTCCTTGAGAAACTCAATTACCAAACATCCCAGACAACATGAGTGCTTCTTGTTGAAGTGAGAAAAACTTTGAAAGTGACATGAAATGCTAAATTGGCTTTCAGGGTTCAGGAAAGTAGTTTATAAGTAGGCATAAACCCTGATTTCCTTCAGCACAAGAAGCTCATATCTACCGACAAGTACCTGTTACTTGTGAAAGGTAACTAAATAGATTAAAAAAAAGTTTCAAGATGGTTCTGAGCCCTTAAAATGCATACAGATGTGCATTTTTATTTATAATTATTTAAGGCCTCTCTTCTTTAGTGTATCTTTCCTCAGCTGTAATTTACCTGGGGGAGGTGCTTAGAGGCTAATCAAAAGTAAACAAGTCCGGGAAACATATATATTGAGAAAGTACATTGTGTATGAAAGGGAGTGGAGAAGAATTTTTTTTAAGAGTTGGAACAAATCAGAATTATTGAAAAAATATTAGAGGGAAGAAACTAATATATCCTAAGAGCAATAATATATCAGAATAAATTAAGGCAATAATTAATTTCAATCCAATTGCTTGAAACTCTCCTTTGCCTTCAAATATCCTCTCTCTCTAGACTTGATTTAGGTACATGACTGTCCATAATTAACAGTGTAATTTGAAATCCCCAAACACCCTTGCATCTAGGCATGGTGTCAAGGCTAAGTTCTGATCAGTGGGACAGAAGCAGAAATAATATGCACATCCTCAAGAATCTGTCTTTAAAGATGATTTGCTCATTCTTCTCTCCTTCTTGTCTTCAACGGCATCATCATCGCTTCCAGACTTCTGCACCTGCCAATCGACCCCTACATCATGTTCTAGCTCCCATGGGGGCTCCAATTGTTTTCTGGCTACATCAGTTATCTTCCTTCCCTAGTCCCTTTGGCTCTCGAGGTGGTACATCTTACCATCTCAAGAGGATCTGGGTACCTCAGTGTTATTTCCTCATTATATCTCTGCTTTAAAAGATCTTAGTTTGAGCCATCCTTTTCCTGCAGAGACCCTGAATGACACAAATAATAGCCATAAGGTTTTTTTTGTAAGGTTTAAATAAGTTAACAAACATGAAATGAGTGGAATTGTGCCTTGTTTATAGTAAACCTTCAATAAATGTTAGTAATTTATCCATGGAAAACATGTAACCAGTAAGCAATACTGCATCCCTCATGAGGATCTTCTGTAGACTAAAGCTGTGTTATCTATGAAGTGTTTTTCAGACTTCCTCACATATAGTAGGCACTCCACGCTATTACTCTTACTGAAGGGCTTAATTGATTATATGTACACAGAGTTAGTTTGTGTGAGCTTTAGCAAGATGATAAATTCAAAGCAGAACAGTGAGGGAAAGAAAGTGTTTGTTTCACCAAGCAAATACATATCAGTTTCTGTAACTAGGCTATAAATGGCAATTAAATCAAGTGGAGTTGGTTTTGCTCCCAGGTGTGTGCCTGAGAACTCGCTGGTGTGGCAAACAGAGAAACGACTAACACTCTGCTCACAAAATGGCAGACTCATTGCATGGGTGGTAGGAATGAGGGATGGCACGCAAGGGAAAGCACAGAGTGACCCTTGATCCAGTTGTAGAAGAAGGTAGATTGTCAAACTAACCCTAAGTACCTGCAGGCAATTGCAAGAGAGGGGGAATTAGAGTTTGACATAGTATTCCTTGGCAGGTAGGGTCGATTTCATAGAAAGTCCATACTCTCACGATACAAAGGCAGTTGCTGGGTCCCAACGCAGAACAGCTGCCTGAGCAGGTTCACTGAGCAGTGGAAGCCAAAACTCCTGCAAGCAACATGCCTCCCTGGAACTGATGAGAGAATCGGATTGGAGAACCCAATCTCCAGCAAGGCGCAGAGGCCTGAGTGGGCCAACCTGGCAACAGAGAAGGCAAACTAAAAGCCAAGGAGGGAAACCTTAGGATAACATTCAGTCATTCTCGAAAATGTGTCAGAGCATAAAAGAATGGTCTCTTTATGTAGATTTTGAGAGGTTCTGGGCTTCATTTCATTGAAGGTTAGAAGTATTAAAGGCATAGCCTAGTTGGGGCTTCAGTCAGAAGCTGTTATGGTTGAATCATGTCCTTCAAAATTTTTTATATTGAAATTCTAATCCCCCAGCATCTCATAATGTAATAGGAATGTGATAAGGTCTTTACAGAGGTAATCAAGTTGAAATAAAGTCATTAGGGTGGACTCTAATCCAATGTGACTGGTGTCCTTATAAAAAGGAACAACCTGGAGACAGACCCGTAAACAGGGAGAACAGTATGTGAACAGGAGGCAGAGATTGGAGTGAGAAACCTACAGGCCAAAGAACATGAATGACAGCAAACTGGCAAGTGAAATGAGAGGCTCGGAACAAATTCTTCCTCCCACTCCCTCAGAAGGAACCCAACTCTGCTGACACCTGGATCGCGCCCTTCTCATCTCCAGAGCCATGAGCAATCCATTTCTGTCGTTTAAGCCATAAAGTCTGTGGCAGTTTGTTCTGGCAGCCCTAGCACGCAAACACAGAAGCTGACAACAAAGTCCACGTATTCGTCAAGAGTATTTTAAATAAAAGTGATCAAAACAAAACACAATCCCTCACTTTATCATAAACTGTAGCAGGAAACTTGTAAGATCGGGCAAATGAAAAGTCTAGGAAATGTGCAGGTCCTGAGAACATCTCGATTTATGCAGTTAACTAACGCTATCAGCGTCTGTGCTGGCTCGTTTCCCTGGCAACTTCTGCTGAAATGATAGAGAAGACAGAACCTCACCAGCTTGGAGGCTTCAGAGAGCTCCTACCAGCAAGCAAAGCCCAACAGCTTCTTTTCCAGGATTTGTCTCAACATACATGTTATATCCCATGTCGTCCTGTATTACTTAATTATTACCCATTGCTTTACATGTCTGAGACACTTGGTAAGAGGTAAATGGATGGGAATACGTGGAAAAATTAATATTGATTCAGTGTGGTATTTCTCCATTTACTATGCTATCTGCTGTTCTAGCAACAAATAGGGATATTTTCATTTGAGAATGAAAATTCAGCATAAGAAATAAAGGAATAACAGGTCAGGCAGGAAAGATGAATTTTTTTGTTTACTTAGGTTGTTGTCTGATTCTTAGACGTATCTTCTCCATCAAGAGGAGGCTTTTAGGGATGCCTGGGTGGCTCAGTCGGTTAAACGTCCGACTTCAGCTCAGGTCATGATTCATGATTTGTGAGTTCCAGCCCCACATTGAGCTCTGTGTTGACAGCTCAGGGCCTGGAGCCTGCTTCAGATTCTGTGTCTCCCTCTCTCTCTGCCCCCCACCCCCACTTGCTCACATGTGCGTTCTCTCTCTCTCAAAAACAAACTCAAAAGGAAAAAAAAGGGAGCCTTATATAATGTAAAACCTCTTGTCAGAGGTTAGGAACCCTGGATCCAGCCACTGAGACATTGGAAAGGTAATTTAACATTTTTATCACCTACTCAGTCTACTCACCTGGGCGGGGGGAAAGCAGTTTCATGATCTGATATTACTATGCTAAGATTTCTGTGATTTATGTAGTAGAGGACCCCAAGGGCTTGACCCAGTCATATTTTTTATAGTGTTTAGGTAAACTTTCTTTTTTGCGAATAATTTCTTTCTTTAAATTTTAAATAAAAAATTATTCAAATAGTATCTTGATCATAAAAGTCTTGCATGCTCATTGCCGAGCATGTTTAAGGCACCAGTTATGGAGAAAAAAAAGTTAAATTGTTGACATTACTATAATTCACAGATAACTACTGTGAATAGTTCCATCTATTCTATCCGAGCTGGTTTAAAAAAAAAAATTAACGTTTATTTATTATTGAGAGACAGAGCATGAGCACAGGAGAGACAGAGAGAGAGGGAGACACAGAATGTGAAGCAGGCTCCAGGCTCTGAGCTGTCAGCAAAGACCCCAATGCGGGGCTCGAACTCACAAACCGTGAGATCATGACCTGACCTGACTTCGGACGCTTAACCGACTAAGCCACCCATGCGCCCCTATCTGAGCTGCTTTTGAAGAACATATCTGTGCAATTTAGGAAGTGGACATAATATTGATTTAGTCTTTAACTCTTGTCTTAGCATCTGTTTGTATGTCTTTTATTTTAAAGTTGCAGCAGACATGTTCATAGAGAAGCAGGGAATTAATAATATATACACAAGAAGAATTCAGTTGAAAAATGTATTTTGCGACTACTTGAGCAGATGCAATTAACTATCCAAGTCACCTTCCTTTAGCTGCCTATCTAATGTATCTCCATAAGAAATTTATTCATGCAAATTAAATTATTTATTTCCAAAGGTCTTAGGGGTGATAAAAGTAACATACCTTATCAGTCACACGAAGATAACAGGGAACAGATCAGGAGAGTTCTTACAAAGAAATATGGTAATCTTCAAACAGAAGTGACCACTAGAGAAGCAGAAGTGAATACACATGCTTTGCACAAAGACAAGCAGATAGAACTGATACACATTTCAAAAGCACCTGATAAAACGAGTGGCTGAAGGCACTACACAGAAACTTCTTGTGGCCACTGCATCCTCTCTTAGGGACAGCAAAACAGCCCTTTTACTGTGACCCATCTACCCATTTATGGAAAGAACATAGCTGCAACATAGATTATTTTTTATTGCAAAGAATATTATGTCCCTGTTTCTATACTTGAAGGCAGAGGCTAAATGATACTTCTTTCAAAGGGCACCTACACATGCCCACACCCCCTTCCCAAGGATTGCTGAAATTCAAAAGACAATTGAAATTTAATGTAAGTTAATTGGGAGAAATGATGTATGCAATCATAGACTCCCACAAACATCACTTATATGCAAAATTATTCATCGATATGGACAATCCATAATAGCTAATCCCTACTCTGATCATAAGAGTTTATATATGCTACTCAGCCACCTGCTGAAATCTGCATTGCACTTGTAGTCATCCAAAGGAAAAATGTTCAGTGGCCACTCATATTCCTATAATGAAATTAAATTCTGATGGCAAAGCAATATATCACTGGCACTCTTTCAATCAAAAGAATCCATTTGACACTTTCATCCATTCATAATTAAAAACTAACTGGCACTCCCATAGGAATGTGTATTTTGAAACACACTAGTGTGCCCCCTTCAAGTGAAAAATAATGGAAATTTAGAGGAAAATAGCAGCTGCTAGGATAGTACTTACAAAAAGTGGATTAAAACTTCAATGAAAGCAATATGTGCATGTACTCACCTTACAGAAAAGAAGATGTAAACAGAGAAATTGGCCATCAGGCTTGAGTAAAGCAGGCTAGCAATGTATAAAAGAACTGGGACAGTGCAAGTGTTTTGAGATAAAGAAAGGCATTTCGCTGTTCACTGAACAACCCGCATCACTTCCAGAATCCATTATGTGCTCCCAAACTGTCCCTGAAATAGGCACATGTTTCATAGAGAAGGGGAGCCACCCAAATTCTCCTAGGCCGTGGAATTATCTCGGTTTCTGAGAAAGTACTGTGTTTTCATTAGTTCATTGCAAAAAGATCAGGGAATACAGATTCAAAAGCGAGTAGATTAACAGTAGTATATGTCCATTGCAACCTAAATTTTTAAACAAAAATCAAACTTTTTACTGATACAGGACATAGATAATTAATAGAGCACTACAAACACTTTGCCTTCCCTTTTCATTCCATAGCTCCCAACCCATCATAGTGTATCAGAAGATATACTATCTAAAGATCAAAATTTCACAAGAAATATTCTATCCAAGAATCCTCCTGAAATAAAACGGTGATGTTGACTGAGTAGCTTGTTGAGTGGAGTTATAAGAAACAGAGGTGAGAAACTTATCTTTAAATTATGTTTTTAACAGTCATTAAAGCATGTTCAAACTAATTACTTCACATCATCCTCAAAACTATGCTGTGAGCCGGTGGAACACTTCACGAACAAGTGAACTAAGATGATGGGGTTAATGAAATAACAAAGGCTATTTTTTTAAAGTTTTTTAATGTTTACTTATTTTTGAGAGAGACAGAGCAGGAGTGGGGGAAGGGCAGAGAGAGAGGAATACACAGAATCCAAAGCAGACTCCAGGCTCTGGGCGGTCAGCCCAGAGCCCAGTGCAGGGCTTGAACTCACGAACTGTGAGATCATGACCTGAGCCAAAGTCAGACGCTTTAACCGACTGAGCTACTTAGGCACCCCAAAGACTATTTCTTTTTAACAGTAATACTGAGACACCAACCAAGATTCGGTACTCTCTTGAATATTTATATTTTGTATTTTTATATATAATTATACAAACAGCCACAAATCCTCCTTCTCTACCTCTTTTAAATGAAATAACCCAGGCTGCATTTACTGTTTTGGTATACAACCATTTTCTATTAAAACTCGGGAGATATTACTCCTTTGTTTCAACATATCACATTAGCGATCACAAAGTCTAGTGCAAATTGATTACTTGTACATTTATCAGAGACATGCCATGTTTCTCTGGAAATTTTTTACAATCTTTTGTGTTTTCTAATCTTTTCACTCTGACAGTTTAGGTTTTATCAAAACATGGGATTTTCTTCATTTTTCCTACAGGTCCCTGAAGCACCATATTATCTAAAGATATTTGTCTTCAACTATGAAAAATTAAGTCAATTATTTCTTAGAAAATATTCCCTTCTATTTTTTTATTAGCTGGATTTCTACTTCCTATATTAGTCTTCTGTAACTAAGATTCTATCCCCTTTTTATTAACTTTTGCATTCTGCCATTTCCCTCTCGCTTTCTCTCTCTCTCTCTCTCTCTTAATATGTGTGTTTTAATTTCAAAGGACTCTTTCCTGCTTCCTGAAGTTTCCCTTGTTACCTTTTGAAAGCATTTGACTCTTATTTTATAAATTTGTGTGTATATGAGTGAGTTAGAATTTTAAAAATCTTTTCTGTTTCCTGAATTACTTCTGAGATTTTTCGTCTTTTGGGTGAACAGTTCTGGTTAGTCTTTCTTTTATATGCTGTTGATTTTCCTCATTTGCCTAATTATACTTGACCATTCATTTATATTTTATGAATTAAAAATTGGGTTAATCTAAATATCAGGTATGTATTTCCTCCACTGTTATGTATGTAAGTCTGTTTCCCTCATCAGTTGCACATCAAAATTAAAAGCTTGGCTGGACATGCTATAAAAGTGAGTGTAGCTTATCAACCCTTATTCTTTTGTTCAGGCCTAAGTGTTCATGATAGTAGTTGAAAAGCCAAAGATGCCAGCATATCAAGGATTTTAATTAAGGGTTGCAAAACCACATCTATGGCTCTATTTCTCTTTTAAATATGAGTCGAAATTTCAGTTAACATTACAGACAATTTTACACAAATAAACAAATGCCTACAGCTCTATTTACATTTCCCATGGCTATAATTCTATAAATTTGGATATTGGTTTGTAAATATCTTAGAAATCAGTAATCCTTTCAAAATTCTCTACGGTTCACGAATTCTCCACAATTTTGTGAATAATAATTATACTCTCAAAAAAAATAATGAACGGACTTAAGAAAAGTGCCAGTGTTCAAGTAGAGTTTTCTCAGTGACGTGTTAGTTTTATACTGAATTTTATATACTTGCATGAAGATTATTGCAGGAGCCTCAAGCTAGTGACATTAATCACACAGGAGTTCATCTTAAGACCAGGATTGTTTCAGTACAACGGGTTAGAACCACAGACTGATATTTGGAAAGAGAGGATGATGGGTAGCCAAGTATAAAACTGAGACCTAAGAGGAAGAAAACCATTGAAATATTGGCCAGTTATTGGTACGTGCACTTGAAGGAGAATTGTGAAGGAGAATCCCTTCTGTGAAGGGATTCCAAGCAGATGTAATTGTCTAATGGACTATGTACAATTGGGGAGGATGTTGTATGACAAGTCATTAGAAGTGAGCTAAAGGAAGGTGAAAGTGGTAGTGAGCCATGCAGACAAAAGGGAGTGAAATGAGTTGTCTGCAAGCTACCTCCACAGGGTGGCTAAACGAAGGTTAACTAGAGAAGTGCAGTTTTCGTAACCTCTTTAGTCAAGCCTAACATAGATTAGAACAATTTTTTTCCCAAAATACTGGCATGAGGATTTCCATTACTGACACAGTCAGGGGAGACCATGTCAACATGGGACATGGCAGGGAGTATTGTGGGGGGAAGGGACAGGAGATACGACAGGCTTTTTCATGTGTGTAACAGCTACATGATATTGCTTGCTACATGGAGGTGAATTAAAGAAATTTGTGAATAAAACAAATGTGAGGATCTGTCATAATAAAAGAACTGTCTCAAAATAGTATTTTAAAAAGAGAGGACATGAAGCTCATCATTTACGAGATTTCTGAACCACAGGTGTGCAAAAGGCTGGGTTTTTAACTTTAACCCTGTTTTGTGAAAAAGAGAGTTTACTCAATTCATGGCACAGAGCAAACACATGCTCAAGTCACTGCAAAATGGTAAGTAAATTAAAAGGACAGTGTGAAAGAATCCTACTCAGAAATGAAACCACAAGATAGGCTTTCATCGTGAATCAAGACAACCGTCTTCACAGTCCAAATAGTCCAGTAATGGCCAGAGCACATGATCACCAGAGATTAAGCATGAAGTCCCAGCCACCCTTTCTGAATAGCAATCACAGGACCCAGATGCCAGCCTTTGAAAGACCTTTTGCTAGCAGCAGGATCTGACACACTGGCAGGCTTTTCAAATAGTTTCTCTGGCAGCTTTGAAGTTCCTTCTAAGTCAGTTATGTGATTAGACTCTTCAGGGAGCCTGGGTTTGCTTATCTTTCTCTATTCCGTACCTTTGGACAATGCAGCTTCTCACAAAGGCAGGTAACTGCAGTTCCCATCAGTTTGGGTCATCGCTTTTCTGAGAGTGAATATCTATTTTGTTAAACTAAAATAAATAATCACAGTCACTTTCCAGAATGTACTTGCCTAAGCAAAACTCCTCAGTAGCCCGAGAAAGAAGGTTTATTATATTTTGATTCTGGGTGCCTGGTTTTTCTTCCTTCCTGGTCCCCATTTCTATTGTAGAGTCTTCACTTATCCTAAGTAACCACTTCCTCTAGGATCCTTCTAAAAGTAGGTTTGTTTTATGGTGGAATTAGGAAAGAAACAACTTCAGAAGACAAGAGAAAAGAAGATTAAGAATGGTCATCGGAAATATCTTTCTAGTTTGTATCATCATAGGTGTTTTCATGAGTGCATAGAACTTGAAGACAGATACAGTATTAAAAAAAAAGTTGAAAAGTTGAATCACATAAGATTAAGACAATCACCAAGAAATGACCCTTCTCAACAAATGTGTCAACTGGTAAAATAATATTCCTATGGGCTGTGTTTCCCTTCCCACTTATATCTGTACATGGGAAATAAACACAGTCATCTTTAGCTAGGCACTGCTGCCTTCTATGCATCACACAAGAATTTCACCTTCTTTCTATTTGTTAGAAGTAGACATGACAAAATTTGATTTGTGCTGTAGTAACTTGCAAGGGAGATGCCAGAGCACCCCGAAAAAGAAGGTCCAACAGTTTGCCAAAGAAACAAGATTGCTTTGGCCTCTGACTATTTGACACCACGTGTGGTTTCCTATCCTGTTCTTGTCATGTTCCCATGTCCATGTTGTATAATCCAGTTTTCTTCCTTATGGTTATTTTCTGTGAATATACATGTTATTTTAATTCTGTTCAGTGAAAATATGATACTTCTTATTTTAAAGAACCTAAAAGCAATGCCATAAAATATATTTGGAATATAGGTTGTATAGTTCATATTTTCCATTATCACAAATTCAAAAAAACATACCAAGGCTGAATATGATAAAACACCTACTTAAAGTTTCATGTTGATAACATAATTAATTCATCATTGCTTTTATTAGTAAAAATGTTCTCCCTTACCTCTGAAGAGTCCTTCTACATTTGAAAGACAGTGCCTATGTGATTTATCAAAGTATAACTCTCCGTGAAGTGAGAAATGAAATAATAATACCATGTCATCTCTCTTTAGCTCTCTCTACTATGGCTTTTAGTTCGTGTGTGTGTGTGTGTGTGTGTGTGTGTGCGTGTGTGTGTTTTCCGGTATATTTTGCTTTTTATCCTCATCTGCAAGAGGGTCTATTTAGTTAGAGGTTGTTCTCACTGGGACTCAGGGTGGAAGCAGGTATGTTCAATCTCACGGTACTTCTTCCTTAGCCAAGGGTACTGAGAAAATTACAAATGAGACAAGACTTGATCTTCAGCCAAGGGAGATAGTGCTTGGTGTTCTTAACCATCAAGCCATCCATTGCTAGAATTTTCAGCCAGGCCAGCTTGAGAGAAATGTAAACAGAATTATTTTCCCTATTTTCTCCCCCATCCCCTGCCCCTTTATTATTTTTGCTGATATTGTAAGAAAAAGTAGGGACAGAATGTAAATAATAGGTCTTTTATTCTACAAATCTATTTTTTGACTCCCAAAGTAAAGCTTTTAGCTCTGTAATTGGACAAAAGAGGAATATTTCATGTATTAAATATACAGTAAGTTGAGCTTGTTTCTTTTAGAATACCTTACTTTATCATTTGGCTGGAAAGGAGATTAGGCAGTTGTCCTCTTTGAAAAAGAACAAGGTTCAGACACTGACCCAACATTTCAACACGGAATATTCTGGATTGACATTCAGAGACCTAAATATTGAAATATAAAATAGTAAAATAACAGCAGAAATTGCATATTTTGGAAATGTGGGGAAATAATTGTCTTTCATTTTCAAAAACAAAATTCCATCTCATTTGGGTGGCGACAACTTCAACAACAAATGTGGTGATAAAATCATGCTCATTTTCTTCCATTTCCACCCTGTCCAATATGCTTTTACCACTTTCCATTATAGAACTTCTATATTTTTAAGTATAGTCACAGCTCCAAGTTGCTCAGTTGCATCTAAACCTTGATAAATCAGCAGAAAAACTCAAATTACCTTTGGTATCCATATCAAAAATTTATACATTGCTTTACTTTTCTCATCTTTCACAAACACCATGTCATCTGAACCTCATGTAGAGTACCTGGGGGAAAAGATTATTATCCGAGTCTTACAAATGTGGCAATGCAGGTTCAGAGAGATTAGGTGATTTCACAAGGTAGTAAGTGTTGCTGCCAGCATCTGATGCTTTGTAGATCTAAAGCCTGAGATCTCTAAGCAGCGTGTTTCGGTATTTTGATCTCCTCAGCTTTTAGGCTGCCTGGCAGAGTTTAGGTGCCACTAATCACCTAACTAGTTGCCCTCAGCTGTGAGGAGCTTCATTTTTTTACAATTTAGGATGGTACACATATTGTCACTTTTAATATGCCTCAAGTTAGGAGTATAGTAGGAATGCATTGCTACAGGCTGTCAATGTTTGCTAGAGACATTTACCTACATAGTTTAAATATTCTTCTAAATACATTCTAAGACTGAATTGCTATTTCTTATGATCTGGGCTCACCTAAAGTAAATTTCCTTTTTCAGAACACATCCTAATCCCTGACCAATTATCTCTTACTATTTTTCAAGAAGAGACCAGAGGGAAAATATATATATATATGTATATACACATATATATATATGTATATACGTATATATATATGTATATGTATATGTATGTATGTTTTTGTCAGGGAAAGAGAGAGAGAGAGAGAGAGAGAGAGAGAGAGAGAGAGATTGAGATCTAGAGTTGTAGATAGAGATGTAAACTGTGTTTGATGCTCTAAACCTGGATGTGTCCAATTAGCCATTTCCTCCTTAAGTTGAAGTTCAACATCTCTCTGCTAGCTGTGGCAGTAATTGAGGTTCATTCCCACTCAACAAAAGTAATAACAAAAACTACTTTTGAATATTATTTAGCCATTCACAATTTACCGGGTGCTTTTCTGTGTGTTTTCTTCTTTTGAGTTCTCACAATTTTGTGGATTAGCTATTATTATCCTGGAGTTTCACATGAGGAAGTGTTTGTGAGACACAATTCCTTCTCCAATTACTTTAAAATCAGGTCAGCCTAGAACTTCCTAGAAGTTCTGAGAAGTGATCCTGACTCGCTGTGTCATTTCTGTCAAGTTGATTTTTCTGCTAATATTTATCATTTGGTTACCCTGTAATACCCACGAAATTCTTGAGATACCTTTTGTCTTCTCTTTCTGTGACTTAGGTATCCTGAGACTAAATCAGTCATCCAGGTCTCCCTAGATAGGGTCATTAGTTGCCCATCTTTCCAAACTTTCAAGCTTCTCATATCAACCTAAGAGAAATGGTTTTAAAGTGGAAAAACAAACAAAAAACCCCACAGTTTCCAGTGTAAAGACAGCTTACTGTCACCAAACCATTAAGAAATGTAATTTCTACCAAGGGAAGAAAATGCTCATTTCATTACAGAAAGTCATCATAAATGGAGTCTCTCTACCTGCGGTGATTTGCTGGTAGCTTCCCTTAATGGTAGAGGCTAATAAGCTCACAGCCATGGGGGAGGAGCACACAGCATCGGGTGGGAATTGTGAAGCCAGAAAATCACATGACTGGAACAGCTTCAGAATCTCAGACTGCTTTATCTACTGCCAGAACATTCTGATTTAGAGCAAAAATAGTACCATCATTTGCTCCACAGCCCCAGAGTCACACCCAGTCCTCGTTCTCACATAAATATTTCATATTAGAGAAACCCTTTCAGAGTACCAGAGCTCACACAAGCTTCTTTCAAGATGACAGATGACCCTCTGCCCCACAGAGACAGATTTCACTGAGTGCCTCAGCATAAGTTTTGGACAGAGCGTTTTGTGATGAATTTCAGTAACAACAGTTATTCTGCTGCTCACACGCCTAATAGCCAGACAGCAGTGAGGAGCTCTGACATCAAATTCCTAGCCTTAGGTTCAGCAGTCTGGACAGCAATCTAGTTGAATGTCTGGTAGACATCTTCCCCGCCTTGGTGCTTGATAGCTGGCAGATCATTAACTTCGCAACTGCCAGGCTGACAAACAAGGGAAATGATCATCTGAAGAGTGCCTGAGATTTAGAAGAGCATGTTTTTAATGTTAGTTGGGGACTTTTAGGAGCAAATATTGTAACTGACCATTATACTAAAGACGTTAGCAGCACTGACTAAAAACACCAGTAGTCTCAAGACAGTTCTTTAACCAAAACGTCTCTATTCCTGGACAAAAGTCAAGTCTTTGACCTTCATAACTCTGTACATTTCTTCAGCACTCCCAGATTCAGCTTTAGATATGTTACCACTCGGTATTGCACCAGATCCCAGCGGTGGGAAGAGGAGACAATGAATCCACGTTTACAAAGCCTTTTCCTGTTTTATCTGTCCATCCATCCGCTCATTCTTTTATTCATTCCATCATCAGTATTTATTCAATATCTGCTATATGTCGGTCAGTGTTTCAAGTACTGGCTATTGAGTGGCAAATAAGAAAAACAAGTTCCAGTAGCAGTCATGAATTGTGAATCCTACAGTCTAGTGTAGTCCTAGTGAATCTGTGTGTGTGTGTGTGTGTGTGTGTGTGTGCATGTGTGTGTGTGTGTGTGTGTACATAAGTGAGTTCTAGGAAATGATACTAGGAGATACCAATGGGCCAGATACTGTAAGACTTTATACGCCATAGAAGAGAAAGGTTTGTACTTTTCTAAGTTTGGAAACTAATGAAGGGATTTGAGCAGAAGTATAATATAAGATTGACTTTGCAGAAATATCCCTTTGGCCCCACTGTGGAGAATGTAAAAGTGTAGAGGCACAAAGACCAGCTGAAAGTCCAAGACAGCAGCACCTGAGAAAGCACAGGGAATTTAGGACTCAAGTGAGAGTGGTGGAGGTGACCAAAAAGTTGGCCAGTTTCGAACTAATTTTGAAATTAGACCTGATGGCCTTTGACAAAATCCAGCACCCTTTCTTAATAAAAACCCTTGAGAAAGTCGGGATAGAAGGAACATACTTACACATCATAAAAGCCATTTATGAAAAGCCCACAGCTAACATCATCCTCAATGGGGAAAAACTGAGAGCTTTTTCCCTGAGATCACGAACACAACAGGGATGCCCACTCTCACCACTGTTGTTTAACATAGTGCTGGAAGTTCTAGCATCAGCAATCAGACAACAAAAGGAAATCAAAGGCATCAAAATTGGCAAAGATGAAGTCAAGCTTTCACTTTTTGCAGATGACATGATATTATACATGGAAAATCCGATAGACTCCACCAAAAGTCTGCTAGAACTGATACATGAATTCAGCAAAGTTGCAGGATACAAAATCAATGTACAGAAATCAGTCGCATTCTTATACACTAACAATGAAGCAACAGAAAGACAAATAAAGAAACTGATCCCATTCACAATTGCACCAAGAAGCATAAAATACCTAGGAATAAATCTAACCAAAGATGTAAAAGATCTGTATGCTGAAAACTATAGAAAGCTTATGCAGGTAATTGAAGAAGATATAAAGAAATGGAAAGACATTCCCTGCTCATGGATTGGAAGAATAAATATTGTCAAAATGTCAATACTACCCAAAGCTATCTACACATTCAATGCAATCCCAATCAAAATTGCACCAGCATTCTTCTCGAAACTAGAACAAGAAATCCTAAAATTCATATGGAACCACAAAAGGCCCCGAATAGCCAAAGTACTTTTGAAGAAGAAGACCAAAGCAGGAGGCATCACAATCCCAGACTTTAGCCTCTACTACAAAGCTGTCATCATCAAGACAGCATGGTATTGGCACAAAAACAGACACATAGACCAATGGAATAGAATAGAAACCCCAGAACTAGACCCACAAACGTATGGCCAACTCATCTTTGACAAAGCAGGAAAGAACATCCAATGGAAAAAAGACAGTCTCTTTAACAAATGGTTCTGGGAGAACTGGACAGCAACATGCAGAAGGTTGAAACTAGACCACTTTCTCACACCATTCACAAAAACAAACTCAAAATGGATAAAGGACCTGAATGTGAGACAGGAAACCATCAAAACCCTAGAGGAGAAAGCAGGAAAGGACCTCTCTGACCTCAGCCGTAGCAATCTCTTACTCGACACATCCCCAAAGGCAAGGGAATTAAAAGCAAAAATGAATTACTGGGACCTTATGAAGATAAAAAGCTTCTGCACAGCAAAGGAAACAACCAACAAAACTAAAAGGCAACCAACGGTATGGGAAAAGATATTTGCAAATGACATATCGGACATATAAAGAGCTCACCAAACTCCACACCCGAAAAACAAATAACCCAGTGAAGAAATGGGCAGAAAACATGAATAGACACTTCTCTGAAGAAGACATCCAGATGGCCAACAGGCACATGAAAAGATGTTCAACGTCGCTCCTCATCAGGGAAATACAAATCAAAACCACACTCAGATATCACCTCATGCCAGTCAGAGTGGCCAAAATGAACAAATCAGGAGACTATAGATGCTGGCGAGGATGTGGAGAAACGGGAACCCTCTTGCACTGTTGGTGGGAATGCAAATTGGTGCAGCCGCTCTGGAAAGCAGTGTGGAGGTTCCTCAGAAAATTAAAAATAGACCTACCCTATGACCCAGCAATAGCACTGCTAGGAATTTACCCAAGGGATACAGGAGTACTGATGCATAGGGGCACTTGTACCCCAATGTTTATAGCAGCACTCTCAACAATAGCCAAATTATGGAAAGAGCCTAAATGTCCATCAACTGATGAATGGATAAAGAAATTGTGGTTTATATACACAATGGAATACTACGTGGCAATGAGAAAGAATGAAATATGGCCTTTTGTAGCAACATGGATGGAACTGGAGAGTGTGATGCTAAGTGAAATAAGCCATGCAGAGAAAGACAGATACCATATGGTTTCACTCTTATGTGGATCCTGAGAAACTTAACAGAAACCCATGGGGGAGAGGAAGGAAAAAAAAAAAAAAAGAGGTTAGAGTGGGAGAGGGCCAAAGCATAAGAGACTCTTAAAAACTGAGAACAAACTGAGGGTTGATGGGGGGTGGGAGGGAGGGGAGGGTGGGTGATGGGTATTGAGGAAGGCACCTTTTGGGATGAGCACTGGGTGTTGTATGGAAACCAATTTGACAATAAATTTCATATATTGAAAAAAAAAAAAAGAAAAAAAAAAAGAAATTAGACCTGACAGGAGTGGATAGGGGACTTGAGAAAAAATATCATGAAAGGCTCCTAAATTGTTGGTCGAAACTGCTGGATGGCTGGTGCCATTTACTGAGATTAGGAGAACTGGGAAGAGCAGCCACCAAGAATTCTGTGTCAGATTCAGAATTTGGGGCTTTTAGGTCTCTGGTGGAAGGATCACACTGGTAGTTGGAACAGTGGTCAGAGAGAGGTTGGAAATGATCTCACAATTGAAGATTGATTCATCTGCCACATAGGTGATAGTTAAAGGCAAAGAATTAAGTAAGACCACTTATGGAGTGAAAATAGGCAGAGGAGAGAAGTCTGAGGAGTGAACTTTGGAACACTCCAACTGTCAGAAGCAGTGAAGATGATGACACCACATGGGAGACTGTGACACAAATGAAAGAACACCAGCATAGTGTGTTTCTTGTTCACATTCTTACTGGCCAGAGGAATCACTGGGAAGAGCATGGTTGTGTGAGCTACAGGATGAAGTTACCATAGTTCAGTTAGTCTAAGGTGTACTTTCTTTTGCATGTCCTACATCCCTGAAATCAGAATGTATCATACAATTGATGTCAGCTTAGTACTGTGTCACAGTTTAATTGGCAGACATTATCTTTTATGTTAGTAAATAGAATAATGCATCTTGCAATTGATGCTGTTTTAGATCTAATGAAATTTATTATGATGACTATTCAACAGAGTACACACATGGATAAATTAATATAATTCCTTCTTTCTTTCTCTCTCTCTCTCTCTCTCTCTCTCACACACACACACACACACACACACACACACAAACACACAAACACACATATCAAATACATTAAGTATTTGAACACTCTTTCTTGAGAATGCTTAAGGATCCATGAGGGAAATTTTATTTTCTTAACATAAAATAATAGAAAATGAATGAATCACTACATATGTTTGAAGAAGAGGATATTCTAAAGTCACATAGTATATTATCTGTATGTTTCTTATTACATCCAAACTTTATAATTTTATGGTGAATATATTATGCTGAGATTACATCCAATGACAATTCACTTCTCTATCTGCCAAGGAAATTAATTCAAAATATCCTTATAAATTTTGCAAGTAATAAATATATAACTTGATAGAAAGCAATTGAATATTTTCAATTTGCTATAAATAAAGGAAAATCACGGCCATGAAAGAACACTTGCAGGTTTTGTCATGGTAATCTACAACAGGATATTACCTTAAAACTTTTAAGAATTGGTTTTTATAATAAAAATTGACACCAAAAATTATTTCAAGTTATACAGCCATCCGAAGTTCTTATGTAACTTGAAGTAGCAAACAACCCATTATTTAACCGAAGAGTAGTGAGTTGCACACTGCCTGTAGTCACTGTACAGTAGGGATACAGGAATTATTTTTGTATTATAGCAAGCTGATTTTAAATATTGAAAATAATATTGAGGCTAAATACTGAAAACATCAGCAGCAAATATGCTAGGTGTATGGATATGAAGCTTACCAAGGTATGCAACCTATCACTGCTAATGAAAACTTTTAAATATTGGCAATTTAATAGAATATTTCTTGATTGGGGATGTTTCATAGTTTTTATATAGTTTTTTCCATCACCTTATTAAGTTGTTACTCTGTTTAAAAGCTGGAGGTGAACTATCATCCCAACTTACCATTTTGTAAACAAGTGCTCATGTCAGTGTCACTAAGTTGTTCAGCTGCAGTAGAGTCAAAGATCAATTAAGCACAGACCCCCTAATGGATCAAGGCACAAAGATTTTTCCCCCCAATCCATTTGAATTTAGAAAAAGACAGCCTGCTTTAATCTGTCTTCTGGAACGCAAGGTCAGCAGACTGGAGGATATTGGCTGCCACTCTTTTGACATCTTCAATCAATCAACCTTGATTGGCCATGCAGTTGGACTTTAGAGTTAGGAAAATGATGTTCCTCGCCTTTTCTACTAATGCTTGAGATGAAAGTAAAATGCATCTTGATTTCAAGTTTTAAACAAATGGTGAAGTCAAGTTTTCATGTATTATTCAAGCCTTGTCTGTAAGACACATAAACTCATGAAGTTAAAATATATCTCAATGAAGAACCAGGTTGCCTTATTTTCCTTTGAAAATGGAATTAAATTTAAAAATAACTATAATGCAAATATAACTTAAAAATATGTATCTCACAGAATCCTGTATTTTGTACCCAAGCATCATATTTATATCTAAAGGGAAAATGAATTCTTGCTAATGAGATAAAATAGAAAAATAGCTTGCAGTTCACGTTTCCCGAGTGATCATGAAAGTTATTTGCATTTCAGAGACTGGAATGCACATGTTTATTAAAAGACCTATAGGTTCAAATGAGACCCAGACAATCTGTCTACAAAGTCAAAGCTCGGCAGAACAATGGAAATACAACCATGCAGAACACTTGGAGTCATGCTTATCCAATATCCAACAATTGGAAATTGGCCACTTTTTGAGGCTGGAGTGTGGAGGTGTCTAAGAGGATTTTTGTTTGATTTGGTGATGTTTTTCTTGCATGCCAGATTTATTCTCTGAAAAAGGTTATGCAATTTAGCACGGATCATTATATAGTCATCTCCTGCTCATCACTGTTTCTCATCCCTGATGGTGTTTCCATGGGTATGGCCTTGGTCTTGGCCTCATTATAGCTCATGTTGACATAACCCACCAACATATTATCTCTGACTGGATTGATGTTCTTTTGCTTGAAACATCTGGTTACATTTCTCAACTCTCTAGTTACCCGGTGAAAACTTATTTTCAGCATACTCCCCAGCAGTGCAACGCATATTCTTTGGGAGTCCAAAATTTTGAAAAAATCTGGTATTTCATATTACTGAAAACCAAACAAATGTACTTTCTGCTTTTGTTTCTGCCAAAAGGTGTGATCTATTACCTGTCCACATAGGTTGACTATTTATGTCTAAGTGTTGTTAGAGGTGTCATAATTATATTACTCTGCTTGCTAGAGACAACATTGCCTATGCCTTCTTTATGAGTGATTCCTGAAACACATAGCTATAGTTTGTATGTCTTCAAAACATCCATCCAGATGTTTCTTCCTGGCTTCTATATGGCAGATTCAGATTCAGGTTTTGCCTGTGAATTGGTTCCGAAAGTTATATGTCATGAGGACCTGGGGAGGCCTGTAGAGTCCCTATTCCTTGAGATGTCCATGGAAAAACACACCCCTCTTTTTATTACTTATTTATTTATTTATTCATTCATTCATTCATTTATTCATTCATTTATTTATTTAAATCCAAGTTAGTTAACATAGTGTAATAATGATTTCAGGAGTAGAATTTAGTGACCCACCACTTACATACAACACCCAGTGCTCATCCCAACTGCCTTCCCTGATGCCCATCACCCATTGAGCTCATCCCACCAGCCGATATCCCTCCAGCAATTCCCAGTTGGTTCTCTGTATTCAAGAGTCTCTTACGGTTTGTCTTCCTCTCTGTTTTTATTTTTCCTTCCCTTCCTCTATGTTCCTCTGTTTTGTTTCTTAAATTCCACATAAAAGTTAAATCATATATTTATGTTTCTCTGACTTATTTCACTTGGCATAATACAATCTAGTTCCATCCACCTTGTTGCAAATGACAAGATTTCATTCTTTTTGATCACTGATTAATATTGCGTTATGTGTGTGTATGTTTATATATAACACACCACATCTTCTTTATCCATTTGTCAGTTGATAATCATTTGTGCTCTTTCCATAATTTGGGTATTGTCAATAGTGCTGCTATCAAAATTGGGATGCATGTGCCCATTTGAATCAGTATTTTTTTTATCCTTTGGATAAATACCTAGTAGTGCAATTGCTGGGATTAAGTTAGTTGTATTTTTAATTTTTTAAGGAACCTCCATACTGTTTTCCAGAGTGGCTGCACCAGTTTGCATTCCCACAAGCAGTACAAAAGCGTTGCCCTTTTTCTGCATCCTTGCCAACATCTGTTGTTGCCTGAGTTGTTCATTTTAGCCATTCTGACAGGTGTGAGGTGATTTCTCAGTGTTGTTTGTGCACCTCTCTTTCCTGACATTGCACACAAAATTAATAAGCCTCAGTGGCAAGATGATAAGGAGGACCCAAATAAGTCAGAACAAGTTCTGCTAAGTCTAGGGAAAAAAGGGGTGGAAATATTCTATGTCCATATTTTTACAGGGTTGTTTTCACAGAAAAAAAGATTACATTTGGTTGTAATGCTAGGAAGGATTCAGCAGTCAGACAACGGGCAGTACTAAAAAAGATGAATGGAAAGCAGTCTGATATTAGGTATCAGTTTAGGGTCAAAATCACACCAGTCTCACTCTGGAGTAAAACATAAAGCGATCAGGAGGGCCAAATGAGGATAACACATCATGATGAGTAATACTGGGAAGTAGAGTCAGATCCACTAAGCATAAATCAGCAAGAGTAGCTACAGAGGTTGAGGAAATTCAGGAGGAAGATAGGACAGTCACCAGCTAAAAGGAGGGGTCCTGGAAGCTCTGACTCCAATGACATGGTAGGTACTTTTAACTCCACCTGATTATGACTTGTGAGTTACTTCTTGGAGATTCCAGGTCCCTTAGGATCTAATGGCCTCTGGACCCATAACCTGTGATTGTCTCACTAAGAAGATCAAACACAATAGGGGCTCTCCCATCATGTATGTATCAAATGTCCCTTCTTCAGCTTAGTAGCTACCGATTTTAGCCATTAAATTATTGAACATATTAAAACTTCCACTAAATTTGTCAAGATGAAACATTGACTTGGATATATATGCCTCTACAATGGAACTTCCATATGGTTGCAAAAGTGGAAGTACCAATGCAAGCGCACTACTGAGGTGAAATGCAGAGAGACACAGAGTATGTAGAGGAATATGTAGAGAAATAGAGAACGTAGAAATAGAAGAAATGCATAGTCCTTTCCAAGAGCTTATGATATAGTGTGGGAGGCAAGCAGACAACTGCTAACATAGTTATCATGCTTTTTCATGTCATTATTTCTACAGGGACGTATACAAAGGGCACCCTTGTAAAAGGTAGAATAAAACACGGCACTCAATAACATCAAAGATATAACGTGTGTACAAGAGTAATACATGGCAAAATAGGCCAAATTTCATGTAAGATGTATCCTTGGATATTCGTAGGAGGAATAAACCACACTGCATTAGAGAATTGTGGACACTAGTTTAGAAAGGCTAGGAAAAATAGAACAGCAATTAAGGTGAATTGCATGAGGTGTAAAGAGGTAGGAGGGCTAGATCCTACAGGATTTGTTTATAGATAATAGTAGTTTAGCTTGACTGGACCACATATTATGTATTGATTAAAAGAAGGGGCCATAGACAAAATTAAAAGTAGGGGAAATTGTGAACCTGTGATATTTTGGCTATGATGTATAAAATTCTACATACATTACTTTATCTTTGCAACATACTATCGAGATGGGCATTAACGTCACCAACTTAGAGATAAAGAAATTGAGACCCAGAACAATCATAACTTGATTTAGATAAAACAGAAAATGGTGGGAAAACATGAATTTGAACACACGATATTGGACTCATTCTACTACAACATGCTGCATCTTAAAACAGTCTGATGAGACCAAAACTATTTTTCTTAAACCATAGCCTTGGAACACAGGTTGGTTCCTGAACTGCATAAATTCATTGCATGAATTGTCCTCAGTAGTAATTTAAGAAATATCTACTCCAATTCTTTCTCACTATTCCACCTCATCCATCACATGTTTTACCTTCTGATAAGGAAGTAGAGGTCAAAAATACTTGTCCTTTTTTCTTATGGAGCTGGAATTAAATTTAGTAAGTTTTGTTCAAAAGTTTGAAAGAGGGTGAGGGAGAGGTAGTTCCACATTTTGCACTGTTTTGTTGAAATCATTGGTAAGCATGACATTAATTATTCATGCATTCGTAACACTAATTAGGACACTAATCATATATTACTTCATTAGAATCAGTTAACAGTATTAACAGCATCATATTATTGACAGGAAAATAGCAACACTAAGTGGGTCTGTGCTCTTTCTCTGCTTTATCTTTTAAAAATACACCAAATTTCTTTGTCTTCTGAAAACTTGTTCAGAGTCCTTAATCGTAAGGATGAAATAAATGGTATAGGAGAAAATGGGTAACCCGATATCTGATATATTTAGATTATTAAGTGTATATTAATTCATTTATTCTTTCATGCATATAATTTAATTACATTTTATTAATTGAAATAAATCAACTGTGGGGACTTAGTTTAGATATCAAACCATTGCCCCTAATACTCAGTGTGTGAATTCATCCCTTCCCAAAAATGTAAATTCATTTTCAGGCAATCCCTTATAGTGTAAAGTGCCAGAAGGTAGAATCATTTCTTTTTAATTCACCTTGTAAAAAAAAATGCCATCAGTAAGTAGATCCTGGATATTCTTGACAAGGGTAACTAATCTCCCTTTTGTTTTCTGTTCTACAAATATCCCCAATTACCTCCATTTTTTTCCATTATTTACACTTTCCATCCTTCTGAGCATTTTGACTACTACTGACCACCATCAAAAACCATTGCTGTGTTTAAGGATCAATAAGAATATTGAGGATAAACAAATTTTAAAATGATAAAGTAATTCTTAGATGAAGTTTTGGTAATAGATAGTTTGTGTAGAAATCTGTTTTCTTAAGTTGGGTATCCTAAAAACAAAAACTGAGTAGTATGTGTTGCGTCCATGGTTTACTAAGGAGAAACCTTTAAGGGACTGAGGGAAACAGCTCTGGGTGGGGCAAGACACCTGGTAAAAATACAGAGTAAGCTGCCACAGGCTGTTCTCATGTAGAGCTCTGGAGCATGGATCGCAGCACAGAATTATCCTGATCTGAGGCAAGTTAGCTGGACTTTTACACTCCCTATCATTCATTCCTTGACTCTGGAGGGTATAATCCCCAGTGGAGGCGACTCCTGTCAGTTTAGAGCAGTTGTTCTCAATGTACGGTCCCCAGACCAGCACATCAGCATCACCAGGGAACTCGTTAGAAATGATAGTTTCTTGGACCTCAGCCCAGACCTGCTGAATCAGAAACTCTGGGGGTGGGGCCGAGTGATCTGTAGTTTTAACAAGCTCCTCAGGTGATTCTGATACACAGCAAGTCTGAGCACCACTGGCTGAGAGCACATCTCCAGGGGAGAAAGCTGTGATCCCTTAGCAGCTGATCTCAAGCAGTGTTGGTTCAACAGCCCTGTGACAGGAATCAACGTGGTCTGCCCACAGCACCCTCTACGTGTGTCGTATGCTTCGGTTGTACGACAGTAAGTCATCCCTCTTGTATTTACCGTGTTTGTAGCTTTTGTAAATTTCCCCATTTAATAGCTGCCCTGCATGCATGCGCTGGACCTGCCTCATTCTGGAAAAGTGGATAATATGTTTAAATCACTTTGCCTTGTCCTTCTGCCTTCCCCGCCCCGCTCTCAGGAGGAGTCCTCCTCCTAAGGATGTATTTTTCAAATACAGACCAACCAATGCAGAGTCCATATGACTAACCAGTTGGGCTCTTGTACTCCAGGCCATCACACAGCTGCCTTAATGAGCCCCAAGGCCCGGTAACAGAAAACGAGGGTCCCGGGGCCCAGTGAAAATATCAAACTAGCCAGTGCTAAATCTGCTTGCCCTGCCTCACCTGTGCTTATCCGAGGAAACCACAATAAAGACCCCTGCCCACAGCTCCTCTCCCTACCTCCGCCCCCCTGGCAGACTTCCCCCTCCCTGCTCATCCGTGGGGCTTCCCGTGGCATGCTGTGCCCCCTCCTCTTGGCAACTGTGAGTACTGTTTTATTATTTTCAATAGCAGTTGTTTTCCTGACCTGTTGACCTCACTACCCCTAAAACTTTTTGTTAGCATGCTGTATTTAAAACATCTCTTCATCACAATCCCCTCCATAAGGGATGCACAAAAGATCGAGAAAGTAGATTCAAGAGTCATGCCACAGAGGGTGTGAGGCCAACTGGCAGTTCACCTCCACCGATGTGAATTAAAATTTCAATTGGGGGTGGTTAAGGGGAAAAAGATTTCAAACGGATGCCGTATAAAATTTTACTTCACATAATTCTCATCATGTGACTCCCCTTTCCTTTTAAACAAACAGAATCAAAGTTCACTCCAGAGATAGGGCAAATATTTGTTTTCAACTTGAGACTTTGCTGAGAAAAGAAATTCAACTTGCCCTCTGTGCCAGAATTTAAATATTTTTTTTTTGGAACATCATGCTTTGGTTGCAAACATCCCTTTCATGCTTACATGCAAAACAGTTATAATTTTTATTGCAAATCTGTAGTATGTTTATTTTTGGTCAGAACAAAATAACAAATGACTCACTGTTTTCACAGTGAGAATGTGTATGCCAAGGCTGAAACTTAGGGTGATAAATAATAATAAACATTAAACAAAACTAGTGAATATAAAAAGAATGGAATTACATAACATAGCAATTTTTCTGCAATAAGTAATGTGACATGCATTCTTTTGGCATTGAGTTGCATTGAGTACTATCAGGAATTGTTCAGTCAGAAGCAGTACTTTATTGTGTGTTGATTCTTGTTGGTGAATGTATGTTTCAATTTTGAGCGAAGATATTTTCTTTATCAAGGACTTAATTTCAAAAGTGTGAACACAATCCCAGCTCTGGTGACCTTGCCTTGCAGGTATTCTCTGGTGTGCCAAACTGTGAAAATTGCAAGAGATACATTTATCTTCATCATGTGTGTTTGATAGCAGTTATTGAATTTCTAAAATTAAATAATTTGCAGGCTATTTTAGTGTCCCAAATTTTCTGCCAGATTTTCTATTTTATGAGTGATTTATTTGTAGGTCCAAAGCACCAGAGGTTATAAAGCTGTGGCCAAAAAGATTCTTACTTTGTACATAGATCAAAAGGTTTATCTCACCCACAGTGCAGCTAACTCGTTGCCCAGATGCTAAACTCAGTGGTGTGTGACATAGACAACAGGTTATATAATTTCCAGTGGTCAAAGCTGGGCTGGACGTTGGTGTCTTTCTCCTGTCGGAAATATTCCATGGGACACAGAGTTTTCAGTTCCTTGAGGATTATGAACATCACCTGAATAATTCAAAACTCAATTCTACTTCTGATTTTAGCAGGACAATAAAAGGAACAATGTTTGTTTACAGGGCCATTATCTTAGCTTTTAAGCTGAGGGAATGTGATGAGCTGACCATTACCAGTCAAGCCTATTCCACTGTGATGATAGAAAAGAAGCTGATCTTCCAATTTAAGTAGATTTGTTTTTATAAGATTTAGTTTATACTTGGAGCAGAGAGGATTAACAAATAAAATGCAAAACCCACCTCACTTTAAATGTACTATTCTCCCCAGCTTGTAAACCTCTTAAGCACAGAAAATTGCTTTCTGTATTAACACCTTCTGATGTATTGTTGTGTCACTGTCCTGACACCTTCAACTGAACATGTTGGTTGTGGCAAGACCAGAAAAATGGTAATTACAATATTAATGCTAGCTGCCCTTTCATAAATGTTTAAAGATATCAGGTGTTGTTTTAGGTGTTTTGAATATATAGTATGTTAATTGTTAGAACAATCCCATTAGGTTCATTTTCCAGGTGAACCTGAGTCAAACGCCTCAACCTTGTGTAGGATTTTGGAATGCGCCAGACTGGGTTTAAATCCACGCTTTGACACTGAGAAAGTAGGTGACCATGGGTGCATTACTTGACCTCTGATGTGCATTATTTGACTTTTAAGTAGTTGCCTGTTTAAAAGGCTCTTAGGGAAAAGACTGCTTATAATGTGATTAACACCTCTTAGTGGACCCTTAGCTTCACGTCTATAATGCCCTTAATTAGATTTCCTCCTATCCATAAACACAGCTGCTTTATGAGTCCATATTCTCCTCTATTTCACCTAGACAAAGCCCATTCTCTTCCCCTGACACCAGTGGTATTCTAGCACGGACTGCACTGGCTCATGAGAACACAATTGTTAAATAGTAAGGAAGATCTGAAATCTGGTTATTAAACATTTGGCAGCTTGAAATCAGCCACAGTGGGAGTGTTGACGTCAGGGAAATCTGTAGGCCCTACAAAGTGAGGGCTTTGTCCCACCCAAATCCTAATGAAGATGCAGTGTACCAGCAATAAACCTTTACACTGCTAGCAGAGGAATATTCAGACACCTGTATTTCATCACTTTTGATCTAATTCTATTCCCTTTACAATTCCTGGCATCCAGACTACTTGAGATTACTTAAATTTTCATAAATTGAATGCGGTCGGTCTACCAGCCACCCCAACAAGATCTCACTCTTTGGTTCACCAAATTGCTAACACTATGTTACAGCGACTCTTGACCTCTTATTCCCCAAACATCATGATCTCTGTTCTGTGCCCCTGTGGCAGAGGTAAAGCCCCTCCCTAAGGAATGCGGTGGAAGCCTTCTCAGAACAAAGGACAGCAAGGTGACCCAATCAACTCCTATATACGTACGCATAGCTCTGACACACTCTGTAACTTGGACCGTGTCCGATCAGACTAAATGTGTCACCATATATGGAAGACAAGTAGAAATTGCATAAAAGGCTATACCCCACTCTGCTAGGGGCTCAGCCTTTTGGGGTCTTAGCCCACTGAGCCTGTGCTGGCAAGTATAAAGCTGCTTCCTGGAAAGAAAGGCCTCGGTGTTCTGTCCCTCTGTGGGAGAATCCTGCTGCACCCCCATGTTGTCATTCATGCTGTATTGTCTTGGTAAATTCCCCTCATATGATGAAGCTTTTTTCCATAATTCCTTCATGGTTCAGCTTTGTCTTCTAATCTGTAACTTCCTAACACCCCTCCTACTCCAGAGAGTGGGGGTTGAGGGGGAGACCCTGTCTTAGCTGCTTTTTTATAGCAAGTTTGTAAATGTGTGAATACTGCACTGATCACACTCCTTTATATTTGCTTAATTATTTACCTGAGTAGATCCAAGGTCTGAGTTTATGGCCTATCACCTAGAATATAGGCGGTGCTTAGCAAAGAAAAACTGCAAGAAGGAATTAAATAGGCAAGGAAGACTTACCTTAAGGCCCTTGTAGTAGCAGAGAGAGAGAAAATTCAACTCCCCTGCAACAAAAGGCAAGAGAGTTGTGAAGCACGGGGGCGAGCTAGTAGAAAAGTACTGGAGGGTGTTGGAGGAGCGGGGATGGTCATGTGGTTACTGCCATCTGTGCTGACTAATCCACAGTTATCAAAGTTGGGTCCCCACCCTCCCACAGACCCTGGCATATAGGGGCTCTGTTTCTTGTGGTGATTATGTTTCCAAGAGATACTTTCCAGATCTTTTTTTGTCCAGCTTTATTGAGATGTAATTGACACTTAGCATTGTGTAAGTTTAAGATTTATAACAAAATGATTTGATATATGGTGAAATTGTTACAAATGTAATTAACATTCCTCACCTCATGTAATTGTCATTTTTTTCCTTGTGATGAAAACATTTAAATCTGTCAGCAACCTTGAAATAGACAATTTGTTAACCATACTTATAATGTTGTACATTATAGCCCTAGAACTTATTTATAACTGGAAATTTGTGTCTTTTAATCACCTTCACTAATTTCCCCAACCCTCCTTCCCACCTCTGTCAGTCACCAATTTATTCTCTGTATCTATGAGTTTGGGCTTTGTTTTGTTTTTATAGATTCCACATAGAAGAAGTGAGGTCATACAGTATTTGTCTTTCTCAATATGACTTCTGTCGCTTAGCGTTAGGTTCTCAAGGTCCATCTGTGTGGTCACAAATAGCAGTACTTAATTCTTCCTTTTAGGCTGAATAATGTGTGTGTGTGTGTGTGTGTGTGTGTGTGTGTGTGTGTGTGTGTATCATATTTTCTTAGTCCTGGACACTTGGGTTGTTTCCAGGTCTTGGTTATTATAAATGCTGCAATGAACACCAGGGTGCAGATACATTTTCAAGATAGTGATTTTCACTGTTGTTGGCTTTGGATACATACTCAGATGTGGAATTGCTAGTTCATAGGGGAGTTCTAATTTTAATTTTTTGAGGAAACTGCACACTGTTCTCTATAGTGGCTGCATCAGCTTACATTCCCACCAGCAGTGTATGAGGATTCCCTTTTCTTCACATCTTCACTAGCATTTGTTATCTCTTATGTTTTTGATGCTAAACACTCTTATAGGTATGAAGGGAGATCTCCTTCTGGTTGTAATCTGTGTTTCCCTGATGAGTGATGTTGAGCACCTTTTTATGTACCTGTTGGTCACTTGAATATCTTCAGAGAAATGTCTATTCAGGTCTTTTGCACTTTTTAAATTGAGTGATTTGTGGGTTTTTTGTTCCTCTTTCTGTTTTTCTTTATTTTTATTTTCATTTTTTCTTTTCTTTTTTTTTTTTTTTTGCATGTCGTGCTTGTTTAATTTTGATTTTTATAGCTTGTGTTTAGGTGTTCTATCCAAAAACATCATTGCCAAGACAAACAGATCAGGAAGCTTTTCCCCTATGTTTTCTTTTAAAAGTTTTATGGATTCAGGTCTCCTGTTTAAGTCTTTGCTTAATTTTGAGGTAATTTCCCAGAAAATTTATTAAAGTTGCTATCTTATCCCCATTGAATAATGGTTCTCTTGTCAAAATATTAGTTGACCTTACATGAATGAGTTTATTTCTGTGCTTAATTCCATACTCAGGAAGACATTTGTCTAAAGTCTAGTCAAAATGAGAAGAACGTTAAGGTCATCTTGGTTATGCTTATAAATATCTTAAAAATTGTGTTTGACTAGTGAAGTGAATCCCATTAGTCAATGCATTCTAACCATGCTTATGGCTAAAAACAATCAATATAAATTTTTTATATAGACTTGCTTGTAATTGTATAAATGCTGACTACCAATCGATGCTATTTGGGAGTTGTTTTCCTATTGCTCTGCCTGTATCTATGTTCCTAAAATGCTGTATGCAAATAAATATAAGTAATCATTTAAAATATAGTAAAATAGTTGACTATTTAAAGACCCCTTAAAGGGAGGGTTATTTATATTGACGATAGCACCACTGCATTAAATTTTTATGAAACTTTTATTTCCTACACTGATCTCCCTTAAAAAAGACTGAAGTACCTCTGGTATGCTGGGGATCTTCCAGTTCTTGATCTCATTTCTGGCTACATGGATGTTTGTGAAAATCCATTGAACTGTACCTTTATCTGTGCACTTCTCTGAGTACATATTCTATTTCAATATATGCATTTTTCTGAATATTATGCTTCAATATAGAAATTTACAAAAAAAAATTGACACAGGATTTGGAGTCATTGGTCTTGGCTTATAGACCTAATGCATGTTACTAAATTGCTCTGTAGATGTTTCTAGATCTGGAATGTAATGCCATTTATCCAACTTAATTATTGTTTAGGTCAAAAGAGATCCTATATGTAACATTGAATTTATAAACTTGAAGGTAAATACAAATGTGAATTTTTATGACTAGATGAATGTTGATAAAATGGCATCTTAGAGTCATTTACTTGCTCCTGTGACTCTGAAGTGGAAAATTATATACTTTGTAGTTTGTTTAGGCTAAATTCATCTAAAAAATTTTTGCTTTTTATTAGTAACTTTTTTCTCCTGATACTATCATAAGGATTTTCTTTTGGGGGGAAAATTTTTGTTTTTCAATATTTTATATGAAAACTTCCAAGCATAGAACAAAGTTGAAAAATGTACATTAAAACCTGTATATCTACAACCTAGGTGCTCCCCATTTTCTCATGTTTTTCAGTAACTCTTTACTTAGAGTAAAATTTACCTGTAAGTGTATAGTTTTGAGTTTTGACAAATAATTTGCATAACCACCACCATAATGAATATAGATAATATTTTCAACATCAAAAGGTTCCTGAGCACAAGTCTGTGGTCATCCCCTCCCTCCACTCATGTCCCCTGACAACCACTGGTAAGAAGTCTATGCCTATGACTTTGCCTTCTACAGAATGTTATATAAATGAAATCTTAAAGCACACAGACTTTCAAATTTGACTTTTTTCACTTAATATAATGCCCTTTGGTTTCCTCAGTGTTGCTACATGTGTTAATAGTTATTTCGTGTCATTGGCTAAATGTTAAATCATCATTTAGCTGCACCACAATTTGTTTATCCCCTCACCACTTGGTTGACATTTGGATTCTCTCCTGTTCTTGGCAGTTAGAAAGCTGCTAAAAATATTCACCAATAGTTTTTTTGTTTTTTGTTTTGTATGCAAGTCTTATTTCATTTCTCTGGGAGAAATTGTCTCTTGGAGAAACATGGCATTCCTACGAGTTGGATTGCTGCATCACACCATAGTGTGTGTTGTACTTCTTGTGGTACTGCAAAACTGTTTTCCAAGATGGTCATATCCCCTTGGATTCTCAAAAATAGGTCTGAGGGCCCTATCTGTACCTCATCCTCACCAGAACTCAGAATTTCCAGGGTTTGTTTGTTGGTTTATTTGTTTTTGTTTTGCTTTTGTTTTATAGCCATTCTAATAGATGTGTAGTGGTATCTCATTATAGCTTATATTTTCATGGATGTAATGACTTATGATACTGAGTAAATTTAGGTTCACAGGCGTATTTGCTACCCATATCTTTGCCAGCATGTCTGTGTGAGTTTCTGTCCTTTTGTAAATTTTTGTTTTAAATTGGATGTTTGGGGTGCCTGGGTGGCTCAGTCGGTTAAGTGTCTGACTCATGATTTCAGCTCAGGTCATGACCTCACAGATTGTGAGTTCAAGGCCCATGTTGGACTCTATGCTGACAGTGTAGAGCCTGTTTGGGATTCTCTCTCTCCCCTCTCTGTCTGCCCCTACCTGCTCTCTCTCTCTCTCTCTCTCTCAAAATAAATAAACTTTAAAAATAAATAAATAAATAGGATATTTATATTCTCTTCAGCAAAATTTGAGAGTTCTTTATATTTTCTGTATACAAGTCATTTATCATTGTCTTTGGCAAATCCTTCTCTATTTTTATAGCTGTATTTATATTCATGTTGGCTCCAAGTTTTCTTCTCTTTCCTTACTGCTTTGACTTTAATTTTCTTCTAATTTCTTAAGGTACAAGATGAGATAGATGTACTTTGAGATTATTCTTGTTTTCTAATATAAGCTTATGATGTATAAACTCTAGGCACTAGAGCTGCATTGCACACATGCTTAAAAATGTATTTTTTATTTAATTCAAAATGTTTACTAATGTCTCTTGTGACTTTCTCTTTGATCCAATCTTATTTAGAAGTGTCCTTTTAACATTCAAGTCTCTGAGGAATGTTCAAGATATCTTTTTAAATTATTACTAACTCTAGTTTGTTTTTTGTTTAGAATTTTTAAAATCTGATTAAGTTCATTTTAAGGTCCAAAATATGGTCACCTGGTGAAAGTTTGGTGAGTGCTTCAAATTGTGTGTTGTGCTGTTGTTGTTGTTTGACACATTCACTTAGCTCATGGTGATTAATGATAGTCTTCATGCATTCCTTTCTCTGGGAGGGAGTGCAGTCTCTCCCTATAATTACAAATTATTTTTTTCACCAGTTCTCTCAATTTCTTCATAGTTTTTGAAGGAACTGTGAATATACACATAAAATTGTATCTTCTTAATGATTTCTTTTTATGATTATGATTTTTCCCTTCTTACCTCTGATAATATCTTTTGTTTGGAATCTGCATTGTCTGGTACTGGTATAGCCAATCCATCTTTCTTCTAATTACTAGTGCTATTAAACATCTTTCCCATCATTTTAATTTAACATATCTATGTTTTCATATATTAAATAGATTTATTTTAATAGTATGAGTTGTGGGGTTTTTTTTGTCTTTTAAAATTTAATTAGACAATGTTTTGGGTTGGGTGTTTAGAATATTATATATAAAATTATAGGTTTTTGTTACAATTTAAATTTTTCTTGGTAGTTTTTAGTCTTTCCTGTGCTTTTTTCCTTTTATTTATCATTTTGAAAAACAAAATGGTTATTATGATTCTGTGTTATTTCCACTATTGACTTCTTACTTTTATCTTTTTTTAATTTTAATGGTTTCACCAACACAAACAATATAACATTAATATATCCTAATTTACTTTAAACAATATTGTATCATTTCACATAGTGTTGAAGCTTTGCAACAATATACTCCAATGCCTCCATGTCCTCTTTTATGCTGTGTCTCTCATACATCTGAATTTTGCCTGTCATAAGCACAACAAGACAGTGTTATATTTGTTTTAGATAGTCCATTATATTTTCACCTGCTTTTTCAACAGACATCTTGCAGGCCAGAAGGGAATGGCATAATTTAAAGTCCTGAAAAGAAAAAAAAAGCCTATAACTACAAACACTCTACCAAAATTATCACTCAGAATTGGAGAGATAATTTCCAGACAAAAGTCAAAGAAGTTTATTACTATTAAAGCAGTCTTACAGTCTTAAAGAAGTTCCTCTAATATTTCTTTTAAGTGGAAAAGAAATGGCCATAACTAAAAGTTAAAAAAAAAAGAAAAATATCACTAATAAAAGCAGACAAATAGTAAAGGTTGTAAAGAAAATCCTTCAAGCTGGTGTATAAAGGTTGAAAGACAAAATTCGCAAACTTGGTTTTATCTACAAAAATTAAAAGATGCATACAATAAAGATAAGACCTTGTATGCATAAAACAACTTTGTAAAAATATAGTGTGCCCTTAGAATGTGTTCCAACTTGGGTGACCAATTGAAAATATAGAGACCAATTGATTTTATATAGAGAGAGGATGTTCTAGATGAACTTCTTGGTAATCACCAACCAAAACCTATAATAGATAGACAAAAAAATAAATAGAAAGGAATCCAAGAAGAACATGAAGTCATCAGTTGCAGAGGAAGAGAACAAGAGAAACAGAAAGGAACAGGGAAGAGTTACAAAAATATCCAGAAAACAATTAACAAAATGGCACTAAATATATTACCTATCAATTATTACTTTAAATGCAAATGAACTAAATGTTCCAATCAAAAGACCTAGGATGACTGAAAAGATAAAAAAAAACAAGACCTGTTTATAGTTTTCCTACAAGAGACACACTTTAGACCTAAACACACATACAGACTAAAAGTGAAGGAATAGAACCTATACCATAAAAATGGAAACAGAAAGCTAGGATAGCCATACTTAGTGTTTGTTTTTAAATCTATTTTGTGTGATCTAACAAGACAAAAGGGCATTACATAATGATAAAAGGACAAATCCAACAACCTGTATAACAAGTGTAACTATGCATGAAACATTGGAGTGACTAAATAAATATTGACAAACATAAGGGAGAAACTGACAGTAATATAATTATAGTAGGGAACTTTAACACCCAACTTATATTCAATGGATAGATTAGACATAAAATCAGTAAGGAAATAGTGGCTTTGAATGACCCTTAGACCAGATAAACTTAACATATCTATATAGAACACTCTGTATAAAAACAACATTCATAAGGGATTCTTTCCAAGGATGCAAGGATGGTTCAATATCTGCAAATCAACATGATATAACACATTATTTAAGTGTACCTGAAACATTCTCCAGGATAGATTACATGTTAGGACATAAAACAAGCCTCAATAAACTTAAGAAGATTGAAATCATTGAGGCATCATTTCTAACCCCAATGGTATACTAGAAATCAATTATAATAAAAAAATGGAAAAAAACCCACAACAGTAGAGGCTAAATAACATGCTACTAAACAACCAGTGAGTTAACAAAGAAATCAAAGATGAAATAAAATACCTGGAGACAAATTAAAATGAAAACACAACAGTCTAAAATCTTTGGGAGACAGCAAAAGCAGTTTTAAGAAGTAATTTTATAGTGATTCAAGGCCTACATTAAAAAACATGAAAAATCTCAGGGGTGTCTGGGTGGCTCAGTCAGTTGGGCATCTGACTTCAGCTCAGGTCATGATCTCGCAGTCCGTGAGTTCAAGCCCCATGTTGGGCTCTGTGCTGACAGCTCAGAGTCTGGAGCCTGCCTCGGATTCTGTGTGTGTCTCTCTCTCTGCCCACCCCCCCCCCACTTGTGCTCTGTCTCTCTCTGTCAAAAATAAACATTGAAAAGAAATTTTAAAAAAAACATGAAAAATTTCAAGCAACCTAACCTTAAACCTAGAGGGATATAAAAAATGAAGAAGAAACCAACCCCAAGTTAATAGAAGAAAGAAAATTATAAAGATCAGAGAAGAAATAAACTAATAGACTAACAAAGCAATCGAAAAGAGCAGTGAAATTAAGAGCTTGTTCTTTGAAAAGAAATAAAATTGATAAACCTTTAGTCAGACTTGTCAGGAAACAGTACTCAAAATCAGAAATGAAGAAAAAGTTAGAACCAACACCACAGAAATAAAGATTTTTAAGAGACCATTACAAAATTTATATGCCAACAAACAGGACAGTTTAGATGAAATGGATAAAGTCTTAGAAACACAAACTTCCAAGACCAAATCAGGAAGAAAGAAAATCTGAACAACCTGATTCATAGTAATGAAATTAGTGATCAAAATCAACCTAGTGGCTTCATAGGTGAATTCTAACAAACGTTTAAAAAAGAGTTACTATGTATTTTTCTCAAACTATTACAAAAAAAATTGAAGAGGAAGCCATGCTTTCAAATTCATTTTACAAGGCCAGCATTATCCTGATATGAAAATCACACACACAACAAAAAATGAACCAAAAAAAAAAAAAAAAGAGGCCAATATCCCTGATAAACATAGATTCAAAAATCCTCAACCAAGTATTAGCAAACCAAATTCAAGAATACACTAAAAGGATCATTTACCACAAATATTAAGGGATTCTTTCCAAGAATGCAAGGATGGTTCAGTATCTGTAAGTCAATCAATATGACATAACACGTTAGTAAAATGAAGGCCAAAAGTCCTGATACCAATAGATGAAGAAAAACCATTTGACAAAATTCCGCATCTGTTCATGATAAAAACTCAACAAAGTGGGTATAGAGGGAACATACTTCAATGTAATAAAGCCACAGATAACATCATATTTAATGCTGAACATCTGTAAGTTTTTTCTCTAAGATCAGGATTAAGATAAGGATGTCCACTTCCACCACTTTATCACTTTTATTTAACATAGTACTGAAAGTTATAGTACCCATCATACAAAAAGCTATCCAAATTCATAAGTAAAACTCAATATTTACAGATGAGACTATACTGTAGATAGAAAACTCTAAAAACACCATCAAAAAACTATTAGAAAAATAAATTCAGTAAAGTTGCAAAATATGAAACTGATACACAGAAATCTGTGGCATTTTTATACCATAATGACCTAAAAGAAAGAGAAATTGGGAAAACAATTTCATTTACAATTGCACCAAAAGGAATAAAATACCTAGGAATAAATTTACCAAGGAGGTAAAAAAATCTATACTCTGAAAACTATAGGACACAGATCAAAGAAACTGAAGATGACACAAATAAAGGGAAAGATGTCCCATGCTCATGTGTTGTAAGAATATTATTAAAATACCCATATTACCTAGAGCAATCTGTAGATTAAATGTAAGCCCTATCAAAATACCAATAGCATTTTATACAGAACTAGAACAAATCATACTAAAATTTCTATGCAACCACAAAAGACTTCAAATGGACAAAGCAATGTTGAGAAACAAGAAAAAAGCTGGAGGTATCATAATCTCAGATTTCAACAAAGCTGTAGCCATCAAAATAGTGTGGTGGTGTTGACACAAAAATAGATACACAGATCAATAGACAGAATATAGATCCAGAAATCCAGGCTTATATGGTCAATTCATCATCTACAATACAGGAGGCAAGATTACAATAGGGAAAAGATGGTCTCTTCAACAGATGGTGATGGAAAAACTGGACAGCTACATGCATAAGAATTAAATGGATCACTTTCTTACACCATTTACAAAAATAGACTCAAAATGGATTAAAAATCTAAATGTGTAACACCTTAAATCTTAAAAGTCCTAAAAGAAAACATAGTAAACTCTTACACATGGGTCTTAGCAATATTTTTGTGATTGGTGTCTTCGTGCAAGAGAAATAAAAGCAAAGAGAAACAAGTGGGACCACATCAAACTAGCAAGCTTTTGCACAGTAAAGGAAACAATCAATGAAACAAAAAGACAGCCTACTGAATGGGAGAAGATATTTGCAGACAGTATATCTAGTGAGAGGTTAATATCTAAAAGATATAAAGAACTTCAATAACTCAACACCAAAAGAAAAAATCTGATTCAAAAAAAATGGGCAGAGGACCTGAATAAATACTTTTCCAAAGAAGACATACAGATTAACCAACAGATACATAAAAAGATATGCAATGTTAATTATCAGGAGTTATTAGATACATATAAAGATATACAAGTCAAAACCACAATGTATCCAATAATTCTATTTCTGGACATTTACCTGAAAAAGATGAAAACACTAATTTGAAAAGATATATACAACCCCTATGTTTATTGTGGAATATATGCATAGTCAAGATAAGGAAGCAACCTAAATATCCATTTATAGATGAATGGATAAAGATGTGGTGTGTGCATATCTAATGGAATATTAGTCATGAAAAAGAATGAGACCTTGTCATTTATGGTAACATGGATAGACCTAGAAAGTATTATGCTAAGTGAAATAAGCCAGAAAAAGACAAATGCCATATTATTTCACCTATGTTTAGAAGTTAAAAATTAAAACACTTAGGAAAGACTCATAAATACAGAAAACAACCTCATGGTTGCCATAGGGAAAACTGTTGAGGTATGCGTGAAAGAGAAAGGAATTAAGAAATACAAACTTCCAGTTATAAGTCATGGAGATGGAAGTCACAGTCTAGAGAACCTAGTCAATATTGTAAAGACGGTATTGTGACACATGACACTTATGGTAAGTATTTTGTAATGTATGTAAATGTTGAATCGTTGTACATCCAAAATGATAATGTATATCAACTATACTTCAATTTATTTTTTTCTTAAATTAGGGGTACCTGGGTGGCTCAATCTATTAAGTGTCTGACTCTTGATCTTGGCTCAGGTCATGATCTCGTGGTTTGTGGGATTGAGCCCTTCATTAGGCTCTGCACTGAGACTGTGGATCCTGCTTGGGATTTTCTCTCCCCCTCTGCTGCTTGCATGTACTCTCTCTCCAAAAAAATTTTAAACGTTTTAAAAATTAAATATTGTATATTTTTATCTAGAGTTCAATTATCCCCTTTATCTACATATCAATGGTTATCAATCAATAATCAACAATATTTATCTCTATTTTATTTTTATAAATTCTAGAGAGGTGGCTGCGGTTACCTAATAGAAAATTCAGTTGTTTATGGATAGTGTAAGTGTAAGACTTTGCTAATAGATATGTACTTTTTAGTGTTCCTATAAACTTAAAAATGATCACGTGTGGATTTTACAAAATGTTATTTTTCTTTCAAAAAGAGTTTTATCAATTCAACATATAAAATTCTAATTTAAGAACACTCTGACTATTAGAATCCCTTTCAGATAATTTTTATGATTGATGTGCTTCCAGAGATTTTAATCATTCCCCATAAGAAGTGGTTCTAGATTTATAACTGGTCCATAACTTGCTTGGGCTTATTGGGTCTGTATTAAAAACTGAAGAATTTACACCTTATTTTAACAGATTATTATGAATACTTTTCTCTCCTTTCATTGTCTAAAGCTAAGTTACCTTGTTTCTGGTATTCTGATTCTGTGTCTTTTGTCTGAGAAAGTTCTGGAAACTGAAATGATTTTCTGATTTCCTTCTTCCGTTTGATTTGCTCTTACACCTTTCCTTCTCCTCCTTCCCTCCATGACTTCCTATGTGCTCAACCATAAGAACTAGATACTGGTCACTCTACTTATGCTTTTTACTTTTTAGGACACTCTAGTGTCTTAATTTTCCTGGATAAATTTCTGTATTTATACTTGATTATTATACTTCATCCCAGAGCATTTTTTTCTAAGTGTCCTCTTTAGGATCGCTGCCTCAAAAACCTGAAAAGTCTTTATTATTTAGCAACACAGTGATTTCTCATAAAGCACATGAATATACATTTATGTAATTAGTTTTTAAAATACAGGTTTAAAGAAATATTTTTTATATTGTTCATGGCCATTTGTAGCAAAGCAATTTACAGGATGAGATTTATCCCCATAATATACAAATAGTAGGTAACTTTTCTTTAATATCCATTATGTCCCAAGAATTATTTGAATGCTTTCCATATTTTATCTCACTGAAAATAACCTCATAAAACAGGCAGTACTATCTCCATTTTGAATATAATGAAACTAAGGCATAGAAAGCTTAAGCAACTTACCTAAGGTTGTAGACTATAAAGTGCTACCACCAAGAATACAGATTTTGGTAAAATTGACTTTGTGGTCCTATTACCTTAAATTCATGATTAAATTTTATCTTTGTTTTTATAAACAGATGACAAATTTGCATAAAATATATTGAAAAAATAAAATATCTTTTACTGTTTACTAAATTTATGAAATTCTGTTTTGCTCTACAATAAGACAAAACTTATTTTAAAAAGAATTTGCATCTTAGAATAATATGAGGATTGTTAAATGAGAATCCATGCTCCCTTCCATTGAAACATCAATGAGAGCTGCTGGGAAATACAGTTTAAGAACTAAAAAAAAAAAAAAATACATTAAGCAGTTTCATAGAAATAATGAAAGTGCTGTAATTGTTGTGAGGTAGGCATACTTTTCTCATTTTTTATTCCATATATCTGAGTATATTTCCACTAAAAATCAAGTATTTCCCTGATACTCTTTAGCTACTATTAGTATATAAATGTGTCATATATGGAAACAGGGAGAAGTCTTTTCAAAATGCCTAACAGAAATAAGAATGATGTTGTCATGTAATAGAATACAAAATCATGACTAATTTATTACCTTGTCATAATTTTACATTAAATAATAGAACCTATAATATGTCTTCCACAAGCAAACATATTTGAAAATGACACATTTATTAAATTTAAACTCTTGTATGCAAATAGTATCTAGTATGTATTAATAGTGACAAGTCCCAAATGCCATGTCATTTATTGCTCATGTGTTTCTTTTTAGTCCTCTTCAACATAAAGCTGGAATGTGAAAACTATTTTAGAAATGGATTTTGAAGGGTTTAATCAGATTACGAGAAATGAAGCCTTGGGGGGAAAAGTATCAACATATTCTTAAAGGACATGGGAGATGGAATTGTTAATAGTGTTCAAAACTAAGTAAAGTATTATTCCTTGACATGATAGAAATTTTGTCAATCATTGGATTTTTTTTATTATTATTCTTGTGCCATCAAGAATGTCAGGACAAGTCAAGACCATATTACTAGTCAGTCATTGTGTCCTATTGATTTCATCTCAGTGCTTTCTCCTCTCATCTCCAATGACACTGCTTAAGTTCAAAATTTTGCCTTGATTTAAGTAGACTCACTGTTATCTCTACTTTGATTCTTCCCTGTCATAGCCCCCTCTCCCCAAAAACCAGTCCCTTTTTTAGTGCTTTCGTAAGGATTTTCTAAAACTCCTATCTGATGGAGTCACCCTTAAAATTTTGAACATGGAGCCAGACTGCCTAGATGTGAATCATAGCTCTCTTACCTGGCAGTTTTGGAAACTTCTCAAGCCATTTAACCTACTAGTACTTTGAGGTTTTTTTTTCTATGTATGAAATAGAAATAATATTAGCTAACTCAGTAAGGTTGTTATAGGAATTCAGTGAGTTAATATACATAAACTGCTAACAGTAGTACCTGGTACAGATAAGTAATATAGGCACTATTTTACAGAAGAATAAAAGAAAAATAGTACTGTCAGCTAAACAAGGGGAGGCAGCCACTATATTTGGTTATATATAAGTGTGTATGTGTATGGGTATGCATGTGTGTAGGTGTATATATACATATATATATATAATCAAGCAGCTGGTTAATGGCTGTCATTTGACATTAGAAATTTTTGCTCACTGTGAAAATCCAGGATGAGAAGAAATGTAAAACAGAGTGGGAGTCCAAAGAAACATTAATAATTGGCTCCAGATAGATAAAAGAATGAGTAAGCAAGCAAAGTAGGCACAGGCCAGGGTTATATAAGTGGTAGAAGTCCATTTTCTTTGGGGTATGGAGAAGGAAGGAGATTGCTGTTTTTGAAGGCACCAACCAATAACAACATTCAGATGAGGTTCGGTTTCTGAGTATCCTCTAGAATATAGACAGCAAAATTAAACAGAGTGGAAATATGTACAAGGTTGATGGGCAGAACATAGAGAGTCTGGCTAAGGCCAGGGAATTTACCAGGTATTTAACAAGATCTAACAGTGAACAGAGATCAAAGTCAACATCTCTGGAACTTGATTACTGTGGTATATACTGCCCTTGATTTCAAATTTTACTTATTTATAACTATAACTCTTTGCAAGGAAGATGTTTGATTCTTTCTATATTATCATTTCCCAGTTGTTTGAAGTGATCAAAAGAAACCTGACCACATTTTTTCAGAGCTAGTTCTCAGATGGATGAAAGATACAAGGTAGATAGGATCAAGCAGTAAATTGCCAACCAGTATGGTGGTTTCCCAGCTGCTGTGACTGTGCTCTAAACCTGTCACCTTACACCACTTCATCTATGTTCATTTGACCACCATCCTGATTCCATTCTTTAAACTCTTACATACTGCATAATTGTTTCTCGCTGGTGTGGACAATGGAAATCTCAACTTGCTTGCATCTGTAGTTCTTGCGGTTTTGTTCTTTAGCTTTCCTGCATGTCTTTGCTACCCAGTTTTTGCTTTAAGCCATCTCCAGTCCTTTTCAATAAGCTCATACTGGAGCAGACAACTCATTGTTGGGATGAGGGATGGTGGACTGGGCTACACAGGTGTGAGCAGGTTCTGGGACACTACCCTAACTGAGAAGATTAGGAAATCCAATCTTGTGCTCCTACTACATTGTGTATTTATATATAATAAATATAATCTACATATTCTATATACGCACACATGCACATACACATCCACATATTCTATATACGCACACATGCACATACACATCCACATCCACGTGCACATACATTGTAACAATGATAGTATTGTCCAATGTTTGGTACATTTGTAACTCTCCACTATATTTTAAACTACTAGATTTTAAACTACTTCTCCAGTAGAACAGTATTTTTATTTGTGTGTGTTTATCCCCAGTGCCTATATCAGTGTCTAGCTTAAAATGAATAATATAGAACAAAATTAATTTAATAAATAGAGGAACCAAATGATAGGTATAAACTAATTCTTGGCAGAGGAAGAGCTGAATGCATTCCTAGACAAATATTAGTAAGGAAGCTGTCCAAGTGTCTTTTACAAAATGAAGTATTTTCTTAAAATATTCTAAGTTTCCAAGATTTATTTGCTAGGCTAACATGCTCAAGTCTCTTTGGATGACGATAATATTTTTATCTCCATTGTCCTGAAGAATAAAAATAAAGCAGGTGCAAAAAAAAAAAAAAAAAAAAAAAAAAAACAAAAAAAACCAAAAAAACAAAAAAACCACAACATTTTAAAGGTATATTTACTATCGTTTTTAAAAAACAGAACTCGATAAATCAATTTTTAAAACTCAGAAAATTAAAAATTTTATATCTCAAATATGCCTTAACTCATTTCTAGAAAAAACTTCCCATAGGTTTGAATTACAATATATCCTCCTGGCACATCCTATAGGTCCTATAAGGAGCTGAGCATTTTCGACTTCTAGAAAGGGATGATATGACATTTAGAATTTTAAATGAAGACTTTCATGAGTAAGTATAATCTATGCTAAAAAGGAATAAAAACTATTTTAAAAATAATTTCTTTACTGCAATATACTTTGAATGTTAGATGTTATCTTTAATCTTTAATACTTAAGTGCCAGTGTAACTTAATATGTGGAACTTTGCCATTAAGAAATTTTCAAAATTCACATGTGATTATGTTTCATGATTGGTAACTCTTGATTCCCTTCCCTAAGCTTTACTTTCCTTCAACAGTGCATTTCTAAAGATACTTCAACAAAAGCAGAAAAGCAAAATTTTCCTTCTTGTTTTTCTCTAAATTGTTTCTCCAAGTGGGTATGGCTACAATAAGAGTAGAACATAAGTATATGTTTGCGCTTATCTCAAAAGTCTGTTTTTAAGTCATTCACTTCATCTATTACTGGTAGCAAAGGAAATTAATTGAAATGCTATGGAACGTTATCATAAAGGGATAAACACCTGTGATGTATCATTAAAATTAAGAAATTTTGGGGCGCCTGGGTGGCTCAGTCGGTTGAGCGCCGACTCTGGCTCAGGTCACGATCTCGCGGTCCGTGAGTTCGAGCCCCGCATAGGGCTCCTGTGCTGACAGCTCAGAGCCCGGAGCCTGTTTCGGATTCTGTGTCTCCCTCTCTCTGACCCTCCCCCATTCATGCTCTGTCTCTCTCTGTCTCAAAAATAAATAAACGTTAAAAAAAAATTTAAAAAAAATTAAGAAATTTTGAAACTATTATATCAAGAAGAGTTATATAACATTAATGGATATACCTGTGTGTATGAAATTTCTCAAAGATATTTCTACATGAGTACCATACATTCTAAGAATATTATGCTTTGGAGTAAACAGAACATCCCATTTACAATATATAACTTTGAAATGGCTAATTCTAGTAGCTCAAAATTAAATTGTCAAATGTTTCCAAAGTATGATTACTTAGTTATTGAGAAGGACATCCTAGTAAGAAGTCTTTTGTCCATAATTTTGCATATTTTATACCAATTTTATACTCATTTTTATTACTGTTGTTAGCACTCAAAATAGGATTAGAAAACAGGCAAGGTCCTTGCCCTTAAGACATTTATATCTTGGGAGAAGTGGTGGGGAAGAAGGAAACAAGATGTCAAATGAATAAATACACAAAAGATGATTTTTGATTTTGAAAAGTACTGTAAATAAACTAAATTCGTGCAATAAAACAGGACATGAGAAGGCCACATTGTTTATAGTTTTCTTTCTGTGACATGAATGACAAGGAACAGACAAAAGAAAGTATATTCTAGGCAAAAGACATGGCAAATGCAAAGGTATGATGCTGGGACAAGAGCACTGACTTAGAGACCATTGAGACACCAACATACCTAAAACAAAGAGGAGAGGGTTGAGCAATCAGGTGACTGAGTTTGGCAGGGGCAAGATCCTAAAGAAAAATGACATATAAACCATGGTAATAATCCGGATTTTCTAAGTGCCCAGAAAGACTATTCAAAAGTTTTCAGCAAGGGCTGAAATTATCTAATTTTTCCTTTCATTGTAAAAGATTAATTTGGTTGCTCTAAATGAATAAATTTTATCTAACCAAGTTTACAAAGTGAGAAACTCAGTTAAGATGCCATTGCTATGGCCCAGTGAGTAATGATGATGTCTTAGATGAGGGTGATGGCAACAAAGAATTAAAAAAGTAATCAAATTTGGTGTGTGTGTTAGAGGTAATGTAACATGATTTAATAGTGGTGTGTGTGTTTGTGGGTGTGTGTGTGTGTGTGTGTGTGTGTGTGTGTGTGTGTGTGTTGAGGGGAGTGGTGGTAAGGGAAATAAAGTTACTAAGAATGACAACGGTCCTCTTGGTTCGAGGAACTGAGTGGAAGATAATATTCTTTAGTGAGATAGGGAAGATTGATGAAAAATCATGTCATTGGAAGAGAGGCACAAATCAAAAAGTTATACTTTAGACATGGTTAATTTGAGATGCCTATTAGTCATTTAAGTAACAGTTGGGTTTATGAATTTGGAGCTTAGGGGAATAGTTAGATAGGAGGAGGTATGTTTGGAATTTACTGCCCAATTCCTGGTATTTCAAGCAATGCAACTGGGTGAGATTATAGAGGAAGACTTTTTAGAGAAATAATAGAATAGAGTTTAAAACCAAGTTCTAAGGCACTTCAATTTTCAAAGATTGGGTAGACAAAGGGAACAATCCAAAAAGGTAAGGAGAAAAAGTCAAGAAAGTGTAGTTGCAAAAAACAAAAAAAAGAAAGAAAAAAGCAGGAATTATATAGTTGCCAGTTGTGTTCAAGTCCAGTGAGAAGCATGGAAATCATTAGTGAATTTAATGAGAGCAATTTCAGCAAAGTAGAGAAGACAAAAGCCTGATCAAAAAGGATTTGAAAGAAAATGCAGATAAGGAGATAGCAACTATAGATTACTTTTATATTATTCTGGGAAAAGGTAAGAAAAAGAGCCAAATGCTGTGTTGTAGCATAAAAGGTTGTCCATGAGAATTCTCACTTATTATGGAAATATAACAAAATTGTCTAGATAGTGTTGAGAACTAATTTGAGACTTGTGGTTATGAACTGAAAGTCCACTTAATATGTCTGCATAATGATCTATAGCAAAATTTAGCTTCCTACATGCAGGTATAATATAAGAAAAGTGTTAGATTACTTAGATTTGCAGTTCAACCGGTGAACATAAAGGAGGGAAGATGTCAACAGAAGGATTTTTGCAAGTAAAGGATTTTAGTAATGAAATGTACAATTTGACTTGGAAGTTAACTTGGAAGCTTGATCATGAAAAAAATGAGTGATTTAATCCAGCTGGAATGAGAGGAGGAGGAAGAGGGGAGGAAAAGAAGGCAAGGGCTTGAAATTGGAATATTGAAGGTGTTCTTTTAATAATGGTGTCAACATAAAGGGTATAAACACAATAGTGGATGATTGAGGTAGAACGGAGATAATTTCCACTGGAGATGAGGTCAAATAGCTCAAAGCAAAAAAAAAAAAAAAAAAAAAAGAAAGAAACATTTATGAATTTCTATGATTTAACAACTCCTTCATCCACAACTCTAATAAGGAAATTAACAAGGGACCTTTGTATTTTATTTACTATGGTTTTGCTTTATTTTCATCAGGTCAGAATTGTTCAAAGTGAACTCAGTATTACTCCCCAGAATAAGAATACTTGAAAATAAATTGAAATAATTCATTTTGTGTTAATACTGAAACAGTCCTTTCTTTATATTCTAGATCTTTTTTTTAAAAATTCACAATAATTTAATAGGGAACTGGTTCATTTGACTGTTGCACAGATCAAACTCTGAACATTTTGGTTTTTAAAAAAAGAGGGTTACAGATTTTTTGCAAGACAGTGGTATCCAGAGTTGTGTTATTTTCAGATTTTTTAAAGAATCACCAAATGTACTAAAGTTCTATGTGTAGAACTTTGGATTATTTATTTGGAGGGTTTTAACTATCAAAAGATTTTGAGTTATTGACTCCTTTGTTAACTGAAATTGACTTTTTAGCCCTTTCCTCTTGCGCCACTTTCACAAAGTTCTTTTTGCACTTGATCTCAGTACCCCTGGGAAAATATTAAGAATGTTGCTGTGTTTGGACTAAACATCTATTCATTTTGTTACTGGAATGAGTTGTACCACATCAATTCGTTTGTGTATTTCTTCTCTTATTTAACACTTGTCATAACCCTAGGCACCGTGAAATATATTTGATTTTAAAAAGTGCGTTGTTCTTATGGCTCTTATAATTTTCTTACTATCCAAATTTCTGAGTAAAACTTACCATTAAAATAGGAAAAGTGATCTAATCACAACTTTGACCATATGAAATTGAAGAATGTAAAAGATCTTAAATGATCTAAATTTTCAATTTTGTCAATCACAGACACATTTAAAATAATTTTGAATAATTTATTTAACAACAAAGGTTAATGCTTTGCATTGCAATGCCTTGCATCAGACATTGTATTAGAGTCTCATCATGTGTCTGTGAATAAGATGGGCCCCTGTCCTCATGGAGCTTACTGTTAATTAGAAATGGTATTTAAGCACAAGGAAATACAAAAGGCTATAGGAGAACAAAATGAAGATACTTCACTAAATTAATGAAATCTAAGATGGTTGATTGGAAAATGATACTTAATCTGATATCTGAATTATGATAAGGGTTTTCCAGGAAATACAGTTGTGTTAGCAGGGAAAAATCATCTTCAATAATTTTTGAAGCAAAAAAAACAAACAAACCTACGAAGCATTTAAGAAACTTAAATTCGTTAAGTACAGATGGCATAATGGAGGATGGTCAAGATTATTAGAGAGAAAGGGAGACAGTGTTCAGGTAGGACCAACTAAGGCGTCTGCCACGAATTGGCAGGTAATTGGCAAGCCTTATAAAAGGGAGTGATCAGTTTTATTTGTTTTCATAAAATCACTCTGGAAAAAAGTATGGAAAACCTTTAAGAAAAGTATGAAACTAAAAACAGTCAAGAAGAAGGTTAATAGCTGGTTCAAAGTAGGCCAGTGAAATTGAAATAGTCATCTGGAACATTCCTTAATACACTTAGGAGACATTCATTGAAGAGTCATTATATTTCAGGCAATATACTCTGCATACAATAGTGAATCACCACAGGCAATAGAAACATAAATTAAGACTATAATGCTCTGTGATTTTTTGGGATGTGGTGTGAAAAAAGAAGATCGAGTAACTTGGATTCAGGAAATGTGAAGTTAGGAATAGATGTCAGGCTGTATGGTGGGGATAGATGATGAGTTCAGTTTTAGTCATATTGCCTTTAAAGCAAGATGTCTAACAAGCAGGTGGCTTAATAAGTCTGGAGCCATGAAAGTGATCTAAGGGAGAAAAAGACTTAGGGGTCACCAAGTCATACATAGCTATCAAAGATTAGATGATGTTACACAAGTAAGGAGTGTACAGAGAACTAAGGGGAACGTGAAGTATTCTGTATAAAGGTAAGCTTAGAGGGCCTAAGTGAAGGAAGATAGTTACAAAGGAGATTACTAAGGAAAGGTCATGGATTTAGTATAAATCTCTAGCTTTGTTTCTGGTAAGCCTAGCAAAGCAAGTATTCCAAAGTAAGGAATGATGGGTAAACATACATGAAAATTCTTTATCTCCATCATTATCAACAAATAAGAGAAATGAAAATTTAATAACAGCAGAAAGTCTTTGTCTGAAAGAATTCTTATAATGTCTTTGACCCAACTCCTGCTTATTTGAGAATGGCTGAAAGCTCTTGTTTCTTCCCAACATACCAAACTTCATTAGTTCACTTAACAAAAATGCTTTGGGGTGCCTAGGTGGCTCAGTCAGTTGAGCATCTGACTCTATTTCAGCTCAGGTCATGATCCTGGGGTCATGAGATTGAGCTCCATGTTGAACTCCACACTGACCATGGAGCCTGTTTAAGATTCTCTCTCTCTGCCTGATTCACTGCTTGCATTCTCTCTCTCTCAAAACAAAACAAAACAGAAAAAGAGAAATGCTCTGTTTTACTCATAAAATATTAAGGGAAACAAAGATATGTTTCAATTACATTGAATTGAGAGACACTAAATTTAACATGTTCCTCCCATTTTTTCCCTTTTAACAATTTTTGTTGTTTTTCCATAAGTAATCAAAAATTTCTTTGGATAAATTAATCATAAAATAATCTACTAAATTAGCAACTCATTCATAGAATTAAAAAAAGGCTATAGAACTAGAAACAATAGGAAATGGAAAAGATTCAGAGTTCTAGTTACAGAAACTTATCGATAGTTTTGTTTCATTGTTCGTTTTTATTTTGGTTTTGGTTTTGGTTTTGGTTTTGGTTTTCAAGGCTCTGCTGCAAGATTCATGAACTCCAACTGTTTCCCCCACCTTAGATCTCTTTATTTAAGATTTAACGCCTAGGGAATTAAGGAATCCACTAACAACTCTATTTGGGTTATGTTTCTCCTCTTTAATGAAGGGAGACTTTGGGACTGCAACAATGGAGGAGAGCCCATTAACCCACACAGAATTCAGTATACCATTACAAAAAAAAAAAAAAAAAAAAAAAAAAAAAAAAGGAAAGAATGACCTTTGGGTAGCTACAAAACTGTATTTTGTTTTTATTCTTAAACTTTTTAAAAAAGTTTTATTTATTTATTTATTTATTTATTTATTTATTTAAATTCCAGTATAGTTAACGTACAGTGCTGGATTAGTTTCAGGTGTATAGTACAGTAATTCAACAATTCTATACATCATTCCTATAAAGTATATTCTTAATCCCCATCACCTATCACCTATTTCACCCATCCCCCACCCACCTCCTCTATGGTAACCATCAGTTTGTTCTCTACAGTTAAGTCTGTTTCTTGGTTTGTCTCTCTGTCTCTTTTTTTTTCTTTTTTCATCTATTTTGTTTCTTAAATTCCATATGTGTCATCATATGGTATTTGTCTTTTTCTGACCTATTTAATTTAGCATAATGCTCTAGCTCAATCCATGTTGCTGCAAACAGCAGGATTTCATTATTTTTATGGCCAAATGATATTCCATTGTATGTATATATACTAAATCTTCTTTATCCATTCATCTACCAATGGACACTTGGGTTGCTTCCATAATTTGGCTATTGCAAATAATGCTGCAATAAAATAGGGGTGCAAGTATCCCTTTGAATCAGTGTTTCTGTATTTTTTGGGTAAATGCTTACTAGTGTAATTACTGGATGGTGTAGTTGTATTTTTAACCTTTGGAGGAAACTCCATACTGTCTTTCACAGTGTCTAGACCAGTTTGCATTCCCACCAACAATGTAAGAGGGTTCCTTTTTCTCTACATCCTCACCAACACTTGTTATTTCTTGTGTTTTTGATTTTAGTGATTCTAACAGGTGACAGAGGATACCTCCTTGTAGTTTTGATTTGCATTTCTTTTTTTTTGGGCTTCTTTTTTTTTCAATATGTGAAGTTTATTGTCAAATTGGTTTCCATACAACACCCAGTGCTCATCCCAAAAGGTGCCCTCCTCAATACCCATCACCCACCCTCCCCTCCCTCCCACCCCCATCAACCCTCAGTTTTTTCTCAGTTTTTAAGAGTCTCTTATGCTTTGGCTCTCTTCCACTCTAACCTCTTTTTTTTTCCTTCCCCTCCCCCATGGGTTTCTGTTAAGTTTCTCAGGACCCACATAAGAGTGAACCCATATGGTATCTGTCTTTCTCTGTATGGCTTATTTCACTTAGCATCACACTCTCCAGTTCCATCCACGTTGCTACAAAAGGCCATATTTCATTCTTTCTCATTGCCACATAGTACTCCATTGTGTATATAAACCACAATTTCTTTATCCATTCATCATTTGATGATTTGCATTTCTGATCAGTAACCTTGAATATCTCTCTGTGTCTCTGTTGGCTATTTGTACATGTTATTTGGAGTAAGGTTTGTTCATGTTTTCTGCTCATTTTTTTTTTAATTTTTTTTAACGTTTTATTTATTTTTGAGACAGGGAGAGACAGAGCATGAACAGGGGAGGGGCAGAGAAAGAGGGAGACACAGAATCCGAAACAGGCTCCAGGCTCTGAGCTGTCAGCACAGAGCCCGACGCGGGGCTCGAACTCATGGACCGCGAGATCATGACCTGAGCCAAAGTCGACTGCTTAACCGACTGAGCCCCCCAGGCGCCCCAATTTCTGCTCATTTTTAAATTGGATTGTTTTTTTGTTGATTTGTATAAGTTCTTTATACATTTTGGGGGGTTTTGTTTCATTTTTAATTTTTTTAATGTTTATTTATTTTTGAGAAAGAAAGAGCATGAGTTGGGAAGGAGTAGAAAGAGAGGGAGTAGAGAGAGAGGGAAACACAGAATCCGAAGCAGTTTCCAGGATCTCAGCTGTCAGCGCAGAGCCCAGTACAGGGCTTGAACTCACAAACTGGGAGCCCCATCTTTATACATTATGCATACTAGCCCTTTATCAGGTATGTCATTTGTAAATATTTTCTCCTATTCCTGGGTTGCCTTTTAATGATTTTTTTCCTTTACAGTGTAAAAGACTTTATTTTGATGTAGTCCCAATAGATAATTTTTGTTTTTATTTCCCTTGCTTTGTTCTCTTCTAGGATTTTTATGGTTTTAGGTCTCACACTTAGGTCTTTTGAGTTTATTTTTCTGTATGGTGTAAGAAAGTGGTTTAGTTTATCTTTTGTATGTAGCTGTTCAGTTTTCCCCACACCATTTGTTAGAGACTTTTTTTTTTCCCATTGTATATTCTCTCCTGTATTGAAGGTAATTGGCAACATAACTGTGGGGTTATTTCTAGGTTTTCTTTTCTGTTTTTTTTTTTTAATTTTTTTTTAACGTTTTTTTTTATTTTTGAGACAGAGAGAGACAAAGCATGAACGGGGGAGGGTCAGAGAGAGGGAGACACAGAATCCGAAACAGGCTCCAGGCTCTGAGCTGTCAGCACAGAGCCCGACGCGGGGCCCGAACTCACAGACCGTGAGATCATGACCTGAGCCAAAGTCGGCCGCTTAACCGACTGAGCCACCCAGGCGCCCCTTTTCTTTTCTGTTCTAATGATCTAGGTATCTATTTTTATGCCAATACCATGCTACAGCTTTGTAATATAACTTGAAATCTGGAATTGAGATACTTCCAGTTTTGTTTTTCTTTTTCAAGTTTGCTTTGGTTATTTGGGGTCTTTTGTGGTTCTGTACAAATTTTGGAATTATTTCAGTTTTGTGAAATATGCTATTGGCATTTTGATAGGGATTACATTAAATCTGTAGGTTGCTTTAGGTAGTATAGACATTTTAACAATATGTGTTCTTCCAATTCATGAGCACGAAATATCTTTCCATTTGTTTGTGTGATCTTCAGTTTCTTTCATCAGTTTTTAAAGTTTTCAAAGTATGGGTCTTTCACCTCTTTGATTAAGTTCAGTCCTAGATATTTTATTGTTTTTTGAGCACAATTTTAAATAACATTTTTTTTCTTAATTTCCCTCTCTGCAGCCTTATTATTACTGTATAGGATCTGACAGATTTCTACAGCTTTCCACTACTCTGTTGAATAAAAGTGGTGAGAGTGGACATCCTTGTCTTGTTCCTGACCTTCAGAGTTCTAGAAAAACTCTAGTTTTTCACCACTGAGGATGGTGTTTGCTGTGGGTTTTTCATATAAAGGAGGTATTTTTTCTCTAATACTACTTTGTTGAGGGTTTCATCATAATAGATGTCCTACTTTGTCAAATGCTTTTTCTTCATCTATTGAAGTGTAAATGGGTTTTTTATCCTTGCTTTTGTTAATGTGTTGTATTACTTTGATTGATTTGTGAATATTGAACCACCCTTGCATCCTGGGAATAAATCCCACTTGATTGTGGTGAATAATGTTTTAAATATATTGTTGGATTCGGTTTGCTAGTATTTTGTTGAGGGTTTTTGCATCTATGTTTATCAGAGATATTGGCCAGTAATTCTCTCTTTTTGTGGTATCTTCATCTGATTTTGGAATCGGGGCAATGCTGGCCTCAGAATGAATTTGGAAGTTTTCCTTCCTCTTATTTTTTAGTTTACTTTGAGAATGGGCATTAACCCTTCTTTAGAGGTTTGGTAAAATTTGCCTGTAAAGCTGCCTGCTCCAGGACGTTTGTTAGGAATTTTTTGATTACTGATGCAATTTTATTACTGGTAAAAAATCTGTTCAAATTTTCTATTTGTTCATGTTTCACTTTTGTAATGTTACATGTTTATAGGAATTTATCAATTTGTTCTAGTTTGTTGGCATATAATTTTTATAATATTATAATTATTTGCATTTATTATTTTATTTATTTGGGTCCCCCCTTTATTTATTTATTTTTTGATGTGTCTTGCTAGAAGCTTATCAGTTTTGTTGATCTTTAAAGAAGCAGATTTTGATTTCATTGATCTGTTCTATTGTTTTTTAGTTTCTATATTATTTCTTTTCTAATCTTTACAATTTTCTTCCTTCTTCTGTTTTGGGGTTTGGTTTGTTCTCCTTTTTCTAGCTCCTTGAGGTGTAAGGTTACATTGGGTGAGATTTTTCTTCTTGAGACAGACCTGTGTTGCTATAAACTTCCCTCTTAGAACGGCTTTTACTGCATCCCAAAGATTTTGCTTTTGTTTTCATTTATTTCAGTGTTATTTTTTATGTCGTCTTTTATTTCTTGGTTGATGTGTTGTTTGGTAGCATGTTATTTAACCTCCATGTATTTGTCATCCTACCAGATTTTTTTCTTATTGGCTCATATCTGGTTTCATAGAGTTGTGGTCAGAAAAAATGCCTGGTATGACTTTGATCATTTTGAATTGGTTGAGACTTGTTTTGTAGCTAGTATGTGATCTCTTCTGGAGATTGTTCCATACACACTTGAAAAGAACCTGTATTCTGCTGCTTTAGGGTAGAATGTTCTGAACGTATCTGTTAAATCCATGTGATCCAGTATGCCATTCAAAGCCACTGATTCCTATTAATTTTCTCTTTTGATGGTCTGTCCGTTGATGTAAGTGCAGGGTTAAAAATTCCCTACTATAATTGTATTACTGCCAATTAGATCCTTTATGTTTGTTATTAACTATTTTATGTATTTCAGTGCTATCATATTGGGTGCATAAATACAGTTATATCTTCTTGTTGGATTATCCCCATTATAACTATATAGTGTCCTTCTTTGTCTCTTGTTACAGTCCTTGTTTTAAAGTCTATTTTGTCCAATATAAGTAATGATACCTCAGCTTTTTTTTGACATCCATTTGCATGATAAATATTTCTCCATCCCTCACTTTCAATCTGCATGTGTCTGTGAAATGAGTCTCTTGTAGACAGCATACAGATGGGTCTTATTTTTTTTTTCTTAATCAACTCTGTCACTCTATATCTTTTGATTGGAATATTTATTCCATTTACAAAGTAATTATTGATAAATAAGTATTTGTTGCTATTTTTTTTTTTACTGGTTTTGTGGCTTTTGTAGTCTTTCTCTGATCCTTTCTTGCTCTCTTTCATGGTTTACTGGCTTGTTTTAGTGATATTGATTCTTTCTTTTTATTCTTTGCATATCAGTGGTTTCTGATTTTGAATTACCATTAGGCTTATATAAAACATCTTCTGCATACAGAAATCTATATGAAGTTGATGGTTGTTTAAATGTGAACCCATTCTTTATTCCTTTCCTCTCCTCTCTGCATTATAGGTATATACCAAATTTTAGGTATATACCAAATTTTAGGTATTTTACATCCTTATATTTTTAAGTCCCTTGACTGATTTTTACTGAAATATTTATTTTTACTGCTTTGTGTTTTTTACTTTTCATATTCTCACTTATGGTCTTTCCTTTCCACTCACAGAATCCCCTTTAATAGTTGTAGGGCTGATTTAGTGGTCATGAACTCTAGTTTTTTTGTTTGTTTGTTTGTTTGTCTGAGAAACCCTTTATCTGTCTTTCTGTTCTGAATGATAGCCTTGCTGGACAGAGTATTCTTGGCTGGAGATTTTTCCTTTCAGTACTTTGAATTTATCATGCCATTCCCTTCTGATCTGCAAAATTTCTGCTGAAAAATCCACTGAGAGCCTTATTTTTTGCACAAAAAAAAGCCTGCTTTCTTTACAATTACTGATTTAAAGTTTTTTTTTCTTTATCTCTGCTTTTTGCCATTTTAATTATTATAGGTCTTGGTTGTGGACCTCCTTGGGTTGAATTTTTGGGGAGATCTCTGTGCTTCGTGGATCTAGATATCTGTGTCCTTTCCCAGATCAGGTACTTTTTACCTATTAACTCCTTAAATAAATTTTCTGCCTCCTTTTCTCTTCTTCTAAGTTCCCTATAATGTGAATGTTATTACACTTGATGGTGTCACTAAATTCCCTAATTTTTTCACACTTTGCATATTTTTTTCTCTTGTTTGCTCAGTTTGGTTACTTTCCATTATTCTGAGTTCTATGTCACTGATTTGTTCCCCTGCTTCATATAGCCTGAGTTTTTATTCCATCAAGTCTATTTTTAATTTCATTTACTGTGTTTTTCATTTCTGGTTCTTTTTTATCTCTGTGGTAAGGGCCCCCACTCTTTTCTTAAGTCTAGTGAGTATCTTTATGATCAATATTTTTTTCAAGTCTTTACTTAAATTCAAGTTAGTTAACATATACTGTGATATATGTTTAAGGTGTAGAATTTAGTGATTTATCACTTACATACAACACCTAGTGCTCTTATCATTACTTTTAATTCTCTATCAGGCATATTACTTTTATCTGTTTTGCTTAAGGCTCTTGCTATGGTTTGGTCCTGTTTTCATTTGGGACATATTTCTCTGTCTCCTCATTTTGTTTAGCACTCTGTGTTGGTTTCTCTGTGTGTTAGGAAAGTCAGCTATGTCTCCTGCTCTTGAAGGTAATGGCTTTATGAAGAAGATATCCTATAGCGCCCTGAAGTGCAGTGTCCTCTGTTCCTCAGGATCTACTGATTTAAGGAATGTCTCCTGTGTGTGTTGCATATGTTCCACTGTTGAGTTCTAGCCTCTTTTTCCTCAGTCCTATTGTCTGTGGAGACTCTGCTTGTTGTGTCCAGTGTTTGGTCCCTGACTGGGTGGAGTGCATTTTACCAAATTGTGTGCTGGCCTTTTTGCAGAATGTTACCTGTCACCACTGCTTCTGAATCTAAGGCCCTGCAAATGGTACAGGTCAGGGACATGGTGCTGGTGATATTTCCACCAGTCTTTTGGGGTAGAAGGCCTTCAGCCTTGGGACTGAGGCAGATGTGACTGGGAAGGGCAAATACACCAAAGCATGGAGGGAGGAAGGCATGGTCTACGTAAGTTAGGTAGTGGGTGTCAATACCATACTGGTCACCACAGGTGGCAGTGTGTTTATTCTGGTAGGGAAGGGGAGGGAATGGCACTTGATAGCTCATTTGTCCCTGGAGGAGTATCCCCATGATCCCTGTCTCTCCAGACCATTATCTAAGATGAGTAAATAATTCTCTCCCATCTACCCACAGCATTTTTTCAAAAACTGCTTCCAGTATCTCTGCTGAATCTTTTTTAAAAAAATTGTTTAACATTTATTTATTTTTGAGAGATGGAGAGAACACAAGTGGGAGAGGAACAGAGAGAGAGGAAGACACAGAATCTGAAGCAGGCTCCAGGTTCTGAGCTGTCCGCACAGAGCCTGACATTGGGCTTGAACTTACTAACCATGAGATTATGACCTGAGCAGAAGTAGGACACTCAACCCACTGAGCCACCCAGGCGCCCCTGCCGGCTCTTTATTTTGCTATCTCATTTAGAGTATGAACTCAGCTTCCTAACACCCCCGAGGCTCTCTAATATCTGAGCTGGCTGATACTTAAAATTCCAGGGTTTAAGTCTTGCTGGTTGTAAGAACTCATGAGATTGGCCCTTCTTTTAAGGACAAATATTAAAAGAATTTGTCTTCCCCATGCAGACTCCAAAATGTAATAGTCTTCGTTTTTGCTATTCTCTGTCCCCCTAGTTCCCTCCCCATCATGGACAACCACTGTCTGTTTTGCTCCCAAACTGAGTCTTTGCCCTTCCTATCTTCTTTGATGTGGCCTCTACCTTTAGTTGTGGAGTTTGTTCTGCCAGTCTTTGTGTCTTTTTTGGGGGGTGGGGTTATGTTATTTACACTGATGTTAGTGTTATCTAGTTGTATCCATGGGATGAGGCAAGATTAGCGTCCACCTATTCTGTCATCTCTCTACCCTCTACACTGGATTCTTAAAGTAAGAAAACTAGAAATAATATTTTGAATTTCACATTGCATAAATTCTATTTTTTCAGCTTTACTTGTTTATATCCTATGACTATTTTAAGGCATGCTTATTGGAAATATATGGATATACAACAAACTAAACCTGTAAAAAGTTTATAATTATGTAATTTTTACATTTTTATACATTCTGAAACCATATCTGCTGTTAAGACAAGAAATATACACCCCACCGCAAAGTTCATGTTTCCACTGCTTGGTAATATTTTATCATGTGACTATACCACAATTTGTTCATCCATTCACATATTAATTTTCCATTATTTTCCATTGTTCCATTTCCATTTCCATTAATTTTCCATCTATTCCACTGGAATAGAATAGTGCTAACATAGGTACATATTTAAACATGGCATAATTGTTTTACAAAGAATTGCTTCATTTTAACATTCCCACCAACATTGTATATGAGTGCAGTTGTGACACATTCTTGCAAATAGTTGGAGTGGACATTTTAAAAATATTAAACATTTTATTTGGTATATAATGAAACATCATCATGGTTTTAATTTTTTTACTGACTAATCTTGAACATCATTTAATTTTTGCCATTCATATAGGTTCTTTGGTGAGTATTCAAACCCTTATGCCTTTTTTTCTTGAGTTGTTATCCTCGAATTTGGGGGACTTTATATATTCTAGGTTCAAGTCCTTTACATCAGATATGTAATTAACATATATTTTCTCTCAGTCTGTGTCTTGGGTTTTTATTCTCAGCACCATCTCTGAAAGGATGAAAGTTCATTTTGGTAAAGTCAAACTTGGTTTTCTGTTTTCTTTTAAGGATCATACTTTTAGCACTGCAGTTAAATCTTTGTCTAAACCAACATCAAAAAGATTTTACCCCATCAAATTTTCTTCTAGACATTTTATACTTTTAGGTTTTACGTTTGGAGTTCTCTGGCTCTCTCCATTCCGAAATGCCTCTCTTGACTCTTCAGAAATCTTACTTCCTCCAATCCCTTTCCAGTGGTCCTCTGACATGAAAGATGGTGAGTTTTTCCTATCAGACATCAGATATACACTACACCTCCACAACAACTGGATCCTCTCCCAGGGGAAAATCACAAGTTGAAACTTCCCATTACTATCTCTAATTCTTTTATTAATACATTGTGTATGGATACCTACTATCTAGGTGATTACCACATATACATCCATCATTTCACATTTTTTTGGTGAGAATATAAGCTTTTATTATGGTATACCTTCCTTCTATACCTAATTTGTTGAAAGTTTTTATCATAATTGGATGTTGAATTTTATCTAATATTTTCTCTCCATTTATTGAGATAATCTTAGGATTTTTATCAAATTGTATATCCATATATTAAGCATATATCACATATCACATATATTAAGCATGGATATATAGATTGGGAGATAGATAGAGAGAGAGAGTGATACAGAATATTGGATAGATTGATTATCAGATAGATTAATTTTACCTATATTGAACCATTCTTACATCCAAGGAATGAAGCCTACTTGATCATGGGGTATGATATTTTTAAAGTCTGCTAAATTTTGTTATTCTTTTGGGAATTTCTGCATCTATATTCATCAGGGTTATTGGCCTCTGATTTTCTCGTAGTGCCCTCTTACAACTTTGGTATCATGATAATGTGGGTCTGGTAAAATGAATTTGGAAGTATTTCCTCCTCTTGAATTTTTTAGGAAGAATTGAGAAATATTGGTGTTAATTCTTCTAATATTTGGTAGAATTCACCAATGAAGTTATATATCCAGGGTTCAGGGGTTCACTTTCTTGGAAGAATTTTGATTACTGATTCAATCTTCTTATTGGCCTGTTCAGTTGTTCTGTTTCCTCTGATTCAGTCTTGGTGAGTTATAGGTTTCTAGAAAGCTTTCCATTTCTTCTGGGTTGTTCATTTTGTTGACATATAGTTGTTCACAATAGTCTTTTATGACCCTCTTTCTGCAGTATTGGTTTTAATGTCTCCTCCATTTATAACTTTATTTATGTGCTATTTTTTCTTTCTTTTTTTTTTTTTTGAGTCTAGCTGAAGGTTTCTCACCTTTCTTTATCTTTTCAAACAGCCAGCTCTTAGTTTCATTTATTTTTATTTATTAGTTTCCTGTACTCTATGTCATTTGTGTTATTTTTTTATGATTATGATTTTTTTTCCTTCTGCTTACTTTGAGCTTGATTTGCTCTTTTTCCAGTTCCTTTAGGTATAAAGTTAGATTGTTTTTTTGAGGTCTATTTTTTTGATGTATGCATTTATGTCTATAAACTTCAATGTTAAAGCTGCTTTTGTTGCATACCATAACTTGGTATATTGTGTTTCCATTTTCATTTGTCTCTAGACACTTCATGTCCTCTTTAATTTCTTCCTTGATCCATTCGTTATTCAGAAGTATGTTATTTAATTTCCATGTGTTTTGAAATTTTCAGCTTTCCTCCTACTACTCATTTCTAGTTTCATAGTATTGTGGTCAGAAAACCCACTTGGTATGATTTCAGTCTTCTTAAATTTGCTAATATTTCTTTTGTGGTATAAAATATAATCTAGTCTTAAAAATGTTCTGTGTGCACTTGAGAAGTATGCACACTCTACTATTGTTGTATGGAATGTCTGTATGTGTCTGTTAGGTCCTTTTGATCTGTAGTGTTGTTCAAGTCCACTCTTCCCTTATTAATAATCTGACTGGAGGATCTATCCATTGTCAAAAGTGAGGTATTAAAGTCCCCAAATCTTTTTGTGTTGCTGTTTCTTTCTCCTTTCTGTTCTGTCAGTATTTGCTTTATATACGTTAGATGCATAAATATGTGTAGTTGTTATATCTTCTTGACGGATTAATCCCTTAATAATGAAGATCTTTGTCTCTTTTGATCATTTTTAAGTTGAAGTATATTTTTTTCTGATAGAATTATAGCTACACCAGCTTTCTTTTACATATTATTTGCTTGAAATATCTTTCTCCATTTTCTTTGACTCTGTATTTGTCATTAAAGTTAACAATGGGTCTTTGATAGTCTTTGATAGTCTTTGATAGATGCTGGTCTTTCCAGCATATTGCTGGAACTTTTTTTATCCATTCAGCTATGGATAATAATACTGTCTTTTTAGAATTTATTTATGTTTAAAGAAATTATTGATAGGTAACAACTGTCACGATTTTTTTTTCATTTTTTCCCTGTGTTGTAGATGCATGTTTGTGCAAGCTATCTCTTGTGAATTTAATGACTTTTTGTGGAAATTTGCTCTTACTCCTTTATCATAATGTTTTACATAACTACTACCGATTTTTCTTTTGTAGTCAACACCAGGTTTACATAAAAAAGTATTTCTTACATTCTATTTTAAGCTGATAGCAACTTAACTTCAATAGCATTCCTAAACTTCACACTTTTACCTCTTTCTTTTAGGTTATTGATGTTACAATTTATCTATTTTTTTAGTAGAGTTGACACACAGTTACATTTGTTTCAGGTGAACAACTTAGTGACTTGACAAATTTATACTTATGCTATGTTCACCACAGTTGTAGCTCCCATCTATCCTGTTAAATCAATATTATAATATCATTAACTGTATTCCTTATGCTGTGCCTTTTAGATGCATGGCTTATTCATTCCATAACTAGACATCTGTATCTCTCTCTCTCTCTCTCTTTACCCCATTTTTCCCAACCACCCACCTCTCCTCTCTGGAAAATATCTGTTTATTCTCTCTATTCATCAGTCTGCTTCTTTTTTTTGTTTGTATAATTTTTTTAGATTCCCTTTATGATTAGAATCATAAGGTATTTGTCATTCTCAGCCTGACTTATTGCACTCAGCACAATACCTTCTAGATCTATCCATATTGTCTCAAGTGGCATGATTTCATCCATTTTTATAGCTGTGTATATATACCCCATTTTCCTTATTCATTCTTCTGCTGATAGGTACTTAGATTGCTTAGATATTTTAGCTATTGTAAATAATGCTGCAATAAACATAGGGGTGCATATATGTTTTCAAATTAGTATTTTCATTTTCTTAGGGTAGTTCTAGTAATGGAATTATTGAATCATATGGTGTTTCTATTTTTAATTTTGTGAGGAACCTCCATACTATTTTCCATAGTGGCTGCACAAATTTACATTCCCACTAAAAGTGCATGAGAGTTTTTTTTCTCTGTATATCCTCTGCAACACTTGTTAATAAAAAAATACTATGTGTATTTTTATTATGTGTATTATATGTATTATGTGTATTATAACTTTTTATATTAGTGCACAATAAGAAATTATTATACTTGTGGTTATTTTAATACATTTTTTAACTTAAAGTTGTGTTAAATTACATACCAGCATTACAATATTAGAGAATCTTTGACTATATATTTACTATTACACATAAGTTTTATACCTTCATAAGTTTTTTTATGATGTTAACATTCTTTTGTTTTTAAATGTTTATTTATTTTGAGGTGGAGGGGCAGCAGAAAGAAAGAGGGAGAGAGAGAATCCCAATCAGGCTCCATGCTGTCAGCGCAGAGCCCAATGAAGGGCTCAATCTCATAAACCATGAGATTATGGCCTAAGCCAAAGTCAAGAGTCAGATACTTAACCAACTGAGCCATTCAGGCACCCCAACATTCTTTATTTATGCTTGAAGAACTACATTTAGCATTTATTGTAAGGCAGGGCTAGTGGTGATGAACTCCCTCAGCTTTTGTTTGTTTGAGAAAGTATCTCCTCATTTCTCAAGGTCAGCTTTGCCAGGTATAATATTCTTGGTGGACAGGTTTTTTTGTTTGTTTGTTTACCAGTACTATTCATACATTATCCCATTCTCTTCTGGCCTGTGTTCTTGTACTTAACTTCTTTATGAGAATTATTTTGATTTCTGTGAGACAGTTCAGAGATACCCATTTCTTTAGGGTCAGTTATTGCAGCTTGATAAGGTTATTTTGGTGGTATCATGTTTGCCTGATTTTTTATGATTCTTGACTCCTTATATTGGTATCTTTACATTTGAGTAAAGAGTCTCCTTTCCCTTACTTTAAAAGTTTGCTTTTGCAGAGCCTTACCAATCACCTCAATTCAGGGTTCTGGATGGGTAAGCTAGCAACATCCCTGGTCAGATGTGTCTTGCTATCAAGGTCTCTATTTGGGTGAGATGCCTGTTGAATCTCTGAGGTTGGGAGGAATGGTACCATTGGATGGAAACAGTTGGATAGCACTGCTGACTTGGTTCCCTGCATGAGAGTGGCTGCATTATGGTCTCTATAGTTGCCTGGATTGTCAGATCAGGCTCCTTACATAGGATTGGGTGCCATACTTAGCAGTAGGTAGGCCTAGGAATTAGCCTCACTGTCTAGGCAGGACAACAGTGCAAACCATAGGCCAACCTGGCTTGTGGTTTGGGGACCTAACTCATGCAGAAATGTTCACTGAGCTCTCTGGGCAGACAGAGCGACTGCCTTTGTTCTACAGATTGGCAGAGCTGCTGGCTGGCCTCTTTGCTCTATTACACTGTTAGGCTATAGGATGGACTACACAGCTTTCCAGGTGGTCTGGTTAGATTTCCTGGTCAGCCAGGGCTGTTTTCATGACTTAGTGGCACTACAGATTGTATTCCTTGCTTGAGTGGTACATAGAACGAGCCTCGTCTAACAAGGCTCAGTGTTTGGGATCCCAAATCAGGCAGAACAGTACCTGAGCTCCCTGGTCAGACAGAACCTCTGACTTGGCTTTACAAAAGGGCAGTACTGCTAGCCAGACTCTCCACTCAAGTTCTGCGCTACATAGATGTCCAGGTGTTGTGGCCATAGATTTCCTGGCCAGGTGGGGCTCAGGTGACGCTCAGCAGTAGACAGGGATATGAATTAACTTCCTTGCCTGGGTGCAGTGGTGGAACAGGCTCCAAGGCCAGCAAGAACTGTAAACTGATTTCTCTGATCAGTGGGGTCACCCTCTTAGCTCTGCAGATGGGCAAAGCCACAGTCAGGGATTTATCTTCAGGTGCTCCTACAAGTAGTAACTCAGTCTATCAAGATTGGTTCCAGCCAGTCCCACCCTTCCCCATTATAACCTGCTCTCCAGTTACCAAGCCCCATTGATTACCACCTATTTTCCTGTGAAGCATGACCCTAGTGCGCCTCCCAGAAAGTAAGCCGCAGCTATGGGGGACCTGAATGTTCATCTTGAACTCTTATTCTCAGTGGGGAGATCAAGGGCCTAGGGGAGCCCTCTTGGTGGCATTGTGTCACCTTGGTCGCAGGAGGGCACTAATAGTCAGAATGTGGTCAATATACATTCTGAATAATGCTACAATATACCTGGTACTGTAGAGATCTCTTTGAGATCTTGTTTACATTTCATTGGCAATATACCTAAAAGTGGAATTGCTGGATTATATGGTACTTTGATTTTTAATTTTCTGAGAAACCTCCATACTTTATTTCAATAGCTACACTAATTTACATTCCTACCAACAGACTACTAGAGCTCCTTTTTTTCCACATTCCTGACAACATTTATTGTTTGTCTTTTTGATGACAGTCATTCTAACAAATGTGAGGTGGTATCTCATTTTGCTTTCAATTTGCATTTTCCTCACAATTAGTGATGTTGAGCCCCTCTCTGTACCTGTTGACTATTTGTCTGCTGTCTTTAGAAAAATGTGTATTCAGTTGCTCTGCCCAGTTACAAAATATGAAACATTCCATTGCTTCCTATAATTTTGACTCTCCTTTGAAATCCACTCATTGTCCTCACTTTGTGAATGTTTTCTAGAATTTAATTGTACTAGCATTAATGTTTATTACTTCTCCATACCAGAAGGTGAATGGTTAGAACTTTAAATATATGTGATGTGTTGTTGTTGTATTGGTTGCAGCCAATTTTATCAAAATAAAACAGGAAATTTCAAAACTGATACTGTGTTGGACATCTCCCATTCGGTACATCTGTTTCCTTTCTTCCTCAAGCCAAGGTTTATTTTACTGGATTCACACTGGTGCATGCAACCTAATGTCCCCTTGCTTTGGACACATGCCATGAACTTTGCATTTTCTGCTCTGAGACTGTGGTTATGTTATAAAATGCCAGTGAAAAGGCTCAGTACTCACTTATGACTAATACATTCTAAAAATGTAATGCCCCAGTCATACTTCAAAAGGTTCCTTAAAAGGTCCCATGGGACTGTGTAACTAAATGCCATTTCTTTGTAACAGTGGCCAGTTTAATAATGGGCCTTTTGTATTTGTTTTACCCCATTCTCTGCTTCAGTTTCCTGGTTGATCACTGGGCCTTGGGATGATACTTGGAAGTTAATGATGTGCATACACATCTTTGTCTCCAGCTCTGCTTTCAGGGAATCCAAGCTTGGACTAATGTAGTTTTTTTTGGGTTTTTTTTGTTTTGTTTTTCTTTTTGTTTGTTTTTATTATTTTTTTTAATATATGAAATTTATTGTCAAACTGGTTTCCATACAACACCCAGTGCTCACCCCAAAAGGTGCCATCCTCAATACCCATCACCACCCTCCCCTCCCTCCCACCCCCCCATCAACCCTCAGTTTGTTCTCAGTTTTTAACAGTCTCTTATGCTTTGGCTCTCTCCCACTCTAACCTCTTTTTTTTTTTTCCTTCCCCTCCCCCATGGGTTTCTGTTAAGTTTCTCAGGATCCACATAAGAGTGAACCCATATGGTATGTGTCTTTCTCTGTATGGCTTATTTCACTTAGCATCACACTCTCCAGTTCCATCCACGTTGCTACAAAAGGCCATATTTCATTCTTTCTCATTGCCACGTAGTATTCCATTGTGTATATAAACCACAATTTCTTTATCCATTCATCAGTTGATGGACATTTAGGCTCTTTCCATAATTTGGCTATTGTTGAGAGTGCTGCTATAAACATTGGGGTACAAGTGCCCCTATGCATCAGTACTCCTGTATCCCTTGGATAAATTCCTAGCAGTGCTATTGCTGGGTCATAGGGTAGGTCTATTTTTAATTTTCTGAGGAACCTCCACACTGCTTTCCAGAGCGGCTGCACCAATTTGCATTCCCACCAACAGTGCAAGAGGGTTCCCGTTTCTCCACATCCTCTCCAGCATCTATAGTCTCCTGATTTGTTCATTTTGGCCACTCTGACTGGCGTGAGGTGACATCTGAGTATGGTTTTGATTTGTATTTCCCTGATAAGGAGTGACGTTGAACATCTTTTCATGTGCCTGTTGGCCATCCGGATGTCTTCTTTAGAGAAGTGTCTATTCATGTTTTCTGCCCATTTCTTCACTGGGTTATTTGTTTTTCGGGTGTGGAGTTTGGTGAGCTCTTTATAGATTTTGGATACTAGCCCTTTGTCCGATATGTCATTTGCAAATATCTTTTCCCATTCCGTTGGTTGCCTTTTAGTTTTGTTGGTTGTTTCCTTTGCTGTGCAGAAGCTTTTTATCTTCATAAGGTCCCAGTAATTCACTTTTCCTTTTAATTCCCTTGCCTTTGGGGATGTGTCGAGTAAGAGATTGCTATGGCTGAAGTCAGAGAGGTCTTTTCCTGCTTTCTCCTCTAAGGTTTTGATGGTTTCCTATCTCACATTCAGGTCCTTTATCCATTTTGAGTTTATTTTTTGTGAATGGTGTGAGAAAGTGGTCTAGTTTCAACCTTCTGCATGTTGCTGTCCAGTTCTCCCAGCACCGTTTGTTAAAGAGACTGTCTTTTTTCCATTGGATGTTCTTTCCTGCTTTGTCAAAGATGAGTTGGCCATACGTTTGTGGGTCTAGTTCTGGGGTTTCTATTCTATTCCATTGGCCTATGTGTCTGTTTTTGTGCCAATACCATGCTGTGTTGAGGATTACAGCTTTGTAGTAGAGGCTAAAGTCTGGGATTGTGATGCCAACTGCTTTGGTCTTCTTCTTCAAAATTACTTTGGCTATTCGGGGCCTTTTGTGGTTCCATATGAATTTTAGGATTGCTTGTTCTAGTTTCAAGAAGAATGCTGGTGCAATTTTGATTGGGATTGCATTGAATGTGTAGATAGCTTTGGGTAGTATTGACATTTTGACAATATTTATTCTTCCAATCCATGAGCAGGGAATGTCTTTCCATTTCTTTATATCTTCTTCAATTACCTTCATAAGCTTTCTATAGTTTTCAGCATACAGATCTTTTACATCTTGGGTTAGATTTATTCCTAGGTATTTTATGCTTCTTGGTGCAATTGTGAACGGGATCAGTTTCTTTATTTGTCTTTCTGTTGCTTCATTGTTAGTGTATAAGAATGCAACTGATTTCTGTACATTGATTTTGTATCCTGCAACTTTGCTGAATTCATGTATCAGTTCTAGCAGACTTTTGGTGGAGTCTATTGGATTTTCCATGTATAATATCATGTCATCTGCAAAAAGCAAAAGCTTGAATTCATCTTTGCCAATTTTGATGCCTTTGATTTCCTTTTGTTGTCTGATTGCTGATGCTAGAACTTCCAGCACTATGTTAAACAACAGCGGTGAGAGTGGGCATCCCTGTCGTGTTCCTGATCTCAGGGAAAAAGCTCTCAGTTTTTCCCATTGAGGATGATGTTAGCTGTGGGCTTTTCATAAATGGCTTTTATGGTCTTTAAGTATGTTCCTTCTATCCCGACTTTCTCGAGGGTTTTTATTAAGAAAGGGTGCTGGATTTTGTCAAAGGCCTTTTCTGCATCGATTCACAGGATCATATGGTTCTTCTCTTTTTTTTTGTTAATGTGATGTATCACGTTGATTGATTTGCGAAAATTGAACCAGCCCTGCATCCCAGAAATGAATCCCACTTGATCATGGTGAATAATTCTTTTTATATGCTGTTGAATTCGATTTGCTAGTATCTTATTGAGAATTTTTTCATCCATATTCATCAGGAATATTGGCCTGTAGTTCTCTTTTTTTACTGGGTCTCTGTCTGGTTTAGGAATCTTAGTAATACTGGCTTCATAGAATAGTTGGGAAGTTTTCCTTCCCTTTCTATTTCTTGGAATAGCTTGAGAAGGACAGGTATTATCTCTGCTTTAAACGTCTGGTAGAACTCCCCTGGGAAGCCATCTGGTCCTGGACTCTTATTTGTTGGGAGATTTTTGATAACCGATTCAATTTCTTCGCTGGTAATGGGTCTGTTCAAGCTTTCTATTTCCTCCTGATTGAGTTTTGGAAGAGTGTGGGTGTTTAGGAATTTGTCCATTTCTTCCAGGTTGTCCAATTTGTTGGCATATAATTTTTCATAGTATTCCCTGATAATTGTTTGTATCTCTGAGGGATTGGTTGTAATAATTCCGTTTTCATTCATGATTTTATCTATTTGGGTCATCTCCCTTTTCTTTTTGAGAAGCCTGGCTAGAGGTTGGTCAATTTTGTTTATTTTTTCAAAAAACCAACTCTTGGTTTCGTTGATCTGCTCTACAGTTTTTTTAGATTCTATATTGTTTATTTCTGCTCTGATCTTTATTATTTCTCTTCTTCTGCTGGGTTTAGGCTGCCTTTGCTGTTCTGCTTCTATTTCCTTTAGGTGTGCTGTTAGATTTTGTATTTGGGATTTTTCTTGTTTCTTGAGATAGGCCTGGATTGCAATGTATTTTCCTCTCAGGACTGCCTTCGCTGCGTCCCAAAGCGTTTGGATTGTTGTATTTTCATTTTCGTTTGTTTCCATATATTTTTTAATTTCTTTTCTAATTGCCTGGTTGACCCACTCATTCGTTAGTAGGGTGTTCTTTAACCTCCATGCTTTTGGAGGTTTTCCAGACTTTTTCCTGTGGTTGATTTCAAGCTTCATAGCATTGTGGTCTGAAAGTATGCATGGTATAATTTCAATTCTTGTAAAGTTATGAAGGGCTGTTTTGTGACCCAGTACATGATCTATCTTGGAGAATGTTCCATGTGCACTCGAAAAGAAAGTATATTCTGTTGCTTTGGGATGCAGAGTTCTAAATATATCTGTCAAGTCCATCTGATCCAATGTATCATTCAGGGCCCTTGTTTCTTTATTGACCGTGTGTCTAGATGATCTATCCATTTCTGTAAGTGGGGTGTTAAAGTCCCCTGCAATGACCACATTCTTATCAATGAGGTTGCTTATGTTTGTGAGTAACTGTTTTATATATTTGGGGGCTCCAGTATTCGGCGCATAGACATTTATAATTGTTAGCTCTTGCTGATGGATAGACCCTGTAATTATTATATAATGCCCTTCTTCATCTCTTGTTACAGCCTTTAATTTAAAGTCTAGTTTGTCTGATATAAGTATGGCTACTCCAGCTTTCTTTTGGCTTCCAGTAGCATGATAAATTGTTCTCCATCCCCTCACTCTCAATCTAAAGGTGTCCTCAGATCTAAAATGAGTCTCTTGTGGACAGCAAATAGATGGGTCTTGTTTTTTTATCCATTCTGATACCCTATGTCTTTTGGTTGGCGCATTTAATCCATTTACATTCAGTGTTATTATAGAAAGTTACGGGTTTAGAGTCATTGTGATGTCTGTATGTTTTATGCTTGTAGTGATGTCTCTGGTACTTTGTCTCACAGGATCCCCCTTAGGATCTCTTGTAGGGCTGGTTTAGTGGTGACAAATTCCTTCAGTTTTTGTTTGTTTGGGAAGACCTTTATCTCTCCTTCTATTCTAAATGACAGACTTGCTGGATAAAGGCTTCTCGGCTGCATATTTTTCTGTTTAGCACACTGAAGATATCGTGCCAATCCTTTCTGGCCTGCCAAGTTTCAAAAGAGAGATCAGTCACGAGTCTTATAGGTCTCCCTTTATATGTGAGGGCACGTTTATCCCTTGCTGCTTTCAGAATTTTCTCTTTATCCTTGTATTTTGCCAGTTTCACTATGATATGTCGTGCAGAAGATGGATTCAAGTTACGTCTGAAGAGGGTTCTCTGTGCCTCTTCCTTTCATGTCTTCCTTCAATGCCTTTTTCCTTCCCCAGTTCAGGGAAGTTCTCAGCTATAATTTCTTCAAGTACCCCTTCAGCACCTTTCCCTCTCTCTTCCTCCTCTGGGATACCAATTATGCGTATATTATTTCTTTTTAGTGTATCACTTAGTTCTCTAATTTTCCCCTCATACTCCTGGATTTTTTTATCTCTCTTTCTCTCAGCTTCCTCTTTTTCCATAACTTTATCTTCTAGTTCACCTATTCTCTCCTCTGCCTCTTCAATCCGAGCTGTCATCGTTTCCATTTTGTTTTGCATTTCGTTTAAAGCGCTTTTCAGCTCCTCGTGACTGTTCCTTAGTCCCTTGATCTCTGTAGCAAGAGATTCTCTGCTGTCCTCTATACTGTTTTCAAGCCCAGCGATTAATTTTATGACTATTATTCTAAATTCACTTTCTGTTATATTATTTAAATCCTTTTTGATCAGTTCACTAGCTGTTGTTATTTCCTGGAGATTCTTCTGAGGGGAATTCTTCCGTTTGGTCATTTTGGATAGTCCCTGGAGTGGTGAGGACCTGCAGGGCACTTCCCCTGTGCTGTGGTGTATAACTGGAGTTGGTGGGCGGGGCCGCAGTCTAACCTGATGTCTGCCCCCAGCCCACTGCTGGGGCCCCAGTCAGACTAGTGTGTGCCTTCTCTTCCCCTCTCCTAGGGGCGGGATTCACTGTGGGGTGGCGTGGCCCGTCTGGGCTACTTGCACACTGCCAGGCTTGTGGTGCTGGGGATCTGGCGTATTAGCTGGGGTGGGTAGGCAAGGTGCACGGGGGCAGGAGGGGCAGGCTTAGCTAGCTTCTCCTTAGGTGATCCACTTCAGGAGGAGCCCTGTGGCAGCGGGAGGGAGTCAGATCTGCTGCCGGAGGTTTGGCTCCGCAGAAGCACAGAGTTGGGTGTTTGCACGGAGCGAGTAAGTTCCCTGGAAGGGACTTGTTCCCTTTGGGATTTTGGCTGGGGGATCGGCAGGGGAGATGGCGCTGGCGAGCGCCTTTGTTCCCCTCCAAACTGAGCTCTGTTGTCCGGGGGCTCAGCAGCTCTCCCTCCCTTTGCCCTCCAGCCTTCCTGCTTTCTGAGCAGAGCTGTTAACTTATGACCTCCCAGACGCTAAGTCGTGCTTGCTGTCGGAACACAGTCCGTCTGGCCCCTCCGCTTTTGCCAGCCAGACTCGGGAGCTCTGCTTGGCCGGCGAACCGTCCCTCCGCCCCGGCTCCCTCCTGCCAGTCCGTGGAGCGTGCACGGCCTCGCCGCCCTTCCTACCCTCTTCCGTGGGCCTCTCATCTGCGGTTGGCTCTGGAGACTCCGTTCTGCTAATCCTCTCGCGGTTTTCTCGGTTCTTTAGGCAGGTGTAGGTGAAATCTAAGTGATCAGCAGGACGCGCAGTGAGCCCAGCGTCCTAGCTGCCATCTTCCCTCTCTCTCCCTAGACTAATGTAGTTTTATGCCCTATGTGGTCTTAGTAATCAGACCTTTAACATGTGATTATAGAGTCGGGTCACTCACAGGTCACACAGAAGTGTGGACATGGTTCTTGATAAGTAGGATGGTGAGATACCCCTAGCATACAATAGCATTACAATTACCAAGATTCTCACCCATAGTGGATTGTGAAGTAATGCATAAGGAAGAAGGTGGCTATAGTCCTTAAACAGTATGACAGAGGTGGTTATCATGTATTATAAGTTATCTTTTTTGTTAACTAATATAGAAACACTAAATAAAGGAGTGTAAGGATCAAGTCAGTCATCTATCAACTCACTGAACTCTGAGATCCAGGTAGCCTCTCTGGTATCTTTTAAGGAGACTCTGAACTCATATCTGCATTTAAGATTATGCTTAAGTCAGGTAAATGATTTAATAAAAATAGGAATATAAACCCTAATATGGCATCTTTGACATTGGCAAAGGATTTGGGGTCTTTGGCATATCAGGATATCTCCCTTTAAGATAAAAGACAAATGTTATACCTTCTATCACATACCATTCATACTGAGACACTTTACTTGATTTTACTTCCCAGTTTTAAAACACTACATTCTACACTTAGGAAAATTCTTCCTATCTTCAGTTTATTATTCTAGAAGTTATCCAACATTTTCTATGAAGAGTAAAATAGTATATATTTTAGGCTTTGCAGACAAAATGGTTTCGTTGGAACTATGCAACTTTGCTATTGTGGATAAAAAAGTAGCCATAGACAACACATTAACAAGTAGATGTGGTTATGTTCTAATAAAATTTGATTTGAAAAAAAAAAAAAAAGCATACTGGCATTGGCCTACAATTCATAGTTTTCAGAATCCTCTAGTAATGGGTAACTTGGAAAAGTTCTAGGCGAGAGCGGGGTTCAGAGGAAGAAGCTACTTTATAATTCCAAGTCCAGAATATGGTGAAAGTTTCTCTGTCACTCAGGCCATGTAGCCCAACAGATATGATGATACTAGTCTTTTCTATAATGTATCAAATGCCAGGTGGAGCCTCTGACAAACATCAATAATGGATATATTGCATAGACCAATAAGCAGATCCTTTCCTCAGAACATACTGGAAACTTCTTGTTTTACACTGTGATTCATACTTTCTTTGACACCCTTGCGTATAAAACTCTACAGCATCTTGATTATCACTCAAGCAAATGTACCCAGGAAATCCAGGGGTAATTAACACTTCCAGTGCCAACCAAGTGATACAGAGCTGATGGTTAACTGCATGTACCCTTCATCATCTGGGTAGGCAGTTTTGAGATATGTAAGACCTCTTAGAAGCAACTGTGAAAGAGTACTGGTTGCATGGTGAAGGCCAACACATTTACACACCTTTTTATTCACTCTCCCTTCTGTGTTTTACTCTCTTCATCTATCAGTTTGGCTTTCTGGGATTACCTCCCTGCCAAACACCAGTTGTATTCAAATATATGACTCAGAGACTTATTTCAGGAGAACCCAATGTAAGATATCCTGTTAAAACTCTTTAAATGAACAAGACAAAATTGTATTATTCTAATGTTCTAAGATAAAACTAAAAGATTTCTTGGGGCACCTGGGTGGCTCAGCCGGTTAAGCATCTGACTTCAGCTCAGGTTGTGATCTCATGGTTTGTGAGTTCGAGCCCCACATGGGGCTCTGTGCTGACAGCTCAGAGCCTGGAGTCTTCTTCAGATTCTGTGTCTCCCTCTCTCTCTGCCCCTCACTTGCTCATACTCTGTCTGTCTCTCTCTCTCACAAAATAAATAAACATTAAAAAAAAAAAAGTATATATATATATATATATATATATATATATATATACACACACACATATATATATAAAAATAAAAAATAAAAGATTTCTTTTTCTGCATGCATTTATTTATAAAGAAACATAATATCCCCCCAAAAATAATTCAAAATACAAAAAAAAAAAAAACAGGGAATGATGAATCCCCTTTATTTCTCATAAAAACAAGTGTTTTGTGTATTTCAATATACACTGAGAAGTCAAACGTAATCAAACTAGTCTGTAAACTGAACTGGTCAGCAGTATTCGCTGTAATTTCAAATTACTTAAATGATGCCTCTAGTTCTGTATAAAGAAATTAAGTTCAAGGCAATTTGGTTTTTACAGATGAAAATACAAATTAGATAACACTTTGAGAATATTTTCTATTTATCTAATCTTTTGTGTGTCGTCTTTTTCTTTATTTTTGGTGGGGGAGAATTTGGAAAAATTGGATAGAATATTCAGGAAAGGGCCAAAGGAATGTATACAGGGGCTCCCAACCCTGTTCATTTATTTATTTTAAATCATGTTTGGTGTCATAGCATGTAGGTTACCTTCATTTAAATTTCGATATAGAGAAAAAAATCAAGATAAGTGGCAATCTTCCCTCCTCTGTTTGCATATTTTTTTGTCCTTTAATTTCCTAAACCAGAGATGTGCTGAGTGTAACACAACATGTCACTCTTAAACGAGTTGCTACTTCCAGCTGTCACTTTTGATCAGAAGGCACACAGGTTTGGGGCATAAAACTTGCAAATAAGAATCAGAGAAATAAAAACAATCTCCATTTTTGCTTAAAAATTCACAAACTGTGGTGCTCTGAGCAGCATGTGGTAGATAAGAAAACATGTCTTTCATTTTTATTGCTTCTATAGAAAAGACAATTTGGAGAAATAGTGAATGCCAAAAATGTATCTTTCAGCTTTCTGAGTATTTGGGAATGCTATGAAGGTATCACTTAATTAAATAAAGTCTTGTTCCCCTCCTGTGCTAGGCCTAATGTGATCAAAGAGGCTTGTATGTGACATTTTAACTCACTGGTTGATAAGAATGTTTTATATTATTTGTTCAATTAGTTAAAATTTCCAAAACAAAACGTGGTTTTTAAGTTCCCCATTGGGTCTTGACTCTACACTGTTAAAGTGCTTTCTTACAACAGATGGAAGGGTGCTTGACATATTAGAGGCAAAAACAAATTATCAACATCTAATTTCTTGATTAGCCAAATCTCAGCTTGTTTTCTCTGTCTATAGAATCTTGTCTGCCACAGTGATTTCTGGTAGAAATCATCATAAGTAAGCTCACAGGGCAAAATGTTTCACTTCTTATGACTACAAATCCTGTGAGATGTTCTGTATAATCATGAACCTACTGAATCTACCTGTTTTGAGAAAAGATCACAAACTTTCATTAAAAAAAATCCTCTTAATGCTTTAAGATCATGTTGCTGATAACTTTTAGCTGAATTGTCAAATCCAGTCAACTGAACCCTACTAAACTGGGTGTGTACATCCACACAATGCAATATGACCAAAAAAAAGTGACCTAATAAGCCATGGAAATACATATAATAACCTTAAATGCACATTGCAAAGTGAAAGAAGATATTCTGAGAAGGCTATTTATAGTGGACTTTGAACAACACAGGCTTTACTGTGTGGGTCCACTCACATGTGGATTTTTTAAAATAAATACAATACTGTTAATGCATTTTCTTTTAAGATTTTCAGAATATTTTCTTTGGCTTATTGTAAAATGTAATATATAAGAAAATAATATATAGAATATGTGTTAAACTATGGTATGTTTTTAGTAAGGCTTCCAGTCAACAGTATTCAGTTAGTAAAGATTTGGGGGTTTAAAAGTTATACATGGATTTTCAACTGCATGGGAGGTCAGTGACCCTAACCCCACATTATTCAAGGGTCAACATTACTTTGATTCCAACTGTATGACATTCTTGAAAAAAACAAATCTATGGAGAAAATTTAAGTATCATTGGTAGCCAAACCTGTTAAATGTACAACACCAATAATGAATCCTCAGGTAAACTACGGACTGTGAATGACTTTTTTTTTTCAATGTAGGTTTATCCTTGTTATTTTAAAAAATAAGCACTATTGTGAGTGATGCTGACAACAGGGAGACTATGAATGGGTAGCAGCCAAGAGCATATGGGAAATCTCTGTACCTTCTTCTCAGTTTTGTTGTAAACTTAATAATGATACTAAAAAACAGTCTTAAAAAAGTATGCACTGGGTAAAGGTAAAAGATGGAAAGCACTGTGTAGAGACAAGTATAGGAGTAGTAAAAACTTGGAATTAGAAGATGCTGCTTTACCAGCAGTAGATTAGTGATCATGGGCAAATCTCTTATATCCTTTGCGATTCTACCTCCACATCTGTTCATTTATTTATTTTGAATCATGTTTGGTGTCATAGCATGTAGGTTTACCTTTATTTAAACAGAATATGAGCTGAATAATACTTACGTCACCAGATTTCTCAGAGAGAATATGAGATATGATTATATAATTTAGCTATAGAACCCTTTACATGTTATCTATTACTCATAAAGATTGCAGAATTTTCTATGTAAAGTATATCTAATTGTAGGATAGCTTGTAAAATAATACTTCTTCCTAGAAAATTTATTATGCATCAGAATCAGCTGTGCTAACAACCAAGAGACTTTTTTTTTTGATATTTGATAGCACTATTTTTAGAAAGCCAGTCAATAACTATTTCTCTATTCGTAATTCAGGGTGAGATTCTTTTTTAAATTGGAATTTTTACTCAATGCCATGTATTGATTTTGCAGCAAGTCACAAGAAAGGAAAATAAATACTACTTTTAAACCTTTCCTTTAGTTGCCTTCAATTTTGCCTGTAGTCACATTTAAAGACATCAATAGAACACTGGTTTCTTTTGTTTGGATCAAAGAATAGGACAATGACTAAATGGGTCTTTGCTCCATCTTCTCACTTTTGTGGGTCCTTACTTCAGTGGTGTATTAGTCTATGGCTTTTAGACCAACAGTTTCCCCTGAGGTCCTGAGATTTAAAATGATAGCTACTACAGATCAAGAGCACTCAGACACCAAAAGTCCTGTTGATGATAAAGGAGAAGAAAAATAAAACAACTTGTCCAAAAAGGGTTTCTGAGAAGGACTTTAGAATTAATCTAAATTGCATTGTAGTCAGTCTTGTTTAAATTTGTCTTTGAAAAACTATACTTGTATTATATCATCTCAGTTTTCAATTCCACCCAGCAGTTGATTCCACATTTTTTTTTCAGGAAAAATCCTTGTTTCCCACCTCAGAAGGAATGAGTTCATGTAGTGCCTACTTCATGGAAAGGAACATGACTATGGCAGAAGGGAAAAAATGCAAACCCAGAACATCTTGGGCTATAAGGTTGTGCTCCAAAAATTATTGGGGTATATCAAAAGGATATAGGGGCTAGTCACAGGTGTCTTCCACAAACCAAATGGGGAACAATTTGAAATTAAAATATCAAAGTAGTTAATTATTAAAATTAATTATGGCTCATTGAATAAGAATACATAAGTGTATGATGTTATAAATAAGTGGAAAACCATAAAGTTTAGTGAGAAATGGTATATTTATATAATTCCAAATCATCTCCTCACAAAGTGCTGATTAATTCCAAGGAGAAAATGTAACTTAACAGTGAAGAAGCCTGGAATATACCATATTAATCAACTAATCAAAGTTAACATCATCAATAACTAGGTAAATTGAGATAGTTTGCCACTATAAAAGATACAGTGAGAAAAACCCTCTATTTCATGTGCTTCTTAAGGAATGTGAGCCAATTCCAAGTAGAAGAACATAATGCAAAATAATTGGTCAGTTATCTGCAAAGGTGTCAAAATCATAAAAGCCAAGAAAAGACTGAGGGGCTATTAAGTATTGAAAAAAAAAAAAACTAGAGAAAAAATTTTATTTCTGTTTATTCTGCTCTGAGGGATATTATTGGGCAACAAAATCTTAATGACTTCTGAGGCTTAATTGACAGCAATATACCAATGGTAATTTCCTGTTTTGGAAGGTTATATTGTGGTTACATAGGATAAGGTATTGTTTGTAGAAAAGACACACCAAAATATCAAAGGCACCAGGTTTGCTGTGATCCTCAAATAACATCAGAGAGAAAGTCTTTGCAACGCACTTGTGACTTTTCTGTAGGTTCGTGATTATCAGATATCCAGGATCCACTCTACCAAAACCAAATCATGGTCAGTAATAATAAAGACAGTTGCAAGTAGACGGCCCTTGGCATGCATCTGCAGCTGCTGGGCCTTTACAATGAATCTCTTTAGAGGAAGCTGGGCCCCATAACTCTACCCCAAATCCCAATCCTGGGTTCTGGCTGGTTATTCTTGCTTGGGGTAATGATAATATGAGTGGACCACTCTCAACAAGCTAGGGCAGAGCCAAGCCCTTGATGTACAATACTCGATTTAAACCCTCACTACCACTTCAGAGAGGTTTAATGGCAACTCTTGAAGAAGGCAAATCTCCCTATGCTTCTCCTTAGTAGGCGCCCTTTTAGGCTTCCCTCATGGCAGGGTGCTGTGGTACAGGACTGGATGATATTAACAAGAATAAGCTTCCATGTCTTCAAAAGCTGGTGGAAGATCCAGACAATATCCAGTAACTAACTGACACCAAGCTGTGGACCACACTTTGAGAAACCTTGCTCCAAAGGCTTCTTCCTTGGCTTAAAGAGTGGAGATTGTCACCTGCTATTCTAATAATAAATTCTTCTTTTCACTTAAGCTCATATAGTTTCCATTATTTGCAACCAAAAGAATATAACTTATGTTGAAAGTAGCCAGCTCTTTGCCTATTTTAAAGGATTCACCAAGGTAATTCACCTGCCTGCCTCCTTTTATACATGATGCATTCCTGAAACTGTGGACTCATAAAATGATGTTTGCATATTATAATGCATGCTTTTGTTTCCAGACAGTTAAGATATTATTTCCTTAATTACATATCACATTTTAAGTATAATTTTCAACAAGATATTTTTAAACACTATATATATTCTTTAATTGCATTCTGTGTTTTTTTTAATTGCACACTTTGTCAATAAGTTAAATCCTTGAGCATCTTACTGAAGGTAAAGATTTTTCTGTTTTTTGGATACAAAATATTTTCTTCCCTTGTATAAACTGTATTAATTTGTGATACTTGTGCTATATACAAGCAGTGTGTGCACTTCCATTTTTTCTGCATGGAATCATTCATCTTCAATGTTCATTCATCAGATCATTTTTAAGAGTCCATATGTGGCCATATGTATATTAATATCTATCTATATATAGTTATAGATAGAGATATATATAGATATAGATAAAATTTGTCTGCCATTTGAATTAATGGTATAGATGTACCATGTTCAAAAAGTGAGGTTATTCAGAAGCTGAATATGTCAATTTCACAATTAGAAAGAAAATTAGAAACAAAACAGAAATATTTCAAGTAAAATAACTTGAGAATTGTGCTGTAGCATAACTATATGTTAAGTATATATATGTAAATAAATCAAAGATTTTAATTTAAAAAAAGATAAGGGAAGGACCTTCCTAATTTAAAGACTTCTCTTTCTTTAATTATCAATGAAAATAATACAAAATTATGTATAGTAAAAAGTGCAGTACCTTTCCTATCTTTCCTACTTCTCAATCCACTTTCCAGTAATGAACATTCTTAGTGCTTTGGCGCATATCCTTCCTGGGCCTTTCCTGTATTTACTAGCATGAGAATGACAATGAGTAGTTAAGACCATGTAATCAGCTACACAGCCTGAGTTCAAATCTCTCTACTGCTTGGCATTTCTGCAGATGTGAGCATGTTCCCTTTGCCGTAGTTTCTTCATTTCTGCAACTGGTCTCATAATCATGTCTATCAACAGGTTGGTTATACAGATTAAATAATATGGAAACAATAGAACAGTGTTTGGCTGTAACAATCTTGATGGGCTCTTGACATAGACAAACATGTCTAGTTTTCATACATATATACACAAAATCACAACCTCTACATAATCATATTTTTTTACAGTGAACGTTTCACAGTTTCTTCATATCATAATCAAAATTATATTCCTTTCTAAAATTGCATCATAAACCTACCTTTTCATCTATGATTATAGAGGAGATGTGATTAGATTATCAGACAATTCAAAAAATCTATAACTTTACTGGTCATTCATTTTCTCCAAGATCCAAGGCTTTTTTTTTTTAAACTATATAGCAGCCTCATTCAGAATCACCTTTGAGGCAATCCAGACAGCATCAAGGTATCTGACAATTTGATATTCCACTTGTCTTTTTGTGCCAGGCCATAGACAACAGCTGAAGTACTCAGCAGTCAGAAGTGGTAACAGGAGAGCCAGTGTTAAGAACGGGGACCTGAAAGATGGGAAAGGCTGTCCTTGAGTATGGAGGTTGGTGGTAGTGGATGAGCTGAGGACCAACTACCAGAGAAGAATGGAAATTGGTATATGAGAGTAGGTACTTATGACACCACAAGTACTGATGCTCAAAGTAGCCTGGCAGAACTAGCAGGAACAATTGATCTCAAAGGCCTAGGAAAAAAGACAGCAAGATTCAGCAACTCAACAATTAAGGGGACAGAATCTAGCCTGGGAAGGTGGGTCATGAAGACAAAGATACATGAACAGCAACAAGGCAATTTACCCTCCTGAGATACTGCTCTAAAACTCTACTTCATTTAAGGACATTTCCTATGAAGGCAAGAACCAAGTTCAACCTTATGTGACTTCAGTATGGCAAGAGAAAATGGCTACATTTAGCTGGACTGGAGATGGAAGCAATCAGGCTCTGACAGAATGAAGCCTAGAGCATATCAAAGCACACAGGCTGATTTTCAGGGACCACTGGTTGGCCATAATTATTATAAAACTCAATGGATTTCAAATACAGATTATTATAAGTTGAAAACATAAGTCAAAAATGAAATTAATGGACGTAGCCTACCTTAAATGTGCTCAGAGTGCTTAAATTAGCCTACACTTGGGTAAAGTCATTTAACATAAAGCCTATTTTATAATAAACTGTCGAATATCTCCTGTAACTAATTGAATATGTACAGAAAATGAAAATCAAAATGGCTCTATGTGCACAGAATGGTTGCAAATGTATCAGTTGATTACTCTTCTGATCACATGGCTGATGGGGAACTGGCTTGCCATTGCTGACACCATCAAGGGAGTATAATACTGCATATTGATAGCTCAGGAAAATATCAACATTCAATTTTGAGGACAATTTTTACTGAATGTGTATCACTTTTGAGTTTTCCATTTTTATACCAGTGTAGTTAACATACAATGTTTATATTAGTTTCAGGTGTACAATATATAGTAACTCAATTTTATACATTACTCAGTGCTCATTATGATTAGTGCACTCTTTAATCCCCATCACCTGTTCCACCCATCGCCTCACCTACCTCCCCTCAGGTAACCATCAGGTTGTTCTCTGTAACTAAGTCTGTTTCTTGGTGTGTCTGTTTTTCCTTCATTTATTTTGTTTCTTAAAGTACACATAAGAGTGAAATCATGAGTGTTTTTCTCTTTTTTCACTTAGCATTATAATTTCTAGCTGTATCCATACTGCACATAATATTCCATTGTGTGTGTATTTATATATACACACACATACATACATACATACCACATCTTTTGTATCCATTCAACTATTGATAGATACTTGGGCTGCTTCTGTTATATGTCTGTTGTAAAGCTGCAATAAACACAGGGGTGCATGTACACATTGAGTTATTGTCTTTGTATTTTTTAGGTAAATACTCAGTACTGTGATTACTGGATTGTAGGGTACTTATTTTTTTTTTAATTTAGGAAGAAACTCTATACAGTCTTTCACAGTACCTGCACCAGTTTGCTTTCCCACCAACAGTGCACAAGTATTCCTTTTTCTCCACAGCCTCACCAATACTTGTTACTTCTTGTGTTTTTATTTTAGCCATACTGACAGGTGTGAGGTGATATCTCATTGTAGATTTGATATGCATTTCCCTGATGATGAGTGATGTTGAACATCTCTTCATGTGCCTCTTGGCCATTTGGATGTCTCTGGAGAAATGTCTATTAATGTCTTCTGCCCATTTTTTAATTGGATTCTCTTTTGGGTGTTGAGTTGTATAGGTTCTTCATATATTTTGAATACTAATCTTTTATTGGATGTATCATTTGCAAATATCTTCTCCCATTCCATAGGTTGTCTTTTAGTTTTATTGATTGCTTCCTTCAATATGCAGAAGCTTTTTGTTTTGATAAATCCGAATAATTCATTTTTGCTTTGATTGCCCTTACCTCATGTGACATAGCTAGAAAATGTTGCTATTGTTGATCTCAGGGAAATTCCTGCCTGTGCTTTTTTCTAGTATTTTTATGGTTTCAGGTCTCACACTTAGGTCTTTAATCAACCTTGAATTTATTTTTGTATGTGGTGTAAAAAATTGGTACAGTTTCACTCTTTTGCACACAGCTGTCCAGTTTTCCCAACACCATTAATAGAAAACACTGTCTTTTTCCCGTTGTGTATTCTTGCCTCTTGTCCAGGATAAATTGACCATATAATCACAGGTTTGTTTCTGGACATTCTATTGTGTTCCATTGATCTAAGTGTCTATTTTGTGCCAGTATTACACTGTTTTGATCACTATAGCTTTGTAATATAATTTGAAGTGCACAATTGTGATGCCTTCAGCTTTTTCTTTTTCAAGATTGTTTTGACTATTTGGGGTCTTTTGGGGTTCCATAAAAATTTTAGGATTATTCTAGTTTGTGAAAAAAAGCTTTCTGGATTTTGATAGAGATTGTATTAGACAAGAAGGTTGCTTTAGGTATTATAGACATCTTAGCAACATTTATTCTTCCAATACTTGAGCATGAAATATATTCCATTTGTGTCTTCTTCAGTTCCTTTCATCAATATCTTATAGTTTTCAGAGTACAGATCTTTTAATTCCTTGGTTAGCTTTATTCCTAGATATTTTATTATTTTTGGTGCAACTGTAAATGGGATTGCTTTCTTAATTTCTCTTTCTATTGCTTCATTATTAGTGTATAGAAATGCAATGGATTTCTGTACAATAATTTTGTATCCTGAGACCTTATAGGATTCATGTATCAGTTCTAGCAGTTTTTTGGTGGAGTATTTACAGTTTTCCATATATAGTATCGTGTCATCACCACACAGTGAAACTATTACTCCTTCCTTACCAATCTGGAGGTCTTTTATTACTTTTTGTTGTCTGATTGCTGTGGCTAGGACTTTGAGTAACATATTGAATAAAAGTAGTGAGAGTGGACATCCTTGTCTTATTCATGATGTTAAGAGGAAATTCAGTTTTTCCCCATTGAGTATGATGTTAGCAGTGGGTTCTTCATAGAGGATGTTTATTATATTGAGGTATGTTCCCTCAAAACCTACTTTGTTGAGGGTTTTTATCTTGAAAGGATGTCATACTTTGTCTAATGCTTTTTCTGCATCTATTGAAATAATCATATATATGTTTTTTTAAAATTTCTCTTGTTGATGTGATGTATCACATTGACTGATTTGTGAATATTGAACGATCCTTGCATCCTGGGAATAAATCTCACTTGATTGTGGTGAATGATTTTTTAATATATTGGATTTGGTTTGGTAATATTTTGCTAAAGATTTTTATATCTATGTTTATCAGAGATATTGGCCTGCAATTTTTTTTATAGTGTCTTTATTGGGTTTCGCTATCAGGGTAATGCTGGCCTCATAGAATGCATTTGAAAGTTTTTCTTCCCTTCTATTTTTTAGAAAAGTTTAAATAAGTATTAACTCTTTCTTAAATATTTGGTAGAATTCACCTGTTAAGCCATCTGGTCCTAGACTTCTGTTTGTTGAGAGTTTAATTACTGATTCAGTATCATTGCTGGTAATAAGTGTGTTCAAATTTTCTATTTTTTCTTCAGTTTGGGAACATTATGTTTGTAGGAATTTATCAATTTCCTCTAGGTTGTCCAATTTGTGTATAATCTTTCAGAATATTATATAATCTTTAATATTTCTGTGGTGTTGGTTATTTCTCCTCTTTCATTTGTGATTTTATTTATTTGAGTCCTCTCTTCTTTTTGATGGGTCTGGCTAAAGGCTTATCTATCAATTTTGTTGATCTTTTTAAAGAACTAGCACCTAGTTTCATTGATCTGTTCTATTTTTATTTTGTCTGTTTTTAGTTTATATTTCATTTGTTTTTGCTTTAATTTTTCTTATTATTTCCTTCTACTGGTTTTGGGTTTTGCTTGTTCTTCTTTTTCTAGCTCCTTTAGGTGTAAGGATGAGGTATTTGATTTTTTTTTTTAATATCTTGAAGTAGGTCTGTATTGCTACAAACTTTCCTCTTAGAATAAGTTTTGTCACATCTTAAAGATTTTGGACTGTTGTGTTTTCATTTTTATTTGTCTCCATATATGTATATTTTTTTATTTCCCCTTTGAGTTTTCATTGACCCATTCATTTTTTAGTAGCATGTTATTTAACCTCCATGTATTTGTGGTCTTTTCAGATTTTTTCTTGTGGTTGATATCTGGTTTCATAGCTTTGTTGTCAGAAAAGTTGCATGGAATGACTTCTATCTTGTTAAATTTGTTGAGACTTACTTTGTGACCTAATATGTAATCTATTCTGGAGAATGCTTTATGTACATTTGAAAAGAATATACTTTTTTTAAAATGTTATTTTTTAAGATGGAGTGTTCTGAATGTAACTGTTTCCTTGTTGATTTGGTATGTGGATGATCTGTCCATTGACGTAAATAAAGTCTTAAGGGGTGCCTGGGTGGCTCAGTTGGTTAAGCGTCCGACTTCAACTCAGTTCATGATTTCACAGCTCATGAGTTTGAGCCCCATATCAGGCTCTGTGGTGACAGCTAGGAGCCTGGGGCCTGCTTCAGATTCTGTGTCTCCCTCTCTCTCTCCCCCTCCCCCACTCACGCTCTGTCTCTCAAAAATAAATATTAAAAATTTTTAAATAAATAAATAAATAAATAAATAAATAAATAAATAAATAAATGGAGTGTTAAAGTGGCCTAGTACTATTTTATTATTATCAATTATTTCGCTTATGTTTATTTTAACTGCTTTAAGTATTTGGGTGCCACACGTTGGGTGCACAAATTTTTATAATTATTATAACTTCTTGCTGGATTGTCCTCTTAATGATTATATAGCATCCTTTTTTGTATCTTGTCACAGTCTGCTTAAAGTCTATTTTGTCTGATATAAATATTGCTACCTCAGCTTTTTTTTTCACATCTATTTTCTTGATAAATATTTCTCCATCTCCTCACTTTCAATCATGCCTATATCTTTAGCTCTGAAATGAATCTCTTGTAGATATAGGTGGGTCTTTTTGTTAATCCATTCCATCACCCTATATATTTTGATTGGAGTATTTTGTCCATTTACATTCAAAGAAACTATTGATAGGTATGTATTGCCATTTTGTTACTTGTTTTATGATTGTTTTTATAGTATTTCATTCTTTTCATCTCTTGTTATCTCTTGGTTTGCTGGCTTTCTTTAGTGATATACTTGGATTCCTTTCTCTTTAATTTTTGCATATCTATTACTCATTTTTTATTGCTGGTTACCATTCAGTTTGTATATAACATCAATATATAGCAGTCAATATTAAGTTGATGGTTGCTTAAATTTGAACTCATTCTTTATTCCTCCTCCCATATTTTAGGTGTATGGTGTCATACTTTTTATTTGGTGAGTCCTTTGATTTTTATAGATACATTTATTTTACTGTTTTTATGTTTCCTACTTACCATACTCTTGCTTATGGTCTTTTCTTTCTACTCAAAGAGTCCTCTGTAGCATTTCTTAGTGGACTGGCTTAGTGGTCATGAATTCTTGTAACTTTTGTATGTCTGGGAAACTCTTTATGTCTCCTTCTATTTGGAATGATAGCCTTGCTGGATAGAGTATCCTTGGCGGCAGATTTTTCCCATTCAGCACCTTGAATATATCATGCCACTTCCTTCTGGCCTACAAAATTTCTGCTGAAAAATCTGCTGACAGGCTTATTGGTCTTCTCATGTATGGAACTGCTTTCTTTCCTCTTATCTCTCTTAAAATTACCTCTTTAACAGTATATTTTCCCATCTTAACGATTATGCCTTTTGGTGTAGATATCTTTGAATTGATTTTGTTGCACTTCCTGGATCTGGATTTCTGTTTCTTTCCTCAGATTAGGGAAGTTTTCAGCTATTAATTCTTGAAATAAATTTTCTGTCCTTTTTTTCTTTTCTTCTGAGATTTCTATAATGTGAATGTTATTATGCTTGAGGGTATCACTGAGTTGCCTAAGTCTCTTCTCATTTTGCATTTTTTTCTCTCTACAGCTTAGCTTGATTACTTTCCATTACTCTGTGCTCTAATTCACTGATGTGTTCTTCTATTTCACATGGTCTACTATTTATCCCATCTAGCGTATTTTTAATTTCATTTATTGTGTTCTTCATGTCTGATGGGTTATTTTTTTATCTCACTGTTAATGGTCTCACTGACGTCCTCCACTCTTCCCAAGTCCAGTGAGTAACTTGATGAACATTACTCTAAATTACCTATTAGGCATTTTACTTATATCAATTTGGCTTAGGTCTCTTGCTGTGATTTTGTCCTGTTTTTTTCTGTTTGTTTTTTGTTTCTTTGTTGTTTTGTTTTTGTTTTTTTTCATTTAGAACCTATTCTTCTGTCTCCTTATTTTTTCTAAATCTCTGTGTCGTTTCTGTGTGTTAGGATGTTAGGAAAGACAGCTACCTCTCCTGCACTGGAAAATAATGGCCTTATCAAGAAAATGTCCTGTCATGTCCTGCTGTGTATTGTCCCCTATTCACCAGAACCTGGAATTTCTGGAGTATCTCCTATGTGTGTTGCATGTGCCCTGCTATTGTGGCTCACCCACGTTTTCCTTCAGACAGTTGACAGCAATTGCTCCCTTGCCTTTGTGGGCACAGTGCTTGGTCCCTGTGGTGTTTGTAGGCCAGTCTGGGGCTGCCTTGGGCTTGAGTTGAGTCAGACAGATGTTTGCCAGAGATGCAATAGCACCAAACTTAAGGGTGCTTTCCCTGTGTTGTTCCTAATAAGCTTTCTTTCGTGGGCAGTGGATCCAGTTTTCTGCCTCCTGCCCGCTGCTGGGGCTGCCGTCTTACTAGTGTGAGTGGGATTATCTTTCCCTCATCCTAGTGCAGTAGTTACTTGGGAGTGGTGCTGGCCACTGTAGGGGATGCTTGCACACTGCCAGGCCTGTGGCACCACCCTGTTTGGGATCTGGCCAAGACAAGACTGTATTGGAGAGGGTGGACCCAGGGAAGCACAGTGCAGGGGTGGTGCAGTCGGGCGGCAGTGCTAACAAGTTAGGTACTCAGTCCCTCAGGTGGTCATGTATTTACTCTGGGGAGTGGGGTAGGAAATGGCATCTGCCATTTCCTTTGTTCCAGGAGGAGGTCCATGGAGATGTCTGTCCTACTGGGACTGGCTCTGGGATTAGTAAATAATTCTCCTTCCCATATGCTGCAGGCACCTTTCAAACTGCTGCTTCCATGCTGTTATCTCCATGGGCCTTTTTTTTGTGTTTTCTCTTTAAGGACATATTCTCAGTTTTCTATCATCTTCCTGGCTCTCCTAAAGCATACCCTGCTGATTAAAAAAAAAAAAATTAATCTTTATTTACTTTTGAGAGACAAAGAGACAGAGTGGAAGTGGGGGAGGAAGAAAGGGAGAGGGAGACACAGAATCCAAAGCAGGCTCCTGGCTCTGAGCTGTCACCACAGAGCCCAATGTGGGGCTCAAACTCACAAACTGCAAACTCACAAACTTTGGTTCATGACCTGAACCAAAGTTGGACCGAAGTTGGATGCTCAACCAACTGAGCCACCCAGGCACATCCCCCCTCCCCTTTTTTAATTCTGGGGTTGAAGTCCCACTGCTTTTAAGAACTCAGGAAATTAGCCCTTCTGGTTTTCAAAGCCAAATATGAAAATTCATATTCCCCTTCTGGGTGCTCTAGTGTGAAAATCTGTTTCTTTCCCCTTTCTGCCTCAGTGGCATCCCTCCCCCTCCCTGAACAGTCCTAGGAGTCCATTTAGCTCCTGACTATGTCTCTGTCTTTCTTACCCTCTTCACTGTGGCCTCATCTACATTTAATTGTGGAGTTCATTCTGCCAGTCATTGAGTCATTTTACAGGTTATTTATACTGATGTGAGTGTTATTTTGTTGTATCCATTAGGAGGAGGTGAGCCCAGGTTTCTCCTCTGCCATTTTCCCTGGAAGTCCTAATTAGCCTTCTATATATATATAGAAGCCTTCTATATATATATATATATATTATATATATATATAATATATATATATATTATTTTTATATATATAATCACTTTTGTACTATCATAAAATCAAAAATTCATAGTTGAACAATCATAATTTGACCATCTGTACTAAATGTCTATAATATGCAGCTCATTGGACAGAAATAAACTTTCCTATTGAAAGAGCATCATGCCACTCTTTTTTTTTTTTTACTTTTTTGAGCTCCCTATTTTTTCCCATAATAATAAAGAAGTGTTCTCTCTCTAAGGGAAGCAATTTATGACAACAGGAAAAGGGATCTTTAATGTGAAATTTCATAAAAATGGAAAAATTATATACATTGACAATAACCACATACAAAAGAACATCATATTTTAAAATGGATTTGAATAAAAAATAGAATTCTAATACTAATTACAAAGTGTTCTGACAAATGCAATGGGGAAAATTTTTAGCCTGGATGACAGAAGAACCAGTCATATTCTTTTCTGGATTTTGAGGCTTTGGAGTTGTGCTGGGACAAGGGTAGTAGTAACTGCCACATTGCACAACTTCAGAATGCTCCATTCACATAGTGTTGTATGTTAATATCACCCCCTGCTGTTGTGCATTGAATGCAGCCTGCATAGGAAAAAGTAGCAATCTTACTGCTGATCTTTTTCTTTAAAGCTTGTTCTATGATTCTCTGCACTGGATTTGGCTCTTTGCTTTTGTATTCTTGGTCTACACTTTTGCAGTTTTTCAAAGCTGACTTTAAGAACACACTTTTCAACGGATTTCCATAGCAGCTTTGATCCCTTCAATGTTCTCTTCAAAATGCTACCTACATGCTAAGCCCTATGTCTTTCATATAAGGTCTTGTCTGTACCAGCATTAAGTTTCCTCCATTTGGTTCATGTTCTTCACTATAAAGGATACTTCATTTCCTTAAACAGAAAGAACCACTTTCCAAGTAGAGCCATAGATAACACTATATTCTGACATGCAACTTCTTGATACTACTGGATGAATATTAATGCTGTTCTCTATCAATATCAGTCATATTTTTACGATTTTGCAACACATGGCATGCTACAATTATATGGCAATACTAACATGAATTAAATCTAGTCTCTATCTTCGAATTCTTATAGTCTCCTAAAAGAGGACAACAGGGGCGCCTGGGTGGCTCAGTCGGTTGAGCGTCCGACTTCGGCTCAGGTCACGATCTCGCGGTCTGTGAGTTCCAGCCCCGCACCGGGCTCTGGGCTGATGGCTCAGAGCCTGGAGCCTGCTTCCGATTCTGTGTCTCGCTCTCTCTGACCCTCCCCCGTTCATGCTCTGTCTCTCTCTGTCTCAAAAATAAATAGACTTAAAAAAAAATTAAAAAAAAAAAGAGGACGACAGGATCCTAGAAAATTAAAACTCAGCATAACTTCCTTGAAGGGAGTATGATTTCACTGGCTCTGTGAGGGCATGAGTTCCTATTCTTCATGTTCCCAGCCTCTAGCACATGCTTTATTATTTGGTGATTTAAAAGATACTATTCTAGTGGTGCCTGGGTGGCTCAGTCAGTTAAGCATGGACTCTGGATATCTGCTTAGGTCATGATCTCAGAGTGGTAAGATCAAGTCCCCATGCTACACTGAATGTGGAGACTGCTTGAGATTTTCTGTTCCTTTCTCTCTCTGCCCCTCCCCTGCTTGTGCTTGCTTGCTCTCCTTTTCAAAATAAATAAGCCTAAAAAGATGTTATAGCACATGAATAAAAGGCTGTATTAGCCTACCAAGTAACAGCTTGGTTGAAATTAAGAAAAGTTCCAAAGAAGAAAGAGTATTCAATCCTAGCTTTGCAAAATAAGATACTGGTAGGCAGAGAAGACAAAAGAACATTCCTGGCATAGATAATACAATAATAGCATGAACAAAGTCATATATACAAGTTATCTCTGCCTGGTGCTCTCTTTCCCCAGATACCATGTCTCACTCTACTTCGTTCAAGTGTCAAATGCCACCTTACTAGAGAGAGACTCCTTCCTTGATGACTGTTTTGTAAGTAGCTTTCTACCCTCTTTCCCTTACCTCATTTGAAAATTTATTTATTACTAACTTACACATATATACATTTTATCTATTGTTTAGGTGTCTGTTTGCCCTGATTTAAATATAACCTCCATAAGTTAGAGAAAATACTATTTAGTTTGCCTACTGGTAAAGCCTCAGATGCAAGAACAATGACTAATGCAAAGGAGATGTTGTGTTTTTGTTTTTAAGGCAGTGAGGCAGGTAGGAAGGAATAATTGATTGGGAGTCATGACTATTAAGGATAGCTTTAATTAAGTAACTTTCTCTCCTCTGGTTCAGCTCAATGGCAAACAAACTAAATACTTGGTCACCACATTCACCACTCAAGAGATTCCCAGACTTACCACCACCATTTCTCCACAGAGGCTCTCTACCTTCCCCAAAAGAACAGGCACTTCACTTTGATTAAGTTGCTAATCCTTTCACATTAGCAGATCCATCATTTTCAACCATCCTTTTGTACTAGCAGAGAGATGATCTTTGCAATAGAAATAAAAACTTGCATGATTCTAGTTATATCTGAATGAATACTGCCCTGTGAAATTGCCTTTGGTGCTACTTGTAAATGCTATTTTTCAGTTTCATGACCTGTATCTATAATCAGCATCTCTGACAAGATTTGCCTTCCTTACTCGTATCCATTTCAATGTTCACGTCTTTATTCTTCTTCTTAGGTATGCCTTCTTGCAAAGCAAATTCTACACCTCATTTCACCTACATTTGCCCAAGCACAGGTAACTATTTCATTGCCTCAAACAGCTCTCTGAACCCAATCATGTGCTGCTTTGTTTAATATTTGTAGTGTCATGCCTGTTTTCTGCATGGATTACCTATCACTATTTTTCTTAAGACTGTTTTCATCATGTCTGCTTATCTTGAACCAGCTTTTGAAGGATTTTATATGTTGAAGTTCAGTCTTAAAATTTAGCAAAGCTCTTTAGTTATCCAAATGAGCTGTAAATGGCTAGTCTTTAAACCTACCCTCTCTAACACACAACTTGGCTTTCTTATCAAATTTAAACTGGCTTAGAAACAGCATAGTGGAAGTGAGTCAAACTAACTGCAATGTGTCAACTGATGTTCTAAGTCAGCTGCTTTACCTAGTATCTAAGGAAGCAGGGCTAGCGGACACCTTTCATATAGCATTTTTTCTCTAAAATTTTTGTTCTGACCTGGAGGTAAAACATAGCAGTCAAATCTCACAACACTGGCTAATTCAAGACAAATTTATTATATGACTATTATATGACAAATTATTATATGACATATAACAATGTAAATCTATATATATAAAACTATATGAAAATATGTATAAATATACACTATATTGAGTCTCTCCTTCCAAGAATATGGAAGCTATTTATTCAGCTGTCTTAAAATATTTTTCAATAAAGTTTTTAAAAATTGGCAACAATCACATTGCTTAGAAGTGTGACAAGATCTGAGAGCTAGTAAACAGAAATCTCAGAAACAAACCTCTCATGGGAGTTTATGAATAATCAAATATTTGTGCTTACACGTCTGACTAGACTACAATGGAAACATATTTTTCTCTGTTCCTCAAGTGCTCAATGGAATATGAGCTATAGGCTCATAGTTTCCAGGCTATATTCACTAAAGACTGCCTGAGAAGTTAAGAGATATGTCAAAATCAGACATTTCACCAGAGGCAGTGTTAGAAATCAGAACTTGTGTGATTTCAGTAAGCAATTCCAGCACCCAAGTCTGTCATGCTTAATAAATATGTCCACATTTGACTCTTGAACAACGATGGGAGTTAGGGGAAGGTTGACCACCCCTGATGTAGGTTCAAAATCTGCATATAACTTCTGACTCCTGAAAATCTTAACTATTAATAGCCTACTGTAGACCAGTAGCCTTACCAATAACAGAAACAATCGATTAACATGTTTTATATATGTATTATATGCTGTATTCTTATAATAAAATAAGTTAGAGAAAATAAAATCTTAAGGAAATTATAAGGAAGAGAAAGTACATTTATAGTACTGTATTTATTGAAAAAAATCTGCATACACAGACCTGCATGGTTCTAACCATGTTGTTCGAGAGTCAACTATATATGTTTCGATGACTGGATTAATGAGTTTAAATTTATTCTGTGAGTCAGTTCATTTTTAGAATTAGATTTTGCAGATGTGACATTCATAATATGTAAAAACTTCTTTGGACACAAAGTATATCCCCAAAATATGACATAGATCTGGTGGCTTAAAAATAAGTCTAGATCATACCAGTGACATCTTGAAGTATAAGGCCCTTAAACCTATCAACTATTCTGAGCTTCTCAGTCAATAAGAAAACTTTTTTACCCATTTGTGGATAAAAAACCCATTTTCATGTTTTTAACCAAGTATAGTCCATTTTATTATCGTACTTGTCCAAATAGAATTTTCCCAATTATTCTTTAAAAGCCTATGCAGTAAAACAGATTCAGCCAGAACACACTATTATACCTTTGCAATGCACTTTTATACTTCGAGATATAAAGAACTTGATTCCCTAGTCATGCCAAGAGAAGCATTATTACATTCCTGTCCTTACCTTGTGTTCACATCAGTGAGATGAGCTTTTTGCTTCAACGCTCTGTGTAGTCCAAAAGCCCATCAGTTTTGATTACATGAGTTCAAATAATGATTTTAGAAAGTGAGGAGTTAATGATCTAAAAAGGTAGGAGGCAGGGAAAACAGAAACTGTAGATATATTGAGGGTCATAAAAATAACACAAGATTTAGATTTAAAAAAAAAATTTGGTTCAAATCACATCTCTTACATGCTGAAAAATCATGGGCTAGTTCCATGGAACTCCACTGGAATTTGTCCAATGGAGATATATTTCTGTAAAAACTAAATTAGCACTTTCTGTTTATTTCAAGCATACTGAGGTTCAATAAAGTAGCTACCAGCCACTTGTGGCTATTGAGTGCTTGAAATGTAACTAGTCTGAATTATGATATACTGGAAATATTAAATACTTCTCAACTATTTGAAGACTTAGTGACAAAATAAAACATCTCAATAATTTTACATTAATTGCATGTTGAAATGATATTTAGATATATAGAGTTAAATAAGATATATTATTAAACTTAATTTTTTTCATTTACTTTATTAATATCATTACTACAAAGTTAAAAATTAAAAATATTTCTGTTGTACAGCATCTGCCCCATATGTTTGCTGTTTTGTCGCCACTAGACTAGAGTTACTCTGAGAAGAGGGATTTTATCTTCCTTATCTTACTGTACTACTAACTGGTGAAAATTCTGACATAAATATAAGTATATATATATAATTTACATTGAGTAAATATAGTAACTTTAATCCTGAGTTTTTAATGCAGTTTCCTAAAGAAGTATCATTGTCGCTATAAGCAGACAAATTCAAACCATCCTTCCTTTGTTTTCTATCCCATTTGTTACTCAGAGTTCCAAACAACATTTGTTTTGGTCTCATTGTTTTATACAGCCCATGGGTCAAAGGAGAAATTACGAGCAAAATGAGAAAATATATTGAATTAAATGCAAGTTAAAACACGACCTATCCAGTTTTCAAAAATGGATTTTAATCAGTGCCTAGAAGAATATTTATAGCAGTACATGGAAAATAAAGTCTAAAATTAGAATCTAAACCTCCACATTAAAAATGATTTTAAAAAACCAAATTAAAATTTAAGTAGAAGGAAGGGGTTAATAATTTTAAAATGAACAGATATTAGTAAAATAAAAAACAAAAAACGAAGATGAGTTTACCCAAAAATATCACTTTATTTTTTGACATAACAGGAAAATTGATAAACTTCCAGAGTTCAGAAAAAAAAGATCCTACAGACCCTAGGATGTTAAAGGTGTAATAAGAGATCATTAGGAACAAATTCTTACCAATAAATTCAATAATATAAATAAAATGGGAAAGTTCCAAACTTTTTAAGTGTCAACACTTAGGAATTAATTCACTTTTTAAATCTATTAATTAAATTTATACTTCACCACCTTCCAAAAAGAAAGGTCCAGACTTACATGGATCCAATTGTTAATTCTATAAAATAAAAAAGAAATACCTGGAGTGCCTAGGTGGCTTAGTCGGTTAAGGGTCCAACTTCAGCCTAGGTCATGATCTTGCCTTCCCAAGTTCGAGCCTGGCATCAGGCTCTATGCTGACAGCTCAGAGGCTGGAGCCTGTTTCAGATTGTGTCTCCCTCTCTCTCTGCCCCCTTTCCCACTCATGCTCTGTCTCTCTCTATCAAAAATAAACATTAAAAAAAAATTTAAAGAAATAACTATTCTGTGGGTGCCCACCAAAATATTAGAAGAAGAGGAACTATTTCCCAATTGATTTTATGAAGCCACTGTTACCATGATAACAAAATCCAATGGGCATTATTTTTTTTAAAAAAGGAAACATGCGAAGTGATGGATGTGTTAAATAATTTGATGGGGGATTCTTTTACCATATATATAAATTAATCAGGTGTATATTGTAAATATCTTACAGCTTTATGTCAATTATACTTTAATAAAGCTGGAAAAATAAATTTTAAGACACAGTTAAATATCCATTGTGAACATAAAAACAGAATTCTTTAAAATTCTAGCAAAATGAACCCAGGAAATATGGAAAAAATAATATCCCATGACCAATTGTACAGTTCAGAGATTTTTGACAAATATGCAATTCTAGGAATTCAAGGTTAGTTTAACAGTACAATTAATGTAATTCAAATTATTAATCCATTTTTTAAAACCTTAATATTATTTCAATAGATTCAGTAGTTTTGCCACAATACAACAGCTTGGTGATAATAAACAACAAACACAAAACATTAATTTGTGGAAAACTAGCCGACATTATGCTTAATGATGAAACATCAAATGTTTTCACCCAAGATCAAGGGAAAGTAAAGTCTACTCTCAATATTTCTACTCAACATGTTTTTGGAGGCCCTAGTGAAATAATAGAACAGAAAATGCACATAACTTGTAGATAGAAAGATGCAGAAAAACTGTCTTTATTCCTAGATGACCTATTTCCAAGGAATGCATAAGAAGAAAGTCAAAATAAGAAAAACAATACAGTGAAAATTTATAAAGGATTTGAACAGAAACTTAACTAAAGATAATGATATATAAATCACTTTAAAGAACACATGAAAAGGTGCTTGGAATTATTAGTCATGGGAAAGATGTGCATGAAATCCACAGTATACTATAGGCATCCATCAGCATGGTTAAAATAAGAAAGACTGACTGTACCAAGTGTTGAATACGTGTAGTAACTGAAAATCATATATTTCTAGTAGGAGTTTAAGAGGTGTAATCACTTGGGGATATAATTTTTGCAATTTCTAAAAAACCTAAAGATACACTTAATATATGATTCAACAGTCCTACACTCAGACATTTATTAAAGAGAAATAAAAGGTATATACGCACATAAGAACTTACATATGATGCTCACAAAAGTTTTATTGATAATATTCAAAAAATGGAAACTGTGTCCAATAAGAGATGGGTGGATAAATAAATTTTGGCAATATTTATACATTGAATATAAATAATAGGAATGGAGTATAAGAATAAATTGGAATGTAGTACTAATACATTAGCCTCATGGATGAATCTCAGAAAAACATGCTAAACGCTAGACACCAGATACAAAAGAGTATATACTACAAAAATTCATTTATTAGGATTTTTAGAAAAGGCAAAACTAAGTCATAATATCAGAAATTCATAATATCATACTATCAGTTATTCATAATATGAATATTCACAAGATCAGTTTTTGCCTTGGGTTCAGGGTATGTGTGAAGAGGAATGGGGTTAAAAGCAGATATGATTGTAAGAATTATGTGTAAAAGATAGTGAATATATTCTTTATTTTGAATATAGAAATTCCTATAATTTGTCAAAACTCATCAAACTGTACACTTTAAATGTGTTTATTTTCTTGTAAATCATACTTCAATAAATTTTAAATTTAAATATTGAATATAGATTGGTTGCTGGACAGAGGGGATAGATAGGAAAAAGGAAAACCTGTGAATGAAGGTACCTAGGGAAGAAATCATATGGTATAGGGAATGTAGCAGTAGTGAATTTCATGACTAGAATAAAAGATAAATCAACAGGATTTGTTGCAGCACAAATTGAAAAGTTAGAGTTAGAACATGGAAAGTCATGAATATCAGAATAAACATCTCAGATATTTTGTGAACAAATGACAGGACATCAATTTATTCTGTTTGCCCTTCCCTTTTTCAACTGTGAAGTAACATTCTCAGATATTCTCCTGTCTATGAAGGAACATAGGCGGGTCTCCAGCAAACCGTGGAAGGAAGAATGTTATAATTCTTCCTTAAATGGTAGGGTCCTTTTGGCCTCTGGTATGCACGAGTTCCCTGACCATAAGTCACATTATTCACTTGTTTGTATCATGTCAGCCTTCCTCACAATTACTATCAGCAGGGCTCTTAAATATATGTTCACACAACCAAATTAAAACATGATGGTGGGTTTTAGGCATTTCTTGAAAAAAATGCATTGAGCAAAAATAAAATATTCTTCTCAAATATGTTTTTAGATACTGCCTATTATTTTGGTCATGATTTCCAAAATAACTGTCTTGATACAAAGAAACAGGAAGGCTCAGTCAACTATTTTTTCCCACCTCTTAAGGTTAATTTATATTTGATGACTCATAAGGATTGGTTATATATCCCAAAATATTGCAAAGGCTAAAAGATGAAGATATTTTATAAGCCTATAAATCTGTTGAGCTCGATATTAGACAAAACAGTGTTGTTCTCTCCAGATGGTTAATTTGCATGGCTGCCTTAACACTTGGCTTTTCCATAAACATTTGCTTATTGTAAAGACCATCATAAGAAATACGTTACTCAAATTGTGAGAGAAAAAAAAAAATACCCTGCAAAAATCTGGCTGTGAGATTTGTGTCTTGCTATTCATGTTTCTAAAATGAAGGAGAAAAGAGGTTTAAAGGATTTGGGGCTTTGAAAAGGCCATAGCTGCTTCTGCAGCCCCCAGTGAATTATTCTCCTGGATTAACCAACTGTTAAAGTTTCAGATAGGGACATTTCAATATGAAGTCTTACTAGAAAAGTAACAATTAGGTAGAGTTGTCAATATTATAATTTCATAGTTATTGTATATCATAAAACACTTTTCAAAGGTTTTATAAGAAAGCATTAAATGACAAATTGCAGCAATATGTTAATGTACTGATAGGATGTAGAAATATTTTACTGTATCAATATGTAACTATTTTTTTAAGAGAGAGAGAAAGAGAGACAGTGTGACTGGAGGAGGGTCAGAAAGAGAGGGAGAGAAAGAGCCCCGGGTAGTCTCCATGCTGACATGGATCTTGAGCCAAAATCTAGAGTTGGACATTCAACCACTGAGCAACTTAGGTGTCCATGTAACTAATATTTCTTTTAATTTCCCATCAAGCAGAGATTCACAATCCTTGCCTTCAGTCTAAACACTGCTAATAATGTTTTCTATTTGTGTTGGGCATTCCTGATAATTATTTCAGTGCATTGTCATAAGTCCCCTTATAAGTGTAGAAGTGGACTTTAAAAACAACTCAGATCATTGTCTGGGGTAGAAATGAAGAAATATCTGGACTGAGTCATTTTCCTTCCCTCATTCTGAAGTCTTCCTTCTACATTGTGCTGAATCAGTAACATATTTTACAGCTATCACCTAGACAACTAAAGGGGGAAAATCCAAGATGGAACAGAATAAAAGATTAGACATTAGGAAATTACAGAGATTCTCAAATAAAGGCATTTCGGAAAGGGGAGCTTGTCAACTGCAATAATGTCATCATTCAGACTGAAGTCAGAGAGGTAGAGAAGTTTAGAAAACTTTGACTATATTTTCACTTTATGTTTGAAGAAATTTATTTGCACTTCTCTGATGATAAGTGATGTTGAGAATCTTTACATATGCCTAATGGCCATCTATATGTCTTTTTTGGGAAAATGCCCATTCAGGTTCCCATCCATTTTTTAATTGGATTGCTTGGTGTGTGTGTGTGTGTGTGTGTGTGTGTGTGTGTGTGTGTGTGTGTTGAGTTGTATAAGATTTTTAATATTTTGGATATTAACCTTTTATTGGATATTTCATTTGCAAACACATTCTCCCATTTAGTTGGTTGCCTCCTTTGTTTTGTCGATGGTTCCTTTCACTGTGCAAAAGTTTTTCATTTTGGTGCAGTACCAAGTATATTTTTGCTTTTGCTTCCCTTGACTCAGGACACCTATCTAGAAAAATGTTGCTACTGCCTATGTTTTATTCTCAGAGTTTTTATGATTTCAGGTCTCACATTTCAGTCTTTAAGCCATTTTGAATTTATTTTGTATATGGTGTAAAAATATGGCCCAGTTTCATGCTTTTGCATGTAGCTGTCCATTTTTCCCAGCACCATTTGTTGAAGAGATTGTCTTTTTCCCATTGTATATTCTTGACAACTTTGTTGTAGTTTAATTGACCATATGTGTATTTATTTCTGGGTTCTCTATTCAGTTCCATTGATCTAGGTGTCTATTTTTGTGCTGGTACCATACTGTTTTGATTGCTGCAGCTTTATAGTACATCCTGAAATCTGGGATTGTGAAACCTTCAGCTTTATTCATTTTTTCTGAAGAATGCTTTGGCCATTCAGGGTCTTCTATGGTTTCTAGAAACTTTAATGTAATTTGTTCTAGTTCGATGAAAAATGCTGTAGGTATTTTGAGAGGGATTGCATCAAATCTATAGATTGATTTGGGTAATATGGATATTTTAACAATAACAGTTCTCCCAGTCCATGAGCATGGAATATCTTTGCATTTATTTGTGTGGTCTTCAATTTCTTTCATCAATGTTTTAGAGTTTTCAGAGTTACAGGTATTTTATTTCTTTAGTTAAGTTTGGTCCTATATTATTCTTTTTGGTGCAATTGTAAATGCGATTGCTTTCTTCCTTCTCTTTTGCTGCTTCATTATTAGTGTATAAAAATGCAACAGATTTCTGTGTATTAATTTTGTATCCTGCAACTTTACTGAATTCATTTATCAATTCTAATAGTTTTTTTTTTTGGTGGAGTCTTTAGGGTTTTCTATATATATTATTACCTCATCTGCAGATAGTGAGATTTAATTCTTCCCTACCAATCTGGATGTCTTTTAGCTCTTTTCTCTGTATGATTGGTATAGCTAGGACCTCCAGGACTATGTTGTGTAAAAGTGTTGAGTAAAAATACTTCTCTTGTTCCTGATCTCAGAGGGAAAGCTCTCAATTTTTTATCATTGAGTATTGTAAACTGCAGGTTTTTCACATATGGCTCTTATTATGTTGACTTGCGTTCCCTCTAAACCTACCTTGTTGAGAATTTTTAACAGAAATGGATGTTGTATTTTGTTCATTGCTTTTTATGCATCTATTGAGATGATCATACAGTTTTTATTCTTTCTCTTCTTGCTGTAATAAATCACATTGATTGATTTGCAAATATTAAACCACCTTTGTATCCCTGAAATAAACCTTACTTGATCTTACTGAATGATTTTTTAATGTGTTGTTTAATTTGATTTGCTAATATTTTCTTGAGGATTTTTTGCATCTCTGTTCATCAGAGATATTGGCCTATAGTTTTATTTATTTATTTTTATAATGTCTTTGGTTTTGAATTCAGGGTAATGCTTTGTAGAATGATTTTGAATGTTTTTCTACCTCTTCTATTTTTTTTTTTTTTTTGGAATAGTTAGAGAATAAGGACTAACTCATCTTTAAATGCTCGGTAGAATTTACCTGTGAAACCATCTGGTCTGAACATTTGTTTGTTAGGAGATGATGATGATGATGATGATGATTATTCATTAAATTTCATTGCAAGTAATTAGTTTGTCCAAATTCTCTATTTTTTCTAATTCAGTTTTGAAAGGTTATATGTTTCTAAGAATTTACTCATTTCTTCTCAGTCATCCAGTTTGTTGGCATATTAGTTTTTATAATATTCTTTAATAATCCTATTGTATATCCATAGTGTCAGGTGGTATTTCTCATCCTTCACTTATGATTTTATTTATATTTGTCTTCTCTCTTTTTTTTCTTTTTATGAGTCTGGTTAAAGTTTTACCAATTCTGTTTATCTTTGTAAAGAAACAGATACTGTTTTCATTGATTTTTTCTATTGTATTTTTAGTCTCTCACATTTTTCTACTCTAATATTTATTATTTCCTTTCTTCTGGCTTTGGGCTTTGTTCTTTTTCTACCTCCTATAAGGTGTAAGGTTAGGTTGCTTATTTGAGATTTGCTTATTTCTTGGAGTAGGCCCATATTTATATAAACTTCCCTTTTAGAACTGCTTTTAACTGCAGCTCAAAGATTTTGAACCATAATATTTTCATTTTCCTTAGTCTCCATGTATTTTTTAATATCCTCTTTGATGTTATGCATGACCTATTTGTTCTTTAGTAGCATCTTATTTAGTCTTCATGTATGTATTCTTTACAGATTTTTTCTTGTAATTGGTATCTAGTTTTATAACATTATGGTCAGAAAAGAAGCTTCATATTATTTATTGAGACTTGTTTTGTGGCCTAACATCCTGGAGAATGTTCCATGTGCACTTCAAAGACTATGTATTCTGCTGCTTTGGAATAGAATGTTCTATATATATCTGTTAGGTCCATCTGGTCTATTGAGTCATTCAAAACTATTGTTTCCTGGGGCATCTGGCTGGCTCAGTTGGAAGAGCATGTGACTCCTAATCTAAGGGTCATGAGATTGAATCCCACATGGAGTGTAGAGATTACTTAAATAAATAAAAAACTTAAAACAAATATTGTCTCTTTGTTGATTTCCTCTGTGTATGATCTTTATACATTGATGTAGGTTGGTTGTCAAGTCATCTACCATAATTGTATTGTTGGCAATTTTTCCCTTTATATCTGTTGATATTCACTGTATGTTTCCATGTTAGGTGCACAGATATTTACAGTTGTTATAACTCTATTTGGGTTGTTCCCTTTATCATTACGTGTGCCTTCCTTTGTCTCTTGCTACAGTCTTTTTTTTTTAATGTTGATTTATTTTTGAGAGAGAAAGGGAGACAGAGCATGAGCGAGGGAGGGGCACAGAGATAGGGAGACACAGAATCTGAAACAGGCTCCAGGCTCTGAGCTGTCAGCACAGAGCCCAATGCCAGGCTCACACCCATGAGCAACGAGATCGTGACCTGAGCCGAAGTCGGACACTTAACCAATTGAGCCACCTAAGCACCCCATACAGTCTTTGTTTTAAAATCTACTTTGTCTAATATAAGTATTGCTACCCCAGATTTTTTTTTCACTTCCAGTTGCATGGTAAATATTTTCCCATTCATTTACTTTCAATCTGCATGTGTCTTGAGATTTGAAGTGAGTTTCCTGTAGATAGCATATATATGGGTTATGTTTTTTAATCCTTTCAGTCACCTTATATGTGTGTGTGTGTGTGTGTGTGTGTGTGTGTGTGTGTGTGTGTGTGTTTATTGAAGCATTAGCCCATTTATGTTTAAAGTATTGGGGAACATGGGTGGTTCAGTTGGATGAGCATCTGACTCTTGACTTAGCTTAGGTCATGATCAGGGTCACGGAATTGAACCCTACCTTGGGCTCCACAGAGAGCATGGAGTCTGCTTATGATTCTCTGTCTCTCTCCCTCTCTCCCTTTGCCCCTCTCCCCTGCTTGTGCTCTCTAAATAAATAAGTAAATAAGTAAATAATTATTGATATGTATGTACCAATTACCATTTTGTTAATTGTTTTTTGGTTATATTTGTAGTTCTTTTTTATTCTTCTCTTGCTCTTTCCTTGTGCCTTGATGGCTTTCTTTAATGTATGCATAGGTTCCTTTCTTTTTGTGTATTTATTACAGGTTTTTGATTTGTGGTTATCATTAGGTTCATACTAGAACATTTTATGTGTATAGCAGTCTATATTAAGTTATTGTCGCTTAAGTTTAGCACATTCTAAAAGCACTAAATTTTACTCTGCTCCCACCCACATTTTATACATATAATGTCCTGTTCTACATTCTTTCATTTTGTGCATCCCTTGACTGATATTTATACATATAATTAATTTTATGGATTTTGTGTTTTAACTTTCATACTGGTTTTATAAGTAATTAATCTACTAATTTTACCACATGTTTGCATTTACCAGTGAAATTTTTTTCTTTCATAATTTTCTCACTTTTAGTTATGACTTTTTCACTCAAATAATGCCCTTTAACAATTCTTATAAGAGTGGTTTAGTGGTGATGAACTTTTTAAATTTTGGTTTGTCTGGGAAACTATCTCTCCTTCTATTATGATAGAGAATTCTTGGTTGCAACTTTTTTTTCCCTTTCAACACTTTGTAGATATCATGCCAATCTCTTCTAGCCTATAAATTTGCTGAAAAATCAGCTCATAGCCTTATAGAGATTTTCTTCTATGCAACAACTTTTTTTTTGCTCTTATTGCTTTTAACATTCTCTATCACTGCTTTTTGCCATTTAAATTATTATGTGTCTTGGTATGGTCCTCCAAGGGTACATTTTGTTCAGCACTCTCCGTGATGCCTCAATCTGTTTATCTGTCTCCTTAACCACATTAAGAAAGTTTTCAGGTATTAATTTTTTAAATAAGTTTCTGCCCCCTTCTCTCTTCTCTTTTTAGGATTCCTATAATGCAAATGTTTTGATTGAGGCTATCACCGAGTTACCGTAACCTATTCTCATTTTTTATTCTTTTTTTTCTCTTCACCTTGGTTGCTTTATATGACCCTGTCTTCCAGATCACTGATTCATTCTGCATCCTCTAATCTGCTATTGATTTCCTCTAGTGTATTTTTAATTTCAGGTATTGAGTTCTTCAGTTCTGCTTCTTTTTTATATTTTCTATCTCTTTGTTGAGGGCCTCAGTGAGATCCTCCACTCTCTTGTCAAGTCCAGTGAGTATATTTATGACCACTACTTTGAATTCTTTATCAGGCATATTGCTGATCTTTGTTTCATTTAACTCTTGTGCTGTCATTTTGTCTTGGTTTTTTATTTGGGTCGTATTCCTTTGTCTCTTCATTTTGTCTGATTCTATGTTTGATTCTATTTGTTAGAAAAGTCAGCTACATCTTCTGTTCTAAAAGTACTGGCCTTATGAAAAAGAAATCCTATGGTACCCTGTTGTGCAATGCCTCTGGTCACAGAACCAGGCAGTCCATGGGTGTCTCCTGTGTGAGCTGCCTGTGCTCTCCTGTTGTGGCTAACTGGCATTTGCTTTCAGTCCAGTAAGCTGCAATTTACCTACTCTGGGTGCACTGGGTAGAGTTTGGTCCCTGCACTGGTAAGGGGTCTGAGGTTCCATGGGCTTGAAGGTAGGTAGTATGAACAATCTGGCTGGCAGTGTGCACCTACTCTGTCTACACAGAAGCATGTGCCTCAAATGGCTATGTGCTTTCCCTGTAAGGCCTCCTGATAGGTTTTCATTGGTAGGCAGGGTTGATGATCAGACCAGATGTCTGCATCCCATCTGTTTTCCAGAGCTTCAGGCTTACTAAATGGGAGGATACTCTTCCTGCATGGCCAGCTGAGAAACTAGGCAGCTGGGACTGATGGTGCACTGGTGGGTGTGGTTATCTCCCCTTTCCCCAGGGCAGGATTCACTCTGGAGTGGTGCTGGTTCCAGCCTGGACTGCTTTCAATGTGTGTCAAAGTCCAAGCTGTTTTAGAGGATATCTGCTGAGACCGGCAGGTTGATGAGGTGGATCCACAGGGGAAACATGGGGGACAGGGCACTCAGTGCTGGAAAAATAGGTGGAAAGTGTTCCTGCTGGTTCATACAAATCCCATATCTAGACTGAGGGGAAAGAAAAAGAAATGTTGCCTGTCAGCACTTTTGTTCTTGAAGAAGTCTCCTGAGTTCTCTGCCCCTCTAAAGCACTTTCTGAGATTAGTAAATAACTTTCCTTCATGTATAACTCAAGTGCTTTTCAAACCACTACTTTTGTGCTATGTCTTAGCTGAATTATGCTGCTTCTTTAAGACTGTTTCCTATTGTCCCCCACCTTCCCAGGAGCTAAGCCTACTGATTTTTAAAGTGTCCAGAGTTAATATCCACTAATTTTTAAAGCTCATGAATTTTAGCCCCACTGGTTTTCAAAATCTAATGTGGTGAGCAGTCGTCCCAATAATGTGATCCTCGGGCTTCTCCATGCTTGTGATGTCTCATTTGTGATTAGTCTCATCAGCGATTTGGTTCCCAACTGGGTACCTGCCTCTCCTACCCTTTAAAAAAAATTTTTTAAGTTTGTTTATTTATTTTTCAGAGAGCGAGAGAAATTGTGAGTGGAGTAGGGGCAGAGAGAGAAGAGAATCCCAAGCAGGCTCTGCACTGTCAGCATGGAGCCTGACGCAGGGCTCAAACCCACAAACTGTGAGATCATGACCTGAGCCAAAATCAAAAGTTGGATGCTTAACTAGATGAGCCACCCATGCACCCATTCCTAACCTGTTTAATGTGGCTTCCTGTGTATGATTAACTATGGAAAGTCTGTTCTGCTGATCCTCAGGTCATTTTCAGAGTGAGTTGAACAAATGTGGCTGTTACCTTGTGTATCCATGGGATGAGGTGAGCTCCGGGTCCTCTTACCCTGCCATCTTTTTGACCCTTTCTAGAGGGTCAGTCTCCCAGAGGTAGACTATTGGTTGGTACTTGGCTCAGGAAAATTTTCATTGTGATAATTGGGGTATTTTTCTCAATCCTCCTATAGTATCTTCATGCTTCCTCATATCTTGTGCACCTGAGCCCTAGGAGTAAACTTTGCTCAGCCTTCCTTGTCTTTTCCCTTTGGTGAGTTTAAGCATAAGAGTTTCCTGCTCTGTCTTCAGTGATAGCAGCACCCTGCATTGTATCCTCAGAAAATCCCAGGTACAAGAAGGTTCCTGACCTTTACACAGTGGAAAGTTATTTGCTTATGTATATCCCCAAGTGAGAGGAGGAGGAAAGAGAAGAAAAGAAGGCTTGTTGTCATTCCCTCTGCAATAATCTTTTTTTTCCCTTTAACTTCATATCAGAGAAATGTCCAGGGCACCAAATAAGCTTTGGTATATCACCCAACATCACCTAAGCACTGTCTGCATACCTTTGTCACTAGACATGTCACTTCATTCTCTTTTCTGTCCCCAGTCTTCCTCCTGAGGCCTCTTTAAAAAACTGTCAAATAGGTGCTAACTCCTATTGTGTCTGTAACTGCATGTGATTTTCAATTGTCAAGCAGACTTGCATTTGACATTTAAGAATTTATTAAACTTTTACTTTTTTTTCCTGCTTGCTTTTATATACGTTGTCTCTTCCTCTCATGCTCTGTTTAATAGAAACACCATTTATGTGCTCTGTCTCTTCTCATGGGGTCTTATTTCTTTGAAATTTAGTTCAACTTACTGTTTGGGTTAGTAGTTTGCTAATGAGCTTTAAAAGTATCTGATTGCATAGATTACACATTTTACATTTAGTAGTGTGGAATCTTTTGCAACATTCTACATTCTAACTGAAAGTGGAGTTTGAACACAAGTACATTTTGGAGTACAGTTTTTTACTATTTATCCTAAGGCCAAAGATTATAAAGTATTTCAACAAATTTTGAATTCTAGTTAGTATGTGTGTATATTCTCTCTCCCTCTCCCCCCTTGCTCTCTCTCCAGTGGAATAACAACTTGTAAGTGTAGAAGAAATGATGTAGTTAGAAAATCCCATTTTGGCAATCAAGACACTAATTTATTCAGAAAATGATCCTAAATTAATGCTCAAACTAACAGTGAAAATTTGATGAGAAACAAGATACAGCCTGAAAGTATCTCCCCAAGAAATGCTTATAAATTACAAAAGCAAAAATAGAAATAGCTGGCAGACACCACCTGAACAATGTGATTAAAGTTGTCATAAACAGGATTGAGACAAGATATTGTCTTCTGACAAGATACACAGAAAAGGACATAACACTACTTCTGTGATAATTCTGCCAAATATGAGTCACCTGGTTCTGATCACAAGGAAGTATTAAATCCAATAATTGGACATTCTACAAAAAAACTGGCTGTGTTTTCAAAATTGTCAAAGATGCAAAAGACAAAAAATCATTTTGAAGAACTAGATTGGAGTCTAAAGGGGATGCCAGTAATTGAATCACAGATCCTGGACCACAGTAACTTTTCTCCTGTTTGCTTTATTTAGATGTTATTAGGATACTTAGGTTTAATCTCAATAAGATCTGTGGTTTAGATGGTAGTACATCAATAATTTTCTGATTTTGATCATGGGATAATGGTTATAGAAGAGAGTGTAGAGACCTCTCCTATTTTTTTTAGGAAATATATAATAATTATTGGGGTAATAAAGTGTCCTATCTGCAAATTATCCTCCAGTGATTCATAGAAAAATACTCAATTAGACATATGGAAAGATAAATAGAATGTATGGAAAAATTTTAATAGATGGGTAATGTAGTTGAAGGTCATAGACAGTTTCATAGCCTTTTCTAGAAACTTTTCCATAAGTTTGAAATTACTTTGGAAAGATGTAAATTTCTAACACTGGAAAGTAGTAGATCTCATTAAGAAATTATGCTTTATGTTTTCTTTTGCTTTTCTTTTATGTCTTCCCACCCCTCTCCCAGTTTTCTTGAGATAAAATTGATGCATAACGTTTTTAAGTTGAAGGTGTACTAAGTGTTAATTTAGTACATTTCTATATTGTAAAATGATTACCAGAATAACATTAACACCTGCCTCCCATCATAAAATTATCGTTTCTTTTTGTAGGGAGGACATTTAAAATTATACTTCCTTTTTTTCGTTTAAAATTATTTAAACTATTTGAAACTTTTTAAAAAGTGATTTAAATTCCATTTAGTTAACATACAGTGTAATATTTTTTTCAGGTGTCCAATACAGTCATTCTGTACTTCTATAAAACACCCAGTGCTCCTCATAACAAGTGTACTCCTTAATCCCCATCACTTATTTAACCCATCACCCCACCCACCTCTCCTCCAGTAACCATCAACTTGTTCTCTTGTTTCTTATTTTTTCCTCTTCTTTTTCCCCATGCTCATTTGTTTTGTTTCTTAAATTCCACCTTTAAGTGAAACCATATGGTATTTATCTTTTTCTGTCTGATTACACTTAGCATAATATTCTCTAGCTCCATTCACATTGTTGCAAATGGCAAGATTTTCATTCTTTTTAGGGTTGAGTAACACACACACACACACACACACACACACACACACACACATATACATACATATACATTCCACATCTTCTTTATCCATTCATTGGTCAATGGACGTTCAGGCTATTGTTGATAATGCTGCTATAAACATTGGGATGCATGTATCCCTTCAAAGTAGTATTGTATCCTTTGGATAAATCTCTAGTAGTGCAATTTCTGGATCCTAGGAAAGTTCTATTTTTAACTTTTTGAGAAACCTCCATACTGTTTTCCACAGTGGCTGTGCCAGTTTGCATTCCCACCAACAGTGTAAGAGGGTTCCTCCTTCTCTGCATCCTCACCAATACCTGTTGTTTCTTGTGTGTGTGTTTTTTTTTTTATTTTAGCCATTCTGACAGGTGTGAAGTGATATCTCATTTTAGTTTTGATTTGCATTTCCCTGATGATGAGAGATGTTCAGCATCTTTTCATGTGTAAGGTCACACTTTCTTAGCAATATTCAAGTATATAATATAGTATTATTAACTGTAATTACTGTGCTGAACATTAGATCTCCAGAAGTTATTCATCTTATAGCTGGGTGTTTGTACCCTCTGACTGACCTCAGCCCCTGGCAACCATTATTATAGTCCTTGTTTCTGTAAGCTTGGCTTTTTTTTTTTTTTAATTAAATATGTAAGTGATACCATGCCATATTTCTTTCTCTGTCTGGCTTAATTCACTTAGTATGATGTCCTCAAATCCATCCATTTTGCCACAAGTGGTAGGACTTCCTTCTTCTTCATGCCTGAAAAACATTCCATTGTGTTTATGTGTGTGTATGTATGTATGTGTAGATATCACATCTTATTTACGCATTCATACATTGACACACACAGGTTTCCATATCTTGGCTAGTGTAAATAATGCTGCGATAAACATAAGTGTGCAGAGATCTCTGAGATACTGATTTTGTTTCCTTTGGATACCTACCCAGAAGTAAGATTGTTAGATCATATGGTAGTTCTATTTTTATTTTTTGAGGAACTCCATACTATCTTCCATAGAAGCTATACCAATTTTCATTCTACTATCCATGCAGAAGGGTTCCCTTTTCTTCATCCCTCACCAACACTTGTTATCTCTAGTCTTTTTGATAAGAAAGTCTAACAGATGTAAGGTGATAACGCATTGTGGTTTTGATTAGATTTCCCTGATAATGAGTGATGTTGAGCATCTTCTTCTTCTGCCTGTTGACAATTTGCAGTTTTTCTTCAGAGAAATGTCTATTTAGTTCCTCTGCCCACCTTTAACAAGTTATTAGATTTCTTTGCTACTAAGGTGTATGAGTTCTTTACATCTTAGATATTAACCTTTTTTTCAAATACATGATTTGCTGATATATTCCATTCTATAATATACCTTTCCATTTTGTTGATTGTTCTTTTGCTGTGCTGAAGTTGCTGTTTTTTGGGGTTTTTTTTTAATAGAAAGGGTGAGCCAGGGAGATGGGCAGAGGGAGAGAGACAAAGAATCCCAAGCAAGCTCCATGCTCAGTGCAGAGCCCAACACGGGGCTCAATCCAACCATCCTGGGATTATGACCTGAGCTAAAATCAAGAGTCAGACACTCAACAAACTGAGTCACCCAGGCTCCCGTGAACCTTTTTTGTTTGATTTTGTTGAACCATTTATTTTGCTTTTGGCACATTTGCTTTTGGTGTCATATTCAGGTAATAGCTGCTGCGAACATTTTCCCTTTATTTTCTTCTACAAGTTATATGATTTCAGGAATTAAATTTAAGTTAATTTATTTTGAATTCATTTTTGTAAGTTGTATAAGGTAGGGATCCAATTTCATTCTTTGTCATGTGGTTATGCCAGTTTTCCCATTGTCAGATATTAGTTGACCTTAAATGTAAGGATTTTTTTCTGGGCTCCTAATTCTGTTTCATTGTATTATGTGTCTATTATGTCAATACCATACTAATTTGATTACCATAATTTTGTGGCATAGTTTGCAATCAGGACACAGGTTGTTTTTGGCTTTGTTCTTTCCCGGGATTGCTTTGACTGTTTGGGGAGATTACTTGTAGCTCCACACAAATATCAAGTTTTTTAAAAATTTCTGTGAAAAATGCCATTGGAACCTTGACAGGTATTGCAATGAGTCCATAGATAGATGACTTTGTACTGTATGGACATTTTAATAATATTAATTCTTCCAAACTATGAAGAAGGAATATGTTTCTATTTGTGTATTCTTCAATTTCTTTCATCAAAGTCCTGTTACTTTCATTGTACAGTTCACTTTCTTGGGTAAATTTATTCCTAGGTATTTTACTTTTTAATGCTATAGTGAATAAAATTATTTTCTTTCATCAGTTGCTGTATTGTTAGTATATAGAAATGCAACTAATTTCTGTATGTTAATTTTATGTCCTGCAACTTGGCTGAATTTATTGATTAGTTCCAACAGTTTTTTGGTGGCTGTTTAGGATTTTCTTTACAGATGATCATATGATTTAAAAGCAATGACAAAGTTACTCTTATTTTCCTATTTGGATGTCTTTTATTTCTTACCTGATGGCTCCATCTAAAACTTTCAGTGCTATATTGAATAGGAGTGGTAATGGTGAGTACCCTGGTCTTTTCTGATCTTAGAGGAAAAACTTTTGACCTTTCACCATTAAGTATGATGTTGGCTGTGGGGTTATTGTACATGGTCTTTATTTTGATAAGGTATATTTCTTATATAACCAACTTACTGAATGTTTTTATCATGAAAGGATATATTTTATCAAATGCTTTTTTGATATGATCATAGGATTTTTAGCTCTCTATGTGGTGTTATCACATTTATTGATTTGTGTGTGTGTTGAACTATCCTTCTCTTCCAGGCATCAATCCCACTTGATCATGGTGAATTACATTTTAATGGGCTGCTGAATTTTATTTACTAATATTTTATTGAGAATTTTCTTCATCAATATTTAGTGATACTGGTCTGTATTTTTTTTCTTATAGTTTCTTTATCTGGTTTTGGTATCAAGATAATGCTAGCCATGTAAAATTGAGAATGTTGATTGTTCTTCCATTTTTGGGAAGATTTTTGAGAAGGATTGGCTAGGTTATTTTTTTAAAGTTTCATAGAATCCATCAATGAAACAATCTGTTGCTTTTCCGTGTTGGGTGGTTTTGATGACTAATTCAATCTTACTAGTATTTCATTTATTCAGATTTTCTATTTCTTTATGATTCAGTCTTAGTAGGTTTTGTTTCTAGGAAAACTCTTTTCTAGGTTATCCACTTTGTTAGCATATATATGTTCATTGCAGTCTATCTCAGGACCCTTTGTATTTCAGTATTATCAGTTGTAATGCCTCCTCTTTCATTTATAATTTTGAGTCTTCTTTTTTTTTCTTAGACCAGCTAAAGTTTTGTTACTTTTGTTAATTTTTTTTTTCAAAAACCAGCTCTTAGTTTTATCAATCCTTTCTTTTATTATTTTTTCTGGACTCCATTTTACTTATTTCTGCTCTGAACTCTATTTCCTTCCAAGTTTGGGCCTAGTTTCTTCTTTATTTTCTAGTTCATTGAGGTATAAAGTGAGGTTTTTTATTTGAGATCTTTCTGGTTTCTTAATGTGTAAGTGCTTAGAAACTCCCCTATAGAACTTCTTATGCCGCATCCCAGAGGTTTTGATATGTTTTGCTTCCATTTTCATCTGTTTAAAGATATTTCTTGATTTCATGATCCCCTTTTGATTTTATGTTTGATCCATTGATTATCTGTTTAATCTCCACACACTTGTAAATTATTCAGGTTTCCTCCTGTTATTGGCTGTTAGTTTCCTATCACTGTGGGCAGAAAAAAATATTTGGTATTATTTCAGTCTTTTCACATTTGCCAAGGTGTTTTGTGACCTAGCATGTGATTTATCTTATGCAATGCCCTGTGTGCCCTTAAGGAAAATGTGCATGCTACTACTATTGGATGAAATATTCTATACTTGTCTGTTAGGTCCATTTGGACCAATGAGTGGTTCAAGTCCAGTGTTTCTTTGTTGATTTTTTGTGTGATCTGTCCATTGTTGAAAGTGGGCTACTGAAGTTCCCTGCTATTATTGTTAATTCTCCTTTCAGATCTGTTAGAATTTGTTTAATGAATTTAGATGCTCCAGTGTTGGGTACATATATATTATAATTGTTATATGTTTTCATGAAATGACTCCTATTTCATTATGCAATGGTTTGTTTTCTCTTATCAATGTTTTTGGCCTAAAGTCAATTAGATGAAAGTATCATTTCTTCCACTTTGTTTTGATCTTCACTTGGATGGAATATCTTTTTGCATTCCTTCACTTTTAACCTATATGTCCTGAAGCTGAAGTGAGTTTTTTTTTTTTCAATACATCCAGCCACTCTATATCTTTTATTGCAGAATGCAATCCATTTAGAGTATTTTTAACATTTAAATATTTACTGAAGCCACCTTATTGTTTTCTGGCTGTTTTGTGGTTCATTCCTTCCTACCCTTCATTGCCTTCTATGTATATGATGATTTTCCATAGTGTATGCTTGTCTTTATCTTTTGTGTATGTATTGTATATTTCTCTGTGTAGCTCCCAAGAGGTTTACACAAAAAAGTCATATGTTTTATATATATAATATATAATTACATATATCCATTTGATACAGATAATTTAGTTTTTATTGCATTTAAATTCAATTTTTTTAATGTTTATTTTTGAGAGAGAGAGTGAGAGACAGAGCAGAGTGAGAGCAGGGGAAGGTCAGAGTGGGGGGGGGGGGGGCACAGAATCCGAAGCAGCTCCAGGCTCTGCACTGTCAGCACAGAGCCTGATGTGGGGTGAAACTCACTAGTCGTGAGATCATGACCTGTGTCAAAGTTGGACGCTTAACTGACTGAGCCACCCAGGCACCCAATTGCGTTTAAAATTTTAGTTTAAGTTTATTGTTATTTTACCTTTCTCTTTTATATTTTTGATGTCACCATTTACATAGTTTTTACTGTGTATCCGTTAACAAATTGTTTAAGCTATGGCTATTTTTAATAATTTTGACCTTTAGCTTTTATTCTAGAGTTAAGTAGTTAGCACATCATTGTATTACAGTTAAAGTATTCTGAATCTGACTGCATGCTTACCATTATCAGTGTTGCATATCTTCATATGTTTTTATGGTACTAATTGTGATACTTTGCCTCAGCTTGAATAACTTCTCTTAACATTTTTAAGACAGTTTAATAACAAAGGATTCCTTCAGCTTTTTTTTTAATGTTAATTTTCAGAGGGAGAGAGAGTGAGAGCGGAAGAGGGGCAGAGATAGAGGGAGACACAGGATCCAAAGCAGGCTCCAGGCTCTTTGCTGTCAGCACGGAGCCTGACACAGGGCTTGAACCCACAAACCAGGAGATCATGACCTCAGCCGAAGTCACACTTAACCATCTGAGCCACCCAGGCGCCCCTATTTAATTCTGAAGGACAACTTTGGGCAAAATATTTTTGATTGGCAGTTTCTTTCTTTAGCTCTTTGAATACATCACCGCATTTCTTTCCTGGTCTCTGTTGAGAAATCTGATAAATTCACTGGGTTTTCTTTTTTTGATAATTTTTTTTCTTGCTGCTTTTAAAATGTTCTTCCTTTAGTGTCAGACAGTTTTATTATTGTGTGTCTTGGAGAAGAGCGTTTTGGATTCAAATTTTAAGGTGACCTAGTTTCATGAACTTATATTTCCAAAAATCCCCTTAGGTTTGAGAAGTTCTCAACCATTATTTCTTTAAATAAGTGTTCTACCTTTCTTTCTGTCTTCTCTTTCTGGGACTCCAGTAATACGTATATTATCTCTTTTCATGATTCTTCTGCTTTTACAAGATTGCTGTTAAGTTCTCTATGGAATTCTTCAGTCATTGCATTCTTCAGCTCCAATTTTTTTTTAGATTTTTTGGTTTTTTTTCCTCTTTATTTAACTTCTATTTTATTCTTGTATTTTTGATGTTAAATTGCTTGTATGCTTTGTAACAGTTTGAGCATCTGTATATCAGTTACTTTGAATTTTTTTATTTCCATTTCTATGGGGTCAGTTACTAGATGTTTACTATATTCCTTTTGGATATATGTTCCCCTGTTTCTATGTGGTCCCTGTAGCCTTGTGTAGATGTCTGCACATTTGAAGAATCAGTCACCTCTTCCAGATTTATGGGCTGATTTTGGTAATGAAAGTCTTTCCCCTGAAAATGGGGGCATATTGTATCATGCTGTGACCCTGGGTCTGGTTGTAGAGTGTGCCAATGCAGGGGAAGTGTGATATCTCTTCAACTCAAGCAACTGGGTCCACAATATTGATAATTAAGCTTTCCTTGGCAAGGATTGTGGAAAATCTTCAAAGGTTTCAAGGGTTGATTAGTCTTAAGTGGTGCCTTCAAGTCCAGTAGCTAGAAACCAGGGCAGGGAGCACTGGTGTCCAGGGCCAGTGGTATTCACACACTTAGCTGTGGAGGCTAGCTGTAGGTGTCTATGTAGTGGCAAAGACCAGAGACAAACTCATGGAGATGGAGATCAGGGCAGGTAGCAAGGTCAGAACCAACTATGGGCTCACTGGAATCTGCGGAGGCCCCAGCTGTTAGTGTGCGCTCCTATAGCTTCACACCCCATCCCTAGTTGTGTATTGTGCAGTGAAGTGCAGTCACAGGAGTCACACTGGGGAGTATGCAGGTGCACACATGGAGGGAGGGGCTAATTATATGTTGTCATGGTGTTGCCAACGACAGAATGGAGGGCCTGATCTGGGCCTGCAAGCAGTTGTGGGGGCCCAAGACGCCAATGTGCTTTCCTAGTTATGCATACTCTCCCACTGGGCATGCACACTGCAATGGAGGCTAGTGATGAGGATCAGTCTGAGAATATACAGGTGCACAGTGGGATGGTCAGGGAAGGACTGAAGTATCTGATTTTAGGAAACAAAAATACCTGTAAGCTAATAACTGCCAAGATATGAGGGGGATCTACAGTGATTGTACAGGCTGGTGACTTTGTCAGTGGTGGAAGCTGCTGAGTCTATATACAGAGCAGATCTTTGGGAACCACAGACATTCCCCCTGCCTATCTGGTAACAATTGTCTTTACTTTCTTGTTTGTTCCTAAAGAGATTTATATGTATTAGTTTTGCCAGTCTGGGTTTTATAAAACCAAAGCTGGACTTTTGTTTTGCATCATGCCTGAAGAGGCTGGTTGGTCACCCCACTCTTCCTTTCCTGGTGAGAACTCTTTCTAGCTGGTTAGACCCTCATTGTCAGAGAACAGTGCCAACTTGGGGAATGTGATGATGCAGGCTAAACGAAGTCTTCTTTTACTTCTTGTGTAATTATTCTCAGGTTTGTTTTCATTCCACGCTGTGGCTAAAATTTCCTAAATGTGTTTTCAAGGTCTTCTGGAGCTATTTTTATTTGTGGATAGCTGTCCAATCACTTCTCTTTATGGAGAGATGTGGAAGCTGGGTTCTTGTACCTTGCCATTTTTTTCTACAAATGAAAGTATTTTAATATTACCCTCTAGCAAAATAAAAGGAACTATGAATCACACACAAAGTTATTGCTGTTTCATGGAAGTTTTGCCTATTTGTTACACTCAGAACATAAAATTATTTTTCTATGAGATCCCTCCCCCAATTTCTTCTAATACTACTTTTACAATGAAGATAATTTCTGTAGAGAAAAAGTGGATCTACGTGATTTAGTTCTCATACAAGCTTTAGACCTAAGCTTGAGTGTGGTATAAAAGGTTCTTCATACAGTCAATGCATCGTGTAGGTATAATTCATTCATGGAGAACCAAACACCTGTGATTCCATATGTCTCATTGATTTCACTAAGTTGGAACCTCATGGATGAATCTCTGTGTAATTAGATGAGCATGATAACTTCCCAGAAAGACAGGCTTTCCTGGGATACACTATTATCCAAATGCTTGTGAATTTAGAGGGAAGTAAGGATGGATGTCTAACTTGTCATACATGTATACATCAAATTAGTGAACTTGACACAAATAACTTCAGACATATTACAGATATAAATGAAGGTTTAAAAGTGTGAACTGTTAATATGTTTTGCTAAAATACTTATAAAACATTAATACAACAGATGGTGCAATATACCTGAATGAATCCTATGCCTACTTAAATGGGTGCATTTCTGGGTTAGGTCAGCATTTAGGTTATTTGGAGAAACGTGGACAGCTCCACGCTCTTTAAGAAAAATCATTTTCTGTCTTTTAAAAAATTTAAAAGACACAGACATGAATATAGTGTGATATTGTTTAACAAAGTCAAAGGGATTTTTTTTATATTCATGATAAACTCACTGAAAATTCAGTGCATGATCTTGATATTAAAAAGAGATATACTTATTGTACATCTGAAACACATACTTTATTGTAGCTGCCAATTTTTCTTCCTCCTAGTTAGATTTTACTGCTAAAAAATTACTGTTTCAGAAGAATTAAAACTACAGAGAATTGCAAAATAAAGTCTAACATTCTGAAACATGAGGTATGAAAACTTTATGAATGATTGAAAAGTAAAGAACATATTCCTTTGAAAAAAATAAAAGCCTAGAGAAAAAAAGATTTAATGGAAAAATAAATGAATTAAAGAAATGTCATAAACCATATATGCATTATAGATCTAACATTTTTAATCCTGTTGATAGAATCTAAATATCAACAGATGCTCTTGTGAGGAATCAAATTGAATTTTCAATGACAAGTGGAAAGTTTCTGTGCTACAATGTCAACAGAGAACTGAAGTACTTTGTTAACTTGAAATTTTGACAAATTAAAACCCTCCTGTTAGTGCATCAGTAGTTTGTAAATTCTGAGTACATAAAGCAGAGATACATAACCCTTTTATTATATTAATATACTTAAGAATGTAATGAATAATTGTGTATTAACAGATGATTCTGAGGTTTTCTCCAAGAGTAACTTTAATCTCTACTAATGTCTATAAATTAAAATAATATAAATATTAATAACTTAAGTAAAAGGCTTGACAAGAAGTTCCAAAAGGCATGGTAGAAAGAAAGTAGTAGAGGAGGAAACAAAAAAGGAATGGACTTAAGGATACATGGTAGAAACAAAAGATGAGAACACGTTATTCTGTGGGTGTTATTTACCTATACTCAGCAGTAAGGAATTCAGTGTTTGTAGACAGAATGGGGGGGAGGGTGTACATGGATACAGTTAATTTAGAAAAATCTTCTGAAAGTAAACAACCCTACACAGGTCAATGGAATGTAAATATAGAGGCCTAAAAAAGCGAAAAGAAATTCCATTAGATAATCAAGCGTTTAATGTCTAGATCATTAATAAAAATTATCCTAACTGCATGATAATTTTAAAAATTTAGATCTTTGAATATGAAAACATTTCATCATTTTTTCAGAAAGTTTGAGCAAAATATAAGTTAATATCTCTTATCATATATATTGACCCTACTCAAAAAAAGTAAAATTTACCCATGTTGTGGTTTCTTCTTCAGAAACCATGCTTTTACCCAGATTTTATATTAAAAGATTCTGTGCTATTTTTAAATCTGTTAACTACCTACTTTTAGAAATGAGACACATCAACTCTCTATTACTCAGTACCCTTTTCTCAATAATTAAAATCTAAAATTAAAAATTTTGATCTTCGTGTCACCATTATTCAAACACTCCATCGTTACTGGTGGACAGACACCATTGCAGGCCAAGGATATTTTCATCAACACAGAAAATTATATTAATCAGGCTTGTCTAAGATATATTGTATTTATATAATTTATTTCTTTTGTGTGTTTTGTGTCTTTAAAAAATTATATGTAAATTTAAGGTATGCTACACGTTGATTTGATACATTTATATATCGCAATATGATTACCACCCTAGCTTTACCTGACACTTCTATTACATCACAGAATTTTTGTGTGTGTGGTACCATAAATTAAGCTCTAGTCTTAGATAACAATGCTGTATCATACACTTCAAATTGCTTTCATCACTCTGCTATACATTAGATCTTCAGGGCTTATTTATCCTACTAGTCGCAGATTTATACCTTCAACAGTGTATCTTCCCAATTCTCCTACCCTCTTGAGCCTGGTAATCACAATTCTTCTGTTTTTATGAGTCTGGCTTCTTAAAACTTCCACATATATGTTATATCATACAGTATTTGTCTTTCTCTGACTTATTTGTCATAATGTGCTCAGGATTCATCCATACTGTCCCAAACGGCAGGATGTCCCTCTCTTTCACAGTTGAATAAGAATACATTGTGTGTGTGTGTGTGTGTGTGTGCGCGCGCACGCAAGCGTGCACACAGGCATGAGAGAGAGAGAGGGTGGTGGGGGAGGGAGAATGATCACCTCTCCTTTATTTGGCCATCCATCGATAGACACTTAGGTTCCATATCTTGGCTACTATGAATAAATGCTGCAATAAACATGGGAGTGCATACATGTCTTCAATATCCTCTTTTCATTTCCTTTGGTTATATAACCAGAAGTGGAATTGCTAGATCATATGGTAGATCTATTTGTAATTTTTCAAGGAAACTCCATATTGGTTTCAAGGAAACTCCACATTCAACTCCATAGTGGTTGAACCAACTTACATTCCCACCAACAACGTACAAAGGTTCCATTCCCTTTTCTCCACATCCTTGCCAATCTCTTGCCAATTGGCATCCTTGCCAATTCTCTTCTTGATGATAGTCATTCTGACAGATGTAAGGTGATACCCATTATGGTTTTGATTGCATTTCTCTGATGATTAGTGATGCTGAACATATTTTTAGATTCCTATTAGCTGTTTGGATGTCTTCTTTGAAAAAAAAGTGTCTGTTTAGTTCTTCTTCCCATTTTTTTCCATTGAGTTATATGACTTCCTTATATATTTCAGATATTAGTCCTTGTCCATATATGGTTTGCAAACATTTTCTCCAATTCTCTAGGTTGCCTTTTCATTTTTCTGATTGTTTCTCTCGCTGTATAGAAGCTTTTAGTTTGATATAAGCCCACTTGTTCATTTTTGTTTTTGTCACTTGTGCTTTTGGTGTTACCTCAAAAAATGCATTTCTAAGACCAAAGTCAAGGAGCACCTTCCTTTTGAACTCTTCTAACACTTTTATGGTATGAGATCTTATGTTAAAATCTGTAATATGAGTTCATTTTTATGAGTTGTGTAAGATAGAGGTCCATTTTCATTTTGCTGCATATGATTATCCAGAGTTTCCAGCACATTTATTTATTTATTTATTTATGAGAGAGCCAGCAAGCAAGGGAGCACTAGTGGAGGAGGGACAGAGAAAGGGGGAGACAAAGAAGAGACAGGATCTGAGCTGTTAGCACAGAGCCTGATGTGGGGCTCAAACCCACGAACCATGAGATCACCATCTGATGCTTAACCAACTGAGCCACCTACGTGCCTCCAGCACCATTTGTTAAAGAGGCTATCCTTCCCCTATTGAGGATTTTGGCTTGTCAAATCTTAGTTGACTTTAAATGTACAGGGTTTTTTTTGTTTTGTTTTGTTTTCTGAGCTCTCAATTCTGTTTGGTTTGTCTTTGTGTGCATGCTTTGATTACTGTAGTTTATAGTATTTAATACCAGGAAGTTTGATGCCTCCAGATTTGTTCTTAGTTCTCATAATCGCTTTAGCTATTTGGGGTCTTCTGTGGTTCCATACATATTTTAGGATTAATTTTTCTGTTTCTGTAAAGAATGCCATTGTAATTGGGGTTGGGGAGTTGCATTGAATCTATAGATTGTTTTATATAGTATGGACATTTTAACAAAATTCTTCCAGTCTGTGAACAAGGGATATCTTTGTGTATTCATAAACTCCTTTCATCAAAGTTTTTATTGTATAAGTTTTTATTTAGCTAAATGTGTTCCTATTGTTGTTCATACTATTGTGAATAAGATAGTTTTCTTTATTTTTCAACTTTGTGTATGGAAATGCATCTGATTTTCTGTATGCTGACTTTATATTGTGCAACTTTACTGACTTTGTTGATTAGTTCCAACAATTTATTGGTTGAATCTTTAGGATGTTACTAATATCATATTAACTGCAAATGAAGACAATTTAAATTCTTTTACTCTGATTTGGATGTTTTTTATTTTTTCGTCTTGCCTAAATGCTACAGCTAAGACTGCTAATACTACATTGAATAAGAGCAGTGAGAGTGGGTATCCTTGTCTTGTTCTTTGTCTTAGGGTAAAATCTTTTAATATTTCACCACTGAATACAATGCTACCTATTGGTTTGTTTTATATGGCCTGTATTATGTTATGCTGAGGTAGATTCCCTTTATATCCAGGCTGGTGAGAGGTTTTTGTTTTTTTTTTTCTAATGAAAAAATACTGTATTTTGTCAAATGTTTTTTCTGCATCTATTCAGATAATCGTATGATTTTTATTTTCTGTTAATGTGGATATTTGCATACATTGAGACATCTTTGTATCCCAGGGATTAATTCCTTTCGATCATGGTGCATAATCCTTTTAATATTCTGTTGAATTCGGTTGGCTAATATTTTGTTTAGAATCTTTGCATCTATGTTTTACATTAGGTATATGGGTCTTTAGTTTTATTATAGTGTCCTTATATCTAGCTTAGTAACAGGGTAATCCTGCCCTGTAAAATGAGTTTGGAAATGTAAGAGTTTGAAAAGTTTGAAATATTCTTTACATGATTGTTGGAATTTGTCAATGAAACCATCTGTTCCTAAAGGTTCTGTATTGGGAAGTTTTTGTTTACTGATCTAGTCTTCTTCCTCACATTTGTCTATTCAGATTTTCTATTTCTCTCCACTTTAGTGCTGGTGGGTTTTAGAAATTTATCCATTTCTGTTAGGTTATCCAATTTGTTAGTATCTCACTTTATAGGAGTCTCTTATGAAACTTTATATTTCTGTGCTGTTTTAACATCTCTCTCATTTCTGATTTTGTCTTCTCTTTTCCTCTTAGTCTAGCTAAAGATTTGTCAAATGTGTATTTTTTAAATTAGCTGTTTGTTTTTTTCTATTATTTTTCTCATCTCAATTTCATTAGTTTTGCTCTAATCTTCAGTATATCCTTCCTTCTGGTAAACTTGGGCTTAGTTCTTTACTTTTCCAGTCCTTTGAGAGGCAAAGTAAGGTTTCTTGAGATATTTCTATTTTTAAAAATATTTATCACTATAAACTTCCTCTCAGAACCACTTTTGTAGCAGTCCATAAATCTTGGTATGTTGTGTTCCCATTTTCATTTGTCTCAAAGTATTTTTGGATTCCTTATTTTTTCTTTGACCCATTCTTTTGTCAGGACTATGTTTTCTAATTTTTGTGTTAAGTGTATATTTTCCAGTTTTTCTCTTGTTGTTAACCTCTAATTTCATACCATTGTGGTCAGAAATGATACTTGGCATAATTTCAGTCTTCTCGAATTTGCTAAGGATGATTTTGTGTCTTATATGATCTGTCCTGGAAAATGTACTCTGTGCACTTGTATAACAGTTGTTATTTCTTCTGTTGTTTTTTCCTTGAGTCTAGCCAGACCCAAGAAAGGTTTATCAGTTTTTTTATTTTTATTTATTTTTCTTTTATCTTTTCAAAGAACCAGCTCCTGGTTTCATTGATCTTTTTCTTTTTTTTCTTTGTTCTTTACTTTCTTCTTCTAACTTTGGATTTGTTCCTTTTCTAGCTTATTTAGGTGAATGGTTAGATTATTTGAGACTTTTCTTTTTATTGAAGTAGGCCTGTATTACTGTATACTTCCTTTTTAGAACTGCATTTTCTGTCTCCCCAAAATTTGGACCATTGTGTTTTCATTATCATTTGTTTCCATATATATTTTTTTTATTTTCTCTTCAATTTCTTTATTGATCCATTGGTTGTTCAGTAGCATATTGCTTATCCTCTATGCATTTGTGTCTTTCCAGGTCTTTTTTCCTTGTAATTAACTTTTAATTTCATAGTCAGAAATAATGCTTGAGTTCAACCTTCTTAAATATATGGATACTTGCTTTGTGATCTAAATGTGATCCACCCTGGAGAATGGTTCATTTGTACTTGAAAAGGATATGTATTCTGCTATTTTTTGATGAAATGTTCTATATTTGTTATGTCTGTGTGGTCTAATGTATAGTTCAAAGTCATTTTTTCTTTGTTGACTTTTTGCCTGGATGATCTATCCATTGAGGTAAGCGGGGTGTTAAACTCTGTGCTATTATATTACTGTCAGTCTCTCCCTTTATGTATGTTAATACTTCATTTATTTAGGTGCTTCTATGTTGGGTGCATGGATATTTACACTTGTTATATTATCTTGATTTGATCCCTTTATCATTATGTATTCCCTTACTTTGTCTCTTGCTACAATCTTGATTTTAAAATCTATTTTATGATATAAATATTGCCTCAACCAGCTTTTTCCCCCCACTTCCATTTGCATGGAATAGCTTTCTTTATTACTTCCTTTCAATCTTTGTGTGTCCTTTTGTTTGAAGTCTCTCAAAGGTAGCACATAGATGGGTGTTTTTTTTTTTTTAATTCATTCAGTTATCCTATGTCTTTTGATTGAAGCATTTATTCCACTTACATTTAAAGTCACTATTGATAGGTATGTACCAATTGTCATTGTGTTGTTTTCTGGCCGTTTTTGTAGTTCCTCTGCTTCTTTCTTTTCTTTCTTTGTGGTTTGATGGCCTTTTTGTGATGCTTGGATTCCTCTCTATTTTGTGTATCTATTACTGATTTTGGATTTTGGATTACCATTAGATCTTTATGTAACATCTTATGTATATAACAGTTCATAAGTTGACAATTAAATTTGAACACATTCCAAAAGCACTCAATTTTTACTACCCTCTCCACTATTGATGTCATATTTTACAACTTTTTATTTTATGTAGCCCTTGAATAATTTTTGTAGATATAATTGATTTAACCTCCATATTGGCTTTATAAGAGGTGATTCTACCACCTATAGTATGTTTCCTTTCACCTGTGATGGTTTTTTTTTTTCCTTTCAAAATGTTCTTCTTTACATTTATGGCCTTTTTTTCTCCACTTAAAAGAATTCCGTTTAACATTTCTTGTAAGGCTGGTTTAGTGATAATGAACTCTAACTTTTGTTTGTCTAGGAGACTCTTTATCTCTCCTTCTTCTCTAAATGATAACCTTGCTAGGGTTAACCTTGCTTGATTGTGGGGGTTTTTCCTGTCACCACTATGAATATATCATGCCATTCTCTTCTAGTCTACCAATTTTCTGCTGAAAAATCTGATGATAGTCTTAGAGGGTTGCCCTTCTATGTAATTCTTTTCTTTTCCTATTGTCACTTTTAATACTTTCTCTTTATTACTACATTTTCCACTTTAAATGTTACCATCCTTGTTGTGGCCCTCCTTGGGTTCATCTTGTTAGGAGTTCTTTGTGCTTCTTGGACACCTGTTGCCTTTCCCAGATTAGGAAAGTTTTCACCTATTTTTCTCTCTGCTCCTTTTGGGATCAAAACAGTTATTTTGAAGTCTTTCTTAACTAGAATGTAAGATTCCATGCCTTTGAGCTTTGTCATTTTAGAATTATTACTATCTTTTGGTGATAACATATTTTCTTGATTGTCTCTGTTTTTTGTAGACTTAAATTGCTGCTTTCATATTTGAAATAACAGCCACTGCTTTGTTAATTGCCTTCAGATAGGGTCTTCTGTCTTTGGTTGTGTTATTATTTGGGGGTTTTCTCTGCCTTTGTATGAATACACCTATTACACTTTTATTGGTTCTTCTTGAGAAATTCTTAATCTTTCAAGGATTTTAATTTTTTAAGCAAAATTCTTAAACATTTTTTATTTTTTCAGATATGGCACTTCAACTCAAACTTGTGGTTTCTCCCTTACCTGTAGGCCCTGGCCTGTTTTCTGGGCATATTCTCTGTCTACTGCAGTTTACTCTCACTCACACAGGAGTTTATATAAGATGGCTACAGAGTTGGGGAGGTGTGGGTAGTACTCAGGGCGTTAGGCCTACTCTATCTGCAAGCACCTCTATCACCATGCTTGGTACTCCCAAAGGCTTGTTGTGGCCTTCCTGCTAAGTCCATTCAGCAGGAACTGTGTCTTGTTATTCTTACCTGCATTTTTCCTGACCTTTTCCCTCCAGCCACTCCTAGAGGCTCCCAACTCAGTACTTTGGGTGCTTTTGGAAACTGTTTTTCCAGCTGTGTCCTACACCACTGGGGTAGCCAGGCACTTACTCACTGCTTTCCTTTTCCCTTTGCTGCCACTTAATAGTTCAGCATTGTGCAATATTATCTTTGAGGGCAGTGGAGAGGAATAGCATTGATGAAGTTCTATGTACCATCTCTACTGCATCTAAACTTGTAATTTGTGTGGGTGCTTGTGCACACACACCACTGGTATGCTGGAATCTCCCCTCAGGAAGACTGGCCTTCTGAAATTTTCTTGTCTGTGGTTATCTTCCCAACTCAGCACTCTCAGGTTTGTTTGTTCTCTGCTCCCCACCCCCAACAAGAAGGTTTTAGAGCAAGTTTGCTGCTCTGCTGGTTCCACAGTTGATACTGAAGTCTGTCTACCTGCAACTGGATGTAGAGGTGGGCAAGACTCCTCTTGAGTCCTTCAGCATATGGTGCTGGATCCTATAACTCCCACAAAAGTACATTTATTCATAAATAAATGTCTAACTCTTTGTTGAAAATGGGGAACTGAAAGGCAGAATGTCCTATTTTTTAACTTTTTTAATTTTAATTTTTAGAGAGAACATAAGGGGGGAGAGAGAGAGGGAATCCCAAGTAGGATCCATGTTTGTATGAAGACCTATGTGGGGCTCCATGACCCTAGGATCATGGCCTGAGCCTAAATGAGGCATCAGATGCTCAACAGACTGAGCCACCCAGGCATAAAAGACAGAATGTTTAAACCACTCTGATGCTTACATCACTCCTATAATCTTTAAATTATCAACTATATTTTACACTATATAACCTTTCTCCTATACATATTTTTAGTTATGCTTCTAATGTCTTACTAAAATAAACAAATAATGTAATAATGTAATGTTTTTCTGGTAACTCCTTTCTAACCTTAAGTATATTACATCTTATTAAAGACAATTACTTAATTTGACATATTTCCTACATAATGATTATTTGGGCTCAGCTACTTAAACACTTAGTATGGTTTTCATATATGCTGAGTATTAATTATAACAAGCTCTTCACTTTGAGTTTGTTTTAAAATTCCTATAACAAAAGGTAGTATTATTTCCATCTTATAGATAAGGAAGCTGATATTGAGATGATATACCTAAGGAAACAAGGATAGTTTTGAACTGGGATTCACTGACAAAATATAATCTGCCCTTTCCACAACTGTGATATTTCCTTTATGCTGGCTACCTCAGTACCTTTATCATGCTTGTGTGGAGAAGGAATGAGGAGAAAAGAAAGTACCCCTAAGTTTAATAAGACATGAAACATGTCAGAGAATAATAGATAAACTCACCTCCGTTACAGAAACAGAAATAGAAGCTAATAAACATGTCGCCGTTTGCTGTGTAAAGACTTGAAAAGGTAATATGATTATGCATCAACTGAAACACTGGGTCACTGGTCTAAGAGGAATCAAGGGACTAATTATGTCAACTTGCAGAGAGAAGAGTGGTGGAAAACAAAAAAACACAATGTTCTGTAATAACTAACACCAAAATTGGATCAGAAACATACACTGAAGTCCTCTCAACTAGGGGAGAGACAGGAAGACCATATAAAAGGGCAAGCTGCATAAACAGACACATTTGTAGGATTAGCACTTTAATAAAAAGGAAGGAAAGGGAGAATAATGCTAAACAAAGCTTAGTGACAAAAAGAAATAATGTCTTTTCTGATTTTTTCAAGTCAGAAGTTGAGGTCCAAACCAAAAAGTATACTACAGGCAATGGAGCCTAGAAAGTAGAGAAAAACAGGTCGCTGGTGGAAACCTTCACTACAAGGTCTTCATTAATATTGGAAATTATAGAAAAATGATTCATCACCCTGGAAGACAGGGCCTTGAACAGTTTAAAAACATCAGAGCCTCAAACAATAAAGCTGAAATTCTAGGTGCGGCTTCTGTTAGGCAGACAACTGTAACTCCAAGCCAAGCCACAGCAGAACACTCCCAGGACAAGACAAGGGGACAGAAGGTTGTGAAAGTTTGATTGTCAGGGCCAAGTGGAGGTTCAAGACTCATATTATATATACTGGACAACAGATCTTTGGCAATAAGCTGCATTCTGTACTCACCAGTGGTTAGTTCCAGAGTTGTGTTGTTTTGTTTTTGAGCTATATATAAAGAATATAGGATTCCTAAGGAATTAAGGATTAATTCCTTAATCATGGTAGGAATTAGGCTGAGTCTGTGTATACTGGCTGAGAAGGTCTGGAGAAAAAAAAAGGCAGAAGTTGGCATTGTGCATTAAACAAAGCCTGTTCCAACCCCTAATTCTGGCATCTGTCTACAAGAGTCTTCTGACTTACAAATTACTTGTCAATCACTGATAAGCTAGCTAACTTACCAGTATTTCTCCTATAAGCCCTTTAAAAGCAAATTTGTATTCATTCATATGTGTTCCAGTAGGTTCTTTTCCCCCTTTCATAACCATAGAAAATATATTGTTAGTATATAGATCAGTCATATACTGAAGTGTATCTACATAGAATTTAAAAATACTTACTGCATACTCTGGCTTTATAGCACTATATAAGGAATATCAATTTATAGCACTTAACTAATACTGTTCTAAAAAGATTCCTGTAGGTAGTTGCATTTAACATGTATTACATTTATTTATTGATTGATTGATTGATTTTTATTTAAATTCAAGTAGTTAACATACAGTGTAGTCTTGGCTTCAGGAGTAGAACCTAGTGATTCATTTCTTACATATGACACCCAGTGCTCATCCCAAAAAGTGCTCTCCTTAATGCTGATCACCCATTTAACCCATCCCTCACCCACCTCCCCTCCAGCAATCCTCAGTGTGTTCTCTTATGGTTTGCCTCCTTCTCTGTTTTTATTTATATTTCCTTCCCTTCCCCTATGTTCATGGGTTGAGATTCTCAAATTCCACATGAGTGAAATCACATGTATTATATTTTCTTTATCCTTTTCATACCTGATTATATTTGTTTATAAAAAGCTCTCTTAATTCCTGAGAACTAGTTCTTAAGAACTATTTCTTAAGGGTTTTTTTTGTAATAAAACATTGATGAATGGGTACCTAGATTATTAAAATTGAGTCCCACAAGTATTTAACTTGTATACACATACTGGAGAGACAGATGGATAAGAAGCTATAAACACTGTTAAGAATCTGTCTAGGTGAAGAGAAAGAGACCTATTCACAAATAACTTCAGTGCAAGTTCATAGGGACAAATACTATAAAACAAGTATAAAAATTTCCTGTGGGAGCAAAAAGAAAAATGTGATTGAAATTATGGGTTGGATGTTAAGAAAGAGAAGCCTTGCAAAGGATATGAAATTTGAGTTATATCTTTAAGGATACTTATATCAAGAAGGCAGAGGTGGAAAATAAAAGAAAGGGAAAAGGAAAGGATATTTTTAACTAAGAAAGGAAAAAAAATCCAAGACCTAAAATTGCATGTTTTATTCCAGGGACAAGGAATAGTATCCTGTCTGGAGTATAGAGGGGTAAGAACAGAGAGACTTTTAAGAAGTCATTGCTAAGGTTCTACAAAATGTGTTCAAGAAGCGTTAAATGGTGGTAAAATAAGTTATCTGTCTAAATAAATTACGTAAGAAATATTTTTGATCCAGATGAGGGAATTTGTCTAGAAGAATGAAGGTTGGTAGGAAGAGGGTACATTTGCATGTTGTCTGGATCATACTATCAAAGAACTGGCTGGTCTTCATTTGACTCCACAGTCAAATGGAGTCAAAGGAAGACTGCATGTTATAGCTTTAGAGAATGAGTGAAGAAAAATTGAAAAACTAGGACTACAGGAAAAAGAAGTGGTATCAGGAAAGACAATAAATTTGGTGTGAGAATTATGGTACAGATCTTGATCTGAGAAACGCAGCTAGCCTCATGTCTAGACTACATTTCCCAGAGTCCCTTGTTGTATGAACCATGGATCTGAGCTCTGTGCAAGGAAATATAACCGGCATGATGTGTACCACTTCCGGGTCTGACCAAAACATCCTCCTGTGCATATTTCATGTTCTTTCTCCTTCTGCCACTAATGAAATTTACTGTGCTGCCCCGAAAGAATAGATGATGCTTCAGTTCCTGGATATCTGAGAACCAGATATACTTACCTTGGTTGGTTATTTGATCTGTAAACCTCTAGTGTTTTTGAGATATTGGAGTCTATTTGGTTCTGTTCTCTGAAACAGTGTAATGTTCCAAGAGAGATAAATAAGCAGGGTCCCAAGATAATATGGAGAAGAAGCAACTAATTCAGGATGAGAGGGCTAAGAAAGCTTCCAAGAAGTTTACCTTAAATTGAGATAGGGAGTTTGAAGAGAGAAAATTATTGGGAAAGTCATTCTTAAAAATAAGCATCATCTATATATGAACACAAGATTGAAGGCCAGGATTTTTGTGAATTTCTTGCCTTTTGGATTCTAGGAAGCAAAGACATCCATTAGTTGGTCTTACTGAGATGTAGTAGTTTGATTATAGATTATCTGGTTAAAAATAGAACTATAAGCAGTTCTTTTGTCCCTAAGATCAAGTAAGTTTTATACGAGTCTTAAAGATTTGAAAGCCTTAAACAAGCTTTAATTCACCCACCACCCGCCCTAGACTAAGTGGAAAAGCAAAAAGTGGGTCCTCAGACCAAAACAAACAACAACAACAAAAACAGTGGTTTCTCACCCCTCTAGTAAGGGAATTGAAGAAATTGTCAACAGAGAAGGGGAAATAAAAGTATTTTGACAAGCTATGGTGCCAAAAGAATTGGATTTTTCCTCACTTTGTCAGAGGTGAAAAAGCACTTTCTAGTAAGTGCAAGATAACAGCACAGATCAAATTCATCTTGATACCTGAATTACCCTTCTTTGCATTTTATATAAATTTTAAAACCAGCTTGTTAATTTCCAAAAAAAAGGAAAACAGGTAGACATTTTATTGGGATTACATTAAAGCTATATGTCAATTTATGTAGTACTGACATCTTTATAGTATTGAGTGTTTCAATCAATAAACATCATAAATCCCTATACAGACTTCCCTTGCTATCTGAAGTGCAGTGTTCCTATGAAATATTTCATTAGCTGCAATGACCTAAAGCAAAGAAGCAAGTGCCATTAATTTATATGGAACATGTTTTAAGCATTCTCAAACCCAAAAAACAACCTATCTTAGGCTTTGCTGGTACCTTAGGACACCTCTTGCTAACAGACGCACAAAAGAAATTGAGATAAAGCACAAATGCTCACAGACACAGGTCAAAACTATAGCTGCTTGATGCGGATGCTAAGTGTAGGCAAGGGGAATATGTGTGATGGTACTATTCTCGTTTTTCACCTTTTTGTTGTAAAAGTGAAAATCCTCTTCAGATTTCTTTGGAGTAGCAAAAACTGGTACTAATGTAAGTCTTTTGTAAAAGCAAAATGGTACAACACAAACTTTCAAAAATGGACAATACCTGTGTACAGGTCTTCTCTTGCTCTTATGCCACTTTTTAAAATTATTATATAGAGTAGTGGTTCTTGAGCAGCTTTATGGGGTTTCAAAATTCTGATGTAGATACAAATGTTTACTAGGTTTTATCTACTGTAAGATAATGTTGTCACTACTTCATTGATAACTTTTCGAAACACCATTTCTACTTTGTTGCTGAAATAGAAACATGGTATTTTTATATACTGATCTTCTATCCAGTGACTTATCCATTCACTTATTAATTTTAATAGTTTATTCCCTTGGATTTTCTTGATTCAGTCGTATCTTCTATTAATAATGGTAGATTTGTATCTTTCTAATTCATATATATATGAATTAGAATATATATAGAATATACATATATATGAATTAGAATATATATATATATATATATATATATATATATATATATATATATATAATTTCCTTTTCATGACTTACAACACTGGTTAAGATATTTAACACAGCTCCCTCTCTCTGACCCTCCCCTGTTCATGCTCTGTCTCTCTGTCTCAAAAATAAATAAATGTTAAAAAAAAAATTAAAAAAAAAAAATGGGGCGCCTGAGTGGCTCAGTCGGTTAAGCGGCTGACTTCGGCTCAGGTCATGATCTCGCGGTCCGTGGGTTCGAGCCCCGCGTCAGGCTCTGTGCTGACAGCTCAGAGCCTGGAGCCTGCTTCAGATTCTGTGTCTCCCTCTCTCTGACCCTCCCCTGTTCATGCTCTGTCTCTCTCTGTCTCAAAAATAAATAAACGTTAAAAAAAATTAAAAAAAAAAAAGATATTTAATAGAAGTGTCACAATCTGATACCCCCTGTTATTCCTAATCTCAAGCAGTTTTCAGTATTTCACCATTACGTGTAATGTCTGCCAAACATTCTTTTTAGAGATACCATTATCAGATTAAGGAAATTACCTTATATTCCAAGTTGATTGTTTTCACTACTGAGTGAAACTTAACAAATATTATTTATACATCAACGTAATAACTTGCTTAGTAAATGTGTACATTTCCTCAAATAAGTAGTTTTTCCAGACAAAAGATGTTACACACTTTAAAAATTAGATTTAGGGGCACCTGGGTGGCTCACTCAGTTAAACATCCAACTGCAGATCAGGTCATGATCTCACAGTTTGTTAGTTCGAGCCCTGTGTTAGGCTTTGTGCTGACAACTCAGAGACCAGAGACTGCTTAGGGTTCTGTGTCTCCCTCTCTCTCTGTCCCTCCCTGACTCACACATTCACTCTCTCTGTCTCTCCCTCAAAAAAAAAATCATTTAAAACAAATTTTAATTAGATTTAAAACCCACTGAAACTCTTCACATGGCAGATTTTAATTTATGTTACAAAATTCTGTTTCTAACTGTCTACATTTATACATCCATAAAAGATAAGAGTTTTGATGATCCATATCTGTATCACATAAGAGTAGAAACATTGCCCATTTTCAAAATGTTTGATCATCCAAATGTTGGCAATACATTTTCTTGGCATGTCTAAACAAATGAGCAGCATCTCATAAACTCCTAATAAATTCATGAAAATTAGGAGCACTGTTTTGGAGGGCAGTTTAATCCTATCTATCAAAATTACTGCATTTATATCTTTTGCCTTAATCATTCCACTTTTGAGAATTTAAACTTCGTCCATTTAAATATTTTCAAAGTGATATGTGTATGTCATTGTAGCTGTATTTATTATAGCAAAAATACAAAAGGAATTGCCTGGAACTTGGGGGGCTGCAGTGAAAAAGGAATGTCAAAAGTATGCCCATGACATAAAGATTCCTATTACATTAATTCTGTTTACATTCATTTGGCAAGAACAGGGAAGATGGCCAACTTTGGCCCTAATGAGAGAAGGAATCTGAACATAATTCTTTTCCAGAGAATTAAACACTGACGAACTACAATAGGCTTTACCACAGTCTTCCTTTAAGATCAGCAAATCTTGGATTCTTCCTTCTCTTGCTTACATACTCACCTCCTCCCAAGGTAAACTATACAATCTTCCCTCTCATTTACTACTTAAGCTCAAATCCTAGGTCTAGGAGTTCTCCACCTGCAGACACCCTCTGCCAGATCAATCAGATTCAGAGCAGTGAAACAAGGAAAGCCTACCTACCATGAACACTTCTATTCAGATGGAGAAACATACACTCATTGTTCATATTTAGCAATGCCAGTTCATATTGGCCATATACAGAAATGGGCTTCTTTCCTAGTTGAAGGGAATAATCCTGGATAGGGCTCTGATTTGTCCTCCTGAAGGTAATCCCCAGTCCATTGTTGTCTATGGTCCTTGAATCCACTCACCTCAAGGTAATTCTTTTTCCATTATCTTCAGAATATGCTCCAGCTGAAGAAAATGTGTGACAATATTACTTTTTGAGTGGTGAAAATCTTTCTCAGCCCATTTTTTGACCACAGAGAATTGTAAGCACAGTAGTCTATTTTAGTCCACACTAGTGTTCCTCTTGATAGTAAAACTCTTTCCAATAATTTATTGGCCTCTAATTTCAGTCAATATTATGTACAAACAACCACATTCAGAATTTTTCTCAAGGCATGCCTCTCTATATATAATTGAAGACACCTTGAATGGCCAGGACTTTTTTAAGAAAATCACATTCTTACTCTTTTTTCACAGAAATTGTCTTTCCAATGAAAAGCACAGACTTTCTGCCACTTAACCTGTTCAGATATTTTAGCAATTGTTATATGGTCCATATGTTTTATACCATCTTTGCCACAAGGCTGATTTCAAACACTTTTTCTCTAACCTTTTCCTGTTAGAAATCAAAACACAACGTGCCTTGCAAACCTCAAGTCTTAACTTTCAGGACTGTCTCTCATGCTTTTCATTTCTTCTCTCAAACTGGCAATTTCTGCCCTCGGCTTATCTCCTCATGTAATTCCTTTTCAAGGATAGTCAACAGTAGACAATTCATGCTACTAGGGTCTTCCAGCATTTCCACCAAACTATAAAAGACATTACCGACTTTCCAAAGTATTGCAGGTGACAGTTTTATCATTCTTTCTCCTTCCAGCTCTAACAACACTTATCTTTCCCCTCACTTACTTGGGGAAACTGGGACTTATAAAGTAACCTGAAACCATGGGGCATAGAGATAATTTTTCCTACTCTCTTAATAGCGTTTGGTCAGGTTTCTCACTCTCCTTGTATCACTGTATATGCCTCTAATAATACCACTACCCTCTTAGTACCATTATCCAATTGGCAGCAGGCTGGGAAACAAGATAGCCAATTTTGTTCACTTTAAAATGTATACAGATGGACATAGATATATGGCTCTGAGTTATTAAGCCTCCTCCATCCAATAAAGCTTTGGCTTTTTGTTCATACATTTGTGTCTGTTATTTTGTGCTGATTTTGTCAGTCAAGCTCTATCATGACTATTATACCTAGAGAGATTTTTCCCATCTTATTTCACAATTTAAGATACTTCCTAGAGATTTGATGTGGTTAGAGACTTACCCCTGGATAAGTGTTTAAACAAATTGATACATGTTAAAAAAAAAAAAAATGTTTCGATGTTTGATAAAACAAAATTCTATTATTCTCTTAACGTTTCTTTTCTTTCTTCAAAAAACCAAAAATTATATTTATTTTAACATTTTTGGTAAGCTATAAATGATTTGCCTTTTTGTATTTGTAATATGCCTGTTTTTATTTTATTATTCTGAAAAGCAAGGGCAAGTACTTAGTTGGAATATTCTTTTAGCTCCTCTATCCTGTACATGAAAAATAAATTATTTTAGAGTGAATCCTTGGACTCTTAGCAGTAAAATAACAGAAAATTGGCTGGGGCTTTAAGTACTGGCTATCATCCTCATTCTCAAGAGCTCTGCAACCCTAGCAAAGTTCTATAGATGCTACAGAAAAGAAGTGGCTATCTACTTAGTAATTGCTGTCACAATTTGGTCCATTAGTACCTAATTTTCCCCTGCCTGAATTTATCACTATATAAATGCAAATGTAAACATTTTCACAATATTCTAGGAACTCTTAGAATAGATTATGCATAAAGTAAGTTGATTTATTAATCAATATATCAACTCCCAAGTATCAAACAAAGGTAGTTATCTGCCATGTTGACTATTTGTTTCCTGAATTTTGTACACAGATTTATCCAACTTTAATTTTCAGGTTTACCTCCCATTGTCAATGTTAGAACAAACAAATTTTAATTATATAATAAGAAACATATAACTAAAATTAAGTTATGCCTTGTATAAGAATATGTAACATATACCTTCATTTAGAGTCTAATAATGCTCAGTCATGTCAATTAAAATATAAGTATTTTGATTTCCATCAAGAATATGAACAAAAACATCTTAGGGGATTATGAAACATGGAAACTAGATAGAGCTTTCCTTAACTATGATGAATAAAAATGAGTAATATAAGTTTTTGAAAAAAATTTAAGTGCATATTTATATAGTAATATATTTCTCCATATATTTTCCAAATAATTTTTGGGAAATGAAAATTTATCATATTTACACAAGTGGTAAATTAGAAAAGGATTTTCTATGTGGAAGAGTCTAATATTTATAGAAAAGACTTGTTTTATACAGGCATTTCTTTCTTTGTTCCCACAAGAATGTAACATTTCCTGAAGTGTGGAATTTACAATTGGAAAATAAACTCTTAAGAGCAAAGTGATTTCTTTACTTATATTTTGGGTTTAAAAGGTAAAAGCTCTATTTTAGCTCAAAAAGCTTTTCTCATATGCTTCTTGGGCATATTATTGTAATTTGAAGAGGTTCTGAAAATAGAGGCAATAAGACTGTTTCTGCTTACATGCTGTGAAATTCTCCCCATAAGATTTTTAAACTGAACTTGCTCAACAGGCAGAGAGAACCGCCTTCTTTTTCAAAGACAGAGGAGGACTTGTTCAGCAAGAGGAAAAGGCAGCATAGCAGTTTCTGAAGGGGCACGTTGAGTGCTCCTGTGATTGCTGCTCCTATCAATTGTTCTCCTCTCATCAGAAGATGCCAAAGAAACACAACATGTGCATGTCACAGGGAGAGTAAGTTTAAAGCAGAAGCTAACCTAAGTGACTGGAAAAAACATCTTCAAAAGAGAAGATCATTTGATTTATACGTTTTGTGGTCTAAAAGTCCAAAAGGACCAATGCTTAGCATAGCAGCATTTTCCTCAGTCTGCTGCAGGTAAAACTGAAAATAAGTTCCATTCTCCTTGAAACAAGGTTTCAGACTTACTTAAGCTTTGAAGCTAGGTTGGGGGTGAAGTGATAATAGAAACATAGGGAAATATTTTCTTCTATCATTCAAGGTTTCTATAATAATGCAAACTTTCAGCCCTTCAATAAAAGCAAAAGTTACTATCCAAGAAATATACATTTTTGAATTGTAATCAGACTTCCAAGTCAAAAGTCTTTTATGTATTTGCTAAGCACTCTGCTAACACACTGATTCAGTTTGTGGGCTTTTGGGTGTGGGAGTAACTGAAAGGAGAAGATCAATTAGCTCCAACTGAGAATGTTTGCATACATGTATTTGTTATGGACTGAATGTTCCCTAAATTTCATTTGTTGAAATCTAATTCCTATGGTGATGCTATTTGGAGGTGACCTTAGTAGAAAAGTCAGAGAGCTACCTCCATCTCTGTCTGCCATGTGAGAACACAAGGAGAACTCAGAAGTCTACAAATAAAACAAGAAGTCACCATGCTGACAACCTGATATCTGAGTTCCAGCCTCCACAACTTGAGAAGTACTTTCTGTTCTTAAGTCCTCCCGTCTATGGTATACGGATAGAGCAGCTAAAATTAAGATGCTTTATCCAGGAATTATTTGCATGCACTCTGCAGTGTGAAGAGCTGGCTGTGAATACATGAAGGGATAAAGGTTGCTGAAGAAGTTAGACAAATAAAATGACTACACAGGACAATTTGAATGTGAAGTGCCTCTAGAAAGAAGTCACAAATGGCATCATAACGCAGTGCTTAGAACTACTCCAGAATATAAAATTAACCCTCAGAAAGTGTTCTGAATGTATAAAACTAACACTGGTATCAGAAGTAGTGGGTGATGGCAAACCTTACCCACTTCATCAAAATAGATTCTGGAGGAGACATGGAATAAAATGCAACAATGTTCTTAACAGCTTTGAGTTTATTATTATAAAAAAGTAAAAGAATTAATTCTTTATCTTTTGACAACACTGTATGCAAAAGCACCAAGAGAAGAAACATTGTACATCCCGTTCCTGTAAGAACAGGTTGTCCATGAGATTATAAGAATGAGAAGATTTATGTTCACCCAACACCACATCTCCTGACACCCATCTCACTTCTGATGCAGCAATGTCAGGTCACATTTTGCAAGCAGATCATCCACAACTTGTTAAAATGTACTCCACTCCTGCTGGGGATCAAACATTACCCACAACAGGGCATAAGTCTTAAGGAACTTAGTGACTCCATCAACTGTAAAACATTTGTATTATAGGGATCTCAGAAAAAGAAGAGAGATAAAGTGGGCAGAAATTTTGAAAAAAACTGAAAACTTTTGTAATAGGGGGAAGGAAATAGATATCCAGCTTGGAGGCACAGAGATCCCCCACAAAAAATTCATCCCAGGGAAGTCCACCACCAAGCCCCATAGTAATTAAAATGGCAAAAAGTAGAGATGAAAGAAAGCAGTTACATACAAGAGAAACCGCATAAGGCTCTCAGTGGATTTTTAGCAGAAATTTTGCAGGCCAGAGGGAGTGGCATGATATATTCAAAGTGCTGAAAGGGAAAAATCTGCAGCCAAGAATACTCTATCCAGAAAGGCTATCATTAGGAATAGAAGGACATATAAATATTGTTTCTCAAAGAAAAACTAAAAATTCATGACCACTAAACCACCCCTATAAGAAATATTAAAGGAGACTCTTTAGGTAAAATAAGACCATAAGTGAGAGTATTAAAATTTAAAAAAAAAAAAAAAACATTAAAAATAAATATTTTGATAAAAATCAGGGGATTCACAAAAAAGATGTAAAATACGACACCATGTATCTAAAGCATGGCAGAAGAGGAATAAGAATGGTTTCAAACTTAAGTGACCACCTACTTCATATAGACTGCTATATACAGAAGATTTTGTATACAAACCTAACGGTAACCACATATCAAAAACCACTAATGCATATGCAAAAAAATAAAGAAAAGAAATCTGTATCACTAAAGAAAGCCAACAAGCCATGAAAGAGAACAAGAAAGGATCAGAGAAAAACCACAAAACAAGTAAAAAATAGCAATAAATATTTATCAAGAATTACTTTGCATGAAAATGGACTAAATGCTCCCATCAAAAGGACAGAGGGTGACAGAATGGATAAGAAAACAAGACCCGCCTATATGTTGCCTACATGAGACTCATGTCAGACTGAAAGTGAGGGGATGGAGAAAAATTTATAATGGAAACTGATGTCAAAAGAAATTTGGGGCAGTAATAGTTATATCAGACAAGATAGACTTTAAAACAAAGACTGTAACCTGAGGGAAAGAAGGACACTATATAATTATAAAGGGAACAATCTAAGAAGAAGCAATAATTGTAAATATTTATGCACCCAACATGGTAGCATTTAAGTGCATGAAACAAACATAATGGCAATGATCGATAGTAATATAATAATAGTAGGGGACTTTAACACCCCACTTAACATGAATGGATAGATCATCCAAACAGAAAATCAACAAGGAAATAGTTTTGATTGGGCAAGATGGATTTAATAGACAAATACAGAACAGTCCACCCTAAAACAGCAAAATAAACATTATTCTTAAGTGTACAAAGAATAGATTAGGCCACAAAACAAGTCTCAACATATTTTTAAAAAGCTGAAGTCAGGGGGCACCTGGCTGGCTCAGTCAGTTGAGCATCTGACTTTGGCTCAGGTCATGATTTCGCGGTTCATGAGTACAAGCCCCGCATTGGGCTCTGTGCTGATGGCTCAGAGCCTGGAGCCTGCTTCAGATCCTGTCTCCCTCTCTCTCTCTCTCAAATAAATAAACATTTAAAAAAATTAAAAATGTTGAAGTCATACCACGCATCTTTTCTGAGCACAATCCTATGAAACTAGGAATCAAGCACAAGAAAAAAATCTGGACAGAGCAGAAAAAATACATGAAGATTTAATAACATGCTACTGAATAATGAATTCATCAATCAAGAAATCAAAGAAGAAATAAAGACAAATGACAAACACAATGGTCCAAATCTTTGGGATTCAGCAAAAATAGTTCTATGGAGGAAGTTCAGAGCAATATAGTACTACTCAAGAAGAGGGGGAAAAAAAGCCAAAAACAAAACACCTAACCTTACACTTAAAGGAACTAGAAAAAGTAGAAAAAACAAAATCCTGCAAAAGGAAAATAAAGATTACAGCAAAAATAAATGATATAGAAACAAAAATAATAGAACAGATCAAGGAAACCAGGAGCTGGTTTTTTGAAAATATCAGCAAAATGGATAAACTTCTAACAGACTCAGAGAGAGAGAAACCCAAATAAAATCACTAATTAAAGAGAATAAATACCAATACCAGAGAAATACAGTTCTAAGAGACTATGAAAAATTATATGCCAACAAATTGGCCACCTAGAATAAATTGATTAATTCCTAAAAACATATACCCTACCAAAGTTAAAGCAGGAAGAAATAGAAAATTTGAACAGACCAATTACCAGCATTGAAATTGAATCAGTAATCAAAAAGCTCCCAACAAAGAAAAACCCTGGACCAGATGGTTTCATAGGCTAATTCTACCAAACATTTAAAGAAGGGTTAATACCTATTCTCAAACTATTCCAAAAAAATAGAAGAGGAAATAAAGTTTCCAAATTCATTCTATGAGGCACATATCACCCTGAAGCCAAAACCAGATAAAAACACCACACACAAAAAAAGAATACAGACCAGTATATCTGATGAACAAAGATGCACAATTTCTCAACAAAATATTAGCAAACCAAATATAACAATGCATTTAAGAAAGTCATCCACTACAGTCAAGTGGAATTAATTCCCAGGATGCAAGACTAATATTTGCAAAACAATGTGATATATCACACCAATGAGAAAAAAGATAAAAACGTATGATTATTGCAATTGATGCAGAGAAAGCATTTGACAAAGTACAACATCCATTCAGATAAAAACCTTCTCCAAACCAGATCTAGAGGTAATATACCTCAACATAATAAAGATGTTATATGAAAAACCCACAGTGAACATCATACTTAATGGTGAAAAACTAAGAGCTTTTCTCCTAAGGTCAGGCACAAGACAAGGATGCTTATTCCCACCACTTTTATTCAACATAGTACTGGAAGTTCTAGCCACACAATGAGACAACAAAAAGAAATAAAAGGCATCCAAATTGGTAAAACTGTCAGTATTTGCAGATGACAGGAAACTATACAGAAAACCCTAAAGACTCTACCAAAACACTACTAGAACCAATAATGAATTCAGTAAATTGCAGGATACAAAGTTAATGTACAGAAATTTGTTGCATCCTTATATAGTAATGAAGGAGCAGAAGTGATAATAAGAAAATAATCCTATTCGCAATTATACCAAAAATAAGTAAGACACCTACGAATAAGCCTAACTAAAGAGGTGAAAGATCTGTACTATAAAACACTGTTGGAAGATATTCAAGATGACACAAAGAGATAGAAAGATATTTCTTGCTCATGGACTAGAAGAACAAGTATTGTTACAATATCTATGCTAGTCAAAGCCATCTACACATTCAATGCAATCCCTATCAAAATACCAACAGCATTTTTTTCACAGAACTAGAAAAATCCTAAAATTTATATAGAACTACAAAGACCCCAAATAAAACAACCTTGATAAAGAAGAACAAAGCTGGAGACATCACAATTCCAGATTTCAAGTCATGTTACAAAGCAGTACTAATTAAAATGGTATGGTACTGGAATAAGAACACATGGAATAGAATGAAACTGGGCCACTTTCTTTCACCATATACAATAATAAAGTCAAAATGAATTGAAGGCCTAAATGTGATACCTGAAACCTAAAAAATCCTTGAAGAGAGCACAGGCAGTAGTATCTCTGTCATCAGCTGTGGAAACATTTTCCTAAATCTGTCTCCTGACACAAAGGAAATGAAAGAAAAAATTATTGGGACACCAAAATAAAAAGTTTCTTCACATTTAAGGAGATAATCAACAAAACTAAAAGGCAATCCATGGAATAGGAAAAAAATACTGGCAAATGACATAACTGATAAAGGGTTAATATCTAAAATATATGAAGAGCAGATACAACTCAACACGCAAAAACTAAGTACTCCAATTAATAAATGGGCAGAACACATTAACAGATATTTTTCTACACACACACAGTGTAATATTACTCAGCCACAAAAAATAATGAAATCTTGCCATTTGCAATAACATGGATGGAGAATATTATGCTAAGTGAAATAAGTCAGAGACAGGCAAATACCATATGATTTCACTCATGTGTGGCATTTAAGAAACCAAGCAAATGAGCAAAGAAAAAAACAAAAACCACAAACCAAGAAATAGACTCTTGATTATAGAGAACAGTTTATTACCAGAGGGTGGGTGGATGGGGATTAAAGAGTATACTTTTCATGATCAAAAAAAATGCTAATACAGACATAATGTTCTGTAACACAACAAAAAAAATGGTAAGCCACTTTAATGTTAGAAATCTAAACATATTTCATTTGGGAGCTAAAAGGGGAAAATAAAATTATAACAGAATAGATATAGAGCAATGGCTTCCAATGAACTCTATTCATCTATCCCCGTGGCAAAGTTTGGTTGAAAACCAGTAGCATTGGATCACCAAAAAGCTTGTTAGAAATGCACAATCTTGTGTGCCTCGTTAGATATGGAGATTCTACAATTTAACAAAATTCCCAAAGTGAAAAGCAAGCTTGATTTAATAATTTACATATAAATGTTAGCCTTTTCTCCATCCTTACCTAAGTTTTCTCCTTTCCCTCCTGTTTTTGGATCTCTTCATCTTTTTTACTTTGTGTGGTGGGTATTTTTTCTTCTTTTCATCGTATCTTGACATGTTTTGTTTTGTTTTCAATAATTTTTTGGCAATGCTTTCCTAAATGTATTCATGATCTTCCTTCTGTCAATAATGGTCTCCTGCCCAAAATGCTAGTATTGTAAGTGGATAAAAATGTTATCTCATTGAAGACTGGGATAATTCACTTTTGCAACTCTCATCACAGTTTCCACAACATGTCTTACATTAGCTATATTTCTCTTAGACTTTAAATGAAATCAATAAAGGTCAACATGCTTTCACTAAGTCCTACCCAAATCTAGGCTGACACATAGTGTATAAAAAGTTTCAAAGGAGGCCTACCAAGCTCACCTTATTCCTGAATAAACTGCCCTTCCCCAATTGGGACACCAGGTGAAGTTTTTAAAAGAAGCCTATAGATATTCATGGTCTAAGTAGCACTTCCTACCAATCCCCAACCCCATGACCTCAGAAACTGCCTGAGAGAAATCCCAAGGGGATGCTGTAAGGTTTTCCTTCTTCTGAAAGACCAATAAAACTCATCTCATGTTATCGTACATTGCTGTACATCTTAGTCACTGCCAAAAATCCAAACCAGAAAGACCATCAAATCCACAGGCAAATGTTAGATTACCTCCACACAACTCATCATTAACACCATTTCCCCTCTGGCTATGATTTCCCAACCACTATTCCCTTTGTAATTTGTGTCCTCATATCTGTAAAATCTAGTGACCTTCCACCTCTTTTTTGAAAGCTTCTTTCATGTTATTTGCTCTCATCAAAACCACGTGGAAACAACCAATTGTTTGAAAAGTCAAAGAGGGAACAAAAAAAAAATACATGGAGACAAATGATAATGAAAACACAATGATCTGAAATTTGGGGCACACATTGAAAAAATTTTAAGAGGGAAATTTATAGTGAATACAAGCCTACCTCAAAAAATAAGAAAAATCTGAAATAATCTAATGTTAAACCTAAAGCAAAAAGAAAAAGAACAAAAAAACCCCAAAGTTAGAAAAAAGAAAATAATAAAAATCAAAGCAGAAATAAATGAAATAGAGTAACAATAACAACAACAGCAACAAAACCAGGAAAGAGCAAACGGCAACAAAACCAGGAGCTTATTCTTTGAAAAGATAAGCAAAATTGATAAACCTTTAGCCAGATTCATCAAGAAAAAAAAAAAGACCCAAAGAAATAAAATAAAAAATGAAAGAGAAATAGTAACAACTGACACCAAATAAATACAAAGGAATATAAGAGACTAATATGAAAACTCACATGCCAACAAATTCATTACTAGCAATGAAATTGAATCTCTAATAAAAAAAAATTCCCAACAAACAAAAGTTCAGGACCAGGTGAATTCTACCAAACATTTAAAGAATAGTTAATTCCTATTCTTCTCCAGTATTTCAAAAGACAGAAGAGGAAGGAAAGCTTCCAAATATGTTCTATGAGGCCAACATTACCCTGATGCAGAAAATAGAGAAACTAAAAAAATTAAAAACTACCAGCCAATGATTCTGATAAACATAAATGCAAAATCCCTCAACAAAATATTGACAAACCATATTTAGCAATACATTACAAGGACCATTCACCACGATCAAGTGGAATTTATTCCAGGAATGCAAGGGTGGTTTAATATTCACAAATTAAACAATGTGATACGCACATTAAGAAAATGAAAGACAAAAACCAAATGATGATGTCAATAGCAGAAAAAGCATTCAACAAAGTTCAACATCTGTAGGACAGCTGACAATACTGACTCCATCTTTGGCCCTCCATTTTGTTCATTTCCACACAATGACCCATTTCAAGGTTACATGTTCCAGGTCCCTTGGAGGTTAACATGTGTCCTGACCAGAATATCAGAAGGCTTGTTTTGATCTTTTTAAAAGTTGTTTAGATACACAGTAGCAATAACATTTTCTTCTCCACTGGCGCCCTTTGACTTACAGATGGCACCATGAGATTTGTTAAATGTTAAACCTTTTATTTCACCCCAGTGACTTCTGCACATCCCCTCACTCTATGAAATCTGTGGACTAAGGCCTTAAATTTGTAGAGAATAGCTCTTCAGCTCCTGGATTGTCATCTCTCTGTCAGTAAATTACCCTAAATAAAACTCTGTGTAAACTGTATGAAGTTGACTGCTTAATTTTCCAGTCTTAAATTACCTTGTCAGTTGGTAGAATACCTTACTTTCCCTTCTCCAGTTTCTAACATACATCCGCTCATAATAAAAACTCTCAATAAAGCAGGTTTATAGAAAATATACCTTAACATAATAAGGGCAATACATGAAAAACCCACTTCTAACATCACACTCGATGGTAAAAAACTGAAAGCTTTTTCTCTAACATCAGAAATAAGACATGGATATCTACTCCTGCCACTTTTATTCAACACAGTACTGAAAGTCCTAGCTGCAGCAATCAGACAAGAAAGTTAAAAGACATCCAAATTGGTAAGAAACAAGTTAAATTATCACTATTTGTAGATGACTAGATACTACATATAGAAAATCCTAAAGACTCCACCAAAAGACTATTAAGAGTTATAAATTAATCAGAAAAGTTGCAGGATATAAAATTAACATACAAAAATCTGTTGCATTTCTGTACACTAGTAATGAAGTAGCACCAAGCTCAATTAAGAAAACCATCCCAATTATAATTGCACAAAAAAAAATACCTAGAAATAAACTAAGAAAATACCTCTACTCTGAAAACAGTAAAACTTTAATGAACAACAATGAAGATAACACAAATGGAAGGATATACCATACTTATGAATTGGAACAATTAATTTTGTTAAGATATTTATGCTATCCAAAGCAATCTACAGATTCAATACAATCACAATCAAAATAGAAATATTTTTCACAGATCTAGAATAATCCTAAAAATTTTATGGAATCATAAAAAACCCTGAAAAGCCAAAGCAATCTTAAAAACAAGAACATAGTTGGATGTTATCATAAGCCCCAATATCAAAATATATTATAAATCTATAGTAATCAAAACAGTATGGTACTGTCACAAAAATAAACCCACAGATCAGAATTGACACATAGAACAGAATAGAGACCCAAGAAATAAATTCACCCTTGGTTAGTCAATTAATCTGTGACAGGGGAATCAAGAACTTACAATAGGAAAGAGACAGTCTTAAATGGTGTTTGGGAAACTGGACAGCTACATGCAAAAGAATGAATGTGGACCACTTATTATGCCATACACAAAATAAACTCAAAATGGATTACAGACTGAAATTTGAGATCTAAAACCATAAAACTTCTAGAAGAAAACAGAGGCACTCATCTCTTTGACACTGTCCTTAGCAACATTTTTCTAGATATGTCTCCTAAGGCAAGGGGAACAAAAGCAAAAATAAACTATTGGGACTAAACCAAAATGAAAAGTTTTTCACAGAAACCACCAACAACATGAAATGCAACCTACTAAATGGGAGAAGAATATATCATTTTCAAGTATTTCTAAGGGGTTAATATCCATATTAAATAAAGAATTTGTAAAACTCAACCCTCAAAAATAGTCTGATTTTAAAATGGCAGAGGACCTGAATAGACATTTTTTACAAAGAAGACGTAAAGATGACCAACAAACGCATGAAAAGATGCCCAACATCACTAATCATCAGGGAAAGACAAATCAAAGCCACAATGAGAGAGTGATTACCTTATATCTGTCAGAATGGCTAGTATCAAAAAGACAAAAATAGGGGCACCTGGCTCCTCAGTCAGTAGTGCATGTGACTCTTTATCTTGGGGTCATGAGTTAGATCCCCACACTGGGTGCAGAAATTATTTACTTACATACATGCAAACATAGACAGACAGATAGAAAATAGCAAGTGTTGGTGAGGATGTGAAGAAAAAGGGATGCTTGTGCATTGTTGGTGGGAATATAAATTGGGATCATGTGGGAAATACCACACTATCTACTAGTTCCACTACTGGGTATTTACCCAAAGGAAATGAAAACGCTAAATGAAACAAGGATGTTTACTGCAGCATTATTTGTAATAAACAAGATGTGGAAGCAACTTAAGTATCTATTGATAGATAAACGGTTATGAAAGTGTAGTGTGTGTGTATATGTATGTATGCATATATATGTATATGCATAACATACCCACAATGGAATATTAGTCAGCAATAAAAAAAGAATGAAAGCTTGCCACTTGCAACAACATGGATGGATCTAGAGGGTTCATGCTAAGTGAAATAAATCAGATAAAGACAAATGACATTGGATTTCACTTATATGTGGAATCTTAAAAACAAAACAAAGAAACAAAAACGTAGAAACAGACCCACTAATACAAAGAACAAATTGGCGGTTGACAGACTGGAAGGAGGTGGAGGAATGAGCAAAATGTGTGCAGAGGCATGGGAGGTACAGGCTTCCAGTTATGGAATGAGTAAATCACAGGGTTGAAAGGTACAGCAAAGGGGAATATAGCTGATGGTATTGTAACAGCAAGTGGTATCTGCACATATGGTGAACAGAGACTAAGGTATACAGTTGTTGAAATCTATGTTATACACCTGAAACTAATATAACATTGTATATCAATTATACTTCAATAAAGAAACTGTTAAGTTCTGCATGTAAAATATCTTGAACTAAATAAAAATAAAAATATTTTTTCAAAATTCACAGGCAATATGAAAGCAATGCCTAGAGGGTGCTGGTAGCAATAAATACATAACATTTAAAGAGAAGTAGAGCTAAATTTAATACTAGCTTTTGCCATATAAAACTGGAGATGAGCAAATAAACCTCAACCATACATAAGAAAAAAAATGCAAATTAGAACAGAAACCATTAGAACATAAACCAATGAAAACAAAAGAGAATATCAACTAAACCAAAAGTTCTTTGGGAGGCAAAAAAGAATAAGATTATAAATACGTAGCTACACTAATGAAAAGAATAAAATTTGCTACTGTCAGAAATCAAAGAGTTCATGACTACTGACAGCATGGAAATTAGAAGGGCAGTAAAGGAATAGTGCAAACAGCTCTATTCCAATGAGTTTGATAAATTATATGAAATTCCCTGAAATACAAACTACCTAAACTCACCTACGGAAAACAAATTTAATGGTTTTATATCTATTGAAGAAATTAAATCAATAATTGATAAAACTTTAGGGAGGGAGGGAAGAAGGGAGGGAGGAACTAGGTCCAGCTAAGTTTATTGATGCTTTCAACCAAATACCTAAAAAACAGTACCTATTTCCGTAATCTGCTTCATAACTGGAGAGAAGAGTAAACACTTCAAAACTCATTCAGTAACTCCACATTTACTCTAATAGCAAACAAGGACATTTTGAAGAAAAGGAAAATTACATAGCAGCATCTTTGATGAGTATAGATATGAAATTCTCAACAAATTATTAGCATAGTAAATCCAGCAATGTATAAAAAGCAATACCCATGACAAAGTGGGATTTATTTCAGATGTGTAAGAGTGGTCCAGCATTCAAAAAACAATGTAATCCACATCAACAGACTAAAGAAGAAAAATGACAATCATACCAAAAGAAGCAGAAAAAGCATCTATTGGACAAACTTTGATATCCGTTCATAATATAAGAAAAAAACCTCACAAAACTAGGAATAGAGAACAACTGCTTAAACTTGATAAAAACATCACAAAATACCTACACTTACCATGACACTTAATGATGAGAAACTGGATTTTCCCCAATAAGATTGGAAATAAGGTAAGAATATGCTTTATCACCATTCCTATTCGAAATTTTACTGAAAGCCTGAGCTCATACACTAAAGTATGGAAAACAATAAAAGTATACAAACTGAAAATGGAGATATAAAATTGTTTTTATTTAAAGAGGGAATAATGGTCTAGGTAAAAACCCCAAAGAATTGAGAAAATAATTAATGGAACTAATAAATGAGTATGGGATGGTCATAGGATAAAAGATCAATATGCAAAAATAAATTACTTTCCTGTGTCAGCAATAAACAACTGGAATTTGACATTTAAAAATCACTATTACAGTAGCATTGATAAAATTAAATACTTAGTACACATCTAACAAAGTATGAACAATGTCTGTGGAAGACTACAAAACATTGATGAAAGAGATTTCAGATCTAAATAAGTAATTTTTCTCATATTTATGTAATGGAATATTCAGTAATGTTAAGATACCATTTTTTCTTCATTTCATCTACAGATTCTCCAATACATACTCAGTCAAAATTCTAGGAAGCTGTTGTGTAGCTATCAACAAATTATCACAGTTTTTATGGAAAGACAAATGACCTAGAGTAGAAAACACAATACTGAAGATGTTCGAAGATTCACAGAATACAATTTTTAAATACTCACTATAAAGCTATGCTAATGAATCCAGTGTGATATTGGCTACAGAAGAGATCAATGGAATAAAAGAACTATCTCAGTTAAAGACCCATGCAAATATAATCAACTATTTTGACAAAGGAGCAAAAGCAATTAACTGAAGAAAGAATTGTCTTTCATAAAACTGGAGAGTGACATCACCAAGGTGGTGGTGTAAATTATTCCTGATTTTGCTCCATCTCACAAGAACAAAAACCAACAACTATTCAAGAACAAAACACCGCAAGGACAATCCTAGAACATGGCGTGAGGCTGAAAACACGGCTCTGCACCATAAAAACCAAGACAAACTGCATTAGAAGGGTAAGAGAAGAGGCCAGAGGTTGACCCCATTGCCCCTCCCCCCAGGCCAGTGCCGTACCACATGGAAAGATCTCCCCTGAGCCTCCAGTTCCTCAAGAGGGAAAAGAGAGCCAGAAAGGACAACCACCCTGAGCATTGTGACTCAGTTCATAGAAGCCCCTACTCTAATTTCACATCACAGGGTTTGCAGGGAAATCTTTGGCCTCAATCATTGGGAATCTGACTGATAGAGCAGGGGGGAAGTGCTTGCAAAAACTTGCACAGGACCTTGGCAGACCAAATCCGTACCTATAGTGCCCAAGTAGTAATCTCAACCATTGGCTTTGCTAATATGCAAAACCAAATAGCACACTGTGGGGCTCCTGGGTGGCTCAGTTGGTTAAGCATATGACTTCAGCTCAGGTCATGATCTCGAGGTTCATGAGTTCAAGCCCCGGGTCAGGCTTTGGGTTGACAACCCAGAGCCTGGAGCCTGCTATAGGTTCTGTGTCTGCCTCTATCTCTGTTCTTCCCCCTGTTCATACTCTGTCTCTGATTCTCTTTCCCTCTCTCCCTCTCTCAAAAATAAAGTTTTAAAAAAAGCCAAATAGCACATTCTGATTAGGGAGAGTTGCAGGGTGCACATCTGCCAGATTTGGATCTTCAAAGGTCCTAGGGCCCGGTTTGCCCTACCCAGGCAAGTAGTTGAATCACAGCCCTACCTCCTGTGGAATGTCTCCCACCAGAGGGGCTTGTGACAACTGGAAGCAGTGTGACCCAGAAGTGCTTGAGCAGAGAAGCAAGCAAGCAAAGCTGATCATCCCCAGAGCAAATCCAATGCCAGATGTGTGGTACTCCCCTTCTTTAATAGACCAAAGGGATTAATTCATAGCCAAGGATAAGGGTAGCTCCCAGCATTTCCCAACCAGAAAGCCCGTTTGAGAGTGGTCTGGAGCAGCCACTCCTCCCATACAGGCAAGAATTTGGATCATAGCTGACCCAACCTGAGAGTATTTTCTGGACTCATATGACTAGAAGGGTTGGCAACAACTCCTGGAAGTTGTGCTGACCAGCAGCACTTGAGCAGAGATGTGGGTGGTCAGAGTAAATAGTTTGCAGAACAAACCATATTGCCCTATTTTGTCACAAAACTTGGGGTTCAGGTTAGCTTGAGTTAATACAACAAAGAACTTTATCAGCCTTAAAGCTACTTCTCCCGCTGTGCCTTGGCAAGAAATCTAATTCACTGCCCTGCTCATTGCTGAATATACCATTTAACCTGTCCAACTGGGGAACCTAACCAGAGCACAAGGGTAGCAATGCAACAGCCCTATGTACGGTGACACCTGAACAGCACAGGCCATGGCTTCCCCTGTCTATAGAGTAAAACCAGTGGCCTTACCTGATCAGAGAATCCAGTGTATAGTCTGTCCAGATTTGGGTCCTCAAATAAGCTGTATAGGCCTTGGGTCTCATCCTGATGCTCTGCCTGGTCAGAAAACCTAATTCATAGCCCCATATACTACTGAATATAATATCCAATTCTGACTATCTAATAAGCCTAATCAGAGAATCCAGTCAACCATGCAGCCCACCCTACAGCTTCACTTGGATAGAAACCAAGCCAGCAGTCCTATCCTACTGTTCTCAGCAGGGGCACAACCCCCATTCCATCCTCAAAGTTCAGATACTTGCCTTGCCCAAAAATAGACCATGATAGCAGTCTCTATCTTCCCAAGAACATCACCAGCAGATACACTTGGAACCCCAAACTGAGCTGAATGGTAAATAACTGTTTCTGCCTGAGCAGACCTCTATTACTCAATTACTCAAATACACAGATACCAATGTAAGAAATACAAAATATTGAAAAGTGATAACACCAAAGAAAACTAATAAAGCTCCAATAACTAACCCTAACTAGTGTAGATCTATAAAGTGTTAGACAAATAATTCAAAAGAATCCACTCAAGGGGCACCTGGGTAGCTCAGTGGGTTAAGTATCCGATTCTTGATTTCAGCTCAGGTCATGATCTCACAGTTCACGGACTCATGAACCACATCGTGCTCTGCACAGATGGCAGATTCTCTTTATCCCTCTCTCTGCCCTCCCCCACTCATTGTCTATTTCTCTCTCAAAATAAGTAAATAAATATTAAAAAACTAAAAATGAAGAATCCACTTAAGGAAGTTTAATTAACTATAAGAACATGCAGACATACAACAAAATTAGGAAAACAGTATATAAACAAAGCAGGAAGTTCAATGAGGAAATATATCACCATCAAAAAACAAACAGGAATTGTAGAGTAGAAAATAAATGAAGAATGAATTCCATAAAAAGTTTCAAAAGTAGACACAACCATGCAGAAAAAAATAATCTGTGACTTGAAGGATAGGACATTGGAAATTGGAGGAGCAAAAAAAAAAAAAAAAAAAAGAAAAAGAGTGAAGAAAGCCTACAGGAATGATGAGATACAATGAAAGAAAATATTGTTCTTATTATAGGAATTGTAGAAGGGAAAGGGAAAGAGACACCAAGGATATTTTTTAAAAATAATAATAATGTCTGAAAACTTCCTGAATGTAGGGAAATGGACCTTCACATTCATAAGGCCCAAAAGATCCCAAATAGGTTGAAATCGAATATGGCTACACTGACATATTATAATTAAATTGCCAAAAGGCAAAGGCAAAGAATTTTAAGAGCAACAGGAGAAGAGAGAGAAGTTACACACAAGGAAATCTCCACCAATTAAAATTATTGGTGGATTTCTTAATAGAATTTTTTTAGACCAGGAGAAAATGGGATAATACATTCAAAATACTGAAAGAAAGTAACTTTCAACTAAAAACTCTATATCCAGCATTAATGTCCTTCACAAATTAAGGAGTGATAAAGACTTTCCCAGAAAGGAAAAACTGAAAGGATTTATTACCACCAGATCTGCCTTACAAAGAATGTGAAGGGAATACTTGAAGTGGAATTAAAACAACCCTAATTAATATCATAAAAACATAAAAAGGTAGTATAAACCTCACTGGAAATGGTAAATATATACTCATAGTTATATTCTACAATATGGCACTAGTGGTTCATAAATCACTTACAACTCTAGTTTAAAAAAATTTTTAATGGAGTAAAAACAACTAAAGCTTAAAATAATCAGTATTGGTTACACAATATAAAAAGTATGTAACAGCAATAACCTAAAATATGAAGAGGAGAAGTAAAACTCTCATTTTTGGGGTAACCCAAAAAATGCAAGAGTAGCTATACTTATATCAGATGAACTAAACTTTAAACTAAAAAATGGTAAAAAGAGGCAAAGAAGGTCATTATACAATATACAGGGCAATACATCAAGAATATATAACAATTGTAAATATTTATGTGTCCAACACTGGAGTAGCTAAATATATAAAGCAAATACTAATATAGCTAAAGAGAAAAGAAAAAAAAAAACAATATACAATAATAGTGGGGGACTTTAATACCTTATTCTTAACAATGGATACATTATCCAAAGAATCAATGAGGAAACAGCAGATTTAAATGACACTATAAATGGCCCTCACAAACACATACAGATATTTTATCCAACAATAGCAGAAAAAAACATTCGTCTCAAGTGTACATGGACTTTTTCTAGCATCAATTATATTTGGGGGCACAAACAAGTCTTAGAAAAGTTAAAAAGACTACAATCATACAAAGTATCTTCTCAGATCATATGGCATGAAACTAGGAATAAGTAAGAAGAAAACTAGAAAATTCATCAACAAGTGAAAGTCAAACATCACTCTCCTGAATGAGCAATGAATCAAATAAAGGGATATTAAAATTTTTCCTGAGACAAATGAATATGAAAACACAATATATCAGAACTTGTGAGATATGCAGCAAAAGCAGTTCTTAGAGGGGAATTCATAGCAATAAATGCCTACACTACAAACAAAAAAAATATCCCAAGTAAACAACCCAACTCACACTTTAAGCAACTGGAAAAAATAAAAACTGAGCCCAAAATTAGCAGAAGGAAAGAAATCATATAAAGCAGAAATAAATGAAATGGAAGACAGAAAAACAAAAAATTAACCAAAGTTAAGAGTTGGTTCTTTGAAAAGATAAAACACAATTGAAAAACCCTTAGACTAACCAGAAAGAAAAGAAAAATTATCCCAATCAACCAAATTATACATAAAAAAGTAGATATTATAAATGATACCACAGAAATTAAACAATCATAAAAGGCTACTATGAATAACTATACATCGACAAACTGGGCAACCTGGAAGAAATGGAAATATTGCTAGAAACATACAACTTACCAATTTCAAATAAGGAAGAAACAATGTCTAAATAAGCAATTATCTAAATAGGTAAGAAGATTAAATCAATAATCAAAAACCTCCCAATGAAACAAAGCTCAGGACCTGATGGCTTCACTGTTGAATTTTTACCAAGCATTTAAAGAATTAACACCAATTCTCAAAATCTTCCAAAAAATCAAAGAGAACATAATACTCTCAAACTCATTTTACAAGGCCAGCATTATCCTGATATCAGAACTAGAAAAGGACACCAGAAAGCTTCAGGCCAATAATCCTGATGAATATAAATGCAAAAATTCTCAATAAAATACTAGCAAACTAAATTCAACATTAAAAGGATCATTCATCATGATCAATGTGATTTATTCCTGGGATGCAAGTTTCAATATACACAAAGCAATAGATATAGTATATCACATTAATAGAAGAAAAAAAATCATATGAAGACCTTGATCAATGCATAAAAAGCATATGATAAAATTCAACATCCATTCATGATAAAAACTCAACAAATTAGGCATAGAAGGAACCTATCTCAACATAATAAAGGTGATGTATGACAAGCCCACAGTTAGTAACATATGCAGTGGTAAAAAATTGAAAACTTTTCCTCTATGATTTTGAACAAGTCATGAGTGCCCATTGGTACCACTTGTATTCAACATAGTACTAGAAGTCCCGGCTAGAGCATTAAGTCAAGAAAATCTTGATACTAACCTATCAAAATTGGAGAGGAAAAGAAGTAAAATTGTCTGTATTTAGGGTAACAGTTTTATATAGAGAAAATCCTGAAGACAATTAAAATACTGTTAGATCTAATCAATGAATTCAGTAAAGTTGCAGAACACAAATTTAACAAGCAAAAATCAGTAGTGCTTCTATATACTAACAAAAGACTTTCTGAAAAAAAATAAATAAATCCCATTTATAATAGCATAACAATAAAACCTTAGGAATAAATCTAACAAAGTAGGTGAAAGATTTCTACTCTGAAAACTAGAAGATACTGATTAAATAAATAGAAAAAGACACAAATAAATGGAAATGTATTCCAGGATTGATGTTCATGAATTGAAAAAATTAATATTGTTAAAATGTCAATACTACCAAAAGCAATCTAAAGATTAAATGCAATCCCTATCAAGATCCCAATGGCATTTTTTTTACAGAAGTAGAAAAAACTTCTAAAATTTATATGGAACCATGAAAGAGCTTGAAAAGAAGCAGCCTTGAGAGAAAGACAAAACAGGGAACATCACTCTTACTAATTTTAAGATATGCTATAAAGTTAAAGTCATTAAAACAGTATAGGACTAGCACAGCGACAGACAGCTAAACCAATGGAACAGAATCGAGAGTCCAGAGATAAACCCAAGCACTTATAGTCAACTAGTGTTTGAAAAGAGAGCCAAGAATATTCAATTGAAAAGACAGTCTCTTCCATGAATAGTGTTGGGATAATTGGATATTCAAATGTAAAGAATGAAACTGGTCTCATATCTTACAGCACACACAAAAATTAACTCAAAACTGACTAGACTTAGCTATAAGGCCTGAACCATGAAACTTCTATAAGAAAATACAGGAATAAAACTCCCTGACATGAGTCTTGCTAATGATTTTTTTAATATTATATGTGAAGCACCTCAGTAGCAAAAAACATACCTAGCACCCAGACCTTTGTTTCTAATACCATTCTCTAATAAAAAGAACTAAGTCTCCTTGGAGAAATGGCTCATTTGGGGGTTGGAAAAGGGAAGTTACAATATGAGTGTGGAGCATCTTATAATGCTGGAAAATAAGTACTCTTGAAAGAAACTTCAATCATGGGGCTATGTCAAGGGACACAGCAGCTACTGTAAAGAGCTCACAATTGCCAAAGCTGGAAGGATTTGAGAAACAAGCAAAAAAAAATGACTTTGAATCATAAATGAAAGTATAAAATAATACTTATGAGTTTATACTGATACAGTAGATACATGATTGAATAAACACATGGAGAATAGACAAATCTCCCTTGCAAAAGAATTCTGTGTAATTTATGCAGATAATCTACTCTCAGGGAAGTGGAGCATAACTCTCTTGCACTTAAGTTTGTTCTGTGTATTTCTTCCCAGGAGTTCAAGGGAGAAAAAGAGTAAGTTTACAGTGGAGTAACCCACTTCAGTCTTAAAGGCTAACATCAATAGTCATAAATCATGTTTATAGCATATATCCTTGATGTGATGAGAATGGTATTTAATCTCTGTGGTCTTTCTCCCAAAAACCCATAACCCAAATCTAACCATGAGAAACACATCAGACAAATCCCAACTGAGAGATATTCTACAAAATACCTGACCAGTACTCATCAAAACTGTCAAAGTCATCAAAAACAAGGAAAATCTGAGAAAAAGCCGAAAGCAAGTAGAACCTTGGGAGACATGGCAACTAAATGTAATGTGATACCTTAGATAGGATCATATGGGAACAGACCTAGGTAAAACTTTATTCAGATTTTTAAAGTATGCACTTTAATGTATACTAATGTACAAGTATCGTTATACTGACTGGGACAAATGTGCCATACTAATGCAAGATGTTAATAGTAGGGAAACTGGCATGGGATATATCAGAATTCTGTTACCTTCACAACTTTTCTGCAAATATGAAACTATTCTAAAAACTTCATTTAAAAAGAATGCATGGGCTTAACAAGTACATATTCCTCAAACTTTTGCAAAGGTTGCACATTTAACTAAAAATGCATTCACTTCCTTCCCAAAGACAGACAATACACCACCATCACAATCACACCACAGTTGCATTTGAATTCAGTCCCAAGATTTTGGAGCAGTCTTTTTTGCATGTGGCAAATTGTGTATGGATAAGAGCTTCCCAGCCTTGTTGATGCAATCTGCAAATTTGCTAAAAACCCAATTTCTGGCATCAAATAACCCATTGGATACCAGATTTACCACTTATTAATTCTTCAGCTTTGACATTGGTTAAGGATAGAGGACTGCTATGGTGCCTGGGTGGCTCAGTTGAGTATCCGACCCTTGATTCTAGCTCAGGTCATGATCCCAGATCAGGGGATATACCCTGCATCAGGCTCCGCACTGGTCCCAGAGTCTGGTTGAGATTCATTCTCTCTCTCTCTCTCTCTCTCTCTCTCTCTCCCCCCCACCTCTGCCCCACTCCCCCACTTGTGCCCCAAAATAAAATAAATCTGGAGTGCCTGGGTGGCTCTGTTGGTTAAGCAACTGAATCTTCATTTTGGCTCAGGTCATGATCTCATGATTAATGAGTTCAGGGCCAGCATCAGGCTCTGCACTGACAGCACAGAGCCTTCCTGGGATTCTCCCTCTTTCCACCCTCTCTGTCCCTACCCTGGGCTTGTTCTCTCTCAAAATAAATAAATAAACTTAAAAAATATTTTAAAAAATAAAGTAAACCTTTAAAAAAAATAAAAGGATTGAAGACTGCTTTGCAGGAATTGCCATAGGGTATGAACAATCACAGCACTTTTTATATGAAAATTTCTTGTCAATACAACTCCCCACAAGGTTTATTAAAACTTAGAGCAATTTGCATTTGGTCCACCCCAGAGACCTTGTTGAACCACAATTCCTATATCTACAGCATAGTGTAGAAATCTGGAAATCGTTTTTGTTAGTAACAGGCTTTGTTGTTATTGCAACTCACCACCCTACCCAACAGGCAAGAAGTCATGGTTTCTCAGAAAGTGCAAAGCAGAGTGACCTAGGATGGCTAGCTACTTTCTTCCTTTACCTCAAAGCTGGATCCCTTTAGGTCACTCCTTCCAACTTCCACAATTTTCAGGCTGTTATAACAGAGAATATGCCACAGAGGAAGACTGAGAGGGATATGGAAGACAGAACAGTAAATAGAAGCTTATCTGTAAATTATTGAATCAGTTATTGCATCTAATGGGAAGTAAGGTTCTAAAGGAGTAGGCCTGCATCAAGGTACCATCTCTGAAACCCGGTACACAGACAGTCACATCTGAAATATACTATCTGAAAGTAAATAAAAATGTGGATGCTCCTACCAGAAGATTTCAGAATTAATGCTAAACTGAGCAAGCAGGAAATATCCACTACCATTCCCTTCCTTAATGTCTAAAGTTTTATTCAATAAATTATTGTGAAAACCAAGCCTTGGGTTCTTCATGGCCATTCTTTTGGGAAGTACAGAGGCCACCTGTTTCTGTTTACCCTGCTCAAATTTATACTATCACTATATATCTGAAAGTAGTCACTTGCTCAAACTATTCCACTGACTCCCAGGAACAATATGAGAACTCATTAGGTTACAGCTGTGAATCGCATGGCGTATTTATGAGGCTAGTGTCCATTTAAATATTTACAGTGCTATTCTTATTGAATAATTTTTGGGATGATTTGTTTTCTGAAAATTTCCATTTGTTTCTCTTTATACTTAATGATACAATGTCACTTGAGCAGCAATTGAAAACGAATTTAAAGCAGATGTTAAACTATATAAGCTTTAAGACTGATTTTCTGAGGTGACAAGAAAAAAAAAGAACGATGAAAATAATTCTAGCATGGAACAAAAAAGCATTGATATAAATTTGTAAAATAATTTTCCAATAAAAATTGTGATGTAGAAATATGTGTATTTTCATACATAGCTCAGAGATCACATAAATGCCAAAAGAAGTGACAGTTGCTGAAATAAATGTGTTTTTTATGAAAAGCAAAGTAGTAAAACAAGCAAAATAGATGCATAAAATGGGTAAATTTTCAGTGTATTAGTTATTGCTGCCTCAGGGCAGCTGTAAATTACAAACTTGTTTCTAACTTTTTTTTTTCTTTTTGGTATTCATGAATATATTCTGGAACTCTTCTTCCTTCTACAACCCTTGTGATTTGACCCCTCGCTGATTTATAATCTTCTATAAAGTTTATAAATCAAAGGGTACCAAAGGGTACTTGGATGGAAAAATTCATATAAAAACTAAAATGTAATGGTGGATAAGATACTAACTTTTGAAAATATCACTGTTAAAAAAATAAGGTGAAAAGGTCAAATTATGTATAAGATTTTATTTCTTCTCCCCCATCCAAAAATGCTTTTTTTAAATATAAAACTTATTATTTCGCTTTTTTCTTCAAAAATGGACAATGCTACATACAATGACTATGGAAGGTTTAAATGAGAAAGTCATTCATTTGGCCCTACCTTCCTCAGAGGTCAAGTTGATTAACTCTGCAGTGAAAACATTTGTAATGAAATACAGATAACCATAAATTGAAACGCTTTTATAGCGTGGCAATGAATCCTCCAATCAGAAGAGTCATTTTACGTCTTACATATATGCCTAAATATTTTAGCACAGCCCCCATCGCTACAGCAAACAAAGCAAAGCAAATGTACCTCTGAATGGCATTGCCCCAGAAGACTACACACCCCAAAGTTCTTGCCTGGCATCCATATATGGAGTTGCAATAGGAATTGAAACAAAAGGGCAAGAGCCATTAAAATGTTTTCTTCCTCATCTTTTAAGCAGAAAGTGAGTATCTAGGATTCATTTTAAGTAACTGCCAAAGGTGCAGTTTACGAGAGTAGTAAGTTATATAAATCCAACTGTACCATTAATGCATCATTTCCTCCCCCCTTGGGTTTACTGAGGTATGACTGACAAATGAAAATTGTATATATTTGAGGTATTTTCACAAATATATACACTGTTCAATGATTACCATAAACAAGTTAATACATTCATCATCTCACATAATTACCGTGTGTGTGTGTGTGTGTGTGTGTGTGTGTGTGTGTGAGAAAACATTTGAGATCTACTTTCTAAGAAAATTTCAAGTTAGAGTATATTAACTGTAGTCACCTGCTATACATTAGATCTCCTAAAATTAATCATTTTATACCTGAACCTTTGTACCCTTTGATCATTATCTCCCTTTTCCCCTATCTCCTAGCATGTGGTATTTACAATTCTGCTGTTACTGTGAGCCTGACTTTTTTTCTTAGATTTCCCATATAAGATATTTTACTTACAAATATAAGTATTTGTATTTCTGTGTCTGGCTTATTACATTTAATATAATGCCCTCCAGGTTGTGACATTCATATTGTCACAAATGGCAGAATTTAATTCTTTTTTTAATGCTCAACAATATTCCATTGTGTGTGTATTTGTGTGAATAGACAGATAATTCCATTTTCTTTATCCATTCATCTATAGATGGACACTTAGGTTGTTTCCATGTCTTGGTTGTTGTGACTAATGCTGCAATGTACATGGAAGTGCAGACATCTCTTTGAGATATGAATTTTGTTTCCTTCAGATATATAACTAGAAGTAGGACTGTTAGGTCGTATGGTAGTTCCATTTTTAATTTTTTCAGGAGCTTCCATATTGTTTTCCATTAACGCTGTACCAATTTACATTCCAACCAACAAGTGCATACGGGTTCCCTTTCCTCCACATTCTTGCCAAAACTTGTTACTTTTTCACTTTTTGATGATAGTCTTAACAAATGTGATATAATAACTCATGATGGTTCTGATTTGCATTTCCCTTGATGATTAGCGTGTTTTCCTGTGTTTGTTGGTCATTTGTATGTCTTTGAAAAAGTGTTCAGGAAATTTGCCTATTTTTTAATTGGGTTATTTGTTTTTTCTATTGATTTGGATGAGTTCCTTTTATATTTTAGATGTTAACCCATTGTCACGCAAATGTGTTACAAGTATTTTCTCCTCCTGCATAGGTTGTCTTTTCATTTTGTTGTTTCCTTTGCTGTGCAGAAGGTTTTTAGAGTGCTGTGGTCCCACGTGTTTTGTTTTGCTTTTGATGTCTTTGTTTCTGGTGTCATATCAATCAATCAACAAATCCTTGCCAAGGCCAATATGAAGGAGAATTTCCCTTATGCTTTCTTCTATCAGGTTAAGTTTCACTGTCTTATGTTCAACTCTTTTATCTATTTTGAGTTGATTTTTGTTCATACTGTAAGATAAGGGTCAGATTTTATTATCCTGTTTGTGGCTATCTAGATTTCTCAGCATCGTTTATTAAAACTATTCTTTCCCGATTATGTATTCTTGAGGATTTTGTTGAAAATTAGTTAATGTATATGTGAAATTTATTTCTGGGTTTTTATTCTGTTCCATTGGTTTGCATGTCTATTTTTATGCCAAAACCATTCTGTTTAGATTACTATAGCATTGTAATATAGTTTTTGAAATAATGAGGTGTGATGCCCCCAGTTGTATTCTTCTTAAGATTGCTCTCTTCAGAGACTTTTGTGGTTGCATATGGATTTTAGTTGTTTATTTTTATTTCTGTGAAAAATGTTATTAGAATCTTGATAAGGATTGCACTAAATCTGTAGATGGCTTTGGATAGTATAGACATTTTGACAATATTGATTCTCCCAGTAAATGAAGATAAAGATACAGATAAATGGAAAGATATCCTAATTTCTTTCATTAATGTTTTATAGTTCTCAATGTAGAGCTCTGTAACATCCTTGGCTAAATTTCTTTCTAAGTATTTTATTCTTTTTGATGCTAGTGTAATGGCAGTGTTTTCTTTCTTTCTTTCTTTCTTTCTTTCGGATAATTCACTATTAGTGTTTAGAAATACAACAGATTTTTATGTGTTGATTATGTATGTTGTAATTTTACTGAATTCAGAATTAGATCTAACAGTTTTTGGTGGATTCTTTAGGATTGTCTATGTATATACATTATGCCATCCATAGAGACAATTTTACTCCTTCCTCTCAATTTGTGATGCCTTTGATTTCTTTTTCTTGACTGAATGTTCTGGCCAGGACTTCCAGTACTATATTCCAAGGGAATGGTTAGTGTAGACAGTCTTATCTTGTTCCTGATCTTAAAGGTTTTCAACATTTTAAGTATGATGGTAGCTTTGGACTTGTCATTTATGAACTTTATTATATTGAAGTATGTTCCTTCTATATTTCATTTGTTGAGAATTTTCATAGTGAATGAACATTGAATTTTGTTAAATGCTTTTTTATGCATCTATTAACATGATCATATGATTTTTATCTTTCATTCTATTAATTGGATGTATCACATTTATCAGTTTGCCTCTGTAAAGCCATCCTTGCATTGCAAGAATGAATTCTTGACCATAGTATAATGATCTTTTAGCATGCTACTGAACTCGGTTTGCTAATATTTTGTTAAGGATTTTCTTATCTATATGCATCAGGGATATTGCATTGTAACTTTATTTTCTTATTGTGTCCTTATCTGGCTTTGGTATCAGGGTATTGCTTGCCGGAAAAAAAAATGAGTTTGGTAATGTTCCCACCCCTTTGATGTTTTGGAAGAGTTTGAGAAGGATTCGAATTAATTCTTTTTTAAATGTTGATAAAATTCACCAGGGACACCATCTGGTTTTAGATTCTCTTTGGAGTTTACTTGATTCAAACTGCCTAATTATTATATTAGTCTGGTCAGATTTTTTATTTCTTCATGATTCAGTCTTTGTAGGGTATATGTTTCTAGAATATTATTCACTTCCTCTAGGTTATCCTGTTTATTGGCATATAGTTGTTCATAATAGTCTCTTATAATATTATGTATTTCTATGCTATCAGTTGTAACAAGTATTCTTTATCTTGTCCTAAATATAGCAAGCGCCATAGATATTTTCTACACATATGTAGGCTCTCCAAGATATCTCATACCCATTTCCTTTTTATTTTTTTAATATATGAAATTTATTGTCAAATTGGTTTCCATATAACACCCAGTGCTCATCCCAAAAGATGCCTTCTTCAATACCCATCACCTACCCTCCCCACCCTCCCACCCCCCATCAACCCTCAGTTTGTTCTCAGTTTTTAACAGTCTCTTATGCTTTGGCTCTCTCCCACTCTAACCTCTTTTTTTTTTTTTTTCCTTCCCCTCCCCCATGGGTTTCTGTTAACTTTCTCAGGATCCACATAAGAGTGAAAACATATGGTGTCTGTCTTTCTCTGTATGGCTTATTTCACTTAGCATCACACTCTCCAGTTCCATCCATGTTGCTACAAAGGGCCATATTTCATTCTTTCTCATTGCCACGTAGTACTCCATTGTGTATATAAACCACAATTTCTTTATCCATTCATCAGTTGATGGACATTTAGGCTCTTTCCACAATTTGGCTATTGTTAAGACTGCGGCTATAATCATTGGGGTACAAGTGCCCCTATGCATCAGTACTCCTGTATCCCTTGGGTAAATTCCCAGCAGTGCTATTGCTGGGTCATAGAGTAGGTCTATTTTTCATTTTTTGAGGAACCTCCACACTGTTTTCCAGAGTGGCTACACCAGTTTGCATTCCCACCAACAGTGCAAGAACGTTCCCATTTCTCCACATCCTCTCCAGCATCTATAGTTTCCTGATTTGTTCATTTTGGCCACCATGACTGGCGTGAGGTGATATCTGAGTGTGATTTTAATTTGTATTTCCCTGATGAGGAGTGATGTTAAGCATCTTTTCATGTGCCTGTTGGCCATCTGGATGTCTTCTTTAGAGGAGTGTCTATTCATGTTTTCTGCCCATTTCTTCACTGGATTATTTGTTTTTCAGGTGTGGAGTTTGGTGAGCTCTTTATAGATTTTGGATACTAGCCCTTGGTCTGATATGTCTTTTGCAAATATCTTTTCCCATTCCGTTGGTTGCCTTTTAGTTTTGTTGGTTGTTTCCTTTGCTGTGCAGAAGCTTTTTATCTTCATGAGGTCCCAATTGTTCATTTTTTCTTTTAATTCCCTTGCCTTTGGGGTTGTGTCAAGTAAGAAATTGCTGCGGCTGAGGTCAGAGAGGTTTTTTCCTGCTTTCTCCTCTAGGGTTTTGATGGTTTCCTGTCTCACATTCAGGTCCTTTATCCATTTTGAGTTTATTTTTGTGAATGGTATAAGAAAGTGGTCTAGTTTCATTCTTCTGCATGTTGCTGTCAAGTTCTCCCAGCACCATTTGTTAAAGAGACCGTCTTTTTTCCATTGGATGTTCTTTCCTGCTTTGTCAAAGATTAGTTGGCCATACATTTGTGGGTCTAGTTCTGGGGTTTCTATTCCATTTGTCAATGTGTCTGTTTTTGTGCCAATGCCACACTGTCTTGATGATTACAGCTTTGTAGTAGAGGCTAAAGTCTGGGATTGTGATGCCTCCTGCTTTGGTCTTCTTCTTCAAAATTACTTTGGCTATTCAGGGACTTTTGTGATTCCATATGAATTTTTGGATTGCTTGTTCTAGCTTTGAGACAAATGCTGGTGCAATTTTGATTGGGATTGCATTGAATGTGTAGATAGCTTTGACATTTTGACAATATTTATTCTTCCAATCCATGAGCAGGGAATGTTTTTCCATTTCTTTATATCTTCTTCATTTTCCTTCATAAGCTTTCTATAGTTTTCAGCATACAGATCTTTTACATCTTGGGTTAGATTTATTCCTAGGTATTTTATGCTTCTTGGTGCAGTTGTGAATGGGATCAGTTTCTTTATTTGTCTTTCTGTTGCTTCATTATTAGTGTATAAGAATGCAACTAATTTCTGTACATTGATTTTGTATCCTGCAACTTTGCTGAATTCATGTATCAGTTCTAGCAGACTTTTGGTGGAGTCTATGGGATTTTTCCATGTATAATATGTCATCTGCAAAAAGCGAAAGCTTGACTCCATCTTTGCCAATTTTGATGCCTTTGATTTCCTTTTGTTGTCTGATTGCTGACAACACTTCCAACACTATGTTAAACAACAGCGGTGAGAGTGGGCATCCCTGTCGTGTTCCTGATCTCAGGGAAAAAGCTCTCAGTGTTTCCCCATTGACGATGATGTTATCTGTGGGCTTTTCATATTGGCTTTATGATGTGTAAGTATGTTCCTTCTATCCCGACTTTCTCGAGGGTTTTTATTAAGAAAGGGTGCTGAATTTTGTCAAAGGCCTTTTCTGCATCGATTGACAGGATCATATGGTTCTTATCTTTTCTTTTATTAATGTGATGTATCACGTTGATTGTTTTGTGAATGTTGAACCAGACGAATGAATCCCACTTGATCATGGTGAATATTTCTTTTTATAAGCTGTTGAATTCGATTTGCTAGTATCTTATTGAGAATTTTTGTATCCATGTTCATCAGGGATATTGGCCTGTAGTTCTCTTTTTTTACTGGGTCTCTGTCTGGTTTAGGAATCAAAGTAATACTGGATTCATAGAATGAGTCTGGAAGTTTTCCTTCCCTTTCTACGTTTTGGAATAGCTTGAGAAGGATAGGTATTATCTCTCCTTTAAATGTCTGGTAGAATTCCCCAGGGAAGCCATCTGGTCCTGGACTCTTATTTGTTGGGAGATTTTTGATAACTGATTCAATTTCTTTGCTGGTTATGGGTCTGTTCAAGCTTTCTATTTCCTCCAGTTTGAGTTTTGGAAGTATGTGGGTGTTTAGGAATTTGTCCATTTCTTCCACGTTGTCCAATTTGTTGGCATATAATTTTTCATAGTATTCCCTGATAATTGCTTGTATTTCTGAGGGATTGGTTGTAATAATTCCATTTTCATTCATGATTTTATCTATTTGGGTCATCCCCCTTTTCTTTTGAGAAGGCTGGCTAGAGGTTTATCAATTTTGTTTATGTTTTCAAAAAACCAACTCTTGGTTTCATTGATCTGCTCTATAGTTTTTTTAGATTCTATATTGTTTGTTTATTTCTGCTCTGATCTTTATTATTTCTCTTCTTCTGCTGGGTTTGGGGTGTCTTTGCTGCTCTGTTTCTATTTCCTTTAGGTGTTCTGTTAGATTTTGTATTTGGGATTTTTCTTGTTTCTTGAGATAGGCCTAAATTGCAATGTATTTTCCTCTCAGGACTGCCTTCACTGCGTCCCAAAGCATTTGGATTGTTGTATTTTCATTTTCATTTGTTTCCATATATTTTTAAATTTCTTCTCTAATTGCCTGGTTGACCCATTCATTCTTTAGTAGGGTGTTCTTTAACCTCAATGCTTTTGAAGGTTTTCCAGACTTTTTCCTGTGGTTGATTTCAAGCTTCATAGCATTGTGGTACAAAAGTATGCATGGTATGTTCTCTATTCTTGTATAGTTATGAAGGGCTGTTTTGTGACCCAGTATGTGATCTATCTTGGAGAATGTTCCATGTGCACTCGAGAAGAAAGTATATTCTGTTGCTTTGGGATGCAGAGTTCTAAATATATCTGTCAAGTCCATCTGATCCAATGTATCATTCAGGGCCCTTGTTTCTTTATTGACCAAGTGTCTAGATGATCTATCCATTGTTGTAAGTGGGGTATTAAAGTCCCCTGCAATTACCACATTCTTGTCAATAAGGTTGCTTATGTTTGTAATTGTTTTGTATATTTGGGGGCTCCGGTATTCGGCACATAGACATTTATAATTGTTAGTTCTTCTTGGTGGATAGTGGTAATTATTATATAATGCCCTTCTTCATCTCTTGTAACAACCTTTAATTTAAAGTCTAGTTTGTCTGATATAAGTATGGCTACTCCAGCTTTCTTTTGACTTCCAGTAGCATGACAAATAGTTCCCCATCCCCTCACTGTCAATCTGAAGGTGTCCGCAGGTCTAAAATGAGTCTCTTGTAGACAGCAAATAGATGGGTCTTGTTTTTTTTTTTTTTTTTTTTTATCCATTCTGATACCCTATATCTTTTGGTTGGCGCTTTTAGTCCATTTACATTCAGTGTTATTATAGAAAGATATGGGTTTAGAGTCATTGTGATGTCTATAGGTTTCATGTTTGTAGCAATGTCTCTGGTACTTTGTCTCACAGGATCCCCCTTAGGATCTCTTGTAGGGCTGGTTTAGTGGTGACGAATTCCTTCAGTTTTTGTTTGTTTGGGACGACCTTTATCTCTCCTTCTATTCTAAATGACAGATTTGCTGGATAGAGGATTCTCGGCTGCATATTTTTTCTGTTCATCATATTGAAGATCTCCTGCCATTCCTTTCTGGCCTGCCAAGTTTCAGTAGAGAGATCCATCACTAGTCTTATCGGTCTTCCTTTTTATGTTAGAGCACGTTTATCCCTAGCTGCTTTCAGAATTTTCTCTTTATCCTTGTATTTTGCCAGTTTCACTGTGATATGTCGTGCAGAAGATCGATTCAAGTTACATCTGAAGGGAGTTCTCTGTGCCTCTTGGATTTCAATGTCTTTTTCCTTCCCCAGTTGAGGGAAGTTCTCAGCTATAATTTCTTCAAGTACACCTTCAGCACCTTTCCCTCTCTCTTCCTCCTCTGGACTACCAATTATGCATAGATTATTTCTCTTTAGTGCATCACTTAGTTCTCTAATTCTCCCCTCATATTCCTGGATTTTTTTTATCTCTCTTTTTCTCAGCTTATTCTTTTTCCATAATTTTATCTTCTAGTTCACCTATTCTCTCCTCTGCCTCTTCAATCCAAGCTGTGGTCATCTCCATTTTATTCTGCAGCTCATTAATAGTATTTTTTAGCTCCTCCTGGCTGTTCCTTAGCTCCTTGATCTCTGTATCAAGAGATTCTCTGCTGTCCTTTATACTGTTTTCAAGCCCAGTGATTAATTTTATGACTATTACTCTAAATTCACTTTCTGTTATATTGTTTAAATCATTTTTGATCAGTTCATTACCTGTCATTATTTCCTGGAGGTTTTTTTGAGGGGAATCCTTCCGTTTCGTCATTTTGGATAGTCCCTGGAGTGGTGAGGAACTTCGGGGCACTTCCCCTGTGCTGTCTTGAATAACTTGCGTTGGCGGGTTGGGCCACAGTCAGACCTGATGTCTGCCCCCAGCCCACCTCTGGGGCCACAGTCAGACTGGTGTGTACCTTCTCTTCCCCTCTCCTAGGGGCGGGATTCACTGTGGGGTGGCGTGGCCTGTCTGGGCTACTTGCACACTGCCAGGCTTGTAGTGCTGGGGATCTGGCGTATTAGCTGGGGTGGATCGGCAAGGTACACAGGGGTGGGAGGGGCAGGCTCAGCTCACTTTTCCTTTGGTGATCCGCTTCAGGAGGGGCCCTGCAACACCGGGAGGATGTCAGACCTTCCACCAGAGGGATGGATCCGCAGAAGCACAGTATTGGGTGTTTGCGTGGTGCAAGCATGTTCCCTGGCAGGAACTGATTCCCTTTGGGATTTTGGCTGGGGGATGGGCAAGGGAGATGGCGCTGGCGAGCACCTTTGTTCCCCGCCAAGCTGTGCTCTGTCGTCCGGAGCTCAAAAACTCTCCCTCCCGTTGTCCTTCACCCTCCCATTCTCCAAGCAGAGCCTTTAACTTATAACCTTCCAGATGTTACGTCCCGCTTGCTGTCAGAACACACTCCATCTGGCCCCTCCACTTTTGCCAGCCAGACTCGGGGGCTCTGCTTTGCCAGCGGGCTGCCCCTCCGCCCCAGCTCCCTCCCACCAGTCCGTGTAGCACGCACCGCCTCTCTGCCCTTCCTACCCTCTTCTGTGGGCCTCTCGTCTATGCTTGGCTCTGGAGAATCCATGCTGCTAGTGTTCTGGTGGTTTTCTGGGTTATTTAGGCAGGTGTGGGTGGAATCTAAGTGATCAGCAGGACGCCGTGAGCCCAGCGTCCTCCTACACAGCCATCTTCAAGCCAGCACCTACAGCTATCTCTCATACCCATTTCCTATGTTAGATGAACACTATCAGACTTTACTGGATTTGCTGATTCATCTTTTACAAAAGTACTTCTGATCTCTAAGTATGGAGTTAAGCACCTTGCAGAGTCATGATAAAATCTTTGTTTCTCCTTGGCCATTACTTTTTATACTTTATGTCTTGAAGTCATCCACCTGTTATTTTTAAATGCTGCCAATGAATTTTTAGTACTGGATTTTTGTTTATTTTCTCATTTATAAGATAATTGTGATCCTAGCCATAATCATCAAGCTTTCCTTATGTTGGTTTTCTCCTAACAGTTTTCTAACTCAACCCTTAATCCTTCTGTTCCTACTTGTTTATAGCAGCCAGAGTCATCCTTGTAAAACATTAATCAGATCATCCCACCCATCCTAAAACCCTCCACTGACTTTCATCCTCACTGAGGCCTGCGGTATATTCAGGGTTTGGTCCTGCTGCCTACCTCCCCCGAGAATTCCACCCCTGTCACTCCCTCATTTAGTACTCTCCATCACACTGACTTTCTAGCCTTCCTTCAAACAGGCCAACACTCATGCCCTCTCAGGGGCTTTGCATTTGCTCTTCTTGTCATGTAATTCTTTTGACTGAAATTTTACTATGGCATTTTCTTTCTCATTATTCATGTTTCAACTCTGAGTTGGTTTCTCAAAGCAGCCTTCTTTACCCACTTTCCTAAGGAGTTCCCCTACTCATTCTGTTCTATTCTTCAATTTTCTTTTTTTTTTTAAGTTTATTTAGTTTGAGAGAGAAAGATAGAGCAGGAGAAGGGCAGAAAGAGAGGGAGAGAGAGAGGATCCCAAGCAGGCTCCACAGTGTCAGCAAAGAGCCCAACGTGGGGCTCAAACTCACAAACCATGAGATCATGACCTGAGCCGCAACTAGGAGTCCTACACTTAACCAACTGAGCCACTATGTGCCCCCCACCTTTTATCTTTTTAATAGCACCTGCCAGTTCTAGAAAATACTCTAGTGTATTTAGTTATTTAGCTAGTTAATATGAGTCAAGAACAGAGAAGTGTCTAAAATTTTACCTTGCTTTCAACTTAAAGTGTTTATGTCATATGTTAAGGTTGTTCACAGAAGACAAGAGACTCCTGGGTGAACGACAAAGTATGTTAGGACTCACGGCAGTGATATCTGTCAGTTACCCAAACTCCATTTCTTTTAGGATGATTCAAGGAGGGTCACATAAAACCTCAACACCAAGTGAGTTGTGTTACATCAGAAAAAAATCTCAGCTTAGGGAAGTCAAAACATTTATACTGGACCTTAAACAAACCTCTTTGCTCCAAAGGAATACATAATACATACACTATGGATTCCAAGATTATACAGTTTACCTAATACTATCTTTTGCTTTACCATCATGTGTGCATTATTAATTTATTACCTCTAAATTCACCCTTCAATATTTGTCCTAATAGATGGAATTCCTTTAAATATTTCTCCTTTAATGTGAACATGATGTTAACCTCTCTCAGAGGATGTAGAGAAAAAATTGCAGAAGGAAGGGGCTCTCTAGCATTTTCCAGCTGCAGCACAGTGTGGGAATGTCAGAAATGTGGCTGAAAGGATATTACCTAGAGTTCTGCTATTAGCAATTGACCCAAACCATGAGAGCTTTTGGCAACCTTACAGCCTTAGCCTGGAGATAAACTTCCCATGCCTTCCTTGATCCAGAAAACTGTTGCTCTAAAGGCCTGTCATCCACATGAGCGCCCCAATTCCTTTTGCAGTTCCTGAGCAGCATTCCTGCAACCTGGCGTGAGCCCATGGAGCTGTTTTTCTCTCTGTGGTCCTTTGCACAGCCTGCCTATGACTGACAAGATTCTGTTGTCCGGTAGCATTGTATAGTTCTCCTTTAGCTCACAGTGTTCCCACCCCTCTGTACACTTCTACCACTAGTTAGTGAATGTCAACTCTATGCCTGCATTCTAGTGGGTTGCCTCCTGCTTGTCCAGTGACTACAGATGGGCTGTCCTGTCTCTGCTATCCAGTGAGCTGGACTATACCTTCTTCAATGAAGTCTGAATCAATCTCTGGCTCCGTTTCTTCTTTTTGTGTGTGCGTGATAAATGTGTGTGTGCATGATTTAGTTATATAGTTGTATATATCTATATAATTTAATTATATAGTTGTTATATTTATACATTTATATATAAACTATACATAATAAATATGTAAAATTTACTTACTCTTTTTATCAGAGTTTAATTATTCTTTATATTAAACCACCCATTTCATCTATTGTGTGTATCTATCTCCTGGTTAGATCCAGAAAAATACATTGCCTTTAACCAAATCATATGGTGAACATATAGATTGTTTCTAATTTTTCTGATATTTTTATGAAAACAACAAAGGACATATTTGATCATAAATCTTTGCATGTATCTATGAGTATTTCTTAGAGAAAATTCCTAGAAGAGGAATTGGTATGTAAAATATTATGTCAACATTCCTAAAAATGTACATATTTTTTTCAAAATACCCTCCAGAAATATGTAATGAATCTAATAAAATATGCTTCTAGAAAAGTGTAGAATGCCTAAGTTCCATTACCTTATAATAAGCATGGTTTATAAAGACAAAGAAAAAGCACTAAGATTGTTAACAGCATCCTCTTAGTCTACAAAACATCTACCAAAGGTGAGCAAACTCATTTATCACAGCTTGTGTTGGACTCTCAGAGGTTATTACCCAGAGAAATAAAAGTAGTATTAAATGGAAAATTATTTCTAGGTCCCTATTGACTTGTAAACCTTCCACACCCCAGTGCCCTCTCCATTTTCACTTTCACCAGAAACTAGAACCTCTTCACACCTCATCTATTCCCTCATTAAAAACCTCAAAGGGACTTAGAAGGCTTACAAGCTAAGCCACAGTGTGATTTTAAAAAGCTCATCAATAACCTTAATCATTACTTATTTTTTCCTGGAAAAAAATTCTGATTTCCAAAATATTTCTGTAAGTTAAGAATTTTTTAAAAAGAAAATATTTTTACTAAAAAATATGAGATTTCCTTTTTAACTCTGGGAATAACATGATTCAATTCTGAGAATGAGGGACATTTATTTGGTTTGCCACAGAAACTGAAAATCTCAAATTCCTGATTGTTGAACTGGAAGACATGGGACCAGGTTTAAGTCATCAGATATTTCTTTAAAGTAATAATAATAGTCCACTGAATTGTATTGTAGACAATGGGTCAACATTTCACGAGCTGGTAGTAAAATTTAAATTTTAACTAAGAAAGGCAATGAGTTGAGAGGACTATAGACTTGGAAATCAATTTACTAACCTCCTTGTAAACCTTACTTAGAGCTTCTGGCCCTTTCACATCATTAACCAATAAGTCCAGAATCACCTCTCTATTTTTTCACAACCGCCAATCCTTAATAGGGAATTAGAAAGAAGTGTATCTATGCCCCCAAATCTAGGCACTTTACTGTTCCTAAATATTTGCTATATACGTACACACCTGGATTCTGGACCTTAACTGTTTTGACATTCAGCCAGTCTTCATTTATTCCAAATATAGCTACTGCTTTGCCCAGGTATGTGGGCTTCCACAAGTCAGCCACAGTGACTTAACAAATAGGCTTAAACTTGCTCAGTGACTCCTTTGTTTGAAGTGTTTTTCAGACATGGTACTAAATGATCACCCATCTGAACATACAAAAAGAAGAAGAAGGAGAAGGAGAAGATATAAATCTTCAGGCTGGTTGTTTGACCACCTGTACAGATGTAGCTTTATTTTTTGAAATGAGGTAATAGTTTTCCCACATCCTTGCCAATTAAAGTGTAAAGATTAGTGGCTTACTTTTTAAGCTTTTTAAAACTTCTTGGTGTCCTCAAGAATAAGATCTTACTAAAAGGCATGGAGCCATTATACCTCCATTGTGTTACTCATAATTGCACAAATGAGACAGGAAAGTTGGTAACCTAATCCCATTCTCATTAGTCTCATGAATCTATCAACTGGTCAGAGCCTGGCACTGTCCTATTAATAGACATATGAAAAACTAAGGAAAGAGAGAGCAGTCTTTTGAACTAGGACTCCTCGTTGACAGGAAATGAAAAGAGGAGGTTGTTTTTTTTTTTTTTTTTTTTTTTTTTGAGAAGTCCCTGCACTCAGCAACCCCAAAGCTGTGGCTGCTTCAAAGAGGCTTCCAACAGAGTGACGACTCCCTTCTGAGGAAGAAAGATGGGAATGAAAGCTCTTCTGGATCTTAGCATCACGGGATCCTGCACATGGCAGTATTTCAAAGGCTCCCTTATTCCCTTCAATGGGACAGTGTCACTTTAGTAAAATGCAACTGGTAGAAAAGTAGAGCAAAATCATGCAGCTTTTTGTCTCCTACTCAGAGCCTCTGAAGCTCTGCCATCTCACTCTCTGTTGAGAAGAGAAAAATTTTCAATCAAGTATTGGGGGCCCAACAGTTCAGAACTCACAATTTGACAATGACATTTGCAGAACTGTGGAAGGCTGAATAATGTCCCCAAAGATGTCTACATCCTAATTCCTGTACCCTGTGAATATGCTACTTTATAGGGTAAAAGTGACGTTGCAGATAATATTAAGTTAACCACCTTGAGATGGGAAGATTAACCTGTGTTATTAGGTGGGCCAAAGTAATTACAAGTGATTAAAGCCAGAAAAAGGAGATATGACCGTGGAACCAGAGGTTAGAGTGACAGGCTTTTTGAAGTGGAAGAAGGAGCCATAAGCAATTGTATGCATGTGGCCTCTAGAAGCTAGTTGAACAGATTTTCCTGAAGTTTCCAGAAAGCATACAGTTCTGCCAACTTCTTGATTTCAGATTTCTGAATTTAAAACTGTAAAAATGTAACTTGTGTTTTTTCTATGCCACTGAGTTTGTGATAATTTGTTACAACAGCCATAGAAAACTAACATAAGAACAAATCAGCATGTATCAAGTGTCTATAATGAATTTAGGTTTGTGACTGTTTAGGGATCTCATGAGGATGATACCCATGATAAAGTATGACTGCCATAAAATCTCGATATACATATGAAGGGAAGAGCATATTAACTCTGGGAGCTAAATGGTGGCCTGAGTTAGAGGCCACAGTAGTCATCCTAAAAAACTAAAAATATCATCCTAAAATTCATCCCCTTATTAGGTCATGTTCTCACTTGAAAATTCTTTGGCCTGATAGATGACTATTCAAAACACTGTAGTTGGTATTAAAACAGGTTAATAATTTGTTTCCAATCCATTTATTGAAACTCATCTCCTTCCTTTGCACAATGCATGCCAGATACATTCCCTGAACAAACTCCCCAGTGCTGGGCACACCGATTGGAATGCCTGACTTACTTGGTATATGTGTACTGTGGACTTCAAGAGGTCCAGGGCAAACATGTTTTCTAAAAACCTTTTCCTGACTCTGAATGACATCCCTGATGATCTAAACACTTAATGAAGTATTATTGCACTTGAAATTTTATTACTAACACAATTTATATTATAATATAATGTGTATTTTTAAAAATCTGCCTATCCCTATTTATTATGGTCTTATGAAGGAGGAGAGGCTTTCTTACAATTTCTTTGATTCTTGATACATAAAGTTTGGCACTCAGAAAATGAAGGAAGGAATCAAGAAATTAAGTAATGAATGAGCGACTGAACAAATAAAAGAGTGCAAGTTTTTATAATACAATATAGGGCCACACAAATGATTTAATGAGTTCAATTTGTATGCAGACCTCTAGATTTCAACATGTTATATGGCAACAAAATCCCAACTCCTGACTATGGCTAACAGCATCCTGTGTAACCTGGCTCTAGCCACTTCTGCCTTCCCTCTGGTTCTTTTCTCTGTTTTCCAGCATGCTAACCACCTTTCAATTACCCAAGAGCAGTATTCTTTTTCTTGTCTTAATACTTCTGCAAATGCCTCTGCCCATTATACAACCTACATTGACTAAATCTACTTTCACTTTTTATTCCACACTTTGTGAGCTCCTTACTATCCAATATATCTCACACTGAATACCAACTTTCATAAAAGCCTTCTGTGACCACCCTATTTAAAACAGATCCCTGTTATTTTCACCGTATTCTTTCCCTATGTATCACAACTTATAATATATTCCTATTTACTTATTGAATTTAGATCTCTCCCATGGTGTTAGGTTCTATAAAGACAGAGGCCGTGTCAGTTTCCTTCCTCACTGTTGTATCCCTAACACCTTACAGAGATTGTTCTCTACATCAGTGCTCAAAAAATATTTGTTGAATGGTTGACTAAATGAAAGATACATGCGTGAAAGAACACATATGTAACTTAATGATCAACATCTCCTAACGAGACCGATACTCTGCCATACTTTTTTGTCACAATCAGTTCAGTGAATACAAATTGATTAATACAAATCTATTCCTTTAGAAGAAGTATTCAGATCTGTTCATTTTAATTCCAGATTACAGAAATACTTGCTTGATCTGATGGTAAAGAGCTGCTGGTTGAAATGTAAATTACAGCGGAGGAAAAGCAGACTAGCCTGCATTAGTCCCATACAAACATCAAAATTTTTGGTTCAAGAAAATAAAATGAAGTACATTTGACACTAGATTGTCCTCATGCTCCAAAAGTAAATATTAATTCTGATTTTAGAGGGTTACTTGTGGCCACTGAGATTAAAGGATTACCGTGGGTTCCTACTTTACACTTAAATGTGTCTTCAAGGAATAATGGAATTTGTATGAATTTCTTCATTCATAATTTGTTTTCTCTTTATGTTTTGTTTCATATTAAAAAGAAACACCTTTATAGTATTATGTCAATACAGTTGTGAATTCTCCAGTCTAGAATGATGGTTCTGACTACGGCCGTATCCAAAGCTCCATCATTTTAGGTTAGGTGGCTCAGTAGGTTAAGTGTCAGACTCTTGATTTCTGTTCAGGGTCATGATCTCACAGTTTGTGAGATCGAGCCCTGTGTTAGGCTCTGTGGTGACAATGCAGAGCCGGCTTGCAATTCTCTCCCCTTCCCCTGCTTGCATGCATGTTCTCTCTCTTGCTCTCAAAAAAATAAAATAAAATAAAAATAAAAACAAATAAAAGTAGTAAGTTGGAGTTTTAAAAGAAAAAAGCACCATCATTTTAAGGCACAACCATGTTAGAGTAATTTTTCAAAGGTGATTATGTTAATTGTGACTCCTACTGCAATTATCCACAAGTTCTTACAATAATTAATCTTTTGTTTTTAAGACAACGTGAATTTCTGCTATTTTCTGGGGCTAAAAGACTAAGAAGTATATTCAGGGTAATGATAATAATTATCATAATATACTACTTGTCTTTGTGTAGTTTTGTTCTTAAAGCACATAAACATTTATTCTTACTTGAGGCTCAGAAGCATACTTAAGATTTTGTTCTTACTTCGTGTCCCTTTATCATAATAAATATTTTTATCACATTGTATTATAAAACTTTATAAACAATGTTTATAGTTATCTATATTTACATGTTTGTTTCCCACGCCAACGAAGATTCTGGTTTATTCAGGTGGTATCACAACTCTGTATAATGCCCATCACACAAAAGACCCCCAATAATATTTACTGAATTGAACAGACTGGAATAGTGGTTGGAGACATCAAATACCTTAGAAATTAAAATCCTAGGTTAACTGTGTAATCTATTTACAAGTTCAAAATTGATAGGTAGTAACATCAGAACCAGAAATTACTTAACTGACACCATGTGGAAAGCTCTTTCCACTACATAGCATTTCACACAAAATAACATATTTTTATATGCTTAAGAATTGGAAGTAATTGGCAGAATAAATCAAATGACTTTAATTCAAAACAATATAATGTATAAGTATATAAAATATTATTTCCTTGAGTAGGTTTTGAGTTAGTTATCACTAATAAAAAGTAATAGAGAAGGAAATAGTTGAGCATAAAAACAATGGTTGGAGCAGGTAACAGTTGGAGTCCCTTTCAACAGGCAAAGTCTATGGCTCTATTTTTCCAGCAACTTGTACTTTTAGTTGCAAGAAAAAAAAAAGTACTGCTTTTATTTTACCTACCAATCATTTGTGATTGCTAAAAAATTAATTAGTGGTAAGAAACAGTAGATCCTAATCCAAAAATAGGTTTCAAGTTCTGATACTGCTGACCTGAGAAAAGTAATGATAGAGAGTAAAATGGTTCGGGGTAGGAGATCTGGAGTTATTATTGCTGTGCTTAGGTCTGTCTTGATTTTACTTCTTTGTCCTAAGCATATAATTTAATCTCTCTAAAACTCAGTTGTCTCCTCTGTAAATTGAAGATCATGCCACCATAAAGTTTCTGTCAGGAGTCAATGAGGTAATAGCTGTAAACATGCTTAGCAGAGTGCCTGATCTGGAATACAGTACTCTCTCTACAAATGTCATTCACCCTTCCCAGCCTGGTTCCTCCAAAGGAAAAAAAAAAAAAAAATGTACTAGATCAGAAATAATCAAGTAAGATAGCGAGAGTACCACCACTCTCACACGTGTATCATACATTTCCAAGTAATTACCATATGGAATGCTGAAAAGCCAGCTTGGTTTTGAGAATCCTGCTCAATTCAGCACTAGCCACTAGCAGCTGATCAACACTGACAGAAAAATTAGAACCTACCTGAACTGTTTAGACTGGATGGCACTAAGATTACCTGTCTGTGATTCTTTAGAACAAAGTAGCGATTAAACTAAATGAAACAGGGTCACAGCATTATCGATATGATGCTGTCGTTTCTCTTATGAAACTTTAGTTGAATGCACAGTAAATGCTCATGCACATACAGTCATAGTCTGTTCTAATGAATCAAAGCATTTCCATTGTCCATTAAAAAAAAAAAAAAAAAGCACTTTCCCCTTTTCACTATCCCCATCTTTCCAAAGTCATGGTGAGAGTGTTTTGTAGAGAATGGGCTGATGTCTGAATGAGGAAGAAAACTTAAAGCTTACAGCATCAATTACACCACATATACCATACATGTATTTCACAATCATTCAGTATGAATATTTTGGGTCACAATCAAAATAAATGATTACATTTTCTTCCCAGTGAGGTTTGACCTGATTGTGTTGGTATAGCCAATTTAGAATATGTTAAAAACATCTCACTTATTTTTATCATCTGTGTCTTTTTAATTATAGAAATTTGTTAAACAATGGGCACAAATTGAAAGAATTGAATGCTATCATTTAAGGTACATTTGCTGATAATTCATACACAGTTAACATTGCAAATGAAAGAGAAAATGGTGCTAGTGAATAAAATAATGGAAATTGGACAGAATAATCTATTGCCTTTGTTCCTTTTACTGAAGCTCATTGGTTCCTATTGTCTTCTTGATCATTGACTATCAATTATTTGAGTAGTATGCCTCTTTCATACACATGGATGTCAATCATATGGCAAACTGGATCTGGGAAACAGGAAAATCTGAGGTTTTAAATGGAGTGGCTGGACAATCAAATCCATTGTGTTTTGTGATTTTATATATGAAGACCACTACTATTTTGCATAGAGAAAATTATGAGAAATTAAATTCACCACCTCTGGCTCTGGTAATAATGATACACAAATGTTTTAGAGATTGCGTGATTGTTGATGATTGTCTTTAGGTGCAATTTGATAAGCACTTGATTCATCCATCCAGACTGTATGGCCAACATGGAAAGCAGCATTTTAATGGAGACATTTGATGAACAAGTTGTATTGGTTTGGTTTGGTTTGGTTTGAATCACTCCCAAGAATCTTAATGTCTCCCAGGTAACAGCATGATTTAAGAGGTCAAAGAGTTTTCTATAAAATAATAATGCACTTGGATTTATATTTTCTTAAAGCAATAGGACTGTCTTCCTATGCAAACATTAATGGTGTGAAGGAAGGTATCCAACAAAGAGAAACCTGAAATGACTATGAATTGCATGAGTTTTACTAATTTGATTTTGAAATATTTTACTTGCTGAATATACCAAAGAAGTTAGCAAGGAAGAAAAAGAATGGGAAGGAAAAAATTAAAAAATCAAATAACTTTCCTGAAATACAAAATTTCTTTGCTTTTCTCCAAATTTAAAATGCCATCCATTGGCAATTTTCCAAAATCAATTAATTCACAGCCACATGGTAAGCTGGTCACAGGTAGGTAGTTGGATGCAGTGTAAATAACATCAATATTATTCTACAAAAAAACATATTGCCATTTATTATAATTATACTTATTTAGGAATATTTTCTTTGAGAATATCTGAATGTAACCCAAAATATAATTTTGTAGACAACTAAACTAAATGATGCTGCTACTTTAAAAAAAAATTTTGTAATGTTTATTCATGTTTGAGAGAGGGAAAGAGACAGAGCATGAGTGGGGGAGGGGCAGAGAGAGACAGGGAGACAGAATCTGAAGCAGGCTCCAGGCTCCAAGCTGTCACCACAGAGCCCAACACGGGGCTCCAACTCACCAACCGTGAGATCATGACCTGACCTGAAGTGGGATGCTTCACCGACTGAGCCACCCAGGCACCCCTAGGCTGCCATATTTTAAATTTTCTTATTCAGAAATGATATTTTAAAATGGTTTAGTCTATTATTTATTTATTTTTAACAGGAAAGACTTCTAAATACAAGTCTTAACATTAAATTATGCCAGGAGCGCCTGGGTGACTCAATCAGTTAAACATCCAACTTGTCTTCAGCTCAGGTCACCATCTCACAGTTTGTGTGTTCAAGCACACTCATTCTCTCTCTCAAAGCAAATAAACTTAAAAAAAATGAATTATACTAAGTCACAGTTTAGAATTAAGCTGTCTGAAGAAATCCTCTAGTTTTCATAAAGTTTGTATCAAATTAATGTTTACAGGAAAAGAATATCTTTTAGGTTTTTAGAAAGTAATGGCACAGGTGGAGTAAGTTAGTATGGAAGTTTGTCTAGAGTCGAGATTATAATATCATTGTGAAATATATTTAGTATAAGCCAGGCATTTTCTAAAAATGTAGTTTTTAATTAAGAAAAAGTTAGACAATACATGTGTGAAATATAAGCATTTCATACAAAATGTCACAATCCTTCAATTATTCTGTCTTTTTTTAAAAAAAAAGTTTATTTATTTTGAGAGAGGTGGGGAGGGGCAGAAAGAGAGGAGAGAGAGAACCCCACACAGATTCCATGCTGTTAGTGCACGGCACAACATAGGGCTCAAATTCACTAACTGTGAGATCATAAGCTGAGCAAAAATCAAGAGTCAGACGCTTCACCAACTGAGCCACTCAGGTGCCCCTAGTCCTTCATATATTTTTTTTAATGTTCATTTATTTATTTTTGAGAGAGAGAGAGAGCACAAGCAAGGGAGGAACAGAGAAAGAGAGGGAGACACAGAATCTGAAGCAGGCTTCAGGCTCTGAGCTGCTAGCTCAGAGCCCAACGTGGGGCTTGAACCCACAAACCGTAAGAGCTGAAGTTGGACACTCAACCAACTGAGTCACCCAGGCACCCCCATTTTTAATTAGACCTTAATGTTTATTTTTGAGAGAGAGAGAAAAAGAGAGAGAGAGAGCAGGGGAAGCACACAGGCCCCATGCTGCCTGCACAGAGCCCAATGTGGGGTTCGAACCCACAATCCTGGGATAATGACCTGAGCCAAAATCAAGAGTCAGACACTCTACCAACTGAGCCACCCATGCACCTGTAATTAATTATACCTTAATATTTAGTGTTTCCTAAGGAATAATAAAAAGCATTTTTGAAGTTTAAAAGTTGAATAGGCACAGCTTTGGGTTTTTTGCTCAAATGTCTTCCCCAGAAAGTAGTTTTAAAGATGTAATCAAATCTATGAGAGGAAAATACTGTTCACTGTGCTTCAGATATTGGACAATAATAAATCTATTTTTTCCCCTTTTACAATCTGTAATGTCCCTTCTCTGCATCATTCCTTTTGTAATGGAAGGAAGGAAGGAAGGAAGGAAGGAAGGAAGGAAGGAAGGAAGGGAGGGAGGGAGGGAAAAGCCCCTAAACTGCAACAAGTAAAAAGGAAACCTGCAAAATGAGAGCAGGTACAGAAGTTTCTAGTCTGGAGTCTGACCAGGAGTCATTATGCTGGAATTGATGTGGTCACACCCAGAGGTCATTAAAAAACATTTCAACAGGGGAACTCCTTGAGCTAAAGAGCAAATGAAATCTTAGAGTGTTTAATAGGAATAACGATAAGAAGAATTAATGACACCCTGAAGTCACAGCCTCAGGGAAACAGTTGACAAGAGTAATTTACCTAACACTTTGGAACCTCTGCAGTCTATCTAATAATTATCTCTCTGCCTTCCCTTCTCCTCATTTATCCACCTCTCTCCATTCATTCTCTTTAATTCCAGGAAGGTGCTTCCAGGGTTGTGTTCCCTGACTTCTTAATTTGTCTGAGTATGTCTCTAGAATTTGAGTCCCTCTCCCACATTAATGCCAGATTTATATTTTCTTTCTTTCTATGTCCATCACTTTCTTCTTAACGAACCATATTGTGAAACTCAGTAAGAATATTAAACATTTACTATACTTTTTAGAATAACACTTTAGTTTCTTTTTATTATAAAAGTCAGATAAATAAAATAGCACCTGTGGTTTCCTTGTAGGAATTCTGCCTAAATTAATTTGTGTTTTACTTTCATTACACTATCACTATATAGCAAATGACCTACAATAGAAAAAGTTTCCCTACTTTAATGTACACTTAGAAAAATATTCTTTTGCTGTAATTAAATCTTATGGCAAGAATGAAAACTTGGACTTTTGTTGTTTTTAAATACTTTTCTCTATACACTAATTTATCTATGGAATATTTAATATTTGGAATCACATAAAATAGGTAGAAAAAAACGCTCCAACTGTATTGGGTTCAATCCCTCAAATTTATTTTTCTTTTTTCACTAATGGGACTTTCCCTTCCTTTGTTCTTAATACAAACATTTCAAATTGGGATGCACTAAAAAGTCACTCAAGCATTTTGCACCTTTATACCATCAGCAAATCATTTAAGAAAAACCAACACCTAAAATTAGGATAATATTCTATACAGTCAGGATTTAACAGTGCATTTCCTCCTTTGGCACCATTAGAATCTCTTTTTAGCAGTAAATTATAATGTTTGGCTTGCACAACAGACGTCATTGAATTGGGCTCCCGTGTTAGACTACAAAATGACTGTATTAATTGAAAGACATTGCAAGTAGCATCAGGGATTTAACATGGCAAAGACTGGACTCTAAATGAATCAAAAGTCTCCATGGATCCAGGAAAAATGCCTGAGAATTGCATAATGTTGATGTGTGATGATTAATGATATATTATTTCTGTTCTCATAGGCATGCATATCTGAAGAGTAAACTGGGAGCAATTATTTAATGTTAAAAATTAGTTAAAATTCCAACCATAAATACTTCTAGAAAATTGGACTTTCCCCCAATCTCAAAACACTCAGAAAAAGTGTTTCTCTGAGCAAAGAATGCCAACAAAATAAAAGCAGCATTCAGCTTTTCTATCTGAATAAATTGCCCTCCAGCACATAGAGTTACGTCTGCAGGTGTGCTTGCATGTGTGCGTGTATAGTCTTGCACTTTGTTTCTGTCCCTTAACCATTTATATCTGGATCTGGGAGCTCCTTCCAAGTAGTTCATAAAGACCTGTTTTGTTCTTTGTAATGGCTCTGTAGTAGTCCAGAGCATGGCTTTTACATAATTCATTTAGCCTGCCATGTATCATGGGCATTACTATTCCATTATGAGATTACAAACAACTCTACAACTAATACTCCTATATATAAATCAACTCAGATATATGTGAGTTTGTTAGTGACAACAGTCCTAGATGTACAATTTCTCACTCAACAATAGGGTTCTTTTGATTAAATATGTCAAAATGCCATCTAACAAAATATGTACAAAACGTCATTTCCCTAAATTTCACTGATAGTATGATCAAACGTTTTGATGTCCAGTATTTAGGTAAAAAGTGTTTTCTCCTTGTCACTTACATTTTCACTAAGAGGGTACCAAACATTTTTTTATATATTAACTTCGTGTCTATTCATTGCCTATTTTTCTATGGGTTATTAGAGTTAATTTTTTTTTTATTAATTGTCTTTATACTATAAGCAATTAAGCATTAGGCCTGAGACACACAACAAAAATTTTCCACGCTATAGCTTGCCTTTTGACTCTGCTTATCATGTTTAGTTCATTTGTACTGAAGCATTATTTACAGACAATAAAATGTACTGATTTTAAGTGTACAGTTTAAGTGTTCCATGTGAAATAGAACTTTTCTATCACCCAGTGTTCTAATTTCCCTTTTAAATCTTTCTATTTATATTCTAAAACACAGATCTGATTTCTTCAACTACAGATTTGTTTTCTCATTCTAAAACTCTATAAAGGCATAATATGTACTCTTTTTACCTGGCTTCTTTTGCTTAGTATCATGTTGTAGGGCTTGTCTATATTTAATACATATTCTTTGTTATTCTAAGTAGTTTACCTTGTGTGAATATACAAAATATGTTTATCATCCATCAGTTGATTGACATTTATTTAGTTGTTTCTAGTTTGGGGCTGAAGTAAATTAATTTATTTAAAAGTTTTTGTTACCATTTTTCTTATGTTTTCTTTTTTTATATGACTGCAATTAGCTTTAAAAAATATATTTGTTTCTAATTGAAGTAGAGTTGACGTGCAATACTTTATTAGTTTCAGGTGTACAACACAGTGATTTGACATTACACATTACAACATTCTCACGTGATAAGTGTGATCATCACCACACAAAGTTATAGAGGAAAATACCAAACTGATTTCCAAAATGGTTGGAAAACATTCCTCTCCTGCAGCAATATATGAGAGTTCCAATTGCCTGACATTATGTTATGTGGTGGTATCTTATTGTTTTACTTTGAAATGCCTGATGAATAATAATGCTGAATACCTTTGAATATGCATATTCTCCAGTAACATATTTAATGAGGATTTTACTCAAAATTTTATGTCGGCTTGTCTTTATTTTATTGCTTGTCTTTAAGAATTCTTTATATGTTAAAAAAAAATTTATACATTATGAATACAAGCTTTTTGTCAGCAAACATACACACAATTTTCACCGAGTCTGACTTGTCCTTTATTTCCCTACCAGTTTTTTTAAATTAGTTTTTAAATGTTTATTTATTTTTTAGAGAGAGTGCATGTGAGCTGGGGAGGGGCAGAGAGAGAAGGGGAGACAGAGGATCCAAAGTAGGCTCCACACTGACAGTAGAAAGCCAGACAAAACCAGATGAGGGGCTCAAACTCACAAACCTGGAGATAATGACGTGAGCCAAAGTCAGACCCTTAACCAACTGAGCCACCCAGGTACCCTTCCCTAACACTTTTTTAAAGGCCAAATGTTAAGTTCTCAGTATTGACGAAATTGGATTCATCAGCATTTTTTTCTTTTCATCTTCAAGGAAATGCAAATCAAACCCACAATGAAGTAACTCCCTACACCTGTCAGAATGACTGGACTCAAAAAGAAATGACAAGCGTTTGCAAAGATATGGAGAAAAAGGAGCCCTCATCCACTGGATATGTAAATTGCTGCACCCACTGTGGAAAACAATATGAGGTTCCTCAAAAAATTAAAAATAGAAATACCAAACAATCCAGTAATGCCACTACTGGGTATTTATCCAAAGAAAACAAAAACACTAATTCAAAAAGCTATATGCATCCCTATGCTTATTGCAGCATTATTTACAATACCCAAGAAATGGAAGCAACCTAAATTTCCATCAAAGATAAATAAAGAACACACACACACACACACACACACACACACACACACACACACACACACACACGAATATTACTCAGCCCTAAAAATGAATGAAATCTTGCCACCTGCAATGACATGGATGGACCTAGAGGATATTAACCTAAGTGAAATCAGAAAAAGATAAATACCATATGATTTCACTTATATCTGGAATCTAACAAAACAAAACAAAGCAGAAATAGACCTATAAATATGGAGAAAAAAAAACACTGATGGATGCCAGAGGGAAGGGGGTTGGGGAGATGGGCAAAATGGTTAAAGGGTAGTGGGAGATACAGGCTTTCAGTCATGGAATGAGTAAGTCATGGGAATAAAAGGTACAGGGTAGGGAATAGAGTCAATGATATTTTAATGGCCTTTATGGTATAGATGATAGCTATATTTGTGTGAGCATAGCATAATATGTGGAGATGTTACTATGGTATACACCTGAAACTAATGTAACATTGTGTGTCAACTATACTCAACATTAAAAAAAAAAAATCAGGACAAGTTCTTAGCTCTTTCAGCATTAAAATTTGTTTGCTAATGGTCTGAAGCTCATTAAGCTATTTAAGCTACAACAACTACCTATCGCCTTAAGAATTTGATGATGATTTGGTGATTGTAGATAACATTGGATAAACCAGAGTATCAAAGATTTAGAGGGAAAAAGAGCCTATTTAGATGCTTCTGAGGAGTGATAAATGAGAGGTTTAAAAACTGATTAATTTTTATAAATACCATCACCTGTCAGTCTTTCTTGGTAAGTAATTGTTCCAAATGCCTTGACTTCTAAGCATATGTATGTAGAATTATCTTGAACTCATCCTTTCCGATCCTATTTGGAATACAAAATTTTCTTTCTCTTTCACTTTTTCCACACATTCCCCAGCTTTCTTGATGGTTTCCACCAGAGAGCAGTAATCTTTGCTGACACTTCTACATTTTAAAGCCACAAACATCAGACATGAAGTCATACATTTATAGCGATGGAAATCCTTAAAATTGGTCCATTCAATTGAATTTCATTCGTTGGAATAAATCTGGAAAATGAGTGATTTGGAGTAAATCACATGATTTTTAAGGCTCATATAAATATAGTTGAAGAATTTCTCAAGTGAATTGATGGTCGCACACACAGGCTTTGCAACCATAACTCTAGACACATAGGTATTTCATCTGGGAATTTCCTTGAATTTCAGAATCAGGTTTTATTTATATTTCTACATCTACATCTTAATAATGTAATACCTGGCACATGGGAATAAAACTTTTGTGACTAAAATAAATCATTTTTGTTCTATATAGTTAACTACTTTAAATGGATTTCAAGATATGGTCATAAAAATCTAGGGTTTGTGATTTATTATCCTTTTCAAATAAATTATTTTCCAACTGGCCTAACATTATGAGAGGTTTTAGAAGAGTATCACTCTCTCAACACAGGTAGTCTGCCCACTTCAGACCCCCTCCTCCATTTTTCCTTCACCGACAAGCTTTGCAAAGAGGTAGTTTATAGTGATGCCCACTTCATTCCCTTCCACTTGATTTGCTACAATTTGCATCTGCCTCCATTGTCCAGAAACTGCTCTCATTAATTAACACCAAATTACTAAGCAAAAGACATTTTCAATCCCGATTTGAACTCTGCATGTGATGACATAATGTTTTCTTCATCCTACTCACTGAAGTTCCCCTTCTTTGGCTTCAGGGATTCTCTATTTCCCTAATTTTATTACATCCTTTATTTTCATTCTGGGGTTTATTCCTTAAACATGAGTGTTTCTGGGGCACCTGGGTGGTTCAGTCAGTTAAGCGTCCGACTTCAGTTCAGGACATGATCTCGCAGTTCGTGGGTTCGAGCCCCGCATCAGACTCTGTGCTGACAGCTCAGAGCCTGGATCCTGCTTCTGATTCTGTGTCACCCTCTCTCTCTCCCCACCCCCCACCATTCATGCTCTTTCTCTCTCTCAAAAATAAAATATTAAAAAAATTAAACACACAAACATTAGTGTTTCTGAGTGTGCTATCATCGTCTCCTCTTTACTTCACCCCTGTGAATGATGTCACCCAACCCTACTGATCCAAACAATTACATATGAGAAATTGTATTTTTGTTGAGAATGCTCCCTTTCCATAGTGTCCTCTGGGCAGAGTCTACTTCCTGGCCCCTTTGATGACTGGCTAGTCCATGTGATTTGTTTTGCTCAATGGAGTATTAGCACAAGGTAGTTTGGTAGGTGTACTCTACACTGAGGCCTCAAGACACATCATGAGCTTTTGTTAGCTCTTTTTACATCTTTGCCATCCATTATAAGAGGAACATCCCTTGGGAAATGTCTAGTCCTGGGTTAAGGAGACAAGTGAAGTAGTACTGAGATGAATTACAGGCCGAAGACAAGTGTTAACTTAGTTAGTCTAGCAGAGCCACATATAATCCACAGGTCCAGCACCAAAAATAAGTACTTGCTCTAGACTACTGAGTTTTGGGATAGTTTTCATTCAGAAGTTTTCAAGCACATATTTGATACTATACCATGTTTGTTAATGTCTCTCAATCCATTATCCTAAATTTTAAGCAAAAATATCCAACTGTCATTTCAACACTCTCATCTGGATGATTCATAGGTATCTCAAATTCAACACATACAAAAACGAACTTTCTTTCTCTCCAGGTAAGCTAATTTTCCCATGTTACTTCTTATTTAAGTAATGAAGAACTCGGCTTGCCCTATTTTCCAAGCAAAAACCCAAGGCACTATCATCACGTCTTCATTGGCCCAGTTGCTAATTGATCAATCACTCACCCCCCTTATAGTAGTATAATCTTATGACCTAATATGATTTCCTGTTGTGTTTGAAATATTCCTATAAGCCACATAAACATTTTATGAAACAAGGCAGAATGGAAACAACAAAAATACTATTAGTTTTTTTTTTTTCTCCTGAGTAGATGTAACCACATCTTCATCCCACTACTACTACATTGGTTTAGACACTCTGAATTTCTTAAAATACTGCATGTCTTCTAACTTCCTCCAAGTTACTTATTTTCCAAAGCATTCTGCACTCTTCTTTCAATGTTCCTGTTAATGTGAAAATTTGCTCTACTTAAAATCCTCACTGGCCAGCTACTTTCAGAATAAATACGGCCAAAGAACATAGCAACCCAATTTGCTATCCAAATATATCAACACATTGCAGCTGGGTGAACAAAGAAATCTCTTGAACTTTTGGAGGTTCTTTCTTTTTTAAGTAGCCCCCTTCTCATGAAAACATCCCTTGCTTTCTCCCCACAGTCCATCTAGTTAGCTGACTCCTGTGCAACCTTTTAGTACCATTTTAGCTGTTATCTCAACTGGTGATCCTTTGTGACCAGTCCATACCCCCTCCCTCACAAGTAGGCTGAGTTAATTCTCTCTTGGGAACTTGTGCATAAACCTATAATGGCTTATAACATTGACTTATGCCCCTGCCTCTGCTTTAGATATTTCATAGAAAACATCGATAGTATTTTGTTGCTGTTTTTTTTTTTTTTTTTAATCTAGCTTCTAGGGGAGCAGTTTTATTTATCTATCTCAAGCACGTATGGATAAATAGTAAAAAAATATTTGGGCATGAATGAATGGACATAAGTCTGGGTAAATAGTTAAGGGGTAGGCATTGATTTAACTTAGGGTCCGATCACCTCTAATAAAATTTAAATCTACCAGAAACTCATCAAACTAATTTTTCTTGAAGATACAGAAGTTCATGAAAAGCCTCCCTGGGAAGTCTTCAAATTGCCAAGGCACGAGTTGGACATTCCATACTGGCTTAGTACTTTGTACAAACTTTTATTATCACGCTATTTGCTATAATTTGTTCCTAAGCCTGATTTCCCAATAGACTGTGAAATCCCTGAGGCCTAAGTGACATTATTAAGTAGTGAAACCCTAAAATTGAGCAGTTACATCCCAAAACTCAATGCTGTTACTTTCTATAGTACTGATCAATGAACTAGATTATTCATTCCTTTAATAGTAATAGAGCTTTATTTTGGGCCATACACAAATCCCAAAGCTGGAATAGAGAAGAGTGTAATAAAATAATCACCGACACATATTTACTCTGTGGAGCTTAAACACAGAAAAGATGGTTTTATTCTTTCTATTGTTATAGGATATTTGAAAATTATCTATAGGATTGCATCTTTAACAATGGCTTCAAAAAACTGAGAAGAGTTGCATTGTCCCCTAAATAAGCCAATAGCCCCTGCTATTCTGTTACCGTTTGGAGGAATGCATAATTGCACTTAAAGATCATATTGGTTTCAATTCAATATGGTCTCTAACATTAAGATATCAGCAAATCTCATCTTATAAGATCATTACTAATCCAACTGAGTTCTATTACCGTATTTTATTAGTTTAGCAGGTCTTTTCCTGAGCTCTGCAGTGTTGTCTTTAATATGCATCTACATTTTGGATATCTGTGTTCAAACTCCTCCTATGAAAGCTATTACTCTTGAATATGGCCTGATTTTAAGAATCCTCTTTTCCTTTTTTCCTATTGTATATCACCATAATATTAAGTCACTTTAATGACTGCTTAAAATTGTAAGTGCTACTGGGTGACATTCTCATTACATGCTTTATTTCACAAATTGAGAGTATTTTATTATTATTTTTGAAGAGCTCTGAAAATCAGTAAACAAGTCATATTAGAATATCTTAATGTTTTATGGATTTATCATCAAAATTTCATTTTAAACACACAAATATTATTACAAATATTTAATAATAAAACTGAAGAATAGGGGTATAAATTAATAATATTCTTCTACAACTGGATACAACACTAGGATTTCTAACACATATATAATGTCATACATTTCACTTTCTTCCACAATGAAAATGGCTAAATAGTAATAAATACCACCATGAGTCAAAGTAGTGACTGTGTTTCTATCAATTTGAGGGATAAAGAAGTCTAACAACTTGTGGCTATTGATACAATTAGACTATTATATATTCTTGCTTTGTACTTTGTGAATCCACAATCATTTGGAAAAATTAAAATTCTAGGTTTGTTTTTATAAATGACATATTCTCACATCATATTTTCCTTTGGACTAACAGTAACAAGCTTTTAAGGTATCGGCCAAAGTGAATTCTGAGGTCATTTAAAGTCCTCAAAATCGAAAAAATGAAATATGGCCTTTTGTAGCAACATGGATGGAACTGGAGAGTGTGATGCTAAGTGAAATAAGCCATACAGAGAAAGACAGATACCATATGGTTTCACTCTTATGTGGAACCTGAGAAACATAACAGAAACCCATGGGGGAGGGGAAGGAAAAAAAAAAAAAAAAAAAAAACAGAGGTTAGAGTGGGAGAGAGCCAAAGCATTAGAGACTGTTAAAAACTGAGAACAAACTGAGGGTTGATGGGGGGTGGGAGGGAGGGCAGGGTGGGAGGGAGGGCAGGGTGGGTGATGGGTATTGAGGAGGGCACCTTTTGGGATGAGCACTGGGTGTTGTATGGAAACCAATTTGACAGTAAATTTCATATATTAAAAAAGAAAAAAAAAAGAAAAAAAAATACATTATAAAATGGCAAAAAAAAAAAATAAAAATAAAAATAAAAAATAAAAAAATAAAAATAAAAAAAAAAAAAATAAAGTCCTCAAAATCAATGTTTCTAAAACAGGGTCCCTTTCCCTACACTGCCTCCCATAGCATCAAGTGAGGCACACTGTGATGATTGAATTGCCCTTTATACCACTGTCTCCTAGTCCAAGTGGCTTATGTTTAATGTCCACTGCCACAAGCTCAAGTATTATACTTGCCCACAAGCTCAGCAATTGTACATGTCTGGAGTGCTTTAATGAACTTTAATGAACTTCATTCTAAATGGCCCTGGTGATCTCTCATTTATAAAAGTAACTTTGGAATTAGGTCCTACTTTCCAAACTATTCACCTTACCTAGTTTGAAATAATCTATAAACTTAATGATCAAAGCCTTTACTCTAGCATATAGTCACTGATGAAAGATTGCTCTATGCAAAACTTGACTGCTATAACCTTAGAGTTGACGGTGATCCATTGTTAAATACACTCATCCTGAAGGGAGCATTAAAACTCTGTAAAATAGCTAGTTATTCCTATAGTTAGTCTGTTGTTCTTTGAAAAGAGAAGAGAGTTAAGAAAAGAAGTTGTTCTTTATGGTTAGTACCTGGTTAGTACCAAATTCGTGATTTCACTGAGGAATACTGAATATGGGATGAAAACATTATGATTAGACAGACTACAAACATTTTCTTGTAATATATAAAAATAGCTTTGCTTAAAGTATTTTGATTTATCAGCCTTTCTTTTAAATTATTCAACATTTTTTGTTGACTTAGAATATTACTAATCAGAAAATTGTTCATTAATTGGTCTAGCAGTCATGGGTCTTAAAATTGCAGATGGTAATTACTTTCAAGACATTTCTATTCAAGTTAAAATTATGGCAATAATACCAAAACTCTAGGTAAGCATGATAAGTGCTTCCATATCTTATGGCCAGTCTGAAATGTATTAGAAGGTTACTGGGATATACTTTAGAATGAAACAACAATAGCATTGAAAGCAACAACAACAACAACAACAAACCTCACATGTCCATGGCATTCTGGTTCCTACTCCAAATTGCAAAGTTACTCCTCAAACTCTGTGGCAATTGTAAGACATGTTTTGGACAACTTCACAGTTAAATATATATATATATATATATACATATATATATACATATATATATATATATGTATATATATATATTTATTTATATATTATTATTATATATATTATATATATTTATTTTTATATATATATATATATATTACAGCTAGCACAAATGTTATAAATCAACTAATTCAAATTGATTAACATGAAAGGAAATCGAAGTCCAAAATGACAGAACATACTAATTGAAAATGCTGAAGTTTGGTTATGACAGAGTAGGAACCAGAATCCAAAACTGTATTTCTCAGTCCAGTGTTCTTTCCAGTCATTCTATGAGACATCACATGAGAGAAAAAGAGGGGATGCAGTTTAACATCCTGTGAAAAAGGATGCATATGGGAAGATTTTGGCAAGATCTAATTACAGAGTCATGGTTTTTTGTTTGTTTGTTATTTGGAGTCTCCCAGCAATGAAGCATGGGGAGGGGAGGGAATGATATGTGTGATGAAAATCTGATTTTTGCTTTTGTCTGTTTTGGGGTGGGGGGTGGTTGGGAGAGGGGTTCTCTTTGTATGCTTCATGACTCATCAAGGAAATTAACAAAAATTACCAAAACACATCCAACTGTGGGTCTGTTTGCTTTTGTTTTTCCTAGCTTTCAGAGAGTCTCTTCAGTTTGAACACTCTTGCCTTTTCCTAAGGTGTTTTTTTTTCATCAGCTATTTTTCATCAGCCCTTCACTCCCCTGTTTTGAAATTGCTCTTCTTTTTTTTTTTAATGTTTATTTATTTTTGAGACAGAGAGAGAGCATGAATGAGGGAGGGTCAGAGAGAGAGGGAGACACAGAATCTGAATGAAATTGCTGTTCTTTAACACCTCTGGAACTGCTATTTCTCATTTTCAGCACATCTATGGTGTTATCCACAATAAAATTTAACTTAATTTCAGAGGCAATATACAAATCAGGAAACAGGAATTATACTATGGTAGAGGGGCACCTGGGTGGCTCAGTTGGTTAAGCATCAAATTCTTGATTTCATCTCAAGTCATGATCTCATGATTCATGAGACTGAGATTCTGCACTGAGCATGGAGCCTGCTTGGGATTCTCTCTCTCTCTCTCTCTCTCTCTCTCTCTCTCTCTCTCTCTCTCTCTCCCTGCCCCTCTGCTTTCTCTCACTCACTTGCTCTCTCTCAAAATAAGGAAATTTGAAAAAACTAATATGGTATAGGCCATTAGATGCACCCTATTTCTAGAGTATCACTATGTGAAAAAAATGCTTCTAAAAATCAATAAATAAAATGCTGTTTTTTTAAGTTATTGTCATAGTCACCTCTTAAAATTTCAAATTTATTCTATTATTATTCTAAGTTTTATGAACACCTCTCAAGCTCTTTCTCTAATCAGCCAATTTATACAATAGTTAATCTACTGTCACTACCTGCTAGATTTTACATGGAATGAATCTTTTTAATTATCACTGTTTTAATTTCAAAAAACTTTCATTTTCTTCCAACATGGAACATTCTAGTATTGTATTATGCTCTCTAAATGTTGCTATCACTATTTAATATTTAATATTTAACTTAAACCTTACTTAAATTTCTTTTGAGTGTTCAAATGCCCATACTGTTTACTTCAGGGAGGACTATAACTCATCCTAATGTATTTAATACTGGTAATCATTAGCTCTGCCATTAACTGTAGTCACATCTCAGTTTTACCACTCCCAGGTAAAATAGATAACAAATAAAATATTTAAAAAATTTAAAAAAATGTTTTCAAAGTATAAAAAATTATATTTATTAAAAATTTTGAAATGATTATTTATTTTTGAGACAAAGAAGGGGAGAGAGAGATAGAGAAAGAGCGTGAGCAGGGAAGGGGAAGAGAGGGAGACACAGAATCTGAAGCAGGCTCCAGGCTCTGAGCTGTCCACACAAAGCACGACATGGGGCTCGAACCCATGAACCGTAAAATTATGACCTGAGCTGAAGTTGGACGCTTAACCAACTGAGCCACCAAGCACCCCAAAGTATAAAAATTTTAAGCTTACTTTATTTTATTTTATTTTTTTGTAAAATGAAGATCCAGTGTGACTGCTATGGAAGATTGGATAGAGTTTTAGGCAAAGAAAACTACAAGTCCAAAGAAATGTATTTGTGTGAGTCAGATATCAAACACCGCAATGTTTTTAAGTTATTTTAGTCTCCTTGATGGCTATGGACAAAGTTTATGTGACTTTCCTGGGATTCTTCACTTTAAAGCTTCTGGCACTTAATGAGAAGCATGGAATCCATCTTCCCAACTCCCTGTCACAGCTTCAAAGTCCATGTTTTTGTTCACAATTCACTTTGAATTAAAAGATATGACTGAGGTTCTAGAGAAGGAGGGATGGGGAAAACCAAGAAATATCTTTACCCACTCCATTGAGGGCTCTGTTTCACCTGAAATGTTCCCTCAACTGTAACTTTTATTGGCCATAAACTTGGCAATATCATGTAAATGAATGAAAGATCTATTTTCTAGCTATTACAGAATGCCTTCTTAGTACATTCATTGATACACTTAGTAGAAAATAAAGAGAAATATAATACAAAATATCATGGCTTCAGTATACCATCTTGAGCTGTGTATTCAAGTTACAGGTTATACTTTCTCAATTGGGATCTAATTTTTTTATGTAAACTTATTCTACACCACTCATGATAAAATGGCAAACTCATTAGAATTGTAAGCTCCTTGTTAGCTCAATCTTTTCAAAGTCTTTCCTGGAATACTACAAATGCTCACTAAACTTTACTTTTAGCAGTTATAGTTTCCTGAACCTACTATGTTCTCATGCCCCCATATTTTGCCTACTAAGCCTGAAGCATGTTCTTCCACTTTTGCCTTTGAAGTATACCTCCACTCACCTTCCTAGATTCAGTTCCAAGATCATCTATTTATGAAAATTTTCCCAGCCCCCCTACCATATTTGGACTCCTATAATGCTTTTTTTATAGCACTTAATCTGATGGTCCTCTAACGATTTATCTACGTGGATTTGTTACACGTGACATGACTCTTTTCTATCGTATGTAGGAAGTCATAGGCTCATGATATATGGGGGTCAAAAATCCTAATACTTTCTCCATCCTAATCCCTCAATTGGCCTATTTTATAGACTGCATAGAACCCAAGTGGTGCTATGAGTTCTATTTAAGGCACTTCTCTTTGTCATTATACAATTAACTAACACAAATATTGAAAGCTAAAAAAAAAGGATGTGCACATTTTAAGAAAAAAAAATTGAAAGCAGGGCTAACCCAAAACAGTATTTGCCACTTAAGGGATATATCAAAATATTTCTTTGACAATCTCTCCTCTCCATATCCGTGTACATCCTTTTCCTGAAATTCCCAGACCAATTACCCAGAGCTCTTAGTTCAGTTGGGCTTTTTTATTGTTATTTTTACTAACTGTACTACATGCCTAACTCTGAGTATGTTCCACACATCAGCTAATTTAATTAAATCTTGAAAACGATCCTGAGATGTGGGTGCTATCATTATTCCATTTAAAATGTAAGTACACAGAGGACAAAAGATGAGATTTTTTAAAATTTTTTAAATATTTATTTTTGAGAGAGAGACATCGAGTGTGAGTGCGAGTGGGGGAGGGGCAGAGGGAGAGGGAGACACAGAATCCAAAGCAGGCTCCAGGCTCTGAGCTGTCAGCACAGAGCCTGACACGGGGCTCATGCACACTAATAGCGAAATCATAACCTGAGGCCGAAGTCGGACGCTTAACCGACTGAGCCCCCCAGGAGCCCCAAAGGAGGAGATATTTTCGATCCTATCTTCCCAGATTCCCTCAAATCCTATCATTGTGTTATCATAGTTACATTATTAATCCAGCAAAACACTACTAATATTTTATTAAAATACAATTGTTTGCTATTAAAATATTTACACTGCCTTATATTTGTATAGTGCTTTATCACTTAGGCAACACTTTTGTAAACATGCTATCATTCATTTTTCACAATGGCAGTAATGCAAGTCACATCATATCCATTGAAGGATGGGTAAAACCAAAGCCTAGAGAGGCTAAGAAAAGGCACATTTACATCAAAGTCCTTATTTTATGCAAGACACCATCTTATGTCCAAATTGGGTTTGCCATAGGCTAAATAATGGCTTCCAGTGATACCAGGTCCTCCTCTTTTTGAACATGTGAATGTTACCTTATTTGGATAAAGGAACTTTGCAGATGTGATTAAGCTAAAGATCTTGAGATGGGGAGATTATTTTGGACTATACAAGTGGACCCTAAATGCTATCACATGTATCCTTGAGAAAGTGAGAGGGAGGTTTTATGCACATGAAGCAAAGGTGATGTGAAGAAAGAGCAGAGAGTGATTGGAAGGTGTTGGCTTGGAAATTCGAAATTGTATTCAGCCACAAGCCAAGGAATCCTGGCATCGCCAGAAGCTTGAAGAGGCAATAGATAGATTTCCCCCCCAGAGCCTTAAGACAGAGTGTGGCCTAGCCAACACCTTGATTTTGGCTCAGGAAAATTGGAGTTTTGGCCTCCAGAACTGTGAGAAAATAAATTTCTGGGTTTTTTTTGCCATGACATTTGTGACAATTCCTAACTGCAGCCACAGTAAAGTAACAGAGGTCTGAGCTGAATGTCTATTACATCTGGACTGATTAGCCTCATGAAGGTGACTAAATGAACACAGGTGTCCCCTAGTGTCTTGCTGTCTAAGATCCAAAGACTTCAAAGACATCTAGCAAATCAGAATTTCTATGTATTCCGCGTAGAAGAGCCTCTTATTTTCCCCTTGATTTCACAAGAAAGAATAGCTACAACAGGTGACATTGCTATGGTTCCAACCCAATTCTCCTGATGCATCAGTGTTCATCTTATGATGTACATCAAGTGCATATATGAATGCTACCTCCTTATGAGTGTCTTCTTGACCACTTTGTTTGCTTTTTCCTTACCTGTTTGATTTGTGTGTCACTCCCATTCACCTCTCATTGTGCTTCTGTCCTCAAAGCTTTCTAGGACAATTACCTCGTCTTCTCAACTCTCATACTGGGTGATTCCCATCTTTTTTATGCTTCTTTATTATCTGATCCTTTAATCATTTGTAACCCACCCCTTTCTTTCTAGTTTCCTTCAATTTTTATGGGGGCCAACATTTTTCAACTTACCTTCTTCGCTGATGATTCCTCATCGGGGTTGCCTTTTGCTTTTAGCTATTGCCATGAAATCCAAACAGCTTAGCATGACAACAAATTCCTATATCCTGTTCGCCACAGAGTTGTATCACATCATTTTTTCTAACACAGTTTGCATTTTTGAAAACGTGAGAGAGGTGTGAGCTTTTATTTGTAACAATCATCACTTTGCTGATGTACCATATTCTGTGAGTCTGTGCCAGCCTACTTTTATCTAAATTGAGCTGACACAGCTTTTGAAGTAATTGTGGAAGGACTTTAATTTCTTACAGCTCACATTTTACATCCTTTGAATTCAATTACTGTCTAAGTTAAAGGAAGGAGACACCAGCATGGAATGTTTATCAGTAGGTCCAAATCATAATCTTTATAATGCAAAGTCTGGGCCCGCCATTGGGATCTATTGACAATAGCATAACAGCCAAGCTAATGGCTTAGTGTTCCAGTGCACCCAGGTCCCTTCAGCTTAGAAGGATTGATAGCTGAGCGTCAGGAATTCTGCCTACCTGCAAATTTCTAAGTGGTTCTGATAAACTGCTTACCTAGATTTTATTCATAAACTTGTGTACTTATACCCTGACTCATTTGAAGAAGAATTTAAAGGCAGCTTAGAGATGAAATACATTAAAAGAGGGTAACACCAAAAAAGGAAAGCACATTGATCATAAAGTCATACAGATGTTAGGATGGGCCAAAAGTTCAGCACCAAGATTTCTAAGCAAGCAAAGAGGAAAACTAATTGCATGCTGGTTGAGCCCAGCTCTTCATCTGAGAAATAGAAAGGAATCTGTCTCAAAAGTTCTGAAGAAAAAGATCCCAAATAGGAAATGAACACTCTCCTTTACATGCGATACCACAAATTTCTATAGGGCCATTTATAGTATTTACCAATGTAAGTCATTGGTATCAAAATAAAGCATTAGCCAATCAAATGCTCTTGTAAGGGAAGGTAAATATTCGGTTGCTGCAATCCAAGTATCCTGTTGGGAATACCACAGTTCACACAACGTAACTGACACTTCCCCAACTCTTTACGTCTGTTTTTGCTGTTGTTTCTGCGTGTTACTGTTAATTTCTGATTATACGTCTGTTGAAAATCTACATATCCTTCAAAGGCTAGTTCAAATATTACCGTCAGGCGTGTCATATAGTGGATAAGTGCAAAGAATATGGAATGAGAAAGAACTAAGTTAGCATCTTGTCTCCTTTATATACAAACTGTGTGATCTTAACCAAGTTAATTAAATTCTCCAAGCATCTGCTTCCCTATCTCTAAAATGAGACTCAAATGTTATCTCCTAAGATTGCCACTATCTTTAAATCTGGTAATGGAACGTAAGAATTCAATAAATGATAGCTTTAGTTGACCAGAAGAGATGTTTTTAATATCACTTCATTCTGAATTAATACAGAAGTATGGTGTAAAGATACAGAAGATATGCAGCCAGGTTTAGTTTATGTCTTATCACCTATGTGACACCACTGACAATGTAGTAGGCACATAGCCTCAAAGATTCCTGCCCACTGGTATACACCTCCTAGCCCGTACCTGAGTTCCTGACCCATAGAAAGTGAGATAATAAATATGTGTCATTTTAAGCTTCTAAACATGTGTCCATTTGTTACACTGCAATAGAAAACCAATACAGGCATGTTAGTGCAACTTTATGACCTCAAGTGGTCTCATTTGTACAATGGAGATAATGGCATTTATTGTACAAAAGTGTTGTGAGAGTGGATTATGATTGTAAGGATGTACATATTTATAAAAAGCAAATACTATAAAACCTGAAATGGCATAACTGCCCTTACAAATGTATGGGACTTAGGGATGACTTTTGTATTGTAGTAATTTCTTCATGGCTCTTATCTCCCCGCATTATATTGTGACCTTCTATTTTCTGTTTCTGCATCTGAATAAAAAAATTCTTGCAAAATCAGTCCCAATGATAAAAATCACAATAGTTGTTACCTCAACAGGGGAGGAAATATACAATTGGAAGGGATGCTGGAAAACTTACGAAGTTTGAAAATATTCTACATCTTGATCTGGGTAGTATAGATGTAGAAGTCATCAAACTGTGTCTTTAGAATTAGTGAATTTCATGGATTTATTTGAATTTTAATTATCCAACTTTTAAATATGCTATTGAATTAATCTCTGATAAAAACAGTTTTGGGACACCAGGTCAGGTCATGGTCTCGTGGTCTGTGAGTTCAAGCCCCGCGTTGGGCTCTGTGCTGACAGCTCAAAGCCTGGAGCCTGCTTCGGATTCTGTGTCTCCATCTCTCTCTGCCCCTCCCCAGTTCACACTCTGTTTCTGTCTCTCTCAAAAATAAACATTAAAAAAATAATTTAAAAAACACAGTTTAATTTTTTTAATGGAATGTATGATTTTTAAATACTTTTTTTAGATAAACTCAAGCATATTTGACAGCAAGTCAAATGGGCACATACTAGGTTTTCTGGAGTGAAAGCCATAGCAGCAGTTTTACCATTTCAAAAATGGCGAGATGAAGACATACAAATGACCAACTGATGGTCATGACAAGGTGAGCACAGAAAGATGCTCAGCATCACTAACCATCAAGAAAATACAAATCAAAACCACGATGAGATATCACCTCACACCTTTCAGATTGGTTAATACCAAAAACACAAAAAATAACATTGATAGGGATGTGGAAAAAGGGAACCATCGTACATTGTTGTGGGATGTAAATTAGTGCAGCCATTATGGAAAGCAGTAGGGAGTTTCCTCAAAAACTCAAAAATAAATTTATTGTATGATCCAGCAATTCTACTTTTAGGTATTCACCTGAAGAAAATGAAAACACTAATTTGAAGAGATATATGCACCCCGTGTTCATTGCAGCATTGTTTACAATGGCCTAGATATGGAAGCAACCCAAGTGTCCAGTGATAAATGAATGGATAAAGAAGATGTGGTATAGACATATACAACTGAGTATTACTCAGCCACAAAAATATACAATCTTGCCATTTGTGACAACATGGATGAACTAGAAGGTATTATACTAAGTGAAATAAGTCAGACAAAAACACATACCATGTTGATGTCACTTATATGTGGAATCTAAATAATGAAACTAATGAGCAAACAAAACAAAAATGAAACACAGGAAACAAACTGTTGGTTACCAGAGGGAGGAGGGCTTGGGAGGCACGTGAAATAGATGAAGAGGACTGAGATGCATGAACTTCCAGGTAAAAAATAAATACGTCATGGAAATATTATGTACCGCATAGGCAATATAGTCAATAATACTGTAATAACTTTGTATGGTGACATATGGTAATAGACTTATCATGTGGGTATCATTTTGTAATGTATAAAAATATCAAATCACTATGATGTACACCTGAATAGAATACTAGATGTCAATTATACATCAATAAAAAACAAATGGCAAAGTGAACATTATAATATCTAGTCCCTGGGAGAAGGTCTCAGGACTTAGGCCTTTCAGGCAATACTTTGCAGATAAGTGGCTTCAAACATGCCTTTCTAAAGTAAGTATGTAAGTAAATAAATAAATAAGAAAATAAATAAATATAATCATAATCATAGAAATAGCTCATTGGGTCCTATATTGTGACCTCCATATTACCATATCTCAATAAATCTATAGCTCAGCTATCAAATATTATAGTCATCAACATTTTAAAGAACTGAAATAATGTATTGAAATTATCTTCATAAATTATTTAGCTTTCAAAAAAAAAAAAAGTCATGAGATTCATGGACTGTCAGAGTAAATGGTAAAAATAGCAAAGGGTGTGTGCCCTTGGGACTCTTTCTTGAAACAACATTGAACTCTCATTGGCAGTGTCAGCAGGTTAATGAAGCAATCTCTTAGGCATGGCACATGTTCAATCCAGATTGACATTACTTGAGACACGATTTTAACAAATGCTTGTTCATCAATACTCACCCAAATGATTGACCTGAGTTAAAATTAGAAAAATGCCACTTGCTTCAAGGACTGAATGCCTGCAAAATCATTTCATGGAAGAGTGAGAGGCAACCATTTGATGAATATCTGAAGATAAATAGCATTCAGTGTCAGACCATTGCAATGGTCTAGTCACTTCAGTGAATCTAAGGGATGTTTTAGAAAACAGCACAGTAGACACTTTCCACAACTTCAATCTCGGGAAACTAGAAAAAAATCCTCCTATTATCATACTTGACTTTGAGACTTAGTCTCAGAGCTTGAAGGGACTCAGAGCTCCCCAAATCCAAACTACTCTGTGTGCAGGGGAGAAAAAAAAACGCAGCCTAGAGATTAAGTTTACGGGAGAAGGGAGGATTAGGGCTTGTGTTATATTAAAATGAGAATAATGATTGTATTAAGGGAAATGTATCAGTGTAGTAACTGATTTTTTAAGAATTATCAAGTAATTCCATTTTATGGGGAATCATGTAAATTATTTTGAAAAACTATTTTCAGTTCTTTGTTGAAGTAATAAAATTCACAACTGCTGATCATTGAGAAATCTGAAGCCTAAATGCATTGTCACTGCACAATTTATATGTAGCCAAAGGAGTGGGAAAAGCCAAAGCACAGGTAGAATCTGACCAGGTTCAAGCATAGATTTAACTATTCCTGTCTCACCCTCTGGTTCTCTGCATAACAGACATCCCTCCTTGGGTCAATATGAAACAACTCTATGTAAATGCAGTTAATGATAATTAGGAGGCTTAGAAACTGTAATTAGCAAACCCCATTTGGAAAGACCTGAAGAGAAATTTAATAAGTGTTCGTGCTGCAGACAAAGGACTTGAGCAGGAGATAAGACAAAAAAAAAAAAAAGGCATTAAACTGATCAGAATGATCAATCACTCCTCACTGCTACACATACCTAGTGTTTCTTCTAGTTTGGACACAGTCAACGTCAACCTTTTGAATGCTCACAAATCCATGTGGCCTAAGGACTACTTGTTACCAGAAAGAGTTTTGATCTGGGGTGCTGCCAATTTCAACTAACTGGTAAACTAGGTAGGCTGGATGGAAATTAGAACAATTTAGCCACCTGCTGTTTAGATTGCTCTCACTGTGGTTCAGATATACCTAAAAGTGTCCAGTCTGACAGGAGGATAGTTGCAAAGAACTAGGTGTCAACGTAAGCAACACTATGGCATTAGAAGAGCTAACACCCAACCAAGACTTCCTTATTCCCTACTCAATGCTCTTTCTACCCTATCTGATATTCACCCATGAATGTATCTGCCAGGTTACTTCTACATCACACAGATTCAGAGTTATGAGCATTTAATGGTAATAACAGAAACTAGAGGCAGACCAAGTACAGCCAAGTCATATGAACAGAGTTCATTTTTACAGAAGCCTTTCTCATTCCACTTCCTACCAACTATATCTAACATTTCCCTTTATTTCCATCATATCCCCCATTACCAATGAGAATCACGTTTACATGAGAAAAGCAATTCCCCTATTTAAAACATTACCCCAGGTCTCACAGACTTCAGAGTCAGTCTCCAGTTGCTACTGTCTAATCTGACACTATCAACTCCATCATCTGTCCCAAATCTTATTTTCCTTGAGTCCTCAGCAGCTTGACTGCCCTGTGCCTTGTTTTCACCCAAGAGGCATGCTCTTTGATAAGTAACAGCTAATAAACAATTTGCAAGCAAGTATGTTTTCATGCTTTGACCCATTTAAAGACATAAAAACAAGGCAATCTAGTTCAAACTCTTTATTACATAAATGGGAAAATTTTAGCCCATAGAATTTTACTATTTACTTAGCATCCTAAAAATACTAGAAGTAACAACACCGGACGCTGGACATCCAACAGAATAATTCTTTTCTACCTTACTATGATGCCTAAAATTATGCCAGTTATCTCAGTAAAGAACTAATCTAAAATGCACAAAGTGTTCTTACAGGACATTAGCCAACATTGTTTTTTTTTTTTTAATTTTTTTTTAACATTTATTTATTATTGAGAGACAGAGAGACACAGAGCATGAGCAGCGGAGGGGCAGAGAGAGGGGAAGACAAAGAATCTGAAGTAGGCTCCAGGCTCGGAGCTGTCAGCACAGAGCCCAGCACGGGGCTCGAACTCACAAACTGCAAGATCGTGACCTGAGCCGAAGTCGGTCGCCCAACCAACTGAGCCACCCAGGCACCCCTGTTTTTTTTTTTAAATCTTCAAAATGAAAATAAAGTAATTCCACAGGGATTTAAGCATATTATTGTGTAAGGATATATGCTACTAGGATATTTGTATGATCGGAAAGAACTAGAACAATGCCTAACACTCTAAGCACTCTGTTTATTTTCAAAAATAAATATTCCACTTCACAAAAAATTGAAAATCATTTCAATTTTACCACAAAATCCAACCATAATGTTCAGGAACCTAGAATTTTCCTTGAATGCATTACAACCAGGTTTTTTTCTTTGCAACTCTTTTACTCAGAAATAGTATTTTATAGCAAAAGGGGGAAAGAGGAAATTATTTTCACATATCATAGCAAATTCATCAACAGATACAATTTATTCCCTCTCCTTCATTTCTGAAAAACATTCAGAATCATCTATGGTTAAATGTTCATTTTTGTCATTAAAAGTTCTTATCTAAAAAATCAGTAGATAGCAAGCAAAGGATGAAACTGTGTTATAAGAATAATGCAGAAAAATTCTATATGAACATAAAAACTATGGGACTAAAAAAGTTACATGGCAAATACATCTTTTTTCACATAATCAGATAAACTGCTGTTCCTATTTCCTTGTCATAGGTAATGGCATTAATCTTGTCCCAATTATTCACTCAAAATCCAATCTTGTACAATCTTTCTACCTCTCTGACCAACTCCTATTCAAAGATAATCAGTTTCTGCTGAGTCTATATTCTCCATGTTTTATAAACACACATTCTTCTTTCCCTTCCCACTATTACAGTCTCAGTACAAGTCTACCTAGTGTTTGTTTTCCTCCATTTTCACTCAGTATGAAGCATCAGGTATCTGACTGGAAGACTGATATTCCATAAACAAAGTCCAGGCTTCTTATGTCTTTTTCTTAAAAAAGTAAGAATTCATCATTCTCTCCAAATAGCAGAATGTGGCTCAAATTCCTTACTGGTACATTTAAAAATTGCTACAATCTGAGTTAAATCTACTTTCTTTCATTTCTCAATAATCTCCCATAAGGGCTCCATGTCGTAGAGCAATGCTGTCCAATAAAAATGTCCACTATAATGGAAATATTCTACATCTGTTCTGTCCAATATGGTGGCTGTTGGCCCCATATTCTTACTGAGCACTTGAAATGAGGCTAATACAACTGATGAAGTGAAATCCTGATTTTATTTAATTTAAATTTAAATTATATAGCAACATGTAGCTAGTGGCTACCATATTGCACAACTGAGCTCCACAGCAGTGGTTCTCCAATTTTATCATGCATCAGAGTCATCCAGAAGGCTTGTGAAAACAGACAGTCAGACTCTATTCCTGACTTTTTGAGTTTGTAGTCTGGGATGAGTCCCAAGAATTTGCATTTCTAAAAAGTTCTCAAATGATGCCAATGCTGCTGGTTGGACCCGGGTGAAGTTTGAGAACCACTGTCCTAGATAAATTTAAATTCTTCTGTCTCTTGAATATACCTAGTATATGTATTCATATCTGCATAGGTTTCTGTTTTAACTACATTCTACTTTGTTTTATACTAACTTGCATGTCTGTTATCTCCTTCATAAATCATAAATCACCTGAAAATAAAGACTATATCTTTTTCATATTCGCAAGACCTCAAATGCCATGCTTAGTCATATAAACATAACAAACATATAGTAGGGTGTGTTGGATTGAATTAGAAGTCAGTTGCTTTTTAAAATATTAAACATCTCAAACTGATTTTATTCATTCTAAATTTAAAGTTAGGGTAGGTGGAAAAATTAGTTATAAAATGGTACAAAATGCCTTAAATAATTTTAGACTTTGGAATACATAAATTTGCGATTCTCATGGTTCTCCATCAATACAGTTATATAAAAATACTCCAATGGTGCTGGTAATTACATTTCTGAGATAAAAAAAGGAAATATTACAGAGCTATTAGCGATGGTGGCTGTCACAAAGTATTATTAACTGTTAAAAAATTAATGAGACAAATCTACCTCTCAGCAGAATTTTTAAAACAAATGAGAAACTTCACCATATTCAAACTTTTTATACACAACTTTTCTTTAAAATAAAAGTGAAAACAGCTCACATTTTCTGTTGATATGAGGTTCAATACAAAAAGAGCAAGGCATCATTAAAATGAAGCTCAAGGTGATACAAACACCAGGAGAAGAAATGTTTCCAAGATCTTTTACAGCAGTGAGCCTAGTTAAGACCAGGCAATTAGTTCCTTACTGTGATCAGACACCTTTAAACCTGCAATTTGAAAGAGGCCACCTATAGAGAAATCTCTTCCACTTCTTTTTAAATTACAGTAAGTCACCACCAAATTATTTTTCTTCAAATTATCAAAGAAGTTTACTCAGCACATTTTTTAAACAAACTCACTCTATGTTACTCAAATAATGTGTGGCTGTTCCATTAGCCAGATAACTCTTTTCCCATTTTTCCCACTAGCATGGGTCTTTATGTGAACATCAAAGAAATATGGTTAATGAATAAACACTCAAAATTACAGCACAGGGAAGAACCTGAATAGCATCATCTGGCCTTAGCACAACCGTATCTGTTGCTAGGCAACCAAAGATAATAAAAGGAGGTCTGAAGCAAGCCAGGGAAAGAAAACCAGCCCCTGCCCATCTTTATCAGTCCTAATGTCACAGTTAAGTTTGTAGGAGGCCCCAAATCAAAATGCAGCACCCAGCTTGGGGGTAAATTTGCTTTTACTTTGTGATGTAAAACCTACCTTCCCACACCAATAAAAGGTTTGGCTGACAAGAACTTTAAGGAAAAACAATATTTCATTTTGGGTATATTCAATACCCCTTTGAATTTGAGGGTCATTTCTAACATCCTAAGACAGACACTCAAATATTCAGTTAGTAAATGCCTGAAAGCTTGAAGTACATTCTGGAAGTATCTTGTGGGGGAGAGTTATTTTGGTTGTTAGTATTTTTGTTATGTTTGCTGTCTTTTGCTAATGTAATTTATTATCTAAGAATTTAAAATCTCTTCAGAAAAAGTACATATATAAGGGCAAATCAACAAACAATACTGGGCCATAACTCCAATTAAAGACCAAAGAGTGCATAGCAAATAAATTTATTTATAAAATATTTATTTATTATGAGAGAGAAAGAGAGACAGAATATGAGCAGGGGAGGCGCAGAGAAAGGGAGAGAGGAAACCCTAAAGCAGGCTCCACACCTACAGCACAGAGCCTCATGAGGGGCTCAATCTCACAAGTCAGTGGATTATGACCTAAGCTGGCATCAAGAGTTGGATGTTCAGCCAACTGAGCCACCCAAGTGCCCCCAAAATTTAGATCTATCTTCAGAAACTTGTGTATTCTGCATTGATGGGACAAATCCTCATGGAATAAGTGGGGTTTTGACTGAGTCTCAAGTAAGGGATTATAGTGGAAGGAACAACCATACACAAACAAGTAGGGATCAAGAGAGCATGATATGTTCAGGACAAAATGAGGAGATGCCTGCCTAAAGAGAAAAGCTCAGTATTATTTTATTTTTAATACCTAGGATTCACTGAAAGTCTATTCTTTCCAAAACAAAACAAACAACACCAAAAAACCAAAACCACTTCTTATGCCTGATCTCATAAGTCATGACGGCAACCCTCCAAAAGTAATTCCATAATTATACTCTTTTTTCTTACAAAGCCTCACTCTTCTCCTGATTCATTTCTTTTTCCTACAAACATACTCAGTTTCCTTAATCTAAAAATCTTCTTGAGAGATAAAGTAGATACTATTTTACCAATTTTATAAATAAGGATAGATAGGTAAATGAATGGACATATACAAAAAAAAAGAAAGAAAGAAAGAAAGAAAGAAAGAAAGAAAGAAAGAAAGAAAGAAAGAAAGAAAACAAACAAGGAAGAGAGAAAGAAAGAACACCAAGCTTAAGGCATTGTTTAAAATCTGCCTGAATTCACACAACCAAAACCTAGGTTTGTCTGATTTCAAAGTTCAAGCTCCTAACTACATTTTACATTACTCCCTGACAGTAGAGCAATATTGGGTAGGTGAAAATTAAGATAAATTATCAAAATTTAAATTTGATTATTCTATTCAATACAGATACTTTAAAAACAGTTGTTTTAAGTAGGAGAGTGAAAGAAATTAATATTAAAACCATCAGAAGAAAATTTCTCAACCTAACCCACATGTCAATTTTAATATTGTAACCTTTGGGGTCTCAGGTGTGACAAGTAAGCCTCATGAGCCATTTAGTCCAGATGTCCACTCCTTTCATAAAATATACCCAAAGGCATTAAGAATGGATGGTTAAATATAAAAATATACAACTATGGAATGTTTGAGTAACATAAGAATGACTTTAACCTATGATATTATGAATAAACGTGTTTAATTGAAACTGGCTTAATGACATTATTCCCCTATTGAGATTGTCATTAAAAGGGGTAGCCTTTAGAGAAGGCTAAATTGATTACCCAAATAGCTTCTAAAATCATTTAGTTAACATGAACTTGGAAATCTGGGGTTTTGTTTGACAGCCAAAGGATCAGTTCAATACAAGTGAATGGTGTTGGGCTTCCCTTGTGGGCAAATAAAGAGTATTGGTAAAAAGTATCTTGAAACATGTAGAAAGGAGGAACACAGTCCCTATGTGTTGGTTTATTGTAATCAATTGGTATTTCATTAGAGGTTATATTGGAATTTGATTGGCAGAATATTTTAAGCCCTTTGGTTTACTGCCTCAGAGCCATTTCTAGTCATCTAAGGCTCCTCTGGGTAAAAATAGGAGTCTTGCTAACCTTAGCTTTACTCCCTTTCTACTTATATTCTACTACCTCTGGTTTCCTCAGCATTCACTTCCTAACAGAATTGCTTATGAAAAGACCTGCACATTATTCCTATTGGCACTTCAATGTGCTCAGGCAGAGTCTTACCACTAAGAAACACCAGGTTTTATACCAGGAAAATAACTCTTCATCAGTAAGAGGCCACTCAGCATCTCTGGAAGAGGGTTGTGAACATTTTTCATGTTCATCAAAGGGATAATAGGTTAAAAACAATTGAGAAACATTTCTATCAATACTGAATGTTTCCATCTTGGTTGATTTGGCAATTATTATTCTTTTGCTTGAAATTTCTGTCTCCATTTTTTCATGGTCAATGTCCATACATCTTTTTATTGTTTTTTAAGTTTTTATTTATTTGGGGGGGGGGGGGGAAATGAGTGGGGGAGGGGCACAAAGAGAAGGGGACAGAGAATCTGAAGCGGGCTCTATGTTGTCAGCACAGATGTGGGGCTTGAACTAACGAACTGTGAGATTATGACCTGAGTTGAAGTCGGGCACTTAACTGAGTGACCCACCCAGGTGCCCCCATATATCCTTTCAAAGCAAGCGTACGTGCGTATTCTCTGAGAGTCCTCCTATGAACACTACACTGGGTTTACATGACTGTTTTTCACTTAGATTGTAACATCCTTCAAAAAAGAGATCATGCATTATTCCTCTTTGGATCACAGGTAACAACTATTAGGAGTCCTGTCACACAGGAGATGCTCAAATAATGTGAGGTGAGGTGAAATGAACTGGACTTTCAATCTAAGTAAGTGATGCTACCTCTGATCTTACTAAGATGCATGAGAAAGAAAAATGTATTTCCTTCCAATGTAACATGTCCTTTTTGCAACACACTTGGCTCCTTGCAAAGTCTTGTTCTTCAGTCTACACTTGTATTACCTTCTTTTTCTCCCAAAGACAAAGAAGCCTGTCCTATTTCCAAGAATAATTTCTATACTCCCTGTGAATTCATTCCATAATTATACTTTTTTCTTACAAAGCTTACAAAGTTTTTCTCTTCTCCTGATTCATTTATTTAGCCTACAAATAGTCAGTTTAGTCTAAAAATCTTCTTGAGAGACATTATCACCTTGAATTATAATTCTTATTCTATCTTCACTCTCAGGTTTTCCCAAATCTTCTGGTCAGTAAACAATCAAAACCATTTGTAAATAAAAAAAAAAAAAAGAGGATATAAGTTTGAGGGGTTTGATTTTTTGTTTGTTTAGTTCAGTGTATCGCGTCAAGTTCATTTCATGTCAGAAGAAACACATCAGATATAATTTTTGAGGGATCAATGAAGAAGGTTGGTGGGGATGGAGGGAAGTAAGGATGAAGATTCGAATTTCCTGCATATCAACCATGTGGAGGTAGATATGTCACTAGGAAATGCTTATTGCTACAGGGGGATGTTACCAAATAACAAAATATTTGTGGTATCAAGCAAATTCAAATTGAAATAAAATTCATGTTGAAAAAGGTACTATGTTTATATTTTGTGTTTTAACTATTTTATTGTAAAGAGATTATTTAAAGTAAATGACCTCATTAAACCTCATTATAAATTATTACAGTGATAGCCCCAAACTTATTCATGCTTTCCTGTGTCCTCACTTTTGTTTGATGCCTTATCCCGCTGACTAAGGTGCTTGGTCATCGGACTTGTTTTGGCCAATAGGATAGAGTATAATATAATGGAATATAACATAGTGGAAACAGAGATTTGAAAAATGGTGCTATTTTGCTGCTTGTGTTCTTGCAGCCGTTCAAATGTGTCTCCCTGTAAACAAGTCTGAGTTAACCTCAAGGAGTTGGCCATTGAATCGAGGCTACCTTAGATCTACATCTCACAGACAGCTGTAGATGCATAAAGAAGCCCAGCTAACACCACACCTGTTCAGCTAAGTCCAGCTCTAATTACCAACTGATAATTGAGTAATTTAGTCTGGTATTTTTACCTCCTGACAATTGTCATTTTTGAATAATCACAGGAATATTTCAGAGACAGATTGTACTCCTGCACCTGCCATGAATATAAAAGTTAACAGTAATATGTGGACTACAAATACATAAGCAAAGTGATGAAGGGCTATGTTCATTCAGTATGGCGTAAGTCCTTACAATGTATTGATTTTATCCTGGAAGTTCTTCAGTGAGGTTGAACCTCTGAATTAGATCAATTCTTAAAAATAAAATAGCTTTATTATGATGCTCTTTAGTAAATGTTTCTTAGTTAAAAATGCAGATGCATATTTCATTTACTATAGTCTCTTACGTGGGTATTTGACATATAGAAATATGCTACTGATAATTTAACTCACCATACTTTTTCATTCTCAGATTTTAAATGCAAACTACACTTAAAGGCTTACTATTCTTGATAGTTGAGGCTAACCTTGTGGTAAGAATAAACAAACTAATAACTAACAGAAATTCTAATTTCTTAATCCAGATAATCTTTGGATATGCATCAAATCTATGAAAACCTAAAATTATTTATGTGCTTACCTAACCAGTTTTTATAGCACTTTGAAAATCCCCTAATTCTTAAAGAAAACTTATTTAATATTCAGGTTACTTATTTTGTTACATTACTGAATATGTTACACAATTATTCATTTAAAAATACAATATTTATCTAAAGCAGAGTTCAAGTCCACAAAACCATAACTTTAGGTTATAATGATTACATAGCTACATAAACTACATTTATATTAAATCCAAGGTTCACATACTATCAAGTTTCACCTGGCTAAGTTATTATTACTCTTCTGCAACAGAAAAATATTGAGACAAAACAAAAATGTAAAGATATTGCTATATATTCCATTATTAACATTTTCTGATCAGCAAATTTGTCTGGTAAAAAAGAAATACAAAAACTTTTAGGAAGCTAGTATAAGTCTTGTTCAAATATTATTTATACATACAGAAGGCAGACTTCATCAGATAATTCAAGTGATTAAAAAGTAACTCCCTAGGGGCCTGGGTGGCTCAGTCGGTTAAGTGTCCAACTTCGGCCCAGGTCATGGTCTCATAGCTCTTGAGTTCGAGCCCCACTTTTGGCTCTGTGCTGACACCTCAGAGCCTGGAGCCTATTTTGGATTCTGTGTTTCCCTCTTTTTCTGCCCCTTCCTCCATTCATGCTTGCACTCTCTCAAAAATAAATAAACATTAAAAAAATTTTTTTAAATATATCTCTAAAGAAAAGTCAGGTCTTTTTTGTTTCATTGTGTTTGTGTTAGTGTTTATTTTTTCACCATTCTTGAGAGGACCATGTGAGATTAAGTTCTGAGAAATGGATAACAATGAAACTGAGTGCCCAAAGCCAAAACAACAACAAAAGCCAAGAGAAGAAGTGAACATGAATTAGATGCTAGAATATGGTCAAAAATAAAACATAAATATTAGAATTAGGATCTATATAAGCAAGAATATCATGGGTGAACAATGAGCCAGAGCCAAATCCAGATTCCAGAACCAGTTATAAAAGAAGAAAAAGAAGTGTCATTCACTGAGTGCCTGCTTGGTGCTGGATACTATGTTCCTTCCTGCATAGCCTAGATTACCTCAGTTACTCCTCACCACCATTCTGAGGTAGGTATTGTTGTTTCCATTTTTTCAATGAGGAAACTGAGGAACAAATAAATTACATGACTTGCCTATGGTCACTTAAAATTAAGCAGCTCAAATAGAACAGAAACCCAGGCATATGAGAGTTGAGAGCCTGCACTCTAAATTTGGCATAGGCACCAAGAACATGACAAGACTGATTGCAGAGTTCAATTTCCACCTCAGCCCCAGGATTATTTACTAGGATCCCCAGTCTTACAAATACTCTGTTTACTAATGGTCCACTCTTAGAAAGGGTCACTGCTGCTCCATATACCTTATTCTGCTTTATAAGTTACTCATGAATGGGTGGTTTCTCCATCTAATCTACTTCCCTAGTAGTCTTGGGTAATTGTATACACCTGTCTATATGTCAGGCTAAAATTAGTAAATCATGAAATAAATGTTTATTGAGTCACCCTTGTATAAGGGATTTTTATTCTTTTAAGAAAATATAACAAGGCACCTGGGTGGCTCAGTCGGTTAAGCATCCAACTTCAGCTCAGGTCATGAATCTCATGGTTCATGGGTTCAAGCCCCGCACTGGGCTTTGGGCTGACAGTTCAGAGCCTGGAGCCTGCTCAGATTCTGTGTTTCCCTCTTGCTCTCTCTGCCCCTTCCCCATTCATGCTGTCTCTCAGTCTCTCAAAAATAAATAAATGTCTTTTTTTAAAAAAAAGGAAAGGTAGAAAATATAACAATATGACACAATCACTGCTGGGTAGTATGTTAAAGGTATAAGACATATACAAATGGCTTAAATATATATGGTTCCCTAAGGGCAAGTCAAGATAATTCAAACTCCCTACTTTGGCACATATGAACCAAAAATAAATTTCATTTTAGTAACAGCAAGTGTAGTTAATCACCAGGTTTACCCAGATTAGAGGCAGAGCTAAGTCATGACTGAGGATAAATAGTGAGATAACAGTATGTTTAGCACAAAGACTCAACATAGCAATGACTCAATAAGCACTCACTGTTTATTTGGTATCACAACAAGTATCAAAATAGTAAAAATTGCAAGGGAGGAAGCCTTTACCATTTGAGGGCTGTTTTCTACCTATTGTGTGAAAATAAAATATTATGCAGGCCTTTTGATTTCAGGAGAGACCAACAAGAGAAAAGATGAAGTTCTGGCATGTATGTATTATAAAACAATGATAAATATAATGCAATGAGAAAATTTTTTTAAAAAGAAAAGAATCAGAAAGTATAAAGAAGTTCCTATGAGAGTTTAGAAGAGAGGAGGTTATTTCAGGATACAAAATAATATTTCACTTCATCTCAGTTATACCTGTGACTGTCAAATTCACAGTTAGTTCCTGAGTATGTTTCAAGACTGGCTTATTCTTTTACAATACATATGCAGAAGTAAGAGATATAATGTTGAGAAAAATATCTGGATAGCTCAAGGCCAAAAGCATATTGTTTAACAAAAATAAAGACTTAGGAAGAAAATGTATGGAGATTACATAATACCCTATCAGGATGAGTGACTTTTTTTAAATAGGACAGCCAAAACTCTACACCTCTAAGGGAACCAAAACATGTCATAAGAGTAAGACCTACCCATTTAATTAGTATGGTCTTGAAGTTACATAGACAGCAGCACTATTAGTTCCAGACTTCAATGAGGATTATATTCAGCACAAGCTAGTACCCTACTACCAAACTAGATTATTTATCCTATTTTTAGAGTCCTAGAATCTTGGTTTGGAAAAGAACTTTTAAGAATCAGTCTTTTATTTTATTTTTTTAAGAGAGACTGAGAGTGGGTGAGGGGCAGAAAAAGAGGGAGACACAGAGTCTGAAGCAGATTCCAGGTTCTGAGCTGTCAGCACAGAGCCCAATGTGCGGCTTGAACTCACTAACTGTGAGATCGTGACCTGAGTTAAAGTCGGAACTCAACCAATCTAGTCACCCAGGCATCCCAAGAATCAGTCTTATACCAAATGTCTTTCAACTTATCAACAGAAATTATTTGAGTAGCTCTAATATTGCAGAGTATTTTCATCCTATAGGAGAATACTCTCATTTTTCACTCTAAGAATCCGGCTTCTTCTGACTATTGAGTCAAAATGTTTCCCCTGCTAATTTCTACCTTTTGGTTCTTCTATCTACACATAATAAGCACTTGCTCTTTTTCCTATGATGACTCCTCAAATTCCAAAATAATCAGACCTCCTGTTGCTACCTCTCCATTCTACCACTAATCAACTGATGTCATTTCCAGGTTGTCCATTATCCTAATTTCTCCTCTCTGAAAGTACCAGAAACTTAGGTATGAGTAAGCACCAAAGACATGTACAATCAGTACCACAGAGTATCTCTCAGATCAGCAATTCTCATACTATCTGTAGTGAAATACCAGTAGGCTTTTATCCCTCTCTCTATTGAGGACAAAAGTTTTATTAAAACATTTTAGTCAAAGAGTGAAGTACATTACTCAGTTAATTGCTTTCTTTCAACTGCTTTCTTTATTTCATCATAAACCAGTAGCAAACTATTGGAGACGGATAGCAATTAAAGACCACATTTTGAATTGCACTGTTCCAGGTAATATGTGCTGTACTTGAGTTGATGAAGCCCATGCTTGTATTACTATTGAAAGTACATACTTTCATTGAACTCTGTCAACCAAATTCACATTGATATCTATTGAGCTAAATTTTTCCATCCAGATGTGTATTAAATTTTCCATCCAGATTTTTGTAACTTCATCCAAATTACTGATATTAACTGTTGAAAAAGAAGTTTAGCCTGTAGTTCACCAGTACAGATCTTCCTTAAGGTTAGTATTTCTCAAATTTGATCATTTTTCTTTTAAAAAGGAAAGTGTTCTTTTCCTAATATAAAAGCATAATGTAAACATTTTCAAAATTACGTGGATCACAATCCTTTTTTCTGATAAGGGCATGTAATTTCAGAGCCAAAATCTCCTTTTTTTTTTTTTTTTCCCCACCCAAGGAGCACATCTTTTATTATCCCAGGTAAGGCTCAGCAACTACAGCCTACGTGTCAAACCCAGACCACTTTCTATTTTTTTAAAAGTTGTATTGAAACACACTATGCTTATTAGTTTACATATTGTCCATGGTGGTTTTCACACAAAAATGATAGAGTAGTTACAAAAGAGACTGTGTAGACTACAAGCCTGAAAATATTTACTCTCTGGAACTTCATAGAAAAGTCTGCCCATTCCTTCCCTAGAAAAATTAGGAAAAAAGAAATGGAATTAATGGGCAAGTACTAATTTTTTCCTTGTATTTTCACTTTTTTCAAATGAAGTGTAATTGATCCACAATGTTACCTAAGTTTCAGGTATACAGCAGTGATTCAACATTCTGTACTTTATGCTATGCTCACCACAAGCATAGCGACCATCTGAAACCATATGAGACTATTACAATGTTATTGACTATCTTCCCAATGTTGTACCTCTCATCCTCGTGATTTATTCATTCCATAACTGGAAGTTATTCCATAGCTCCCTTTCACCCATTTGGGGAAGTAATAATTTTACTGCAAGTGAAAACCCAAATTATCATAATGCCCTGAGGTTTAAATAAAAGAAAATAATTTAAAAAACTGTTTCACATTGATGAGGCACCTGGGTGAATCAGTCATTTAGGCGACTGACTTCAGCTCAGGTCATGATCTCACGGTTCGTGGGTTCAAGCCCCATGTCCGGGCTCTGTGCTGGTAGCTCAGAGCCTAGAGTCTGCTTTAGATTCTGTGTCTCCCTCTCTCTCTGCTCCTCCTTTACTGTGTTCTGTCTCTGTCTCTCAAAAATGAGTAAGCGTTAAAAAAATTTTTTTAATAAAAAAATAATTGTGTCACATTAAGGCTGAATGGCACACACAAGTCAAACTCAAGATCTATTAAGTATTTACAAAGGGAAGAATGAGTTAATGTCCAGAAGATACTACAATGTTATGTTAGCATTTATTCTACCCAGGGTTAATGTAGCGTCTTATATTTTTAATTTAATGATTTTCATTAAATTTGGGATCCTTGGGGCCATTATTTCTTCTTTTCTACTCCTTTCTCCTCTATTCTTCGGGAACTCTCATTAACATAAGATGAATACTAGGTATTTCACCACATATCATCTGAACATCTAAGGTTCTATTCATTTTCCTTTTGTCTTTTTCTCTCTGTTCTTCAGTTTAGATCAAGTCTATTCATCTATCTTCAAGGTTATGAATTCTGTCTTCTGTGAACTCACATTTACTGTTGGTTTCATCTAGTGAAATTTTCAGTTCAATTACTATGCTTTTCAAGTCTAGATTTTCCATTTGGAAACTGAGTAAAGGATAGATTCCCTTTAGAGTCTTCTGAGAGACCACCACCCTACACAAACCTTCATTGTGGACTTCTGGCCTCCAAAACTGTGAGAGAGTAGATTTCAGCTCTTTTAAATGACCACGTTTGTGAAAAGTGCTTACAGAGGCCTTATGAAAGGAATACAGGCCCTATCCAAGTTCCTGACAGACTCCATGAGCATAATAAAATGACTGTCATGTATGCCATTACGTTTGAAGTGATTTGTTGCACAGCAGATTACCAGATCAATTCACGTGCAGCTATTTGGAAATTTGGAAATGCTCAAAATGAACACTGTTAACTATGTATTATCACTCTTGGTCCAAGTTATCATCAGAAATTTCATTTGCTATTATTCTTCCTTTCTCACTTAAAATCAGTGTTAATTTTTGGGGCGCCTGGGTGGCGCAGTCGGTTAAGCGTCCAACTTCAGCCAGGTCACGATCTCGCGGTCCGTGAGTTCGAGCCCCGCGTCAGGCTCTGGGCTGATGGCTCGGAGCCTGGAGCCTGTTTCCGATTCTGTGTCTCCCTCTCTCTCTGCCCCTCCCCCATTCATGCTCTGTCTCTCTCTGTCCCAAAAATAAATAAAAAACGTTGGAAAAAAAAAATTAAAAAAAAAAAATCAGTGTTAATTTTTTATCATTATTATTAGATTACTGGCTGGGATTGTTTGATATCTCTACAATGTGTAGTAGAATCTTTTGCATATTTTAGCTGATGATTTTCCAGTTAGATAAGACATGTATGTATCATGGCATATTTCTGAATCATGTATTTTCTCATTCCTGAAGCTGGTGTGTGTGTGTGTGTGTGTGTAAATATACATGTGTATATACATATGTGTGTACACATATGTATTTCTACCATATTACCTTCCAGAATGGCACTTAATTTGTGGTGTGCTGCTTGTGAATTTTGTCAGTTAAATAAATTGGAATATACTATTAAAACAAATTACTGACTAATCACTCATTTTATAAAATGTTATTTATAATATTAAATCATGGGTATATGGTCATGTTCTCTTGCAAACCAAATAAAGATTATTTTTCCACTGAATGTGAGGTCATTACAGGATTTGTTTTCCTAAGTAAGCTTAAGTAAAAACAACAACAACAAAAACAACTTTAGTTAGCTTTGCAGTAGTTGCTTCCATATCCACTGCTAAATTGACTAGAATTGCACTTAAGGGTGATATTTTGTGGCATATGATTCTTTCCTGTGTATAAGCAATATTTGTGAGATGCCTGGCTTATACTAAGATGTAAAAAACTCTGTCAATTTCCTCAACTGTCAGTTTAATTACCCTTTAAAAAAGAACAGCAGGTTGATTTGGCAAGACTTGAATTTACTAAAGACATTAGGTAATGGCTACTATTTTCTTTTCTAAAAACACTCAAACCATTAGCTTAAGAATTCATTCTAAAGTGTAACGTAGATGAACACCAGACTCTTCTGTTCTCAGCTTCTGAAATCTAATTTACTCCCATCTGGAAAACCTTTGTACTTGTCCACTATTACCCTTAGGTTACTTTTCAGACATTTTCAATAACAAATACTATACCCATGTGCCCAAGAATCAAAACACTAATAAATAATGTCCTGGATAGTTTTTGTGTTTATAAACCCCAGTTACTTATTTTTATTAATTACTACTTTACAAAATCCAAAACTGCAAAATTAAATTGCCAAGGATTTTTTCCCCTCAAAATGACCTAGTTTTGAAAATATTACTCATTAATTTTGCCACTTAATTTTCTTAACTTTCTACTGACCCATAACCTCTTTGACACTAAAATTAAAACATAAAACCCTGATCATCCCAATGATTCTTTTTATTAATTAATGTTATTCATTTTAAGACTTGCCTATATCCTCTTGCCACTAGGTTCAAATCATAGTCTAATTCTTAGTTACATTGATTACAAGTATTGCATTTTTCTAGTTATTTTTGATGGAGTTTTTTTGTGCAATAGGGAAAACATCGTAGAAAATTCACTCATGTCATTTCTGCTCATTGTGTCCTCATTATCTTCCTTTAGATGCAGTTCAGTTAAATTTTAAAAATTTAAACAAAAAAAAAATCAAGTAAAATTTAAAAAATAAATTCGTAATTCCTCTGGCTCTCTTTAAGCTTTCATTCTAAGGGAAGCAACCTTGCTCAATTCATTCTCCACTTGGAGGAAGTGGAAATATATATATATATATATTATATTATATATATATTATAATTATATTTTTTAAGAAAAAAGATTTTTAGAGAAACCAATACTATTTTTATATTCAATTCAACATTCTGAAATAGCTCTTTTCCTCCCAATGCATTGACATTTTTGTCTTCCTTTGCTATTTATAGAGGTAAATGTAATAGTTAAGGTAACTCTAGCTGCTGTAATACACAAAATGTCTTAAACAGGGGTTTAAAATGGGTAGTCCTATTAAGCAGGTGGCTCTCCTCCAAGCGGAAAATCAGCACTCATGCTCCTTCCATATTTTGAATTGACTATATTCAACATGACTTCCAAGGTTACTGGGCCCATTTGCATCAAGCCAGCATGATGGGAGAAGCAGGCAAGATCTCCCTTTCAAGATTTACATGGGCCATGGCTTGAATTGGTGCACAGAACATTTGCCAATATCACACTTGCTCGCATACTCATTCACATGGCCAAACTCAACTGCAAGGGAGGCAGACAAATACAGTCCAGGAATATTGAAAGAAGAGTGAAACTGACTTGAGAAATAGCAAGCCATTCTCTGAAATAGGAAGAGAAAGACTAAAGGTTTAAAAAAAAAATGGACAAAATAGCTATGAATCGTATGATACAATTATCCTTTATATGAATTATTCAGATTTACTACTGATAGCTCAAATGAAGCAAAATGTTGAGTGATTCTCAGGTTATACATTTGTAGTTAGGTCAATTTTTGCAATAGTCGAGGGAATTATTTTCTAGGAAAATTCCAACTCCATATCCTTAGCACTTATCAATATTAATAATTATATTTACATAAAGAATGGAAAATGTAAACATTCTAAATAGTCTCTGAGGGAGACCATGTTTGTCTGTTGTGATCACTGATGAAGCTCAACTGCCTAGGAAAGTATGTGTCCGGGTCCAGGAAGATGGCGGCATAGGAGGACGCTGGGCTCACCACACGTCCTGCTGATCACTTATTTTCCACCTACACCTGCCTAAATAACCCAGAAAACCGCCAGAGGATTAGCAGAACGGAGTCTCCGGAGCCAAGTGCAGACAAGAGGCCCACGGAAGAGGGTAGGAAGGGTGGCGAGGCGGTGCGCGCTCCACGGACTGGCGGGAGGGAGCCGGGGCGGAGGGGCAGCCTGCCGGCCAAGCAGAGCCCCCGAGTCTGGCTGGCAAAAGCGGAGGGGCCTGAGGGAGTGTGTTCCGACAGCAAGTGCGACTTACCGTCTGGGAGGTCATATGTTAACAGCTCTGCTCAGAAAGTGGGAAGGCTGAAGGACAAAGGGAGGGAGAGCTGCTGAGCCCTGGGAGGACAGAGCTCAGTTTGGCAGGGAACAAAGGCCCTCGCCAGTGCCATCTCCCCCGCCCATCCCCCAGCCAAAATCCCAAAGGGAACCAGTTCCTGCCAGGGAACACCCCACGCTGTGCTTCTGCGGAGCCACCCCTCCGGCACCAGGTCTGATTCCCTCCCGCTGCCACAGGGCCCCTCCTAAAGTGGATCACCTAAGGGGAAGAGCGCTAAGCCTGCCCCTCCTGCCCCCATGCACCTTGCCTACCCACCCCAGCTAATACCCCAGATCCCCAGCACCACAAGCCTGGCAGTGTGCAAGTAGCCCAGACGGGGCACACCACCCCACAGTGAATCCCGCCCCTAGGAGAGGGGAAGAGAAGACACACACCAGTCTGACTGGGGCCCCAGCAGTGGGCTGGGGGCAGACATCAGGTCGGACTGCGGCCCCGCCCACCAACTCCAGTTATACACCACAGCACAGGGGAAGTGCCCTGCAGGTCCTCACCACTCCAGGGACTATCCAAAATGACCAAGCAGAAGAATTCCCCTCAGAAGAATCTCCAGGAAATAACAACAGCTAATGAATTGATCAAAAAGGATTTAAATAATATAACAGAAAGTGAATTTAGTATAATAGTCATAAAATTAATCGTTGGGCTTGAAAAGAGTATAGAGGACAGCAGAGAATCTCTTGCTACAGAGATCAAGGGACTAAGGAACAGTCACGAGGAGCTGAAAAACGCTTTAAACGAAATGCAAAACAAAAGGGAAACCACGATGGCTCGGATTGAAGAGGCAGAGGAGAGAATAGGTGAACTAGAAGATAAAGTTATGGGAAAAGAGGAAGCTGAGAAAAAGAGAGATGAAAAAATCCAGGAGTATGAGGGGAAAATTAGAGAACTAAGTGATACACTAAAAAGAAATAATATACGCATAATTGGTATCCCAGAGGAGGAAGAGAGAGGGAAAGGTGCTGAAGGGGTACTTGAAGAAATTATAGCTGAGAACTTCCCTAAACTGGGGAAGGAAAAAGGCAGTGAAATCCAAGAGGCACAGAGAACTCCCTTCAGATGTAACTTGAATCGATCTTCTGCACAACATATCATAGTGAAACTGGCAAAATACAAGGATAAAGAGAAAATTCTGAAAGCAGCAAGGGATAAACGTGCCCTCACATATAAAGGGAGACCTATAAGACTCGTGACTGATCTCTCTTTTGAAACTTGGCAGGCCAGAAAGGATTGGCACGGTATCTTCAATGTGCTAAACAGAAAAAATATGCAGCCGAGAATCCTTTATCCAGCAAGTCTGTCATTTAGAATAGAAGGAGAGATAAAGGTCTTCCCAAACAAACAAAAACTGAAGGAATTTGTCACCATAAACCAGCCCTACAAGAGATCCTAAGGGGGATCCTGTGAGACAAAGTACCAGAGATATCACTACAAGCATAAAACATACAGACATCACAATGACTCTAAACCCATATCTTTCTATAATAACACTGAATGTAAATGGATTAAATGCACCAACCAAAAGATATAGGGTATCAGAATGGATAAAAAAACAAGACCCATCTATTTGCTGTCTACAAGAGACTCATTTTAGATCTGAGGACACCTTTAGATTGAGAGTGAGGGGATGGAGAACTATTTATCATGCTCCTGGAAGCCAAAAGAAAGCTGGAGTAGCCATACTTATATCAGACAAACTAGACTTTAATTAAAGGCTGTAACAAGAGATGAAGAAGGGCATTATATAATAATTACAGGGTCTATCCATCAGCAAGAGCTAACAATTATAAATGTCTACACGCCGAATACCGGAGCCCCCAAATATATAAAACAATTACTCATAAACATAAGCAACCTTAATGATAAGAATGTGGTCATTGCAGGGGACTTTAACACCCCACTTACAGAAATGGATAGATCATCTAGACACATGGTCAATAAAGAAACAAGGGCCCTGAATGATACATTGGATCAGATGGACTTGACAGATATATTTAGAACTCTGCATCCCAAAGCAACAGAATATACTTTCTTCTCGAGTGCACATGGAACATTCTCCAAGATAGATCATATACTGGGTCACAAAACAGCCCTTCATAAGTTTACAAGAATTGAAATTATACCATGCATACTTTCAGACCACAATGCTATGAAGCTTGAAATCAACCACAGGAAAAAGTCTGGAAAACCTCCAAAAGCATGGAGGTTAAAGAACACCCTACTAAAGAAGTGATGGGTCAACCAGGCAATTAGAAAAGAAATTAAAACATATATGGAAACAAACGAAAATGAAAATACAACAATCCAGATGCTTTGGGATGCAGCGAAGGCAGTCCTGAGAGGAAAATACATTGCAATCCAGGCCTATCTCAAGAAACAAGAAAAATCCCAAATACAAAATCTAACAGCACACCTAAAGAAATAGAAGCAGAACAGCAAAGGCAGCCTAAACCCAGCAGAAGAAGAGAAATAATAAAGATCAGAGCAGAAATAAACAATATAGAATCTAAAAAAACTGTAGAGCAGATCAACGAAACCAAGAGTTGGTTTTTTGAAAAAATAAACAAAATTGACCAACCTCTAGCCAGGCTTCTCAAAAAGAAAAGGGAGATGACCCAAATAGATAAAATCATGAATGAAAATGGAATTATTACAACCAATCCCTCAGAGATACAAACAATTATCGGGGAATACTATGAAAAATTATATGCCAACAAATTGGACAACCTGGAAGAAATGGACAAATTCCTAAACACCCACACGCTTCCAAAACTCAATCAGGAGGAAAGAGAAAGCTTGAACAGACCCATAACCAGCGAAGAAATTGAATTGGTTATCAAAAATCTCCCAACAAATAAGAGTCCAGGACCAGATGGCTTCCCAGGGGAGTTCTACCAGATGTTTAAAGCAGAGATAATACCTATCCTTCTCAAGCTATTCCAAGAAATAGAAAGGGAAGGAAAACTTCCAGACTCATTCTATGAAGCCAGTATTACTTTGATTCCTAAACCAGACAGAGACCCAGTAAAAAAAGAGAACTACAGGCCAATATCCCTGATGAATATGGATGCAAAAATTCTCAATAAGATACTAGCAAATCGAATTCAACAGCATATAAAAAGAATTCTTCACCATGATCAAGTGGGATTCATTCCTGGGATGCAGGGCTGGTTCAACATTCACAAATCAATCAACGTGATACATCACATTAATAAAAAAAAAAAAAAGAGAAGAACCATATGATCCTGTCAATCGATGCAGAAAAGGCCTTTGACAAAATCCAGCACCATTTCTTAATAAAAACCCTCGAGAAAGTCGGGATAGAAGGAACATACTTACACATCATAAAGCCATTTATGAAAAGCCCACAGCTAACATCATCCTCAACGGGGAAAAACTGAGAGCTTTTTCCCTGAGATCAGGAACACGACAGGGATGCCCACTCTCACCGCTGTTGTTTAACATAGTGCTGGAAGTTCCAGCATCAGCAATCGGACAACAAAAGGAAATCAAAGGCATCAAAATTGGCAAAGATGAAGTCAAGCTTTCACTTTTTGCAGATGACATGATATTATACATGGAAAATCTGATAGACTCCACCAAAAGTCTGCTAGAACTGATACATGAATTCAAAAAAGTTGCAGGATACAAAATCAATGTACAGAAATTAGTTGCATTCTTATACACTAATAATGAAGCAACAGAAAGACAAATAAAGAAACTGATCCCATTCACAACTGCACCAAGAAGCATAAAATACCTAGGAGTAAATCTAACCCAAGATGTAAAAGATCTGTATGCTGAAAACTATAGAAAGCTTATGAAGGAAATTGAAGAAGATATAAAGAAATGGAAAGACATTCCCTGCTCATGGATTGGAAGAATAAATATTGTCAAAATGTCAATACTACCCAAAGCTATCTACACATTCAATGCAATCCCAATCAAAATTGCACCAGCATTCTTCTCGAAACTAGAACAAGCAATCCTAAAATTCATATGGAACCACAAAAGGCCCCGAATAGCCAAAGTAATTTTGAAGAAGAAGACCAAAGCAGGAGGCATCACAATCCCAGACTTTAGCCTCTACTACAAAGCTGTAATCATCAAGACAGCATGGTATTGGCACAAAAACAGACACATAGACCAATGGAATAGAATAGAAACCCCAGAACTAGACCCACAAACGTATGGCCAACTCATCTTTGACAAAGCAGGAAAGAACATCCAGTGGAAAAAAGACAGTCTCTTTAACAAATGGTGCTGGGAGAACTGGACAGCAACATGCAGAAGGTTGAAACTAGACCACTTTCTCACACCATTCACAAAAATAAATTCAAAATGGATAAAGGACCTGAATGTGAGACAGGAAACCATCAAAACCCTAGAGGAGAAAGCAGGAAAGGACCTCTCTGACCTCAGCCATAGCAATCTCTTACTCAACACATCCCCAAAGGCAAGGGAATTAAAAGCAAAAATGAACTACTGGGACCTTATGAAGATAAAAAGCTGCTGCACAGCAAAGGAAACAACCAACAAAACGAAAAGGCAACCAACGGAATGGGAAAAGATATTTGCAAATGACATATCGGACAAAGGGCTAGTATCCAAAATCTATAAAGAGCTCACCAAACTCCACACCTGAAAAACAAATAACCCAGTGAATAAATGGGCAGAAAACATGAATAGACACTTCTCTGAAGAAGACATCCGGATGGCCAACAGGCACATGAAAAGATGTTCAACGTCGCTACTCATCAGGGAAATACAAATCAAAACCACACTCAGATATCACCTCACGCCAGTCATGGTGGCCAAAATGAACAAATCAGGAAACTATAGATGCTGGAGAGGATGTGGAGAAATGGGAACCCTCTTGCACTGTTGGTGGGAATGCAAACTGATGTAGCCACTCTGGAAAACAGTGTGGAGTTTCCTCAAAAAATGAAAAATAGACCTACCCTATGACCCAGCAATAGCACTGCTAGGAATTTATCCAAGGGTTACAGGAGTACTGATGCATAGGGGCACTTGTACCCCAATGTTTATAGCAGCACTCTCAACAATAGCCAAATTATGGCAAGAGCCTAAATGTCCATCAACTGATGAATGGATAAAGAAATTGTGGTTTATATACACAATGGAATACTACGTGGCAATGAGAAAGAATGAAATATGGCCTTTTGTAGCAACGTGGATGGAACTGGAGAGTGTGATGCTAAGTGAAATAAGCCATACAGAGAAAGACAGATACCATATGGTTTCACTCTTATGTGGATCCTGAGAAACTTAACAGAAACCCAAGGGGGAGGGGAAGGAAAAAAAAAAAAAAAGAGGTTAGAGTGGGAGAGAGCCAAAGCATAAGAGACTGTTAAAAACTGAGAACAAACTGAGGGTTGATGGGGGGGTGGGAGGGAGGGGAGGGTGGGTGATGGGTATTGAGGAAGGCACCTTTTGGGATGAGCACTGGGTGTTGTATGGAAACCAATTTGACAATAAACTTCATATATTGAAAAAAAAAAAAGAAAGAAAAGTATGTGTCACAGAGTTGACAATAAATAATGTTTGAATAGTTTAAATGAGTAAGAATTTTGTTAGTACTTTCTCATACACAAAAATACATAGTTCTCTAAATTCTTTGAGTTGGTTTAGTGCTGCTCAAATACTAATTGTGGGGACAAACTTGAGTTTTGTCAACTGACTTTATATTTGACAAATGTATTTTTGTACAATGTTATAACCTTAGACCCATTCTTTTTCTGTTGTGTTTTTGAAGAAAAAGGTTTAGCTATCAAAAAAACTTGATATTCATTCTTTCAATTCAGTACATGAAAATTGACAATTTATGAAGTGGCATTCAACAGCTCTTTTATCTAAACAAATAGATAACAGTTATATTTCTTTGAATGCTTGTTTCCCGCCCCCCCTTTGAATGCTTGTTCTAAAGATTTTTTTTCTGTGACAGGTTTCACTTAAGTTCCATATGATTTACTCTGAAACACAGGCTTACACAAAGAGGAAAAAAATTTTCCTCTATTATAATCCTGATAAAAACTACATACCACTTAAGGCCAAAATTGAGAAACTTTTTAAGTAATCGTAGAATGTCATCAAAAAACATTTAATATTTTATAAAGCATATTACCCAACCATATGTATAAAATAAGCCACTCCTATTTGTCAAAAAGTTATAGAGTTACCATATGACTGAGCAATTCTAGTCCTAGTTATATGCCCAAAAGAATTGAAAGGAGGTGCTAAACAAAGACATGTATGTGTGTACATACATTCATAATAGCACTAGTAACAATAGCCAAAAAAAGTGGTAACAGACAGAATGTCCATCAATGAATTAATGGATAAACAAATGCAGTATATATGTGAAATGGAGTATTATTCAGCCTTGAAAAAGGAAATCAAATACTGATACATGCTATATAGTAGAGGAACCTTGAAAACTTTATACTAAGTCAAAGAAGCTGGATATACAAGGTTAGGGACTAAGCATTCCTTTGATATGAAATGTCTACAATAAATGAATTCTTTGGGATAGAATGAATATTAATGACAGCTAGTAGCTGGTTGGGGGGAAGGGACTGGGGAGAATGTGCTTGACGCATATAGGGTTTTATTTTGGAGTGATGGAAATGCCAGGATTTTGAAACTAGATAGAAGTGTTTTTTGTATAACACTGTGAATGTACTAAATGCCATTACATTGCTCACCTTCAATGGTTAATTTTATATTATATGAACTTCACCTCAATAAATAAAAAATGTCACTCTTGTTCAAAAACATGTAACTATATTTGTATGTCAATCTATATGTAAATAGATGCATGGGGGAAAAAAACACATCGAAAAGTTCATGCAAAATTTTAATAATGGTTATCACTGATTGAGAATTTGAGTATTTTCTCTTCCTAAATTATTTCTGTAATTTTATAAAGAGGTTATATTACTTTTTCCATCTCCCTCAAAATTCATGTGTAATGATGGTGCACACCTAACATGCTAGGTAGACAAATTGTTACCATTTATTAAATGTGCATTTTATTCTATGTGAGGTTGTTACTAGTAATGTACTTGGTCTTAGACTAAGCTTATAACAAAAGAGTGATCTAGGAAGGGCACCTGGAAAGGAGAATGAACGTCGTGACTCTGTCTAGAACACTTCTATATCAAATAGAGTTGGTATACAATTTCCTTTCAATTATATAGTAAAAATTATATATAATATAGTGAATTTTAAAGTAAAATGTATTTCTAGAAAATTATGTGTACCCTTGAAAACAGTAATAGTATAACCTTAACATTCTTGAGGTTTATAGCCAAAGACCCAGTTTTACAAACACAACATCAACTATTTCCTTTGGGAAGCATGTTTTTCATAAAGGTATAGAGATTTTATAAATTCAGTAAAAAACTGGATACTTAATTCAAGGACAGGATTTTAGATCGAGATGCAGGGCTGTGGACCAGGATTATTTTGGTAGATAGATGGTCTTCCTAAGATGTCCAGTCCCCATCTACAAAATCTGTAAACATGAAAGGGTACCTAACACGGTGGCTCTCTATTCTCTGTGACAACCGGAAGATATGACCAAATGTCATGGTAACTACCCCCAGGATGATATTATAAGTAACAATTCATGAATGAGATCTATGAGAAAAAACCCATGGTGATGGACACAGGACTAGAATGCTTCCTGACTCACAGTCAGTGAGTACATTAGAATATCTGTCTAAAACTATCACTTTAATGACTTTGCAGCTGAATATGATCAAAGGGTCCAAAAGAATGGGATAGAGAAACATAGAATTTGATAATGTACATATGTCAAGCACAGACCAAGAATTTGGAGAAAGCACTGGCCTCCGATCCCTAGAGAGTTGTCCTTTATTAGATCAGAGAGGGCTCACCAGGCCTCACCAAGTCATGGATAATGTATCCTTCAAAATGGTGCACTTCTTTTTCCTGTAGTACCTTGCACCTCTATAACCTTCTATTGTGATACATGCAGGGGGTGTATATAGTAAAATGCTGAAGAATTCTGATCACTAATAAAAGTTATCTTCAATTTTAAATTCATGTTCTGAACTTGATTAATATGAATCAGTCACATAAGTTCAACTAATTCTAGATGCCTTAGAAAATTTAATTTCTCAACCTATGAGCCATACCAACCTATGAGCTGATCATCTTTGATTATCATCACACTATAGGATGCTCCTGGGCAGGCAACTAGTCTCATACAATTTATCATGTCACTTGTTTTACAAATGTAACAGCTCACTTTAAAAACATTTTAATATGCAAAATACCAAAAGTGTAGTAAACCAAATAGTGTAGTAAAGCCTTATAAACACACTTTACAGTATTACCCATTATAAACTCATGGCCTGTCTTGTTTTTTTGTTTTTTTTTTTATATATCCCCATCCATTTCATCTCCCAACACACATATACACAATACACCTAACAGCTTGTTTTCAAACAAATCTTAGACATTCTACAGTTTCAATCAATTTTTCAGTATGCACATGCAAAAGATAAGGACATTTTAAAAACATAACCATGATATCACAAATCATACCTAAAATTATGACCATAATTCCTTAATAATGATCAAATATTCATTATGTGCTTATATTTTTCTATCATATTTTTTTACTTTTTTAAGTTCATTTGTTTGAGTCATAATCCAACAAGATATATGCACATAGAACTTTTAAGCATCTTATCTAAAACACTTTGAGGTCTGTGTTATCCTCTAAAGGATAGCAGTGCATGTCTCCAAGAATTAATTTATTTTACTTTGAAACATACGTATAGGAAATTTGCATTGCAGGGGAAAAAAAAACAACATGAGTGGAAAACACTTGCAGCTCCTTGTTTTCAATGCTTTCATAAAGAAATTACTTTCATACCCAAAATGGACATGGGGTTAGCTTCATCCTTTGGCACATTACCATGGAATGTAACAACTCTTCTTCTGCTAGGTATGCTGTTTCAGTACAACGTAGAATCCCATTTCAACCTATGCTTTCTGGAATAATGCAAGGAATTATGGTTACCAAACTGTTTATTTCTGAAGCAAATGGCTTGCAAAGATTTTCTAGAATTTGACTGCTGCTTTCCACCTTCGGGACCAACATCTTGGCACAAGCTACCATCATCTGTCTCCATGATTTATGCATTTTCCTCATCTGTCTCCCTAAACCAGATGTTGCTCTTTTACAATTTCACTTCAGCTCAGAGTAATTCTATTAAAACATGATGAGCTCGTACCTATTTTCTGTACCAAAAAACTCCAATGGCTTCCCATCTTACTCCTACTGAAATCCTAAGTCTTTACCATGACTTACAAAGTCTTGACACAAAGTGGCTCCCTGTTATCTCTCGGACCTTATCTTCTGCTGCTCACCTGTACTTTATTTCCTCCAACCATAATATCCTTAGGGCTTTGGGGAGTATTTGAGAATGTGGCAGTAGTTTTTAACTGCAGCCCACAGGGCATCTTCCTTTCCACACTATGGAGCTGCCTCCTCAAGTCACTGCCGGCCACCTACCATCTGACTGATGTGCAGCAGAGCATGATTCATCCTTGTGTGGCTTTCCTGTCCTTAAGGATAGACAGCTCCACCAAAGGAGCCACTCTGAGCAATTTATCCATATCACCTACAACTCATTCATCACCAATGTTCTTAAATTTCAAGATATATCTGAAAGCTCTCCGATGCTCTTTACTTCCTCTACCAACCAGGATTATCTCCCAACTGAATTGTTAAATTGGTGCCTTCCTGATCTCTATGGAATCCTTCTAACCTTCCTCACACTATTCTCTACCCAAATAATTCTTCTGAAGGATTAAGGTAGATCATGTCACATGTCAGATGGTAGCAGCTCACATGGTGAGTAGAGCCTAACAGAGTTGCCCAATCACTGTGTTGTACACCTGACACCTAACATTGTATGTCTTCACGTCAATTAAACCTATACTTCAATTAAAAAAAAATTTTAATTATGTCACCTTGAGGCCATTTCATCATTTTACTTCATGCTGAGAATAGAATTCAGACTATTCAACTGACCTGCAGGACCAGACCATTGCCCACCTTACGAAAGCTTTTGCATTATTGTCACCTTTACTCACTGCACTAGGGAAACTGCCCTGCCTTCCATTCTTCAACTATAAATTTCCTTTTCAGATGCTGTCTCCTGGCTGAAATGCTTTACTTCTACCTCTTGAACAGACAGGTTCCTCATTTTCCACACATCACTCTCATCATTATCTTTCACTGCATTCATCACAACATGCTATTGTATGCGTACTATGATATGCATTTTTATTTATTTTTTTTTAATTTTTCAATGTTTATTTTTGAGAGAGATAGAGAGCCAGAGCCTGAGTCAGGGAGGGGCTGAGAGGCAGACAGAGACAGAATCTGAAGCAGGCTCCAGGCTCTGAGCTGTCAGCACAGAGCCTGACACAGGACTCGAACCCACGAGCTGTGAGATCATGACCTGAGCTGAAGTCAGATGCTTAACTGACTGAGCCACCCAGGTACCCCTATGATATGCATTTTTAATACTTCTTCTTACTCTGCCCTAAAATCCATTAAGCTCCATGAGAGTGGGGATCATACCTTTATTCACAATGTATTTCACTTAGCAAAAAACTACTCAATAAACATTTGTTAAAGGAATAAATGTATGTATCCATGAATTCATGCAAGAATGAAAACCTAAATGGATTACTTACTTAATCAACTAAATCAGGTACTTTGCATAATCCTAGCCAACAGCTTTCAGATAGAAAGAGGAGATGATAAGCATATGCCTCAGGGCATGTTTACTTTTATAATTGGAAAAAAGAACTAAACATTGAGAATAGATCTGGCTCCAAGTCAAAACAAAGAGGTGAATCAGAAACACTGTGGCCCCACTGAAAAGTGGTCTCTGAGGTTTCAGTGACAAAGACTGAAGCAATCACCTTCTGCTAATGGATTACTGAGCAGCATTAAAGCTATTTATCTCTCTGGGCTGGGAAAGCAGTTTGTAGAAACACTCTGATCCAAATGGAGCTTTGTTTCCACAGTTCAACCACATAATTAATATATACACTTAAAATCTTGTCCCCCCAGAAATAATACTGTAGTAACTCACATGTGTGGCCAAGGTGGCTATAAAAATATCTTCTATCATATTTGTTCTTCTGTAATGTGACTTTACCAGGCCCCATTAAGAGAGGGAGTCTAATTTCCTTGAATCTCAACTGGCTCTACTGACCTATTTGTAGTTAAGAGAATTGGATCGAAGCCACTTCAGTAACTTTTTATTTTTGTTTTTTTTTAATGTTTTTGCTTATTTTTGAAGAAGAGAGAGACAGAGCATGAGTGGGGGGAGGGGCAGAGAGAGAGGGAAACAGAATCCCAAGCAGGATCCAGGTTCTGAGCTGTCAGCACAGAGTCCAACACGGGCTCAAACCCACGAACTGTGGAATCATGACCTGAGCAGAAGTTGGACGCTCAACCAACTGAGCTACTCAGACACCCCTCCATTTCAGTGGTTTCTAAAGCTAAATCCAAAGAAGCCTGTCCCCTACAAAGCCCCACATGATTTAGTTTCCTTGCAGCATCTTGGTCCCCTTGGACACTTGGAACACTGTGTCAGCTGTTCCCTGGCACGATACTCTCGTTCAGAACACATGCCACACTGTGAGAAGTCCAAGTCATGTGGAGGGCCTGTGTGTAAACATTCTGAGAGATGGTCCTAGGTGAGCCCAGACTTTGAGTCATCACCGGCCAGCAGCCAGATATGGGAGTAAAGAAACCTCCAGATGATTGTGGCCTCCAGTCACTCAGATTACCCCCAGCCACTTCAGTCTTCCCAGCAGAAGCCCTGAACATCATTCTATCTTCACAGTGTCCTATCCAAGTTCCTGACCACCAAATCCATGTGCATAATAAAACAGTTGTAGCCTTATGTCATTAAGTGGAGGGTGGCTTGTAGCCCAGGAATAGAGAGCCAGAACACCAGAGAAGCCAAAACATGTGGAATCACAACCTGCTACTATATAAAAACTGATATACTTCAAGTACCCTATTGCAGGCACCTATCTCCGTTGTGGCATCATCTATAACAGGGAACTAGAGTTGATCTTAAGGTTACATCAGCCAGAAATGATTTATTTACATACAAATAAAACGTCCCATTATGCTGCCATAGAAATAGTGTGAAATGCAGATAGCAATGAAGAAAATATGCATATGATCTAAGGTCAAGCTGAAAATAAAAAGCAAAGTATCAAATAGTATAAAAATAAATGTGTTCTTTAAAAAACTATGTATGTTTGTAGGCAGTACTAAAAAGAGCACGCAAAAGGAGAAAAACTTTTGCTGGTATTCATCATCCAGAATGTAAACAAGGTACCATATTTTCCTGAATGTTTGGTAAAGTTATTCTTCCTATAAAAGTATACATAATATACAGGTAGTCACATATAACATGGGTAGTTAGGTAATTAATTATTTCAAATTGGGTGGCACCACAGGAGAATAAATGAAGAGAGTTTCCGTCTTTTGTACTCAGAAGGATGTTACTGCTTCTGCTCTACTGACGATGAAAGAGTAATTTCTGCTTAGTTCTGCAACACACACATGGAAATTCATTCAGTGGTTGGGTTTGGGTCATAAATACAGACTCTTCCGTGAGCTAATTCAGAAAATGACCTCTAGGTCAGCCTTAGGTTATGTTTTCTCATCATTTACCTGACTAGTTAGGAAGGCAAAAGCAGTTTTTGGTTTCATTGGTGGTGGTATTTTCCTGTCCCCCAAAATGAAGGCTAAATAAATAAATAAATAAATAAGCAAGCTACCTAAGAAGCTAGAAATATAGAATTCTAAGGAAGGATCTCTAAATCCAGAGATGATTTAGAAAAACAGAAAATCTGAATTTGTGTTGAAACCTCTATAAACTTTGATATTTCTCTCATTCAGCTCTCGGAAATACTGTTATCTCATCCATGCTTACTAAAATGATTTTCCTCTCATACTCAGAAGAGAGAACAACAAAGGGAAAGCAGTAACCTGCGTGTGCCATAGATGTGCAGAAGAAACCAGTCTAGGACTAAATCATGATGAATGAGAAATAATAAAACCTCACTGCCATAGATAAAAGGTGTTCCACAAAAATACAATGAAACTGGATTGCGAGTAACGTGTTCTCCGAGTGTTCCACAAGACCAGCAAACATTTCTAATAAATTTTAATGTGATAAAGGAGCGATGTCTTGCAATAGGAGTAGTACGTGCTGAACATCACATAATCACAAATGAGCCAATGGTTCTTGAAATTCGCTTTGATATACAAGCGTTTTGGGTTAGAAGCATGTTTCCAGAACGAATTGTGCTTGCAAATCAAGGTGTTACTGTGTATTCCAAGTATTGATTTTAAGAATGTGTCATTTAGAAATCTCTTTAAGATTATATCTGCACTTACCAGCACTTATCATGGAAATAGGAAAAGTGGGCTTTTGGACAGCAAAGAGACTCAGAGTCTAACAAATTTACATAGAAGTCTTGATCATTCTACTTACTTCCTTTACCAGATGGTCATATCACACTAACACAAAAGCCTTCAGGGAATCTTTCATTTTAAACTCTTCCTGTGATTCAATGCATTTCCTGTAATAGTCAGTACATCCTCTATTGAAGCAAGTTTATATACTCTGCAGAAAAATCTGTGAATCTGGTAATTTAATGGGCTTGTCATTTCCAGAAGCATTTACAAAGCCAAAGACATTGCTTTGTTATCTTCTTGGGGGTAACTGCTTTTTATTTTTCAGCACTGCCTGCAAGGCCTGCCTTGTATCTGTTACTTTCCACTTGTCTAATTATATCTGTTACTTCAGACATGTTTAATTGCAGAGTCTATATTGGACTAAATTTAAATATCAGAGTTGATGAGGCTGAGCTTATCACAGTCCCTTTCTTATAGATGAGAAGCTGCTGGTGCCCGGAGAGACTTGCAAGTAAATACCACCAGTCTGATTCCACCTCAGACTTCCCGGAATAACATTTCTGAGGGAGACTCCTCTGCTAGTAGTTTGAATACCATCATCCGGCAAGACTTAGAAGTCATCTCTTAAGACAAAAATGGAATAAGCTGTTCTGTATAGTAGGTCCAGGCTATTTCTTCTCCTGAACCGTGCCCTGCAGGTCTGACCTAAAGACATCAGATGGAAACATGCCAGTCTTGAGAGAGGGGAGCAGGTTCATACATGAGCATCATACAGTGTGTGACAAAGTAGCCACGACAAAATGCACTTGACTTATAGCCTCCCAGCACAGCCCCTTCCCGTAGTGCCCTAAAAGACGTGATGAGCTAAAGGCAGCACTTAGAACTGAATTATTAGCTAATAAATTCTATTTAATATTTTGTAGTCTAATATGCCATATTCAACCTTATCATAATTAGAGCTTTTATTTCCATGACCATCTTCACTCTTAACATTCAAAAATAAATCCTCTCATTTGATTACAGCCCCAAAGGCTTGAAGGTCATCAAAAAAGCTAGGCTCAAAGGGAAAAAATAATAATTTAGAAATGTAGAGGGAAGGTACCATTATAAACAAAATACTGTTATTTTTTGTCAATAATTTTGCTAATCAAGTAACATATCTCTAGGATAACATCAGATCTTCTCCTTTTCTTCTACATTTCATATATAGAGTTCATAAAATTAGCAGTGTCTCATCAAAATACTTAATGTGCAGATATGAACAGTGAAATCCCACATATGTATGGGCAGTGTTAGTGGCTGTGCTTAAACTTGATTAAACACACATATATTTAACTACTTCAGTACTCATGCTTTTGTTTCAATTCTAGCATGTCTATATGAAATTCAGAGACTTGAATGGATAAAAAAATGAAAAGACAAGACTTTTTATTTCCCCTTTTCCATGAGAAATGCTGTTTTCTTATTATTTTATCTTTAGTCAAGAAATAAAAATTATCTCTATATAATTCCCAATAACCCCAAAATTCATTAAGTATAAAAACAAAATATAAAGGATTTGTAATGTAAAGGATTTGTTGTATTTAAGGCTCGTATCTCTAAGCTTTTTTTTTTTCTTTGGGTGCCCAAAAGACATTCAGTGAACCATGTTTACTACTCCTACATTCCCAGGAAATCAGAGACAGAGTTTCTTACATGGAGCTTGAGAATGTCCCTGGAGGACTCAGACCCTGATCTACCTACGTAGGTCAAAGAAACAGAAACATTTACCAGATTCACAGGGAAGTTGACAGCCTCTGACCTTTGGTCAGCTTTTGACAGTTTATAAAGCTCCTTTATATAAATGATTCTTTAAGTTTATCTATTTTGAGAGAGAGAGAGGGAGGCCATGCAAGCAAGGAAGGGGCAGAGAGAGAGAGAGAGAGAGAGAGAGAGAATATCTCAAGCAGGCTCCACACTGTCAGCACAGAATCAGACTCAGAGCTAGATCTCATGAACCATGAGATCATGACCTGAGCCAAAAAGCAGGATGTTTAACCAACTGAGCCACCCAGGCACTCCTATATAAATTATTCTATTTTCCCCTTACATTGTTTGAGTGATAGGGTTCCCAGGGCTCTTTATTTTCCATGTTTTCCACGTGGACAAACAGAAGCTCAGGAGAGTTTCTCTCTCCTACTCATGTGGTTCATAGCTGCTAGAGCTGGTTAAACAGATTTGATAAGTAACTTCCCACTGCATCTGAAATAGCAGTTACCTTGTTGATGTCTGCCTCCTACCCTGAACAGAGATCCCTAAAAATACTTTCTAACTCTGCACATGCCGTGATAATTCTCATCTTGCTCTAACAACTGGCACCAAAATCAAAAAGAGTAACAATGTACTTAAAAGGGATTAAAATTATTGCCTGGCAAGAAATCTAACATTATAACACAAATTTCAGCAAAGTAAAAAAACAAACAAACAAACAAAATAAAACAAACAAAAAAAAACACTTAAAGTTTAGACTTCGAGTTAACAGATTTCCATGGAAAGAAAAAAATCCATAAGAAATTATGATAAAATGCTGACTTCGGCATACATTTGCAAAAATCAATAAAAATATTTAATTTTAAAGAGTAGGGGATAGTTTGATGATATCAGCTTCATTACTTCTACAGATTTAAATGTCCAAGACTTTTAGGAAGAAATGTCATTTCATTATGACAAACTTTCTCTATGTTCCAGCAATCTGATGCCATGATGTAGAGACACTGGGTGTATACCGAGAGTCACAAACAAATAATGCCTTTGAAGGGAAATCTCAGTCCAAGAAAAAAGGATATTTCTTACTTAAATATAGGCTTTCCACATGAGATCTGTTAGTCCTGTTTTAATCTACACTATTCTGTTTAAAATGTCCAATTTTCTCTTTTTTTTATGATTATCATTGTTTCTATGGTGTCATTAGCCATGGTAATAGCAATTATGGACAACACTTAACAACTTAGCAATTACAGTTTTAACCATGTAGGTTTCATGCCTAATGGCTCTAAACATAACAAGGGAGGCATACAATCTAAAATATGAAAATGAATGGAAACAATAACATAATAGTATGAAGATATTTGACTGTTCATACATATGGACATACAAAAAAATACCTGAAATATCAGAAATTGTTGGAAAAAGTTAATTTGGAATTTTCTAGTCACTTAATTCAAATGCCCTGATACAGATTACTATGGCGTGCTCCTGATTTACATATTGATTAGTTGTTTACAATTAGTTTATCAATAAGTTTATAAACCTGAGTACTTTCCTAATTTTCACTTCATTTCCTTAATTTTATTGATGTCATAATAGCAAAACCTCACAAAAAAAATTAAAAGAAGGTATGACTTTTATTCTCCAGCAATTCAAATGAACAGTAGAAGATAAATCCCGGGAAGCTGAGATTTATTCTGGATCGGCAGAAGGGTCCAAGTTACACTGAAAACATCTGTTAGTTTGGCACCTCTTCCTCAATCTATTTTTGGTAGTCAGAGAGGAAAATCAGTTACCATATTGTTGGTCTGCTCTGACTTACCTGTGTAGCTGCTACCTGCCAAGGCCCTAAACTTTGTATTTGTCTCTCTGATTCTAACCAGAGCTAACGAAGAGCTAACCGGTAGGGAAAATTGTTCTTTCATTTTATAAACTACAATTTAACAAATTTCCCTGTCTTTGACTCTGATTCAGCATGTTTCAAGCATGTAGTATGAAAATCAACCTTTGGAGGTATTGGATCACAGAATCAATAACTGAGTTAGGTTCAAACATTCTATCAGTGGCTGGGGCTTGAGAAAGCATCCACAGGGAGTTTCTGTGATAACAACTGGAGTAAAAGAGCTCCTTGAAGATGCATAGAGAGTTAGGTTTATCTCCTGCCCCAGATGGTTTCCATGCCCGAGGCAGAGATAACAATTTGATATTTAGACCCAGTGCTTTCCTCATACCCCCATCTCTTAGTGGTGCCATGATAGGCCAGGAGGATATTAAACAAGAGCATTAATTATTTACAGTTGGGTCTCAGACAGTCTAGGTTATATTCATGTCACTGCTTCACATGAGCTCTGTAACTGTTATTAAGGAAGTTTGCTGAGCTCTACTTAAGAAGGATGACACATCCGGAAGATGCTGAAGACACGGTTAAATGGCTTAGATGAATCTCAAGTTCACTTCGGATATCAATTGCCAAGTGAACAACAAATCCTGAATAGTTCTGCACACCCTATTTAACACAATCAAGTGCTGTATGGAGAATGAACCTTCTCTTGTCACAGTGACTGCTCATTTCCTCAACTGAAAGCAATAGGAATTTATAACTCTTAAATGTTGTGTCATATGCTTATTCAATAGCTAATAATTAGTATTTTTATTAGGTCTCTGCAGATTATGACTAGCAAAAACCCACTCAATGGGATTGTACTAAAAGAAAAAGTAATTTTAGAACACAAAAATTCCTTAGAGAGCTGAAAGACGTAGATCCAGTCAGACCTCGGAAATAAACTACAGCCAGGGCCACAAATACAAACACAACACCTCCCCATCTCTCATGTCCACCAGACTGCATCATCATTCTAGCTCACAGAATACCACTTTACTTTATGACAAGTTCACATGGTAGGACACGGCTGACCGTATCTCTGAGGTTTACAGATCCTCTGTTGAGAAGAACAGCTATATTCAATCCTGATGTTTTTTAATATTTATTTATGCTCGAAAGAGAGAGACAGAGCATGAGTGGGGGAGGGGCAGAGACAGAGGGAAACAGAATCCTAAGCAGGCTCCAGGATCTGAGCTCTCAGCACAGAGCCGGATGCAGGGCTCCAACCCATGAACCATGAAATCATGAGCTGAGCTGAAGTCGGACGCTTAACCGATTGAGTCACTCACATGCCCCTAGATTCTGGTTTTTATGTCCCTGCAAAGAAATTCTGATTTGGTTTAGTTGTCTAACCCTAAGGCAATTTGGTTTAGTGCCAATTTAGTTTAGTTGTCTAACCCTAAGGCAAGAGTGGTCAAGTTATGTAAATATAACAATTTAGAAGTGTGGCTCCTAGTACTGTAGAAGAGTAATTGTGCAGACAAAAGAAGAAGACCACCACCAACACCAGTTACATGACACTGTTCTGGCTGTGCTTTCACAAGAGAATCTAGGGATGGCGATTCCTACTCCAACAACATAATTATCAACTAAGTCACATAGTACAGAGCATCAGACATTCGAGAAGTAGTGGAAGCTCTGTGTTATGTGACCCTTAAAATCTTTAGGAAAGGTTTTGACTCTACCTTATTCCTCAAATCACACAATTAAAAAAAAAAAAAAACAGAGTATGCAGATCAGAAGGGGACTGTTTGGCTGTTTATTCAAGCATTGATCCTTCCTAGGTGCTACCAAAGGGAGTGGGGGGGACCCCAATTATTGTCACAAAGAATAAAAGAAGAAACAGATTGTAAATGGTGTCAGGGTGTGGAGTGGTCAGGAAAAGCTTTTTAAGGAAATGACATTCTAGCTAAGATCTCACAATAAGAAAGAATTAACTGGATGCAAGGTGGAACCTAGAGATGCAAGCAGAGGTTATGTTAAATGTAAAATTCAACCAACAGTAGAAGCTATTAACACCAAGTCCAAGTTAAAACAATCAACCACAGAGCATATTGAAACACATAACTGATGGAGGAAGTATGATATATTACTCTGTACCAAATGGTTGTTAATTTTTAATTACATTAAATTACCACAAATATTTAATTAGACACAGGTGGTAATGTAGCATCCCCGTTTGGCTCCCATTTTCAAAATATTATGTGTACAATTTTTTGTCTGCAGTCTATATGTATGTGTACATATTCATAGAATGCTAGTGGAGTATAGATTTAACAGCCTGAGAGAAAGCTTTCCAAGAATAAAAACATTCAGATATTGATAAACAACTGCCTGATTCACAGTTTCCAGTTCTGTGTGCAGACCAGCTGTGCTGTTATAACTTCTGGCGTGTGTATAAATCTTAGCTTTATTCCATCCCCAGAGATTCTCTACTTGTCCAGACAAGTTCAAAACTACATGTTTTGAATTCTGGGAGGATGTCAGTGGTGGCAGAGTTTTTGAATCTCCCTGTAACCCCCATAAATAAGAGAAAAACCAACTAGAAGAGGAAAAAACCAAAGCTCATAGCAGGTATCAATAAGGAAAAGAGGTGAAAATGTATCTGTAACCCCCTCGCCCCAAATATTAGCAGGTGTGGATAAACCAAGGCACCTAAAAGATGTGTGTGGTATCAGCAGCTATGCAGAATGAGGCAAAAGGGAGTGAGGTGGGAACAAGAAGACCTCCAACAGCCAGGAGACACTCCAAGCAAAGGATGAGTTGGTGTGAGGACCTTAGCTCAAACTCCTATTCCAGAGTAACTGCAAGGGGCCCACTGAAATGATGAAAGGGGCTGGAGCCATCAGCATGCTGCGAGCTTTCACAACTGACAGCCTGAAAACCGCTCTAGACGCAATCCCCACATGAAAGAGTGTGAGCTTGAAACAGAATTCAAATGGAGCAAGACCTCAAAAGTTCATGCGAAGAAAGAAGAGGATCTAAAAGAACAAGGGGAGGGAAATGGAGTCTGGAGATGTCAGAAACTAAGAGCCTGTATATCTGAACATTATATAGTAAGAACATATCAAGGACCACATCTTTCCTGCTCAACCTTGTGGCTCTAATACCTAGCCTAATTCCTACCAGATAGGGAAATCGGTTAAAGAAACAACAAAAAAAAAAAAAAAAAAAAAAAAAAGAAAAGAAAAAAAAAGAAAAAGACTAAAATGGTTTATAAGAATGGCAATTATAATTATGATACCCTTTTATAATCTTTATTGTACATGGACTCAACTTCTGCCCATAAAGAAAACGATGTATCTCAGTATCTGAGTAACATTTTAAAACTCCAATCTTTCATAAGATACAAAGTATAATCCTGGATTTAAGAGTATAGCACAGAAAAAGCATTTGAGCTTTAGTATTTCCTTTGTATTCAGAATTCAACCCGTGTTTGTGGGAAGTTTTAACTAAATAATCAGTTGAACATAATGAAAATTTCAGTCTAGAACTAACACAAGGACACGGTCAACAAAACGCATGCATCAAAGGTCCCAAGCCTTTGCTAGAGACATATACAATATTCCAAACTAAGTACACCAAAAAATATTTCATACCAAATTCTTACTGTAAAGGATTCATTTAATTCATTCAAAAAGTAGGCTGACATGGGGAGGTCCCATACTTTCCAGGCCCTTGGTCAGCTTTCAACAATCCCTTGTATGTGGGTTGAATCTAACAAGCCTAGAGTTTCAGACACCCTTCTGATGTATAATTATTTTATCCTGTTGTTATTACTTAAAGAGGCTGAACTGGGAACAGAGGATTTAATTTCTCCAGGTTTTTTTTTTTTCTTGAGCTATAGTTTTATTGGACGAAAGGCAGCAGTGATTGTACTAAATAGCTTTTTTAAAAAGCTCTTTTCTGAGTACCCTTCTCATAGCAACCATGTTATTACTTTCATACAATTTTAGTGCAATGCTTGGATTGTAATAGCCTTTGGACACCTGTGCACTGTAAAGTATAGTACATTATTTGTGACACCCCTCAAATGCCAATTTGCTAGACAGCAGATTGTTCCCTGGGCTTAAAAAATCTTTACAAGTCCATCTCAAGTGGCTGGGCTATACTCTTCTCCCCTTCCCCGTTTTGTGTAGTACATTATATGAAGTGGTTATTATGGTTTATATTAATCTGAAGTTATTAATATTTTATGACACTTGAAATATCATACAGTGTAGACTCATGTATTTGCTTGTCATAATAACTATACTATCAATTTGTTATCATTTTATTTTTTTTAATTTTTTTTAACGTTTATTTTTGAGACAGAGAGAGACAGAGCATGAATGGGGGAGGGTCAGAGAGAGAGAGAGAGGGAGACACAGAATCTGAAACAGGCTCCAGGCTCTGAGCTGTCAGCACAGAGCCCGACGCGGGGCTTGAATTCACGAACCGCGAGATCATGACCTGAGCCGAAGTCGGACGCTTAACCGACTGAGCCACCCAGGCGCCCCTTGTTATCATTTTATATTTGGGTAACATTTTACCAATTTCACATACACAGATGTGTTTTTGTATTTGTTTAATGCCCTTTAAATCTCTGTGGAGTAGAGAGAGCAAATTACATACACATTTCTTAAAAGAAAGAATAATGGCTAAAAATGTTGATAATGTACTCATACTGTAAATGGTAGAATGTGAATTTGAACCCACATCTGCTTCTACTTCCTCAAGAAAAAGGACATAAGCCATATTGATTGTAAGATGACTCCTTTAGTGTGGATATTTTAGTTTAGTTGGGGTATAATTTGCCTGTGTGGAAGGCTTAAGAAGAAAGACAAGTTATGGGTTATTGCAATAATCCAGGAGACAAAAAATGATGATTTAAATGAGGATGATAGTGACAGAGGAGTTTTTATAAGCATTTGCAACTATGAGTGAATAGCATTTGCAGATATGAAGAATAAAGACAATGGAGGATATCATCATCAAGTTGGGTCTATTCAACCTGAAGAATGTAGTTGCCATTTGTTTAGGTGGAGGGGGCTATGAAATGAATAGGTTTTGGCTGTCACAATTCAAGAGCTTCGGTTTGAGCTTGTTAAGCTGGAGATGTCTATTAGACATCCAATGGAGTATATACACTGAACAACTGGATGGATGAGTGTCAAGTTTGGATGAGGTGTCTGGTCTGGAGGTATGCTTTGAAATTCATGAATGCATACTTATTGTTTAAAGCCATGAGACTATATGCAGGTCATGAAGATAACATGGTTTCCTAAAATCTAGATGAAGAAAATGTTTTGAGAAGGTAGGAGTGATCATCAGTGGTAAAGGCTGCTGACAAACTGAGTAAACTGAAGCCCTAGTATTGAACACCATCTTTCCCAACAGAAGTCCCACATGCATTTGACAAGAGCGATTTCGCTAAAGTGGCGCACACCAAAGACTGCAATGATTTCCAGAGAAAATGAGAAGAAAAGTGAAATGACTGATGGCAGAAATTTAAGAGGTGTTTTGCTGAAAGAAAAATAGAATAAAACCTGGAAGAGAATAAGGGGTCAAGGTAGACCTTTTTCCTCCCTTTTTTTAAACCAAGAAATAACAGCACAGTAGTGTACTGGTAGATAATCCAGTGGAGCAGGAAATGTTGATACTGCAAGAGAAGCGACTCTTGTTAAAGAAAGTCTAACAGGCTAAAGGAGAGAGGAGCCACTATAAAATAAAGGGGTTCGTATTGGATACCAACTGGATGAACTGTTTATTCGTGGTGATAGGAGAAGAGACAAAGAATCTAGATACAGATGTAGACAGGTTGACAAATGTAGTTCAAAAAACAAATGGAAATTCTTTTCTAATTGTTTCTATTTTTCCACAATAGAATAGAAAGCAGGAATGTTATCTAAGGGTAAGGATGCCAGAACTGTACTACCTCAATTACAATAGTTTCATAGCTTATTTTTCCAATGTTTGTACCTTTTTCATAAATTTCTTGTTCTATTTTCTAAGTGTAGTTCTTGGCCTTTTGCATTCATTATTCTTTCAGATGAACTGCAGCATCAACGTTTTGGGTTCTAGCAACAACAAAAATGTAGAGTGTTGATTGAAATTCAGTATATGGGTTTGGAAATAATTGCCATCTGAACAGTATCACATCTTTTGCGGAAACTGGTAGGCCTGGCCGCTTATTCCAGTCTTCTTTTACATCCTCCAGTAAATCCTGTTGTTAGTCTTGTTCCTTTGTGTCAGGTTCAATCCTGGGTATTTTATGTTTCTGCTTTTTTTTTTTTTTTTAATGCAAATGACCATCCTCTTATCACATATCATTTAAGACTTAAGTGTTTATTACTTATGTAAAAGAAAGCTAATTCAATTTCTACCAACTAGTAATTTTTTGTGACTTTGAGTAAGCCATTTAATCCCACAAATATCTGTCTCTGCAGCTGGAAAAGGAATGAACTAAATGGTCTCTATAATTTAATACATATATATATAGATAGATAGATATATACACATATATATACACACACATATACACACATACATACATACACATACACACACACACACACAGAAAGATACTAATATTATTCCTTTTTTTTTTTTTTATTAGCCAAGTGATTCTCAGAGAATGTAATTTACCCATCTTTCTACGGATAATGAGAAGAAGTTACCCAGTTTGGGGTAAATTGCCAATGCAGTTTCTAGCAGATAAATATTGGTTATCTAAGAGCTGAGAAACAAACCACTCCGTAACTTACTGGTTTAAAGCAAGAACGATTTATCTTTTTACAAATGTTTGGACAGGTAATTTAGGCAAAACTCAACTGGAGAAGGTTGTCTTTCCTTCATGCAATGTTGATTTGATTTATTCATGCAGATGCAATCAGTTGGCAAGTCAGCTGGAGGCTGGCTGACCCCATAGGGCCACATGCTGGCAATTGGCTGGTGGTAATGAACAGAGTGCCTTGGTTTTCCTCTACCTGGCTTATAAAGCAGACTGTCTTGGGCAATCTGGGATTCAAGAGAGAAACCACCATGTGCAAGCACACGTTCATATTTGTATTCCTAATTGTTGACCAACCACTGGCCAAATCAAGTCACATGAGCAAGCCCATAGTGACCACAGAAGAAGACTATATAGGGACATAAGTAACAGGAGGCATGATTCACTTTGAATGATTAATGTGATAACCTTCCGCAGTCCTGAATATGATTCAGCTCAGTATCATTTTCTACAACCAGTATACAGTTTCAGATGGTCAGTTTAGGAAGCATGTCTAAAGTAAGTCCCAGGAGGTTATTTGTTTGATTTAAAATGCCCAAAGCTCTCACATTCCCAAGTTTTCCCATCAATCTGCAACAGATGTCTGACATTTCAGCACTAGATAGTGAATCATTTGTGTTAGGAACGTGTTCCTCATAAGATAACATGGATCTCTATGAAATAGACTCCACATAAATTTATCAGAAAATCTACAATGGGACCAGTAGCCCTTAACAGCTGCATTTAAAATAAATAAGGATTTTTGCTCTTTAGAGAACAAATGGGAGAAAGCCAATTTCTGGATGAGACTATTGCCCTGAGAAGGTAGATCTGGATTTAACATCACTTTAGAAGTCCCTGGAAGGTCAACAGGGTACAAGGAAGGGAGCAAACTTTGAAGACTTATTTTATGTTGCAATGAATCCAAGAGCTGAAGAATGAATGTAGAGAACTCTTCAGCAACCTGACCTTTAACTCACTCAGTTCCTATAAACCTGTCTCCTACACATTTGCCATCATACATGCCTTAATAAATTTTCTGTCACCAACTATATTCTTTTTTGCCACACTTGGGCTTTCAAATCATAGCAATTTTTAATAATGAAAATTATGTTTTAAAGAATAGAAATTTCCAACAGTGGTATTCAGACTTTGGAAACCCACAGAGTAGTTCTACTTTACTCATTTCTAGAAAAAGAAAAAAAAAATTCTACCCATCCTCATCTTGCCCACTTGAAGTATAAAGATGAAGTTTTTATTATCCTAAAATTGCCTCCAGCTTCTGGACAAAAAAAGTGATACTATAAGACCATATTACTCTACCTTTCTATCTGCAATTTCATATAAAATCATGATGCAACAAAAGGAACCAAACAACAAATTCATAAATTAGGGTCAGGCGAACCTTCTAACATTGAGGTTTGCCATTTATTTCAACTAAGATGCCACCACTAATTTAAGCCCGTGTTGTCTCTATATAAATGTTTTAGTCTCTATCATTATATTTTATTTATTTGTCACATTAGTACATATGTGGTCAATACCTCCAGAACCACTCTATTATTATCAATATATTACATCTTATAATTATCCATCAATAAAAATCAATTCGAAAACGAAACAGAATATTATTAATTTAATTATTTCTATTCTCCTTGATAGGAAATAGTAACTAGCCTTTCACTATATTATATAGAGAAGAGAGAGAAACATTTGAAACGCTTCCTAAACTTATAGGTCATCCTTGCACAGGGGCTATGCTAATCTCTGTATCGTTCCAATTTTAGTATACGTACTGCCAAAGTGAGCACAAGACAGCATCATTTGGAAAACAGTTTAATTTCTGATATCAACTGATTTATTTCTTCTTCCCTCCATCTTCCTTCTTTTCTTCACTATTTTTTTTTAGAATTAGAAACTTTTAGGTATGAATGTATTTTTACCCTTCACTCTTTAAAAAAAGAAAAAATCCCACTGTGTCAACTGTGTTGGGTACAGGAAGGCAGTGGGAAATTAATCCTTTAATAATACAACAGACAGAAAAGCAGTCACTTTGGCGCCCAAAAGCAATTAGTGGGAGTAGCCAGAACTAGGAGAGCAGCTTTCTTGGTCTCCATGATAAGGCAGTATAGGAAGGCCAATGTCAATTACCAGAATAGTCAGGAAAGAAATTATTAAAAATACATAGACAGGAGCAAGTATCAAGGAAAGCTTGCCGGACTGAGCTGTGTTCAATGTGAGAACTTTCTAGGTAAGTGTTAAAGAGGATACATGGAGGGCTACATGGAAGTGAAGGAAACTAGTGAGGTTTCAGCCCCGATTAGTTAGATTTAGTTGTTTTAATAGATGTGCCTATGGATGAGCCCAGGCCCTCAGATGATCATCTCAGACAGAAGGAAGCCCAGAGAGCTACAAAAAGCACTGCTTTAGTCCCTGGTGCTGGATCGCCTGACAGCAGTTTTGGAGAAAGAAGAGACTAAAATGAAAATATGCTACTTTTAAAACTACAATAACGACAACTTTAAAGCTATTTTTGTAAATGCCAAGAAGAAAATAGTTTAACAGATGTTTCTGCCTTGTAAGAATTGACACAAGCCAACTCTCAGGAGTCATTTCCTAGAAAGAAGAACTGGCCCAACACAACTGGGAGTTTACTAAATAATCAACTTTACTTTTCAAAATATTTTTGAGTCCTACAAATGGACAAAGCATAACAACAACAAAAAAAAACCCTACAGCTGTTCTTTACAATATTACTCTATGAATAACTTTATCAATTTAGGAGATAAAGAGTTCTCAGAAACAGTAAATCAGATTGGAGAAGTCACAATGAACGAGGAGACATAAGAGTTCACATAAAAGAAGACTGAACTGAAGTCTTTGAAAAATCCCAAATTATCTCCTATAGAAGCCATACTTACAGGACACACTTGCATCAGCATTTTTTTTTTAAGTTTATTTACTTATTTTAATCGAGAGCATGTGCTAGCAGCACACAGCACAGTTGTGGGGCTTGATTCCACAACCGTGAGATCATGACCTGAGCAGAAACCAAGAGTCAAGAGTTGGACACACAACTGAGTAAGCCACCCGGGTGCCCTGCATCAGAATTTTTAATGAAGCTCCCTAGTGGAGAGGCTGGATTGCTGAAGGGATGATCCTGGTGATTAACTCACCTGAGGCTTGTAGTGGTAATCCCCTTGGAGTCCAAAAACCAGGAGTCCTTAGTAAACTACAGAGTGCAGTCTCTCCACGATGAAGCCCTGCTAACTGACTTTACACAAGACTGATCTATGTACTTCTGATCAAACAGCTCAATGACCATTCATTAATTTACCACAGCAGTCACATTATTTCAGTAATTAAGTACCTACATTCCTTTCCAAGGCTTCCCTTGTTCCAGATTCAACAAGTCCGTGTTTCAGAATGATTAAGAACTCAGACTTGAAGTTCTGACCATTCCAGCTCTGACACCGGAATGAATCCCAGCTCTACCGCTTACTAACAATTTAACAATTGAGCACGTTTCTTAGCCTCTGTGGAACCAAGTTCCTTTATTTGTACAATGGGGCCAATAACAGTTTCCACTCCAGAGTGCTGTTATAAAAATTAATTGAACTAATACATATAAAGCACCCAGAACGGTGTCTGACACACAGTAGTGATCAACCATTTTGAGCTGTTAGTTAGCAAGATATTTAAGAACCCATATTTTTTCAGCACAAAGTTGCTTGGTAAGTATGAAATGGAAGATCCAAGGAAGTAGGGTAGTGGTAGTGTTTCATACATTCAGTTTTTAATAAAGCTAAACTAACAAGTGTGTCTTTATCTCCGAAATCTAGAATCTCCCTTAATGGAGCAGTTACTAAAAAATCAAGCAGATCTTCACATTCTCAGTCTCAATTTTCTAGGCTTTCCACTTTTCTCCATCAGAGCCATTCCTTCTTTGGATGAGTTAATAGCACTGATTAAATTTCATTCAAGTGTGATTCCCTCGAGGCTCAGAGATATTATGTATTGATTGAATCAATCAAACTGCCAGAGTTTTAGAAGCGCTATTATATGGTATATCATATCCTGTTAGATGTCTACTTTAGAGACTACAGCAAACCCTGTCCAATCCTGCTCCCTAACACCTCAACCTGCCTGACTTAACCTCGGATAGGCAAATTCTCAACATGCCTGTGTTGTTCTTCTCTACCTGAGGGCTTAAAATAATTATATTTTAAAGTCTGTTGGAACGATGACATTATATAGGGGAAAGTATATGATTATCTAGGTACGTCCCTATATCCAGTCAGAGTAATCAAACACAAAAACATTTATCTCCCGAACCTCCCAAATCTTCCTTTTGACCACTCTTCTGAGTACCTGTTCTCAAGACATCAACCCATTTTTACAGCGTTCAATCCTCAGGTCAGAAAACATTTTAAATATTGTTTAAAATGTTTTTCCCCAGATAGGATGTATCCAATCAGTAAAAAAAAAAAAACAAAAACAAAAACAAAAACACACACACAAAAAAACCCTGAGCGTACATCCCCAGTGTATGTGTTTTTATATATTAATTATATACATGTACTATTATAAATATCATATTTAATTTAAATATAAACAGTCATTTAAAAGGATGAGATAACCAAGTATTAATAGAAGCTCTAATATTTTAATTTGACATCCCAATAAATCATTTCATACATACCCCAGGGTGACCATACTCTGATTTAGACAGCATTGTTTCAAGTATATGGTACACACCATCCTGTAACTCCTAAATTTAAAAGCCAAAAAATGTGGAAGATACAACTTTGTAGAAATCATGGTAGGATATATGGGTTACCACTTCATTACTGCCCAGGGGAGTAGAAGTCTGGATTCCCCATTTGGCCTCTGTTGAGAGTCAGGGGGAGGATTCCTCATTACTATTGGGTGGGAATAAGAATTCTAGCTCCCACAGGGTGTCCACCAACCTCCCTGGCTGGCACAGATAGAAAGGCCTCATCAACTGTTCCCCATACGGCCTTCACTGTCACCACAGGGCCTTATTATTGCAGTGTGGTGGTATAAGTCCTGACTCTCCACTGGGCCTTCTCTCACACCACCCCCATGGTAAGAGAAAGGCTGTCTCTTTGTTACCACATGGAGATGAAAGTCTGTCTCACTAGTCAGCATTCTCTGACACTAACCTTAGTGTGAAAGTGGAAGCACTCCATTACAGCCAGACAAAGGTTGAGATCTAGGCTTCTCAAATTGGCCTTTACTAGCATGAGTGGAGGAGGGCCATGCTTTTTGTTTGTTTCATTTTGTTTTTCCTGTGGTGTTCAAATGTAGTAGAGTAGCTATTGTGTAAAATTTTTCTAACTTGTAGGCTGCCCCTTTCTTGGTCCTCTGACTTGCAAACACAGGTTTTTATTTGGGCAATTTTTGTCTGTGCCTGTTGGCATTTACCAGTTGCCTACATCTTCATTCCTATCTGGATGTATCAGCCAACAAAAAATTCAGGACACTCACCACCATGGTGGTTCTTGGATTTCAAAGTTGACAGTGCTCTTCCTTCTTCTCTCCACCATACAAAGACTTCTTATATTGTTTGATATATAACACCCAGGGTTTCTAGTTATTTTTAGTGGGAAGGTGAAAAAGCCAATATTTCCAGGAGTGGAAGTAAGATTGGTTTTCTCTGAGATATTTAACCTTCCTGTGTCTCAATTTGCTCATCAACACAATGATAATAATTCTATCAACTTGCAGAGTTGTTAAAATAATTAAGATCTTTTTTTTTTTTTTTTAAGTTAGCCTGGCATATCATATACTCTCTAAGGACAACTGTGTAAAAATGTTTCTAAGAGTTCTGGTTATGTGAATGAATCATTATAATATTATTTCTGTTCACCACTCTGAACTGATGTTATATACTCTCTAAAAGAGCCATCTGTAGGCAAGGTGTCTAAGAGAGCCAGTTCCCCAAATGAATTAGTATAGTGTTGAAAAAAATAAGTTATCCTGCAGCCTGGCACATTCTAGTTACAAAACAAACATTTTAAAAAAGAAAAAGAGAGCTGTTATTATTATTATTACACCAGTAATGACATCAGTGTTTTCAATTTTGATATCAGTAATTATTGATGCAACTGGCTAAAGCAGTTACTGGATCTAAAATAATCCTAGACTAGTCGGTACTTTGACAACTTCCATGAAACAAAGCCATCCTCACAAACTGTTAAGTGATAGACTGCGTAATACAGAGAATCCCTTCCAACCTCAGGAAACCAGAGGCGTACTGTTTAGTCTAAAATAATTTACCCACATAACTGATAAGTAAAAAAGATCTTAGGTCACTACGTTTTGCAATGATTTTGACATTGGTCAGCTGAAACCAACTGAATGGTATTCCAAGAGCAAGAGAATGATAAGGCATAGGTTAGTTTGCCTATTTATGAATGATCAGACTGATCTGCTCACCCTGATTAAATTTAAAAAAAAAAGAGATTTGACTTATTTAGGATAACTGGATTAAGTAAATCTATAGCCGTGATTTCATATACTTAGAGCTTTAAAAGTAATAAAATATTATCATCAATGATAGTGACGAGGATTATAATACTAACCATCATGATCAAGATAATAGCAATCGAAGAGATGTCATTAATACATATCGGATGTAACTGCTTAGACAACCAAACGAACCATACAACTTGGTGGTTTTTTTTTTCCCCTATGAACTTACACACATTTCTTGTATTTACCATATTACTACACGATAGAGCAACCCTTGACTAAGAAATTTAAAGTAAGGTCACCACAGGATACTGGCCGAGGAGAAGGTAGGTGGTTAGTATGGAAGGAATCTTGCCCTGATGACCCGTCTGTGCTCCTCCAGTTTGGACAAGAGTAAACACCGTTACCACACAAAGTCGTGGGGATCAATGTTGGCAGATACAATTTAAAATTGTCTCTGTACAGCAAAAAAATAGAACTGTATTTTCTTATCAGTGTGATTTTGAGATAATGATAATTTAATTTCAGTCTCTTTATTTATTAATTGTCTATAGACTCAGAAAGAACCTCCCTCACAAAAAGCCTTTCTCAACAAAGTAGGCAGGCAGAGAGGTTTCTCACAGCTGCTCTCAGCGGTGCTCAGATCGCTCAAGTGAATTACTGGAAACAATGGATACTGAGAATAAAAGAAAAATGATTGGAGAGAATAGAAGTTGATAGCATTGAAATAAAAACCTTCCAGTGGGGCAGACCTGTGTGGAACTGCATGTCTTTGCATATTTCCCCAAGGAGAGAAGTAAAGAATGGTTTTGCCTGTGAGATGCATTTTAAAACTGTAAAATAAAAGGATCATGTATCAAACCAAATTGTGTTGGCTTGGAGACATATCTTTGCACGATTTTGCATTCTCTACAATATTTTTCATATTATTCATTTACTTTATTCCTCCCTTATGGATGGATGGATGGATGGATAATTTATTGGTACTGACTCAGTAGCACATAAATCTAAACTCCTGATCACTTAAAACCCCTAATGAATCCCCCGGAAAAATATCTGTAAAATATTTTCCCTCATCATCATTTCTGAAATGGTCTGTAATTTAAAGTGTGCTGCATTATTCCTGGACCATTCATTCGGTGTATCTATTGCACACCCCCCCCAGTATTTCCATAAGTTCATTTGTTATTGTCAGAGCACAAATCAACGTCTTATATTGGCTTAAGCACAAGGAATCTATACCAAGTCTAAGTCGGCACCTCTATTCCCAACAACTGGTCACTAGATAGTATTATTTAAGACTCCTGTTGAAATAGCAAAGGTACAGACAACATTGTACAATGAGCTCTATTCATGTGAATAACATAGTATTAGAAAGATGAATGGGGGTTAAAGGTAGATAACTGATAAGGAAACAACTAATTTTTGATAACGATTTTAAATAAAATCCTTGGCTTACAGGAGAACCTAAGTTGTAACCCTAGAAAAAAAGAGCTATACTTAAAAACACCTTTTGAACTAGGTCTGTTTTGCACCCTAACAAAGCAAGACCTTTTTAAAACCTGATCTTCTCTGTCACAGCTAACCAAAAGAAAAGTCTCACCATGTTCCAAAATGAGCTTCACTATTTGGGGCAAGGTTACTTTTAGTCTCAGTTTCCACGTCTCTGTCACTTTCTGAATTATCCCATCAGGCCCTAGATTTAAAGGCATTATGGCAAATCAGTGGTAAGTATAAAACAGAAGCTAATTTTTGCAATTACAAAAACTCCTTTGGGGGAGCCTGAGTGGCTCAGTCGGTTGAGTGTCTGACTTTGTCTCAGGTCATGATCTTGTGGTCTGTGGGTTTGAGCCCCACACATCAGACTCTGTACTGACAGCTCAAAGCCTGGAGCTGCTCCGGATTCTGTGTCTCCCTCTCTCTCTTCCCCTTCCCAGCTCATGTGTTGTCTCTCTCTCTCTCTCAAAAATAAACATTAAAAAAAGCTTTTTTTTAATTAAAAATAAAACAAAAAACTCCTTTGTTAGTAGATATTATTTGACTCAGGAATATAACCACGAATCGTTTTGCTTTTCTAGAGCACATTCCATTTCAAGGAATTTAAGAAATAGTCCCTTTGGGTGCTCCTGTGTGGCTCAGTCGGTGAAGCATCCAGCTCTGAATTCCAGATTAAATCATGATCTCATGGCTTTGTGGGTCTGAGCCTTGCATCAGGCTCTGCACTGAGCATGGAGCTTGCTTGGGATTCTCTCTCTCCATCTCTGCCCCTCCTCTGCTCACATGCTCTCTCTCACTGTTTCTCAAAATAAATAAGATAAAACTTAAAAAAAAAAAAATGAGTCTCCTTTGAAATAAGATCCATGATGGTAAATAGTTGGGACCATTCCAATAAGAGAAAGTAATGCTGCCTAAGATTTTTGTTGACTAAGAAAAAGTGTTCTACCTAATTTCTTGTTATGCAACAACTGCATGACTTCTTCTTTGATTTGAAATGATAATGTCACTCTGGGATCCCAGGACACTTTAAGAATAAGGGACTCTGCATCTGAGATCAGCTGTGTGGTTTTTAAAAGTGCACCTTTTGGGGCGCCTGGGTGGCTCAGTCGGTTGAGCGTCCGACTTCGGCTCAGGTCACGATCTCGCGGTTCGTGAGTTCGAGCCCCGCGTCGGGCTCTGGGCTGATGGCTCAGAGCCTGGAGCCTGCTTCCGATTCTGTGTCTCCCTCTCTCTCTCCCCCTTCCCCATTCATGCTCTGTCTCTCTCTGTCCCAAAAATAAATAAATGTTAAAAAAAAAAAATTTTAAAAGTGCACCTTTCAAGGAGACACTGTAGTCCATGCCAATTTCTTCTCAACAGATGCCACCAAATCCATCTATTTCTGCTTTGATACCTGTCTCTCTGAGCACCACCTCTGTTTAGGCATTTCTTCACAGCATTTGTATCCAGCAAGATTCAAAGTTCTTTTCTCATTCTGATTTGTTTTGCTGCATGATTAAGAAGAGTCAACATGTAAGGAGACGTATGTTGTGACAGGCACTATTCTAAATGCTTTGAATATGTGAGTTCACTTAATCCTTTGAGGTCAAAACTATTATTATTTTCATATTACAAGTGAGGAGTCTGAGGCATAAAGAGCTAAATATCTTAGTAAAAGTCACTCAGGGGATGCCTGGGTGGCTCAGTGGGTTAAACACCTGACCCCTGATTTCAGCTCAGGTCACAGTCTCATGGTTGTGAGATCCAGCCCTGCGTCAGGCTCCATGCTGAGCCTGGAACCTGTTTAAGATTCTCTCTTTCTTTCTCTCTGCACCCCCCTTATGGTCTCTCTCTCCCTCTCTCTTCCTCTCTGTCTCTCTCCCTCCCTCTCCCTCCCCCCCCCCCAAATAAATAAATAAAAGCCACTAAGCTAGGGAGCAATGTAGGCAAATTTGAACTCAGGCAGTCTGTATTCAGAATCCACTCTTAAGCACTACTCTTTTGCCTTGATATTAGGGTGGCCAGAGAATATATGAGACATCCAGTTAACATTTAGTATCAGATAAACAATCAGGCTTTTTAGTATAAATATATCCAATATATTGCCTGAGGCATCTTTATACTTAAAAATTATATTTTGCGGGGGGGGGCGGTGCCTGGGTGGCTCAGTCGGTTAAGCATCTGACTTCGGCTCAGGTCATGATCTCACACACCTTGAGTTAGAGCCCCACATCGGGCTCTGTGTTGACAGCTTGGAGCCTGGAGCCTGCTTCAGATTCTGTGTCTCCCTCTCTCTGACCCTCCCCCATTCATGCTCTGTCTCTCTCTGTCTCAAAAATAAGTAAACATTAAAAAAAACTTTTTAAATTATTTTTAACCTAATATTCAATTGCAACTGGGGTATTCTGTATTTTTATTTGATGAATCTGGCAGCCCAGCAGGGGACTGCCATTTAGACTGACTTTTCTTCTCCTACATAGTCTCTAAGACCTTCAGCAGTGGCTTGGCAATTGCCAAGGCTTTTTCCTAATTCATCACCATAGGGTTCCTTAGCTGCTTGCTAAATGACAAAGCTTTAGAGAGAGTTCTCAATATTATATAGATCAGGGCTTGAAAACCTTTTTCTGAAAAGGGCAAGATAATAAATGTTTAGGTGTTCTGAGTTGTACAGTCTCTGTCTCAACTAGTCAACTCTGCCAATATAGCAGGAAAGCCACAGACAATACATAAACCAACAAGTGTGGCTATGTTCAAATAAAATTTATTTCCAATGATAGGCAGCAGTTCATGATATTTGCCTCATTAACACTAGTTTACTGTTCCCTGCCAGAGACAGACACTCCTGTAAGATTTGGTGAGCTGAGTTCCCCATCTGAAAGCAATCAACCCAACCAAAAGACACCACAAGAACATAAGCTCTGTCTGCAAGTTATCTTCTATTTAGTGCAAGAAATCTTCAGTGGAGAAATTGCCTCTCAGTATCTTCCAAAATGCGGCCAGCCCTTATCTCATATGATAGTCACATCATCTTAGGAAAGAGGTCTCATCAAATACAATCTGAATGAAAGGCAGGTGCCGGGTCTTGCAGCAACTTTTGTATGTGTCCCTGAGATGGAGTTATCTATAATTACCCCCTGTTTTCATTTCCATACTACTCAGAGAAGCCTGTTTCCTTGCATCTTCTACTTCCTCTCTTCTTCCCTTCAATTTACTTAATAGTGTGAAGCTGAGCTCTTTGCCCACTGTTTTAGTCCTTCTGTTTCTACTGCATTTAAATCCTTAACTGCCAATTCCTGACCTTCTGTGGCCCAAAAATCTCATAGTTCAGCCAAATCCAGAGGCTTCCCTCTGTTTCATTCCCTGTTTCATCATTCTGCCATGTTTACAGCTTTGAATTGCTTGTCTCTCAAATCACTGTCCTTCCTTGGAATCTGAGAATGAGCTCTCTGTTCTCATCTTACATCTGTGACCGTTTTCTCAGTCTCTACAGTAAAGTGTCTGCATTCATGGCCAGAGAATTCTCTCTGTTCTTCTAGGTGGCATCTCTTTCCTTTCTGCTAGAATTTATGCTGGCCCTGTGATTTACACTGACCAATGGAATGAAGCAGAAGTGGAACTGTTTCAATTCCAGATCAAATTCTCCAGAAACCTGGCAATTTCTGCTTCTACTCTCTGAGAGCCTATCGTTACCATGATGGTTGCCTAATTCCGTGGGTAAAGCAAACTCAATATATCCTGTCTGGGACTGAAACATGACTCCCTCGTCCACAAGTTTATATGTTGAAGCCCAATCCCCAGTACCTCAGAATGTGACTGCATTGGGGGATAGGGCCTTTAAAGAGGGGATTAAGTTAAAATGAGGCTGTTAGGGTGGGCCCCAATCCCATTTGACAGGTATTTTTGTAAGAAGAAAATTCGAAGTACAAAGAGACATCAAAGGTGCACACACAGAGGTTGATGACACAGTGAGAAAGAAGCCATCTACAAGCCATGGAGAAAGACCTCAGAAGAATCCAAACCTGCTGACACCTGTACCTTGGACTTCTAGCCTGCATAACTGTGAGACACTAAGTTTTTGTTGTTTGAGCCACCCAATCTATTGTATTTTGTTTTGGCAGCCCTAGCCAAGACAGATGTATCCCAAACCTTGCTAACCAACGCTATACAGCACAACTTACCTTGCAATCTGCTTCTCCTCCAATAGTCCCTATACCAGTAGTAATTCATTGGAAGCCAGCCTACTTAGCTAGTGTTTGTTCTCCATTTGAACTTTAGCCACTATAATATTCTTCTAACATACACAAATATAAATTCACGTGGATTAAGAATCCAAATGGAAAAAGTTAAAATTTCACGCTTTTAGAAGAATTGTAAGACAATGTATTTTATCACCTCAGAATAGGGAAGAATTTCTAAAATAAGTCACAAATAACATCAGCCATAATGAAAATCATAAGTGAAATTAACTACATCAAAATAAAATATTTTCGTTTAAGAAAATTGACCATAAACAAAGTGAAAAAAGTCACATACATGAGGAAAATATCAGTAACACGTGTAATTAATAAAAACAATATTTGGATGATATTAAAAACGCAATTTGAGTAAGCACCAAGAAAATTAAAAATCCAATTGAAAAACGAGCACAACAAACAAACGTTAAGTTCGCAATAGTGGAAATTTAAATGTATAATAAAATAAAACTCATCTCACTAGTTATCTAAGAACTACAAAATTAAAAATCATGTGGTATTCCCTTTCAACTAATTCAATTCACACCTAAACAAAAATAGAGACAAATACAAGCACTGGTGAGGGTGTAGCTCAACTGGAACACACACATATTGTTAAAGGGAGAACCAACTGTCAATAATACAACAAATCTGAAAAGATGCATATGGTTCCAGGACCCAGGAACCACACTCTTAGTTTAGAATGGATTTTCACTTATTAACTCTACACTCTAATGGCCTCGGGAGCTTTTTGTTTGTTTTATCTTTAATACTAGTACCTGATCAGTGGCCCAGCACAAATGAGTAAGAATCTCTAAGGGTGAGGCTCAGATGAGGATGAGGGGGATTGCAATCTCCAACCATTGCTAAAACCACTGTCCTCCCAAAAATGTCACACAGGTGCATAGGAGACACCTCTAGGAATACTCACTGCAATATTATCTGTCATAACTCACAATTAGAAACAAAACCAATGTTCTTCCTCAGGAAAATGGATTAATAATTTGTGGCATAGTCACCCAGTGGAATAATACAGAACAGTTAAAATTAACAAGCTAGTGTTGTATAATTCAATATGAATAACCCCTAAACCATGGCTTTAAGTAAAAATGTATTCAGAGTTATATGTATACTACAAATTTAAATATATATAGTTATAAATACTAGAAATTTAATATTTAAATTAAAATTAATAGATCTAAATACCAAAAATTTAAACATATTATAGTTAGTACTTTTTTTTTTATAACTACCTAACATATAGAAACTTTGGGGGAATGGAAACCATCAAAGTTGTACACCAGAATAGTGATCAAATCTGAAGAAGAGCCAAGGGGACAGCCTTGGAGAGGCATATAAAAGAAACTTTTAGTTCTACTGTATCTTTAAAATGTTATGTAAGCCCAGCTATACGGATGCAAATGTGGCAAATGTTCAGAGTTGATTAAACTGGGGAGTGATGCTGTAGGTGTATATTTGAAATATTTCAAAAAACACAAGAGGAAGGGAGGGAAGTTGGAAGGAGACACTTAGAGAAGGCTCATCTTTGGAAATTAGGCCAAAGATAAATGGTATTTCTACTACAAAAGTTGCATGGAAAGTCAGTTAAACTTTTAAAAATTCACATTTAACCTTGAACTCATCATCAGTGGATAACAACCGTAAGGTTTTGAACATTTGTCTGGACAATGGACCTTTTATTGATCTTTCCACCCTATACCACTAAAAGCCCTAAAAACGGTGACTATGTCAAGTATGAACTACCTAGTCTTATTGACCAGAGAGACAGAGAGACAGAGAGACAGAGAGACTGAGTTTGAAATGATACTTTGCAACTAAAATACATATTAAAATCAAAATGTTTTCTTCATAGATTCTTTGGCCTAAGCCTTCTACCTGTAGATCACATTTTGGTATAAAAATTATATTGTTCTTTGACATCATTGTGAACTTCTCCATTAATGTTCCTTGATTATTGTCGTTATTTTGCTTCTCATGGTCTTTATGTTTCATTTGTCTTCCCACCAGAAATTTTGACTCCTCATTGAAATCTAGCTTTCTCCTTCAGAAAGAGTTGGTTGGTACCTCTTCAGCTTAGTGATTAGCAAGATTGATCATATTTTTGCTACTGAATTTTCAATAGTGTAGTGTGACGACTGCTGGCGTCACTACTTCTCCACTAGAACTGTTAACTCCTTGAGATCAGGAACCATGACTCCTTAGGCGGGGTCTCTGTGTCTACTTCTGACAGACACCCAGACAGCCTGCATTTTCAGAAGTGTCTTTCTTTTTTTAATTACGTTATGAATTTTATGAATGTTTATTTATCTTTGAGAGATAGAGACTGAGCGTGAGCAGGGAGTGGCAGAAAGAGAGGGAGACACAGAATCTGAAGCAGGCTCCAGGCTCTGAGCTACCAGCCCAGAGACCAACGCAGGGCTCGAACCCACAAACCATGAGATCATGACCCTAGCTGAGGTCGGACGCTTAACCGACTGAGCCATCTAGGCGCCCCATACAATCTTTGTTTTAAAATAGACTTTGTCTAATTTAAGCATTCAGAACTGAATAGGGGCACCCCCTTTTTCAGAAGTGTCTTGTGAATGCCTCCTCCTCAAGTTAAGTTGCCACACTGGTTTATTCATTCATTTAGGGCAGTTTATACTTTAATCAGTTCTCTGTTCTTTGCGTGCTTTTCTGACCTTTCCCATTTCTTATTCCATAATTTTAACTGATCCCTACAATAATCTTTCCATCCTGTGAATATCTATGAGACTTGTTCATAACCTTGGATTTAATGTTTGTTATGACTATGTCTTTATGCATACAAGTCAGATCCTTCTAGAGGACAGAATCATTGCTTTCTCTCTCTACATCCTCAATGACCCAAGATTTCTCAAAATGCCACCCTGACCACATGCACTGAAATAACTTGGGGACACTTTTCATAAAGCTTATTTTTAGCCTGCCTTCCAGAATTTCTGAGTCCAAGATAGATAGAATTAAGGCTCAGACTAATGCATTAGGTATTTTCATGGCAAGGGATTTATATACTTTAACAAATTCAATCCTAAGAATAAGTATTTAAAAAGGTATTAGTATGCTTATTTTATAGATGAGAAATTGAGAATTAGAAAGTGTGTAGCATGCTTTTTTGAAGTCAAATTGCCAGGGTTCAAATTTCAATTTGATTACTTAATAGCCCTGTGATTTAGAGGCAAGCTTTTAATATTTTGGTGTGTACATTTCTTCTTTTAAAGTATGCATTAAAAAATGACAGCTATCTCATGAAAGTGTTGCAAGGGCTAAATGAGAATAGACAAGTTCTCTGAAAAATGCTGTGACACACAATCGTCCGCAATAAATCTTTGCTTGGGAGATCACTGAATCCCGCACTAAGCAATAGAGCAACTGGGATTATCTTAGACCAGGGCTCAGAAACTTTTTCTATCAAGGGCTAGAGAGTAAGTAAATAGGTTAGGCAGTACAGGTCAGGCAGTCTGTTTCAACTATTCAACTCCTCCCTGGTAGTAGAGAAGCAGTCATTAACAAAATGTTTTTTAAAAAGAAAGAAAAAGAAAGAAAGAAAGAAAGAAAGAAAGAAAGAAAGAAAGAAAGAAAGAAAGAAAGAAAGAAAGAAAGAGAGGAAGGGAGGAAGGAAGGAAGAAAGGCTGTGGATGTGTGTTCTGATAAAAATTTATGGACATGGAAAGTTGAATTTTATGTAACTTTCGTATGTTAATAAATATTCCTCTGAATTTTTTCAGCCACTAAAAAATACAAAAAACAAAACAAAACAAAAAACCTTCTCAGCCCCCAGGTAGTAAAAGAAAACAAACAAACAAACAAACAAACACACACACACAATGGCTAGATTTGGCCAAGATACTGTAGTTTGTGGAACCCCCCTTTAACTATTAGGTTTCCAAGCTCCTGATATAACACAGCTGCCTGAGTGAACTTTGAATGCAAAAGCTAGTTAGCAACTATCAGTTAATGCAACATAATTTCCCCAAGGTTTCTGCTTCAATCTCTTAACACTTGTATAAAAAGAAATTAAGGAAAATGGAATCCCTCGTCACCTCCTTGGTTTTGTATCCTTTGAAGCCACACACACTCTATCTGAACCTTTAATTTGTTACTCACCTCTTCTCAAAATCATCCTCTTCTCTTCCTACCTCTACCAGCCTCTTTCCCTGGTATATTCAAATTGAGATCCTAAATCAAGATTATCACGTATAACAATGGTGGCTTGTGTAACTCATCACTTACTTGTTCTTCCCTTCAACTAATCCAAAATGTACTTTTAAAAAAAGTGCTAATAGAGACTGAGTCTGCCTAGCCCACTCAGACTCAAGATATGTGTGCCTTGGGCTTGCTGATTACAGGACAAGCCCCCTGCCTTTCAGAGATCCTTCTATTAAATTGCAGGCAAGGCGATGCAAGCAGAATCTGCTGGCAACCATTTCCAGTGAAACAAGCATAACTGAATAAAAAGTCCATGAATTAATTCAATTCTACTATGTAACTCACACTAGGATCTGGACAGAATGGTGATAAAATTATTAACACAACAGATGATTGCTAGAGCAGAATTTGGCTATCATTAATCCATTTAGATAAATATTTAGATAATTCTAATATCTAAGTAATTACTAATACTGAATGCAGGTGTGACTGAGAGTCTTGAATGTAAAAGCTTATAAAAGATAATTTTATAGCAGAAGAAAATAATTCAGTGAAATTTTAACTAATCAGATATGGCATGCAGTTTTTTAAGTTTATTTATTTATTTTGAGGAAGAAGAGAGGAAGAGAGAGAGAGAGAGAGAGAGAGAGAGAGAGAGAGAGAATCCCAAGCAGGCTCTGTACTGTCAGCACAGAGCCCGATGTGGGGCTCAAACCCACGAACTGTGTAATTAGGACCTGAGCCAGAATCAAGAGTCATATGCTTAATGTATTAAACCACCCAGGCATGCATTTTAAAATAAACTTTATACCTAGAAAGAATTTTCAAATTGAACCTAAGTATCTCCTCTTGATTTAGAGGCACGACAAAGCCTTCACTCTCCCATGCACCATCTGAAGAAATCCCTCAGTGCCATTACAATCCATTAGTTGGTTTTTTTCTTTTCGTTTGTTTTTTTTGTTGTTGTTGTTCTTTTTATTAAAGTGCCGTCCCTGCAAATCCCCAGTGCCATCATCCAAAGGCCAAAAGTCAGGGTGATTTTACAACTCTGAAATAGCTGGATTTTGTTAGCACAGGGTATTTCAACATGGTCTCTGCTCTCTCATAAGACATAGCCGTAAATGAATATGGCTTTTAAATGATAACCATAGTGAATACTAGTGCCTCAGTGCAGAATTATCACAAATATACAAACATCTCACATTTGTGTCCAACATGAACTGGAGACTACCAAGAACACTAAAAAAAAGGCACTTAATTGGGGGCACCTGGGTGGCTCAGTCGGTTAGCATCCAGCTCTTGATTTCAGTTCAGGTCATGATTTCACTGCTCATGAGATCAAGCCCGGCATCGGGCTCTGTGCTGACTGCATGGATCCTGCTTGGGATTCTCTCTCTCCCTCTCTCTGCCCCTCCCCGACTTGCTTTCTCCCTCTCTATCAATAAATAAATAAATCTACACATTAAAAAAAAAAAAAGCACATAAAGATCTCCTTTCCATAGTTTTCCAAGCTATGGTTTCAAGACAGAGTGCTAAACCCAAATCACTGTTCTATATCCAGTTGAGAGCTCATTTACTTAACTTTGAATATAAATAGCAATGATCAGCCTTAGTGTTACTATGAACATTCTAAGATATTATGTGAGAATTTTCATTAAGCACCTCATGTTAACATATGGAGTCTTGGTTCCCCTTATTCCCTTTACCTATTCATATTACTTATCTATGAACAATTTGTGTACTCACCTGACTTTCTGTCCTTCATCTGATCAAAGAGAAAGGAGAGAAAGAATCTCTGGATGATAATAGGCAGAAAGGAAGTCAGTTAATTTGGACTACAATCAATGTAAAAAGATTAGCAACAAAGTCTATTCTCAGTCCTGACCCAATGTCATCTGGGTTCAGGTTCATCAGACTGCAGAATGGAAATGATGAATCAGCCAAAAAAATTATCTCAATCCCGAAACCTCTACAAATTTCTTTCCTGAATTACCTTTATTTTGACCCCAAGTGTCTCATCTTGTAGACACCTTCTCACTGTTCCTCCTCTCACCCTGAATCAACCAAACCTCTGCCTATAGCAGGCTCAATTTAGATGGCATTTAACTAAATACCTTGGATTGTAGTTGCATCACCTATAATCTATAAAATCCTTAAAGGCCAAGTTTATGTCTGCTCCATCTTTGTGTTTATAGCACATACTTGACCCAGAATTGATGTTCAAATTTTTTTTTTTTTGCTGGCTGTTTGAGTAAACATATCAACTAAACCATTCAGTCGAGTGAGAACTATTTGACTAATTCATGACTTGACAGAACTGCCTAGCTGACCTGATTTATTTCGTTTTCCCTAATCAAGACATACAGAATGTTTGGATCTGATATGCATGTTTAGATAAAGATTCAGGACATGCCAGTTAGTCTCCTACTCTTTCTGATTATGCCACACACTTGTGTTTGCTTCCCTTAAATTCGTATTTCTAACCATTATTACAAAGTTAATAAAAGGAATATAAAAAAGTTGTATCATTAAATTTTTTACAGGCATAATAAAGGTGCTTATTTTCATGCCTGTAAAGGGTATCTAATTTCTATTTCATTTTTCTTCTGAGTTCTTCAAATATACCATAGGCTTTACTTTATTGGTTTTTGGTTTCCTCATTACAGACAAAGTGCTTCGATAGCATAGGATGGAATGAAATTTGCCCAAGGACAAAGAGATGGCATTAGAACTCAGGTGCCCTGGCTTGGCTTTTAGTTCATTGTTTCTTCCCACTTTAAAAGGTAATAGAAATCTTTCTCTGATGTTTCTAGGACCAGAAGTGCCTGGGAAAAAAAAGAGTTGGCTTGTCAAATTTTATTTATATACTCTGAGAAACTAGTACACATGGAATCTTTCAACTCCTCCCAATTTCACAATTATTTTGGATACCTCAGTACTTTTACAATTGAGATTATCCTCCTTTTGTCTTGATATGTAAAAATCATAAGCCAAAAAAACCATTCCGCTATACCAAGTATTCATCTACTGTTAGATTATCTCTTTTAATCAAGGTTATATGACCCTTTCCAGGAAAGAGAAATCCATAATAATTAGTACTAATATTTTAATTTTGTATAGAGCTTTTAGGTCAAACAAAAATATTAAATAAAAGGATATGGTCATCATGGCAAATAAAACCATAAACATAAATAAACTTCTGTTCACAGGACATACATGGCAAAGAAGATAAGCCAAACCACTATTTTATGCCATGTCTTTTTCTGACATAATCTAGGTCTGACAAATACCCAGGCTTATTCTCAGGATTTAGTCTGGTTTCAGGAAAGCAAAATAACATTTTCAAGACAGTACATTGGCATGTTTGCAGAAACTACAGACTAAAACTGCAAGTTACATATTAACAACTCATTGTCCTATAAATCGCGTATTCACCAACAAATGGTTTGCAAGCATGGAAGGGTTCTGCAATCCCTCAAAGGTAGCTTTTTCATTGCCATATCCCTGTCTCTAAGAATATATCCTATTTCAGCTGTGAAGACTTGAAGATGACCTTAGTATTCTGCCTTATTCTACCTTAATTTTCTTTTCAGTGAAAGATTACTTAGAAATGTTAGCCACAAATACGCACTTCAAAATCATTAATATTAATGAAGGAACATTATGCCTTAACAGAGAACAGCAGAGGGCCAGCTATGACCCACTGAGGACTTGTCACAGGCTCTTGTTTCTGAAACACTGGGACACCGGTTCTTGTTGTTTTTTCAGCACTGACTGCTATTTCCTTTATGTGGACTTAGTAGGCATTAGTTAGTGAATTCTGGATGCAAACCACATTAAGGAGAATTGTTTTTTCCCCCTCAAGCATAAGTAAATTTAATGAGAAGCCAGGAGGCATTATGATACACCAAGATATTATAACTTATCAAACCTTTATTAGAGTACCCAAGACATCCAGCTCTGGTTGGAATTTATTGTGTGGCCTTGGATTGGTCCCATAATAGATCTAAATCTCAGTTTCCGCACCTTTTATTTTTCTATGGAAAATACTGCCGCCCACCTTACTTATAGCGCTGTGGTACTGATGTCATCAGCTAATGCAGGTAAAAGTGCTGTGGAGAGTCAAAGCTATTATGCAAACATGCCATGGACGATAAAGAGGCCCAAATCAATGCTTGGTTAAGAATTTTAGCATCATATCCCAGCGTACTTTATTTCCAGAATATTGATATCTATATGTAAAAATTATCTACTATTCCTATGTCAACTCACACATTTCACAGGAATAAAATCAACTACATAAACAAGTTACAATTGTGGAGTTCAGACACCAAAGAAAAAGACAGAGATTAAAGGGCACTTTATTATTTTGTTAAAGGGCACTTTAAAAGTTTATGAAAATACAAGTACCATCGTATGATTTTTCAGAAACACAGAAAAAAAAATCCACTCCAAAAAAAGACTTCTCTGTAAGTTTTAGCCAAGGGGTCACTAGCAGATCTTCTTTCCTCACATTTTTTTGGATCATGATAAAAAATTATTAATTTGGGTTATAAAAAGATACCTATAGGATGTGAGAAACACATTCATTACCTTCTTAATTCTAGAAATGTATGTCCAGATACCCACCACCTCTTCACACACACACACACACAGGAGTACAAAGAGGGACACAGGACATGGGGAGAGATTTTTAGTTCAGCTATTTTGAGAGTCTCCCCTCTGCTTCTCCCACAGTCAGGAACACAAAAAATACTATTATGTCTCTTTATCAACACAAAGATATCTAGAGTAACTCACAAAGCGTTTATCTAACTGGAAACATTTTTTTCTTTGGTGGCATCAGATCAATCGTTTTGAAGAAGTTTTTTTCTTACCTTATTCCTTACATTATCCCTTCTGTGCAAGTACGTGATTTCAGGTCTTAAAAAGCAGAGATTATACTATGTGAGTCTTTGATTGGTATTTGCTTGCCCTGATAATCTGATTTCTAGGCCAGAGATGTTTCAATAATCCCACACTGCCAATATAAGCACAGGAAATGATAGATTCTCTAAATTGATTTATTCAAGAGCAGAATGTGAGAAAGTAAGTAAATCTCACTGGGGGTTCTGAAGCAGACATCTTGATTGTCAGTCAGTCCTGGAAACCAGTTTTCACATCATCCATTAACATATCATGTAAACTTCAGTGAAAATAAATAGTGCACAGTCTACATTTATCCAAACAATGGAACCAGAGTATTTTTGCAGAACTTTAAACATTCTTTAGTATTTAATATAACAAGAAAAATGAAACTATTTTAGTTAGCAATATAAACCACACTATTACAAATTAAGCACATGCCTACTTAACAAAGGAAGAGGTTAACATGGTGATGTGTATGCAACATGGGACAATTCAAGCCAATTGAAAAATACACATTTTAATGTCAGACGTCAATGTTTCCAGACTGTTTCATTTCTAGTATCTTTGTCAGTGACATCTGTGGCACTTTTCCTTGCTAATCATCTACATGTCCATCACAAAGGTGATATCCTGTCATAGTAGACAGACTACGAGAGAAAACAGAGTTGAGTTTAAATCATGGCTCCAACACCTAAGAACTGTGTTATCTTGAGCAATTTGTCTGATCTTGCTGAGCCTTAGTGTCACATCTTTAAATAGGAATATACAATCAACTCTGTCGACTTCTGAGAATTAAGTGATACAAAGTACTGACCACAATGTGTGACATAACTAGTCTTAGTACTGAGGGGTCAGAATAGTTATCTCCCTCCTACGTCACGTCAGGGGTATTCAAGGGTTATAACTCATTCCTTGATGCACCAGTTAAGCTCATAGCATGCTACCTTTCTAATTAATGGTTTAATTGAATACAACTAAGCTTGATAGCTCAAAGGGTTCAAGTATACAAGAGCCCATACTCATAAAACATAATGAAGGAATTAACACAAACTTACAGAAGGAAAAAATACCATTAAAAAAAAAAAAAAAGCAAAGTACAAACTTGCTAAAAAAACAAAGAAAATTAAAATAAACAAGCACAGGTATATTGTTTTCACCCATTTGCCATTTGATTCACAGGAACTTTTTTGTATATTTTTCATGTGTTTTCACTCATATGTGGAAATTGAGAAACTTAATGGAGGACCATGGGGGAAGGGAAGAGGAAAAAACAGTTTCAAACAGAGAGGGAGGTAAACCATAAGAGACTCTTGAATACTGAGAACAAACTGAGGGTTGATGGGGGTTGGGGCTAGGGAGGGGGTAAATGGGTGATGGGCATTGAGGAGGATACTTGTTGGGATGAGCATTGGGTGTTGTATGTAGGCAATGAATCACGGGAATCTACCCCCAAAACAAGAGCACACTGTATACACTATATGTTAGCAGACTTGACAATAAATTTAAAAATATTAAAAAATAAAGAAATAAAATTGTAACACACAGCAGAGGTGAAACTATGAGAAAAAGTATACAGAAGCAAAAGGCTGCTGACATTTGTTCAAGCCTTCTAAAAAAATAAGTTGAATGTTTAAAACATGAATACCTTCATGGGGCACCTGGGTGGCTCAACTGGTTAACTGTCCAACTCTTGTTTTGGCTCAGATCATAATCTAACGGTGCAGAGCTCTAGTGTAGAGCCCGGTTGGGATGTGTTCTCTCTCTCAAAGAAAACTAAAAAAATAAATAAAAATAAAATAAAGTAAAAAGAATAATGTCGGACTCTTTGACCTATTATCTAACATTTGAATTTATTTTCTAAGCTTTTCTAATATTTTATTTCTAAAATTTGAGAACTGTTATATTCATGGAAAATACCCTTCAAAGCATAAACTATATAACAACACCAAAATTGACATAAGTTACGTCCCACAAAGGAAGAATGGCACAGCAAAAATTTCATTTCATTCGATAGATATTTATTTGCATATGCCAGGTCCTATTTTAGGGCTGGGGATACAGTATTGAGAAAGACAGACAAGTCTCTGCTGTCGTGGAATTTATATTTTAACTGAATAGAGAAATAAATGAGCAACTGAATGAGCAAAATTAGTTACCAGAGGACTAATAGTTACGAATACGGTGATTCTGTGAAGGATAGCATGATAGAAAGTTGGAGGACAGAAAGTAAACTAACATAGATTAAATCATCTGGGAGGTGATTCGTAAGAATTGAATACCAAGAGTGAACCGACGGCTATGTGAAAATCTACAGAATGCTATCTAATCATAGAAAATCATGAAAAAGAGATTCACATAACACAAAACACAGAACATAAGGTTACTTAAGCATTTATTACAATGATAAAAGTTCATCTTACGTAGAAGCTATGCATTAACTTGGCAACAGTAGTGGTACTAATATGGGAGGGGGTGTTTTTCCCTTTATTTCTATTTTTTAGTTTAAAAGTGTACTATTTTCATGCTGAGAAATGTAAGTAGAATTCAACATACCCAAGAGAAAATCATGTGTCTCATCAGTGCTTTTCATATCAGAGTACTGATTATAGTATTTTAGGTAAACCTATGTTTAATACATGTTTTAATTATAGTGATTTTAAATACACAAAGAAACTGATCTAATAATAAATGGAACCAATCCTCAAACATTCTATTAGTCATTACTAATCGTTTTAACATATTGCTAGCTGGCACCCCTCTCTTGCTACACCACTCAAATTTCCCTCCCACAATCATCCTGTAAGACAGTAACAACAAATCCATCCTAATTTTCATCCTGCACTCTTGCAATTTTTTTTTTTTTTTTATCAACATCACTTTCTGGAAAGTAGGTATCTTGCAAGAGAGCAGTAAGTGTATTTTCAAAATAATCTCTCCTACTCATATGTCAGTTCACATCTATTCCTCATCCCTCTCTTGCCCCTACCACCAAAAATATTGGAAATAAAAATGTAAGATTCTTACGAACATTCCTAAGTATACGCGGCATGTCTGTCAGAATATCCTCACTTATAGGTTACAGCCTGTCTAACGTCTGTTCAGAAAATGCAATTAGTTTCTAGAGGTCCAAAGTCAAATACATTGTCTTAGAAAGTAGTTTCAGAGCAAGCCACAAAGCTCTCTACTTGGTAATTTAAATGACTGACCGCTCAATTTATGAGCATTCCCAGCAATAAAATTCAGCCTGAACTTAATAATAGCACATTTTATGTGACAACGATGACAATTACAATCTATAGTTACTGCAGTCGCCCTTTGGTCTGGGGAAAAATGACAGTATTAATTATACACACTTGCCATTTATCAGACTTAACTTGGCAGGCGATTGAGCTCAGGACCATCTCCAACTTGACTTCTACATTTACCATTTTCTAATCCACTGAAACGAAGATAATTAGAATAGAGAAAAATGAGTGGCTCCTTCTTCCACTGGCTTTATCTCTGATTTCATGTACAGTATAGTTCTCAAATCATATTAAATTTATATCGCTAGGTTTAGAAGCCTGTCATTGTTTACTTTCTAAACTCCAGAGCGAAGGGAATAATATTTCCTGGTGAGCTATAGCATGGGATTTAGGCTGTGTGCAACTTTCACATTTTTCTTTTATATCTTATTTTTACGTTTGGACTATTTAGGGAGCTTGGGTCCTTGTTATTTTCCCTGCTAGTTCAGATTACTGATGTACTGAAAACTGAAATTATTTTAAAACATGGAAAAGTACCTAAAGGGCTTCAGATCCATAAAAGGACATAAAACTAGGTCCTAAACTGTCTTATTTTCATTCAATCATTTTTTATGATCTTTATTCAACCATGTATCTGTTTTATTCCATTTTCGTTTTTGTGTTTTACCTCTGTGTGCCTTGCAAGATCCACTATGTGCTATTTAAGATTTAAGACAATTATCAAATCATGGCTTCTGTGTTCAAGTCTTTACAAACTCTTCTTAGAAGGCTTAGGGAGTTACAATTTCTTAAACTCCTATTTTTGTTTTAAACACTTTCCCTTATGAATTCTTACCAAACCTTAAGAAGTATTATCCCTGTGTTTTTAAGAACAATTTTGAGGCTTAGGAAGCTTAAGCAACATTGATATCTGAAGGCAGAAATTCTAGAATAAGCTTCCAGAAGAAGTGGTTAGAGCTATCTCAAAAGTATAAATAAGCAGGGAGTCTCCGCCATGGCTAGTTCCTCCTGGTTTTGTCATTGTTAGACCAGAGCACCTGTTAGAAAGATGATATATCCAGAAAAAATCAAATAGGTAGACATACTTTTGAATATAAAGAATTAGCAAGAAATTTTCCGTCTATACAGACTGTATCTTATATTGAAAACCAGATTATAAAGAGAGTCAAAAAAAAAACAAAACAAAACAAAAAAAAAAAACTGGCACTAGCACAGACCCTGTACTTACTATTCAGGATCCTTGGAAAGTTACTTAACTTGCGTGTTTCAATTTATTCTTTTATAAAATTTCAGAATTGAGTTATATATTCTATAAAGTCCCCCCTCATTTCCAAGAGGTTTGTAAGTGATCATGAAAGTCCTGGAGTGACTGAGTACAGAAAGGGGATGCATCCTAAAAGAGAACCATCCTATGTGTAAGAGAATCTGACTGCTATGTTAGAGTTGGCAGCGAGTTTTCCTATTGTAAGAGGTAGAGACTTGACCTTCAATTTTTAGGAATGGATATCAGCCATGAGATGTAAGGGAATGATCCTAAACCATCCCCAAATTTTAGAAGTAAAATTCAATCTCTTTTGAGGACTGGCCCTTTCCTTTTTCTGGGAAGAATCAATCATTTGAACATTTAGGGGTATGTCTAGGTGAGAAAGTCCTCACCTATTTTTTTTTTTTTTTTTTTTTAGGGAAGTTTAAAACAGTCAACTAACCAACTATAGATGCTTCAGGCTGAAGTTTAGGTATGTTCTGGCCAGTAATGTAAAATGTATACATACAGATATTCTGATTTTTGTAAGTATGAATTTAGACAGAATTGTCTGTGAGAATGTTGTTTGTTCCTGGGCACAGAACATGCCTTTTTTGACTATAATGGCTCTGAAACATTTGTGAGACCAGACAGAGCTGGGGAGGGGACATTATAACTTCTTTTTATTTTTACTTTAAATCAAAGCAGAGGCAAAAGGTCAACTTAATGTGTTATACTTAGTGGATTTTAGGTCAATAGTGAAACTTTTGCACAAGTCCTATTGGGTTTGCCTAGAACTTGGAGAACAGAATCCAATATTCCTAAGAACCCTATGCTAGGCAGAATGATGCCCCCTCCCACCCCAAAGACATATACATTCTAATCCCTGAAGCCTGTGAATGTGTTACACGGCCAAAGGACTCTGTAAGTATGATTAAATTAAGCATCTTGAGTAGAGGAGATTATCCTTTTCTGAAGCCTGGGTTCTGACGTGAGAGACACCAGAATTAAGAACCCCTAATCCTGGGGAAAATAGAGCAACCCTACAACCTGGCTTCAGGCCAGAGTCATTTCTGTCTTCTTCTGCACCCCCAAGACTGTGATAAACTATTGTAAAGTGCTAGAGGGAAATGAAGGAGCAACAAACTCCATAAATACATTGTGGGGAAAGGGTACGATATTTCTAAATGATTCTGGAAGCAACAAGAGCATACTGTGTAAGATCTTTTAGCTTACTCAGGAAACACGGTGAATCGAGTATATAGTGAGAAACATGGCTGAGTATAGTCATGAGACAGGGAAACCAAAGGGACCCCATGAAAGAATAAGCTGGTTTTTCCCTCTGCTTCTTTTCCTACTTCTATTCTTGCTAGTACCTGTACCCTCACCCTATACATATGTTAATGTATGTCCTCCTTGCAAGGAACAAAGAGATAATGGTATCTCTGGAGTCTTCCAGCACAAGAGATGATGTATCTAAGGAGTGATTGGGCAGAAACATCATTATAGCAGGATTCTTGCACAGAGACCAGACACCAAGGCTTTCTTTGTCCAGGGAGCAACTTTATCCATTGTGCCATCACAGGCTCAGTGGGTTCATACCTGAAAAAATGAGCCTCAAATGTAGCAGGATTTAACATTTTATGTAATTTCTACTTCGTTGTCTCCTATATATGGTGACACAGATAGTCTGTTGGACACACTCCAAATTATAGGGTCCTGTCAGAGTTATGCCTATTGATTGGGCCATGTTGCACATTGCCTTCCTTTGTTCTGAGAAGGCCTCCACCACATTCCTTACGGAGGGGCTCCACCACATGATGTGCCTGTTCCAGACTACTGGCTTCAGGGAATAAGTGACTTATTGATAGGAAAAGATAGGATTCAGTAGGCAAAAAGGGATAGGCTAAGACTTAAAGGTCCCAGGGTAGGGAAAAACACATATTTTAAAACATTTCTTCTGGGGGACCTCTGACCTCCAGCAAAACTCCCTCAGGCATAAAGTTCCTCTTAAGAATATAATAGACACCACCTACTTGCCCTCAGGTTTCCCTCGGGAATTTGACAAACAAAAGACCTGACTAAAAATGAGTAGACCATAAAAGGTTTAACCCAAAGTAACTCTATGGCCATAGACCACCCCCCATACAATTGAAATGAGTCAATCAAAAGGAATGACTAGGCATACAGAGTTACCTAGCCAATTAGGGTAGAATCTGAGGAGAAATGAGGGGGGAAAATGGGGAGTAGGGGGCTCCAACCAAAACCCTATAAAACATACGCCTATAGTCAGGGGCATTCACCTTCGAATGCCCCCTCTCTATAAACAGAGTTTCCATACTATTCTTACTTTCTGATTTTATACTCCAATAAACTTTTGCCTGTTACTCATTTTATTCTGTGTCCACCTCTTCATTCTTCCAAGTGGCAAGACAACAAACCCCAATAATGACATAAAGAATCCTGAAACATTATGAAGGTCACTTGGACCCTGTCCAGGGTCCTAACTTGTCCAGGGACCTAACAAGTTCCTGGATACCTGAGAGGACATGTGCACCAGATCACAATCACCAAAACAAACCCCAGACCCCAAGCAAAGATCAGACTCATGCTCCTTTCCTTTCTGAGTCTCCTGGACACTCCATCTGTATCTGCTCTCCTTATCTTCAATAAACTCTGCTTTCACCTCCTGCTGGCTCCAGTTTGATTTCCATCCTGCATGAAGCCAAGAACCCTCCTGCTGGTCCTGTAGGACACCCCTCTGGGCCCTTAGACCTGGCCTGTCTGCGTCAGTCAGAAACATCACTGAGTACATCAGGAGATGCATTTTTTATTTTTACTTCTGGACTCATTTGTGAATTTTATGTGTCCTTGTTATAGCAGGTTATTTTTTCTAAAAGGTCCAAGTTTTGTCCTAGAACCAGCAACTGATAGTTATTTCAAAACACAATGAAACTTATTTAGAAATAATAGAGCAAGGACAATTTTAAGTCATAAAATGGGACCTAAGTAAAGAAATCTGGAAAAACTCTTCAATAAATCATGCAATAGTGTTGTACTTTTAACATCCATCTCTATTAACTTGATCACAAATGTGCTCACAAAGTATACTGGATAACAAGAAGACTGATTTCCTACTAAATTTCTCATAGTGAATATGAAGTGTTTGCTTTTTTTTTTTTTTTTTTTTTTTGTAATGTTTATTTTGGGTGGGGGGAGAGCATAAGCAAGGGAGGAGCAGAGAAAGAGGGAGAGACACTCTCAGGCAGGTTCTGCACTGTCAGCTCAGAGCCCAATGCAGGGCTCCAACCCATGAATCATGAGATCATGACCCTCAGGTGAAATCAACAGTTGGATGCTTAACTGACTGAGCCACAAAGCGCCCCCTAAGTGCATCCTTTCTACTTTCTCCCACTCATGCTTAGAGTAACATTTGATTGAAAGCCAGGTCATTTCCTCTACATGCGTAGCTATATATTCCATAGATGAGGGATGAAAGAAAACAAACCTTTTTCTCTGCATATGAAGGGGAAGAGGACAGAATGGGTCCCCTTGAAAACAAAATAAGGCTGAGTAATTTACTCTAGCCCTTTGGTATATAAATCAAATCCCTCTGGGAGCCAAATACTCCCAACTTTTGTGATCTAAAGTGGTCTCCAAGGCCTGGGCTTCCTTCCTCTTGAAATGTAAATATGTAGACAGAGCTCTTTAGTCTCCCCAGCACCCTAGGGCTTACCATAGGGTCCTGGCTCAGGCTGTCCCCATTCTGTCCTTAGGATGATAAGGAATCTTTTGAGACCAGAGCAATTTAACTAAAAAAATGGCCATAGGCCTAATTCTCATGGAATATTTCTACAGGTAGTAGAAGCAAACACTCCCTATCTCTGTTTTAAATAATTTTTACATAAATTTCCATGTCCAGAGAGGCTAGGTTATTTTGCAGGAACATTGAGAAATTCAGGCAAGTCTCATTTCCCCACTGCTAGAGTGTGTCAGAATTACCTGGAGGGTTGTTAAAACTCAGATTGCTAGTTCTGTCCTTAGAATTTCCGATTCCATGATTCAGAGGTGGAGCCTGAGAACTTGCATTTCTAACAAGTTCTTAGGTCATGCTGATGCTGCTGGTCAAGGATTCTGAAAATCACTGGCCTATATACTGGTCTTAAGTTGTTTCAGGTTTTATGGACCCTGAAATGTATAAAAACTTAAGAGCCCTAGTTTGTAGAAATTGAAGACCAGTTATAGGGACAGTAATGGGTCTTGACTTCACCACTGTACAGTAAATCTTCTGACAGTGATCATATATGACAGAGTTAATAGTTCTCTACTTTACATCAACTGTATGCCTGAGATTCAGTTTGACATCATAAATAAGAAATAAGAATGTACATAAAATAACTACTGATTTAATTGGAGAATTTTCTAAAAAGATTAACAAAACTCAACTTGCTCTTAAGTGAACTACTGACAGACAAATCTTTATCTCTGGTCAATAAAATTTGCACCTGACTATGCAATGTCTGAAACTATTTATACACTACTGGCTGGATAATTGTTATACTTGTATAGAAGTATTATCAGCAGCCAGTGGCTCACTTAAGGATACTTGAACCTTATTCATAGTATCACCTTGCCCAATATATTGACTCTGTATGAAGCTTCATTTTTTTCACTGTAACTAGTCACAAATCCTATTTTAGAGTAACAACATTAATCAAATAGTTCTTGAGCATGTAATTTACCAGTGTGAGCCTCTAATATACTGCCATTTTCTGAAATTGAAAGATTAAGAAAAGTTATGTATCAACATTTTGCCCCCCAAAACAATCTCCCTTCTGTAAGAAGGAAAAAAAAAAAACAAAAAACAAGAAATTGTGTCTTAAGTTACTGATGTTTCAATTCTAGAGGTCAATTAAACTGAAAGAAAAAGTAATTAAATATGTTTTTTCATTAGTTTTAAAAGCGTATTTAACAGGTCATATCTTGTAATAAATCCTCAACCATTCCCTGAAAGCCCTCAAAATGTTTCTTTATACCTGTAAAAATATCTCCTGAGGAAGCTGCCTTCCTCTTGCCCAGGTCTCAGAAAAATGTCTTGCAAAAAACAAACTAACCTCACCTCTTCAGATATTTTCTGCCAACCCCATTGATTTCACTGAGGGCTCCTGGGTTTGGAGAATAAAAAGCAGCCCAGATGGTTTTGAAAAGTAGAACTAGGATCTGACTTTTAAGTGTCTAAATTAGATGAGCCAGACGCATCCTACCCTCTATACTGAACAAAGAGGAAATCAACACAACTGACTCGTGAAACTTCAAAAGCCTGCCACTGTTACTCAAGATATAGGTTTTCCCACTACAGAAAGGAAACTGCATGTATCCGGTTATGGCAGAGTTCTAGAACAAGAAATAGAAGGGACAGAAAAATCAATTTATTGAACACTTGGACCCAACTTTGAAGTGCAATGCAGCACAAGCATCTTAGCGCAAACTTTTAACAAAGGTCTCTGATCAGCCTATAGATTGTCCTTGGCTATAATACAGAGCAAAACTGGAAGGATCAGGAATTAGTGATTATCGACTAGTTTGATCTACACAAATGACCCAGATTTTAATCCAAATCAGAGATAAATTGTGTTACCTTTTTATGTGAAAAATTCCTCTAATGAAAAGTAAGCGAGGCACACCCTAGTGGATCATTTTCAGCACTGCCTGCTGAGATTATTCCGTTTTTAAGATCTTTTCCAACCAGCTGCTGAACCAGTTTCCACACTCAAATCAGTGAGCTTCCTCACCAGACTCACAAATCCTTGGAGGTTGGGATTATGTTATGTTCATCTATCTAAAGGGTATGGAACTACCTGGCACAGAAATGGTGGGCATTATTGAAAGTAGGAGTGAATAGATACATAAAATGTCAAAGAAGTTAGAATTAGGACAGTAAAGCAACAAAATTGAGAAATTCCAGGAATAGGATTTTTCAGTATGGTTTAAAATAGAAGTTGGGCAACACTGGGAGATAGGGTAAGTTTTCGAGTCTCTGATTTTTAGTATTCTACAGACAATCTAAGTTCCCTTTAATTGTAATCCTAGTTCAAGGAGGGAAAAAAAAAAGAATCTATATGAAATTAGAATGTAATATGTGAGGTTTTTTGTGAGTGTTTTGGGGTTTCTGTTTTTGTTTTCTCAAATTCTTTGGAAGCCTTCCTCCATCCCAGTCATCTCTGTGGAATCCTCTTAAAGTTATATTTGCAGTACACTTTCTACCCTAAAATATCTTCAACGTGTTCCTGATTGAAATGTCAAATTCACTCCCCTTAAAAAAAAAAAAAAAGATATCTAGATGCATGTGTACACACGTACACACAGTTGTCCCATAGGAGAGAAAGAGATTAACATTAAAGGGAAAATGAAATCAAAAACAGGAGATAGAATTGAAAAGCAAGGACATATTCAAAGATTATCATAAGGAACATTACCATTATTATTGATTGTAGGCTAAGGATAATAAGAAAAATAACAAAGTTAGTTTAGCTCCAGGATTTAGAATACAATGAATTTTTAAAAAATAAATACATAGCTATATAGTCGGATGCCTACAATAAAAAGCATGATCAGTATTCACTGGGGTACTTGTACTAAAAACAATTGTAGACTTGTGTTTCTATGATCATTATGAAGAAGCAGTCACAAACCAGCATTAAAAAGTATTCTGTTGGTCTGACCTCAACTAGGTTTCTTAACTGGTACATCTGAGAACTATTTATTTATTTTGCTGCTTAGTGCTATGTGTAGTTGAATAAAATATCTCCAAATATTTACAGAGATAAGTAATTCAGATTTGTTTTGTATTTGTTTTCTCTAGTAAGTATACTGAAATATTAATGACGTATCAGAATACTATTTAGCATAAAGAAATATAATTGGCATTAACTAAGGATTTAAAGTTCTGATTGCTACCTAGCCCGGATACCCACTGTCTCACTCTATGTGTATTGGTGTGTGTGTTCACTAAGATTCTGGTGCCTTGAAATGCAGAGAAGCATTGGTGACCACATCATCAGTATATCAGTCTTCTACAGTGGAAACAAACAAGGCCTGGGTTCCCTTCATAACCTAAAAGAAACTTTAAGGGGCACTTGGGTGTCTGAGTCAATTGGGCATCAGACTCTTGATTTCAGCTCAGCTCATGATCTCACAGTTTCTGGGTTCAGCCCTCACATAGGCTCTGTGCTGACAGCAAGGAGCCTGCTTGGTATTCTCTCTCACCCTCACTCTGTCCCTCCCCCACTTGTGTATGCTCTCTTTCTCAAAATAAATAAATAAATAAATAAACTAAAAAAAAAAAAAGGGAAACTTCAGGCATTATTTGTGTTCCTTTGTATGCATTTGATATAGTTACAATGTATGCACAGTATTTTAATGGAATTAATTCAGTGCTTATTTTAAAGGTCTTATTTTTAATTTTTTTCCATTTTCCTTACATTATGAAATATGTATTTTTCGGAAGAGATCATAATTAAAAGTTTAAAGCAAGGTTTTTATAGCATTAAAAGAGAACTAGTTATAAATTAAAATCCTGAAATATATGTAAGAGAAAAATATTGAATTTGTTTTTTATAAGCCTATTATACCTTTCTAAGGAGGGTGGCCTTTAGTAACTGAAAGGCTCTTTGTTTGGTGAACACAGGGATGGATGTGACCATTTAAAGGAAGGAGCTAAGCAGAAACTGAATTGTTCTTTACAGGAAGAATGAGAAGATTTTCTAAGGAAATCCAAAGAAATTCAGTGAAAATCCAAGAGGCAAACATATAATGGCCAACAAACTGGGATGCCCTCCTCCCACACATGTTACCTTACCTCCTTTCCCTCCCCCCCTATCTCATACATAGTGGCTTTGGGGTCAAAAGCCAAAGGTTGAAGAGGGATTCCAACCCATTTTCCATTTAGTATATGGTACAAATCCTCTCCTCCTTTTCCTTGTCATTATCATGAATCTCTACATTGCTCAATTAACACTCCTATTTTATTGTTTTTTCTTGTGGTATCCCACAAAGAGGGATGAAGTAAACATTGGCACCCAGTTTTGTGTGGGTTAGGGAGACTCTAGTTGTTGTTTTTTTTTTAAAGAAACTGGTTATAAATGATTAATAGATATGAAACAGAGGCAAATATGCCTGAGCCTTGTTTTGGTTTTAATTACATATTGTGAACATATACTTATACATTCAAATATACACAGACCAAATATTTTTAAAAGACCGATGCAATGTGACAAGCTTATTAATTCATGTCACGTTTATAAGAAGTTTAATTATTTCATTCCAAGGTCTGGGCAATGTCAATGTAATCCACCAGGCTGGCTAATACTCTGATGGTTTGTCAAGTGTTACAATTTGATGTATCAATTTTAAGTCTCCCTATTTTGAAGAAAACTAGCCATTTTTAAGGAAATTGAGTTGTATTTGAAAATCAAACTTGGGGCTCCTGGGTGGCTCAGTATGTTAAGCATGTGACTTAGGCTTAAGTCACGATCTCCCAGTTTGTGAGTTCGAGCCCCGTGTTGGGCTCTGTGCTAACAGCTCAGAGCCTGAAGCCTGCTTCAGATTCATCTTCCTCTCTCTCTGCCCCCTCACTCTGCCCCTCCCCTGCTCAAGCTCTATCTCTCAAAAATAAACATTTAAAACAATAAACAAAAACACTTAAAAAAAAAAAAAAGATCAAACTCAAGAGTTTTATAAAGCCCATCAAACACAGATTCCCAAAAAACAGAATTTGAAAACAACTTTGCTAGGTCATAGAGGGCAGTAGGTAGTACAAGACATGCTACCTTCCTTTCTCTTTGTTCTGTAGATTTCAGAGTGTATCAGTTAAAAGTATGGACTCTCAAGACAGTGAACCGTGAGATCATGACTCGAGCTGAGATCAAGAGTGCATGCTTAATCGACTAAGCCACCCAGGCTCCCTGAATTTCTCAACTTCTCATTGCTTTACATTCTCCATCTCTAAGCTGGAAATAAAAATGAGACTTATTTCATAGGGTTCTTGTACAAATTCAATAAATTAACATACATCAAGTGCTTAGACTAGAGCCTGGCACATTTTAAGTCCTATATTTATATTCTTAATTGATTAAATAATCATAGTCTCTAGACTTATGTTCTATGGGGACACTTGTTTCCCTTTTCCTTTCTGCCTGCCCTAGGACTCTGGCCTGCAGAGTGAACTCCTGGTGTTACTCATATCCTTAGAAAGACAGCCGTTACAGGGCCTGCTACCATAAAGGGCAGAGGCTTACCCTCGGCAGAGAGAACTCAATAGTCTTAATCTTATGTGATTTATATTTAAAACATACTGTAAAGATAAAGCTACCCAATTATAAAAGATAAGCAAAGGTAATTGAAATTTATGTCACAAAGCTACTCCAGAATCAACTCAACCTAAAAGGGAATTAGTATTTTAAGTATAGAATATGATCATTAGAGTATCTCTCTGATTTAACATGCATGGTATGTCCTCAAATCACATATTTCCCACTCCATCAGACATAAGCTGTTACATACACAGAATGTCTTATTTGGGGCAGGCAAGTGAACCAGTGCTGACAAACCACAGAGACAAATTCAGAATTGAGTAGGACAAAAGGCTTTTCAAACAGGGTTCTCTTTCGGGCTTTGCAGTCACAGCTATCAAAAAATCTCAACTATCTCCTTCTTGCCTACTTCTGTCCTAATTGTGGACTGGAAGACTTGGAGGAGCCAACAGCCATCTTTTCCATCAGTTAGAAAAAACCTTCTTCAGGATGAAATCCATGTACAAAGGAATGCAGTGTCAAGACATAGAGAGGAAGGGAAAGGCGGAGAGAGAAACCTGACATTGCTTGAGCCCCTGGATACAGCCAGGTCTGAAGATGGAAGAACTCCACAATCTTTCAGATATATAAGCCAATAAATCCCATTTTTTACAGAGGCTACTTGGATTTTTTCTGTATCATGCAACTAAGAGTTCTGCCTATACGCATGCCCATCTCAATAACCTTACTGTGGTCAGCAATTTATTTGATGAATAAATCAATGATCACTACAAGTAGTTTTCCGGAACACTTTGATAGGAAAAGAAGCAAGGTACAGGTCAACGGTATTACAGCTTCTCTGAAGAATCATGGTCTCCAAAGTCCTTTTCCTCACTCAAAAACATAGGTAGCAAGTGAGAAAAAGTCTTGGAAGATTGTTCTTTCTTCTTTTCCGGCTTCCCACCTGCTCTCACATCGCTGTGATGACCCTCACTGCTCTCAGCCTCACCAAGACAACTGGAGGCCTGCCACATAACTGCCGTTGCATCCAGGGTAAGAATCTCCACAGTAAACTCCCACCCTGGATAGGAGCCGGGCGGTGGGCACACATAGCTCCTAAAAATCTGTGAGCTGGGAGTATGAGAAGATGAATGTGTCTCACAAAGCATTCCTAGACTTTTCTCCACAAATGTGCCCTTGACCTCTCTGCCCCTGGTCTGGATCACACAACAGAAGAACCAAGCAACCAAGCACCGCTCAGAGATCTTGGAAGGCAGGTTTATTTTACATCGGTGGGCTCAGAGATCACTCGCCAGAGGTCTGAGTCCCGAGCATAAGCAGAAGGAAAAATTTACAGTCTGTTACTTCTGCATTCCACATTAGTAGTAATTTGGCCCACGTGGTAAGCAGGGTGGGACAAGAGCCCAGAAGGGGAGTCCTCGGTGGGGGACTAGAATTGCCCTATCAGTCCTGTCAGCCATCTTACAACAGATTTTTCCCTATCACCCTCACTACCATCAGCAAACACACCATCCACCTTCTTTCAGGAAGCCTATGGGCTCTCTTCCCTGCCCTCCTGACAGCCAAGGGTTGGTTTCTTTGTTCTCCTGTTTGCCAGGGAATGGCTGTAAGAAGCCTGAGCCTCAAGCCCCAAGTCCCAGGTAGGACTGAGGCTCTTTCTCTTTTATTATTTCTGTACCCATCCAATGCCAGGTCAGAAAATTCAGCCCCTTTCATTTTTCCTTACAGGCTATTACCCTTTTCTAGTCCCTACATTTAGATCCTAAGCCATGTTCACAAGTATTATTTTCTTTCTCACAACATATTTCTTTCAGGTGCTTCTGCTATATATTACTACAAACATCCATATTTAACAGTGAGTGATGGGAAGGAACCTAAAGTATTTAAATGGTTCCTGCTTTCAGTCTGAGTGTAACCGTAAAGGAAGGGAGGGGAAGGGGAGGGGAGAAAGAAAAAGAAAACAATCCCGAAACAAAAGTTCTATTTCTTCCATTCACAAGCTCTATGACTTTGGAGAATTAAGATTCTTACAGCCACAATTTGTCTCCCTGTAAAATGAGACAATCATGCTTACCCAGAAAAATTCATAGGTTGCTAAGAATATCAAACTGAGAGAGTATATATATGAAAACACTTAGTATACCAAATGTTTCACATAGGTAAGGCACCCAGACACATTACCTAACCCATAGTGATAAATGGATTATTTCTTTCATTATACAGATGTAAGATTGAAAAACCAGTCAGCAGGCAAGCCAGTCCCAAAGCTGTCATGGTTTGTGTACCCTGCTCCACAGGTAATGGTTTGTCCACTCTCAGAAAATCCATTGGTCATTTCCTGTTCCCATATCAGCACTGATACTCCTCTCTGGGGATAGGTGAGAATATCCTATATTTTAATTTATGTATAATTAATTTTAATTAATGTATATATAATTTGCTTTTCCCTATATACTTTATTTTCTATTGATTTGGGTATTATCACTTTCTAAAATACCTTTTATTTTCCCTTGGTGGTGATTAAATGACTATTTTTAGAGCTAAATATAATTTTCCTAAGTACAATTATAGGTAACAGTAAAGGGCATATTACCTGAGATTCTATTTACATTATATTAAATATGATTACAATAAATGCCTTTGTAATTGAAATGAAATGTTTTCTTGGCATAATATATTGTCCATCTAATTGTTATATGTTTTCATACATTTTTTCTTCTCTCTAAAATACACTGGTATAAGACATTAAACTCAATTTATGAGCTACCAGAATTTCCTCCAAATCCACAGAATCTAAGAGTAAAAGAAAATAACAGAACCAAGTATTTTCAGCCTCTTGTCCTATTCTTATGGTTTAACCTTCTGATGACTGGAAGCTTCCTAAGGGCAATATTCATATCTGATTCATTACCATGGTCTAGCACATTATGTTGCAAGTAGAGAGTGGTCAACATTTACTAACAGAATAAAATTTCCTTTTGTTTATGTTTCTGAGTTTGTTTTTTTTAATTTCTACAACTGAGGACACAACTCGTTATAGAACAGATGAACAAGGAACCCACCTGTTTCTTCAAAAAATCACACTAATGCCACAACAAGCTAAATGTTTGTGGAGGACTGGAAAAAAACCTGCGTTGAGTCCAGAAACCTGGGTTTTCATGCTTTTTCACAATCACTGTGGATCCTCAGGCAAGTCTCTTGGCTTCTCATAGACCTCCATTTTATTATCTGTCAAGTGACATTAATGCCTACCTCATCTATCCCACAGGGCTGCTGTAAGACCTAAGTGAGATCTCGTGTTATGGGACCTAAATCTTCATCCGGTCCCTGAATGAGAGCAAATGTGACTTGTCACAAGCAAAGATCTGTTATTAGGCAGAGCACAACATCTTGACATACTGGGAACATGCTTTGCCTTTGTTTTTGGAAGTTGGTAGAGGATAGGTTTTATGGGTTCTCTCACTGCACCCTAATACAATGTAGCACCCAGAAACCTGATTTATAATCAATTCTATGTAGTCATGGAGTAACATGGTCTCCTATAACTCAGGACCATAACTGGGGTTTAGGTTGAATACAATTTTGGTAGTCACTCAATTGATATTCATATCTTTGTATGTGTTAGGAAGAGGAGTGCCAAAATAGTCTAAATAAATTGGAACTCTGAACAAAATATTGGTTTGTAATATGCTGCTAGAATGTTAAGGGAGAAAGTTTCCAGTAAGCTGTTTTTGTTGGCCTCATTATACAGTGCCCATCATTCTGCCTTTCTGTATGTTCTGGTCCTTATGGTTTTCTACTGAAATATCCAGGAAACAGTAAATAGCTATGCTCCCTATAGTAAATAGGAGTCCATAGAGCTTTATCAAGTACCTGCTTGCTCATATAACAGCTCTCAAAAAGTTCTCTGGAAATCTCCAGACAAGCTATTATGCTTCCCACATCTGTTTACTGTCTGGCTACCAGATGCCAAGCACTGTACTAAGTGTGAGAAGGCAGAGATAAAACGTGACATGCCACATGCTTTAAACTACTAACTAGCCAGGCTATTATAATATGAAATAATAATCAGGACTATTTATTGATCACCTGTTAAGCCAGGTGCTGTTCGAACTTCTTTGTATGTATTGGCCTTTTTCAATCCTTGCAGTAGTCCTGTTAGGTAGATACTGTTATTACTCCCACTTTACAGATAAGAAAAACAAGAGGCAGATGTGCAATTTAGCAAGTAGCACATTGTTAGTATGGATTGGAACTGGATTAAAACCAGGTGTCTGGGAAGAGAGGGCACACTGTCAACCTCAGAGTCCTGTGGATTGTAATTATCCCTCCCTTCTGTCAAATGTTCAACCTCGGTCCTCAGGGGCATCTTGTCACAGCCTACAATTCATCTTATGACTCGTATGGAGCATGAAGGGGCGTATATCAATAAAGAGAAAGGCAAGTCACATGTTGAGTGACTATTGACAGCTTTAGATAAAACAATCCAAAGCGTTTGGTGTCACTTCTCCTATTTTATAAATCAGGAAACAGAGGCTTATAGAAACCTGGGCTAATCTCATTCTAACAGTCAGGAGGTGATCTCTTTCAAAACCCCAGAGAAGCTATAGACAATAATGTAAATCAAACTCCCATGACAAAACTTCAGTTACCCATAGAACAATATTGATCATATTGTTCAAATTACCACTTCCACACCACAGCTAAAAGTATACTTTAGAAAGGACTCAAGAAGGCATGCGCTTGAATAGCAAATTATGTTACAAATCAGGGTCAAGTCATAAATTCAACTTTGGTCACTTTTATGGCTTTTCTACTCCCGGTGATTATAAAGGGTCCTCAGGCCCCAGGATAGGCTACCAGTTTCTAATACTGCTCCTTGTTCATAGACCAGGGAGTTGTCTCTGGAGTGCACCAAACTTCAGCAAAGTCAGGTTTCTAAGGCAAGATGCCTCATACCCAAGATGCTAGTGCTCTGTACCATTCAGGACTCCAGAAGGAGGTAGAATCACATACAAATAGTTCAACTAAAAATATTTTTGATGAAAGGAATATTTACAGAGGAATGACCATGATTAAAGGAACCCACAAGAGAGGCTGAAGCTCCCAGAGGCTAGCAGCAGAAGGGAGTCAATTCCGCCATGAGGCCTAAAAGAGCAAGGGGAGGAAATAGTTTTATAGGAAACAGTGAGAGCCAGACAATGGCGGAGGGATTGTTCCTTTGTTCCTCTCCTGCCATGGTCTCCCATTAGCTGAACCTGGGAAGAGCACAACATGTAAAAGAGGGCAGCTGACAGAGGGTGACAAGCATGGCTCTTTGCTGAGGTCCTGCCATTCTCAAAATGGTTCCAAAAGTGCCAGTTATTAGAATCCTGTCAATTCCTATCCTTCTGGTCTCAGGGAAATTATTCCTATCCTAGGTTGTCTTTAACTCCAGGCTGCAAATTTCATTTTCTCTATTAAAGGGAAAAGCTACTCTCTCCCTCAATGACCTGTATATCTCTGAGGGTTATCTCCTTGATGGCACCTGAAACAAAGTAAGTTGTTAATAACCCACGGTACAAAGAATTTCAGAACAGAAATACCTTTTCTTTTGTCCTAGTGAATATAAACATTTGAGTGTTTTTGGACCGGGATTCAGATGTAAATCAAACCTTCCCCTCCACCCTCACAGAAGTGAGGAGACAAATTGGCATCTCTCAATGTGTTAAAACTATCATGCAAGAAGATTTGCAGAGGGCTCTATTTTCATAAGGGTAAACCGTTGAGCCTACACACAAGGTAAGAAGCTCATGTGGTAGAACTTAAACACTCAGAGGGATGATTACACAGTATACATTTTCCATGAGCTTCCAAAAGGTGTTAAAACATAAGTGCATTTCACAAAACTCTCAAGTACATCAAGACTTTTGTTGGTTGACTTTCTTGAAGCCCTCACATTTTCCTGCAGATTTGGTAGCAACCTACCATCTTATATGTTTTACTTGGCAATAAATTGATTTTTACCAGTATTTTGAAAATGATTAAACTCCCTTCTATATGGAAATACACACAGAGTTGGGGCACCTGGGCAGCTTAGTCATTTAAGCCTCTGACTCTTGATTTTGGCTCAGGTCAGGATCTCATGATTCAGGGGTTTGAGCACCACATGTTCAGTACAAAGCCTGCTTGGGATTTTCTCTCTCTCTCTCCCTTTCTGCCCATCTCCTGCTTGTGCACTCGCACACACTCTCTCTCTAAAAATAACAAGTAAACTTAAAATAGAAATACACACAGAGGTAAGGTGTTACCATCTACATGTAACTTGCATTTGGAACTGAAGTACTAATCACAAATCAGGAAAAAGACCAAGAGAAAAAAGTTAAGTTCTCAAGGGATGTTACCAAAACCAGGGTTAACGTCCCCAGAATTTGAACAATACCTTGAACAGTTGCAAGAGTTTCATGTTCAAATATATACTTAAAACTGAAATTATAGATCACGTTTCCAGTTTTAAAAAGCAATATGGACTTTTCTAACTATAATACTCCAATATACTAGATAGTCTATATTGGTATATTATACACTAGTACACATTGGCTATTATATAGTGGTATATAAATTAGATATTAAACACCAACAATATTCCAATTACATTACCATAATATTCCAATTATGTTACTCCAGTGGCCTCTTATTCCATCAGTAGAAAAGGCCTTAATAATTTATAAATTTATAAATAATTATCATGCATAACTATCATTTGCAAATATCAAAAGGCAAAATATCAATTTAGGGTGAGAACCATCATATATATGGGTAGTGATTTTAAATATTTATGTGTAAAATAATATTTCTTGATAATTTAAATTTTAATTAAAGGAGAAGAGCAAGTGTGTCAAATCTTACATGATTGCTATCCATTCATCTCTTAATAAGGTGCTCACCAAAGCTCATACTACAACTCAATTTGAGGTGTTTTTTTTTTGTTCACTTCTATTTCTTATTCTAAAGCTATTTTCCCATGTCTGTGAGGGTTAATTTTGTTAAAGTGATATAAAATGATACCTAAGTCCATTTAATAGGATACACATAGGCTTTAATAGATCATCAATGCTGACTGGCTGAAAGAACATAGGCATCACTGCCAACCGCCAACTCCTGAGCACATAGACCAAGGAAAAGCTGGCAGCCTCAGTACCTATTTCAGAAGTTAATATTTTTTGAATTTGTACAGTCAATTCCCAGTATTCACTGTAGTTATGTCCTATAAAGTCACCATGAACGCGAGGTAGCAAATACTGAGCCACTGATCCTAGGGAAAATATAGGGTTAGGTTTCTGAAAGTCTCTGATCACAACATTTTCATCAATCAATCAATACATAACCTTATTCTAAGAATGTTTGTGCTTAAAGACTCTCACTTAATACATATTGATTCATTTCTATTGACCTCATGGCCAGGTATGTATACAAGAGAGAGATTCCAGGGACAAATGGCAATAGCATTTTCTGGGAAAGGCTGTGCAACATGACATATGGGGCAAAGAGTCATGGCCAAAAGCAAAGAAAATATTCCCAGAGAGATTCTGTGGGACTCTGGGTACAGAGCCAGGTGCCACAAATGGTGTATGTAGACTGGAGAAGAGGCCGCTTTTCCCTGTTCTGGTTACTTCTACTGTGCACAACCCAGCAGTACTTCTGTGCCCTGAGGATGGCATGTTCAGGAGCATCTGGAAGGAGCACCTTGGAATAAACATGACTCTTCCCAGGGTAGTCAGGAAGAGTAGAGAGGCTTCATCAAGCTTCACTTTGTTCAGTGAGAAATAGAACAAGAGGAGAAGACCAGGTAGGAGAAAGAGTGATACATTCTGGTTTGGGGAATTCATCCTTACCTAGACAGACAATCATCTGGGGATAAGTAATTGGGGACATTTAGAAGTTGATTTTCTCACAAACAGGACACTGGAAGTTTGTACTATCATAATTTGGTCCTTCAAATAAACACAGAGTTTCTTTACCTGTGATATGAAGACAAAGTTGTTCCTGGTATGCAATGGTCAGGACTGAGAACAGGACTTTAGATTTGGCAAAGAGAACTTCACTTCTTAAATATTGAGAGTCCTGTTGATGGATTGTTAGATCAGACAATAATAAGTTGAATGCTGGGGCACCTGGGTGGCTCAATCGGTTGAGTGACTTCAGCTCAGGTCATGATCTCATGGTTCATGGGTTCAACCCCCATGTCCCACTTTGCACTGACAGTGCGGAGCCTGCTTTGGATTCTTTTTCTGTCTCTCCCCCACTTGTACCGGCTTTCTCTCTCTCTCTGTCAAGAATAAATGAACATTTTGTAAAAAAGTAAAAAAAATATATAAAAAGTCAGATTGCTGAGAAAAATCGATCTAGCAAATGATATTGTTTAAAGAAATTTGGCAAAGCCCAAAAAGATGCATCTACTGACTGACAAGAATAGAAGAAAAATTTTACAATTAAAATTCAGAGGATTCATTTACATATCAGAGTGACAAACAGCAAGTTGTTGATACAGAAGGAGGGTAAAAATATCAGAAAAAGGGAATAAAAAATAATTATTGGATTATCTTATCAAGTTTATGTATTTTAAACTTGATAGAATGGCACAAGGATGTATTCTTCCATTTATATATTCACTCATCCAGTGTTCATGGGGCACGAATTTGGGTTAAGCATAGTGATACTAGAATGAAAGAGACAGAATCCCTGCCTCAGTGGAGTTAATGGGTCACAGAGCAATCAAGAGGCACATACAATGCAGTGTTAAGGTGTTGGGATACTGGATATACCTGGCCTTGAGGCAAGAAGCAAAGATACCTATCTCAGTTGGGAGATCAAGGAGAGAATGGAACATGTAAACTATAACCTGCACAAAGGTAGGGGTGATCCAGGAATGGAGAAGGAAAAAGAGGCTTCTAGATAGCAAATTTGCAGTAGGTCAGAGGGGTGAGGGCAAGGTAGACTAGAAGAGGAGGACAATTGGTGTTTCGGGAGGAACAACTCCAGGCTTGATGGAGAGAGAAGAGTTGGGGAACTGCGCAGGGGTCATGGGAGGCCCTGTAAACTATGTTAAGGAGTGTGGGTGTCATTCAAAGAGCAAAGGGAAGCTCTTTATGTGTTTTAAATAGCAAAGTAACATAATCAGATTCAGGGTTTAGAAAGGTCACTGTCTGCAGCTTCATCACTGCAGTTTTCTAGTTACAGAACTGTGTTGAAAGTGATCCTCTGAAAGTTCTGCATGTCAGGAAAATAGTCTGGTTTAACACGTATTTTGTTAGTAACTCACCATCAACCCTTGAGAGTGTTGTTGAAGAGTAAAGGATCAAAGTGAAGAAGACACTAGTGGTGTCTAGTCTGTGACTAGAGTCACAATTAAATCCCAAGATTCCCACATACTGAGGAAGGGTCAAATGCAAATACATTTTTCTGATAGATTGCTACAGTAAAGCATTTTTTTCACATTCTCACAGCAGTGTGGTGTCAAGTTTTGCAAATTCCCATTATATGACCCTCTTATGACCTATTATATGATCTCAAAGTCAGGTCCCTGACAATGAAAAAAAATGTAGATAAGCCAAATTTTTACAATATATCTGCCTTACACAGATCTTAAAAGGAAAAGTAACAATGCCCTGAGTTGTCTTTAGGAAATTTCCTGATGCTGGGACCCTGGTAGATATCCTTGGATGTCGTCCCCTGTCTCATGTTCTGTGTTTTTGTTTTTCATTTGACATGAACTGTTTGGAAGTGTGGGTATCAGTATGGGCAGCTCACGTAGTTTCACAAAGTGAAACTACTTGCTGGAATTTTTCTTAATTATTCAAATTTGTTAATTAGTTCTATGATCCTCCTGTTAAAAGTTGCTAGGAAACCTTGATACTTAAGGAACTACACACATATGTGATGTCTATGGACTAGTGGATTTAACGAGACTTTTCATCTGCATTTATGTTGTGACTCTCTCCCTTGTACATCACACTGCCCCTCCCTTTCTTCACTTCCCCACTCACACACATGCACGGATGCAAACATGCACACAGTTACATCAAACAAAACATTTCTACAGAGAAACCACAAGAGTTGGAAATCAAAGTATTTCTATCATACTCCACTTCTAATTAGTTGACTGTGATAGAGGAAGGGAACAGAGCTACCCTTAAAACTTTGCACCACAGATGTTTCTTCTACTTCCATATTGAAGACTGAGAGCCACAGTTACACATGTAGCCAGTAATAATTTGGATATAGAAAATTATAGCTTAGCAAACTCTTTAGGCTGTATTCTATATGTGTATATACACACTTCCTATGATATCTGGACCATCTCCAGAATGTTTTATGTGTTCTTAATCTTTAGACCTGATTTTGGCATTTGTTACATTATGAATATATATGCATTTTTGGTTTAGGCTTGGAAACTTTTAGTTATATCTATTATCTAAAGAGAGATTAACCTAAATGCTCTTCAACTCCAATAACCATTGTGTTTCCCCAAGTAGATATAAGCAACATTTTAAAAGGGTCCCCATTGTCCTACAGAAGCAGATAAAGATCTGTTAGCTGTGTAATAAAATTTAAATCATCTCTGTGGAGGCACTATTTTGTTACACACCAGTTTATGTTTTAATTGAAGAAAATAGCTGACAAACTAAATTGTTGCCAAAAACATTAACAGAGCTGCTATTCTTGGATGAAATTTTATTCAGGTAATTTTTGGGGTTTTTTTTGTTTTGTTTTGTTTTGTTTTTTTACCTACAATGTACTATTTTCCCCTTTTACTGCTGTAAGACTTGACTAATACCCCATAAGAGTCGGACTGGAAAAAGGGTAACAACCACCACCACAGATTTGATGTTAACCAAGTGCCACTCCATTCCTCACTCAGTTTAAATATAAATACAAATTCCTTTTCATAACCCACAAGGACACACCTAATCTGAGCTTGACATCCTTACTTTGTGTTGCATCTTCAGGCCTTGCAGATTGTTTCCTCAGTCAAGGATACTCTTTTCCGTAACAGGCTGAAGTAAGGGGTTAAGGGTGAAAGGCTATTTTTAAGCTGCTATACTTCAAAGTTAAAGGTTCATCAGTCTGATCATACTACCTCATGTAAAGTACCATAGTTGCCGTCTATATCTATATCTTGTTATTCTTTTTTTCTTCATAGTGATGAAAATAATTCATGAGTACATTATTTATTTGCTTTTTCATTTGTTTGTTTTTAACCAGACTGTAAGTTCCACTGTTGTTTCCTCATGCTTTACCTTTGTGTGTGGCATACAGTAGGTGCTCACTCATATCTGTTGAATTAATAATAAAGGGCATTATTCTAGGCACCTCTTGCATAGTACTCTGCCTGAGGATAAGAAAAGTGACGCACAGGAGACAACGTGACATGCATCCTGTTTTAGTAGTTAATGGGCAGCACGGCTGGGATAGAGGTGCCACAGGTCTCACCCCAAAGCCTTTGCTCCTGTGACTCTACCATGGAACCTCCAAGTAGGAAGGTATTGCAATGATAGACCAGGAAAAGATGGTTTGGCAGGAATAATCTGCAGTTGGATTTCAAGCTCTCCTGACTTGTCGATCACTATCTTGCACTGACAATTCCCATTGCTGTTTCAGTGTGGACCCTAATCTATATTCAGTCATGAAAACAGGAAGGCTTTGACTACCTTTTCACCCAGAGCTTTGCGCTGGGACAGCTCCTGACCCTTCCTGACCTCCCCTGGCCTTTTTGTTCTCTACTAAGGCTGAGGCAGCTCTGTGGATAGCCATGCCCTTGGTCTGAATCAAACCCAGGGGACAGTAGTAGGTGGATAGGGACACTAACTACTATGCAGTGACATCCCCTCATTTCAGCATTAACTATTGGCTTATTTACCAATTTCCAAATGGTGTTTATTCATCAAACTAGATTATCTTCTTTCTCATTTTCATGTCCTTTCCTTCCCTAATATTTAATGCATGGACCATGGGCATCAGCAAAAGCAAATACAGCCTTGTGAGTGCAACGTGACAGGGTCAGGATAAAATCAGTTTACTAATAACACTTAATTCCATGGATTAAGGATATAATGAATGATATCTGACAATTATGTGTTGAGCTATTCTCAAGCTTACCTACATCAAAGAAAACCAGAGTTGGACAGTAGTTAAAGCTGTAAAACCACATTTTATTCAAGAACTATTACAATAAAGGGGGGGGGAAGACTTCAGTACAGAACTGGGCTTAATTCCAAATACTGCATGAACAAGTGGGGGCTCATAGGCAAGGAACAGGGTGGGGGTCTGTGGATGACAAAATTCATAAGAGGAACTATCAGGTATTAGGGAGGATTCTGGCTAAACCAGTTGGACAGGATTTTTGGTGGAAGAAGACCAGAGTGATTGGATACCAAGGGCAGCAGATAAGAAATTTGATTGCATTTTGAGGCAAATCAGTCATCAAGAGTGAGACAGTCATGTTAAACTAACATAGCAGGATTATTGCCATAACTGGGCAATGCAAAGACAAACAAGGAAGCCCAGAGGTCAAGGTCTAATGAGGAAGAGTTCAGAGAAGCCTGACTCAGGTTTGGTCAAGGAAAGAGTCTGTCACTTAGCTTGCATTCTGTAGCAAGAGAAGGGTTTTCCGTTTCATAGTTTCCAACAGTCTTGATTCTATCATTTGTTTTTATTAATTTATATAAGTGAAATAAAATTCTTAGTGTACTGCATATGTTTGGTCACTGTGTTAGTTATTTTAAACATGACAAACCTAGCTCCTGGTCATTTAGGGTCTATTTCAAATTTTAATTGCTGTAATTTAAATATTCTTGAAGAAAAATTGTTAATTTTATGCATAAGCTACAACTGAAATTAGGCCCCCTAATGAATAATTCTGTGGATCCTAAGTTGCTAGCATCAAGATGCTTTCCTCAAAGTAATTTTATTTCTGGGGATTCCTAGTTCCTCTATTACCTGAGTCTATCAGGGACACAGGATACACCCTGGCCCACCTTCCTAGCCACAAGCTCTGGTTTAAAGAGTTGGGATATGTGTTTCTTCTCTCTCAGAAGACCCCAGAGCTGCTTTGTTTGTGCTCCTCCTTCACAAATTTCACCATACTTAGGTGAAAGAAATACTTATCAAACCCAACAAGATAGAATGCTCAATACTTCCTTCTCCCCATGACCACAGATGGCTATTCAACTGATAATTTTCACAAGCAAAAAAAAAAAAAAACAAACAAAAACAAAAAAAAAAAACAAAACAAAACCAAATAAAACCCACAAGGGGCCTTTCATAGGATAGACACTTTGCTCTAAAGTCAAAGTGGCAATACCTCTTTAAACCAGTTCTGTATTTTATAAAACAAAGCTTATGTTGCATGTACAATTAAAGTTTAAAGGAGTTCTATGATAATTTCTTCATAAGAAAAAAAACCCACTCAAATAAAACAACCATCTACTAATTTTTATATTCAACATAAGTTGGTGCTGAATGCCTTTTTTCCAAAATTATAGGCCTACATATACTAGTAGTCATCTAAAAAGCAAAGAAGTAAATACAAAATCTTATTAAAGAAAGTTACCTCGTATCATAAAAGGAGTCCTCATAAAAAATTCAAGCCTATTTCCTAGATCAATATCTAAGTGCTCTCATTTCAGATACACTACCAACTGGAGTGTGACAGAAACCTCATCTTAAATTTTGAATCCATACCTACTCTAATGCCTGACAATTACAAATGGGCTCATAGTACCTCATGTCTAAAATAGTAATAAATGGTTCCAACTCCTGATTGTTACCTTAAAGAAATTGATAAAAAGAAATAGAAGTGAATTTCCTTTTCGAGTGAACTGAAGATGAATTTTCAGTGAAGTTCTTCTTATAGCTAATATCCTTCATATTCTGGTGAAATTTTCATCCTATTAAATTGATACCTTCTAAATACAAGTAAATATTCTATGTTTATACCTTCAAAAATAAGATAAAATTAGGCAAATAATTACCTAACCTCTTTAATATTCAATATTCTTCTATAAGGAAGTGCTTAAAGTAATTGAGAAAATACTGTATTTAACTTTTCTAGAATATTACCCTCAAAGTTATCTCACCTGGCAAGTAAAGTTTACCTTAAGGTATCTCTCAAAAATAATCTCCCATTTCAGCTACATGCTACTGAAAAAGAGGAAAAATATGCATAGTGTTTCTCAGAGTTTGATAGTTTTATTAGACTTCAGAATGTCAATTAACATGCTACTCCATGAAGCTGTGGTTTCTGGGTAGCTGATAATTTCATAATACAAAGTCTGTGCTGATGTCTACTAATCTCACGTACCTTTTAAGCTTTTTAAAACTTTCTCTCCCAAGGCCATATTTTGAAAAGGAAATGGGAAATAGTTTCTGAAAAATTTAAAAGACACACATTTTCAGGGCAGACCAGTACTGAAGAGGCAGGTTATAGCAAATCCACTACAGGTCCCTCTCAGCTATAGTATAGTCAAACAACATGTATTCGTCAAAAGTCCCATTAACCAGTGGGCTCCTGGACTGTGCGCTCAACCTATATCCCTACCCCAGACATAAAATTCAACACTGCAGATATTTACCTAATAATATTCACATAACACACTATATGGTGAGCACCACTTTAAATCTTTAATTCATATCCTCATAACAACTCTGTGAGATAAGGTTACTATTAAACCCATTTTGTACTTGAGTAGGCTAAGGCACTGAGAGGTTAAGTGGCTTGCTTAAATTCATACAGCCTAACAGGTAATAGAGGAAAACTTTAAACTTAGGCAGTCTGTCTCTAGGACCCACAGTCTTAGTACACCAGCACAGAGTTTCCTTATCTGGCCTTTCTAACTCTGTTTTCCACCACTGAACCCACAGATACCTTCTGGTAACAAACCCTCTGTCCTTGGCTTACCCTTTTCATTTTGTCTGATTTACACTTGAAAACCCACCTGTTGAGAATCTGTTATGGCAAGAGTGATCAGACCTCCAATTTGTCCAAGATATGTGGAGTTTATGCCTGTTATACTGGCATGATAATAGCACACATTCCCCCTGCCCCATTAAATCTCAAGTGTCCCAAGGTGATGATAAATTATATGACCATCCCAGTCATGACTGACTTGAAAACTCTATCAATATCTTTTATCTGGAAACTGCCATCAGGCTGCATGCTTTAAAATTGAGGCTGCAAACCACCACCCACTGCCAAGGTTCTGCAACATAGCCAGCTGTGACCTTGGGAATGGTCATATAATAGATTGTTATTCCTCTTGTCTATGAAAATGAGGTCTTAAGTCAACAAAGGACATCATGGAATATAACATGGTATTCAATCCACCCTTATATCTAAAAAGCCAAAATTGGGTCAAATTTACACACACACACACACACACACACACACACACACACACACACTGCAGGAATAAGGGGAAAAGGATGGCACTCTCATAAAATTCAAAACCTCAGACTTCCACAGAAACCTATTGGAACTAATAACCAAGTTAGCAGAGTTGAAGGACACAAGATCAATACACAAAAATTAATCATATTTTGATACACTACCAATGAACAACTTAAAAATCAAGAAGTAGTTATACTTACAATAGCATCAAAAAGAATAAAATACTCAAGAATAAATTTAACCAAGGAAGTACAAGACTTATACACTAAAAACTACATAACAGCGATGGAAAGATTTAATATTGTTAAGTTGGCAAGACTCCCCAAATTGAACTACAGATTCAATTTAATCCCTACCAAAATTTCACCTGTCTTTTTGGAGAAATTGAAAGCTTATCCTAAAATAAGGAGAAGTATCCCAGGGGCTTTAGGGTCCACTATCATGAGAAGATGGTTCAACTATTTCAACTGGGAGCATCTTCCCCTACTATGAGCACTAGGCTACAGTGGACCACTCTTCTTTGCTGGTCCTTCAGGACTACCATTTTTGTTTTTTTTTTTTTCATTCTGAATTCTATTCTTTCAGGAAGCTATTCTTATATTGCCTTAGGAGAACCATTTTTCTTATCATCTAAAATCTTATTGGGTCACCAATTTCAGCAATACCCTATATATTAAAAAGAAATAAATAGAAATCTAGAAGCACAAAATAGTGTTTCTTTAATTATATTTTTGGCTACAAAAACATTTTACTTCTTTTTTAATATACTTTTGGTGGATAAGTCACTAAAACCAAATTATTTACCCATTCATTATTAGTTTATACACACACACACACGTAAATTTGTAGAACTTAAATGTTAAAGGCATAAAAAGGAACACAGTTAAAAAAAAAAAAACCTCACATTTCTCTTTCTCAGATACTTAATTCCTCACACTAGAGGCAAGAATTTTTAAGTAATTTCTTGAGAGCAAAATTACTTTTCATCTTTAGTCTAACATCTGGAAATCTAAATGTCTAAAATACCTGTGGAAGGAAGTTTCATAAAGAAGAAATGACTGATAGAAAAGATTTGTTTCTTCTTTTTTTCCATTTACCTTAAAGGTCTATGATTTGTGCAGCTAGCAGAGTCATTAAAAAGCTGTTAACATTTCTGTAGTCAAATGGATCATGGTACCAATAAAACAGTCCAGACTCTGTAATTTTATAAATAATGATGCTTTCGTCCGTGAAGCTAAAGGCATTGAGATGTTCTGCTTCATCTTCAGGTTTACTTCAAAAAGATTTATTAAACTTCAAAGAGTTTCTTTTGCTATTTTTTAAAATGATAAACATTCTTTCATATTCCAAAGTGGCTAACTCTAAAGATGGAGGGCACTCCTGAACCATGTTGATACAATAGTCTGTATTTTGAGGTTGACCAGAATATCCACAGTTATTTATAAACACCCCCTAGAAATCATTGCCAGTCAGGCAATAATTAGTGGAAATATCAGGTTTTAGGCCTAATAAAAAATTGTAATATATAAAATATAGCTACTCTTCATATAATCCTCTAAACCCTTGGGAAATTATTTAAAACAACCTTAATGTTACAGTTTGATACAATTGAGAAGAAGTATTCCATCCAGAATTTTAGAATGATCAACTTTCCTGATTTCTAAAGAGTTCTCATGTGAATAGATAAAATATACAAGTTTCTATTCCATTTTACAAGAGAAGAATGTCATTTCCAGCTGTATCATAGCTTATGCAAATTAATTTAACAAAAATTAAATTGCTCACCAGTTACTGTGTGGCACTTCTCTAATCAGACTGCAATCACTGTATTTTTCCAGAAGATTAAGAAATTGCACACATTATTCAGTGATGTCCTTTATAACTGAATGGGCACCAATGAATCCAGAAAATTGAACACACCTGAGATAAAAACTGATCATTTTTAGAGAATCTACAATGTTGTTTAAACGATTCGGATTTGTGTTAGAGACATAACATCTAACACTACTAATCTAGAGCAGAACCCAAGGAAATCCTGAAAGCATATAGGTCAAAGGGACCCTATGCAAACAATTCATTTTACATAAAGTTTAAGTCAAGGAAGTTAAGTGATTTACTCAAGGTCAAGAAACTACTTAATGGCTAAACCAGATTATTTAAATAGAGAAATAAAATGAAGTCAACAAAGCAGCTTTCTAAACCCTAGGTTTTTCAGTGGTGTGGCATACATACACTAATAGCTGTGATCCTACCTTGTCAAAAATTTGGGTTTTCTTCAATTTTTAATGAAAACACACACACTTTCAAAACACACTTCAGTAAATATTATATTTTGTATCAAGGGAAATTCTTCAATTCCCCTTTTAGACTTTCCTCATTTTGGAATATTTCCTGGTACACAGTGGACACAGTAAAAATTAACTGAATGAAGGAGCACCTGGGTGGCGCAGTTGGTTGAGCATCAGACTTCAGCCTAGGTCACGATCTCACTGTTCCAGAGTTTGAGCCCCGAGTCTGGCTCTGTACTGACAGCTCAAAGCCTGGAGCCTGCTTCAGATTCTGTTTCCCTGTCTCTCTCTGCCCCTCTCCCACTTATGCTCTGTTTTTCTCACTCTAAAAAATAAATAAACATTAAAAATTTTTTAAAAAATTAACTGAATGAAGAAACGTAAACTTAAGAAATCAAATTTCATGATTCCAAATATAAGCTATTTTCACATGCTTAAATGAAATGTAAGAAATGCCAGGAGAGATTATTTTTTGTTAGTTTAATGTGGGAACATTATCACAACAGACCAAATCTCTATTTTTAGGCTTTTGTAAAACCACAATTTGATATGAATGCAATGTTAGAAAATGACAGGATTTGAAACCTAATATAAATGTGCCACAGGGGACCAGCAATAGGGAAGGAAAAACTTTTTCAAGTGTGATCAATAGCAAAAATTATGAAGTTTGCATTCACAAAGTACAAAATGGCCCAAACTTACATTTTCTTCTTACTTCCAAGGATGCCACGCTGTGGAAAATAGAGCTCAGGGTTTGAACTTAGTACACTGCCTTTATTCTTTCCAATATCAGGCTGTGATATATACAGAGGTTCCAACAAGTAAATAATATTTCTTTAAGAAGCAGGCTATTTTTTCACTGAAATTGCAATATTTTTGCTGAACAATACAATGGATGTGTGAAAAGATTTGATAATAAAAAGCTTACCCAGCAGTAGGTTACAACACCTCTCCTACTGAAGTCTAACTTAATGTGGTGGCATCTTGAAGTCTAACTTCAAGATCTCTTGACTTCCCAAGAAGCCATATAAATTTCCCTACTGTCTTAAAAATGCCCTTCACATATATATATTTAATCAAGAGATAGAAAAACAGATAAAGAAAGAAGACTTAAAGTATTTTTGCTTATGGGGAGCCTGGGTGGCTTAGTCAGTTAAGCATCCAGCTCTTGATTTTGGCTCAGGTCATGATCTCACGGTTTGACAAATGGAGCCCAATGTCAGACTCTGCCCCAACAGCCTGCTTGGGATTCTCTCTCTCCCCATATCTCTTCTCTGCCCCTGCCTCACTTGCACCCATACCCCCCCTCAAAAATAAACAAATACTTAAATAAATTTTTTAAGTTTTTTTGCTTAAATTTGTCCAATTACCAAAATTGTATGATCTCTAAAATTTTTTGACAAGGATACTAATGTTTCACAGGCATACAAGATCATGGAATATCTATCACTAAAACAATAAACTATGACATAAATTCCATGGACATTTCCAACATTAGGAGTCATTAGACTCCTCAGATAACTCTCAGAGAACAAGCTGGTCTTTTTATTCCCTAGAAGAAAGCTCTTTAGAGGTTTCTCTGAAAGGTCAAATATGTTTTCCACACTAAATGTGGGAGACAAGACTCCAGAGAAAAGAAACAAGCATTATCAACACTATATGTTGATATTTTGTGTTTCATATTATTTCAAAAGCTATAGTTCTGCCTCCCCATAAACAGTATAAAAATGACATTAAGAAGTATTAGGGATAGGGGCACCTGCGTGCTTCAGTCATTAAACATCTAATTCTTGGTTTCAGCTCAGGTCATGATCTCAGTTTGTGGGTTCAAGCCCTGCATTGGATCAGGGTTCAAGCCCTGTCAGTGCAGAGACTTCCTGAGATATATTCAATCTCTCTCCCTCCCTCCCTCTCCCTCTCTCTCTCTGAAAATAAACTTAAAAAAAAAAGAAGTATTAAGTATATAAATCAGGAAACATGCCAACAAAAAAAAAGTCATTTCAGATCTCAAGAACTGGATATTCAGGATCTTATTCTTTTCTATTTAATTGGTTCATAATTTTAAAATCTCAAGACTAGTTAAAATCAACTATCTCTCATTGCATTAGCTGTTATGGATTGAAATTCCTTTTTTAAAAAAAATATGTTCACCTTATCTAATAGTTTTCACATGTACATTTTTGTGTAATAATGAATATCTTGCCTATTTATTAAAAATTTTTAAGGAATTAAATATCCTTAAATTTACCTAAAAATGGTTTTATGCTTAATAGAAATACAAATAAATGTATTATTTATAATAATTCTCAGTTTAACAATGTAATGCTATTTTAGAGTTTGAGACAATTTTTAATTCAGAAGAAAATTATATTACAATTTAAAGTATCCCAGGATCTGACTTAGAGTTTTGAAAAACCACCCAGTGCATGTTAGAAAATATAATGAAGACATAATAGGCATGTCAACTGTAGACCCTGATACTACCATTCCAATTATAGGAATTCTCCAGGGTTTCCAGGTTACATCCAGAATGAGAAAAGCAGAGATTGACAAGCCACACTTTTCTGATCTCCTATCACTTTTCAGAATGTGTTAAATATTGCAATGTGGAATCATTTTAATGGTCTTTCACCTGGGAATCATCTTAATTCCTTTCAAGGACATAATACAAAATTCACTAGAAGCTGATATTATAAGAGCTATTAACAGGACAAGGGTTTCCATGAACAGAAGTTTCCAAGTGACCAAAGACAAGAGTTAAAGTCTTGCAGTGGAAACTTCAATAACAGAAAAAAGATTATGGAAGTTGGTTAGACAACCTCTTTTTTGTTTTTGTCTTAATTTACTGCTTTATTTTGCAAAATTTAAAACTTAGAAGTTGAAAGACAACATATGAATTCCTATGTACTTTTTTTATTGAAGTATAATTACAAGTGTTCTGTTAGTTTCAGGGGTACAATATGATGATTCAACAATTTTATACATTACTCAGTGCTCATCACGATAAGTGTACTCTTAATTGACTTTATCCATTTTTCCCATTACCCCCTCCCCACCCACCTCGTCTCTGGTAACCACCAATTTGTTTTCTGTATTTGAGAGTCTATTTTTATGTTTGACTGTTTTTTATTTGTTCATTTGTTATGTTTCTTAAATACCACATACGAGTGAAATCATACAGTATTTTTCTTTCTCTGATGGACTTATTTCACTTACCATTACACCCTCTAGGTCCATTCATCCCATTGCAGATGGTAAGATCTCATTCTTTTCTATGGCTAGGCAATCTCCCAGTACGTGTCTGTGTGTGCGTGTCTGTGTGTGTGTCTTCTTTATCCATTCATCTATGGATGGACACCTGAGTTGCTTCCGTATCTTGGCTATTGTAAATAATGCTGCAAAAAAACAGGAGTGTAGGGGTGCTGGAAAAATTGGACAGCTATTTGCAAAAGAATGAATCTGAACCACTTTCCTACACCATATACAAAAATAAATTCCTAGAAGAAAACTAGGCAGTAGTTTCTTTGACATTGATCACAGAAACATTTTTGTAGATATGTCTCCTCAAGCAAGGGAAACGAAAGCCAACCTCAACTATTTAAAGTACGCCAAACTAAAAGGCTTTTGCACAGTGAAAGGAAACCATCAACAAAACAACAAAGCAACTTACTGAGTGGGGAAAGATATTTGTAAATGATATATCAGATAAGGGGTTAATATCAAAAATATATAAATTATACAACACCAAAACACCCATTTGATTAAAAATGGGCAGAGGACCTGAATAGACAGATTTCCAAAGAAGACATACAGATGACCAAGAGAGACACGTGAAAAGATGTTCAATATCCCTGATCATCAGGGACACGCAAATCAAAACAACCATGAGCTATCACCTTATGCTCCATGCGATGCTGGTGGGAATGCAAAGTAGTGCAGCCATTGTGAAAAACAGCATGGAGATTCCTCAAAAAATTAAAAATAGATCTACCATATGATTCAGTAATTCCACTACTGGGTATTTACCCAAAGAAAACAAAACATTCCTCCTCTCTCTACACGCACACATGCGCACACACACACACACACACCACACACCCCTTACATATATATACACATATATACCTACATGTATACATATATGCACACACAGACATAGGTATCTACACACACATACACATATAAATGTCTGTGCACAAACACATACATAGAAAGAGAGATCCTTCTATTTTTCTAAGCCATCTGAAAGTAGGTTGTAGGTATGACATTTCAACCCAAAGTACTTAAAGTCTCAAGAACAGTAACATTTTCACAACCATAATACCATTATCACACTTCAGAAAATCAACATTAATACATTCTCATCCAAGAAGAAATCTTTACTAAAATTTCCCTACTGTTTCAAAAATGTCCTTTATATCTTATTTTTTTCCTATCTAGTATTCAGTTAATATATATGCTTTGGATTTGGCTACGACATCTCCTCAGCTTCCTTGAATCTAGAACAATTCCTCTTCCTCCCTTTGTTTTTGATGCCATTGAATTCTTTTGAGTCTAAGTCAGTTGTCCTACAGAAGAATTCACTCACATTTTCAATTCATCTGTTAAGATTCAGATCAAACTTCTCTAGGAAGAACACCACTCTGGTGACACTGTGTACCACGGTGTCACAGTAGAAACAGTCCCTTCATAGGCAATGGCAAGTTTCATTAAGTTTTCTGTCGTAAAGGTAAATTTACCCTTTTTAATCAAGGAGTAATTTGGGTGCTGGAGATGGACTGATTTTCTATGTTTAAACCAAATTGGAAGTTACAGAATTGTGACTTTCTAATCTTACCCTCTTCCATTTTTATTAGTTGGCATTATTTCGTAAAGAAGAGCTTTCTACATTCTATCTTTTTTATTCTATCTTTACTATTGTAATTCATTTTTTTCTGTAGCATCACTATGACCTGATGTTTCTTTTTAACCTATTCAGTACGTTATAATCTACTACCATCATTAGTCTTTTTGAAGCTCCATTTTGCCAAATTTGGACTGCTTTGTGCTAGCTCCCGCATTCTTTTGACCTGACTCTATTTTTGAGTCTTTTTCATGCTCTCTGTCATAACGAGATGTTCCAGGCTCAATTTGTCCTTTCCTTGCCCAGATATGAAATCAATCATTTTTCTAAGAAGTCCAAATTCCCTTTTGTAAGAAAGTGTATTTAGAAATCACCAGATTGTACTGCTAGTTGTTCATTCCAACTGGGTTGTCATTGCTTCTAGACGCTTTTAGCAACAGAGCTTAGAGAGCACACACACACACACACACACACACACACACACACACACACACACAGTTGAATTAGATGTTTATATTCATATACACATTGTTGAATTATATATATGTATGTATTGAATTATGTATATTTGTTGAAATATATATGGGATTATACATATAAGCACTGAATAGGAATATATATAGACACATAAATATACATATATTTTTTCAACAATATAGGATTCTTACCTTTTTAGTAAAAACCAAGCAAGAGCATACACATTTGCTTTATGCTGCAATCCATACGGCATAATTCTAGAAATACAGCACCATACCACTTCTAACAGCAAATACACTAAATCAAGTTGAATAATATTTATAGCTGTTGGGTTTTTTATATGACCTCGAATATATCCCACTAAAAACATACAGCTAATTTCTAGTTTGTTGCACTGTGATGTGAGATTGAAATTTACATTTTTTTCTGTTATATAGAATTTATTTTGGTCAACTTTTGTAAATGTTCATGTGCTCTTAACACGTCTGACATCCTTAAGATCTACCTTACTAGTGACATTCCTTTGACCCTCTAAATACATACTCATTTTTATCTGTTTAACCTGTATTCCGACTAAGAATGCCATTTTAAAGTCTATTTACGATCACTTAATGACTGTCCTTTTTTTTGTCTTGTGAAGTTTTTGCCTTTTGGTGCAATGAGCTCTGTAGTGTTTTACCAACAATGTGAATTTTAGCCTTTACTTTATAATGTTTCCTACTCCTCATTTGTTCCTTTTGGCCTACTTTCTCCTTTGTTAGATACCAGTATGACAGCCTCTACCTTTTTACTGTTTGCATTTATCTGCTGCTGTACCCTTGCACATCATTTTTTAGCCACCCTTAACCACTTTATTTTACAGTTTAACTGTGCTTTGTAAGCCAATATGAAAATCCTTCCCTTTTAATAAGTGAGATAAGCCCATTTATATTTGTTGTTACAATTGCTATGTTTGGGCTATGTTATGCTATGTTTACTGTGTGTACTTTGTTACATTACTATTTCTAATTTATTTTTTTGAGGTTTTGTTGTGTTTCTTTGTTATTTAGTAAAGTTGTATTATTGCTCTAGTAGTTACCTTTGTATTTATGCATTTGATAATGCTTCAGGTCCTTTTTTTATTTTTCCTAAATACACATCTAATGCTAGGATTAACTAGCTTTTGATAATATCATTTTAGTACTATTTATTAACTGTTTAGCAATAAATGAGTCCATTCTACATTTGTCATTCTTTTATCTCCCTCCCAACTTTAGTCATGTTTTCTATTTATAACAACCTATAAATTAACATACTGGCCTTCAACACTTGTCCTCACTTTAATTTTCTTAGATTCCCACCTAAATAAAGTGATTACCTTTTCTCAAGTTCCCCAGTCATGGCTTAATTAAATGAAGGTCTCAGTCTCTAGGTGCCTCAAAAAGGTTTATGAGTACAGTATCCCGTGGTTGTTTGTTTGTTTTTTTCATTTTTTTCCATGGTTAAGCCATGTGATAGCCTTGATATATTAAGAAAACCATGACAAAATAATCTTTGACTCAAAATTTCCTTCCTTTATTTTCTTTAAAAAGTACACCATTGCTACCTGGTAATAACTGTTAAAGCTCTGAGAATTTACCTTCTGGGTAATCAATACACTAGGTAACCACTGTTCTATGGATGCTTACAGAAGACATCAGACTCCTGGACCAAACTGCTTTATTACGGCACAGCAAGAGACATGAGCATCAGTGTATTTGCATTACTTCCTCATGTCCCAAGTCCAACAGGGATGATGATGACAGACCCAGGCAAATTCCTGAATAAAGTGTGGTTTATATTATTGAAGAAAAAGCCTGAGCCTAGAGAACCTAGACTGTTCACAATGGATAGTGGGCATGCTTGCCCTTTGCTCTTAAGGGAGATACTACGTTTATCTTTCAAAGGTATTTACTATACAAACATCCAGGAATAGAATTTGGAACAGAAGACAGTGCTTCTGCTTTTAACACATGCAGACACATAAAAGATGCACTGAGAATTGTCTCCCAATATTACCTCAATTTGTCCACTGCCAATCAAATTTTGTTTGTATACAGAATCCTCAGAGGTTTTAGTGATGTCATGTATCTTAGTCATGGATATAAAGCTATGATTCTGTAGCTTCAAGAAATCTATTTTAGAAAAAGCTTGTATGAGTGACAAATCTCTTTTCCCACTCTAACAGTTAAAAACTTGTGTTTTCCCTTCTCTTTTGACTCCACAAGACTTGGGGTCATGTATGTCATGACAAACAGTAGGAGCATCACCGTGAGAATTGAAAGGGTTACCCAGAAGCTGCATTTTAGCTTCCTCTTAAAATCACTCCATCAATGACCAAGGTATGCGTCAGAGCAATTAATTCAGAAACTCTGCGTTGGGGATCTAGACGGAAGGACATTTTAAAGTCCCCGGGTGATTCCAAAGTGCAGCAAAAGGTTGAGATTGTGTTCTGGTTTCAACCCACAGATAAAAACCTGAGTACCAAAGGAATAAAACCTGAGGGTCATGGGAGGTAATATTTATTTTAGCACTGTTTTGTAATGCCTTTTTTCCTCCTTCATAAAGTAGAGACATTGAATATTTTTCTTTAAATATGTAACAAGAACCTGAGACAGAAAAATAATGATTTTTTTATTTAGTATGCTTTCAGGTATTACAGACAACCTCTTCAGTGGTTTAGCTAATAACAGAAATAACAGCATTTAAATGTTCAAACCAAAGTTTTCATGTGGGTGGGGGAAGAAAGAGGTATTTTAAACTTCAAAATGAATATGGCTTGCCCTGGAAGTCACAGCTATTGCAAAGCACTTTAATTATTTCAGACAACTCGTCTATTAGATCAGTAGGATAGCTAAACATTCCTCACTCCATAATTTGGGAAGAAAAATGGGTACTTCAAGATAAAGAATTCACTCCTTAGCTTTCAGCTTTAGGTGAAGAGTTACATTGTTCCCTTTAAAAAATAAAATTCTCTATGTGTTTAGAGTGTATCTTACAGGATGCTGGCCAACTCACTTTGGCAGAGATACATGCAGCTAAAATTGCTTCTCTCTTGCTAATACTCTATATTCAGCATTTTCCTGATAGGCATACTCTTGGAAGAAACCTTCAGACATACACTGAATTATTCTGTGAATAAAATATTTAGTCTTCTTAGAGCCCTCAACCCAGACTTGACTTACTGACTTCGATACTGCTGACTCTCCACTGTTCATACCAACAGACTTCCCATATAGCCTTAGCCTTTAATAATAAGTAAAGCACTTAGCTACCCATGGAAGACTATTAGGCATTGCCATGAAATGTATAAAATATCTGTCAGGAAACCGAAGTGAAATGCTGCAAAACCCATTGAACAAGTATACCCAGATAATCCAATTCCATTGCAAGAGTACTGGCAAACACAGAATACTCACAAAATAAAATGCGTGAGTCCAATCAAAAGACTGGGAATATTTAAGAATTGTACAAAAGCTACCGAATTTACATGACAGTAAGACTAAAAGTTATCCTGAATTTTATTTACGTGCCAAATTTTCCCTAAAAATTCAAAGTCCGTTAAAGCTCATCAAATTTTATAAAAACAGAAATGGTGCATTGTTACTAACCTTGTGTTTTAGAGAAAAACGGTTGATTAGAGATTAACTAATGGTCAAAACAGACCACTATCTGGAGCCAGTCAGGCAGTTTTTTAATACATTAATGTTAGATGATTTGGCAAAGGCAGTCAAAGTAAGTGTAGAGTAAAAATAAGGAACATATACAGTAAACATATATGTTAGCAAAAAATAAAAAATAAAAGTAAAAACACACACACACAAAACCACAAGCTCATTATAAATACACAAGAGAAAAATAAATAAATAAATAAATACACAAAAAGTTGATTAGAAGGGTTAATATTTTGAAGAATTTTTAGTTAAATAAATATCCTTCCTGGTTCAATATCCACAAATCAGTGTGATTATACCACATCAACAAAATGAAAGGTAAATAACTATATGATCATCTCAATAGATACAGAAAAAACACTGGAAAAATTTAACATATATTCATGATAGAAACCCTCAACAAAGTGGGTTTAGAGGGAACATACTTCAATATAATAAAGGCCATATATGACAACGCACAGCCAACATCACACTCACTGGAAAATAATTGACACCTCTCCCTCTAAGACCAGGAACAGGACAAAAATGTGCATCCACTCTTGCCAGATGTTGGACTTTCATCCAACATAGTACTGGAAATGCTAGCTACAGCAATCAAATAAGAAATAGAAACAAATTGGTAAGGCAATCAAAGGAGCAGAAGTTAAACTGCCCCTATTTGTAGATGACATGATGCCATATATCTAAATACTCCACCAAAAAACTACTAGAAAACATCAATTAAGTTATACAAAGTTAATAAACAGAAATCTGTTGCATTTCTAAACACTGATAATGAAATAGCTGAAAGAAATTAAGAAAACAATCCCATTTATAGTGCACCAAATATAATGAAATATCTAGCAATAAATTTAATCAAGAAGGTAAAAGAATGAATACTATAGGACACTGACCAAAGAAACTGACAATGAGACAAATAATGGAAAGATATTCCATGCTCATGGACTGGAAGAATTAATATTGTTGCAATGCTCAAACTTTCCAAAGCAATCTACAGATTCAATGCAATCCCTATCAAAATACCAGAAGCATTTTTTAAATAACTAAAACAAATAATACTAAAATTTGTGTGAAATGACAAAAGACTCTGAATAGCCAAAGCAAGGTCGAGAAAGAAGAACAAAGCTGAAATATCACAATTCTATATTTCAAGATATATTATAAAGTTGTTGAAATCAAAACAATATGGTACTGGCATAGATGAATGGGACAGAATAGAGTACCTAGAAATAAACCTATGGTTATACAGTCATTTAATCTACAAACAAGGAGGTAAGAATATACAATGGGAAAAAGACAGCTTCTTCAATAATAAATAAATGGTGAAGAATGAAATTGGACCACTTTCTTTACCACACACAAAAGTACACTCAAAACAGATTAAACACCTAAATGTGGGACCTGAAACTATAAAACTCCTTAGGCAATAATCTCTTTGACATCAACCCTAGCAGCATTTTCATAGTTGTGTCTCCTCAGGTAAGGGAAACAAAAACAAAAATGAACTATTGGGACTACATCAAAATAAAAAGCTGGGAAAAAAATTCTTCCTCTATGTCCTCTTACTTGTACTTCAATTAAAAGAGCTGCTCTTAAATATGCTGTGACAGAATACTTTGCTTTCTATCCTTTTACTGTCAATGGAAATACTGCTGAAGACTGTATCATTAAAACACAGTGTTAATACTCTTTAAAAAAAATGCTCTCTAAAACCAGTCTTTTTCCTAATGAACTAGAGTGTCCAAGGATACAACAAGATAACACATTAGTGCAAATAACACAGAAAATGAACTACAGATTAGCAAAACAAACTCCACAAGTAAACAAGTAAACGTAGAGAAGAAGCCAAAAGGGTAGCAGAGACACAGTCAGGAACTAAATGGACTCAGGGGACTGTCTGTGGGATGGAGGGATGTCACAGGCACACAGAGAGGGGAGAGAAGACCTGTACACCAGCGAGCTGCGTGGGAAAGATAAATCCCCTAACATCTGGCTTCAAAAACTAGAGGGGAAAAATTTCATGAGTTCTAAAAACCAATGGGTCTCAAAACTTAGAATTAAAAAAAAAAAATCAGTGGACTTGGCTCTGGGAGAGCCAGAGAGCAACAGGAAACTGAATCCATGCCCTTAAAGAGACAGCAAATGAAGAACTCATGGAGATATTGCATAGAAGCAGCAGTTTGAAAGGCACCTGGGGCATATGGAAGGGAGATTTATTTACTAATCTTAGAGCTTGTCCTAGAGGGACATAGATCTCTAGGGAACTCCTCCAGGAAAAAAAGAACTTGAAGGCCTACATTTGCCTTCCCCGCCCCCCAAAGTAAACACACAGGGCCACTGCAGGACTTGCTACCTAACTTGCTAGCAAGACCAATTACCATCCTGCCCCCCCCAGCTGTGCTTCCACCAAGTGACACTCCCCCCGCCCCCCCTACCCCTGCCAGACAGCCTGCCTCAGTCAGTCCAGGCACTGCAGGGTGCCTCCCATGGAGAAAAGCAGAACACAAAGCTTGCTAGTACCATGGGTCTGCCACACTGCGCCCACTACTATGCTTAACCAGACTTGCCCTTTTTTAAAAAATTATTTTATTCATTTATTTTCTAGAAGCGGCAGGGGGTGGGGCGAGGGGAGAGAGCAGAGAGATAGAGATAGAGATAGAGAGATAGAGAGAGAGAGAGAGAGAGAGAGAGAGAGAATCCCAAGCATGCATCACAGTCAGCAGAGCTTGATATGCAGCTCAAACATATGCTCAACTCAAACATGACCTGAGCCAAAATCAAGAGTCAGATGCTTAGCCATCTGAGCCACCCAGGTGCCCCAGACTTGCCCTTTCCAATACAGTCTTGGCCAGAGCCCATTCAGGGGGCTGCCACAGGTCTGGCAGTGTGCAAAATTCCCTACAGTAGCCAGCACCACTCCAAAGGGACTTCTGCCCTGGAGAGAAAGAAAGGGAACACCACACACCAGTCAGGTGGAGTCCCAAGAAGTGGGCTGGAAGCAGACAACTGGTCTGACTGCAGGCTGTACCCACCAATGAAAGCTTCTCATGAGACAACACAGGGAAAGCATCCTGGAATTTGGTGCTACTGCATCTCTGGCAGATTCCTGGTCTGACTCAACTCAAGCTCAGTGTTTCCAGATGGGTCCATCAACACCACAGGTACAAAACACTGTCCATAACAGGCAAAGACAGCCATTGCAGATGACTGGTCTGAAGGAAAAGGTGGCTCATCCACAAGAGCAGGGTACACGAACCACAAATAAAACACATCCCTGCAATATCACATTCTCGTGAACAGTGGACACTGCACAGCAGCGAACTATAGGACCTCTTCTTCATAAAGCCATTACTTTCAAATACAGGAAACATAGCTAACTTCCCTAACACACATAAACAGGCACAGAGAGTGAGTTAGAATGAGGATAGAGAGAAATAGGTCCCGAATGAAAGAACAGGACAAAATCACAGTAGATGAACTAAGCAAAATGGAGATAAGTAAGATGGCTGATAGATCATTTAAAGTAATGATCATAAAGATACTCACTGTACTTGAGCAAAGAGTGGAGGACCTTAGTGAGACCTTTAAGAATTAGATAAAAAGAACCAATCAAAAATAAAGAACATAATAAATGAAATTAAAAATACACCAGATGGAATAAATTGCATACTTAAAGGAAGAAGAACGAACCAGTGACCTAGAGGACAGAGCAAAGTAAAGTAATCAAGCTGAGCTGGTGAGAAAAAAATATATATATGTAAACTGAGAATAGACTCAGGGAGCTCAGTGACACCATCAAGCATAATAACATTCACATTAATAGGTATCCCCTAAAGGTGAAGAGAAAGAAAAGGGGGCAGAAAATTTATTAAAAGAAATAATAGCTGAAAATGTACTAGATGTGTGGAAGAAACAGAAATCCAGATCCTGGAGGCACAAATATCCCCCCAACAAAACCAACCCAAAGAGATCCATACCAAGACACATAGTAATTAAGATGGCAAAAAAGTAGTGACAAAGACAGAATTTAAAAGTAGCAAGAGAAAAGAAAGCAGTTAACATACAAGGGAAACCCAGTAAGTCTATTGTCTGATTTTTCAACAGAATCTTTACAAGCCAGAAAGCCTGATATATTCAAAGTGCTGAAAGGAAACAATTTGCAGCCAAGAATACTCTATCTCAAAGGCCAGCAATCAGAATAGCAGGAGAAATAAAGTTTTCCAACCAAAAGTTAAAGGAATTTATGACCACTAAGCCAGCCCTACAATAAGTGTTAAGGGGGACTCTTAGAGTCCAAACAAAGAGTAAGGAAAGTGGGAAGCACAAAGGCAGTAAAAATAAGTTTATCTGTAAAAATTACTCAAGGGACTCACAAAATATAAAGACACCATATAACTAAAACATGAAGAAGACAAGAGAAAAGATGGGTTCAAAAGTAAGCAACCATCAACCACCTACGCAGATGTTATATACAAATTGATCAATGACCAGAAATTAAAAGCCAGTAACAGATACACACAAAAAAAATGAGAAAGATATCCAAATATATCATTAAAGAAAGTTACCTACTAACGAAAAAATAACGAGAGAAAAAGCTAGTGAGAAAATGACCATGAATACATACCTATCAAAATTATTTTCAATGTTAGCAAATTAAAAGATCAGAAGATGCAGGGTGATAGAATGGATAAAGTAACAAGACCCATCTATATGCTGCCTACAGGAGATTTATTTCAGACCTAAAGACACCTGCAGATTGAAAGTGAAGGGATAGAGAAATATTTATCATACAAATGGATGTCAGAAGAAAGCCATAGTAGCAATACTTATATCGAACAAATATACTTTAAAATAAACACTGTAACAAGAAACAAAGAAAGACACTACATAATCACTAGGGGAACAATACAACAAGGAGATGTAACAATTGTAAATATTTATGCACCCAATATAAAAGAACCCAAATACAACAATAAAAGAACTAATTGATAGTTATACTTTAATACTAGGGGACTTTCATACCACACTTACATCAATGGATAGATCATCCCAACAGAAAATCATCAAAACAGTGGTTTTGAGTGACATGCTGGACAAAATGGATTTAACAGATATATTCAGAACATTCAATCCTAAATCAGAATACACACTTTTTCAAGAGTACATGGAACATTTTCCAGAACAGATCACATACTAGGCAACAAAACAAGTCTCAACAAATTCAAGATCAAAGTCATTTCATGCATCTTTGCTGACCACAACACTGAAACTATAAATCAAGTACAAGAAAAAATTTAGAAAGGATTATACATGGAGGTTAAATAACATGCTATTCAACAATGAATAGATTATCCAAGTAATCAAAGAGGAAATAAAAAATGCATGGAAACCAATGAAAATGAAAATAAAATGGTCCAAAATCTTTGGGATGCAACAAAAGCATTTCTAAAAGTGAAGTTTATGGCAATACAGGCCTATCTCAAGAAGCAAGAAAAATCTCAAATAAACAACCTAACCTTACACCTAAAGGAGCTAGAAAAAAAGAACAAACCAAACCCAAACCAGCAGAAGGAAAGAAATAATGAATATTGGAGCAGAAATAAATGAAGTAGAAACTAAAACAACAACAACAACAACACCAACAACAACAACAACAACAACAAAAACAGATCAATGAAACTAGAATCTGGTTCTTTGAAGAGATTAACAAAATTGATAAACCTCTAGCCTGACTTTTTGAGAGAGAGAGCGAGAGGACTCAAAATCACAAATTGAAGAGAAGTAACAACTAACACCATAGTAATACAATTAGAAGAATATAATGAAAAATTATATGCCAACATATTGGACAGTGTAGAAGAAATGGATCAATTCTTAGAAACATATAACCTATGAAAACTGAATCAGGAAGAAATAGAAAATTTCAACAAACTGATTACCACCAATGAAACTAAATCAGTAATCAAAAACTCCCCACAAAAGTCCAGGACCAGATAACTTTACAGGTAAATTCTACCAAACATTTCAAGAATATTTAATACCTATTATTCTTAAATTTTTCTTAGAAATTAGAAGAGGAAGGAATACTTCCAAATTCATTCTATAAGCCTGTATTACCCTGATCCCAGAACCAGATCAAGACAGTATAAAAACGAAAACTACAGGCCAGTATTTCTGATGAACACAAATGCAAAAATCGTCAACACAATGTTACCAAACTGAATCCAATAATACATTAAAAAAAATCATTTGCCATGATTTATTTTTGAGATGCAAGGGTGGTTCAATATTCACAAATAAATCAATGTGATACACACATTGATTATAAAAACATAAATAAAATACATATAGTTATTTATACATTTATTTATAATATATTTATAATAAAACAAATAAAAATATAAAAACAATATGATCATTTCAATAGATGCAAAAAAAAAAAAAAAGCATTTGACAGAGAACAACATTCATTAATGATAAAAATCCTCAACAAAGTTTACAGGGAATGTACCTCAACATAATAAAGGCCATCTATGAAAACCCCACATCTAGCATCATACTCAATGCTGATAAACTGAAAGCTTTCCCTCTAAGGTCAGGAACAAGACAAGAATGTATACTCTCACCAATTTTATTCAATATAGTACTGGAAACCCTATCCACAGCAGACAACAAAAAGGAATAAAAGTCATCCAAATGGTAAGGAAGAAGTAAAGCTTTCACTATGTCCAAATGGCATGATACTATATATAGAAAACCCTAGAGACTCCACCAGAAGATTACTAGAACTGCTGAACGAATTCAGTAAGGTCACAGGATGAAAAATCAATGTACAGAAATCCACTGCATTTCTATACAACAATAATGTAGCAACAGAAAGAGAAATAAAGAAAGCAGTCCCATTTACAACTGTACCAAATAGAATAAAATACCTAGGTATAAATTTAACCAAGGAGTTGAAAGATCTGTACTCTGCAAACTCTAAAATATTGATGAAAGAAACTGAAGGTAACACCAACAAACAGAAAGATATTCCATGCTCAAGGACTGGAAAAACAAATGTTTTTAAAATGTCCATACTAACCAAAGCCATTTATTGATTCGATGTATTCCCTATGAAAAATATCAAGAGCATTTTTCACATAACTAGAATAAATGATGCTAAAATTGGTATGGAAGCACAAAGACCCTGAACAGCCAAAACAATCTTGGAAAAGAAAAACAAAGCTGGAGTTATCACAATTCGAGATTTCAAATTATACTACAAAGATACAATAATCAAAACAGTAAGGTACTGGCACACACACAAAGAATCAATGGAACAGAATAGAAATCCTAGAAATAAACCCACAATTTAAGTGGCCTGGGTGGCTACAGCATTGAGCTACTGACTCGATTTCAGCTCAGGTCATGATCTCATGGTTTTGTGGGTTCAAGCCCCCATCTGGCTCTGTGCTGACAGTATGGAGCCTGCTTGGGATTCTCTCTCTCTCTTCTTCTGTCTCTGCCCCTCCCCACTCACTGTGTCTCTGTCTCTCTCAAATAAATAAATACAAATTTAAAAAATTAAAAAAAAAAGAAAGAAACCCACAATTATATGGTCAATTAATCTTCAACAAAGAAGGCAAGATTATGCAATGAGAAAAGATGGTCTCTTCAACAAATGGTGTTGTGAAAACTGGACAACTGCACCCAAAACAATGAAACTGGACCACATTGTTACAACATACACAAAAATAAACTCCAAGTGGATTAAGGATCTAAATGTGAGATCTGAAATCATAAAAATCTTAGCAGAGAGCACAGGCAATACCTTTTCTGACACTGGCCATAGAAACATTTTTGTAGATATATTTCCTAAGGCAAGGGAAACAAAAGCAAAACTAAACTGTTTGGACTACATAAAAATAAAAAGCTTCTGCACAGCAAAGCAAACAATCAACAAACCTAAAAGACAACCTACTGAAGGGAAAAGAGATTTGCTAATGACATATCTGATAAAGAGTTATATTCAAAATATATCAAGAACTCATACAAGTCTACACCTAAAAAACAAATAATCCAGTTAAAGAACGGGCAGAAGACATGAACAGGCATTTCTCAAAAGACATACAGATGACCAACAGACACGTGAAAAGATCCTCAACATTACTCATTCATCCAGGAAATGCAAATCAAAACTATAATAATAGATCACCTCACACTTGTCAGAATGGCTAAAATCAAAAACACAAGAAACAAGTATTGGCAAGGATGTGGAGAAAAAGGAATACTTGTGCACTGTTGGGAGTGCAAACTTGTACAGCTATGGAAAACAGTACAGAAATTCATCAAAAGGTTAAAAATAGAACAACCTTGCAGGCCAATAATCACACTACCCCAAAAGATAAAAGCACTAATTCAAAGGGATACATGCACCCCTGTGTTTATTGCAGCATTATGTACAAGAGCCAAATTATGGAAGCAGTCCAAGTGTCCATCAATACTTTAATCGATAAAGATGTGGTATATACAATAGACTATTATTCAGCCATAAAAAAGAATGAAATTTGCCATTTGCAACAACATGGATGGAACTAGAGAGTATAATGCTAAGCAAAATAAGTCATCCAGATAAAGAAATTACCATAGGACTTCACTTATATGTGGAATGTAATAAACAAAACTAACAAGCACAGAAAAAAAACAAAGAAATAGACTCTTTACTATAAAGAACAAACAGACGGTTACCAGAGGGGAGATAGGTGGGGGGATGAAAGAAATAGGTGAAAGTGATTAAGAGTATATTTATCATGATGAGCACTAAGTAATGTATACAATTGTTGAATAATTATATTGCACACCTAAAATTAATTTAACACTGTATGTTAACTATACTGGAATTAAAATAAACAGTAAGATTATTAAAAGGTGCTAAAAAAAAAAAAAAAAAAACAAGTCCTCCAACAAAACAGAAAGAACAAAAGAAAACAAAAGACATTAGGATACCTTAAACAATAGCACAAATGTAACAGTACATTAAAAATATTATCAGAATTACAGTTGTGCAGCATGCTAGAAAGCAATTAAAATGATGAATGTCATTTCCAAGGAGGTCTTTAAGAAAAATGGAAGAAAGTTTTTTATTAAATAAAAATTTAACCATTTATTTCATAAAATACATTATGATGCCATTAGTGAAATCCAGTTCTGATTTCAGCCCTACACTATACAGAGCTGAGAAGTCATGCAGCAGCCACCTTCATGGAATCTACTGGAGACAGAGTAACTAGAGCTGGTACTTTGCTTCTCCAAATTCTCGGGGGAATTGAGCTCATTTAACCTCTTTGGCCAACCATCCTTTAGAATCTAATCCAATTTGTTTCAAATGGCTCACTCACACCTTCCTAGGCAATAGGATAAATGAGGGGACATTGATAGAGAAAAGAGCATATCCTTGCTATTTTTAAAGGAATGTCCTAAAAACCATCAAATAGCATTTCTGCTAATACCTGCTTGATAAGGATTAAGTTACATGTTCACAACAAGTATAAAGGAAGCTGGAAAGTGTAGTTTTTATTCCAGGCAATCATGTGCCTACCTAAAATTAGCGGGGTTTATTACCTTGCAAGAAGAGAGAGAATAGATAATGCAGGACAAACTAACATTCTTGCCACAGAGGGATTTGGGTTACATTTCTAACGAATTTATTTGCCAAAGAAGAAACGAACTATGTTCTATGATACTGACCAAAAAAAAAAAAAAAAAAAAAAAGGAAAAGAAGAAGTTTAGTAATAAATTTCAAGAATCTCAAAAATAACAATGCTCTCTTCAGGGAGGTATATTCAATAGATAGATACAATCAATCAGATCATAAAACCATAAACATTAAAATTATTAGGGTAACTTAGAAGTCTGTAAAATGTAATAAACTGTACTAGTTTGACACTACACTTGACACTCCAAGTATCATTCAGTAACCCCTGCACTCTGTAATGAAGACAGAACTCAGTGGATCTACATCTTCTTAAAAACTGAACATAAATCATGTGTATCAAGACTACATGATTAAAATGTAGTCTTGTTAAATCTGGAAACTGTCCACTACTCCATCAAGAGCTAAGATATGGGGAACGAATACAGGACTTTGGTAGGAAAGGATGTGCTGGAGGAAAAACAAAAATGGAGGTCAATCCTTCAGCTACCATCCTATTTTTGCATTACTTCTTCATGGATTGTGACACAGTTAAAAAATACACTAGGGATTTGAGAGGATAAGGCCTAATTCCCAGGTATCATTCTTGCAGCAGACAGACAATTTTGCAAAAGTACTGCCAAACCAATTACGCTGCCAGCATGGGGTAGAGCGAGCCATTTTGCAAATCTATTTGCACCCACCTTACTCTCCTCAGGGATGCAAAGAGGGCAGAAAATATTTTTTTCTCTCTTATTTTCAAGGTTGTCTATATGATGATGAGTAAGGGCTGAGCCTTCTCAAGCGTACTTATTATCCCATTATACAATTGGAAAAATGTGGACAGCAGGAATATTAAAAATCCTATCTGCATTTACAATCTAATTTCCTATGAATAATCTTCCAGATTTGGCTGAAAATTTGAGCACAACAAGTATCACATCTGGTGGATGCAGTACATCAAGCTACCACCGCCCACCCCCCCAGCATGCAGGCTTTACTGCCAAATGCCAGAGCCTCCTACAGCAGGAGCAGTAGAAAGAACTACATTCTATTGTTTTATAAACTCATTGTGCAGGAAAATGACAATTAAGCTGGCTCTGTCCTCATCATCTCCAATGGCACAGGGCAGGTGATTCAAAGATAATGGCACCTTTGAAATTGATTTTTATGACAATGCAGAGATTATAATTTTTAATAGAAAATTACATTATGCTACTAGGTCATTTTTTCCACTTAGATAATGGTATTTTTCATCCCTTCCATTCTAATTTGGAAGTCAATGCAGTGTAAATAACTATACAGCATTTACTTATTATCATCAAGACCAGAGAAGCAAAGATGATTAGAGTCAATTTTGTCATTTTTGAGTTAATGTGGTACAAGGTTTAGTGTTTCTGGTAAGTGTCAAAGAAAAAAAAAAACACCCAATATCAACGTATCTGGTTGAATTTGATATTCTTTGTGTACTGTACGAAAGTTTATTTAAGACATATACAATATAGGTTAGTATACAAACTGTGGATAAGCAATCTAGCTAAATCCAACAGGGGTCTATTTTGAAGTAGTCAGTGTAACTTGATTATATTGTAAAGTTGTCTCTCTCTCCACATTATGAAGTTTCAGGGTTAAATTTGTTTTCATTTCTCAGTATATGTATTAATGCAAACTAGAAATATCCCAATGCTATGCTCAGGTACTATTTATGAAAACTGTTTATAGGGACATTGACACAGACTGACTTGAAGGGTAGTAATAGGAAGAAATTATTTAACACTTAAAAAATATAGTTGACTTGTTACACATGGGGATGGTATTATATGCCCCCCTAGACAATAGAAAGAGAATAAAAGAACATTACTTCTAGGAAGCTTTGCTTTGATCTAATGAGGCCAGCTCAGAATGCGCTAAATATCATCGTAGCACAGAATATATTTTGCCAAAATTGTTTCGGGCAATTATATATTACTTTTCAAAGCTGTTATGAAATTCTTAATTAGCACAGAGATAGTTATAATATTACTTGGCCATGGGAGTAATAGGACATAAACATTGACTGGATTTTCCTGAGAAACAATGCTGCTTTATAGTTTTTGCATTAATTTCTGAGCTACAAGAGCCATCTGCTGCATTTCGTTACTTCTATTCACTGTTTATCTCTTATTGCATGAGCCTATGCTTTAACATTTTTGAGAACACTTTTTTATGTGTTTATAAAATAAACCAAGAAGATTATCTTGCCATTATAGTATTTTACCTAGAGAGGTAAGAGTTGATATTTTACATGAAATAGTTTTCTTTACATCAAAAATATCAAGAGTTCAAAGGAACTATATACTCCAACCATGATAAACATTTTATTGACCACAAATACTCAAGTAAAAATCTGACAGCATGTCCACCAATGAAGGCTTTAAAAAAGCAAAACTGATGTCCTTCAAGATGACTTTGGGGTCTATGGTAGGACACTGTATGATTTTTTAAATGGAAAAGATAAAAGGCATCAGTAATAGGGCTACTGAAAAAGTCAGAGCTCTATGCTGTGTCTTCATAGTACTTCTCCCAGAGTCCAAAAAGTAAGTATTCCTAAAGGTGCCTGCTGGAGATAACATATCTAAAATCATAAGCTTGAGAATGAAATTAGTTTGAGATTTATTAATTGGTATAAAACACGGGGTTAGAGAACTCCATAGAATCTATCTTTTCACCTGCAGAGATCTAATTTTATATCCTGGCTCAAGTAGAAAGCAAAAGTAAGTTTGATGATTGACTTCTCCTTCCAATAACAATCTCCTTACTGGCTCTACCTTTGCCTGGAAAAGACCAAAGCCTAAGACAGTATATGCAAATACCCAATACATTAAAGATTTACAGAGAGAGGATAAGAATCTTTCTATTAGTAACACTAACATTAACAATAATGATAAACAACAATAAAACACAGGGAACAAAAACTAAACATTGTTCTTTTCCCTCCTTATCTTCAATGCTATAAAAGTCAATTCAGTAAGCAATTGTTAAATATTTCTGCACAAATCTCTGTGAGCAACTGAGAGATATAAAGACAGACAAGTGTTAACAGAAGAATAATGTAACTCATCATAAAAAAAAAAAAAAGAGCTCAACTGAAGAGAATATTCTGAGACATTACACAGTTCTCATTCCTAGAGGGTTGCCTGACAGTAGGTGGGGTTGCATTCATGGAGCTGGAGCACGGGATTGGTGACTGAATTTGAGACCAAGGGAACTCTTTCCAGTGAGGAGTAAGGGCCCCTGAAACAGATTTCAACTCACAAGAGTCTCTCAGATATGGGAAAATAACCCATCTGTGGCAACAGTCTCCTCATTGGAATATACAACCAGTGGTTCACATGGCTGAGCTGCACAATCAAGAAAGCAGCTGTTAGAAAACAGAATCCCAGGTTCTGCCTCAGCCCTTTTGGAACAGGATTTTCAAGTATGAGGCCCATGAAATGCAAACTATGTTAAGGAGAACCACTTCATTAGATACTAGATGGATCTTATAGCATCTTCCAGGAAATACCTAGGAAAGGCTTTCCAAGCTGACTTCGGAAAGGTCAGGTGAGCTGATTTACCTACCCCAGGGATAAGAGTAATCAGAAAAGTCAGGGAATTTGCATCATCTCAAGTAACAACGGTCATGGTTTAGTTGGACAACATTCTACCATACTACTGTCAGCTCATAGCCACTGGCATGGACCCTACTTACTTGCTCACTTACAAATACTTCTTCTTTGCCAATTCTAGTAAGTGGACACTTTGAGGATTACAAGTGGAATTTCTGTACCATGCTCTGTCCAAAGCCCCACATGTTCCCAAAGTTAAAGTGAATATGAGAGAACCCATAGTAAACTAAATAAAACCAATTGATCAAGAAAAAGGAGATCTCACAGAAAAGAAGACCATGAGATGTTACATCTGTAGATATGTTTCCCCTTGCCCAATGGGAGAGATCTCTTTGTACACAGTTGTATCACTGAGGGTAAACAAGTCGGTCACTTTGAGACACCTTACACAGATAAATCACCTTGCATTACTGAGGACAGTTGTCCTGGATAGTTGATTTGCCCAATTTCCCAGGGAAAGACATTTGTAACAAGACTATCCTTATTCTCAGAGTTTTAAAGAAAAGTGGAGGGGAGGACTAAAAGTGAGTGGAGAGTGTTTTAAAAGTCTCACTGTGGTAGATGCAGAATGAATCATTGCTCACTGAGCACCTGTCAAGGCCAAGGCACCCAGCCTCATCTACATTTCATCCCTCAGCTGTTTTACTTGCTATAAGTGGGCACCAGCTTCCAACTGAACTAGACCACTGTAGCTGAGCTAGTGCCATTGCCAAGGCTACATCTATGGCCCTTTACTTGATTTTATTTGATTAAACAATAAATTGGATAAAGACAAAGAATCTATGTCCACATTTTCAGGTGATACAAAATGGAAGGACACCAAAGACACTGGTTCACCTTCAGAATTCAAAAAGAGCAGAATAGCTTGTAATGTTGAGTCACATGTAACATGGTAAATCTAACAGGTTAAATAGAAGGCCTTCCATTTACAGAAAAGCATCATTACCACAATAGATCAGAGAGGTGTTGATTAGTAGCAGCACCTAAATGATTAAAAGGAAAATTTAAATCAACGATGTGTCAACCCTAAGTCAAGAGCTTGATGTGGTCTTAAGACTAATTCCTTCCTAGGCAATGATAGAAGAAAATTCTCACACCTTTGGCTGTAATAAGTAACAGCATAACTAAGCATTCTTAGCCTCAGCATGGATGTTGATGAGCATTGGAAACAAAAGTGAAATCTCCAGCAAATATTTATGACATGATTGTCACATTTGACATCTGAGCAGAATCAAGAAATGTTGTAACTAAGAGATGGAACAGAACATGGGAAGGTGTCAAATGCATAGAGAAACCTCACAAGGATTGTGAGGAAGTGAGACCCCTGTCTGAAGACTCCTAGTATTGTTTGGGCAAAAATTAAGGGCTGTTGAAATGCAGTCTATGAGTATTACCACCAGTCTTAGAAGCCATGGCCTCCTGAGGTCCTATGGGGATCATCAGTTTGGCTCATTGCACTCTAGAAAAAGACAGGGTCTCCTCTTATGTCCAGGTCAAAGAATTACAGTAGAGGTCTATCTAGGTTGTTTCATGTTACTGTATCTCTCCCATGTCCTATGCAGTCAAGGTCTGCTATCAGCCTATCAGCCTACTAACCCACACCCTGTGATAAACTGTGTGTTTACTGTGAAAATAGGAGGAACAGGAGTCTGAGGAACAAACACCTCACCCAGTGTGAGGTACGTGTTCTTTGTGTCCTGTGGTGATTTGTGATATACACTGGCAAGTTTAAAACCCACATTTGGATGCATGTGAACCTGATCTCTTGGCATGTTTAAGAGCCACAAAATCTTTAAAAACATCGTCCATGTAAAGAAAAGGCCAATAGCATAAATCCAATGAGTAAAGAAGCCTATGGAGGTGGGGGGGAAGAAGAGTGGTAGAGAATGTTCAAGAAATGAAAAATACAGTTGGCCAAGCTATTTTAGTTTCCTAAATATGCTGTGCTCTTTCTTGCCTGCAGGCTACCACATATGCTGCTTCCTCTTCTCACCCAACTAATTCCTATTTATACATCAGGACTCAGCTTAGCCATCACTTTCCAAGGAAAGATTTCTGTGACCTCCTAACCAGACACTTGCAACACAGCCAGCCAGTGTTTAATATCGCTGTCACGTTGCTCCCCAGGGCTCCTTGTGCCCCTCTGGCCTAGCATTTATCCCCCTGCATCAGCTGTCAGATAATATGTCTCTATCTTGCACCAATCTATAGCTTATCTGAGCATAGGGACTGTGGCTGTCTGTTTGTAATTACTTCCCAGCACCTGACATATAGTTGGGGCTAAGGAAGTATCTCACAAATGAACCAAGTAATTGATTTTTTTTTCTTTTCATATTCTAGGTCAGAAAGACCTAGCCTTTTTAGAAAAAGGAAAATCCAAAATGGCACATTTCTCTTCCTTTATAAGGAGTATCTGGAAAAGAAATTGCAACATGATATATAAATTTTCTAGGCTCCATTCATTTACATTAGTTACCAACTGTTCCACAATTTATAATTTTTGAAGAGTTCACTGTTGCCTTTTTATCTATTGACTACGTCTGTATGAATTCAACCCCCATGTCTCTTTCCTTTGATTGAAAAGAAAAATCTATTTTTTGGCAAGAAATTCAAGGCAAGTGATTATTATTCATTGTTGGTTGTCAGTCCAATTAGCAGATCAGTGATCATACAAAGTCATCAATAAAACATTTTATTAAATGAGTGTATCAAATTGCTAGCTTATTTGTCTTCTATATCTCTGGAATATAACCCTCCTAAAATTGGCTTGGCCCTTGTTTAGCTAGTATGCTTTACTGGAAAAATTGGGGGTGGGTGGAGGAACACATTAACATTTAAGTTATGAAGAAAAGATCCTTTAATTATTACTTTTCCACTCAGAAGCAGCCCTGAGTAATACATTCATTAAAAAAGCAACATCACTAGGCCTCTTTTAGTCGCTTTATAACACTGACAGAATTATTAGTTAAAATTAGACTTCTCATTTTCCTATCAGGGGAGACATCAACATTAGTTTCTGTATTAAACATAAAAGTTATTCATACATTCTAGAACTGTAGAAAGCTTTTTAAATGGATTTAAGGTGATAGATGCGGGATTGTCTGAACATTTATTTAATAGAAATTATGATTATCGACCAAATTATACTCTGGAAAGGCAATTATTTCTTCACTGCAATGCAGTAATACATTTTCCAGTCTACCAAAAATACTATGGATGAAAAAGTAGCTTACAGTACTTTTTATAGTTCTACAGAGTACCACATTACTACTTGTCAACCAGCAATTGCATCATAATTCAACCTGCAGCAACTATAAAACCTTGACTTGATTAAACAAAAGACACAAGTATATGTGCTGTACGTATACATGTGTATATAGCAACACCAGGAATGAAACTAACAACATTTTAAATGTTGAGCACATAAGCAGTATCTATGCAGGGAGAGGAAAGCAGAACATCTAATGGGAAATCAAATAGATTCTCATTTTAATTTTCCATTCCACTTGGTGTAGATTTTCTGAACATTATTTGTCTACAGACAAATGCAATGAATTTTCTGCAGAGAGGTGATTATATTTTTATCATCTAATATAGCAAAAAGCTGAAGGAGAGAATACTATCCTAAAAATGTTTCCCTATCTTAGATAATGGTGTTCATAGCAAATGGTAGGTCTGCTTTACTCAGAAGCCATAGGAGCCTGGCCATTAAACTGTGGCTGCCCCAGGTCTTATCGGTCATCCAACCCAGGGCTGATGGATCACCGTCACAATACATGCATTACCCATTCATGGTACATGGATTGGGAAGCTCTGGCTTAGGAAACATTGGAATTAATACATGAGCACAAAGTTGTTCTACCCATCAAGGAGAATTTCCCCAGACCCAAATTATAAAAAGTATTTTTGGAGAATGGATAATGATTAAAGAAACCAAGTCTGAATTGCCAGGGGGTGGGAGAGCTTAGTTGTTACAAAGTAGGGTTTTGCCATGAGAATGCCTTAGTTCAAAACACAATTCCATTATTTACTTGCCACATAAAGAAGTCATCTGACTCCTCTGTGCTTTGGTTTCCTATTCTGTATGGTAAGGATGAAAATAGTACCTACCTCACAGGGTTGCTATAAGGATTGAATGACAATATTAGATGAACCCTTAAATATTAGCTTTAATCATAATAGATATGAATACAATGGAATTAAAATGTATTTTTTTAACTTTCAAGCAATCAAAAATTATAGAAAAGTGACAAGAAAATGCAATATTTTTATTCTCTTTTGATCTCAAAGAGATCCTTGGTCTTTTCCCAACTTTCATCATCTTGACACTTTCGAACATTACCATTCAATTATTTTGAAAGTGTTCCTTGATTTGGCTTGGTCTCGTGTTTCTTCACAATTAAATTTGGGTTCCAAATCATTGGCAGGAATATCACAGAAGTGATACCATGTTCTCATTGCATCCTATAGGTTTGTATGCATTTTGATTTATCTTATTTGTGATATTGGTAACTTTAATAATTGTATTAGGTGATGTCTACCAGGCTTTTTCACTAAAAACTTACTCTATTTTTTTTTTTTTTTGCTCTGTAGTTAATAAAAATTTGGGGGGGGGGAGATCATTACTGTGAAACTCTGTAAATATCCCATTCCTAATCCAAACTCTGATACACTGACACACATACACATGCATATACGTATCAGTAAAAAAGGAAACACTTATGTTGAGAAGGCAAACTATCCCATACCAGCACTGTCTGGGTTTCCCTCTCCTCTTTGAATCTCAGTGAAAAAAGAAAATCTATTTCTACTCGTCTCATACCTCCTCCTAAGAATGAATCATAAATGAAAAGACAAACATACAAGCAAATATCACCAACTTAAATTTTGAGAAACATTAACACTATGGATGGAGGTCATATATCAGAACATAGAGAAAAATACATAGAAAAGTAAGAGACATGGAGAACATGTGCCTAATTCTTCGCACATTCCAAAATTAAGGAATAAAGAGGGAAGAAATAATACAGAATTCCCTAAAACTGATGAAAGAGCACTTATGCTGTGAAGGAAACTAAGAATAGAAGTTCTTTCAGTTGTTAGAGAATATCTATCACAAAGTTAAATAAGGTGTGGTGTAATGTTGGAAACATTCCCAATAAAGGTAAGAACAGATTCAAATTTTACAACTTTCTATAGATTCTAATCTACAAGTAAGAGATACTGAGGTTTAGCAAGGAAAAGATGCAGGACACATCGACTATGTAAATGTTGGCAAAGTAGGAGGAAACCAGTACTCCCGTGCACCACTGGGTGGGGTTTTATCTTAACTCTCAAAAAAGCTGTAAACCAAGATTCTAACTTTTAATAGGTTATAAGGTATATAAGTCCGTAAATTGAGAATTATACCTTCATAATCTCAAAATCAAAAGGCATACACAAATCTACATTTCTGTTACTCAAAGTCAGCAAAGTATCAACAGGGAACTAGCGTGGTTATTATTCCCATTGTTTAGTGGTCTTTCAATGGGGTGGCAATATTTGAATAAAATGAAGACATGATAATTCATCAATTATACATTTATTCCATAAAATTCACCTTTGGTTTTATTAGAAGTTATTAGACTATGCCATAATCCAGACTTACACAACTTTTGCTCTATTTGCACGAATTCCAAAGTAGATAGCCTTCTGAAGGCAGTACAATTGTTACATATTTTTAATCATTGTAAGTTGGAGACATTTTTCACTGCTGAGGAAATCTATATTGGAATTAATAGGCTTGATAATTGATAAGTAATATGGAGATTAAAAATAATACATTTTATATACGGTATTCAAAAACTAATGGACTACATGTGGTAAGTTATCACTGCTGCAGAAAATATTACAAAATATTTTAATTGGGTATATAAATCACTACTACAGTAATGATTTTTAACATCACCTAAATCAATATCCAGGTCCATAAAATGTCTTTACGTTTTTTCTCCCAGAGTTTCATTCCTAGAACATTTTTAAAAATTAAAAAAAAAAAAAATAGCATCATGACGCTCAATTTTTCAAATCTCTCTTTGAAACTACACCTTGAACTAAAACAGAAACTAGTTTCAGGCTCATTTGTTCATAAATCTTCTCCTTTATAGGAGTATGATCGGGTCTTATTTATTTCAAGGGTTATTCTGATTGCATGTAACCCACAAAGTTTGTATTAAAAGTTTTCTCTGAATTAAAAAAAATTCTAATCTTTAAAGGTTGAAATACCCATATTTAGATGTCTGGCACACTTCTGCTAACATTTTTAGTAAGAGTTCATAATCAATTGTAGCATAAAATCAAAATTAGTTTTCCACCAGGTAAACCTTCATTTAGTAAAATACATAGAAGTTGCAGAGATTTTTATCTGATCTTCTCAAGGTTTAAGTTTGGATTTGGTGAGGTTAATTTTCTTGCTCACTTTCATTATTTTATCAGTAATTGGCCTTCAATAAATTACAAATCTGTACTGTCCTATTAGCAAATTTCATGTAGTTTGGGATTAATAACGTAACATTTTAACTTCACTGTTTAACTTCATTTGTTTTAACAAATTAATCAAACTGCCACTTTGAAGATTTTTTTTTATTTTCAGTTGAAGATTTTTTTTTCTTTTCAGTTGTGTTTCTTTACCGAGTTCCACTTTCATTTTTCCTATGATCTTGACCTCATTTATTCTCTTGAAATAATTTAAAAAATATTCATACAATAAAAAATAGTATGTTTTCTTTCTCAACATTCAGTCAAAATGTAATTTTAATTCATGCAAAAATAATAAATTAAGAACAATGTAAAGGAACAAAACATAATCTCCAGGTTTTAAAGTTATATTACTTTAAAATATTCAAAACTAAATCATAAAATTAAGAAGTAATGTGCAAATAATGATTTAATTTTTAAGACACAGAACAGATCAACACAAGGGAAGGGAAGCAACAATAATATAAAAACAGGGAGGGGGGGCAAAACGTAAGAGACTCTTAAATATGGAGAACAAACAGAGGGTTACTGGGAGGGTTGTGGGAGGGGGGATGGGCTCAATGGGTAAGGGGCACTAAGGAATCTACTCTACCCAGGCACCGTGTAGCACTCTTGTGAATACTATGCTGATTTATGGTTACTATGGAATAGGATGAACAGGAAGAGCAGAAAATATTCATTCACAACTCTTGGAAACAAGGTTTTATTTTGCAAAAATCTATTTCATATGTTATCTAAGTAAGAACTGGACGGGTTATTTAATTTGCCTTTTCTCTTACCTAAGGGATTTTATGAATAAAAGTCTCCCCCACCCTGGAGCAGTGTCCATCACTGGCATTGTTTGAGTCATCACTCACTGTGTCTTTCAGCAATCATTACCTTTTGTTTATAGGTATAGGTGAAGAGCTGTGGAAAGGCATTTCCCCAGGGCCTGAATTTCCAGCCCTGAGTACCAGACCCAAAATGGCAAGTGCCCTTTAGTTCCTAAAAAGATGTGTAACTGTATTATTTGAGATTGTGACATATGAGGCCAAGGGTAGAGATCCTGTTTTTTGCCCTGGGTTACTAAGTTTTAAAAAATTCCATAAGATAGCCATTCTAAACAGTTTAAAACCTACATCTATATATACTGACATGCAAAGCTCAAGACGTTTTGTGAAAAAATTCAAGTTCTAAAAAATATATATAATAACATTTGTATATATTTTAAATTAAAATGTTTCTGTGTATTCTGCCTATATATCAACAAAAAATGGATATCTATGTAACATAATTATTTTACCTCTAGAGAGAGTAATAAAAACTAGTTGGAAATAAAGAATCTTATCCTTATCTGCAATAGGTAAAGTTTTCATAAGGAGGATGTATTACTTAGTTACTAAAATAACCAAAATTTGAAAATTTCCCTTCAAAATTAAATGTTGGAAAAATTTTGATATGTGAATTTGACAGTATGAATGTTAAACCATGGAAAGATTTAAATCTTTCAATGGAGGTATAATTGACATGACATTAATTTCAGGTGTACAACAGATGAGCATACATTGCAAAACAATAACCATAGGAAGGTTCACTAATATCTATCACCATAGTTTAAAGATTTTTCTTTTTCTTGTGATGAGGATTGTACAATTTATTCTTTTAGCAGATTTCAAATATGCAATATAGTATTTTTCACTGTAGTCACTATGCTGTATATTATATCCTTATGATCTATTTATTTTTTAACTAGAAATTTGTACCTTTTGATGTCTGTCACCTACTTTCCGCCCTCTACCAGTCCTCCCTCTGTCAATCACCAATCTGTTCTCTGTGTCCATGAGCCTGTTTCATTTTTACATTGTTGTGGTGTTGTTTTGTTTTAAAGTCTTCATGTAAGGGAGATCATGTGGTACCTGTCTTTCTCTGACTTCTTTCACTTAGCGTAATACCCCCAGGTTCCATCCATGTTGTTGCAAATGGCAGGATTTCATTCTTTTTTGACTAAATAGTATCCCATTGTCTATATATACCAGATCTTTATCCATTCATCCATCCATCAGTGCAAACTTAGGATGTTCCACACCTTGACTTTTTAAATAATGCTGCAATATATGTGGAGATGTGTACTTTTTTTTTTAATTACTATTTTCATTTTCTTCAGATAAATACCCACAAGTAGAACTGCTGGATCCTATCATAGATCTACTACTATTTTTTGGCAGCAACTTCAACCTTGTTGCCATAGTTGGCTGTACCAATTGACATTCCCACCAACAGTACACAAGGATTCCCTTTTATCCACATCCTGGCCAACACTTATTTCTTATCTTTTTGATAATAATCATTTTAACAGGTGTGAGGTGAGATCTCATGATGATTTTGATTTACATTTCCCTGATAATTAGTGATATTGAGCATCTTTCATATAGCTGATGGCCAGCTATATGTCTTCTTTGAAAAAACATCTATTCATCTATTCAGATTATTTGCCCACTTTTTAATTGTTTCTTTTCTTGCTATTGATTTGTGTAAGTTCTTCATCTATTTTGGATACTAACCCTTTATCAGATATGTCATTTGCAAATTTTGTCTCCAATCTAGTAGGTTGACTTTTCATTTTGTTGATGATTTCCTTTGCTGTGCAGAAGCTTCTTATTTTAATGTAGTCCCACTTTTTTGTTGCTATTGCCTTTGATTTTGGAGTCAGATCCAAGATATCACTATAAAAATCAAGGTCAAGGAGTTTATCACTTATGTTTTCTTCTAGAAGTTCTATGGTTAGAGGTCTTATATTTCTCTTCAGTCCATTTTGAGTTCATTTTTGTGTATGGTATAAGATAGTGGCCTAGTTTCATTCTTTTGCATGTAGTTGTCCAGTTTTCCCAACACCATTTGTAGAAAGACTACCCTTTTTCCATTCTATATTCTTGCCTCTTTTGTTGTAAAATAATTAACATATATGCATGAATTTATTTCTGGGCTCCCTTTTCTGTTCCATTGAACTATGTGCCTCTTTTTATGCCAACACGATACTATTTTCATTACTGTAGCTTTGCAATGTAGTTTGATATCAGGAAGCATGGTGCCTTCGGTTTTCTCTTCTTTCTCAAGATTACTTTGACTATTCAGGGTCTTTTGTGGTTCTAAATCTAATGCAGGATTATTTATGCTATTTGTGAGAAAAAAGGAATCTTGATAGGGACTTTGTCAATTGTTCTGGGTAGCATGGATATTTTAATATTAATTTTTACAATCCATAAGCATACACTATCTTTCCATTTTTTGTGTGTCTCTTTTGATCTCTTTCATAAATGCCTTATCATTTTCAGTATACAAGTCTTTCACCCCCATTGGGTAAATGTATCTCAGGTATTTTATTTTTTTGTTACAGTTGCAAATGAGATTGTTTTCCTAATTTCTCTGATAGTTCCTTGCTAGTCTATAGAAATGCAACAGGATTTTGTATATTGAGTTTGTATCCTGCAACTATACTGAATTTGTGTATTAGTTCTAATTTTGAGGGATGGAGTCTCTAGGGTTTTCTATGTATAAAATCATGTCAGCTGAAAATAGTAACAGTTTACTTCTTCCTTTCTAACTTGGATGCCTTTTATTTCTTTTTCTTGCCTAATTGTTCTGGCTAATCCTTACAATACTATGTTGAATGAAAGTGATAAGAGTGGGCATCCTTGTCTTTTTTTCTAATCTTAGAGGAAAAGCCTTCAGCTTCCTACCACTGAGCATCATGTTAGCTGTTAAGTATTTAATAGACTACTCTTCAAGCTGTTATATTCCTTTTCATTCTACCTGACATTCCATATCTCACTGCTCAAAGTTTGGATACATCTAAAAATAGGATTCTTAATTGCTCCATCAGACAGGGACTTCAGTTATCTGGATTTTCTCTTTATGATTCTGCAATCAAAACTCCGTATTTTGTTTAATTATAAAAACAATTCCTGGATATTCATGCTGTGTGCCAACCATCATGATGAATACTTTTTTACATGTTACTTTACAACATTTAATCCTAATAATAATTTCTAAGGACATATTTTTACAAGTCAGAGAACTGAAGGTCATAGAGGTTTACTGTACAAAGTCAATGTTGTCAGCAAAAAGACCTGGATTGAGAAAATGTACAAGTAATAGAGTTCATAAAAAATCAAACTCGAATCCAAGCTAGTATGTTCTGGGTAGGCAAAAGAAAATTAAGTAAATGAGTAGCAAAAAGGGGACAAACTTATTTTGGATTTTGGTAGTTTGAGGAGAGAATCATCTAAAGAGGAAAATGTTTATCCACAATGTCTACGTTTAGTTGGGCTGGATTCACCCTTGAGAAAAAGCTGAACAAATGTGTATTTTCAGCACCACTCTAAATAAAGTAGCTTTACTGCTTTCCAAGTTTGACAGCAAAGAGTCCCAGATAAGGGCGTTAGCTAAGAAATAGAGTAAGTAAATAAGGAAAGATTTAGTGCTAGAAGGAAAAAAAGACGAACACTGAACGGATCCGCTTTCACACCTTCTGGAAGGCCAGACAAGACAGTTTTTTGTTGCAAAAACAACAAGCCTAAAAATGCAGACCCTTCCAAGCCTCTATAGGCTAAAGCAGCTTGATGCCCTCCATTCCAAGCTGCTAGCAGACTACAGTTAAGTAAATGCCAAGACTCCAAGTTGTTTCAAAAGTCCCAGAAAATTTTCACTGGAATTTTTTTTTAAGATTTATTTTTTTTTTGAGAGAGTGAGCAAAAGCAGGGAAAAGGCAGAAGTGGGGAGGGATAGGGTGGAGCTTACAGCAGAGAGCCCAATGTGGGGCTCAAACTCAAGAACCATGACAACATGACCTGCACTGAACTTGGACACTCAACTACCTGAATCACCCAGATGCCCCTCACTGTAATTTTAAATAATATGCCACCCAAAATATAAAATCAGTAGTTAAAGGTTAAAATTTATAAAATGCCTACAATGTTTTCAAAATGTTTATCTAATTCTTTCTCAAAGGAGGACTTATGCTTATTTTCTTTAAGAAATAATGTTTTTTAATACACAGTATAGTATTTCATACATAATACATACTAATAGATATTATATACTGATAAATGTATCAATACTAGAGATCATAAAAAAATTTTCAACTTCCTTAATAGTTGTATTAAAAGATTCTATGCCTGTATAGATAATCATTCCATTTTAGAAAATGATTTTCCTTTCCTTTTGACATTTAATACAGTTTAATGTTAATGTCTACTTAACAAATCTATTTTAACATCTTGCCATAGTCCACATTTATCTCTCGCTTCTCACCATAATCCAGACATGTAGCCAAAAATAACTAGCTCTACATAAGCATATGGCCCTATGACTTAACAAAAGGGCAATGTATGTCATCTCTGGCTTTCTCACTAATTTTTGAAGCTTTGGCTTTTAAGTGCACAATCTTCTTAACATTGTATTAAGCACAGCCATTAATATTATCTATGTAAAACTAAGCGTCATTTAGACCATCAATCAAATTCATAGGAAAACTTCAACAAGCATAGTCCCTAAAATGAAAAAGCATTTAAGCACCTAATCATGCATGAAGTTCTCAGTGCTGAGAAAATTAATTACACAGCTCTGGGCCCCTGACCTGTAGTCGTTTTACAATCTGAAGCAGACAATGAAATAGAGTCATGTCTATGTAGGGTCATATGGTCAAAAGAAAATAACAGTAATCTCCAAGAACTTTACACAGTCACATGTGGTGATTTCTGGGGGCAGGGGGGGTGGAATTTAGGATAAACATCCCCAATAAGACACTTCCTTGTTTCCTGTTCAAGAATCAAATAACTCACACCCAATTCACAAGAAATTTCCCTTTTCAACATAATCATGTGATAGATACTACAGAGAAAGGTAACCCGGCCTTGTCTAGTATGGAGATTTTCCTGTAACCGATGTAGCATCATAAGCGATGATGTCCAGTCTTTCCCAGATTTACCACCAAAACCTTCCACCCTCCAGCCCCAGCATCTCATTCAAGGAATTAATCACTATTGCAATTAATTCATGGATACTTGCTATGTTCCATGTTTAACATCTTTTTCCCCATGATGGACTACAGATTCCATGATCCATACTTGCAAAGTCTAGTACATGGTGGTTCTGTTGATGCTTCTGAAAACAAGGAGGTGAAGGAGGGCTAAAAGAAAAAAGGAGTACTCTAAACATAATACATTAAGTATAATTAATGTAAGAGTCTTAACAAATTTAGCAAATGCTGAATAGCTGCACTAATACATAAGCTCTTTGAAACTGCTACCAAATTTATTCACCTCAAACCACAACCACTGACCTCTGTACATTCACTGAGAAAGAATTTAAGACTTAGGAATCCTCAGCCTGCACTTAAACTTTCAAAGGACCCAGAAATTCCTTCAATTCTATCATGTCCAATCTGCATCCATTCATTTATGTGACTCTTCTCCCAGGCTATTGGGCTATGACCTCCTCATTCCCCACTTTCTTGCTAAATTAAAATGATTCACTGTATTAAAAAATCTCCACCACAGAAACAAAGGACATCTTGCTGGTAGTTGCCATTCTGGCTCTTTATTCACCAGATAATTAATTTCTTAGCCAGGGTTGCATAACATCCCATTGACTCCTCAGGGTCCAGGTGTTCCTTAAACCAGTGCTGCTCAAAATGTGATCCCTGAGCCAGAATCAACATCACTTTAAACTTAGAAATACAAATATTTGTGCCCAACGTCTTGAGTCAGGTTATCTGAAAATGGACATCAAAAATCTGTGTTTTAACAAGCTCTTCATATGATTCTTGTATATGCTCAGCTCTAAGAAGCATGCCCTATACACCTCTGTTGACTGTCCTATAGTATAGACATTGATTCCTCATACTTACAATTATTATTATTACTATTTTAGAAAGAGAACATGTGAGTAGGGGTAAAAGGCACAGAGAAAGAGAATCTTAAGCAGGCTCCACGCTCAGCATGGAGCCCAATGCAGGGCTTGATCCCATGACCCTGGGATCATGCCTGAACTGAAATCAAAAGTCTGATGCTCAATGAAATGAGCCACCTAGGTGCCCCTGTCATACTTTCTTAGGTACAATTTGTTGTTGGAAATATGAAGCAGCTAGTGCAGATATTCCAGCATCTTCTCGCCCTTTGGCCCCTGCTCACCAGCTTCCCAGTGGAAGAAGTAATTAAGAGCATGGATTCTAGACTTTAATTGCCAATATTTGATTCCCAGCTCTACTCTTGGGTAGCCATATGACCTCCAGCAACTTATTTAACCTCTCTGTGCCTCAGTTTCCTCATCCATAAAAATGGAGTAATGATGTCACCAGCTAGACCCCAAGACATGACCTTTACTGCCCACCTACTTCTACTCACCAATCTTTGTCTCACATTTTTCCTTAAGCTCTTCTTCCCACTTACCTCTTAATTCAGGCAAATGGAAACCAAAAGCAGCCCTCCAACAATAGTGACTGCCCTGACAGGAACTTCAGTCAGCCCAGACCACCCACAGCAGTTTGAATTCAAACCTCAACACATGCCTGCACAGAGGGACCATGGAGTGACCTCTGAATGACCAACAATTACCTTTGCTTCATGTTAATACCAAAACCTCTGCCTGAAAAGGAACACAATCCTAATTTACACAATGTATATATAGGTATGTTTCCTTAAGGCACATGATCAACCTTATGCCTGCCTCTACATAGGAATACAAGGCTTCCCTATCTAAATATTTATCCTAACCACAAATAAAAGGAACCCAACCACCTTTGCTCAGAGACTCAAGGCTTTGTACGTTATTCATTTTCTCCTGATTTGCTGCATATTACTTTGTACAATTCCATCTGGTGTATCTGTGACTCACCAAGGAGCAAACTCATGCTAATTCAGTTACAATAATAATATCCTTCTCATACAGTTGTGGAAAGGATTGAATGAGTCCATATATACTTCTTTATAACAAGTGATCCTATTGGATATAGGATCATACACACACACACACATATATGTACTTAAGAGCTTAGAAAAATATGTGGCATATAATAAGGGCTATGTTTATTATAATTTAAGGCAAACTGAACTTAGAATATTTCTTTTACTATCTGGAGACTGATTATTTTGCCTATCATTTTGCTTCTGGAAAATAAGTCCATGCTCAATGTGTCATGTAAGCTAAATTCTAGTTTCCCATGATGCAGACCAGGGTTAACTCCTTTCAAAGTATTTTCCTAGTTTGAACTGTGGTATAGCAGTATAATGGAAGAATTACACCCAGGTATTTCTTTTTGTTTGTGAATGTATTTCTTAGCAAATGAGTTATAAATACTCCACATATGTCACAAAATGCTGATACAGTGAGACAGAACTGGCTTGCCTAGGTGCCCTCTTCTGAGGGCAGAATATATAAGTTACACTGACCAGTAGTTTCCAAAGAGAAAGGGTAAAGGAAACCTTTACCAGGTTGATTTACATGCTCGGTAAAATACAAACATGGGTAAGATCCCACTATAATAAACTCCATTGTGCCTATAATTTGATTTTGCTTTAATTAAATTTTGTTAATATGACTATATTGCTGGAAATCCTATCCCTAGTCAGAGGGGCTCAAACTGAAATCTTGCTGAGGGGTAGCCACCCTGGCATGAATTAACAAGTGAAAAGAAGTTTCGAACCCAAGTAGAAAGGAAAAAAGTATAATGAGCTCACCACTCTGTACTCTTCTATTCCAATTACTGCCCAAATCTTTAGTTTGGCTTTAGATGCTGTTTTACTTCCTCTGTAAATGGCTGTGGAGATATGGTTCTGTTTTTTGCTGTTTATTCATTTATTTTTGAGTAATCAGGAGACTTACAGTGTTTAGAGGAAGAAAATTGAATATTGTCAATTTTATCAACATAAAATAATTAGCAACTTTTAAACTCTTGTTTCACCTTTTTTCCAATGCCAACAATGTATTTGGGCATCACTGGCAAACAGACATCAATTATCCAATAGGATCACTTGTTGTCAAGAAGTATTTGGAACAAGAGCAAGACCCTGTTGGTTTAAGTTACATGCCAATACATGGAAGTCTCTTTGTTTTTTGGAATGCTTATTTATGGTGAAATATTTGAAAGACTGATTCATGATATCCAAGTCTATATCTTGAATCTTCTATTTAGGCCCTATTTCATATGAATAAGATTTAGTATCAAAGTACAAATTCAATATTGCATATTTGTAAATATACACATTTTATATATACATGTACATACACGTATATTTAGGGTAGTTTGAGTCTTTGTTTTGTTTCAAGTTTTTTATTTAAATTCTAGTTAGTTAACATATAGTATATACTGGTTTCACGAGTAGAATTGAGTGATCTATCACTAAACACAACAAGTACCCTTCTTAATCCCCATCATAGAGTAGTTTGATTTTAACAGTTTCCTGTTTTTAGTTTTAAATTTCATTGATATTATACTGTTAAAGTAGACAAGTTTAGTTCTAGTCCATTCTATTAAATCCACACATTTAGCTTAAAGGAACATGTCCTGTTAACTTATAATGTGTTAAATAATATACATATTATTTCCTTTTCACCGTTATTTGTGAGTGAAAACTTAATACAAAATGAATGTTAAACAAGAAATTACTTAGTAATGGATAAACATGTAATAGATCATTCATAACCATTAGGAATTATGCTTATGAATATCATGAACCCCAAAGGCAAATTACATGATGAAGATAAAGGAAAAACTAGGATCCAAAATTGTTTACACAGTGAGACTGACAATCAAAAAGAATGTGCGTGAAAGACACAAATACAAAAAGATTAATAATGGCAGAACGATGACTTTTTTGTATTTGAAATTTTATGTAGCCTTTATGACCAAAAAAAATCTTTATTTCATTATAACCCCAAAATGAAAGCATTTCTTGTTTCACCTAGAATCTTACATAAAAACCACCTGAAATGAGTTATAATGGCTTAAATATTTTAATAGAAATTTTCATTACACTAAATGAACTAACAGAGACATTGACTTAAAAGATCTTTCAATGGTAAGCATATATTTGTGCAGTGTTTTCACAATGGTGTTATACTATGTGATCTCATATAGAATATAGTAGCCTACAAATTATGAGTTATGTTATAAACCATCATGTACATTATGTCTACTTTAAATAAATACTTAGGCAAAATTACTTAGTGTCCTGGGGCGGGGGGGGGCGGGGGGGGGCAGGGGGGAGAACAGTTGATTCAGATGAAATTTTAACGATGTAGTTTAGATCTGCTTGACTATACATTTATATATTAAGTGAACAAAAATATTTTCATCTAAATATTACATACCTTGATTTTCTAAAACAATGCCTTCCACTAAAAATTACTATATTTCTTAGGATACGAATCCTTTCAGTGAAATTTTCCTTTAAAAACAATTGTTTACTGAGTGCAACAAGAGGTTTTTGTCTTTGATTTTCCTGTGTGATTGAACTCATCAATTTCCATCTCAATGATATTAACAAATATGGCAATGCTAACAGGATTGTATAGTCTCTCTGTTTACTTTTCCCTTATGACTAGCTTTCATTTTAATAGAAGTATGACAAATGTAATTAACAAAATCGAGCAATTTACTTTCATATAACTCAGTTCTTGAAATAGAAGCCTCTTTCATATAAGAAAGCACCATCATTGGAGAGAACCCTTTGTAAATGCAAATCAATCCATTTTTTTTTTCCATGAAACATTGGCACAACCCTATGAAAAAAAGATCGAGGGAGCAAACCTTTCACAGTAATGAATAAACATTTGAATGAGTAATTAATTTCTTAGAATAGAATATCTGGTGTGTTTTAAGATTTTTTACTTCCTCTCTACACCCAACATGGGGTTTGAAATGACAACCCTGAGATCAAGCATCACGTGCTCTACTGCCTGAGTCAGCCAGGTGTCCCAAATATTTGGTATTTTTAATCAATTATGTTTCAATCTATTACTATGAATGCCATAAAATAGAATTTTTATTGTAGCATTATTTTGTGACAGCAATAAAATGGTAAGTTAAAATGGTCAAAGTGAAATGCTAATTTCAATTATGGCAAAGCTTTACTGTGGAGTATTATATGAGCAGCAAAAAAAAAGTAAATATAATCTATTAACCTAGAAAGATGTCCATAATATATTTTATAATGAAAGTAACCTTTATCTAGTCCATTCTGTTTAACAAAATTCCATTTTATTTTTTTAAACTTATTGAAGTACAGGTCACTAATGCTGGTTACACTTCTGAAAAGTGAAGTTTGAGATGTGGAGAAATGTTCAATTCTCAGCTTTTAGAATTCTCAACTAATGGAATTATAGGCAATTTCTACTTTTTTTGCATTATCTTAATTTTCTAAAATTATACTTTTCTAACAATGAAATTTATACTCGTAAGTGAAAAACCTTAATATAAAATATTCTGAAATTACCTTTAATTATATAATCAAGAAATTATCACAGTAAATAATTTGATTCATTATCTTCTAGTATTTTTTCTTAACTTTTGCCAGTTGTCTCAAACTTCCATAAGCATCAGAACTACTTGGAGGACTTGTTTACACACAGGTTGCTTATCCCGATCCCCAAAGTTTCTGATGCATTAAGTCTGAGGGAGACCCCAAGAATCTGTATTTCTAAGAAGATGCTAGGTGATGCTAATGTTGCTGGTCTGGGCACTACACTTTGAGAACTACTGTTTGATATTTTAGCAATATTCTGTATTTGACATTTTGAATTATTCCATTAATATTACATTATAAATATTTCCCATGACATTAAAATTTCTTAAAAATGTTTGCATTGTGGGGTGTCTGGGTGGCTCAGTCGGTTAAGTGTCCAACTTTGGCTCAGGTCATGATCTCACGGTTTGTGGTTCAAGACCCATGTCAGGCTCTGTGCTGACAGCTCAGAGCCTGGAGCCTGCTTCTTATTCTGTGTCTCCCTTTCTCTCTGCCCCTTCCCTGCTCATGCTCTATGTCAAAAATAAAAATTAACATTAAAAAATTTTTTAATGTTTACAATGCTTTGTTATTTCGTATGAATTAACAATTTAACCCATCTTTTTCATGTGTTGAATATGTATATTTTATCTATTTTTATTATTAAAATAATTCTGAAATAATACTTATCATACCAAAATCCCTAATTCCTCTGGGAAATTTTGTGGAAGTGAAATACTGTATCACAGATTATGAACAGTTTAGGGTCGTATGATGTGTTACCAAAGTGTTTACCAGAAAGTTTGTACCGATCTGTAACAGCAGCATATGAGAACATCCAGTACACCATACCTGCAGTAGTAAATCCATAGTTTTGGCTAAAGTTTTCCTCCAAATTGATCTTATTCCATTTAATAAGAGAAATCAAAGTAAGAAATGTTATTCAATTTACAAATAATTTTTATAGTACTTACCAAATCTGTAAAATAATGTCAATACTAATCGCATCACAGATTAAATTTATGAGAAGTTCTTTTAGGCCACTAGCACAGAGGGCAAAACTTGTCTTTTGACATGTGAGAATGTACATCACAAAGAAATCAACTGAAGAAATATATGGAGCAACTAAAAAACAAATCTTTTTGGCATTTTTTAGACTTTATCCCTCCCACAGTTCTCATGTTTTAAAGTAAAGTTGATGTATGGATATGACCAAGTAGGGAAGTTATACGGAATGGTGCCATCGTACAATAGTTGTCTCCAGAATATTTTTCCCACGTGACTCTTGGCATTGACAGGTTCTCCCTATGTTCTGATTAACAGTGAGTGTCTTCTTTTCCTTCTCTGGAGATTCCTACAGTAAGGAAGAGTCTTTCTATGAATCCCATGGAAGAATAGAAAAAACAACATTCATAGAACATGTGTTCTTAACTAACTTTAAGAATATTTCAGGATTCAGATCCCCGACAAGTCTCTTTCACTTACTATCTTGTGATTTGGGGCAAATTTACTTCTCGCTGTGCTTCAGTCTCCTCACAGAAAAATGAGTAATTCTTGTACCTTTGGGTTCTTGCCAATATGAAATAAAATATCCTATTTAAAGCACACTGCACATGGTAGGTGCTCAATGAATGGTAGTCCTTATTCTCTTTCATCCACCAGCACTTGGAATACAGTAAGCATTCAGTGAATGAGTGAGAATGGATAGGTGACTATAGGTATGAATGCATAACTCTACCTGTAATGCAAAATCCAACCTAAGTTCCCAGAGGCTCTGCTTCCAGGCCCTTAGGCCAGGAAGACATAATGTAATATACCATTTTCTCTCAATTATTTACTGTACTCTCACCTGAAACATCTCTGCTCATATCTCTTTCATATGGCACAGCAAAATCCTCCCTCAGAAAAAGGCTGGGGAAGATAAAAAGGGGCCTGAATGTCTGGAAAGAGAAGACTTTCATCAGAAATGCCACCATATTTAACCAGTCTTCTTTCTGGACTAGCAGGATACTTTGTATTGATGCCTTTTGGTGTGAATTCTCTTACTTCCCCAGTAAGTGGCATTTCAAAGCCGACAGCTCCAGCTGTCCACTGTTCCTCCCTCCACTAACTCATGCCCAACAGATGGTGCAAATAGCCTGGCATAGAATCACTGGATCAGTGTTGAGGGAAAAACCTTGCCAGACGGCTGATGGGTTCTTTGAAGTTGTTCATTCTGGCAACAATGGATGGCTAATAGCATAGCCTTGGCCAAACAAAAGGATATAAACTGAAGTTAGAGAAAAAAATTTGGAATATGGGCTTTTCTATCTTTTATGGTATCTGCAATTATTTTCTATTAGTAATACCTTTTTTATTAACATTGTGTGAGGGCTATGTCATTCTCTCACTTCAGATTCCCATTGCCTGAAGTTAAAAAATTCGTTAATACTGCTCAGAGGACAGTGCAAAGAACACTGGGCCAAAGATCACAGCACCCACATCCTACTCTCATTTCCCCCCTTACACTTGCTGCGTATCTTAGCCAAGACAGTGATGTGCTTTGACCATCAGATTTTTCACCTTTTACTTGTTTTTATTTGAGATAGAGAGCACACACGCGAGGTGGTGGTGGAGAGGGGCAGAGAGAGAGTAGAAATCTTAAGCAGGCTCCATATTCAGTGCTTGATCCCACATCCCTGGGATCAGGACCTGAGCCAAAATCAGGTATCAGATGCTCAAGTGACTCAGCTACCCAGGGACCGCATGTTTTCCATCTTTTAAAATAGAGATGAAAATATCTTTCTTGATGTCACATGGTGATTTTGAGAAACACATAAAATGATAAATGTAGAGTGGTTATATAGATTAAGTATTATGTAATACTATTAAGTTTTAATTGTTAAGAACACCATAATGACCCTCCATAAGCAGGTATGAACTCTTAAATGAGCAGAGGTTTACACAGATACATACTCTCACCATCTGAATAGCCACCATAAGACTTAGGGCAGGATGGGAAGACACAGGCATCATGGAACAAGGGACTCTCACCAGCTCGCACTTTCCAGCTTAGCAGCACACCTTAGAACATATTAATTCCATAATCCTTTAACATCTGTTCAAATCTTGAACTGATCTACAAATTCTTGCATAATATGAATAATTTTAGGAAATTAGATGGTATTTGTTTACAACACAAAACACTTTTTAGTTTGTGTTACTATCAAACCAGTCACTACCATCCCAAATAATAGGGTTTAAACCAAGTCTCATAAATATGATACTAGAATCTATAATTAAAGTTACCATCCCCCCCCCCCGCCCCCAGGAGATCATGGTTTCCAGAATCAGAGATTTTGACCAATTCATTTCTGTATCCTCAACTCTGTTTGAAAGTGAGTCTGAAATGGCCCAGCTATTTGATATGAATATTCAATTCTAAAATACATCCCTGATAGATTTTCCTACATGAACCTATTTCTAATTGTAGCTCAGTCTGAGAAACAGAATTACTGACATCTCCTATCTCTTCTTTTTAAATCCTATGTGTCTCTGTTTCCCTGAAAACATCCTAGAATGTTTTATCTAAGTATTCACAAGCTACAACATCCCAAAATGCATTGAGGTATCTCTCAATTTTAAAGAAGAGAGAAGCATGAATCTGTTTTCTGTTTACCAAGCTAAGTTTCAAAAATCAATTATTAGCTTTTTCTCTTTCTCCTTTTCACTAAAAATTAGTTTGTTGGAGGACAGAACATAGTGAAGTCAAATGCCTTATTAACCTGCAACTGATTATTTTCAGTAACTTAGCCAAAATTTCACTTCATATCTTGTACGTGGAAGAACTATTATCAAAATATTCTTTTCAAAACTGAAGGAAATGAATTGTTAGCTTTTGTCTTTCAAATGAATTTGCACATAGGCACCATGAGAAGGTTTATTCTGTCCTATAAAAATGGATGAAAAGTTTCCTGAGGCAGCTGTTAAACTGAAAGACAGTTGTATTAAGGATCCATCAAAGTTTGATCCAAAAAACTGGAAGACACTCTAGACATTTTGAACTCTCCCAGGAAATTCACAGTCACAGGGTTTCAAGGAAGCTGCCATCAATGATCTCATTTGCCTCCATCATCAAAGAAGGGATTCTGAGGAAGATGCCCCCAAATTGCAGGCAAAACCCACCTCAGCCATCTGCTGATATCCGTGTACCTGACCTGATACATCTGCAGAATAAAGGTTTCTCCTCTTCCCCATTTCCAATCTTCATGAAAGCCTCTAATTGGCAGAACAGAAACAGAAACCAGCAGGCAGTGGGTCCTGGAAGTTTGAGTTCCAGGCTGCACAGGGCACCCATAAAACAGGAAACCTCACTCACACCCCATCTCATCTCCCTTCTCCATCTTCAGCCAAAGGAGCCAAATCAAAGAACACAAAGTAGCACTAAAGTCTCAAACGTACTGTCTTTTCAGACCCTGACAACACTTGGAAGAGCTCTGCCTTTGCCAGGAAAGAAATCTTCATGAAGAGAATGGAAGAGCATAAAGATTTATTCCTACACTAACCAGCACAATTCCTTTCCTCAAGCACGTGATGCCTTGGTTAGAAATATATAGCTTTTGTCACTTTTAAATGTGTTGAACACCTACTTCATGCCAGGCACTTTGCTTAGGACACCATAAAATTTGTTAAATCCTTCCAACTTGCCTGTGATTATGTTATTATTGTATTTCACAGCTAAGAAAACAGATTCAGAGAAGTTAAGAAGAAATAACTCAAGTCCTATGGCTCTCTAGTATTAGACATAGCCCAGGTACATCTGATTCCAAAGCTTTGACTCTTTCTGCTACACCATGAGGGTGGTAAGGTAGTATATTCTGAGAGTAAATTAATCACTGTAAGAAAATAGATCCTAAAAGAATTCAGAGAGATGAATAAATGGAAGTTCCTATCGCACCAATTTCGCTTGGCCAGGAACCATAATATTATTCTGAATCCGACATTTACAACAATCACACTCATATTTACTCACAAAATACCCATGTGAGAGCCTAAAAACTCAGGAAACATCAATTCCGTCCCTAAAATATGCAAAGTAAGTTATGTTTAGACTTAGTTTAACTCTTGTTTTTACCCCCAAAGACAATTTAGGATTTATCTCTTTATAACTTTAAGCCTCTCCTGCTATTTAACAGGGATCCACTGACTTGGGGTGTAAGGATTTAAACTTGAATTAAAATGCTTCTCAGGGACTTTAATTAACTATCATCAATTTGTTGCCACTAAACCAAACCTTCAGGAAAAAAAAATACTTAAAAACAGTTCAGCAAAGACTGTCCATTCATTGCCGGATGCCATCTGGGAACAATCTTTTGCCCTCAGATTAATGAAGCAAGCTCACGTGTATAAAGAGCATTTTAATTCCCTCTGATATTTTCATTATGGATTTCTTTGTAGCAGAACTCATTTGCAATAATGCATATGTAATTTGGTAAACAGAACTGGAAAATCTGGCAACTTAAAAACACTCCCTTACTAGGAGAAATGCTGAATACACAACAAAGTGAAAGCTAAGACAATCCTATTCCTCAACTTTCTCAATTCTTTGACAACAAAGGTGAACGCTTCAATCTGTTACCAGACTGAAATAGGTAACAATAAGCAACTCAAAATTCAAGAATAAATTTAATGAGAAAGGAATACCAATAAGGTTATCTTATGCTCCCTAAGTATTTCAACAAGTGAAACATGCATTTTAAAATATCCTCCTCTAGATTTTGAATGCTTTGTGGCTTAAAAATAAATCAATATAAGAACTTGTGAAATCACTAGCACAAATATTTCTCTATTTGGAATTTTCCATTTGTAAATATCATGTGCTAATTCTTAGATTAACTGGGTATTGCAGAAAGGCAACAAGGCTGAACCAATGGGAAAGGCCTTTCATAAGATGTGTTCTTTTGAATGATCAAAGTATATAATGAACCACAACATAGGCAACAGTCTAAATCACTATCTTTGAAGTAATAAGTCATGGTATTTGCCCCCCGAAATTGAATTAAAAATTTAAAAATAAAACACAGGAGATAGATGGAGACTTAAAACAGATTTACTGCTGATAAGGCAGATGAGAGAATGTGGCTTTAAACTTGCACCTAAATGACTTCCCAATACTCCATCTCTCAAGTACTGCACAGTCAGTGATAGAAGGGACTCTAGGCTTTTCCCATCCCTGGGAGTACAGGAGAAAGAACAAGAGCAAATGAAGCTACTCATAAAAATAGAAAGAAAAGGGCTGAGAGAGCTTTTCCCATTCTTTCTCCCCAACTGCAGTGACAAGTAAGTGATGTGTCAGCAAAAAAGTCAGTAGTACTATCCCAGCATAGACCCTTTGCATGGTAAGGTAACATGCTCTACCTTTAAAGCTACAGTGCAGTAAACATCAGCGAGGACATATGGCTTAAAGGTTAATAGTTTGCATTCATCCTCCTTCACTTATTAAACTTATTTGTGTCTTTTCCTGCAAGTAGCATATACAAATAATTTTTGTTTCATTTCTAGACAATATCTATCTCCCATTTTAGTGTACCTCGTGGATAATAAAAGCATATAGGCATTTTTCTCTATGAAGTATTTTAACACAGTACCAAGGATGAATGGATGGATGGATGGACATAGATAGAGATGAAAACATAGTATCAATAAAATACTGCATACGGGTTCATCATCTTCGATATTTTAAAATAACAAAAAGCAGTTATACTCTGTAATACATACTCACAAATCACTTTGAAAATAATTGTTCATCTGGGGGCACCTGGGTGGTTTAGTCGGTTAAGTGTCTAACTCTTGATTTCAGCTCAGGTCATGATCCTACAATCATGGGATAGAGCCCCCTATCAGGCTCTGCACTGATGCAGAGCCTGTCTGGGATTCTCTCTTTCCCTCTCTCTCTCTCTCCTCCTCCCCAGTGCTCACTCTCTTTCTCTCACTCTCTCAAAATAAATAAAAATAAAAAATAAAAATAATTGTTTGTCGGAATTATACTGGTTATTTGCTTTTTTTAAGGCGCTTTCTGCATCATAACATACAGCCTTAGATGCAGAAGGTGATTTTGTATGTGCTTTGGGTAATGCTATTTCCTCCGTATTTCATTGTCATGAGTTTAGATCATGCAATCACTCTAAGTGGGATCACATGAGACTGATAGCACAGGGATTCGAGTTTTGCATGTATAAAGATCCAAAATAGTCAGGATTAAATATTGGGGAGGAACTAAAACTAGTTTTAAATTAATAGAATTACCATTACTCTGAGGGCACCTGGGTGGCTCAGTAGGTTAAGGATCCAACTTCAGCTCAGGTCATGATCTCAGGGTTTGTGAGTTCAAGCCCCACACTGGGCTCTCTGCTGACAGCACAGAGCCTGGAGCCTGCTTCAGATTCTATGTCTCCCTCTCTCTCTGCTCCTCTCCCATTTGCATGCTCTGTCTCTCTCTCTAAAATAAATATACATTAAAAAAATAAACTTGTTAAATAAATAAATAAATGTTACCATTACTGTGATAGGAAGAAGGGCTCTATCAGATTAGTCACAGGAAATTCAAAACGAGTTATCTCATCTCCTTAATTATGGTGAGTATTTTAAAATATTCAAAATTAAATTTCAAATGATTATTCAGTAACATCAAATATTCATTATATAATCACTGTGTAATCATTATTCATAGTCACTAATCTATTACAATTCAAATCAAAGTTAAAGGAATATCCTAGACTTACAGTTTAGCCTGTTACATTTTTCAGGGGCCACAGACCCTATTGTGGTCCAAAAAAAAAATGATCAGAAAAAAATAAAATCAATGTTGGCATTTTCCTGTTTATTTCTTTTACTAACCCTAGAAAGGTGAAGTTACCCTTCACCTGTCACCTTCACCTGAAGAACTGTTACCCAAAATATGCAAATAATGCTTAAAATTCATTACTAAGAAACAATCTGATTAGAAAATGGACTAAAGACTTTAAGACCCACATCACCAAAGAGGATACACAGGTAGAAAATAAGCCTATGAACAGATGCTCCATGTCCTAGATCAGGGAAATACAAATTAAAACAGCAATAGGATAACAGTACACTTTTATGAGAATGGCTAAAATCTTCCACACTGACAACACTAAATGCTAACAAGGATATGGAGCAATAGAAACTCCTATTGTTTGCTGATGGGAATGCAAATATGGCACAACTACTTTGGAAGACAGTTTGTCTTTTCTTAAAAATTAAATGTACTCTTAACATAAGATCCAGCAACCATGCTTCTTGATATTTACCCAAAGGATTTGAGAACTTACATCCTCACAAAAACCATTTCTAACAGTTTTATTCCTAATTGTCAAAACATGGGAGCAACCAAGATGTTCCACAGTTGGCAAATGCATAAACTGTGGTACATTCCAGACAATGAATCATTATTCAGCATTTAAAAGAAATGAGCTATCAAGCTGTGAAAAGACATGGAGGAAGCTTAAATGCATACTACCAGGTTAAAGAAGACAACCTGAAAAGACTACATACTGTATAATGTCATACATTCTGGAAAAGACAAAACTATGGATATAGTAGAAAGATCAGAAGTCACCAAGGGTTGGGTTCAGTAGAGTAAGAGGAGCACAGAGGATTTTTAGGGCAGTGAAGATACTCTCTTTAATACTATAATGATGGATACATGTCATTATACCAAAGACAAACCCTAAGCAAGATATATATATCTTATATATATTCTGTTTATATATGTATATACATATAGTATATAATTATAACAAATATACAACTCTTATGGGCGATTTAATAATGAGGCGGGTTACATATGTATGGGAGCAGGGAGTTTATGGGAAAATCTGAAACTTCTGCTCAATTTTCTTATAAACCTAAAACTGCTCTAAAAAAATAGAGTCTAAAAAAAGGAGGATGACTCCATCCTCCTTGATGCCGATTCTCCATCAGTCTTAATGGGTGGTGCCTTAGATGGTTTGGGCTACCATAACAGAATGTGATAGACTTAGTGGCTCAAATAACAGAAAGTTATTTCTCACAGGTCTGGAGGCTGGAAAGTCTGCTGTCAGGGTGCCAGCATGGATTATTTTTGATGAGAGCCCTACTTCTGGTTTGTAGATGGCCATCTTCCTGTGTCTTCATAGCATGTCTCTTCATAGCATGTCTCTTCTTATAAGGGAACTAATCCTATCATGAGGGTTCCATCCTCATGACCCAATTACCTCCCAAAGGCCCCTCTCCAAATACTATAACATGGGGGACTAGGCTTTGAATATATATATTTTGACAGGACATAAATATGTAGTTCGTGACAAGTGATATTGGAATTCAGCATTTAAGATACTCTTGGTGACTAAATTAACACCAGATGTGTCACAAACAGAGGAAACTAGTTGGTAACCTACTCATAGACCCATTTTCATCATTGGCTTCCCCTACAGATAGACAAGTTAGAAAGTGATGCACTGCCCCAATGTTTATAGCAGCACCATCAACAATAGCCAAAGTATGGAAAGAACCCAAATGTCCATCGATGGACAAATGGATAAAGAAGATGTGGTGTATGTATATACAATGGAGTATTACTCGGCAATCAACAACAACAACAACAAAAAAGGAAATCTTACCATTTGCAACTACGTGGATGGAACTAGAGGGTATTATGCTAAGCAAAATTAGTCAGTCAGTGAAAGACAAATATCGTATGACTTCATTCATATGAGGACTTTAAGAGAAAAAACAGATGAACATAAGGAAAGGGAAACAAAAATAATATAAAAACAGGGAGGGGGACAAAACAGAAGAGACTCATAAATATGGAGAACAAACAGAGTTACCGGAGGGGGTGTGGGAGAGGGGATGAGCTAAATGGGTAAGGGGCAATAAGGAATTTACTCCTGAAATCATTGTTGCACTGTATGCTAACTTGGATGGAATTTTTTTAAAAAAGAAAAAGATAGTGATGCACTGCAAGTCTATTCCCCAAACTGCTGCAAGTACCTCACAGATTTGTCAAGAAAACCATACGTGACTTAGCACAAATTGAAAACATATGCCAAAGGAATCAAGAGAAAGTAAAGATAGCATGAAAGCTCTCAAAAAAGAGAATGGAAAAATCAAAGGGAAATAAGGAGCTAGAAGAGAAAGAATATCATCATTACCAAAGTCTCATTAAAAATCATTCTCCAGGGGCACCTGGCTGGCACAGTCAGTTAAGCTCCTGACTCTTGATTTCAGCTCAGGTCATGATCTCAGTTATGAGATCAAGCCCTCCATAGTCTCCTGTGCTGAGTGTGGAGCCTGACTGAGATTCTCTCCTTCCCTCTTCCTCTTTCCCTCCCTCAGTTGCACGTATGCTCGCCTGCTCTTTCTCTCTCTCTCTCTCTCTCTCTCTCTCAAAAAAAAAAAAAATTTAAATTAAATTAAAAAATAAAATTAAGAAAAAAGTCATTCTCCAAAGACAATCAAGTGGGTTAGTAGGAAATGATGTCTTTATAATTGAAAACAATGTGGAATTTAAAGTCAGACAACCCTGGACTCTAATTTTAGCTCCTACATCAGTATGTCTTAGCAAAATTTAAGGTCTTAAACTTCTAAACTGAAAAATAGAACAACTTAGTTTCATGACTGTGGTGAAGAGAAATACCATTATTTATGTATTGTGCCTGGGATGTCAAAATTGTTCAATAAACTCTCCCTGTTATTATTGTTTTTGTCACACTGTAGTTTTTATAATTAGCTCCAATTTCTTTAAATGTAGCAGTGAAATTATGAATGTTCAGCAATACTTGCATTGCTAAGACTAATGTAAATAGATATACAGAAGAAAATAGTATACCAAGATGGGGGTCAGTGGAAGTAACCTTCCTCTGTGGTAAGGAGTTATTTTATCACTAACATTACTTAGAATTGCCTGTGCATGGTAATTTTTAAAAAAGATAGGCAAAGAAACTGAATTTAGCCTGTTTTCTACAGAGAAGACATTGCACTATAACCTGTACTCATTGAAACTTTCCAATCACCATCCCTTCCCCCATGGATCACCACTGTTCTTCATACAAAGCAAGAGGTTGGGAACCCAGTGAATACAAACCAAAGTCACCTAGCATCATTTTTTTGTTTCCTTTTTTTTTAGTTTACATTTTGCCATTTCTTTCCAGAAATAACTTCTTTTGACTCACGTACCTAACTATGGTCCTTAGTTTTGTTTTCTTTTAAATAAAACCTAAACTACCACTAACAAAATCCATTCACCTTCAGAATTCCTGATGGAAAAAAAAAACAGTTAACAAACCTAAGACATTCATTCTGGAGGATTTTTACCATTTCTGTTCCTGCGTCTTAGTCATATTCCCGGTCTCTATTTGTCTAGTATTTATAGGCCTGTTGACAATTCTTGTGATATGATAAACTGTTTGCCTAAAATAAAGTGACAAAGTAGAGTAGGACCATATTTATGTCATGTTACATTTCAAAAGCATTCTGTTTCCTAATTCTTCCCTAAGGGAAAAAGTATCAGCTATAGAGCTGGGGGGTGGGAGGGGGAAGGGAAGACAAGCTCCACAATGTTGGAATTTCTTCTAGATTGTATTTCTGTTTTATTATGACTGTTGTGAGATGTTTCTTTTAATGTGTATATTAAGAATTCTTTCTGCTAGATTAAATCACTAACTTACCACTGCTTAACAACTCAAAGAAATAAAATGCCAAGAATGGTGCAAATGGCACACACCTCCATTTTTACCTCTATTTCCACCAAATATAAGGAGACTTTCTGCACCCCAACAGATGGGAGCTCCCTTGGCTTGGCAGCACAGATGAATTAATACTGCCTATACAATTATATTCACAGAAAAAATGGTTGTGCAACTCAAAAAAAGGTCATTATATAGTTTACTATTCTCAATTCTTACTGTCAAAGATCAACATGGCATTTTGTGCCCTGTTGTCCTAAATTAGCAAAACACTATTCTCTTCTTAGTTAAAGATAAAAGGAGCCATCTGTCAAGGGAAGCATTTCTCTTTCATCAAAAAAATATTATGGAGTTCCAACTCAAGATGGCTACGTAGGAAGACTCTGAACTCATGCCCTCCATGGAACACACCAAATTACACCTAATAATAGGACAACTCCTCCTGAAAAGAACTGAGCACTGACTGAACAGTTACCAAATCATCAAAGATGAAAAGAACAGCAAGAGAACATCAAGAGAGATGGAGACACAGTAACAAAGGGAACTCCCACCTCAATGCAGCAAACCAGTGGCATTGAAGAAGGATAGAATTCTAATATGGCGTACAGATTCCTCTGTGCTTGGGGACAGAAGAAAACCCATAATTTAAAAAATCAACTAGCATATACAAGAGACAACACTAGAATTCTGTCAAGTGGTAGATGAGCTGTGGGAAAGCTTTCCAGGTCAGAGGGACTGGAAAACTACATGGCTTATGTTCCCACCCCACATTAAAAGCCTAGGTCAGAGCAGAGTCCCTACACCATCATAGTTGGATCTGGTCCTCTCAGTAACTTCAGAGCATGTAACTTCAAAAGCCCAGCATCCACATGACCATACCAGGCCTAGCCACACTGGGCACAGAAAAAAGCCATGGTCTACAAGGGCCAAAGAGCTGCTGGAGAATTCTCTTCCCCTCAGGCATAAAAGCCCAGACCCAATGAGGGTCTGGACCCTGTAAAGGGTAGATTCAGATACCATAACTGGAGGGTCCCTACACAGTAACAAGTAGGTCCAGTTGCCATAACCAGTGGGTCTGCTCATTACAGGGAACCCATGACATCAGCAAGCCCAGGGTCCTCAAGTCCACACCAGATCCAGGGGCACTAGGACACGGAAAAAAAAGCTGTGATTTAAAAGTGCTCAAGAACTATGAGAATGTTCTCTCCTCCTCCATATTAAAAGGCCAGAATGGAGAAGAGTATGGACTCACAGTGAGCTTGGAACCTGAGCATGCTCAAGAATGCCTTACCACTCTGTGATGCTGGGGCAAAGAAAACAAACCCTGGCTTTGTGTTTTTGTTTTAATTTTTATTATTTTATTTATTTTTAATTTCTAAAATGTGTCTTTCTTTTTTCTTTTTGGTTTTGTTCTTATTTTTTCTTTTCTTCTTTTTTATTTTTCCTTTTTTTCTTTTATTTTTTTTTCTCTTAAAAAATTTTTTTAAAATTTATTTTGAGAGAGACAGAGAATGTGGGGCAGAGAAAGATGGAGAGAGAAAATCCGAGCAGGCTCCACATTTTCAGTGCAGAGCCCTATTTGGGGCTTGATCTCACAAACTATGAGATCATGACCTCAGCTGAAATCAAGAGCCAGACACCTAACCGACCAAGCCACCCAGGCAACCCATTTTCTTTTCCTATTATTGTTGTTTGTTTTTTAGTTATTCTTTCTGTAAAAAGCCATGGTTTACTTTACTAAAAAGCCATGGTCACTAACATAAATAGCCACAGGTCCAGCCAGCCATCAAAAGTCTCCAAGCACACATAATCTGCATAGGGGATACCATACATGAGACCACTCCTTCAACTTTAGGAGAAGTAGACATTTTGCTTAACCCATAGAAAAAAACATAGCAAGTCAAACAAAATGGGGAGACAGAGAAATATGATCCAAAAGAAAAAAAATAAAATAAAAAAAGATACCTCATATAAAGAACTAAGTGAAACAGAGATAAGCAATAAACCTGATAAAGAATTTAAGGAAATGATACTTATTCACTGGGATGGAGAAAAGAATGGAAGAACTGAGTGAGATTTTCAAGAAAGAGATACAAAATTTTAAAAATAACAAATTAAAGTTGAACAGTACAACAGCTAAAATAAAAAACACAATAGAAGGAATCAATAGATTAGAGGATGCAGAAGAATTTATCAGTAATCTGGAAGACACGATAATGTAAAGCATACAAGCTGAACAAAAAGAATAAAGAATTTAAAGAAATGAGAATTGTTAAGAGGTATCTCAGACACTGACTGACAAATATTCACATTACCAGGGTCCCAGAAAAAGCAGAGAGAAAGAAACGTGTAGAAAACTTATTTGAAGAAATAAAAACTGAAAACTTCCCTAACCTGGAGAGGTAAATAGACTTCCAAGTCAAGAAGCACAGAGAGCTCCAAACAAGATGAACACAAAGAGGTCCACACCATGGTACAGTAATTAAAATATCAAAGGTTAAAAATAAAGAGAGATCCTGAAAAGAAGGAAAAAGAAACAAAATGTTACCTACAAAACATAACCTATAAAACTGTAAGCTGATTTTTCAGCAGAAATGTTGCAAGCCAGAGCAATGGCATGATATATTCAAAATGCTACCAGAAAAAAAAACCTACAACCAAAATTACTCTACCCAGCAGGGTTATCAGCCAGATTTGAAGGAGATCAACAATTGTGGGGAATAAGTTTAGGAATTCCCTGAATTTGCATCAATGGGTTAACAAGGTTTAGGATGAAAGCATCCAAGATTAGGTAAAATGGGAGGAAGCACCCCCAGTATAGAACAAAGGCATAGAGGAATAGGCAGCCACAGGATCAAAGCATCCAAGATTAGATAATCAGGCCAGAAGGGCTCCAACATAGTACAATAGCAGAAAGCTGCTTTCACAGGAGGAAGGATTAGAATAGGTAAACAGGTAAACAGGGCTAAAGACTGCAGCAGGGTGAAGTTGCCTGGAGTGGAACTAATTAGCAAAAGAAAGGTGCCTTGCTGACCCTGAGGAACATGCTGTAACTGTCTTATCCCCAGGCAAGCAAGAAAAACAGACTGATATATCTCCTGCCTATGAGAGATTTACCTCAGATCTAAAGACACATAGAGACTGAAAGTGAAGGGATGAAAAAACCTTTACCATGCAAATAAAAGTTAAAAAAAACAGGGTATCAATACTTATATTAGAAAAAATAGACTTTAAAACAAAGACTATAGCAAGAGACAAAGAAGGGCATTACCTAATGATTAAGGGATCAAAAAGAGAAAGGATCCAAGTAAATAAAAGCAGAAACAAGAGTGAAGTAGCAACTCACCACACAGAAATACAAAGGTTTGTAAAAGAATACTTACTGTGAAGAATTATATCACAACAAATTGGACAACCTGGAAGAAATGGATGAATTGTTGGAAATATACAACTTTCCAAAACTCAACCAGGAAGAAACGGAAAAGCTGAGCAAGCCAATTACAAGTAACAAAATTGAATCAGCAATCAAAAAAAAAAAAAAATACCAAAAAATAAAACTTCAGGACCAGAAGGATTCACAAATGAATTCTACCAGACATTTAAAGAGTTAATACCTTTTCTCCACAAATTATTCCAAAACAATAGAAAATGAAGGAAAGCAACTACATTCCATAAAGCCAGTATTACCCTGATTCCAAAATCACACAAAGACACCACAAAAAAAAGACAAGTACAGGCCAATATCCCTGATGAACAAAATGCTTAAATCCTCAACACAATATTAGCAAACCACATACATTAAAAGTACCATTCACCAATATCAGGTGGGATTTATTCCCGAGATGCAAAGTTTGTTCAATATTTGCAAGTCAATCAACGACATACACATCAATTTTGATCCTATGATCATTTCAATAAGTGTATAAGGAGTGTTTGAGAAAATGCAACATCCATTCATGATAAAAACTCAACAAAATGGGCTTAGAAGGAACATACCTCAACATAATAAAAACCACATATAAAAAACCAATAGCTAACATCATGCTCACTGGTGAAAAATTGAGCACTTTCTTCCTAAAGTCAGGTTCATGACAAGCATGTCCACTCTCACCACTTTTATTCAATCTGACACCAGAAGTCCTACCAACAGCAATCTGACAATAAGAGACCTCCATAAAAGTAAAAAAGTTTAACTGTCAATATGAGCAATATGAGCAGATGAGCAGATATGACAGTTTAACTGTCAATATGAGCATATATCCTAATACCATATATGTGGAAAATTCTAAAGGTTCCACCCAAAAACTATCAGGAGTAAAAAATGAATTCAGTAAAGTGGCAAGATTATAAAATTAATACCCAGAAATTAGTAGTGCTTCTATACACTAACAATGAAGTCACAGAGTTAAAAAAAAAAAAACAAATAAGATTTATAATTGCACAAAAAGAATAAAATACCTAGGAATAAACTTAAGCAAAGAGGTGAAAGAGCCATCCTCTAAAAACCATAAAACAGCAATGAAAAAAATTGAAGAGGGCAAAAACCAATGGAAAAAATATTCCATGCCCATGGATTGGAACAATTAATGTTGTCAAAATCCATATTTCCCAAAGCAATCTATAGATTCCATGAAATCCCTATCAAAATACCAGCAAAGTATTTATTGTTCTAATAAAGCTAGAACAAATAATACCAGAATTTGTATGGAACCAAGGAAGACCCTGAAGAGCTAAAGCCATCCTGAGAAAAAAGAACAAAACTGGAGGTATATTAATCCCAGATTTCAAAGCCATAATAATCAAAACAGTTCAGTATTGGCACAAAAATACACACATACATCAATGGAACAGAATAAAGATCCTGGAAATAAACCCACATTTAGGTCATCAATTCATCTGTGACAAAGGAGGCAAGAATATACAACAGGGAAAAGACAGTTTTTTAATAAATGGTGCTGGGAAAAGTGAACAGCTACATGTAAAAGAATGAAACTGGACTACTTTCTAACACAGTACACAAAAATAAACTCAAAATGGATTAAAGACCTAAGTTAGAGACCTGAAACCATAAATATATTTTAGAAGAGCACACAGGCAGTAATTTCTCTGACATCCGCCATAGCAACATTTTTTGAGATAGGTCTCCTAAGGCAAGGAAAACAAAAGCAAAATTAAACTACTGGGGCTAAATCAAAATAAAAAGTTTTGCACAGTGAAGGTAGCCATGGACAAACCAAAAGACAACCCATTGAATGAGAGAAGATATTGTAAATGATTTCTCTCTTAAGGGGCTAATATCCAAAACATATAAAAAATTTATACAACTCAACACCAAAAAAAGAAACAATTGATTTAAAAAATGGGCAGAAGACCTGAATATACTTTTTTCCAAAGAAGACATCCAGATGGCCAACAGACACATGAGAAGATGCTCAAAATGATTCATTATCAGGGAAACACACATCAAAACTACAATGAGATCACCTCATACCTGTTAGAATTGCTAAAATCAAGAAGACAAGAAACAACAAGTGTTGGTGAGGATATGGAGAAAAAGGAACCCTCGTGCAAGGAATGCAAACTGGTATAGTCACTGGAAAAACATCATGGAGGTTTCTCAAAAAATTAAAAATAGAACTACCAAATAGCCCAATAATTCCACCATTGGGTATTTACCCAGGGTAAACTAACTCAAAAAGATTTATGTACCCCTATGTTTATTGTGGCATTATTTACAATAGCCAAAACAAGGAAGCTACCTAAGTGTTCATCAATAGACAAATGGATAAGAAAAATGTGATGTACATACATAATGGCTATTACACAGCCCTAAAAGGAAATGAGATCATGCCATTTGATACAACATGGATGGACCTAGAGGGTATTATGCTTAGTGTAACAAGTCAGAGTGAGAAAGAGAAATACTGTATGATTCCACTCATAAATGGCATCTAAAAAAATTAATAGTAAACAAAAAGCAGAATCAGAACTGTAAACACAGAAAATAATCTTATGGTTGACAGAAGGGAGTGGGGAGGTTAGGCCAAATGGGTGAAGGCGAGAGGGAGATACAGGTCTCTAGTTATAGAATGAGCAATTCACAGTAATAAAAAGCAGAGAATTAGGAATGTAGTCAATGATATTTTAATAGTGATGTAATGGGACAGAGGATAGGTGTGCTTGTGCTAAACACAGCATCATGTAAAAACTTGTCAAATTACTAAAGTTGTACACCTGAAACTAATGTAATATTGTATGTCAACAATAGTCAATAAAAATAAATTTTAAAAGATATTACAAAATCTAAAACACTGTTTTCACTTTCCCTTTCTTGGCTATCCTCAGAGAAAATCCCTGACAACTAGTTTTAAACCACCCAATTAAGGGTGACCCCACAATAATTCCACAATAGATATTATCTCTTTCCACACTGCATTTCCTACCATAACCATGCTGTAAGACAGACCCCACACCATAGGTACAACACATAACATACAGGCTAAAATTCAGGACCCAAGGTTTTAAAAGTCTGTAACATTTCTGCCTCAACAGTCTCTCTTTTTTCCAATCACTTTCCTATAAATAACTATGCCCATGTGTACTTTTCAGAAAAGCATGTAAGAGCACCCACTTATTTCTCCTCAGAAGAGCACAACAGTACAAGTGATTATTTACTTCAGGAGGACATAGTTTTAATAAAATGAGTTGGGAAAATGTCTTCATAAATAAATATTAAAAACCCTGCTGAGGACGTTTCAAATGCTCCTTCTGCATTCAATTCCAGAGTTTGCCAATCATCTGACCAAATGGTAAAGGTCTCTACAAGAAAAAAAAGCAACGTAATAACACACATTCTCAATGGAAGCTCTACCAGTGAAAAGGTTTCTCTGTAATTGTTAAAAGCTAAAGCTTGAAGGATAGGAACCAAAACATTTTAGAAGCATCGGTGAAGAACAATCTGGGAGTGAATATAATTATTAATTTAGCAGATTCCTAGAGATCGACATTGCAGCCACTGGCACAGAAACCACAGGAATAAGGGGAAATGGAACAGTCAAGAGGCAATATGTACTGCACAGCAGTGGTCCTTCCAGGGCAGCAATTTGGACTCAAACCAGACCAACAGTGATGGAAAATCATTATCCCTGGATGGCTGATTCTTAAGCTGTGTCTGGTTATGGGTGTGAGAGAGGTACTCGCAGCCCGAACTTGTTAACTAATATTTTTATGCCAAGCATTAGATGCGAACTGGTTAACCCAGAACTGCCAGGACGAGCAGAGCCACCTCGCAGTTAAGTACCTTCTCACTGATTGTTAGAAAACAAACCAGAGCACAATCATCTGTTTAAATTGAGACCAAAAGTTAGTGTTTAAAGAAGACTAAGCATGATACTCACTAGAATTAAAAATTTGTTTAGATAGTGGAAATTCTGAGTATATAAGGATTTTTTTTTTTTAAGCAAGAGGAAAAGTTCTAATTCAAACTTTGAATTCTATCTTGGTTAATTCTCTATGGAAGGAGTTCAAGAAAAAAGATTAATTAATCATTCACATCCTCTATGCAATCTGAGATCATTGATCATCAGTCTTTTCCAGCTGTATTTGAGCTAACCAATTCAGAAACTTTGTGTTTATGACACATTCTCAGTCAGATTATTCATAATATGTACTTTAAATTTTTTTTAACGTTTACTTATTTTTTAGACAGAGAGAGACAAAGCATGAATGGGGGAGGGTCAGGGAGAGAGGGAGACACAGAATCTGAAACAGGCTCCAGGCTCTGAGCAGTCAGCACAGAGCCTGACGCGGGGCTTGAACCACAGACCGCAAGATCGTGACCTGAGCCGAAGTTGGACGCTTAACCGACTGAGCCACCCAGGCGCCCCATAATATGTACTTTAAAAAAAGAAACCTCCCAAGGTGCCTGGGTGGCTCACTCAGTTAAGCGTTGGACTGTAGCTCAGGTCATGATCTCCCAGTTCATGGGTTCAAGCCCTGTGTCGGGCTCTGTGCTCAGAGCTGGAGCCAGCTCAGATTTCTGTCTCCCTCTCTCTCTCTACTCCTCCCCTGCTCACATTAGGTGTTTCTCTCTTTCAAAAATAAACATTAAAAAATAAAACAAAATAATAAAATAAATAAAAAAAGAAATCTCCCATCAACCAGGACATTTCATTCCAAAAGTTAGTATTCTTTTCATATTCTGTAAAGACAGTAATCTAACAAAAATTTTTCACTTAAAGGAATTAGTAATAGGGGTGCCTGGGTGGCTCAGTTGGCTAAGTGTCTAACTCCTGATCTCGGCTCAGGTCATATCTCACCATTAGTGAGATCAAGCCTTGCATCGGGCCCTGCACTGACGGCACAGGGCTTGCTTGGGATTTTTTCTCTCTCTCCCCCTGTCTTACCCTCCCCAGTTTGCACACACTCTCTCAAAATAAATAAGTAAACAAACAGGAATTAATAGAGAATGACATCACTGTGCATTATCTTTAAAACAGTTGTTTTAGAATATGAGACTTCCCTTAGAGAAATATTATGAGGGGTACCTGGGTGGATCAGTCAGTTAAGCATCCGACTTCGGCTCAGGTCCTGATCTCACAGTTTGTGAGTTAGAGCCTGGCATGGGGCTCTGTGCCTATAGCTCAGAGCCTGGAGCCTGCTTTGGATTCTGTGTCTCCCCCTCCCTCACTCGTGTTGTCTCTCTCCCTCCCTCCCTCCCTCCTTCTCTCTCTCTCTCTCTCTCTCTCTCTCTCTCTCCCCTTCAAAAATAAACATTAAAATTTTTTAAAAAAGAATTATGAAAATACATACTGAACTTATTTCCTATGCAGTCACCAATCCTATCAAGCACTTTACAACCAGAAGCTTTCAATGCCAGATTCAAAGTACTTTATTTCTGAATCCCTCCACCATACTGTGTGACCCCTGAAATAAATCATTTAGAAGAAAATACCAACTTTTAAAAATAATATTTCAAGACGTTTAAAAATATATAGTATCACCAAAGACAACTTTGTTTTAACAAATAAGCATTCAGGAACATATGTATTCTAACTATAAAGTTTATAGATTTAATCTATTAGCTTTCCCAAGATACTGTATTTCAATTATTTTCCTACTTGAAACCAAAGAACAACACTTTCGTTTTGCCACAGTATTTTGGAGATACTACACAAGTGGTAGAGTTGATATCATAGAGGTTACAACTATTGGTTTTAAAGGCATACATGGGTCAGAGTTACAAGTCTACTACATAAGGCTCTGTGATCTTGAGTCTCAATGTTATCATTGATAATGGCATCAAAATAGATCTTGTATGTTTGCTGCAAAGATTAAATAATGTTTTGTGTCTGCACATAATAGTGGGAAAAAAAACCTAGCTATTGTAATTGTAATTAATATTAAACAGGGCAATGATATCAGGAAGAGGGCAGAATAAGAAGTCCTAACATGCTTCCTCCATGGAAACACCAATTTAATGATCATCCACAGATAAAATTGCCTTTATGAGAGCTCTAGAATCTATTTAAGAGTTTATACTACCTCAGTAGTACATGGAAACAACAACAAAAAGCACTGTGGGGCACCTGGCTGGCTCAGTGAGCAGAGCACACAACTTTTGATCTCATGGTTTTGAGTTCAAGCCCCACATTGGGCATGGGGCCTACTTAAAAAAAAAAAAAAATGCATTGCAGAGGTCAAGAACAACAGCTTCACTTTATCCTCATCAATCCTCCCCCCAACCCAACCCCGCACAGTTCTAAAACAGATCCCTGGAGTATGAAGGGTCCTCTCAGAACAGGAATTCTCCCCTGGGTAAAGAGAGAGCAACTCACCGGCAGGTATCCTGTAGAGATTATAGTCAATACTGAAATATACTTTAAAGTAGCAAAGAGAGCCAATCTTAAATGTGCTCACCACAAAGAGAGACATGAGAATTCTACGACCTGTTGGAAGTGTTAGCTAAAGGCCTCCTGGTAATCATTTTGCTACATATATCAAATCAAAACACTCTACACCTTGAACATGTCAATAATATTTCAATACAGCCAAGGTGGGGGGCGGGGGTGGGGGGAACTTCAAAGAAATGGATTAAAGATTTAAAGTTTGTCATAGACTCTAAGTCTAAAGTTCTCTTTTGTCTAGCAAAAGAGCCAACGCAGGATTAAAACAAGAGATGGCTAATGTCCATGTCCAGGAAAAGACAAGAGCCCTGAATAAGTGTCCTTGCCTCGTATTTATTCAGGTCAGAAGGCTTACAAACATGATAGGCGTGCACAAAGAGACAAAGAAATTGTGAACATTAACTTGGGGACGTGAGGGGGGCAAAGTGGGTTTTGAAGATATACAGTGTTTGGGGTTTGGGTCAATATAAAACAAAATCCGGGTGCCGGGTAGATGGTTGTTAAAAGCAAACAGGAGGCGCCATGCCTGTTTATCTTTGCTAGCCTAGGGGATGAGACAGATAAGGGAAATAACCTCAGGGTTAATAAGGCACCTTTTCTTTTGTTAACCATCTCTGCTCTGGGCTGCTTTGCCTGCAACACAGGGGTCCATAGTCCAAATCACCAATTTACCTAACCTGGCCCTATCTTCCTATGAAAGCAGCTTTCTGCTATAGTACTAAATTTGGGGTGCTTTCACCCTGAATATCTAATCTTGCCATTCCTACGTATTGGGCACCTTTGTGCTGTTTCTATTTCAGGCCTTTGCCACTCTATATTTTGAGGGACTTAGCACCCCTCCCTATTGTGGGGTGCCTTTGCACCTCCCTATTCCTGGCACCTTTGTGCCTCCCTATTCTCAGGGTGTCTTTGCACCCCTCTATTCTTGGAGTGCCAATCTGGTTTACCCCAACTCGAGTGTGAGCATTTTATGACTTTGTATTTATTTAGGCCTTGTTAACCCATTGGTGTAAGCCTGGGGGATTCCTAAGCTTATCCCCCACAAAGGTTAAGACCTGAAATTGTAAATAAGGAAAAAGCTTCTTGACATTGGTGTTGGGAATGATCTTTTGCATAGGAAACCAAAAGCAGAAACAGAAGCAAAAACAAGCAAGTAGGATTGCATCAAACTAAAAATCTTCTGCAAACAACACCATCAAAAGGCAACATATGGAATGGAAGAAAATAATTGCAAATGATACATTTGTTAAGTTTTTAATACCCAAAATATCTAAGAAACTACAGGCAGGGACAGGGAAATGGGGAAATGTTGGTCCAAGGGTATACGGTTTCAGATATGCAAGATAGGTAAGTTCAGGAGACCTAGTGTACCAGCATGATGACTATCACAGTACACTGTATTGTATACCTGATTTGCCAAGAGCGTAAACCTTAAGCATTCCCACCACAAACATATATAAAAAAAAAGGAGAAAGAAAATTTAACTATGTGAGGTGATGGATATATTAATTGGTATGATTGTGTTGATCATCTAAAATATGCATATTTTATAATATATATTAATATTTTGATATAGTGTATATCAAAGTATCAAGTTGTAGTCATCAAATATAATTTTGTTAATTACACTTCAACAAAGTTGAAAAAATCATATGGAAACACAAAAATGAACTTGAAATAGCTAAAGAAATTTTGAACAAGAAAAAACTAGAAGCATCTCATTTCCTGATTTCAAAATAAGTTACAAAACTATAGTATTCCAAATAGTGTGCTAACAGCATAAAAAAAAGACATATAGACTAATAGAACAAAATACCCCAGAAACCAACCTACACATATACAGTTAACTGATCTTCCACGGGGGTCCCAAGTATACACAATGGGGGAAGGATAATCTTTTTAATAATGGTGCAGGTAAAACTAGATATCTACTTGCAAAAGAGTAAAACGATCCTTTTCTCACATTATACACACATTATACAAAATGAATTAAAAACTTAAATTTAAGGTCAGAAAGCATAAAACTCCTCAAAGAAAACATAAGGAAAGTCTTCTAAACATTGACACTGGCAATGATTTTTTTGATAGGATATCAAAAACAAAGGCAACAAAAGAAAAATAGACATGTGGGACTACATCAAACTAAAAAGCTTTTGCAAAGCCAACAACCAAATGAAAAATCCAATTATAGAGTGGGAGAAAATATTGACAAATCATAGATCTTATAAGATCTATATAAGAACTATATAGGGACCTCCAACAACTCAATAGCAAAAAAATAAAAATAAAAAGATAACCGTTTTTAAAGACTGGCATAGGAACTGAATAGCCAGAGCTCCAAGGATAACATTATAAGTAGCCACCAGGTATATGAAAGGTGCTTAATATCAATAATCATCAAAGAAATATAAATAAAAACCACAACTGTTAACTCAGGCCAATTAAGATGGTCATTATCAAAAAAAAGATAACTAGTGCTGGTAAGGATACAGAGAAAAGAGAATACTTTTACAGTGAAGATGAGAATGTAAATTGGTACAGTCAGTATGGAAAACTGTACAGAAGTTCCTCAAAAAATTCGAACTACCATATAATCCAGCAAGTCACTTCAAGGTATATATCCAAAGGAAAGGAAATCAGGATCTCAAAGATGTATCTGCACTCCCAAGTTCATTGCAGCATTATTCATGAGAGCCAAGACCTAGAAGCAAGCTAACTATCAATAGATGAATACAGTTGTTTGATGTGGTATATACCAACAATACAGTATTATTCAGCTCTAAGAAGGAAATCTTCCCATTTGTGACAACATAAATAAACGTGGGGGACATTATGCTAAGTGAAATAAACCAGACACAGAACTACTATGAGACACCATTTATATGATCAGTCTAACATAGTCAAATTCATAGAAGTAAAGGGTAGAATGGCAGTGACCATGGGCTTAGGGAAAAGGAAAAAAGGGAAGTATTAGTCAAACAGTACAAAGTTTCAGCTATACAAGAAATATAACTATAGTGCCTATAGTTTATAATACCATGTTGTATACTTTAAAATTTTTCTGAGTAGATATGTTAAGTGTTATTAAAAATAATAAGCCAGCAAATAGGGCAGGGGGCAACTTCTGAAGATGATGCTTATGTTTGTGGCATAGATTGTTCCAATGATTTCACAGATGTATACTTATCTCTAAACTCATCAAGTTGTGTATATCCAGTATGTATGGCTTTTTGTATGCTAATGGTACATCAACAAAATGGTTTAAAAAAGAATCAAACTATTAAACAACTGTATTTTACATATTTAAAGAAATAAAAGAGAAATTTGATAATTTGACCAGCATCAAGAAGCTATAAATAATGAACATGAAGATTTAAAAAAGAACCAAATAAAACTTCAATAAATAAATGCTAAACTAAAATTAAGAATATATAAATTAAACTTAGCTGAAGATATAAACTGTGAACTGCAATAGACATTAGAGCAAAATAACACATCATAGCAAAACAGTGAAGCAGTGCTTAAAAAAAAAGGTAAGGAGAAAAAAGACAGTTCATCACCTAACAAAAGGAAGGCTAATTGTATCGCTGGCTGACTTCTCAATAGGGGGGAAAAAAAAGGTCTTGATAGGTATCTTTGTGTGCTGAGATGAAAGAACCATCAACCTAAAATTTTATTCTCAGCAAAAATATCATCCAAGAATGAGGGTAGATAAAAGGATATTTTCAGACCAAGAGAGTTACCACAAAGGACTCAAGGAAAATGTTAAAGCTATATATCAGAAAGAAAGACAATGACCCTAGGTAGAGAGCAGAGATAAAATAAAGAATGATGGAAAAAAATATTGGTAAACATGTGAGTAAATCTGAAGAAATACTGACTATAAAATAAGATTGTCCAGGGTGCAGGTGAGTGGGAATGGGCTCAAAATAAATTATAGCCATAGACAGGAAGGGGGTTATGAGTTAAAGCATTCTTATATTCATGAATTTAGACTTGCCAGATTTAGCAAATAAAAATCCATATTTTATTCATTGTTTATATGAAATTCAAATTTAACTGGGTGCCCTACATTTTATACAGCAACTCTAAATGAATTGTTCTGGAGGAAAGAACAGATTAATGTTAAGAATGCAGTTAGTATAATATTAAAAAATCAATTACCTTACTACATTTACAGGCTAAGAAAATTGATAATATAATTTCAGTTAATAACACTAATATTATTCCATAAAATTCAATTACTAATGATAAACTTCAAAATGAAAATGGAATAGAAATTGATATTTCTAGGATAATCTAAGGATTAGGAAATCCTTAGGAAATGTCATATTTAGTGGTGACATCATCAAATCATTTTCTTTATTATCAGGAAAGACCTGAGAATGGTTGCTACACTGCTTCTGTTCAACACTGTATTGGAAGTTCTGACCATTAGAGTAAGAGAAAAAAGAAAATTAAAATGATCACAATTAGAAAGAAAACAAGTCATTATTCTTAGATAATATAATTATCTACTTACAACACAACTGAGGTAATTGTTAGTATAAGAATATCACAGTTTTGCTGGAAATCAAAACAAGTATTTTTATTTTCCTTTTTTATTTAAATGTAAGTTAACATACAATACAATGTCAGTTTCAGGAATAGAATTCATTGATTCATCACTTCAATACAACAGCCACTGCTCATCACAAGCACCCTCCTTAATACTCATCACCGACCCATCTCAGTCCACAAATTCTCAGGGTCTCTTTAAGGGTATCTTGTGGTTTATTTCCCATTCTTCTTGCCTCCCCCCTTCCCATATGTTCATCATTCATTTTGTTTCTTAAATTCCATGTATGAGTGAAATCATATGGTATTTGTCTCAGACTTATTTTGCTTAGCATAATACATTCTATCTCCATCATGTTGTTGCACATGCAGATTTCATTCTTTTTGATGGCTGAGTAATATTTCATTATATATATGTCTGTGTGTGTGTATGTATGTATGTATGTATGTATCTATGTGTGCGTGTGTATAAAAAATCACATTATCTTTATCCATTCATCAGTCGATGGACATTTGGTGTCTCTCCATAATTTGGCTATTTTTAAAACTTTTTCTTGTAATATTTATTTTTCAGAGAGAAACATAGTGTTAGCAGGTGGAGGGGCAGAGAGAGAGATGGGGATATACAGTATCCAAAGCAAGCTCCAGGCTCCGAGCTGTCAGCACAGAGCCCCATACGGGGATCGAACTCCCAAACCCAGATCATGACCTGAGCTGATCTCAGAAGCTTAACCAACTGAGCCATCCAGGTGCCCCTGTATTTTTTTTCCATAACTTGGCTATTGTTGATAATGCTGCTATAAACAGCAAAAATTTATCAAGTACATAGAAAAACAGGATAAGCCTTACAAACTAAATTACTAATTTTCATAAAGAAAATAAAGAAAACATATGAAGGGAAGGACAGGCCATGAATCCATAAACATACATACTATTCATGTACACACAATCACATAAATACACGTGATTCTTAGTAACAGAACATGAGCTTCTGTTTACTAAGATGAATTCTTCCTCCTTTTTTTCTGAGTTTTTAAATTCCAGTTAGTTTACATACAGTAATATTAGTCTCAGGTATAGAATTTAGTGATTCAGAACTTACAACACCCAGTGCTCATTACAAGTACCCTCCTTAATTCCCATCACCTATTTAACCCATTCCCCTCACCCACTCATCTCTCCTTTGGTAACCATCAGTTTGTTCTCTAGAATTAAAAGTTTGTTTCATGGTTTGCCTCTCTTTTGTCCCCCTCCCCCATCATAATACAAACAGCAATTTTCACAGAGCTAGAATAAACAATCCTAACATTTATATGGAACCACAAAAGACCCTGAATAGCCAAAGCAATCTTGAAGAAGAGGGGTAGAACTTGAGGCATCATATTACAAAGCTGTAGTTATCAAGACAGTATGATACTGGCACAAAACAGACACATAGATCAATGAAACAGAATAGAAAATACAGAAATAAAACCACAAATGTATGGTCAATTAATCTTTGATAAAGCAGGAAAGGTTATTCAATGGGAAAAAAAGGTAATCTCTAAACAAAGGGTGTTGAGAAAACTGGACAGCAACACACAATAAAATGAAACTGGACCACTTAATTAACACCATACCCAAAAATAAATTCAAAATGGACTGAAGACATAGATGCGAGATAGAAAACCATTAAAATCCTAGAGGACACAGGTAGTAACTTCTTTGACATCAGCTGTACCAACTTCTTTCTAGATAGGTCTCCTGAGGCAAGAGAAACAAAAGCAAAAATGAACTATTGAGACCTCATCAGATAAAAAGCTTCTGCACAATAAAGGTAACAATCAAGAAACTAAAAGGCAACCTGTGGATTGGGAGAAAATATTTGCAAATGACATATCTGATAAAAGGTTAGAATCCAAAATCTATAAAAAACTTATCAAGCTCAACAGCCAAAAAAGAAATAACCCAGTTAAAAAATGGGCAAAACACATGAATAGACATTTTCCCAAAGAGGACATCCAGGTGGCCAACAGAGTCATGAGAAGATGTTCAATATCACTCATCATCAAGGAAATACAAATCACAACTACAAGGAGCTATCACCTCACACCTGTTAGAATGGCTAAAATTAACAACACAAGAAACAACAGGTGTTGGTAAGGATGCAAAGAAAGGGGAACCTTCTTTCTTACATTGTTGGTGGAAATGCCAATTATTGCAGCCACTCTGGAAAACAGAGATTCCTCAAAAAGTTAGAAATAGAACTACCCTATGATCCAGCAGCTGTACTGCTAGTATTTGCTCCAAGGACATAAAAATACTGGTTTGAAGCAATATATGCACACTTTCTAACAGCATTATCAGTAATAGCCAAATTGTGTAAAGAGCCCAAATGTCATCGACTGATGAATGGATAAAGAAGCGGTATGTGCACACACACATACACATATGCACACATATAATGCAGTATTACTTGGCCATAAAAAAGATGGATTTTTAAATGCATTGTACCAGGTCAATTCGTTTTCATATAAAAAATAAAAGTGGATCATCACAGACAAAAAATACAGTTTAGGGGTACCTCGGTGGCTCAGTCAGTTAAGCATCCGATTTCAGCTGAGGTCATGATCTCACTGTTCCTGGGCTCGAGCCCCGCGTCAAGCTCTATGTTGACAGCTCAGAGCCTGGAGCCTGCTTTAGATTCTCTGTCTCCCTCTCTCTCTGTCCCTTCCCTGCTTGCACCCTGTCTCTCCCTCTGTCTCAAAATTAAAAAAAAAACATTATTATTTTTTTAAAAATATAGTTTAAAGACTTATAACTGAGAGGAAAAAGTATTGAAATTAACAATATGAAGAGAAATGTTCATTACTTTAAGATTTAAAAAGTGCATCTCTAAAGGCAATTATAAATTTGACTACACTAAAGAGCTTTTGTTAATCAAAATTAAATAAGTCATAAACTAGGCAAGGATATTATCAACATATATAAACCACAAGAAATATAAATACCCTCTTAATAAGGAAAATAAAAATATTTAAATAGGAAAAAATGATAAAAGAACTTTTCATGGAGAACACAAAATTCCTAATAAATGTATGAAAAATATTCACTTCCTTAATAATCAAGCAATTGAGAATTAAAATCCCCATCAAATACTCATTAATACCCTCAAGAGTTGTAAAACTTAAGAAGTCGGATGATACCAAGTATTGGCAAGGATGTACACTGATGAAAATTCTCATCCACTGCTACCAGGAGGGTAAAATTAGGACAGCCCTGTGAGAAAGTTTGGCATTACCTAATACTGCAGAGCATGTACAAACCCTACTTGTCCAGCAGTTCCATGTCCATATACTCGACACCAGACATATTTGTACATGCGTTTCAAAGCATTGCAAAAATCAAGCGACAAAGCACAGCGTTTCTGAATATGGATTATATAGCCATGTTCTTGGCAGTGAAATTCCACATTTGCTCTATCTTAATTTATCATTTTTATGCTCAGGCTCCTCATCTCTAAGTTGATAATTATAGTGCCTAGTTCATAGGCTTGTGTATTATTTAAATGAGTTGATATACATAAAGTTCTTGGAACAATGCCTGGCACACAGTATTATATAACTTAAGCTGTTATTATTCTTAGCAGTATCATTATTTGTAAAAATGCTGCATATTTATTACTAGTGGAATGGATAATGTATTCATCATACATACATGCATGGAAATATACATATATATTCACACGTATACAGAAATCAACACAATGGAATACTATAGGATAGTAAAAAATAGACTAACAACAAAAAAAATAGTAAGACACTTACAGAATACGTATAATATGATTCCATTTATGAATTTTCTTTTTTTTTATTATTTTGTGATTTTTTAAAGGCAAAATGAGGGGTGCCTGGGTGGGTCAGTCAGTTAAGTGTGTGACTTCAGCTCAGGTCATGATCTTGCGGTTTGTAGGTTCAAGCCTCACATGGAGCCTGCTTCAGATTCTGTGTCTCTCTTGCTCTCTACCTGGCCCCAACTCGTGCTCTCTCTCTCAAAAATAAACATTTTAAGAAAAGGCAAAATGATATATTGTTCAGACATAATTATTATAAAAATAGATAACATTAGAAATTTATAAATATTTAAAAGTTTTTATATTTTTTAAAAATTTATATATATATTTTAAGTTAGAAAGCGAAGTGTAAGAATTCACAATTTCAGCAACACACAAGTTCATAATTTCAGAATGGTAATGCCCTCTTGGAATATAAGAGGGGCATCGAAGCCAGGAGAATCATGGATAGGGTGGGGTCCGATGGTGGTAATAATGCCCTATTTCTTAGCCTCAGTGATGAAAAGAGTGGGGATTCATTTTGCCTCCAAAATGTACATATATCTCTTACCACTTTATCTTTTCTATTTTCCAGAAGTGTTTTCTGTATGAAATGCTCCGCAAACTTGGAGTATAAATATGACTTATTAGCTTTCACTTTTAAATTACTTGCTTTACTTATTTGCCTTATAAACAAGCAAAGTATTTCCTCTCAAAAACAACATCCTTTTGAAATTTCCCAAACATAACATTTTTTCCACACCTAAAAAAACCAGAATATTAGAGTCTTGATTATTATCTCTCATTTCCACTGTTTTTCACAGTTACAAAGCAATGTTTCAAGCAATTCTAAACAACGTTACTGACAATGCTGATACAATCTGACCCAGACATGTAATTCGTGTGGTACACATTTCTTCAGCAATTTCTGAAATGAGGCTGGAGCAGTAGTAGAAATAAATAAAGGACAGAGACAGAAATGAATAATGGAATTATGAGCAATAAAAAAACATTTACCCCTGAAGGGGCAAATTGAAAATAGCAAAACCAAACCAGCCTCAAACAGCTCATACCTGATCATAGTAATAATAACCACTAAAGTAACACCTCCTGTAACAGAAAACAAACTCTGGTAACATTAAGGCTCAAGTATTTATTTTGAGTTTCCTATTTTCTCCATGCAAAATCATGTATCTCAATGGAGGGTCAGCCACCTGCACAAGGCAGCTTACGATCTGTTCATGATACAAATAATGAGTTACCGGACTCAGAGTTTCTAACGGAGAGCATCAGAACAAAAGTGAGCAGAAAAAATGGCATTTTAAAAACGCTTATTAGATTGGACATAAAAAATGTATTCTAAGGCCTGTATTACAAAGATTTTGCTCGTAATTCCAGGGTAAAAGATATTAGGTATGACTGCACAGAAATGATAAGGCACTGATTTATGTATGGACTAGAGTAGACAATAATTTTTTGGTTAGACTATTATATATTATAAAATTACTTTTTTTGTTTAGTTCAATAAATCTTGTTGTCTAATAATATTTAAATTGCTGGCTCAAACTACAGGCCATGATTTTCTCCTTGAAATTAAGTCTATGGGAGAGGTCCCTGGCACAAACTAAGATTCCCTACTGAGTACAGAATTTTTCTGTCCCCTGCACACTCACTACAATATTTTACTCTGTTTACTTACTAAAATACACTAGAGAAATTTCCACTAATGCTAAAGCAGCAATAACCACCTTGAGGACCCCAAAGTGTTTTAAAAATTTTTTTGAGTGTCTTACAGACCCCAAGTTAATCATTCTTCCAGTCGGGACAGACCCAAGAAAAAAATGAGCAAAACAAACAAACAAAAACAAAAAACATGTTAACAAGAAAATGTCTTGTTAGTAATAGTAACAATAGCAAAATAGTAATTATGATTATAGTGCCTAATTTGTGGAATTAAAGAAAATAGTGAATATTGACTAACAACAGGATGTAAGTGATGAAGCCGAGATGGAAACTCAGGTGTTCTAAGGCCTCAAAATTCTAAAGTCAAGGCTTTGGTAGGTGAGAACTGGAGCAGCTACAGCCCAGGGGATGAGAGAAAAGAGGAGTCAGTAGTTCAGAGTCAGAGAGGCAGGGAGTAAGGGAGACTAGGATGGCCTAGATGTATGACAGCAGGAAGAAATCAGGAATCCAGAGGTACTATCTTCTAGCAACACAGTTTGGGGATATTGACTCTGGGAAGAGAAGCAGAGTCTTAACTATCTGCTCTGACCCCAAAACCCTTAAGAAGCACAAACGTCTTACAAGGCAGTCTTATGCTATTTCCAGGGATTAAAAAAAAAAAAGAAAAATGATCAAACAGCATGTGTAACTTTACAAAGACAGTCACACACATAAGAAAATAAACCACTTTGAATCAAATCCAGTGATAAGAAAAAATAAAAGATCAGTTAAAAATTAATACCTTCAGGGCCTAAAGATTTTGGAATTGCCAGTCCCAACATTTAGAACCACATATGAAATGTTCCTGTGAACCAGCTGGGCAATGCCAAAGATCAGCGTAATTCAAGAAACTATCAGAAATCAACATATAAAATCAAAACATAGAAATTATAGAAATGAATTTGAAATAAATAATTCTAGGAATGCTTAACACAACAGGAAAAATAGAGTCAAATGACCATTAGTGACCTAGAAGATATATGAATAATTTATCTAGAGTGAAACCAGAGAGAGATCAAGAGATGAAAAATATAAAAAGGAGACACAGAAGACAGAATGAGGAAATCAAATGCTAGTCTGCTTGAATTAGAAAGGGTGAGAATGGAGAAGGGGCAATATTCAAAGAGCTAAAGCCAGAGTATTATCTGAAATGGAAACTATAAATCAACACAACCAAAACAAAACAGTGCATCCTAAGCAAATAAAACAGAAACACTAATCTTTGAGAGATTTTTTTCTCTAAAATCAAGTTTTTTCATTTATCCAAGATGCTTTGGATATTAAAATATGCTTGGATATTAAAATATCCAAGATGCTTTAGTTCCTAAAAGGATAGGGACTGGTATTTAGAAATGGTAATCTGAGTATTATGGGTGCTTATTGCTAGAAAGTTCATTCAAGTTTCTTGGTCTTTCAGTATACAGAGCAAGGAAATATGCACTTCTTACAAGAGAAAATGCAGCATGAAGTATGAATTCATATCAATGATTCCTATTCAAATTTAAATTATTTTTCTATCTTTTCCCTTAGTCTGAAAATGTTTGGTTCCTTGTGATATTAACATATTTCCTAGTTCTTTTATTCTACGAATAAGAAAATATTCGTAGAATATTCGTAGAATATAAGAAAATAAGTAAGAAAATAATCCCAATATTACATTAAGTAGCAAAAATTGCTAAAAAAAAATCAACACTTATGTATTTTTTAAAATATAATCCTCCAAGTATCTGTGCTAAATTTGCCAGAATTTTAAAATCAAAATTCTTCTCTATATGATTTATTTAATTATAAGGAGTATAACCTAGATTCATTAGTTCATTTTGCTTTTATTCTATGTACTGCTTTTGTGTATATTTGTATTAATTTTCTAAGGTTATGTTAAAGTAAACATGAACAGATTTAAAAAGAATGAAATCTTGCCATTTACAACAACATGGATGGAACTAGAGTGTATTATACTAACTGAAGTAAGTTAGACAAAGACAAATATCACGTGATTTCACCTGTATGTAGAATTTAAGAAACACAACAGATGAACATAGGAGAAGGGAAGGAAAAATGATATAAAAACAAAAACAGAGACAAGCCATAATAGCTTTTTAGATACAGAGAACAAACTGAGGGTTGCTAGAGGGGAGGTCGGGGAGGGAAGGGGGGAGATGGGTCAAATGGACGATGGGCATTAAGGGGGGCGCTTATTGGGATGAGCAGTTGGTGTTACATGTAAGTGATGAATCATTGGGTTCTATTCCCGAAACCCACACTACCCTGTATATTAACTAACTCAAATTTAATAAGTAAATTTAAATAACTAAATAAATGTATTCAGAGTCAAATCCATAAAATGTGGTATATTCAAGCAGTTCAGCTTCTATTTGTGTGCCCTCCACATCTCGTTCATCTTTTAAAAACGTTCCGATGGTTTCATCCATCCTTTTAATATAAGGGAAAATATATAAATATGTAATATCCATATTTATGCATCTTTTTATATAAAATACACATATGTTTACACATTTATATATATCTATATATACATACTTATGTGTACACATGTACCATAATATATAGGCTTGTATTGTACATGGATTTGTAAGTCTAAATGTTTATGTTTACCTATATACAATGATATGCTATATAATTTTATCTACCATATTATTTTACTCTATAGCAATCTATAGAGAAGTTCCTTATTCTTTTATAACTTTTATTTAAAACTTCATTGTGTGGATATAATAGCTTTTTATACAGTCTCAAACCCAAATATTCCATCAAAGGAGACTAGAATAATAAATAGTCCTATGCAAATATACTTTTTGTATTTTTGCCTAATTATCTTTGAGACACATTTCAGAGGAACTGCTCTGAGTCAAAACTTAATGTCATACATAATTTTACTAGATATTGCATAGTTTCTCTTGCTCATCGCTGTATCATTTTGTATTCCCACTAGCAACATATGAGAACACCGGTTTCCTCAGGGCTTGATCAAAGAGTATGTTGCCAAATTGGAATTTTTGCCAATCTAACAGAAACAGAACTTCATTGTAGTTTCAATTCACCATTTACTTATTGCGAACAAAGTTGAGACTCTTCCATGTTTGATTCATTTGCCTCCCTTTTTCTATGAATTGCTAATTTTTCTCTGAAATTATAATAATTTTCCTTCTCTATCTTTGGAAACTCTGTATCCTATTAATTTTATTTCTGAAATAAATTTATTTTCTGGTTTATCATTTATCTTTATTTTGTTCATAATTATTTTGTCATTCATTTTTCAAGTGATCAAATATACCAGTTTTTCCTTTAACTGATTAAATACAAAAGCAATAGAGTTGCCTCTACTCCCAGTTTACAAAGCAATATACTCAGATTTCTTTCCAGTGCATTTGTATATGTTGTTCTTTAAATTTCTGGTCCCTCTGAAATTTATCTTGATATACAGTATGAGAATGAATGGAATTTTATCTTTTTCTTTATGTCTAATCAGTTATCCCAACATCCCTTATTAAAAAATAAATCCTTTCCCACTGACTTGATATACTGAAATTTACAAAAAAAAAATTCACAAGGATTAGGATCTATTCATAGATTTTCTTACTCTCTCCTTTTGGTCTGAATGTCTATTTAGCTTTCAATAATACTGTCTTCATCTTTCTACATTTTATTATCAGATAAAGCTAGTTCACTCCCACATACCACTACCCTTCTTATCAGGACATTCATGGCCATAGTTGCTTATTTGCTTTTCCAAATGAAATCACTTGTCAACATGTTTATTCCCAGATAGAGAAAATTGTATGTTAATTCTCATTATTCCATTGAGACTGCATTAAATTTATTAATTTAGAAAATATTACTATCTATGATTTTAAATTTTTCTATGAAGATACATAGTATGTAAACACACAACACAAAACTAATTAGAGGATATAATGAAAAAGAGGATACCATTCAAATACCATTTGTTTGCAAGCTTAGGAATGTTTAAAAGCCCTAGGAGGAAAGCCACACTATGCTCCTGACAGGTACAAAAGCAGCTAAAACAAAAAGGGAGATATATCATATATGTGCATATACAATTCAATATCACATAGATGCTAATCATTGCTTGCACAGCCATGACCTCAGTTTTGAGTCCTGGTAGCATAGCTAGATAATTGTAACCCCTTAACTATTCAGTCATAAACAACTTTGGAATTATTTGAGAAAGGAATATGCATCCTGCTTTTTGACTGAAATCCTTCTGTTGACAATTTCCGGAAAGAACATGAAAAATTCAATGTCAATACATACATGATGGATACTATAAACTTGGAAGGAAATTGCAGAGTATACAGTAGAGCCTCCTTTAAAGAAAGGCTCTGTCATTGACACTACCGATGATACAGAGTACAATTTTGTAAGGAAAAAGAAAGGCATCACAAACCTCCATATAAAAGAGCTGGACTCTAAAATGCAAAGGAGAATACCTCAAGACCTTTCAGGGGTAGGCAAGATCAAAATTATTTTAGGAGTTTTAGTATGGGGGCACCTGGGTGGCTCAGTCGGTTAAGTGTCTGACTCTTGGTTTTGGCTCAGGTCACAATCTCATCATTTCACGAGTTCAAGCCCCGCATGGGTCTCTGTGCTGGCAGTGCAGAGCCTGCTTGGGATTCCCTCCCTCCCTCTCTCGCTCGCTCTCTCTCTGCCCCTCCCCTGCTCATGCTGCCTCTGTCTCCCTCAAAATCAAATGAACTTTTAAAAAAATAAATAAATGAAAATAATTTTTAGTATGTTATTTGTCATCTTTCAGTACATTGACATTTGTACTGATGATTCAAGAGCAATCATGGGTAAAGCTGCTGACACAGTCAGATGAATCAAGTGGTACCAGACCGTACTAGTGTTCATATTCTCCACTCCCACACTTTCAACAGTACAAAAAACTTAAGGGGAAAAATCCAGTTTCACTTAAAAATATCCTTGAAGCAATAGAGATCATTAATATAATTAAATCTCAAGTCTTTGGTATGCATCTTTTAAATATTCTGTTTGACAAGGGGAATTATACATAACATACTTTTCTGCATACTAAAGAATGATGGTGGCCTTTAGGAACAGCATCCATTCAATTGAGTTGTAAGCTGAACTAGCTACTTTTTTTTTTTTTTTTTTTTTTTTACAGAATGCTATTTTTACTTGAAAGAATGACAGACAAACAAATGATAGTTATTCAGATTGGAGATATTTGGTAGAACATTTCTTTAACAATGAACAAAGTGAGCCTGTCAACTTCAAAAAAGGAGAACTGACTAGATTTGCTGCCAATGATAAAATTGGAGCTTTCAAGTTGAAAATGATCGTTTTAGAAAAATTTTTGTCTGCCACCATGCATGTTCCCAATCTTCAAAGACTTTACTGATGAGTTTTACAGTGGGATTTTTTAGTACTATGTATCAATATTTGGAAGATCCTCATAACTTGGTAAATGAGTATATTCCAAATGACTAATGATGATGTTATAGTATCATGCGTGGTAAAAGACCATTCAGGTTGCAAGATAAAACAGTGAATTTTAATGAACTAGTGGAGGGCAAAGTTATTGATATGTGTCATTTGCTGAATAGTGGCCCACCAAAAGGTAAGTCCTTGTCTTTATCCCCCAAACCTGTGCCTTATATGATAAAAGAGTGAATTACATTCCAAAGGTATAATTAAATTAAAGATTCTGAGAGTTTATCCTGGATTATGTGGGTGGGTCATAAATCCAGTAACAACTGTCATAAGATTTAGGCAAAAGCAGATGTGACCTGGAGGCAGAGATTGGAGTGACAAGGTCACAAATCAAGAAATGCCAAGAGCCACCAGAATATATGCAAGAGGCACAGAACAGAAACTCTTCATGAGCCTCTAGAGGAAGTATAACCCACCTGGCACCCTAATTTCAGAGCTCTGGCCTCCAGGGAATAAATTTCTCTTATCCATCGCTCAGTTTATAGTAATTTGCTGCAGCAGCAGCACCAATAGGAAACTGCTAAACTATCATTTCAGATTCCACATTGTAACCAATCTTTAAGAAACTACCACTTATTGAGTTTCAGTGTAGCATTAAGAAAAGAATATTCACAATTACCAAAAAGCCTATTAAAATATCCCTCTCTTTTCCAGTTACATGCATGAAAACAGATTTTCATCATATACTTCTATCAAAACAATATATGGCAGGAGACTGATGCAAAAGCAGATATGAGAATATAGCTATCTTCTAAGCTGGACATTAAAGCAATTTATATGATTATAAAACAATGCTACTCTTATTTTTATTTTAGAAAAATATAGTTAACTTTTGAAACTGTTTGGGTTAATAAATAACAGTTTGGGTATAGGTATTTTCCTTTTTTAATTTTTATTTATTTTTGAGAGAGAGCAAGAGAGAGAGCACACACATGCTTACACAAGTTGGGGGAAGGGCAGAGGAAACAAGACCTAAAGGGAGAGAATCTTAAGCAGGCTCCGTGCTCAGCATCATGCCCAGTGTGGGGCTCGATCCCACAACCCTGGGATCATGATCTGAGCCAAAATCAAGAGTCAGTCACTCAATCTGACTGAGCCACCCAGGCACTCCTCCTTTGTGATTTTTTAATATAGTAAATACTATAGCTACAATTCATGTAAACAAAAGTTCTTTGGGACCTTTATTTAAAATAGTATACAACAGGGGCGCCTGGGTGGCTCAGTCGGTTAAGTGTCCAACTTCGGCTCAGGTCATGATCTTGTGGTTCACGAGTTCGAGCCCCGCGTCAGGCTCTGTGCTGACAGCTCTGACACTGGAGCCTGATTCCAATTCTGTGTCTCCCTCTCTCTCTGACCCTCCCCCCATTCATGCTCTGTCTCTCTCGGTCTCAAAAAAATAAATAAATGTTAAAAAAAATTTTTTTAAATAAAATAGTATACAACAGACCAAAAAAATAATTTTATAGTTACCAATATATCACACTTACAATTTCCTGTTTTATGTGTTCATTTATGGTAATATTGGAGAAAAAATTCTTTATCAATTTTTTTAAAAATTTCTGTAGAATAAAATAGAAGAAATTCAGAATTTTCTGTGAGGAATGTCTTTAGAAAGAAGCTGCATTTCAGATTATCAACTGTAGTTATTAAAAGTCTGGAACTTCAGGGGTGCCTGGGTGGCCCAGTTGGTTTGACTTCGGCTCAGGTCATGATCTCATGGTTTGTGAGTTTGAGTCCCACATTGGGCTCTGTTCTGACAGCTCAGAGACTGGAGCCTGCTTCAGAATCCATGACTCCCTCTCTCTCTGTCCCTCCCCCACTCATACTCGGTCTCTCTCTGTCTCTCAAGAAATAAACAAACATTAGAAAAAAAAATTTTTTTTAGAGTCTGGAACTTCATAATAAAAGGATAAAAATCATTTGATCTTTTCATCAACAAAAGATACAGAAAGAAATACAGACCTTAGAAAGAAAAGAAAAAAGCCATGGTCATTTCTTCCTGTCTTTGCATTTCCTCCATCTTTAAAGGATTACACAGACAGTAATACTTCATTTCCTATGAAATCTCCCATCTAATTCCCTTACATGTAAAAGTGTTTCTATTCCTTTCTCTAAATTTCCCCCAAAATTCCTCCCCAGCCTTAACAAATCTTTTGATATTAGGACTCTTACCTTCTTTCCTCTAGTTTCTACATCACAAAGCCCTCAAACCAGTTCTGACAACCCTGGAATATCCTCAGAAAGCAGAGGAAGAAATGAAATTCAATGGGCAAAGCCAGAACCAATATTTGAAGATGAAGGTAAGAGTGACAAAGATTCTCAAAATATTAATAATGTTGACCCTGCTACACAGGCATATGTTTTCTTCTCTACAGATCCAATATCACCATATAACTTAATTTTCGTATAGTAAATGCTGTTTATTGGTTTTTAAATTTTTCCATCAACTGTATTATAATAACCAGAAATAATGTGATTTTGTCAATACAGACAGCATAAAAGTAATGGTACAGCTGACCCAAGTTGAGGTCAAAGAGGAATGAAAAATAAAAAGACGGGTAGATTCACAAATTTCTTCATCATATACCTCAATGACTCAATAAATTCCGTTGTATTTAGGGATGGTTCAAATATCAAGGGATAGTTATCAAAGTGTGAACCTGGGATAAGCACTAGCAGCAGCATCTGATCACTAATTAGAAATGCAAAGTGTCGGCACATGCTAGGTGGCTCAGTTGGTTAAGCGTCTGACTCGATTTCAGCTCAGTTCATCATCTCACAGTTGTGAGACTGAGCCCCATGTTGGACTCCATGCTGAGCATGGAGCCTGCTTGGGATTCTCTTTTCCTCTGTCTCTCCCCCACTCATTCATTCTCTCTCTCTCCCTTCCACCCCCCCTGCCTCCCTCTCTCTCTCTCAAAATACATAAAACATTTTTTAAAAATGCCAATTCTCAGGCCTCACCCTAGACCTAATGTTAGTTTAGCTAAGCTGCTCCATGATAGTGCTGCCTTGGCATTCATCTTGGGTGGCATTACAGGGGACTTGAACTCATGCTAGCCCCTCTTTGAGTGCATGCCCTGGGGACAACAGTCCCCAGAAACATGAATGTAAGTTCCTGATAGACTCCTCTAGCCACCTTTGTGATAAGCATTCTCCCCCACATCCCAGGGCCTTTCCCTTGAGTACACCTTAGTTAAGCCATGAAGCTTACCAAAACTCTGCTCCTTTTTTAATTGGCCAGTCCAGCTTTAGCCCAGGAATTTCAAAGCATTCCACCCTCTGACCCTAACAAAGGCATGTACCCCATGACTAACCTTTTCCTCTGCTTGCACCCTGCCTTGACCCCCCTTTCACAGTACCTCTACATATACCACGTACTTCCTCCAGGACTTAATAAAGTTCTGTATTTCAATTCCTTTGTACATTTTTGTTGACCTGTGACTCATCATAGGACAGTCTGACAGCCAGGCCCAGGGCTGTAAATAGCAATGTTAATCTAAGTCACAACACCTGCTGAGTCATATTAGAGGGATATGGCCCAGGAAACTATGTTTTAACAAAACTTTCAAGTCATTTTGTTGCATGCTTAAGTTGGAGAACCATTAATCTTGTCACATCAAGAAATAAAGGTCTAAAAAGCATTCTAAATAGAAAAGCTGTAAGAAGAGTTTCTTTAGTTTTTTTAAAGATTTATTTTTGAAAGAGACAGAGACAGAGAGAGGAACGTGAGTGGGGGAGGGGCAGAGAGAGACAGAGCGACACAAAATCTTAAACAGGTTCCAGGCTCTGAGCTGTCAGCACAGAGCCTGACATAGGCTTAAACCCACCAACCATGAGATCATGACCTGAGCCAAAGCTTAACCGAGTGAGCCACACAGGTGCCCCAAGAAAAGCTTCTTATACAACAATACATGTAAGAAAATCAAAAGCGGAGTCTGTTGGGGAGGAAAAAGGAAGGCAGTCATATGCATTAATTGTCCTAGTTTTTATAGGAAATAGTTAACAAATGATATCAAGAGCTGATAAATTAATAACATTGAATCAAGTTTATTATTAGCATTATAATAACCAACAGTTAGAAGTGACTTTATCTGAGAAGTGAAAGTAGGAACAACAAGTAGGGGACACATTCATTCTTCACTGTATACCTTTCTGTGTTTTCTTTTTTCAACCAAATTATCACTCTATCATTTTGAAATAATGTCCAGCATTCAATTTCCAGACCCCTGTAAATTTTTATCCAAGTTTACATCTACGTATTTATTTCGGCATTTTATTTGAATTTCTCTTGACATCAAAGAGGTAGATTTAAAAGATTCCATCTAAAATCTGTCTTCGCTGACACTGGTGTGCAAGGCCAGATGACATCAGGATTTTCCAGTGCCAAAGTAAAATCTGCACCAAAGTTAAGCCAGCAAAGAGGACATTAGTCAGGTTATTCCAATAGGGGATAAAGACACAGCTATGCTGAAACAAAAGGCTGGAGGATTTTTAAGTGATAGGGTGATCTAGAGAAAGGTACTGGGGGATATTAGGGAGGAGGTTCATCAATGGAATGTGTGGAGAACATTGGGTTATTTGAGACCCCAAACATTTCTATGATTAGGCCATCTACATTTGCTAGTTGGTGCCCATCAGAGTTAGGCTCTTACCATCCTGCAGAGACTAGGAGATAGGGATATTTTCATGGTTAACATTTCAAAGAGATTGTTATCAAATCCTTAAGAAAATATTTTCCTGGGTTGTGAAACTGTCAAGAGGCTGGGAGAAGACTTACATACATTTCAAGAGGCAGAGAAAGAGTGTACAATTCCAAGTTTTCTAAAGTAAATGCTCTACGAAAATGGAGATCAGAAGCCTATGATAAAGAAGAAACCTGCCTAAAGTCAAGTCAAGCAGAGGGAAATGTTAAGGTCATCGTGGTCACCAGGCCTAATATGCCATATTGCTAACGTGCTACTGGTGAATACATGTTCCAGGGCTGACACACTTGCTTACTTGTCCAGTCCTCCCAAAGAGCATTCTGCTAAGAACTGTTACTGGCAATCACATAGGCAGTAACCCTGTGAGACATTCAGGACACACATGCACTCTTGTTCCTCTACCCCTTCCTCTGACACCCAGACCACCTTTGCCTGTAGCAATGCTATTTGACTAGAAGCCACTTCAGGCCAGACTCTTTTCTGATTGATCTTTTTAGCCTTCAGAGGTCTTCACACAATGCCCTACAAGTGGATTATGTTCAAAGAATATTGATGAATGCAATAAAGTAAATACACCCTCCCTGAAGATACATATCTATGAGCTTATGACAGAACCTGAGAATCTTTACAGGGCCACAAAACCATTCTTTGTAACCTCATCTCTAGTGCATTTCAACCCCTTTTATTAGGCTGACAGCCAAGCACGCCTTTTAAAACACCACCACATGTCCATTTGACCTTTGGATAGCAGAGAGCCCTACAGAGTTCATGCACATAGCTCCCTGATACCATGGTAAGTATAGGTGGGTTAAAAAAATAGTAACAAGTAAACCCTACAGAAAAAATACAGAGATAACCATAAATAAAACTACTTGTTTAATGAATCACTTAGCAGATTCCTGACCATTGTGAGGAATGAAGCTAACATTTTCACTATTTATCTTACAAAGTATACCATCACAGAAAACGTCTTCTTGTGGATAAAAAGAGCATCTACTAGCCTAACTAGGTAAAAATATAAATATAAATAAAAATATAGTATTATGCACACATAGAGGATTTAGTTAATTGAGCTAATCTGAAGTGAATTATTCCAAGCACTCCTATCTTCATCTCAGGATGGAATAGAGTCTACATCTATTTTGAACTTCACGTTACTTTCAGAAAATACATGACTTCTTTTTGAAAATCAACTCCTCAGCTTTATTTCAGCCCCCTGATTTTTCCAGATACTCAGAGCTTATTCCTACAATTCTCCTATTCATATCATCATCTTGAATCATTCCAATATCCATAAGGACCTTAAAACATATTTCAAATATCTACCAATCAAAAAGAAAAAAAAAGAGCTAAACATGTACAAAAGAAAATATCTAAAGAAATCTGTTAATTACCTAATACCACATGAAGAATTGTAGTTGACCCATCAACGACATGGGTTTATACTTCATGGATTCACTTACACATATATTTTTTTCAATTAATACAGTAGGGAACTGTAAATGTATCTTATGGTTTTCTTACCCTTTTCTTTCCTCTAGACTACTTTATTGTAAGAATACAGTCTATATACAGATCACATGCAAATATACGTTACTCAACTTTTTATGCTATCAGTAAGGCTTCTGGTCAACAGTAGGCTATTAGTAGTTAAGGTTTGAGAGAGTCATACGTTATTTTTTTTTTTTTTTTTTTTTTACTTCCTTAGGGGCTGGCATCCCTAACTCTCATGTTGTTCTAGAGTCCACTGTACTCTAAAACTTAGCTTAAAATGAACATTTATTGCCTTACAGTTTCCATGGGTCAGAAATTCAGGTATGGCTTACCTGGGTGGTTTTGAGTTAGGGTCTCCGATAAGGTTGTAGTTAGATGTCAGCAGGTATGTGAAGGTTTAATTGGAGCGGGAGGATCAGTTTCTGAGATAGTTCACTAACCTGGTGCTGTTGGAAGGAAGCTTCAGTTCCTCTTCTTGAGTTGCCCGAGTACCACCATAACATGAGGGCTGGTTTCTTCAAGCATGAGCAACCTATGAGAAAACATGCCAGAGCCTCAGTATGTTTTACGACCTAGCCTCAGAAGTTACACACCATTATTTTTTCAATATAGTATTGGTTACACAGGTTGGCCCTATTCCATTAACAGGGAACTACACATGGGCATGAATGGCATTCATGGGAAGTATCTGGGTGCCATCTTGGATACCAGCTATCATAGCATCCTTCTTTTATTAGTATCTATTCTACTCACTAGCCAATGCAATGCCCCTCTCTGGTTTTGCTCCCAGACTATTCCAATGTTCAATCTACATTTTTCCTGTCTTCTTCTTATTCCCTTTACCACCTATTTCAGTGCATGCCACTCCATAGAAATGATTTCCTTGAAGACTATCCATCATCTCTTCCTGCTAAATTGATGGTCTTGACCTTTCCTTAGACATTTTCAACATCTTACAATGTTAGTGTTACCAACTATCCACTCATGAAGTTCTCTCATTCTTTGGCATATTTAAGAGTTTCTCCCATCCTTCTAATGCCATTTCTCCTCTCTTTTTCCTCACTAAGTCCCTAACTGTGGAATGTTCTTTAAGCTCATCTTTCTGGTTTTCTAGCCATAGTACAACTGGGCTGATATTCATTCACTACTTCAGCTATGTCATCTATTATTTGGCCACTAATCAATCTGCATTTCCTTTCCTACTCAATCATACTATGTCCTTTCTAGCTGCCTACAGACATCTTCATTCCCTAATTCCTAAAGAAGGCTCATTATTTCTTCCTTTAATGCCTCTAGGAATAATTTGCCTTTTTCTATCAATTGCAACTACCACTACCATAGTCTAGTCCCTCCCTATACCATAATCTTATTAAAATAGCAGTATTTTAGATTCTATACTTACTTGACCCTAAATATTGACCCTGCTTCTCCTCTAAACCAACTGTCATGTGTTTTGATACTAAATCTTGAGAATTTCCTCTTATCTTTTCATTTTCCAGCACAAGAGAATTCATTATAATCAACTGCCTTTAAATCAAAACTCCTTAGACTGGTTTTTAAAGCATATATTGTCTTCCCATTTGGCTACTATACCTAATTTCTTACTCCCTTTATTTCTCTTTGGTAAGGTTAATTCATTCACTGTCCCCCAGATACACAAATTCCACATTTACCTTTTCTATTCCATTTCTTAAGAATTAAATTCTATTCTTAAATTTCCATCCTCCCAATTTTTGTAGGTATACCTCAAATTCCAAAATCTCAATGCAATCTTTTCTAACTACTTTAGTTCATACTGGGCTATTTGATATTTGAGTCCTTAATGCTTTATTAGGCACCCCTCTCTCTTATTCTCCATGTGTTAGTGCTATTTCTATAGCTAAGTTGCAAGCTTTCTATGGCTAAGTTGCAAGACTCATATTTTATATTTCTTCTAAAACACCTAAGATAATCCATAAGCAGCAAGCTGAGTACATAATAGGCCATGAATAAATATTTATTGGCTAACTAAATAAGGAAAATAATTAGAAAATTCCCATGTCATTTGGTAGAATGACTACAGGCAGAAGTCTCCTCCCAAAATTTATTTTCTAAAAGTGCATTTTCCCCATGTGTCAATGAAAAAAAAAATGACTCTTTTCTAGCATAGCCCAACTTAGTTCCTAAAGCATGTGTAAAATCCCTTAGATGGAATTGTTAAAGGTACAACTTTTTAAATAAAGTCAGATATACAGAATAATTGCTTCAGTTAGCAAGTACAGAGGAAATCAGATCACATTTCAAAGTAATTTGATAATTTTGGCAGTTACAGAATAATTAGGGAAAAAAGCAATAGGGCTGTTGTCCTGAATTTATTAAAGGAAAGGAAACTCTTATAAAATCCAACAGATAACAGGAAACCCTACAGGATATGTAACAGAAAAAAATAGTGAAGCTGATTGTTTCACTGCAGAAATGCTATTTTTTTTTCAATTACATTACATTAAAAATTAATGGGGCGCCTGGGTGGCGCAGTCGGTTAAGCGTCCGACTTCAGCCAGGTCACGATCTCGCGGTCTGTGAGTTCGAGCCCCGCGTCAGGCTCTGGGCTGATGGCTCGGAGCCTGGAGCCTGTTTCCGATTCTGTGTCTCCCTCTCTCTCTGCCCCTCCCCCGTTCATGCTCTGTCTCTCTCTGTCCCAAAAATAAATGAAAAATGTTGAAAAAAAAAAAAATTAAAAAAAATTAATAAGACTATTAAAAATAACCATGACCTGTCTTTGGAAAAACAACATATTCACAATTCCCCCAAGTCTCATGGCTTCTTGAGCACTACTTTGGGAGCAGTATTTTATGTTGGAAACAGCATGAGTTTTCACAGCCACAGAGACCTGCATCACTAGTTGAGTGACCTTAGGCAAGTTACCCAACACTGAGGAAACCTACCAACCTCACAGGGCTGTTGTGCAAATTAAATGAGACTACTAATCTGAAAGAACCTGGCATGGTGCCCACTACATGCTGGTCAATATATCTTAGTTTCTGTCCATTCTGTTTAGCAGAGATAAAGAGCAAATCAGAGGCAGAACAACACTAAATTAGGAGAGAGGAACCAGTGATTACGATACTAATTCAACAGCTGGTTCAGTATTAGGCAGGGACAGTCAACTGTCTTCCAGTTTCCATTTTCCTCTTCTCCATTTTGGTATTAGATCCCCCTGGGCACACAGGTAGCCAGACAGAGCAATAGGTCTCTTGCCTTCACAGGGTTTTAATTGTTTGATTTGCAGTGCCTTTGGGTAGACTAGACACTTCAGTTTTCTACCATTCACCAGGCACTTCTCCCCTAACCTAATCCAATATTCATGACTCATTCCTGACACCTATGGGCTCTTCTGTGTATGGCCAATGGACCAGATGATCCCTACAATAATTGATCGCTATGTTCAGTGATTCTGGGGAAAGACATGGAATAATGTTCATTCCTCTGGCAGTCAATAGTCTAAGGACTTAAATTTTAGAAAAGAGGAAAGGAAAAAAACCCTAAAAAATTTTGAAATAATCTAACCTTTAAAATGCTCTAATCTCTCCTGCATGTTAAACCTATCATATTTTTATTTACATGTATGGTATATTAGTTTCCTGTGGCCCCTGTAACAAATTGCCACAAACCTGGTAGTTCACACAAATTTATTCTTCACAGCTGTGGAGAGCAAAACTAAAATCAATTCATCTGTGGGGGCACACTCCCTCTGAAGGCTTCAGGGGACAATCATTCCTTGCCTCTTTCAGCTCTAGTGACTTCCCATCTTATTTGGTTTATGGATGCATTACTGCAGTCTCTGTCTCTATCTTCCCATGGGCTTCTCTCCTCTGTGTCTCTTCCTCTTCAGTTTCAAATCTGTTTCTGCCTCTTATAAGGACACTTGTCAGTAGATTTAGGGGCCACTTAGATATTCCAGAATGACCTCATGTCAAGATCCTCAACTTAGTTACATCTGCAAAGACTATTTCCAAATAAGATCACATTCACAGGTTTTAAGGGAAAGAACTTAGATCTATCTTTTGGGAAGCCACCTGAGCCCACTATAGACGTCTACATAATCCATCACTCACTTATAGAATATAGGTGGGTAGACATCTCACACACTGACAAGCAAATAGTCAAATAGCATATTCTCAACTATTTACAAAAGATAGCCCTTCAGGGCTTGAATATATCTTGGGAAGCTGCAAATTTAGATAGTAATCTTTTCATTCTACCAATATGTTCTGCATGTAATTTTCCTTGTTCATGATGTTCTATTTTGAGCATGCACTACTTCATTAAGAGGTCACAATTATTGAAAAAATGCCTTGCTAATGACTTTTTTTCCTCCTGTTTAAACAATACCATACGCAATCTTAAAATTTTAAGGTATAGAGAAAAGATTACCCTTCAAAACTCCTTATTTCCTCTCTTCTCAAACAACAGTTTAAAATTCCTTTCAGAATATTTTGTGCACACATAAAGGATTGTTAATTGTTTTATCATAAATAAAATCATGCTATACAGGGGCACCTGGGTGGCTCAATGGGTTAAGTGTCCAAATCTTGATTTAGGCTCAGGTCATGATCTCAAGGTTTTTGAGACTGACCTCCACATCAGGCTCTGTGCTGGCAATGTGGAGACTGCTTGGGATTCTCTCTCTCCCTCTCTGCCCTCCCCTCTCAGTCCCTCCCCTTGTGTGCTCTCTCTCTCTTAAAAGACAATAAACTTTTAAAAAATCATGCTATATGTATTACTCAGTAAATTGCATTTTGTTTTTATCAACATCTTAAAGCTATCTTTCTACATTAAGACCTATACTTTTACTTTTCTAATCACACAGTATTTGATGGAAGGAATGTTCACTATTTACTGATGAACATTTAAGTTGCTTTCAAATTTTTGTTATTATAAGAAGTTTGCAATGGTTACATGTCTAAGAATGTGCAAAGATAGGAGCATCTGGGTGGCTCAGTTGGTTAAGCATCTGACTTCAGCTCAGGTCATGATCTCATGGTTTGCGGGTTTGAGCCCCACATTGGGCTCTGTGATGACAGCTAGAGCCTGGAGCCTGCTTTGTCTCTCTCTCTCTCTGCTCCTCCCTTGTTCATGCTCTCTCTCTCAAAAATAAATAAACATTAAAAATTTTTAAAAAAAGAATGTGCGAAGATTTCTGTAGAATAGATTTTCAGGTGAAATTGCTTGGCAAATGTTATGCACATTTCAAATTTGGTTGAGCCTGCTCATTTGTTCTCCACAAAGTGCTGTATGAACTGGCCATTAATGGTGAAGAGTAACTCTTACCTAGTCAAACAGCTAAATATAATGTGTGTATGTGCATGTATGTTGTTTATATGTTTATGCATATACACACTTTAAAATGCCTAAGTACACACCCATACACACACACATTTTATATATGAAAGCCCTCCCAACATCAGTTAGATGAATTAGGAAAAATGCCACTGATGCCCATACCTTACCTACCACATCCAGAGCTGATCATCAGGCCCTCAAAGAAGGGGAAAGAAACCCCCTTTGGGGGTAAAGTGAAGAAAAACGTTAAAGAAAAAAAAAAAAGGTGGCATCTGTCATGTTTTCTGACCCAGCACCATGATCATCCCAGGGCAGAACATTCTCCCAGACCAGGAATTCTCCCTCAGGATAGATGTGGCTACAAATATCTAACTGATGCATCCTAAATCAATGAAGGAACTCAGTCCAAAAATAGAATCAGAATTATGCTTTTTTCCTCAAAAATTCTACCAAGAAAAAACTTACTAAAAGTGGTGTGTAACTTGAATTCCAAGGTAATCTGATTGAAATGAACACAGCACATTTAGACGCTTCTCAGCAAAACCGGGAGAGGGAGAAGATCTTTTCATCAGGCTCAAAGTTCAACTGGAGTGACAGTGGCATAAAAAAACTTACCAAGCGCCTCCAAAGTGGTCACTCTGGACCAGCTTTCGGCAGAATTGTAACGAGAGTAATAAAAAGTCTTCCAGAGCATTAGAATAATTACATGCTCTTAAAACAAGCTGACTGCAAAGGATGCACCTGTTTTGAAAGCAGATCTTACCCCTCTTTATAATGCAGCAGGAAACTGTTTCCCAGTTAGAGGAGTATATAAATTTATTCATCAATCCATGATAGAACATTCACAGACTCAGAACTTATCATGTTCAATTAGATAAATAATTTCATTATATTCAGCTTTTCCTTATTCAGGGTCTACAATATCCTCCATCCTTGCCAACTGAAGCTCAGTACACACTAACTTTCTACCTCCTCAACTCCCCCACATATACCCTCGTCACATGCTGGCAGAAAAGGGTGCCAAATAATAAAAACATGATGGGTTGCATTGCAAAGAATTGCTTTCTGCTGAAAATCTAAGATGCATAAAATGTTGTGTTGTTGTAGTAGTATTTGTTCCATTTACAACAAAGAGAGCAGAAATGTTAGTCAATTCAGATGTAGGAGATCAGCTGCACTGGAGATTAAAATACACTGGGGATTAGAGACACAGTTCAGGATGGCTAAGCTTAGGCAGTGTGACATATGTCAGGACAAAAGGATCTGGTACAAGGGAAGGTTCTGTTCTGCTAACAAACCAATAGAGCAAATAATTATCTGTGTTCTTTACAAAAATATTTGTGTTCTTTATAATAATTCTGCTCATTAAGAGATTCCATTAAAAATGAATAAATAAACCAAAAACTGGAAAATAAAATTTACAGAGTATTTGACAAAAGACTATATAAGGAATTCATACCAATCAACTATAAAAACACAAATAACTCCAGTGAAGCATGTGTCATAGAGTTGAGCAGATACTTCACAAAAGAAAGAATTTTAAGCATGCTCAATTTATTTTTCTTTCCTATATAGGATAGCTTTGCCTAACCTGGGGTAATGACAATGTGTTTGTTTTTTTTTTTTCTGTTTTCTTCCAGAACTTTTTGAATCTAGTTTTATGTTTGGATCTGTGATCCATCTGGAATTCCTTTTTGTTTATGGCATGAGGTCAGAGTCAACTCTATTTTCTTCCATATAAATACCAAGTCGTTCCAGTAACATTTATGGAAAAGTCTTTCCCCAGAGAGTAACTTTGGCCCTTTTGTGAAAAAGCAGTTCACCAAATACGTTTGGATCTGTTTCTAGACTCTATTTCATAATTTTGTCTATGGTTAAGCCAACACCACACTGCCTTGATTGCTGTACACTTGTAAATTCTGAAATAAGCTTGATTAAGTCCCCCAACTTCATTCCTTATCAAGACAGTTTTGCTCTCCTACTTTCTTTGCCTTCTCCATATCATCTAGAACAATCTTGTCTACTTTTTTACACCAGCCATTGACATTTTGATAAAGATTAGATTGAATGTATCTATCAATTTAGGAAGTACATTACGACATTCTGTTTTCTCAACAAACAGAATGCTAGATCCACTTTTTAGGTCCTTTTTAATTTCTCTCAGTAATGTTTTGTAGTTTTCACTATGGACATCTTTGCTTTCATTAGATTTATGTTTTTACTTCACTTTTTAATGCTACTGTACATTTTCAACATGTTATTTTCCAAGTGGTGGTAAGAAGAGACTTGCTCTATGGCTGGGGTCCCTTGTAGTTCCAGTCTATTACAAGAGTCCATACACAGCTATTACCCATTTGTTAGCACTTCAGGTGGTTTTTCCCTCTTATCTGTGGCAAGCCTTTCCCCCATGAGGAGAGCAGTGGAAAGTCTCTTCTATCCAGTAAACATCTCCCGAGCACTCTGGTGTTTTGTTTGTTTTCACTTCTTTATGAGCTTGGCTTTATGACTTTTTTTTAGCTGTGATTTTTATAGCTTTTCTGGCTTGTTTAATTGTAAATTTGAGACTTATGGTCTCTTGTGATATTTTTACATCCAAACTAGAAACCAACAGTCTTGCAAGTATTAAAAAATCTATCACCAATCTTCCCTTTCACTCTATTGGAAACAGCAAAAAGAAAAGGTATCAAAATGGTGCACAGGAGTCCAAGTAATCATAACGAAAACTAATGTTTACTTCATGTTTTCTATGTGCTAGGACTTAGATTTACAAATATCCATTCATTCAACCCCTATCAGGTAGATATGATTATTATTATTCCCATTTTACAGGTGAGAAAACTGAAATCAAAAGAGCTTAAGTCATTTGTCTAATAAAACACAGCTGTTAAGTGGTAGAAGTAGGATCTGAACACTAGTTTGTGTTTCAGGTCTACATCTTTACCTACTTGCTCACAATACCTCTCTCCCAAATCTTAGCATTCCTATCTTTACCGTGATTTCCCAAATGTAACAGCTATCTGGGTTTTTCACTAGAAATGCTCGCCTCTTCTTTGAGTTGTACCTTACTTGCATTTTTTTTTAACTGAGGATACAATTTATTAAATGCTCACATAAACACAGTAGTTTTGCATGTGTTATTTGCAAAACTCACAAACATTCTGATAGGTGACATTAGCCTCATTCTACTTTGAAGGAAATTGAGGTTCTAAGAAAGCACTTTTCTTAATTTACATAAAAACTAGTGCATGAAGGAGCTTGGATTTTGACCTGTCTTGAATCGAAAGCCCATGCATAATGCAACCTTTCATGAAGGATTACCCAAGTGGTGTCCTAAAGTTGTCCTTACAAACTTGCTTCACTCACCATTACTTAGATACTCCAACTGAGCATTTCACTTAACACTAATTCTCTATAAAACATCATTATTTCATTTCTTCTTACTGATAATCTTAAACCATTTGCTTGAAATTGGGGGTTCTTTTAGTGTCTCCAAGGGTCTATTTTTGGAGGCGGTTTAAAGAATTGTAGTTTAGATAAAGAACACCCTAAGCAAACACTCATTAGTGGAAAAGAGTCTAAGTAGTCCAACAAGAGGCTTTCAGATGGGTGGTGTAGACTGAAGCTTGGAGCTGATATACTGATTATCAGCTCCTGGAGTTGGGACAAATAATACATAATGGTCATTCTACTAATGACCATTTCTACTAATGGTCAGAAAGACCAGAAGCAACTTAGGACCACACATCACCACTATCACCGTACCTTTTCCAAATACCTCCTCCAATGGAATTCATCCACTTCAAAACACTTCCTGGGTCTCTTTCAACTTCGATTCAAGAGAAGGAAAGGGTTTAAGAAGACCCTAAACTCCCAAGGCTGACTCTGAGACTCACATCCCACCACCTTTATTGCCCAGAAAATGTATCCAATTCTGACCTCATAATCAAAAATCTGATGCATAGTTTTTATTATTTCTTCAGTCTTTTAGATGATAGAAGAAACATTCCTTTGTAAGACCTGGCAATCAGAGGGCTTGCCACGCGATCCGCTAATAAATTATGGTAGGCCCTGCATAAAAAAATAAAACAAAAACAAAAAAACTACAATCCATGATTTTTGTCCTATATCTGAAATGTGAATGGAGCTTAAGATTCAAAAAGATTGAACACTTATCTTCATTCTCAGTACAGAAACCCTTCAGAGAAAAAATTGTGTTACTCCCTTAGGACTGAATCTCATTTCAGACACATGTTCCTTACTATAGCCCATGTGTAATTATTTAAATGTCATGAAATCCTGCAAATGTGTTTGATAAAGTAATTGAAATTACTTCATGTAATTTATTTTATTTTCAATGATGGAAAGGTGTGCGTATAAATGTCACTGCACTGTCAGTGAAATTAATGACAGCTGAGTTTATTCTTTGAGGGATGGTTTTACCTTCCAAATACAAAATTTCTCTTGAAGCCCATGTGTGGACTGAGGCACTGATTAGAGAATACTATAAATAAGAAATTCCCCCATTAGATCCTCTGACCACAGAAATGAGGCCAGGACTCTATTTAGACTCAGGTTCCTGCTCTACCATGATTGCTGTGATATTTCCATGAATTATACAAGTGGTTCTTTAAAACTGAGACCTGCAGCATGAGAGAGCACACTTTTTGCAATAGATCTTTGTGTGCCAGGAGCAGGACTTCTAGCCAGTAAGCACAAATGCACAACAAAACCAATACAGGAGAAATGATAATATCTCACCCAATATGTGCATGTGTGTGTGTCTGTATGTATTATATATTTTTTTTAACCAAGGGTTCTGTGCCTTTGGATCTCATTTCATAGAGTTTTGCTTCATCCATCTCTCTAAATGCTTTTAACGGTGAAACTACAACGCGCCTTTGCTTGAGGAACATGTTCTGCCTTCTTAGCACAATAGTGTCGAGCCTTTGGCTGACCCGATTTAAGTTGATTTTGTCTTGGCCATTTGTAAAGCATAAAACAACTTATTATTTGGCAAGGGATAGGCTTTCAAATAAACATTAAATGTGGTTTGATAAAACATGAGTGAAGAAAAATCAAATCCTTAACTGTACCTGTAATAAAACTTTCAGTCTGATGTGGAATACAGTAACCTATAGTTGATCTGGGTAAATACTCCCTCCAACTGATTAGGTAACAGTGGTGTTAGTGTATTCCAGCAAAGTTTAAAAAAAAAATGATGTGGCTTCTTCCTCTGGTATAATCCCAGAAGGAAAATTATTTTTATTTCAGAATTACTGGCAGTTAAAAAATATTTTTCAGTTACTTTATTGTGTGTTTAGGCATGGGGACAAGTGAATCGTGTATCTAATTTAATGTACAGTCATTCAATTCTTCTGGTTATTATTCTTATTACTACAAATGTCCAATGACTTATAGATAACAGGAAATAGCTGAATTTTGCTATTCAAATTTTAAGTAAAACCTACATTGTGCAAAACCACAGAAGTTTATTTACTGTCCTGATATGTTTCCATATATATATATGCTAATATATATGCTTATATATAATATATATGTTTGCTATATATGTATGCTAATATATATTAGCATCACTCAATTTCCTTGGTAATCCAATTTTTTAAATAACTGCATTTAAGTAAACAGAGTTTATCTTTTCTGTTGGGATCACAGAAATTACAGAAATCCAACCCCCAAACAATGCTATCATCAAGTAAATGAAGAATTAATTTCTTCACTGGACTCTCAGTTGCTCTTAGACAAGGCTCCTGCTCCAAGCCAATGCATGATCAGTCTGCTCTTACCCTCCTGGTGGTATGTTACTCCACACAGGTAAAGGCCCTGCAAGGCACGGCTCTGGGGACTTGGGGACCCTGGAATTAGCCATCTAAATAGCCTTAGCATGCTTCCAGGGCTTGTGCTAGTCTCTTGCCAGCTATATCTTCCAGAAGGTGAGCTAAGCCACCAAAGCAAAGCTGAAAAGCATCCAAAAAGACAATTGTTCAAAGAGGCAGCTGTAGATGAAGCTGGTCTATGGGGACTAGAGGATGCACACGTGTGTACACAAGGCACCAAGCACCTGTAACATTGGACAGAGCTTGATGGAATGAGCAAGCAACCATAGGTCACACGTCTAAGTTCTCTCTGGCAGCTCCCATTCGTCAAAGGATTTTAAATTCTAATTGATCTTGGAATTCATGATGAAGCCATATTCACTCAAGTAAGACAATAGCACATATTATAAGTTAGCTTAATTTATAACTTTAAAATCTTTATATATATGGTATAGAAACCTGTTTGTAGTTGTACCTCCAGACCAGCAAAAGTTAGGAACAGGACCAGCCCTATTTTTTAATGAAGACCCCAATATTCTTGAGCATGACTATGACTTTTTCACCTCACCACAGCATGATTCGAGCATAGGCTATCAAAGAGTAAATACAACGCCCTATACATAATACATCCTAAAAGCTACAATATGCACGCAGAGGGGAAATATGCTACCTATGTGTAGTATCAGCTCAAGTCCAGCAAAAAACTTCAATGTATTATTCATGATTAATATGTCCAAAGCTACGTTGCTTCCTACCTGTGGAATAAATTTTTTTTTTTAATGTTGAGGAAGGATTTCACAAGTTTTACCAACAAAATTTTAGCTGTTTCAATAGAGCCATGAAGAAAAAAAAAGAGGAGGTTAAAAGAGTTATCAATTTCAAAAATTATAACATAAGAAACAAGAGTATGTGGTTTGAAACATGTAAAGTCAAAGGCTATATAGAAGATTAAGGATGTATGGCTATCACTCCAGAAAGTAACACTGAAGGAAGGAGATTTTACCATTTTAAGTCTTTGTCACTATGCACTCTTCTTCAGAATTCTTCAGAGAATTCTTTGTGGCAGAGTGACAACAATACACAATGGTGAACTGATGAAAGATGTACAGTCTATCTGCATTAGTGCATGGCATGTGTTGAGGACCTGACTTAATTTTTGGGCTTATTTGTACCAGATTTTACATCTGTAAGAAATTTGTTATAATTCAAAGGACAGAAAAAGTTCGCATGATGAGAATTCTTTAAATCTCCTTTGTAGCTGGCACCCAAAGCCTTACACCCAAATGTCCCACTAAAGTAACATGAAAATGGTATTTCAAAAGTAGAATACTTAGTGAATCAGAAAATCATTAAAGAGTGTCCTGAGCCTTAAACTTTATAATGAAGAGTAATTTAGCTACCAAGAGAAAAAAAAATGCAGCATTCTGTGTATATTCCATGCTCATTTTAAAAGGATAAAATCAAAGATAATTTAACATCAACTCTTTTATAGTATAGTATGAAAAGCCTACTTTTTACTCAGTCATAATTCGTATTTTTCAGCATTTGTACAGTACACACTATGCACCAGTAGTTCTTATGGGTACTTTATAACCCAATAATTGGTAACAGTCCCCTGAGGTGGATACTACATTTATCTCTATTTTACAGGTAAGAAAAAGGAAGAGGAGAAGTTAAATGACCTGGCCTAGATCACACAGCTCCAAGTACAGAGCCAGAATTCAGACCAAGGCCAACTCTTCCAAGTGTGAATTCTTTAACTACTATGCTGTACTGACCATTTTTTTGGCACTATTCAGAACCTTATTAATGCAAGTGAAAGGAACAAATGTAACTAATTACAAGCAAAACACAGCAACAACTTTAATAAGAAGCAATAAAGTTCATACAGTATTGGGTGGATTTGATCCAGGTTTCAAACAATGCCCCTACAATGACTACTTTATTTTCCTCATTCAGTGGGTGGCAAAGATGGCTCCAGAAATTTCGTGATTCAAAGGATTTTTAGGACCACCTGGCTGGCTCAGCTGATAGATCATGGGACTCTTCATCTCAGGGTCATCAGTTCAAGCCCCATGTTGGGTGTACAGAATTTACTTAAAAATTTTTGTTTCAAATAAGAAAAAAAAAGTTTTTTAATCTATAATCTCAGGCAAGGAGTGTTCCTCTTCTTCCATAATTCAAAATAAGTTCTGGGGAGAGCTCTCTGCTTAAGCCATTGTCCATCTCTCTAACTGGTAAGGAGGGCAGAATACAATGCTCTGGTTGGTGACCTGGGGCACCTGTCCAAGCTGTGGTTGCTGGAAATCAGTGACCTTCAACTAAATCATATGGAATTTCTCCCACAAAAAAGATTAGGTTACCACAAGAATGAGAAAGGATGCTAGGCAGGGAAAAACCATGCAGGATATCTGAGTGAAGTTTCTTTCATTAGAAAGATTTCAGCCAATGTACCAATCATGCAAGCTATTTTTAATTATTCTATTATTTAAAATATATATTCCATTGTATCCTATGATAATTATAAATTTTCTTAACACATTAATTTAAATACTGTGAAATACATCTTATACAAAACCCATAGACTTCATATTTACTAGGACTTTATAAATACAGTGAAAAGAAACTTACATTTCCTTCTACCACCAGACCCTGTTAGGTCAGTATCTATTTCCTGAATTTTCCAAAATCAGAAGCAGCGATATTCATCGAGGAAAACTCCGTGGTTTTGCTTTCAATCTTTTATCTTTTTCTTATACTTTTCTAAAATACTTGGTCATATAAGCAAAGAATATGAGTGTGTAGAATTTTACCACACAGATGCTTTTCAGGAAAACAACAAACAAAAACAAAAACCTAAAGGCATGCTTCAAAAAAAAATCTCTGAAATTTATGACCAATATTCAGTAATGATTTTGCAAAATGCGTATCTCTAAAAAAAGTTATTCCTTAATTAACTTGAACTTTTCTCTGTAATGTATTTGATTATCTATTAAGCTACCTAAGAAACAAGATTCCAAAATAAAAGGGAAGGAATAGGGGAAGGAAGCAATAGCCAATTGTAACCAATGTAGAAGAATCAAAGTCTTACAGAAAAGCATTTTGTGCAGTATTTTCCTCAGATTCCTTTAAATGCACCCATTGATTGGGAAGACAGCCTCTACTACAGTCAGATGAAGTTTCTAATTCTACAGAAATATAATGGTCCAGGAAAAAGCTTTAAATTGCAGTCAGAGTGGTTTAGCTTAGATCACAAAGAAATCATTGAAAAGATAATTCTCCACACTGAAAACTTTTTAAAAAGGAGAACAATTTAGTGTATGTACATTTCTCAGTAGCAAAACAAGAGCTCTTTTCTGACTCACTCTAGAATTTGTTCTAATCTAATTTGAACCTTCATGAGTTCTTTCAATGCTTTCAACCTTAGACACTGAGATTGTGTTAAACTAAGAAGCATTTTTCCTAACACAGACATTATTACTTGATCGTTTATAAAATAATACATCTTTTGTCTTTAGCTACTGATTCTTTCTTTCCTGAAACAAATTTGAAATATGTAACTAATTGCGTTCCACATTAATATAGCATTTTTAAAAGATTCAGTATACTTTAAGAAAAAAATAAATGTACTTTCTATATAGCCCAAAAATGACAGAAAATATTTTATTCAGATTTAAACAAAACAAAAAAAACCCTCCACTGAAACCAAAAAAATATATATCAAATATTATTTTCATGAGATTTTCTTTGGTAAAAAAGTAATAGTTTTAATATTGCATAGGTTCTCCCAACCCCCTCTGAGATATAAGAAACAGTGGAAAGAAAACAAATGCCATTGAGTGTAAGGAGTCCAAAAGTAATGATACACAATTTTTTAAAAAGCCAAAAAGCCAAAAATACTCCGTTTTATTAGTGAATTCTTTTCCTGAGTACCTATTCTGTTCTTATAAGTAGTCTAGCTATCTATCATCTCGGAATGTACAAAAAACCCAAGCAAATGCTTACAAAACGGTAAACAATTGCTGACAATAGAGTTTGTTAGTGGTTTTGTAACCAATATGAGATTCAAGTGCCAAGAGAGCTATGTTTTAAAGAGAATTATTCAGCAATTAGTTTTCACGATATAGAGAACAGAAGAGGAACTAGGTAATAAAAGCACCTGGGAAGGCAAGGGGACTGGAACTCACATTTATTAAGTCCCACATAGCAATCACTGTGCTTTATGTTTTAGTTGTAAGACCTAATTCCCCTCCATGGTGGCAATTCAATGGGCTGGAGGTCATGACATGTTCAAAAGTAGACCAAGATAGAAAGTCACCAGCTTGACTTGCCTCTCTACAAAGGATCGAGAGGAGTTTGGTATTAAGGAAAAAAGAAGAGAACATTTAGACTAATTACTTTATGAAATGGGTGAAGGAGGAAGAGCTGGATAAAATAATGCATAGATAGCAACAAAATTCATATTGAAGGTGTCCTCTGGAAAAGATCATGCACGAGGAATCCATGGGTCTATTCCAATACTCCAAGCCAGAAACGAACTGTGATGACCAAAGAGATTCCAAGACACTGAAAACAAAGGATGAGACCAAACACAGGAATGCCTGCAAGTTGTAATACAGACTGAATAAAAGAAAATTGGGCTACTACACAACTGCTTTTAACAACCTATCAGAGTAGTGTTGTATCAGGTAAACCAAGAGTATTTTGTCAAAAACGCTTTAATTTGAAGCAGTTCAGGCTGGCGCAATCAATCTGTCACAGGAAAGACAAGAGATGCACCACTGCTCCCTTCCTAACCCCACTCTAAGGTCAAGAAGGATGATTTACAATGAAGACTTTGGGCCAAATCCCCAGAGGGATGAGGGATACAGCATTGTAACTAAGCAAGCTGTAAATTGAAAGGACTATATAAAAACAAATAGTTTATAACTCAAAGCAGATGGAAAAGAAAACCCAGTAAGGACAACAGGCCCTTCATATCTGTTAAAACAATGAAAAATGCCCACACTTCCTCAGGCTAGTTAATAACTAAACTCATCACATTTACTTATGGAATCTAGCATTTTAGTTAAATTTTAAAGGGCATAATTATGAGACCTTCATAAACAAAGAAGAGAAAGAACCAAGGAGAATCTACATCTACTATTTTGGAACAAATAGCAGAACTAATTAGAGTTTCCCCAATGCATTCATATAAAAACTCATGAAATAAATCTGCCACATAAAAATGAAAGTAATTACAACATGTAAAGTACAGATGCAAAAGTGTGCATTTGAAGCTGTATTAAAACAGCAAAAGAATACTGGACAAAAAGTGCTTTGCTGTCTCAAATTGAATAGACTCTGACTGATAAGCAAATATACTTACATAAAGACAAAGATGATCATGTGGGTAAAGCTAAAAAAATTTTAAGCTCTATAGAGTTTTAAATGGTATTAGAAGATATATAGGCTCAGAAGCTATTTAAAAGCCAAGTAAGCAGAGCACCTGGGTGACTGAGTCTATTCAGCACCCAATTCTTGATTTTGGCTCAGGTCATTATCCCAACGTGGTAGGATCAAGCCCTGTATCAGGCTGCACTGAGTGTGAAGCCTACTCAAAGATTCCCTCTCTGCCACTCTTCCCTGCTCATGTTCTTGCTCTCAAACACTCTCAAATTAATAACAACAAAGTACAATCAACAATAACAAAATTCAATCACTGCTTTGGATGAGAGGCTTTATTAATCACACAGAATATGGTCTAAGGAAACAACAAAAGACTTTGAGAACAGAGAGCAGAAATTTAATATTCAGAATAAGATTTCCTGCAGGGGAAAACAGAACAGATGGGTTGGAATAACCAGAGTACACTAAGAGAACATATTTAGGATCAAATCTATAGCTAAAAAGTCTTCACCATACACCTGGTAAAATTATTCATTTTTTAAAAATTTTATTTTGAAAAAGAGAGAGAGAGAGATACCACACATGAGTGGAGGAGGAACAGAGAGAGAGGGAGAGAGAGAATCCCAAGTAGGCTCTGTGCCATCAGTGCGTAGCCCAACACAGGGCTCGGTGTCACCAACCGTGAGATCATGACCTGAGAAATGAAATCAAGAGTCCAGCACTTACCCGACTTAGCCACCCAAGTGACCCAAATTATTCATTTTTGAGAGAAAAGGGGGGAAAAAAGGCTCTAAGCACCCACAGGGTAAAAAAATTCACCTACAAAGAAGAGCAATTTGATTACATAGCATTTAATGCAGTCAAGATGAAAAAAACCTATGTAATATCTACTAACATTTGTTCATATTAAAAGGAAAGGGTTCCAATTCATGAAATCTACAGTTTAATAAGTTGCCATTCTGGAAAATAAATAGAAGCAATTTTTTCAGATAAAAATATGGTATGAAAAGTACATCATTTATGTGCCATTGCAGGGGGAGGAAGCAATTTGAAGTTATACACCAGTAAATTAACCAAGATAAGTAGCCAATGAAGAAGGAATGTGTTAGGGAGCATTAAATGTGTGTGCATGTGTGCACACATGTGTTCAAGTGACAATACACGTGTATGTGTCCATGTATAAGTACTTATGAAGAATCATAATGAGTATGGAAAGGATTATGGAAAATGTTACAAGTTTTAAGTTAGGTAAGAGTGAAGAAATTGGAAGTTTGCCAATACTTCATCGAAAAGAGGAAAATTGACAGTTATTGAAGCTGCTACTTTTGAGTAATACCAAATCCACAAAGTTTTTTAAATTCTTAAAATTCATCTCAAGCAATTTGGAGGCCTTCCAAATTATAAAAGGGAAAAATATCATAACTATCAAACTCCAGCTATAAAAGCAAACAAAGCCAAGAGATAAGGGGCATTAAAGAAAGGTTGCAGTAACAGTAAGAGACAAATTCAAATTTAAGGTGAAAGCTTCAAAGGAACAAAGAATGTTACTTTTATGTATGAAAGGGCAATGCTCAAAGACTGAACTGTCATCAACTTTTATGCATCAAATAAAGCATAAAACAAAGGAAAAAATGTGTTGAAAATAAAAGCTGACATTAACAGAAACATAATAATGCAGTAAGAGCTCTCTTAACTGACTCTCTAGATTAACTGACAATTTCTATTCCTCTGAAAAACATGCTGACACATCTATAGTCCAAACACTAACCACTGATGGGTTGCTCCCACTGGATGCTCTATTCTTCCACTCCTGCTAATTAAACTGTATGCTTACCAAGGGTCAGTCACATTTGTTCCCAAACATGCTTACATCTGTTGTACTTGATATTGAACCTGCTACTGTATATTAAATATATATAGGTATATTGTGTATTAAATGTATGTTAAAATTAAAGTTTATACTTAATTAAAACTTAAAGAGTTTGTTAAGCCTAAAATCAATGTGGCTTTCTTAAACAGTCTTGTCAGATTAGGTGTGGGACACAAATTTAAGTTATTGGGAGATCAAATATTAGTTATAAAAACTTAGACGTGTTGTTCTATACTCAGATCACTTTCAATAATGTCTCTGAATTCTCCACTTTAAAAATCCAGTATGACAGACCTTACATAAGTGATGTGGTGTAAGCCACACAAATATCGGAACTCCAAATTAGGGCCCACACTCTAAGACTTTGGCCCTGCATCAGAAGATTAGCAAGTAAATATACATAATGTTTTCAACCAAAAAACAAAACACAAGAAAAAAAGAAAAAGAAGAAAACGTTTTCAATACATATACATCATTTTTCTTTATCCCTTGTGTTAACAGACATTTTGGATTAATTGATTCATTCCAGTCCTAATCATGTTAGATAAGATTTCACTTCTGTGAAATATTTTAATATCCTTTCTCAGTATTTGACCAAGTAGCCAAAAGTAAAATGATACTATGGAGATAATAACTAATAATAAATAATAAATTTGGTTTTAGAAATTTATTCCTAGACCTACTCTCACAAAGAAATAATACTCCCTTTAAAATGCCCCCTGGCCATTTAGAAAAACTGGCCACATATTAGGTCAAATATGGAAATATATTTTTAATTAACAATATTAAGTCCACATTCTTTGACTATGGTACAATGATCCTAAAACAAGACTATCCTTTGGGGCACCTGGGTGGCTCAGTTGGTTGGGTGACCAACTTCGGTTCAAGTCATGATCTCACAGTTTGTGATTTTGAGCCCTGCGTCAGGTTCTGTGCTGACAGCTTGGAGCCTGGAGCCTGCTTCGGATTCAGTGTCTCCCTCTCTCTCTACCCCTCTCCTGCTCACGCTCTGTGTCTGTCTCTCAATAATAAATAAATGTTTAAAAAAAAAAACTTAAAAGCAAGACTATCTTTTGTGTTTGAGGTACAGAGGGTTCAGTAGGACTAAAGTACAATGGACTTGTAGGCCACTTTAAGGACTTGGGCTCAAACTGTAGAGAGTTTCAATAAAAGAATTATTTTTGCTTTATGTTTTACCCCATGAAGTTAAAAAACAAACCTCTTATATGGATTTTAATAAATGTATAGAGTCATGTATCCACCACTCCAGTACCATACAGATTAGTGATTTATGTGTTTTAAAAGTCTCTATCTGGCAGCTTCACTGCAAATAGGATGACGAAGTCAAGGACATGAATAGAGTCAAGATGGTATTGCTAACAAAGCAAGGGGATATGTGCTTGGTCAATAATGGTAGAAGTGGAGGTGGTCTAAAATTTTTGTATTCCATAGATGTAATTTTTATGTTGAGCCTGCTTGATGTGCTGCCAGATTAGATGTGCACTGAAAGGTAAACAGGGTACTCAAGCATGAATCTGAATTATTTTTTACAAGTAAAGGATGATGTTGATTTTGAGATGGGGATGACAAGATGAAGAGTTCAGGCTGAAACATGTTAGTTCTGAATTGTTGTTAAGACATTCAAATAAATTCCATGGCATTTAGCAATTTGGATATCATTGGTGAACATCACAAACATTCTCAAAAGAGTGCTGGCTGTGAAATCTGATTTCAGTAGGTTCAGTCCAGAAGAGAAGAAAGAATTGGAGTCAATGCACAGAGTCAAATCTTTAAGAGCTTTGCTATAAATGAGAGAAATAAGTGTAGAGTTGGAAAAAAAAGTAGAGGCAGTTTGTTTCATTTTGTTACGAGAAATCACTATAGGCTCATGGAAAAGTTCAAAGGAAAGAGAATTGATGATTCATGCATGAGAAAGGAAAATCATCAGAAAGCTCTTTAAAGGATAAGGGAATTAAGTCTTGTGCACAAATAGTGGTATTTCCTTTGCTAGGAATTTAGACAATTCATTCACATAAAGGAGTTAAGGCAGAACATGGGATCTTGATACATGTAGGTAGAAACTGGAGAAGGAATAAACCAAGGCAAATTGTCTTCTAATTATTTTTATTTTATTATCATCAGCAGAGAAGGATAATGAGAGAAGAGGTGATAAAGGTTCTGGAGGGAAGAAAAGGTCTGAAAAGTTATATAAGGACTGAGGGGGTGAATATACAAGGGAAATGTAAATGGTTGCTGGGCATCATTAGGACCCACCTGAAGGTGTCATAAATTTAAAATGAGATCAGTCAACATGGTGAAAAGTTTTTCTCCAACCATGCTGAACTTTTCATGCATGGGCATGGGCACTACAAACAGTTGGATTTAACTACAGGCAGGTAGTATCTTGAAACAAGAGAGAGAGACCTAAGGGAACTGTGGTTTTTTAGCAAAGGAATTATTATAATAGTGAAACACAGAATTGTCACAGAAAAATGATGTGAGGAAAAAGTGGTAGATGAGCTCATTTCAAGTCCCTGAGTGTCAAAGGGTTGTTGGAGCAGAACCATTAAAGCAAGTCAGCTGGAGAGTTAAAATGGATGGTCAGAGAAGAAGAAGCTAGATATTAAAATGATACAGGAGGTATCGTTAATAATAATGACAAAAACCTAGGCTATAAACAGGATTGAGTGGCAGAATTAAGACCAGTTGTCACTGAAGGATAGAAGACCAAAGATATTGGAGGATCTTGTAGATGTTGGGCATCATCAAGAATTAGGGCAGCTGTGGCATTGGAACAAGAAATGGATATAGGAGCTGAATTCTTCCGAAAATGAAGAGAAATGACATATAGACAGTCAAGGACTTTAAGAAGCAGAACTAATGAGAGGTAGAATATGTAACAAGGGATTCAAAACTCAGAGTTCCTTTCTTTAGCTAGGCAGGAAGGAAAATAGTCTGTATTCATCAATGAAGAACTAAGAGAAGTCCTACTTCTCTTCCATTCTCAGTAGCTTGGGAGGACTTTTCCTCCACATTTGCTTTGACGCTTGGGGAGGAGAACAGTCAACCTAGAGAAACTGTCTCAGCATGAAGTCAGTGACATGGCCACATTAGGGAGAGAAAGGGCCTGAATAGAGATCTCTAATTTGGCTAAGATGACATGGAAAAAAAAAAAAAACAACAGAAATTCTCACATGCCCTAAAGAGGGTCATGGAAGGTAACTGATGAGATGTCTGATGATCGATGGGATGACTAACAGGAGTTAACACCTGTATCTGAAGGCCTCAGACATTGCAGGCTAGTAAGCAAAAGAGAATCATAGCCATACCTCTGTGGCAGCCACTGTACTTGGAAGAACTGAGTTAGGGTCAAAACAGCAGGTAGGACTGTAGGTCCTGTCCAAGTCAAGAGAGGAGAGACCTCATGTTCTTCAGCCTCAAACTCCAGCAGAGTATGCCAGCACATCTAGCTATGAAAGGCTCTAAGAATCGCTGCAGAACCAGCAATGAATCCAGAGAGTAGCACAAGGACACACACAGACACACACAACTACAGCCCTTTTTCTGATGCCAAGGAAGACAGTGAGCACCTTTTTACACGCTGACTCCATTTCAGGGAGAAATATGAAAAGCAAGTAGAATCCTGAAACACTGAACATAAACCTGAAGGGGCCGGTTTTAACCCAGTCAGTAGCTTGTGACCAAGATCAGATCACTTGTAAGACATGAACAAGCTGTTTCTTTATATATCTGAAGGTGGAGACCTTTGTAAGACATACACTGAGTGCTTAAATCAGATAAAATATCTTCATACAGTTATAGATTCTTCCCTAACTATAAGTTAGGGGAGTCCAAATTAGCTTTGCCCTAGCTATGCAATCTATCTCGAATCTTGCATTAGAAACAGAGTTCTGACACTACGGTCTGTTTTGAAGAGGATTTAGGTCAGTGGTAGGAGACACATGAAACCACACTGTGGTACTGATGGCCAAACAGGAGAGGCCCACAACATAGCTGAGAAAAATCAGCAGATCAAATGGTGAAACATCACAATACCCTAATTCTAGGTCACTGGCAGGGGGCCACCTCTTCCTCCTGGGAACCGGATCCTATCTGGGCCAGGAGTCCAGGCTTGTGCAGGTTCAGTGGCAAAAACTGTGCTGGGTTGAGCAGTGGAGATAGAGCAAGTCCACGGTCCTCTGCTCCAGTGTGTCCTACAAGCCAAGGCCCCCTGATAGAGTCATGCTTGATGTACAGGTTGACAGAAGAACAAGTAGATAATCCTTTTTTCACTTAATGGTCTTTTATGACTCCAGATTTAAGATTCTAATGCAGCAAAGAAAACCATATTTATACATGAAAAGAACATACCTACAGCCTGACAAAAGGAAAAAAAAAAACCTTCAAATCTTTGTCAGACTTCCGTAGGAAAAAAGTAACAAAGAACAATCTCGATTAAACCCTGTTTTAATAAAAGTTCTTTCCTAGTTTTCTATTGTCCTTGTTAATATGACCAATGATCCCACTAGTAATAACTGACATGTACAAGTGCTTAGCATTTTCCAGGCACTAGGCTACGATATTATCATACATTATATATCCTTCGATTCTTAAAACAATCCTATGAAGAAGGTATTGGTTGTATCCTCATCTTATAGATAGAACTGAGTTTCAGTGAGAGATTAATATAGAAGATACATGCCAAATAAGTTATTATGAAACAGAAATTTAGAACCAAGAATTTTCATTTCAGAGCCCAAATGCTTTACCAGTTAATAGTAATACCTCCCATATGATTTATATAAGACTGAGTACATAGAAGGCTTTTTGCATATCTCACCTTGGTATGCCTTCAAACAACCATGTGAGGTAGGGACTAGTATTATCCTTATTTTTTTAAGGGAACAAAACTAAGATTAGACATGTACTAAGCCCAAGACAATCTCTAGCAACAGAGAAATGGAGAATCAAATTTGGAGACAGAATTTAAGCTATCTGTTCATAATAGACACTCTCTTATGATTAGGGATTTTTTTATGCATAATTTTACAGAAAACCAAGTATCTGTGAATCTGGTAAACACAGAACAAAAAAAACACACCTTCCAAACCTAACTAATTAAATGACTAGGTCACCATTTCACTTCAAACTAGTCAATATGTGACTATATGTCATATTTATACCTCCATATTGGTAGGAGGCATACCTCACCTTAAATCCATCTTCTCCTCCAGGTGCCAATGCCCAATATGACTAGTCTCTTTGTTGAAAGACTATCCAGAGAGAAAAGCACCCTATGCTTCAGTCACCAAGTGACACAGAAAGTTTAAAAGAAAAACAAAGTAAGATATATCTTTAGGTAGTGACCACACACTTTGATTGCTCAGGAGGAGCCCAATGTACATCCGTTATCCCCAGGGGCGTGTCCTGTTTAACGTTTCTCCAAGACAAAAGCATCACAATTGGTAGTATATATCATATGATTACCCCAATCCTAAGTGCAAAAAGATCGAGCTTCTCCCCTTTATCAACTCTCAATTTAGGAAAGTCGTCAGTTACATGGTCATCCATGCCTGGGACCTAGGCAGCCTTGTGGCAGAGATCCAGGCTGGGATAAGACAGAAGGTATAGGAAAGGAAGGGTAGGAGTCCCAGCACTGGATGATCAAGTTCTCCTTACCAAGGCACTGCTGCACAAACCACACTCGAAATCTGTCGGTATGTATTTCCTAGATTTTTAAGTTCAGCTTTAAAATTGGTTCTCAAGAGAAAACAGGATTGTATAGGTGAACATGCACTTTATTAGCAAAATTTTAGAATTCACTGCTTTAAATGCAAGGAATATGTATATTCATAATTTAATACAGGAAAATTGATACTATAACTACTGAGAAATATACAAAATCTACGGTAATATGTTCTCAAAATACTTCATTTTCCTCTGTTTAAAATTTAAGGAACCACAAATAATACATGCAGAATGGATTTTCAACTTTTTAAAACTGTTTTTATTTTCATCATTTCATTTGTTCCCCTATAACATCTGGTAGAAAACAGGGAAGATAGAATTCTCATATTACTGATGTATTTTTAAAATTGCATCTGTGCCTTATTCTCAATAATACATATCTCAGAAACCAGAAATAGTCCCTTTAAATAAAAACCTATCACAAGTTTGAGCAAAATGGGGGTGGTCCTGTGTCATTTTTTATTTCAATCTCCAAATCCCTTTTAAAAAGCTAACAAAAATCAGAGTTACTGTTAATTGGTTCAGGGTTTCTTTTGTGGGTGATAAAAATGTTCCAAAATTGTGCAAAAGTTGCACAATTCTATTAATATACCAAAAATCATTACACTGTGCATTTTCCAGTGGATGAATTACAGGATATGTGAATTATATCTCAATAAAGCTGTTATTTTTAAAAGGCTAACTAGGTTATTATAGTGAATTGAAGGAGGCCACAGCTCTTAGACATTCCTGCCATCAAAAGGCAGATCTATTTGCCTTGCCCTTGAGTTTTGGCTGGCCTGTGACTGCTTTGAGTTACAACAGGCAGAAGAGATATTATGTCATTTTCAGGCCGAGCTTTTAAGAAATCTGGATGCTTTCATGTTGGTCTCCTGGAGACTTTAGTTGCTATGTAAGATCTTCAAATACCTTGAGGCTACTCTAGTCTGAAGAAGCCTATGTGAGCCATGTGAAGAGATAAAGGGGAGGCCTGGCAAGTCCCAGATCTTCCCACTCTCAACCATTCCAGTCACCTCACCTGCAGTTCTAACACTGTGAAACAGACAAGACACCCATACCATGACATGCCTGAATCCATGACCCAAAAATACCAATAATAAATTGTTCTAAGGCAATACACTTGGGGCATATTTGTTATGCAGCAATAAACAGAATAGACTGTAAAACAAGGTGATAAATTATCCTGTAAATCCCAGTATAAAAACAAGTGTATTTAAAACACTGACAGCAGCAAAATCCTAGGGAAAACAACAACTAGGCTGGAATAAGCAAAAGGAATACAGAGAACTCTGGTGAGCTCTAAAAACCAAGGAACCTAGGAATCCCAAGTATTCATTCTCAAAGAGGTTTTCACTCAGAATGGAAGACTCAAATGGCCAAACAGAAGACACTCATAACCACTGGGAAACTTCACAAGTTCCTATTAGTAGGTGTGTACAAGAGGATTGCAGAAAAGTCTGGGGGTGTTGGGGCAGCCTGAAGCAGCCAGGATTTCAAAAATAGTCAAAACTCTACAATGCACAGAAACTGGTCAGAGCAGATCACCTCTTCTTTGGGGTAAAAACTATTGGGTATGAAAGAGAAAGCAGATTTACATCCTAATGAAAAAAAAAAGCTGCAGAGGTGATCTAAGAATTAGACATGTAGCTATGCAGGGGGGGGTTCCGGAAGATGGCGGCATAGGAGGACGCGGGGCTCACCGCACGTCCTGCCGATCACTTAGATTCCACCTACACCTGCCTAAAGAACCCAGAAAACCGCCAGAGGATTAGCAGAACGGAGTCTCCGGAGCCAAGCGCAGACGAGAGGCCCACGGAAGAGGGTAGGAAGGGCGGCGAGGCGGTGCGCGCTCCACGGACTGGCGGGAGGGAGCCGGGGCGGAGGGGCGGCTCGCCGGCCAAGAAGAGCCCCCGAGTCTGGCTGGCAAAAGCGGAGGGGCCGGACAGACTGTGTTCCTACAGCAAGCGCGACTTAGCGTCTGGGAGGTCATAAGTTAACAGCTCTGCTCGGAAAGCGGGAAGGCTGGAGGACAAAGGGAGGGAGAGCTGCTGAGCCCCCAGACGGCAGAGCTCAGCTTGGGGGGGAACAAAGGCGCCAGCGCCATCTCCCCCGCCCATCCCCCAGCCAAAATCCCAAAGGGAACCAGTTCCTGCCAGGGAACTTGCTCGCTCCGCGCAAACACCCAACTCTGTGCTTCTGCGGAGCCAAACCTCCGGCAGCGGATCTGACTCCCTCCCGCTGCCACAGGGCCCCTCCTGAAGTGGATCACCTAAGGAGAAGCGAGCTAAGCCTGCCCCTCCAGCCGCCGTGCACCTTGCCTACCCACCCCAGCTTATACGCCAGATCCCCAGCAACACAAGCCTGGCAGTGTGCAAGTAGCCCAGACTGGACACGCCACCCCACAGTGAATCCCGCCCCTAGGAGAGGGGAAGAGAAGGCACACACCAGTCTGACTGTGGCCCCAGCAGTGGGCTGGGGGCAGACATCAGGTCAGACTGCGGCCCCGCCCACTAACTCCAGTTATACACCACAGCACAGGGGAAGTGCCCTGCAGGTCCTCACCACGCCAGGGACTCTCCAAAATGACCAAACGGAAGAATTCCCCTCAGAAGAATCTCCAGGAAATAACAACAGCTAATGAACTGATCAAAAAGGATTTAAATAATATAACAGAAAGTGAATTTAGAATAATAGTCATAAAATTAATCGCTGGGCTTGAAAACAGTATACAGGACAGCAGAGAATCTCTTGCCACAAAGATTGAGGGACTAAGGAACAGTCACGAGGAGCTGAAAAACACTTTAAACGAAATGCAAAACAAAATGGAAACCATGACAGCTCGGCTTGAAGAGGCAGAGGAGAGAATAGGTGAACTAGAAGATAAAGTTATGGAGAAAGAGGAAGCTGAAAGAAAGAGAGATAAAAAAATCCAGGAGTATGAGGGGAAAATTAGAGAACTAAGTGATACACTAAAAAGAAATAATATACGCATAATTGGTATCCCAGAGGAGGAAGAGAGAGGGAAAGGTGCTGAAGGGGTACTTGTAGAAATTATAGCTGAGAACTTCCATGAACTGGGGAAGGAAAAAGGCATTGAAATCCAAGAGGCACAGAGAACTCCCTTCAGACGTAACTTGAATCGATCTTCTGCACGACATATCATAGTGAAACTGGCAAAATACAAGGATAAAGAGAAAATTCTGAAAGCAGCAAGGGATAAACGTGCCCTCACATATAAAGGGAGACCTATAAGACTCGTGACTGATCTCTCCTTTGAAACTTGGCAGGCCAGAAAGGCTTGGCACGATATCTACAGTATGTTAAACAGAAAAAATATGCAGCCGAGAATCCTTTATCCAGCAAGTCTGTCATTTAGAATAGAAGGAGAGATAAAGGTCTTCCCAAACAAACAAAAACTGAAGGAATTTGTCACCACTAAACCAGCCCTACAAGAGATCCTAAGGGGGATCCTGTGAGACAAAGTACCAGAGACATCACTACAAGCATAAAACATACAGACATCACAATGACTCTAAACCCATATCTTTCTATAATAACACTGAATGTAAATGGATTAAATGCGCCAACTAAAAGACCTAGGGTATCAGAATGGATAAAAAAACAAGACCCATCTATTTGCTGTCTACAAGAGACTCATTTTAGATCTGATGACACCTTTAGATTGAGAGTGAGGGGATGGAGAACTATTTATCATGCTCCTGGAAGCCAAAAGAAAGCTGGAGTAGCCATACTTATATCAGACAAACTAGACTTTAAATTAAAGGCTGTAACAAGAGATGAAGAAGGGCATTATATAATAATCACAGGGTCTATCCATCAGGAAGAGCTAACTATTATAAATGTCTATGCGCCAAATACCCGAGCCCCCAGATATATAAAACAATTACTCATAAACATAAGCAACCTTATTGATAAGAATGTGGTCATTGCAGGGGACTTTAACACCCCACTTACAGAAATGGATAGATCATCTAGACACACAGTCAATAAAGAAACAAGGGCCCTGAATGATACATTGGATCAGATGGACTTGACAGATATATTTAGAACTCTGCATCCCAAAGCAACAGAATATACTTTCTTCTCGAGTGCACATGGAACATTCTCCAAGATAGATCATGTACTGGGTCACAAAACAGCCCTTCATAAGTTTACAAGAATTGAAATTATACCATGCATACTTTCAGACCACAATGCTATGAAGCTTGAAATCAACCACAGGAAAAAGTCTGGAAAACCTCCAAAAGCATGGAGGTTAAAGAACACCCTACTAACGAATGAGTGGGTCAACCAGGCAATTAGAAAAGAAATTAAAAAATATATGGAAACAAACGAAAATGAAAATGCAACAATCCAAACACTTTGGGATGCAGCGAAGGCAGTCCTGAGAGGAAAATACATTGCAATCCAGGCCTATCTCAAGAAACAAGAAAAATCCCAAATACAAAATCTAACAGCACACCTAAAGGAAATAGAAGCAGAACAGCAAAGGCAGCCTAAACCCAGCAGAAGAAGAGAAATAATAAAGATCAGAGCAGAAATAAACAATATAGAATCTAAAAAAACTGTAGAGCAGATCAACGAAACCAAGAGTTGGTTTTTTGAAAAAATAAACAAAATTGACAAACCTCTAGCCAGGCTTCTCAAAAAGAAAAGGGAGATGACCCAAATAGATAAAATCATGAATGAAAATGGGATGATTACAACCAATCCCTCAGAGATACAAACAATTATCAGGGAATACTATGAAAAATTATATGCCAACAAATTGGACAACCTGGAAGAAATGGACAAATTCCTAAACACCCACACTCTTCCAAAACTCAATCAGGAGGAAATAGAAAGCTTGAACAGACCCATCACCAGCGAAGAAATTGAATCGGTTATCAAAAATCTCCCAACAAATAAGAGTCCAGGACCAGATGGCTTCCCAGGGGAGTTCTACCAGACATTTAAAGCAGAGATAATACCTATCCTTCTCAAGCTATTCCAAGAAATAGAAAGGGAAGGAAAACTTCCAGACTCATTCTATGAAGCCAGTATTACTTTGATTCCTAAACCAGACAGAGACCCAGTAAAAAAAGAGAACTACAGGCCAATATCCCTGATGAATATGGATGCAAAAATTCTTAATAAGATACTAGCAAATCGAATTCAACAGCATATAAAAAGAATTATTCACCATGATCAAGTGGGATTCATTCCTGGGATGCAGGGCTGGTTCAATTTTCGCAAATCGATCAACGTGATACATCACATTAACAAAAAAAAAGAGAAGAACCATATGATCCTGTCAATCGATGCAGAAAAGGCCTTTGACAAAATCCAGCACCCTTTCTTAATAAAAACCCTTGAGAAAGTCGGGATAGAAGGAACATACTTAAAGATCATAAAGGCCATTTATGAAAAGCCCACAGCTAACATCATCCTCAACGGGGAAAAACTGAGAGCTTTTTCCCTGAGATCAGGAACATGACAGGGATGCCCACTCTCACCGCTGTTGTTTAATATAGTGCTGGAAGTTCTAGCATCAGCAATCAGACAACAAAAGGAAATCAAAGGCATCAAAATTGGCAAAGATGAAGTCAAGCTTTCGCTTTTTGCAGATGACATGATATTATACATGGAAAATCCGATAGACTCCACCAAAAGTCTGCTAGAACTGATACATGAATTCAGCAAAGTTGCAGGATACAAAATCAATGTGCAGAAATCAGTTGCATTCTTATACACTAACAATGAAGCAACAGAAAGACAAATGAAGAAACTGATCCCATTCACAATTGCACCAAGAAGCATAAAATACCTAGGAATAAATCTAACCAAAGATGTAAAAGATCTGTATGCTGAAAACTATAGAAAGCTTATGCAGGTAATTGAAGAAGATATAAAGAAATGGAAAGACATTCCCTGCTCATGGATTGGAAGAATAAATATTGTCAAAATGTCAATACTACCCAAAGCTATCTACACATTCAATGCAATCCCAATCAAAATTGCACCAGCATTCTTCTCGAAACTAGAACAAGCAATCCTAAAATTCATATGGAACCACAAAAGTCCCCGAATAGCCAAAGTAATTTTGAAGAAGAAGACCAAAGCAGGAGGCATCACAATCCCAGACTTTAGCCTCTACTACAAAGCTGTCATCATCAAGACAGCATGGTATTGGCACAAAAACAGACACATAGACCAATGGAATAGAATAGAAACCCCAGAACTAGACTCACAAACGTATGGCCAACTCATCTTTGACAAAGCAGGAAAGAACATCCAATGGAAAAAAGACAGTCTCTTTAACAAATGGTGCTGGGAGAACTGGACAGCAACATGCAGAAGGTTGAAACTAGACCACTTTCTCACACCATTCACAAAAATACACTCAAAATGGATAAAGGACCTGAATGTGAGACAGGAAACCATCAAAACCTTAGAGGAGAAAGCAGGAAAAGACCTCTCTGACCTCAGCCGTAGCAATCTCTTACTCGGCACATCCCCAAAGGCAAGGGAATTAAAAGCAAAAGTGAATTACTGGGACCTTATGAAGATAAAAAGCTTCTGCACAGCAAAGGAAACAACCAACAAAACTAAAAGGCAACCAACGGAATGGGAAAAGATATTTGCAAATGACACATCGGACAAAGGGCTAGTATCCAAAATCTATAAAGAGCTCATCAAACTCCACACCCGAAAAACAAATAACCCAGTGAAGAAATGGGCAGAAAACATGAATAGACACTTCTCTAAAGAAGACATCCGGATGGCCAACAGGCACATGAAAAGATGTTCAACGTCGCTCCTTATCAGGGAAATACAAATCAAAACCACACTCAGATACCACCTCACGCCAGTCAGAGTGGCTAAAATGAAGAAATCAGGAGACTATAGATGCTGGAGAGGATGTGGAGAAACAGGAACCCTCTTGCACTGTTGGTGGGAATGCAAATTGGTGCAGCCGCTCTGGAAAGCAGTGTGGAGGTTCCTCAGAAAATTAAAAATAGACCTACCCTATGACCCAGCAATAGCACTGCTAGGAATTTATCCAAGGGATACAGGAGTACTGATGCATAGGGGCACCTGTACCCCAATGTTTATAGCGGCACTCTCAACAATAGCCAAATTATGGAAAGAGCCTAAATGTCCATCAACTGATGAATGGATAAAGAAATTGTGGTTTATATACACAATGGAATACTACGTGGCAATGAGAAAAAATGAAATATGGCCTTTTGTAGCAACATGGATGGAACTGGAGAGGGTGATGCTAAGTGAAATAAGCCATACAGAGAAAGACAGATACCATATGGTTTCACTCTTATGTGGATCCTGAGAAACATAACAGAAACCCATGGGGGAGGGGAAGGAAAAAAAAAAAAAAAGAGGTTAGAGTGGGAGAGAGCCAAAGCATAAGAGACTGTTAAAAACTGAGAACAAACTGAGGGTTGATGGGGGGTGGGAGGGAGGGCAGGGTGGGTGATGGGTATTGAGGAGGGCACCTTTTGGGATGAGCACTGGGTGTTATATGGAAACCAATTTGACAGTAAATTTCATATATTAAAAAATAAAAATAAAAAAATAAAAAAATAAAAAATAAATAAATAAAAAAAAATAAATAAAGATATAGCTATGCAGATAAGTATTTTTTTTAATTTATTACAGTGAAACCTAAGAGGAAATCTAGTTTTGAAGCTGGAAAAGCAATTGTGACCTTCATTTCTGCTCAACAGGCACTTTCTTCTCAAATACAGTAAATTCTATCCTACTTAATATCAACAATGAAAAAAGTTGCAGTTAAAGCCAATTAAAAATATTGTAAGATAAAAGGTGAAATCTAAATCATATACTAATTATATACTTTTGAAATACTTACATATACTTTTATATACTTATGAAAATGAAATCACATCAGAAAAAAATATGACTAGTGAACAAAAAGTTAGAACCCAGTATTACCCAAAAAAATGAAGTATAGAAGCTATCAAATAAAACATCAATCTAAATTTTACATCATAAATGTTGAGGCATTCAGGATGGTTAAGCAACAGAGTTGGTGTAAAGAGACAAATGAAGATTACTGTAGAAGGAATCCAAGTAGAAACAGACACCACAGAATGAACCACTGTAGAAATGAAGAGGAAAAGTTAAGGGATGCCTGAGTGGCTCAGTCCATTAAGTGTCCAATTTCGGCTCAGGTCATGATCTCATGGTTCGTGGGTCCAAGCCCTGCATTGGGCTCTGTGCTCACAGCTCACAGCCTGGAGCCTGCTTTAAATTCTGCCTTCCTCTCATTCTCTGTTCCCACCCACTCGCACTCTGTCTCTGTCTCTCCAAAATAAGTGTTAAAAAAAAATTTTGATAATTTTTTTGGATAGAACACCAAAGGAAAGGCAAAAAAAAGCAAAAATAAGTGGGACTATATGAAACTGAAAACTTCTGCACAGAAAAAATTAACAAAATCAAAAAACAACCTAAGGAATGTATCCATTCCTGTATTAACTCTGGTAAAGAGTTAATATCCAAAATACATAAGGAACCACTACAGCCTAGAAGAAAACAAGCAAAAAACAATCTGATTAATAATGAGCAGAGGAACATAATATGCTTTTTCAAAGGCAACAATGGTCACTAAGAACAAGAAATGATTCTCAACGTGACTTCATCAGTTAAATGCAAATTAAAGCCACAATGATAGGAGATATAACCTCTTACCTGTTAGAAAGCTATCCTCAAAGAGACAAAAAATATTGGCAATGATATGGAGAAAAGGAAACGCTTGTGCATTGTTGGTTGGAATTTAAGTTGATATAGTCACTATGGAAACAGTATGGAAGTTCCTCAAAAACTTACAAATAGAATTACCATGTTATCTAACAATCCCACTTCCAGGTATATACCCTCGAGCTCCTATCTCTGGTCCTCCCAATAATTTTGTGAGACAGAGAAGAAAAAAAGAAAAACAATTCTCTTTCAGAAACTGAGACTCTGTTACCTGCAACTACCAATTTCCATCAGTCAATAAAGAAAAAAGTGATACTCAGGGACCTGTGGACTCTAACCAAATATTTAACATTCAAGAAATCCTAGTCCCAGAATTAGAGTAGAAAGAGAATAAGGCTTAAAAAGTATTCAAATAAGGTCTTAAAACTTTCTTGAGTTGGCAACAGACAAACCTATATATTCAAGAAGCTAAGTGGTCTAAAAATTGGACAGACTCAAGGAAATCCACCCCAAAATGCATCATAATGAAACTTCCAAATAAGAAAAACAAATAAGAGATTTGGAAAGCTGCATGAGAGAAATGACACCTACTTGCAAGAGAAAAACATCTGCACGACAGTCTATTTTCTATTAGAAAACATGGAGTCCAGAAAGTGGCACATTTTTCAAATGCGTCAAGAAATAAATTATCAGCCCAGAATCCTACATCCAATGAAAATAGTTTCCAGCAATTAAGGGGAAATCAAAACCCTCTCAGATGATGCAAAACTAAAAGAACTTGTTACCAGCATACCTACCCTAAAAGAATTGATAGAGGAAGCTGAATTTATTATTTTAAAACTTCCAAAAAGAGGATATTCTGATCTGTTTTTTTTTTCTAGAATTGACCAAAAATAAAAGAATGAGCACCAATTCTAGACCATCTCTTCTAGAAACCAGAGGAGCATATACTTCAATTAGTTTTATGAAGTTAGCATTACTCTCAAACAGAAACCCAGAAAAAGACAGTACTAAGAAAACTAGAGACGAGTAGTTCTCAAGAATATACATGTGAAAATCCTGACAATATTAATATATAGGATTCAGGAAAGTATCAGAATTATTATATTCCATGACCAAGTGGGATTTATTTCAGGTGTACAAGTCTGATTCAATATTTGGGTTGGGGAGTGGGGGTCATCCCTCTAATCCACATTTTCCTATCACTATTTGTTTTCATGAACCCACCAAGCTGAGCCGCACATAACTATTGCTGTTCTACCACATTTTCCCATTCAAATTCTACTCTACCATCCCCTATGGAACAACTAACAGGCTCTGGCCCATCTTTGAATTCCAGCTCACTGATAATAGCAATTTTTTTTTTTTTTATCATCTGTTGAACTATCTAGGGAAATTCATTTTATCTCTGTAACAAAATCATAAGCTCTTAAACAAAAACTGGTAATAAATGCCTTCTAGGGCCCAGCACAGCTAGCCACCACTGGATTAATTCATCCATTCATGAAGAAAGTATTATTAAGCACTTATTATATATCAAATACTATGCTATTACTACAAAATACAACAGTGAACGAAAGAGACATGAGCACTATCACTATTCTTACAGAACTTCTATTTAGTAAGAATAGGAATTACTTTTCAGCACTTTTAGTAAAGTATCCTCAGTGGGAAGATGGGGAAAGGTTCATGTCCTAGAGGAGGAAGCAGCAGCAGTGCAATTAGGATGAGGGTTCAGAAAGCAGATACCATTTACTCTTTAAGTGAATAGTTGGATCAGGGAGAAAAGGAAGAATAAAAAGAAAGAGGAAGAGGCAGGCATTAAAAGCTTGTAATTACACATTCCTGGACTTTGGTTACATACAAACAGAGACAGACACACTCCTATATACCAGACTGTCCACCTATATACATATATAGGTACGTATAACACCTACGTATGTATATAGGAACATATACACCTATACAAATACTATAGCAATAATAAGGTCTGATGCTAACTCATAAATCTATAGTCCTTTATTTTCAGCACTAATCCACCACAACATTTCCGTTACATACTTGAATTAGTGGACATCTAAGCACAACAAGTTCGTTACTTTCTTTACTCAATTAACAATTATTAGGAGATGTACAGATTCCCCCCCCCCAACACACACACACAAATTCACAAAATTATAGAGAGAAAAGTAAAGTGTATTGATGCAGAAAGGGCATTTAACAAATTTCAACTTCTATCCATGACAAAAATGCTCTGAAAAGTACAAATAGAGGCAAACTCCCTCAATTTGGTAAAGAATATATATGAAATTCTACTGTTAACATTACCGTCAATAGTTATAGACTGAGTATTTTCTCCCTTGTTCCCATTGCAAACAATGCAAGGATATATGCTCTCAGCACTCTTATTTTAACACTGTACTGGAAATTCTAGCAAGTCAAGAAAATCAAACAATATAAATCAGAATTGGAGGTGGGGGTGGCAAACTGTCCATCCTGGTAAGTGGCGTAATTGTCTATGTAGAAAATCCCAGGATATCAACAACAAAAACTTCTAGAACTCATGAGTGACTTCAATAAGGTCAAAGGATACAAGACTAAAGTACAAAAATCAAGTTTAGTTCTATAAATAATGAACACATGGACACTAAAATGAAAGTATGCTTATAATCACCCCCTTCCAAAAAATGAAATAGATTTAAATATAACAATACATTTAAATCTAACAAAAGATATAGGGTGCTTGTATGCTGAAAACTATGAAACAATGACAAAAAAAGAGAGCTAAAGAAGTGGAGAAGCATAGGTGTTGGATTGGAAGACTCAATCTAGCATAGAGATGAATTCTTCCTCAACTTTAGATACAACTTTAATGCAATTGGCCTGAAAGTCCAAGATTTTTTGTAAATATGGACAAGATTAGTTTTGAAGTTTGTATGTGAAGACAGAAGAACTAAAATAGATAACACAATTTTGAGAAAGCATAAAGTGGTAGGAGTAGGAATACTGATTTTAAAACGTATTATATAGCTACAGGAACCAAGATGATGTGGTATTAACCAAAGGATAAACACACAGATCAATGGAAGAATCCAAAAATAGATGCATGCAAATATCAACAACTGATTTTAAGAAAAGTGCAGAAGTGACTCAATAAAAAAAGATAACCTTTTGAACAAATGGTTCTAGAGCAAGACATCTATAGAAAAACAAAAAACTCTTTACCTAAGTCTCACACCTTTAACAAACAAACAAAGAAACAAACAAAAAAACCCTCAAAATGGATTGTAGACTTCAATCTAAATTATAAAACTATGAAAATGTTTTGGAAGAGGACAAAAATTTGGGGATATAGAATTAGATGAGGGATTCTTTGATGGGATAGTAAAAGTACAATCCATAAAAGAAAAAACTAATAATTTGACTTCAAAGTTAACAGAGTATTTTGCAGAGTAAAAGTTATGATGAAAAGAAAAGCTACCAAGGGGAATAAAGTATTTGCAAAATAGAAGGACCAGTACCTGCCATTCAAAGAACACTCAAAACTGAAAAGTAAGCAATTATCTAATTAGAAATTGGGCAAATAATCATGAACTGATTATTATAGCAACAGATGGCAAGTGTGATGATCTGAATGTGTCCTCCTCAAACACAAATGTTAGAATCCCAAAGCCCCATGTGATGGTAATTGGAAGTGGAGACTTTGGGTGTGCTTAGATCATGAAGGTGGAGCCCATAAGTACAGAATTGGTATTTTTATTTAAAAGGCCCCACAGAGTGCTCTAGCCTTTCTACCATGTCAGTGCATAGTGATAAGGTGATAGCTATGAACAAGGAAGAGGGCTCTTATCAGAATGTGACAATGTTGGCATCTTGACCCTGGACTCCCAGCTTCCAAAACTGTGAGAATAAATCTTTGTTAATAGTCTGAGGAATTTTGTTATAGCAGCTCAAATAGACTAAGACACCAAGCATACACATGAATAGATGTTCAACATTCATAGCCTTTAGGGAAATGCAAGTTGACACCACAATGAGAGGTTACAAAATGGCTAAAACAAAAAATAATGACAGCACCAAATGCTCATGAGGATACTGAGAAACTGGATTACTCTTATATTGCTTGTGGGAATATATAATGGTACAGCCATCCTAGAAAATAATTTGTTCCTTTAAAAACTAAATATGCAACTACAGTTTGAACCAGCAGTTACACTCCTATAAATTTATCCCAGAGAAATGAAAATTTAGGTTCACATAAAAATCTGTATGTAAAAGTTTATAGAAGCTTTATTCCTGACAGTCCAAACTGGGAACAACCTAGATGTCCTCCAACGGGTGAACGGTTAACCAAACTACAGTATATCCATATCATGGATTACTAAACACCAATAAAATGGAAGGAATAATTGATACACTCAAGAACTAGGAGGAATCTCCAGAGAAATATGGTGAATGGAAAAAAGCCCATCCCACAAGTTAACATTCAGTTGTATTTCATTTAGATAACATTTTTAAATGGAAAATTTACAGAAATAGAGAACAGTAAGCGACTGCCAGAGGGTAATGAGAGGGTAGAGGCAGAAAGGAAGTGGGGAGGGCCCTAAAAGGATAACTTGAAGAATTTTTGTATTGATGCAAACATTTTGTAACAATGCCAGTACTCTGGTTGTCCTATCAACCAATAGTTTTACTAGATGCTCCCATTGGAACTGAATAAAGGATTCATGGGATCTGTCTGTGTGCTTTCTTACAAGTATGTGTGAATCAACAATTATCTGAAAAAGTGTTATTATTTTTTAACATCCTGAAGACCAAATACACACATGCACACATACAGAAAGTTTAACAGAATGATTTTGTTAGTAGTAGTACTACAGGTATTTTTAAGTGAAATAACTATAAAAAAAGAAACTACTATAAAATATTATAGCACATATGTAATTGCATTAATACAGTTAGTAAGCATAGTTTTCAGAATAATTATTTTAAAAAGATCAGAAAGGTTAAATAAAAACCCTATAATCATTTAAACTGGAGATTTAAGTATGATCTCATTTATTTTTCTTTCAGTAAGATATGCATTTCCTAGTTCCATCCACTGAAAGGGCCTAGAAGCAATGCTATTCCATCCTATGACTCAGATTGTCATCTCTAAATACCATTTCATGCTTAAGGGAAGTAAGTACAATGATACAATTGAGTAATTCCAGGTCTATGGCAAGAAATATACAAGAGGTTATCTTGCTGTACCTGAAAACAAGGTAAGACTTCCAAAGACCTATCAAAAGGACTCAGGAGTACCTTGAACAGCTCCTATAGTCCAAAGCTAGAATAACCTGAGTATCATGAAGAATACTTATTGCAATTGAATGAAACATAGTAAATACATAACATTCCATCAGGTCCAAAACATGTTTGAAAAAATTGTACTGATCACCATTAGACACTGCTAGCACACATTCCATCATTATAAAAATTTACAAAAGCAAAGTTGATGCATTTATCTTTCCTTTATGAACTCTATCTGAAGGTAACTCAGTAATTAATGAGGAATAATCTTCTTTATATAATAAGCCGAGGTAACAAATGCATAAGACATGGTAGAATTAGAAAAATCACCATTTTGCAACTCCTAATGAAATAATGGGTTGAGACAATGGTCATTCATGGGCTGCTAAAATGTTAAACTAAAGGATGATGATGAACTCTTTAAATGGACAAATGAAGTTGACATCACCCAAACCTGACTGAAAAATTTTATCACTAAAATTGAACAATCCCACATCATGTTACTACTCATAATATGGAACAGAAGATATAGACTATGACCTATGAAATATTCTATTACAAAAATTGAACCTGAGTTTGATCAATTCTCTAGATGTCACTTTATAGGATATAGGGATAGAGAAACATGTTAAATAGTAATATAGCAATACAGTCAACCAAATCCCAAATGTGGGAAATGCTCAAGGGCAAATGATCTAGTTTATTTAAAAATTAAGTAAGAGGGAATGCTTTTTGACATTAAGAGTTTACAGACGCATTAACTAAACGCTATATATAGACTTTGGGGTGTGGGGTGTGGTGGGGAAAGATTCTAATGCAACCCAACCAAAAATTCAAAGATTTTTGGGGAACGATTAGGGAAAACAATACAAAATGGGTATTATATGACACCAGTTTGTTCACTGTGGTCTTGTTTAAACTAAGTCCTTACCTATTCATGATATCTAGTGACTTATTAATAAAAACAAATGAGATTTGCTTTAAAATAGTCTATCAAAAATAAAGATTAGATAAAACAAAAATGGCAATATGTTGATGGCTGAAGCTAGATTTGGGGTATATGATGGTTCATTGTATGAGCATCTCTAGTTTTGTTTGGTTTTGAAATTTTCCAGGATGAAAAACTGTTTTTCAAGATCACATAATTTTATTTGTTCATTCATTTGACAAACTGAGCACATACTTTTCGCAGACGAAAGTAAGTAAAATGCAAGCCTTTCTTTCAAGAAGCCCACAGTCTAGTAGTGAGGAAAAACAGAAAACAAAAGAAGTGTAATGAAATATGGTATTTGCTCAAGTAAGTACATTATAGTTCCAGTGGAGGCACATTGCCAGAGAAACAATATGCCCCTGGAGATATGGATATGTATTTCACAGAGGAGGTGATACTCTGTCTTTAAGAATTTATAGGAGTCCAGCCTCAGCAATAAGACAACAGAAAGTAAAATGCATCCACATTGGCAAGGAAGAAGTCAAATTTTCACTATTTGCAGACAACACGATACTCTATGTAAAGAGCCCTAAAGACTCCACCAAAAAAACTGCCAAAATTGATACAGAAATTCAATAAAGTCATAGGATACAAAAATCAATGGACAGAAATCAGTTGCATTTCTGTATGTCAATGATGAAGCAGCAGAAAGAGCAATCAAGGAACTGATCCCATCTACAATTACACCAAAAACTGTAAGATACCTAGGAATAAATCTAACCAAGGAGGCAAAAAATCCATACTCTGAAAATTATATAACACTGATGAATTAAAGATGAGACAATGGAAAAAAATCCATGCAGATCGACTGAAAGAATATTGTTAAAATGTCTATACTACCTAAAGCCATCTATACATTTAATATAATCCCTATCAAAATACCACCAATGTTTTTTCACAAAGCTAGAACAAACAATCCCAAAATTTGCACAAACTACAGAAGATCCCTAATAGCCAAAGCGATCTTGAGAAAGAAAAGCAAAGCCAACAGCATCACAATTCCAGACTTCAAGGTATATTACACAGCTGTAGTGATCAAGACAGTATGGTACTGGCACAAAAATAGACACAGATATCAATGGAACAGAATAAAAAACCCAGAAATAGACCCACAACTATATGGTTATTCATCTTTGACAAAGCAGGAAAGATTATCCAATGGGAAAAAAAAGTATTTTCAACAAATGGTATTGGGGAAACTGGACAGCTACATGAAGAATGAAACTGGACCACTTCCTTACACCATACAGAAAACTGAATTCAAAATGGATTAAAATCGGAGAAAGGAAGCCATCATAATCCTAAAGGAGAACACAGGTAGCAATCTCTTTGTCATTGGCTGTATCAACTTTTACCTAGAAATGTCTCCTGATGCAAGGGAAACAAAAGCAAAAATTTACCATTGGGATCTCATCAAGATAAAGTTTCTGCACACTGAAGGAAACAACAAAACCAAAAGGCAACCTTTGGAATGGGAGAAGCTATTTGCAAATAAGCTATTGGATAAAGGACTAGTATCCAAAAATCTATAAAGAGCTTATCAAACTCAACACCTAAAAAACAAATAATCCAGTTAAAAAAATGGGCAGAAGACATGAATAAGCATTTTTACAAAGATGACATCCAGATGGCAAAAAGACATGAAAAGATACTCAACCTCACTCATCATCAGGGAAAAACAAATCAAAACTGCAATGAGGCATCACCTCATACCAGTCAGAATGGCTAAAATTTAACAACTCAGGAAACAATAGATGTTGGCGAGAATGCAGAGAAATGAGAACCCTCTTACACTGTTGGTGGGAATGCAAACTGGTGCAGCCACTCTGCAAAACAGTATGGAGTGTCCTCAAAAAGCTAAAAATCGAACTACCCTAGGATTTAGCAATACTACTAGTATTTACCCAAAGGATACAAAAATACTGATTCAAGGGATACATGCACCCTGATGGTCATAGCACCACTATCAACAACAGCCAAAGGGAAGAGCCCAAATGTCCATCGGCTAAATGAATGAATGAGGAGATGTGCACATATATATTTTATATTTTATTTATATAAAGAATGAAAGAAGAATTAAAAAGAATGAAACCTTGCCATTTCAAGGGCATGGCTGAAGCTACACACTATTATGCTAAGCGAAATAAGTTGTCCAGAGAAAGACAAATACCCTAAGATTTCACTCATATGTAGAATTTCAGAAACAAAACAAATCAGGGTGCCTGGATCAGGGCTGTCAAGTCATGATAACACAGTTTGTGGGTTTCAGCCCCACATAGGGTCTATGCTGACAGCTCAGAGCCTAGAGCCTGCTTCAGATTCTTCTCTCTCTCTCTCTCCCCCCCCCCACCCCTCTCTCTCCCTCTCTTCCCCTTCCCCACTCACATTCATTCTCTCAAAAATAAACAAACATTAAATTAAAAAATAAACAAGACAAATAAACATAGTGGGGAGGAAAGAGGTAAACCGTAAAACAGACTCTAAACTATAGAGAACTCAGAGCTGCTAGAGGGGAGGTAGGTGGAATCTGGGCTAGATGGGTGATAGCTATTAAGGAGGGCACTTGCTATGTGAGCACTGGGTATTGTATGTAAGTGATGAATCACTAAGTTTTACACCTGAAGCTAATATTATACTCTATGTTAACCGGAATTAGGGAAAGAAAACATGCGATGTTTTATTTGATGTGAAAAGAGATCAGCTAGCAAATACTGCGATTGTAATTATCAAATGATAGGACTTTTAATCACTTAAACAGAACTACTTTTGGCAGTAACATATGTAAATACCTTTTAATAAATTAAAAGTATCAAGTTTGTGAAAGCAAATACTCCAAAATGAAAATAATACCTGAAAATCATCTAAATAAATATCTTTGAATTAATGAATAAAATGAAAGTAAATAATCAGATAGTTTAAGAATATGTACTTTAAGAGAGTCTGGAGAATTGAAAAAGGCTTCATTCATTCTAAGTTATCTACTTATACAATTTATCTATTTTATCTTTTCATCCTTTTATAGGAGAAAGTTTATGATTTACATCTATAGAAAAACGAATAACATCTATGATAAAATTTATCTCATTCCAGCAAGAACTCCAAAAACTTTGTAAATTTTTAATTAAAAAAGACGATTTAAAATACTTTCTAAAAAATTAACATTGATATTTAATTATCATTTATCAAAAATTTCAATATATTTTAATTTCCTCTCAAGGTTGTTTTGTTTGAATTACGTCTGCCTCATAAATATGAACACCTTATAAATTTTTTATTAGTCCTTCATTCAATACTGTATTTGACATTTTTACACATTATACTATATAAAATTTGTAAAATGAGCTACTTCAAAAATGAAAAAAAATTATAGGAGTTCACTCAGTTGATATAAAAAGGCATTCAGAGTGATAGTAATAATAACTCATATAGCACTTCCTATGTTTCTAGCACTATTCTAGGCACTTCATCTGTTTATATCATTATATCCTCAGATCAACCTGTGAGATGTGTATTATTCTTAGTATGTATCCCCATTTTACATAAAGCAACTGAGACATAAAAAGGTTAAGTAACCTGACCAAGATCACATACTTATAAGTAACAACGATAGGCATAAAACACAAATCGTTTGCTCTTAATCACTATCCAGACTTCCTCTTTAGTAGATGGAGTCGTGTACGTAAGCAGAGAGGTGTAGCACAATCACTACACTAGGAAACTATAAATGTTGCCATAATATATGGTGTGAGGTGGGAAATCAGAAGGGTCTGTCAGGAAATGAAAAATGGATGGGTAGTCAAAACGCAGACCATGAAGGGCTTCACACACCAAGTAAAGGACTTTCTATCATTTCAAGTAAGCAAGTACAAACCACCAAAGGGTTTTAAACAATGGAATGCCATGTATTGATTTATATACACTACAAAAATAACTTGGGCAGTGGTGAGCAGAATGGACAGAGAGAGAATCAATAAAGGAGGCAGAGAATTCAGTTAAGAAGCAAGTATATTGGTCCAAGACACACATTGTGAGGGCTAGAGTTACAGCACTGTCAATACATACAGACAAAAGACAACAGACTCCAAGGAGATTCAAGAAAAAGAGGCCAGAGAATCTGGAGAAAGATTCTGTATGGGAAGCAATGGGATGGGGGAGGGGAAATAAGGAAGTCTCAGGTAGCTACCTTGAGGGAGATGGGGGGGGCTTGCCATTAATCAGACTGGGAGCCCCTTGCAAAGGCAGGTCTTTATCATTTAAAAAAGGAGTTCACATTTGGCCAGGTGAGCCTGAATCTTAGAAGACAGACATATATTTGGGAAACTTAATAGACTGGAGATATTTAAAGCTATTGAAACAAATGGGACTCACTCGAGAACCCTATGAAGAATAGTAAAAGCAAAAAGCAAACAAAAGATCATTGTTTTCCAAACTTCAGCTATTCAAGACCTTCCTTCAGATTTTTTCCCATGTTAGTGTATCACCTGTACTAATGTGTAATACTTTTCTTTGAACTGGCAGATCTAAACATTCTATCTCTAGTATTTAAAAAACCTAGTATTACAATAATACTGGAATAAGTGGAAAATTACCTTTAAGATACATTTTAAGGATGGGTCAAGGTAAGTTCATTAATTGTAACAAATGGACCACTCAGGTAGGGAAAATTGATAGTGGGGAGGCTATCCCCCCAAGTGCATGTGGGGGAGCAGGAGGTATAAGGAAAATCTCTTTACCTTCCTCTCCATGTTGCTATAAATCTGAAACTGATCTAAAAAATTAAGTCTTTAAAATAAATACAATTTTAAACGTTTATATTTAACCCAGTATTACCTAGGATACTTCAGCATGTACTTCAGGTCCAGAAAGCTATTCTTTCTTTGTGAAAAGAATTTTTTCCTACCAAGACTGGGAAGACAAACTTACCATCTCAAATAGCACCAACTAAAAGTAACTTAAAAGGAGATAGAAATGAATTTTCGCTGTGTGATAGGTTGTTATTTAATGCCCTGTGAGTGACCTAAAGTCATCTCATGTGCCACCTTTGGAACACGGCCCACAATTTTGGAAAATTCTGCTTTATAGCAAAGATGAAGGAAGTGGTCCAGACACACGTTCCCAGGTGAACTACTGTAAAGGAGAATGGAGTCAGTGGACACAGAATTAACAGTGCCACATTACACAGAGTATCAAATAGTATAGAAAGGTCACTTTTGGGCTTTACACATGCACATTCAGGATGGTCGTACAGAGTAGAGATTATCAGAGGAAAATCACTTGTTCCTGAGTTATAGCTAAGGAATAGAGTGAGCTTGAAGATCTTAACAGTTGTTACTGCCCATCAGGTGACTAATTTGAGCCTGGACCTAGCACTTGCTTTTCTCTGACATTACATCCCCTGTTTCCTGTCCCCCACCCCAAGCCCACCATCCTCTTGCTGTGCCTAATGCTCTAGTAAAGGAATGCACCACATGTGTGTTGGGTCAGATCCCACACCTCTGGGGACCATTTGCAATTGACCACATTCTCCCAATCACCAGAGCATCTCCTCCCATAAAAGGCTGCATTGCCCAGGCCAGCCCCCCGTCATAAGAAGCCAGAAGCAAGATAGGCAGTGATGTGGCAGTCAATGAAAAATCGTGGGGGAGACACACACACACATATACGCACTTTAACTTACTATGACTCCACACAGCTCTGCTTACTTTCAGATGAAAACTGAAAGTTTTTCAGCATCTGAAAGATGCAGACTCTATTAGGGTTTTATTCATTAGCATAAAAAGCCTTAGTGGCCTTTACTATTCCAAAGGTGATTGATCATCTTCCATCCCATCAGTTTTGCACACCCGACTCCTTTTAATATGGAGTCAAAAATTATTCTAATACATGTTCATCAAAACATTTGGCAAAAGAAAAAATGAGCAAATCTGAAGGACTTTGTTTGCATTTCTTTTTTCACTAATCTCTTACAAAATGATATCTTTCTACTTTTCTTTATTGCCAAATCCCTTAGACCGTATGTGTCACCTAAATTAAATGTCCTAAATACACAGTTTCCTTTCAATTGTACTTATGAAACTAGTTTAGGCAAAGACTTGTATAGAATCTGAAAGGAGTTTTAACTTCTTAGACTCAACAGTTTTCATCCAAAATAGGCTTTAGTATTTTTAAGCCTCACTCTCGCTGAAAACATACTCATGTTAATGATATAAAATAGATGATAAACAGATGTGAACAGAACTAGAATTTTGCAAAAACATTTCATCTTCCAAATGTCCAAACTCAATTTAAAACTTAAACACAAAATTTAGACAACTATTTTCATAAAGACTTGAGCACTGTACATAATCAAGAAATAAGAAATTTTGTTTTACCAAACTACAATAAAAGTACCCAAGCACAGGAAACATTTGCACTGAAATGAAATGCAATGCTCATTCCACCGCAGAGCAGAATTTCTAAAAAGTTGTAGAACATATATTGGCCTTTTTCTAATCTACCAAATGAAAACCAACAAGCACAAAGTATATTTGCAAGTAATAAAAGAACTACAAGAATATAGAAAGCACCACAATCCTGACAGGCAGAGATGTTGTGGGGGGTGGGGGTTGGAAGGAGGAAGGGCAGGCTTTAAGCTGTGACTTTGCCATTTGTGCATGTATCCCTACATGTGTATTCCTGCACTGTCTTCCTTTCTCACTGCTGCCTCTTGCCACAGCCCCTTATAGGTTGGAGGGGGGGACGCAGTTGTACCATCTTTTCCCTATCATTTTTTTTTTAATTTTTTTAACGTTTTATTTATTTATTTTTGAGACAGAGAGAGACAGAGCATGAACGGGGAGGGGCAGAGAGAGAGGGAGACACAGAATCGGAAGCAGGCTCCAGGCTCCGAGCCATCAGCCCAGAGCCCAATGCGGGGCTCGAATCCACGGACCGCGAGATCGTGACCTGAGCTGAAGTCGGACGCCCAACCGACTGAGCCACCCAGGCGCCCCTTCCCTATCATTTTTATGTCACCTGCATCCGGCCCAGTATCTAGCATGGATAGGATGCTCAGTTACCGTCTGTTGCAGGATTACCATAGCTTTTTACATGATGGGGAAAAAAATTCCATTACTTCTAGCATTAAAAGAAAGATTATCATGGTCTGATAAATCATTCTTAGGCTGCAACTGAAAAGCTCTTTCAAGAGAGTACAGGACATTCGCTGCTGGTTTTGTTTGTTTTGTTTTGTTTTTCCCTAAATGGGGGCCTTAGTTGGGTTTCAGAAGCAGATTCAGAAAAGGAGATCTGCATGCAGAAAGTCATTTGGGAAGTGTTAATTGTGATGGAGTAAGGGCAGCAGGATTGGGTAGAGGAAGAAGAGGCCTTGGCTGATCCCATACAGAACTCAGGAGTGGGGAATGGTCCTTTAGAGGTGCCAAGGATTGAAGCAAAGGACCCTTGTACCCCAGCCCAATCGCTGGATCTGGGTTCCTCGAGGAAAGAAGGGGAGTGAGAAAAATCTTGGTGGAAGCAGCTCCCTTCTCAAGAGAAATCAAGCTGTGAACCACTAGCAGCCCAAAACTCTGCTCATGAGTACAGGACTCTGAAGAGAGATCTGGGTGATGTTCCACAGCACCCAACACAACAGCCAAGATCATCAAGTGGAGAGACTCAGAGACCCCACGAGAAGCGATCTTTCTCATAGGCTAGCTATATAAAAAGGCATTGACAGGATCCAAGCCTACATCATCTGGTTTCTACATGGCAGCTCTCAGTTTGTCACAGTCTGTCACTTCAGTCACTTAAAATTACTGCAGACAGGGAAAATTGCCCTCCCATTGAACTATGGGAAATCACAATTGCTAACAATCTTTGAGTCCAAACTGTGAGACTTCTTACAACATGCACAGCCTGAAGCTGAATGGTCCACTCAGTTAGGAAGACTAGCAGGAATGATTAAAAAGCATCCATTCAGAAAGCATTCCCGGACTCATCACCATCTGGTCAGATCTGATTATTACACAGTCAAGGAAACTCCTGCAGGAGACACCACAGGGAGAATTCTTCTGAGGCTGCCATTCAGCATTTGTAACAGCAGTGCGGAAGAAGTGTGATGTACGACAGGCACCCTGTGCCAGGTCCCCTCACATCTGATCCGCTCTAGCTACTCTCCTTCCATCAAGTCCAGAGAGATAGGAAGGTGCATGATAAAAGGAGCCAAGATGCATAGTTTAAAAAAAAAGGAAGAAATGTTTTCTAAGTTCTGGAATGCAGAGCTCCACGCCAACTTCCGTCCACACTGGTCACCAGCCTCCTCTCTCCAGCTAGGAACGCCAATGCCATTTTTCAAACATCCCAGATGCTTCCCTGCACGCAAGATTTCCTAACCAATTTTTCAAATTAAGCACAACCCTGAAATTTGGCTGTTCTCTCAGTCTGCTTTGAAAGAATGTCAGCAGTTTTGATATCTGCCACATTTTATTCACTGTAGGTTCAGGATCCCCACAGAACAAAAGCTACAAATAAAAGAGAAAGAGAATTAGGAAGGAGAAAGCCTGCTTTGGCAGGGTGCAAACTCTACTGAACTCACAATGGAGGGAGAGAAGACCTGCTGGGCCGAGATTCTTAGTTAGAGAAAAGGAGGATCAACAAATCTCGCCAAGAAATCCCAAACGCAACTCAGAAAAGCTTTCAAAACTCAACCTTCTTTACAGATAATAAGCAGAAGGTATCAATTACATTTACATTAATGAGACTGAGCATTAAGAGCTGAGTAAATCAAAAAGCCTTCCTGGGCTTATTCAATCTTGAGAGATTTTACCCAAGACATTTAGCAAACTACAAACAAGATGATATGTGAAATCGGCTAATTTGACAATTCTTAAGCATTCATTTGTAGTCATCAGTAGCACTCAGGTAATCTCCCTACTCAAAATTTTGCAATGGGACCTATGGGCCAGTAGATGAGGAAATGTCTGGGCATTTGTTGGATCTTTCTTCCAAAGCTTGGAGGCTGACTGAGAAACTTCTCAAGTTTAACTACAGCACGCTGGCTGCAATACAGCCATCATCATCACAGCTGGCAATGCTCAGAGCTTTTAGATCAAATCCTGTTTACCTGATATGTAATCTGTTTAACACATTTCCTTCATTATGTTATCATGTTAAGAGTTTTTACTCTACAGATCGAGTGTATCTTGCATGTGACAGCCATGATTTAAACCAGCAGTTCTCAATCAGGGGTGATTTTGACATTTGGCAATGTCTGGAGATAATGCTGGCTGTCACAACTGTGGGGGAGGAGAATGTGTTAATGGCATCTAGTGGGTGAAGGCCAGGGACACAACTAACTATCCTACAATGCACAGGACAGGTCCCCACCACCACCACCAAACATACAATGAAATATCAATAGTGTCAAGGTCGAGGAACTCTGATTTAGACCTTGCTCTGGTTGAGAATGTAGAAGCGCTGTGGAAGAAAATGCTGGAAAACAGCTCAGCTTTGTGCAAAATACATATATGAAGGACAACAGAGCTTTTTTTCACTTGAAATCTACTAACCAGATATATTTTAGGATCTTTCACTATATAGAGTCTACATATTCTATAACACAGAAATATAAGCTATTAAAATGCCTGTGTTTCTACCTTTTCTGATCCCTGCCCAGGGATCTTGCTGTTCAAGAATTAGAACACCATTTCACTATTTTATAGGAACCCTGAACTCTCTTCCCCAGTTTAATGACTGGTTCACATTTGCTGCTTTGCCTTGTTTTATTGCTTTGTGCTTCAAACCAAAGGGCAGAGATGACTTTTCACTATTCAAAAGAGGGAAACTCGTCTCAAATCCAAGACTAATAGGAATCATAATGCATGGTATTCACCCACCCTTTCTTACTTTGGAGCTCCTTCATTATGATGTTGGCTGCTTTCATCTTAACCCAGGTTATCTCTTCTTAGATATTTCCCCCTATCTTTCCACATGCACAAATTCTTAACGACAAACAGATGAAGTAAGTGTTTGAGAAAGACCGACGCTCTTGGTCATTTCCTTTCTTCTTTCGCTATTGTCTGCCAGTCAGATCGACCTTTTACGTATTCTTTCCCTCACTTCCTTTATGTAGTCAGCTGTCAGGGTCTGTATATTTTCACTCTGAACCATCTCTTCCACTCCATTTATAACATCACATGCCATCTCTCAGACTCCCAGATCCCCTTATCTGATGTTCTGCTGAACCTGAGGCATTCCCTTTCCTCCCTAACACCATCCCAACTGCATTTTTATATAATACTCATTTTCATTAAACTTCATTCATTTTAACCTACCTGTGTTCTAGTTGTTGAAGACTTAAGGAGGTGTGGCAATATAGTGCATTGGACAGGTTCCCCCAGAAATTCTGGTCTACCCCGAAACTCGGAATAAGACCTATTTGGAAATAGGATCTTTACAGATGTCATTAGTTGACATCATACTGTATTAGGGTGAGGTCTAAATCCAGTGACTTTTGTCCTTTTAAGATGAGAGGGCACACAGAGACACAGGGAGAGGCAGTGTGAAAATGGGGCCAGAGATTAGAATCACGCCTCACAATCCAGGAATCTAAAACATTGCCAGCATCCACCAGAAGCTAGGAGAAAGGCAAGGAAAAATTTTTCCCTCAGAGCCTCCAGAAGGAGTCAATCTTGCCAATATCTAGACCTTGGACCTCTAGCATCCTGAACTATGAGAGAATAAATTTTTGTAGTTAAGTCACCCAGCTTATGGTAATTTGTTATGTCAGCCCTAGGAAACTAATACAGATGGCCATGAGAATATGCCCTACACCTCTCCATCTACGGGTAGTATAAAGCTCCCAGCTACTTCATTCTGATATCCACAGGGGCATTTGCCCCAAGGCCACCTTTCTCATGGGCTCCTCCAAGCCAGTGACCTACTGCAGCAGATGTGCAAAATAGACCAATTCCTGGGAGACACACAGTCCTTTGATGAGCCACGTTGTCTCAATGACTCTTTGACAACCCTACCACATGTCTTTAGACTGACCAGTCCGGGACGCTGACACCAAACCTTCTTTCCTTCTCTTGGAATAGTCTTGTCTCCTGGTCTCATGGCTCTCCAACCTTCCCCAGCTCCCTTCCCATTTTTTTTTCCTCATTAGAGTTTCCCTAATAAAATCTACACTCATTTAACTGTACCTTGGTGTCTACGCCTTGCCAAACTCAACATAACCCAGAAGGGAATTACAAAACCCAATTTCTATTTTAAACAGATTTCTTTGCCTGGTTTGTGGAGAATGGACTCAAATTTAACAAAATTGCGAGAGCAAAGACCAAATAGGAAGCTCATATAATAGCTAGAAGAGCAAGGCTTGTGGCTTGCAGTAGGCCAGTGGTAGCAGTGGCTATAGTGGTCAGATTCCAGATATACTTTGGCAACAAAAGATAATGAATCCTGGTGATGGATTTATGTGAGGGTATGGGGAAATTGGCATCGAGATTGATTTCTTAATTTCTACCAAGAAGGAACACTAGGATATTGGTGGCATTCACTGAGAGGCAGAAGACTAGAAGAAAAGTAAATCCACAACTAAAAGATTAAAAGTTCAGTTTCATATATATGTAAAGATCAAAATTACTTGGAATTATCTAAACAAAGATTTCTCAGACAGGTATAAAGGTATGAAGCTAAAATTTCTCTATGAATTCAGGAAATATCAGAATATAGTGTAGAAAGCTGAGGAAGTAGTTAGAATCACCTGGAGAAAAAAAGATAGCATGAACAGCAAAAGGGTAGTCCTGAGGCCTTCCAAAATATACAAGTCAAGAACACAAGAAGAAACAGATGATGAATGCTAAGAAGGAATAATTACAGAGGTAGGCGGAAAAGTGTGAACATGGTATCCATAAGCCAAAAGAAAAGAGAATTTGGAGGATGAGTGGAAGGTCAACTGGCCAAAAGCTGCTATGAGTACAAGCAAGAGGATTTCAAATCATCTGCTGGGTTTGGAGACTGAGTCTTGGGTCATCTGCCATATTGGTGCAGTGGTCTAAAGAGAAAAGAAGACTTCAGGCTCAGTTGACACCAAGCTGGGAAACGTTTTTGCCCCAAACACATAGCACAGATAGCAGAAGCATGGTTTTTCATATTAAGATGATACAGCCAAGGAGATTTCCATTTCATGTGGTATTTTTGAATGTATACTTAAGCACTTTCCCAACACTGCCTTAATAGTTTTTAAAAAATTAATTGTAACTGTGACAAAAAACAAGACACATTTTTGTGTAGACTAGACAATCAACAGAAACATAGAACAGTAATGAGGGCAATACATACATTGGCTCAGAAATGAAAAGAAAAAAAGCATAGCAGAGGCACCAACACCCTTTCTGTCAGGCATCAAGTTCTGATCCCTTGGCATTGAGGGATACTTAACTCCCAAGAAACCAAGGCAACTTATTTAGTTGACATTCATTGGAATGACCATATCCACTTCTTAAATATTGAAATATTTCTGTACTACTTAGTAAATAGCCTGTATTCCAACCCCCTCCCACAAGGTGTTGTTTTAAACAAATCATTTAAGAATAATGTTACATGTACAAATTATTGAGTCATCATATTCTTAGCTATTTAACTCTTTCTCATTTTACTACTTTCTGTAGTAAATACATTCCTGCTATAACCTAACTCTCCATGTCCTTTCCAAAAATCACCAGCACAATCTCACCAACTTTATTAGAAATGACATCATTCATTATGTTTAGGTCACTGGGGACCTTTGCCCATAATCTCAGTCTCTACTGCCATTTCACTTGGAAACTTGTGGTCCTTCCTTAAGAAAAAGTGGTACCCCAATGTTTATAGCAGCACTCTCAACAATAGCCAAATTATGGAAAGAGCCTAAATGTCCATCAACTGATGAATGGATAAAGAAATTGTGGTTTATATACACAATGGAATACTATGTGGCAATGAGAAAGAATGAAATATGGCCTTTTGTAGCAATGTGGATGGAACTGGAGAGTGTGATGCTAAGTGAAATAACCCATACAGAGCAAGACAGATACCATATGGTTTCACTCTTATGTGGATCCTGAGAAACTTAACAGAAACCCATGGGGGAGGGGAAGGAAAAAAAAAAAAAAAAAAGAGGTTAGAGTGGGAGAGAGCCAAAGCATAAGAGACTGTTAAAAACTGAGAACAAACTGAGGGTTGATGGGGGGTGGGAGGGTGGGGAGGGTGGGTGATGGGTATTAAGGGGGGCACCTTTTGGGATGAGCACTGGGTGTTGTATGGAAACCAATTTGACAATAAATTTCATATATTAAAAAAAAAAGAAAAAGAAAAAGTGGTCATTACAAATACTTAGACCTCAGAAATAAAGACTACCTACGTACTTTACCCTAAAGAAGTAATATTCAGGTATAAAGTCAATGAAAACTTTAAAAGAGTGATATTCAAACTGCAAACACCCAATATAATAAAGTTACTCTTTAAAGCAAAGGGACTAAAAATAAAATATAACAAAGTTTGTATGGGACATTACCCTGAATTTTTCACTGAATAAAAAAATTATTTCTTAAGTATGGCATATTTTTCATCTATGTGAGATCTATAAGCACATGCCTCCAAGTCATTATTGATACAGAAGTCTATATGGTCAGACACTAGGACTAAAGCACAGATTATTTTGTGAGTGCTCTGCCCAAATGAAACCAGAGCAACGAAACATTAAAGCAGAATCACTGTGAACTCTACTTGGAATCCCTCATATACCAATGATCCTGGGGAGGTTTGGGGATCCATACAAAGGCACTCCCTGTCCCACAACAAGAGCGCTAGGTATTTTTGTTTGTAGTAATGAAGTATCCATAAATATACCTCATGTTGCACGAATACTCCAGCTACCTGGATAAAGAGCATGCATGCCAAAGAGGGGAAAAAAATCAAACAGAATGCATTTCGATATTAATAACTCTGTCTTAATAGCAATACCAAGGGCCATGTAGCTTTCTGGCCAGGGTTTAAGATATCAGTGGAGGCCATCTACACCAGGCAGAAAAATAAATCTTTAGAATATTCAAAATATCCATGTCCTGTTTGAAGAATACACAGGGGGAGAGACAAAAGTTTCCCCTGACTTTCAGGTGCACTTGGGCTGCCAGCAAGTCCGAGTAATCAGTGGCCAGACCCCACACATGCTCTGCTCTCTGTTCACTGGGCAGGCATTTGTTAAGGTGTAAATTATTTATGGTGGTCTCCAAATGCTCTGAAAAGTTACTTCATTTTCTTAAAAATAACAGAAAAAAATGATGAGACAAGTATTAGATGAAATAGGAGCTTAGTAAAGGTATATTCCAAGAATTAAAGGTTGCCTTGATTGGAAAACACACACACGTGCATAAATCTTGCCAATACCAAATGAAACATCTGATTCTAATTATTCAATTCTCACTTTCTTGTCACTTTAGACTCTAAGGACATGAATAACAATGTTTAAATGTAAGCATTGAAAATAGACAATGGCTTAAGGCCTCATCATTTTAACATATCTTCACTGAGTGATAACAGATACCCCAAAAATGCATAATTAATTACTTTGTAGTTACTCCATCTCTTAAAGATGCTCAAGAATACTAAAAACTTAAGAACAAAAATGCAGCACTTTTAACTCTTCACTGAAACTCAATTGTAAGGTAACAGTACAGTGACACTGACTTTTTTATTTTTTCGTTCTGTTTTATAGGTGTAAGAAAGGGGGGGGGAGGAAACCAATTATCTGTGTTAACCAGCAAATTCGTGGTCAGAATGCTGTCCACAGCAAGTGACAAAATACTTGATCATGTGAAGCTTAAGTAATAAAGTTATCCCATTTCTTCATTTAACAAGAAGTTTCAAGTAGCAGTTCAAGGATTGGTTCAATAGCACAAATATGTCAAATCACTGGGTCCCAGAGACTAACTTGCTTACTCTTTTCTTCATAGCCTCAGGGTGCTGGCTGCCAGCTCCAAGCAGTATATCCCATGGAAAGTTGATGTGTGAGTAGATGGGCTCCCTAAAGGAGCCTGAGCCAAGGAATGGGCTTCAGTTGATGGCATCCAAAACACAAGAGGCAGAAAAATCCCCTTCCCACAGCTAGCTCGAAAACTCTCTCTCTTATCTGGGAGAAAAAGCAAGTTCCTTAAATCCTCCCCCCAGCAGATTCTCCATGAATTCTCATTGGTTAGAAGTAAACCACATGTTCACACTTAGGCCAATCAATGTCTAAGGGAACCAGATTACCACATTGAATTAGACAAAACAGCTTCATCTGGGGCTGGTTTAGTTGCAGCCTGAATAGAATCAGGATATTGTTAACAAAGAAGCAGAATGTTGGTAGGCAACAAACAGCATCTGTCACAACCATACTTTGCATATACTAGAGGTCAAAACATTTGGCTCAACTGGACATTTCAAGAAAAGTAATTTCTCTTTTTTCCCCAAAGTGATGTAGAGTTTCAACTTTACAATCCAGCCCCCTGGTTGCCCTCCATGCTGGCATAATAAAGCACCAGGAGATAGATGCCTGTGGGCTTCCACGGTGTTTAGATCCCCAGTGACATGAGACTCCATAGATTCAAGTCAGCATGCTGAGCTCCCCTACCTGGGATTAAGCAATTACTGCAGACTTTAGGACACAGAGTCACAGTGAAAAATACAGCTAACCAGAAAAAATGCATATTACTACTTCTATTTCTGAGCAGTTTTCCAGCTTAAGTACAACCCGTGGCTATAATCTGATCAAGAAGTATCAGAGCTAAGGCTAGCTGCGGCAAAGAATATCCGTGCTGACAAGTTAAACACTGATTGTTCCCCCAAAATGGAATGGCCAGTTTAGATTATATCAAAGAACTAATAAACATCATTCTCTAGAACTCGAAACTGAACCAGATATAACTCAGCTTGAGATTTTAACAATTTACTCTACCCTTTGTTACTGATTTTTTTATTTCAACTTGACTTGAATACTCTGCTATAAACCCTATTATGAGAACACAGTGGTATTCTATCCAGTCGGCCCTGCAGTTGTAAATCGGAAATTCTAAGCACAAGTCTGATCTTTCTGTACTGTGAACTAATGCACTCATAGACATTGACCTAGGGCCAACCATTTCAGGTGCCTAAAATAAGAGATAAATGAAAAAGTTCTTCACATCCTATTACGGACACAGATGTGAACAATTATAAGGTGATGCGCAAGAAAGAAAGAATCTGGAAAAGGAGTATAACACACAATACTATGTACTCAAGATGGGCTTTGGAGGCAGACAGAAGGTGGTTCAGATCCAGCCTGGGCCACTTATATGCTATATGACAGTGCATGCATTGTTTTCTCTCTAAAACTCAGGAAAATGTAATATTACCCCGTACCAGGAAGGTTTTAAGAATTCAATGAGATGACAAATAAGTGCTTGGCACCATGCCCCACAGAGAGGGGAAGCTAAACATTTGTCCTTTTTCCTCTTGCTCCTCTCCCTTCTCCAGGCAGAGAGCAGGGAAGACTGTTCCAAAGGGTAAAGCTCCAGCTTTAGGCACAGTGGACCAGGGCTCAATTGCCCTGCCTAAAAGTGTTTAAGCAAATTTGAACTGAGGTCAGAAGGAAGAGTTGGGAGTTAGGCCCTGCCTGTTAGCTTCTTTCCTACTGCAGCCAAATTCACACAGGCATCACCCTAGCTGGGGCCCTATTTACCTCCAGCCACGCTCCACGAATCAGGAATTAAAAATGTCTTCATTGGGGCTCCTGCGTGGCTCAGTCGGTTAAGCATCTGACTTTGGCTCAGGTCATGATTTCATGACTCCTGTGTTCGAGCTCTACATCAGGCTGTCTTCTGTTAGCACAGAGCCTGCTTTGGGTCTTCTGTCCCGGTGTCTCTCTGCCTCTCCCCCAAGCTTGCTCGCGTGCGCACTCTCTCTCTAAATAAATAAATAAACATTTTTTTTAGTGTTTTTTCCTCCATTTTCTCAGGTCCCATTCTCTTGTGCAAAACATATAATCTGGCACTCATTCTCGACACGGGATGGGAATTATTCTCAGGTTGTTTGGATTTTTTAAAAAGAAACTACGTGGTCATGTAATTTACATAAAATACAGTGTACTCATTTAAAGTGCACGGTACAGTGAAAATGCTATTAAATATGTAACTACATACACATCTAACTACAGACTATGGAACGTTAACATCACCCCCCCAAAATTCCCTCATGTCCCTACCAACCCTTAAAGTGAGCACCCTAGGGAACTACTGATGTGACTTCTATCCCTAGAGATTAATTTTACCTCTTCTAGACTATCATATAAAAGGAATTCATACCGCAGGCATTGCTGTATGACTGACTTCTTTAACTTAGCATAATGTTTTTGTGAACCATTTGTTATCTATTATCAATATTTCACTTAATGTTATTGCTGAGTAGTTTTTTTTATTATATGGATGTACATGATGAGGGACATTTGGTTTGATTTCCTGTTTTGGAGTTTATGAATAAAACTGCTCTCCACATTCTTATTCACAATTATATGGACATATATTTTAATTTTGCTTTCATCAAAACCTAAGAGTGAAATTTATGGATCATATGACAAATGTATGTTTACACTTTTAAAAACTGCTTAAATGGCTTTTTAAAGTTGTACCATTTAATATCCCCACAGACAATGTATGAAAGTACCAGTTGCTTCACATCCTGATCAACACTTAATATTATCGTATTTTTTATTTCAGCCATTCTTCTAGGTATCTTCCAGTATCTCATTATGATTTTTATTTGCATTTCCATGATAATTAAAGACATTGAGCATCCTTTCAAGTACATATTGACCCCTCGTATTTTGTTTTAGTAATATTCTGTTCAACCTCTTTGCTCACTTTATATAAAACTGAAGAATCAGCTTGTTAATTTCTGCCAGAAAGTCTGCCAGAATTTTCACTGAAATTGCATTAAATCTATAGATCAATGTGGGGAAAGATGCCACCCTAATGGGGTTTTCAATCTAAGAATATGGTGTATCTCTCCATTTATTTAGGTCTTTTTTAATTTTTCCCAGCAGCTTTTCGTAGGTTTGGATATAGGACTTGCATATCTGCTACTGAATTTATCCTTAATTGTGATTATAAATGGTTTTCTAAATTTTACTTTCCAATTGTTTATTATCAGTATGTGCAACTGCAATTGAATTTTGTATGATTGTGGTGGGTTGAAAAATTTTCCCCAAAATTTGTCTCCACTCAGAACTTCAGACTGTGACCTTACATGGATGTAAGATCTTTGCTGATATAATTCAGTAAGGGTCTGAAGATAGAAACATCTTGGATTTATCTGGGTAAATACAATGACTGGTACCCTTATAAGAAGAGGAAAGGACTCAGAGAGACACACATAGAAAAGTCCACATGAAGTTGGAGGCAGAGGCTTGAGCTACACCTGGGGCCACCAGTCACTGGAAGAGGCAAGGAAAGATTCTTTGCTCAAGCCATCAGGGCAGGTTGTTCAATATATACTTTTCTAGCTGTTGATGTGGACAAGTCTCATATGACCCCTTGTATATTTTGCCTCTCATTTATTTTGGCATGTGCACTGATGATAAATCTATTGCTTCTTCGCTCCAAGTCCATAATTTTTTTTTTGTCCTGCATTTTTAGAGTAAAGCAAAACCCCATAAACACCCCTGGTTTGTTAGCTAGCACAGTGTCAGGCTTTGCTAGTGGAGAGGGTTAGAGGGACACTGGAAGAAATAGCACAGAAAAGGGCTTCTTTTCCCAGTTCTGGAGTGATTTTTTCCCCTCCCTCTGGGATGGCAGCTGGTGGCATGCAAGGTTCCCAGAGATGCTCACTTTCCAGCCAGTTTCTGTGACCCTCCAGAGGGCAGCTGTCTGCAGACAAGCTTCATCCCTCAGGGCCTAAAAGAATTTCTCCACCATCTATAATCCATAGCCACACCCTGTCCCATGAGATCGGAATCTATGGTTGTAGGAGGAAATGTCTTGCAAATTTTTTGTTCCTTCCTTGGCTATGCTCCTCAGTCCCATAGTAGCAACTCCCATATTCCTAAGGATCCTTTTCTACTCATTTTAGTCATTAACCACTTTTACAAATTAATGTTTTTTGTATTAAATATTCCTGCTTAATGGAGTGACATCTTTAAAGTACTTAAGGAAAAAAACTGTCAGCATAAAATTGTATATGCAGTGAATATAGCTTATAAAGTAAAAGAGAATTAAAGACTGCAAATAAACAAAAACAGAATCTGTTACTAGCAGACCTGCATTATAAGAAAGATTAAAGAAAATTCTTCACATGAAGATAATAATACCAGAAAGAAACTTCAATCTACGCAGGGAAGTAAAAAATACCAAAAGTGGCATAAACAAAGTTAATAAAAAACTTGTTTCAAATACTTTTCAAAGTCCATTGATTGTCTGAAGCAAAAATAGTAGCAGCATTTTGTGGGATCATAACTTAGGTAAAAGTATAATGTGTAGCAAAACTCGTATGAAAGATGGGAAGGAAGACTGGGGACACATTGTTGGAAGATTCCTACATTGTACAGTAAGTGGTATAGCATTATTTGAAGGCAGACTGTAATTAATTTTAAAAACAATCTCTATGACAAACCTTACATCCAGAGAAATGAAAACTTCTGCTCACACCAAAGAATGCCCACAAATACTTTTTGTGATTTTGTTCATAATCATCAAAATATAGAAGCAACCCAAAATCCCCCTCACCTGCAGAATGGATAAACAAACTGGCTATCCATACCATGGGATAGTATTCAACAATAAAGAGAAACAAACACCTGATATATGCAACGAAATGAATGACTCTCAAATGCATTATGCTAACTGAAGGGGCCAGTCTCAAAAGATTATATACTGTGATACCATTTCCATAACATTCTAGAAAAGGCAAAATTATGGGGACAGAAAGCAGATCAGTGGTTGCCAGGGCTCAGGGTGAGAAGAGGGATTGACCACAATGAGGGTTGGGGAATTTTTTTTAAGATGATAGAACTGTTGTATGTATTGATTGTGGGGTAGTTACATGCCTGAATGCATTCATCAAAACTCATAGAACTGCATACTAAGAGTAGTCTATCTTACTGCATGTAAATTATATCTTAATTTAAAATAAAATGAAAAAAATTGTCAGTTTCCCCATTCAAATTACTGGTGTCACATCTATCCCTGACTGGAACTTGACTGTGTACCAGAAAGTTTATTTTATTGTAGTTTATTAAGAATATTTTTTATAATATAAGAATTTAACTATAGCCACTTAAAATATATTAAGATTAAGTTGCTCTGGCCATTGTTTATGAAGTAGATGGTAGGCTTCTACTGCACAACTATTTGTTTGTTAGAGAATCCCAAGGTACCGCCTAGAGAAAAACTTGGGCTGGCATAATTTCATCCCAGCCAACATCCCCAGAATGGTGTGTGGCCTTCTCTTCAGGAATGCACCCTAGGTAAGTGTCTCATTTTTTGCAGTAAGATCTCTACCTTGCCCCCAGTATGCTAAAGTGCTAGAGCATGTGTCCATGCACAGGAGCAGCAATGCCAAAGAACATCATGCCAGTTGCTATCTAGGCCACAATGCCAAATTCACTGCTGCTCAAAACCTAGCAAAAGTTTCAGTGGAAAACAAGAATTATGGAAGACTGCTCTAAGCATGTGCCATCTAATCTCTCCTCTGGATTCTTTAAAATTTGTCCCTGAGTTAAATTAGACCATTCAAGAGAGCAGTCTACCTACACAACATCATGGTGGCCTCTATGAATTGATGTGATTGAATTACCATTAAGGACCTAGATTGAAGAAGGTTATAAGAAAGAGCTCAATGAAGCTCTTTGTTTTTATCAAGGACATTGTTCACTTTGGTGCACAGTGCCTATATCTGTCCTTAGTATAACATATGGTTGTGTTTCTCTTGGTCAACATTGTGACACAGAAACTAAGACTGGTCCTACTGCCTATTTATTCACTCACTGCTAGAAATCTTAAAGATGAGTCTAGCTTAGTATTGGTAATAGTGCATTCCATGAACTAACCTACCTGTAGTTACTTTAGTTCCCTTCTTTTATTTTTGCTAGGACTCATTTTTCTTACTCTTGTTAATTCAGTTCATCCTGCTATTTTATATTATAGCTACCTAGCAAAAGATGAAATATAAATAAATTGAAAATTGCATACATGTATAGGGACTTGTGATCAGTTTCCCTGTGGGCTAAATAAAGCAAATGTGCCCTTTGGCCTCTGGCCCTGGCAAAATTCAATCTTCTGCATATAGAAAAGAGTGAAACAGCCAGCCATTTTAGGCCACACTTTTACCATCACTACAATTTTTGTCAAAATCATAGGTCTCAAAAAGTAAAAAGAAAGATTACCTTTAATGACACTTTCTTTTTATGATGGTTCAGATTATTTGTTCTTATTCTGGTTTACCTGCAATGAAAGATACACCACAATTTTTAATCTAGAAAATTACTTGATGATACTGTCACTGTAATAAAATCCAAGCTATAAGACTAAGAGAAAAATAGGACTTGGCAAGTAGAGCACAGCATTTGCTTGACCTGCCTACTACATACAAGAATACACAACACATAACCTAACACCAGTACCATTACATTTTTTTTTTTTACATCTCGGCATAAATTTGCTGTTGCAAGACTGGGGTGATAGTACTATTTATAAATTTATTTTGGAAAATCTGGATTCTAATCCTGACTCTTCTGGGTTCCCTGAGTAGGTCACAACTCTTAGGACCTCAGTTCTCAGCCATGCCAGCAAATGATAGTGACCCTGAATATAAATAAGAGTCCTTTAGCTAATAACATCCATAAATCAATAAATAATTATTGGACACCTGCCATGCTTCTAGTAGGCACTGACATTCATATGTCTGTTTATGAGATGTCAAAATTTCTACAAAACATTGTGTTAGATCTCAAATTTAAAGGCACACTATAGATAAATCTCAAAGTTCCAACTATACTATTATTGAAACACAGTATCTAACAAATTACTGCAACAAACACCACAAATTGTACACTAACTCCCAATTGTGTTTATTTCAATGATTCACCCTGTACAGGGCTTTCCAACTCCAAAACTCTACCTTTCTTCTCCCAATACACTCCCTGTGAGTTTCCTCCTCTGTGTTCTTTTCCCATTCTTCAGGAAATAAGGGTAGACTCTCAATGTTTAGATTAACACTTCTTTCCACCTGTGAAGTGATCCATATCTTAAAGAGGGTGCAATAAACACTAGTACTATCTTTTAGTCCATGTATACATGATCTTAGATTCAAGAACGTAGCACACACGAAGATTTCCCAAGGTGTGCTTTTTGAGAAAAAGAAGTATGTCTGTAGGGATGTGTCTGTGTGTGTGTGTGTGTGTGTGTGTGTGTGTGTGTGTGTGTGTAAAACAAAGAAAATCCAGGCATAAATTGTTGTTATAAAAATAAGTTGGCCTGTTATAAAAAAAAGGGGGGAAAGACTATTTGAAACAAATATAGTGAAGAGAAACTGATTCATATACTATTAAGACTAAAATGGAAAGAAAATGGAACAAGCATTTCATTTTCCACTCATCATTTTAGAGCTTGAAAAGATGAACAGGAAGCAAGGATTTGTCCAGAAATGCAACTATGTTTTCACAATTTTAGTAAGCCAAAATAGGATAAAATCCAACATCTGCAATTTGAGAAATGATTTTTATCATTTTAGTAAAGTCTATTTTAGCACATGAGCAGATACCTTTTTTATGCTTCCTGCAATGCATAACCTTATCCTGTCCTCTAAAGCTTTCATTTTCCCTAGAATGACCTGACAGCCAGCTGAAAGCTCAAGATGGGCCGCCTGACTGATTATACCCTGGGAATATTTATGTAACTTCTTGATGACAGCAAAATACTGAAAAGAGGATACAGGAGATAAAGTAATGGAAGTTGGCCTAACTTAAGCCTCATGTAATCCCTAGCATCTCCTAAATCACAAGGTAAGATTAGTCAGTGATAAAAATTCTTTAACAGTTGGCAGCTGTCTGAAAGCCTGCATTTTCCTTTTGAGTGGACTGTCAAATTTAGAGAATTTATGACCTGACCTATCAAAGATATTACCTTCAAGTCCTTGACCAATTTTATAAACATTACAGACAACTATTATTATGTGGGTTTTTTTTTTTTACTTTTATTGTTTTTTATCGGAGTTACATCCCAGCGATTCACACGGTGAATAGTTGAATGCTACACCAAATCACAGTGGCATCTGATCAGGCCAAAGCTCAAGAAATGGTTTTCCTCTTTACTTCTGACTTTTGAATGACTTCCATTGCAAATGTGAAAAGGAGTCTTTCTTCTTTCCTGTATGTATGTCAAAAATAAAGCATTCTCTGACCTCTTAAAAATCGTCTCAATTTTTACCTTTTAAGAAACAAGAAATCTTTCATCTTTTTTCTGGAGTCCAAGAAATAATGTTACATAAAGCTCCATGCAATATAACACAATTTTTAAAAAGCTTCATATGAACAAGGATGATTCACAGTGATAATCAGAGAACATAAAACACTAGATATTATGCAAATATATCATTATAATAAGATTCTTTAATATAACTTTGATCACTATTAGGATGCCTACATTATAACATTTATTTAACAGCTTCTATGTAGCCTGGTTCTTTCACTGCAATGTGATGTGGATATACTAGTTTTAAGTCAAAAGTGCATTCTACTGTGATGAATCTACCTGGGATTCTCTCCAGGAACCAAATAGTTTTATTTATTAGATTTCTTCCTCAGTGAAAGATACAGTGAGGGGGAACATTACTTTCTGTTAAATTTAAGAAGCATGTAATATAACAGATCAAATCTACAGTGGATAAAAGCATAGAAAAATTCTCTCCATTTCTTTTGCTAATGTGTCCACGACCTAGCAAAAATACTATGCTCCAGGCACAATGAAATGCACATGCTTGGGAGCACTACTAACATTTAAATATAACAATAAAGGCACAAAATGCCACCACAGCAAAACTGACACTTTGTAACCATGATCCTGTGACATTGGACTCTTAAGGTCAACCTTCAAAAAATACATGCACAGAAGTTATAGGTTCACCCAAAAGTCAACAATATAACTAAAAAAGAAAATCACAACCTACAGTTGGCTCCAGAGAGTGAGAATTAAATAGAAAATTCCCGCATATATTTTGAATTTTGTTCAGAATGGTCTGTTTTGGTTCAATAAGTGAGGGATGAAAAAAACAGTAAAAATCCAATTTGAGCCTTACAGTTACAAATCTTAAACGTTTTCTTAAAACCAACCATATTTTATTCAATGAAACCAAAATCCTAATAACAACCAAAACACCCATTTTTATAGTTTAATTTCAGATCTAATAAAAATTAAACTATAACAATATTGGCAATACAGAAATTTTTAATATTAATGATTAGGATGACTGCTGTATCAGGGTCCCAGCAATATATGTGTTGCAAATTAAGGGATTTATTATAGATATTAGACTTAATCAATGGTGGGAGGAGACACAAAGTATAAGTCCAGAAGGCAAAGGTTGGGGAATCAGCCCCAGAGGACAGGAAGGGGACCTGATGAAATCTATGGATGACTGTTAACTCTGCATCTGATGATGAACCCAAAGTGGCTATAGGTCAGTAGGGCCTATGGTGAGGAATAAACATTGGATATAAAAAGATGTAGAACAAGATGGACTGAAGTCTTCAAAGACAAAGCTAAATCAATGAACCCACTGGAATACTTACAACCTCTATCACACTGGTGACCTACAGATGAGGCTGGTACTTGTCACCATATGTGCCTGGTCTGAGACTCAGAAAACTAAAAGGGTGATCTGGAGAGGCTACAAGCACAGATGATGCTGTACTCCATCCAACAAGATGAGCCAGCAGATCAGCATCAAATTCCCTATTTGATGTTCTGCAGTACACATTAACCACTATGAGTACATCTTATGTCGATAGTAAAGCAATAGAAGATGAGGGAATGGAAGGAACTGAGATAAATAGATGATAGATAGATAGACAGACAGATAGATAGATAGATAGATAATGTATATGCAAACACATTCATATCAAAATAAGTAATAAATTATCATGACTATTACAGTTCTTATTTCTAATTGGTCATACAGTTGTAGCTGGTATGCATACCTTCCTTCTTCCACCACCCATTACACTTTCCCTTTGCCTTAGAAGCAATTTTGTTACTCAACTTTCCTCACCTGTTGAGGTGACTCAAACCTGTATTTTTGAAGTGTTTGGGCCATCCATATTAGATTATTATGTTTTTTCCATTAACTCTTATGAAGTTTCCAAGAGGTACCCCAAGGATATTTGCACTCTAGACACACCCTTCCCACCCCCAAGCAGCATAGTAGCAACATAATTACTCCCTTGATAATCAAGATAAACAACCCAGCCACCATAGCACCTCCTTCTGTGCCTGCTGATTCACTATCGTGAGAAACCCAAAGTGATCAGTCTCAACTTCCAAATTAAGGGAACCAGTACTGTGTCCTTGTAGAAGCATTATTCCTTGGGAACTCTGACTTCTAAATCAGCAGAGCCTAAAGTCACTGGGACAAGGAGCCAACATTTTGCTACTGGATGATCACTAGGGGAACTATGAGAGGATCCAGTCCCATTTTCACTCCTTGATTCCAGGAACCTTGAATTCTGGATTTGGGAAAAACAAGACCATGTATTGCACACTGATGGAAAGCATATACCACATCCTGAAGAATACTGTCCCAACCCTGCAGTGTGTTGTCATATAGCTGGTGCTATAATAACATCTTCATAAGATCACTTCACCACTCTATCTGGTCTCTACTAACTATAATAGAGGGTTTTAAAAAAAGCATTTCCAGGTAAATAGCTACATACCAAGTTATGAGAGTATGTTTCCTCCAAAAACAAAACCACATCTGGAACAGCAGCTAGAATTGGAATTAGCAACCAATTAAGGGTATGCCAATCAACTGACATTCTCCAAGACCCATCTGTCTGCTGCACAGCCAATATGCAACTTGTGTGAGGATGTGAGTCACCATTTTGCAAGACCCAGTGGTTGCCATATTCTCTGAAATAACTTCTAACGTGTACTTTGTCTTTGATTTATTCTTTTGGTAAACAGAAAAGGGTCTATGAGCTACCTACCACATGGCCTTTCTTATTAAAATAGCCACCATTCCATTGGTTGGTGAACTAATGTAGGGATTCCGCGAGGTGCTGAGGATGCCTATTATGATGATGCATTCCCAAACTGGGGAAATAATCACAGGATGGATTCAAGGACCCATTGGTATACTCATATCCAAATCAAAAGTCTATTGATTACCTTGTATCCATAAGCCACTTCTCTGACTGTGGACTACAATGGCATTGAGGGTTCCTAGAAGTAAGTGTCAGTTATGAAACCACTATCCAGTAATTGCCAAAAACACTGGTTGTTTCTCTTCTTCACTTTACTACCCTGGTAAATAACAATAGGTCCCTTTAAGGAATGTTGAGATTTCCAATATAAGATGTTGGCTATTTTAAAGGATCACTCCTCAAGGGAACCTGGCCTCCCCTTCATTCAAGGAATTCTGGATCTGGAAACTGGCTCATGTCTGGGAATTAATCAAGAGGACATGACTCCACTGTTGTTATTCAAGTCAGGCTTTTGTTCCCAGACCTAGAATTTGCCACTTAAACAATTCAAGTAAGACTATAAGAGGCTGTAAAAATATTTCAGTTTGACAGACACCATGATTACCAAAAATCTCTCTCTCCCTGTAGATCAAATTCTGAATACTGATTCAGCTCTGCTGTCTAATATGGTAACTACACCCACCTTGCTTTTTACAATTAAGGGCCACCTTTTGGTGGCCCTGCCACTCGGGATCTCATCATCTCCTTTGAATTTTAATGGCCTTATTAATGACAGCATACCCACTGTCAGTCCTGATCTATAAAGAATAGCCACTACAGAGGTCTTAAAGGATACTGGTCTCCTTTACAAATATATTTCTTATAGTTTAAATGCAAAAAGTGTTCTCTGGATCCTCCTATGAAATACAGTTCAGGGCTAGGTGCATAAATCTTATGTAACATACCACCTCTTACATTACAATTTCTTAAGCCTTTCCTAGGTCTATAGTACATCCAAGAACTCCTGAAATTTCAACTTTAATTAGTGTAGGTCATCTTGGGGCCCATGTTTCAATGAACTAACCAAGTACTCTTAGTGCAATATTAGCTGCTTAAGCTAAAACATGAAATCCAGAATCTCTGCTTAGTTCATCTATATTGACAAATTCAGTTCAATCCATGACTATATTTCTCTCACACTGTTCTACCTTAGGATTCATTCCCATACATGTTACCCAGGATTCTATCAATAAAAATTGGGGAAAATCTTGCAGTTATTTTTGTGTATATGGCACTATTTTATGTGTCACATTTTCAACGCCCAGGGCCAGCCCCAGGATTTCAGTCTGGTTATGGATCTAGAACATATTGAATAGACATAGGTCTTGAGAAGGATCAGTAGTGCTTTGCAAGGCTTCTACTTCAAAGGAGACTTTATGTTCTTCAAAGAAGTAGACACCTACCTCCACACACAATGGACAGGAGCCTCTTCTAGCAAAGGAGGCTCAACAGAATTAAGAAAGCCAATGTCCTCAGTTTCATCAGATCTGTCTATATATCCCCATCTCAATTTTTTAGTTTCTACTTCTTCCAAATCCATGTAATCAACATTAAAAATTCTGCAAAAAAATTTAGAAAACTTCAGGACTAGACTTTAGGTTTGGTTTTCAGAAAATTCAGCCCTCTGTTTATGTTAAATAAAAATTTACATAGGCCAATTAGATGAACTCTAGTCCCTCCTGAGACCTGAGACCACCATTTTCTTCCTTCAAGTTCTCCTGTACACTTAGAAACAGCCTATCTAGCAGAACACCATGCACCTGTTACCAGTCTCAGGACTCCAAACACTTCTGCCCATTGCATCTTGGTGTCAGAGTCACCAGGGAAAATACAAAGCAAGCACTGGATGGAATAATGCTTTATTCACATAGAGAAGAGAGAACAAGATCAGCCTCAATAGTGGGTGTCAGTCCCTCATGGCCAGTGGGCCACTCCTGGCAGCCAACACAGGGCTGTTCTATCTTGTGTCTCATTGGAAGAATCCCATCCCCTCCTCTCAGAGGACAGACCTAGAAGTGATATTGGCCAGGGTCCATAGGATGCTGACTCATGCAGAACAAAAGAAAAGATGTTGGGCTTACAACCAGAGGAAGATATTCTCCCACAAGTTGATAACTCTGGCACAAGCCTGTGTGAGCTCTTTACCTCCTGGTAATGAACTGTCCAAGGCCCAACACCCATACTTAGGAGACTGAATGGGGGGTTGAAAGATCCACCAAACTGTGTTTCCCAACACCAAGCATTAGCATTTTACCCATAGCATGTCATGGACTACAGTGTCCCCTTTATCTTTGGCAACAGTGCTATTAGTGCTGCTAAATTTCATCAGATCAGAAAAATACTTTCAGATAATCCAGAACCAAAATAGAGACCCATCCTCAAGCTCTGTTCCTATGGAAGCTCAGAAAACACAGGCCACATATGGTACCATTATGTGAGAAGTAAATGGAAAAATCCTGCTTTTATTTTGAATTTTATTCAGAATGATTTATTTTACTCAGGAGGTGAAGATTAAAAAAAAAGAAAAAAATTAATTTAAACTTCAAAATTACAGGGACACCTGGGTGGCTCAATCGGTTAAATATCCAACTTTGGGTCAGGTCGTGATCTCACGGTTCGGGAGTTCGAGCCCCGCATTGGGCTCTGTGCTGAGAGCTAGGAGCTGCGAGCCTGTTTCAGATTCTGTGTCTCCCTCTTTCTCTGCCCCTCCCTACTTGTACTCTGTCTCTCTCTCAAAAATAAACAAACATTAAAAAAATTTTTTTAAAACCTCAAAGTTATAAATACCAAACATATTCTTAAAGCCCACAAAACTTAATTAAGCAAAATCTAAATATTCAAAATCCCCACTGCTTTCTTTATTATGTGCTTCAAGTCTAGAAAAAAATTTTTTTGAAAAAATAAAGAAATGACAATGTTTCCAAAATATTAAGTGTTAGTACTGACTAGCTTGAATGCCTACACTAAACCCTAAAAAGGAAATAAATGAAAGATGGCTACACTAGGCTTATCAGGAAAAGAGATTTGCACAAGGCAATGCATTTGATTAAGCAGAGCATATGGTATATATGGCAATTAATACAAGCCCTGTGGTGCAATATTTGCCTTCATGTATGTGGCAAAGCATCCTTTTCCACATCATCCTATTAAAATAAAATGCATTTGCAGCAGAAGTTAAGTGCACTGTCAGCCCAGCAAAAGCCAATGATTGGTATCTTTGCATCTCTTTCAGTATGGAAAAGATTTCCTCCCTCCTTTCTCACAAGCTTTTAGAGGCAAGGTTTAAAAAACAAACAAACAAACAACAACAACAAACCAGCATAAAAATCCTCTTTGAGATTGCTTTTATGTTGATTAACTGACATGTAAGGATTATCAGATATTGTCCTGGAAAGTCATTAGGCATGGTTAGGCATCCCTTTCAGAGAAACTCTACTTTCAAAACCAACTCAAACCATTTGAATAGAGAACAGAATTGGGTGTGGTTATCCAAATGATGCTCTCCTTAATATCACACAAAGCTCTAGTATCCAACTTGTCCCTTCAAGTGCCCTACTCACAATGCCAAGCAAATACTGGCAGGTCCCTCTAAGCATACTCTTTCTAGGTATAGATCCATGAAATAGTGCCAATGTATTCACTGTGACTTGGCTTCTTGCAAATTCTCTCTTTTAATGCATTGTATTCACCAACAAATGAGTGTCCCAGAGAATTATGTCTGCTATATCGATTCCTTTCTACAAGATAAGAATCTTTCACTCTACTCATTTTTGTTTGTAAATGCAACCTTTGCTTAAGTCTATTAGAAAAAAAAGCACATTAGTGCATTTCAGGATATCATCCTATTACACTCATTTGTCTTTTGGGTCCATTCAACCTTTTCAAACATTAACTTTCGCTGAACTCCCTCAAAGTACAGAGTCACATTTTAAGACAGCAGGAGGAGTAAAGTGCAAGGTCACATTGCAAAGTCAGTGTTAAAGAGAGCAAAGATTCTCAAATTAAGTGATTTCTCTGCTCTATGGTGACCTTAGACATGCCCTCTCTTACCCCCATCACCAAGTCAAAGATCCATCTCACTTCCACAGGGCCTCAATCCCACCAGGTCTGATACTAATGAGAAGGGAAAGAGCTTCATCTAAGTAACCTCATCACAACAGAACAGGTATCTTACAAGTTCATGATTATGGCAAAGGTCAACAAAGGTCTCTATAGAAAACTGGCACACATGAAAGGTATAGCTCATCAGGGAGTTAGAAAGCAAGGATGTCCAAATGTTCATGATGACCTGCACCATCCTGCAGCTATCAAATGAGACAGAGGCACTACCAATGTATTTTTAAGTCTCTGTACTTTTTTTCTTAATTCTAAAATAGGCTCTTCCATCTTGTTATGGAGAAGAATAAAATACATACAAAAAAGTGCTTAAATCATGAATGCAAGACTTGATGAATTCTCACAGGCCAAATACACCTGTGATCATTATCCAGCTCAAGAAACAGAAGATTACAAGCACCTCCAATGCCAGTTTCCCCTTACTCGAAACCATTATAGTTATGCTGGCTACAAAGGAATCAGTGCCAGGATACTTCACATACTTGCGCTACATAAGCTACTTATTGCAGACTAGCATACAGAACTTTTAAAGGATGTAACTTATACATCAAAATATATCCAAAATTCTACCACTTCTTGCCATCCCACATTGCTACCATCTCTTGCCTGGGATTTTACAGTGACCTCCCAACTAGTAACCACTGTTCTTTTTTTCCCCCTTCAGAATATTCTCAAAGTACAGCTAAAGTGAATATTTGTAAATGGACATCCCATCATGTCATTCAGATCATATTATTCCACTGTTAATTGTAACGTTTCTCAATCTGGGCTGCACATTGAGTGGCTTCAGAACTATCAATGCCTGTATTTATTCCCCAGGTTTTTAATTTAATTGGTCCTGGGGGTGTCCTGAGATCCCCAGATGATTCTACTGTACAGACCTTACTATGCCTGATGAGGGAACATAAGTAAAGCAAGCTGACAGCCCGGCTACAAACACCCACCCCCTACCAGGTGCGATATGTGTGATATTCCTCAGGCACTCCTGGCTGCCCAGAAACAAAGGAAAGGGGAAAAACAAATGGTTAACTTATAGAGATCATAGTCCTGAAGGACCTAAATCTCCATTGCCCCTCCCTAGTGATGGGGGGAACAAAGGCAGAAGGAAATGGCAGATAGAACTCAATTTCCTTATAACCTGCAGCTCATTGGCAAATACTTGAGGCAGAGTAAAACTTTTCTCCAAGAACTCCCTACTGTCTTAATTCTAATGCTTCGCTAGAGGGAAAAACAATCCTAGTTTGACAATAGCTAGGCCTCCACTATCCTGTGAGTCTTCTTTAGCATAGGAAAATCTTGCTAGAAACTTCTTCTGGACTTTACCTCTCCCAACTCCGTAGTATATAACCAGTCTCTCCTCATGGTCCCAGGGCAGCTCTTCCTGCCCACGGGTCCTGTTCCTGTGCTTCAATAAAATCACCTTTTCTCACCAAAGATGTCTTCAAGAATTCTTTCTTGGTTGTTGGCTCTGCACCCACAAACGCCACTGTCACTCCCAAAAACCTCATCATGACCTCAAAGCCCAACATGAGGCCCACATTCACTAACTTTATCTCTTACTATGTTTCTTCATTTACACCATTGCAAACACACTGGCCTCCTCTCCATTCCTTGAAGACAAGAGGCAAGCTCTTGCCTCTGAGCATTACATTTGCTCTTCCATCTTCTTCAGTTGCTCTTCCAGGGATATACAGCTCCTTCACTTGCTTTAGGTCTTTACATAAAAGACTACTCTTCAGTGACCCCTTCACTGAACATCCCTGACATTTTATACCTCATTTCCTTGACTTGTATTCTCAGCAGTAATCACTATCCAGCATACAATATACTTTCTTTCTTTATTTTGCTCAGCCAGAATAGGGCTTTCTGCCTGCTTGTTCAGGGTAGTGACCCAACTCATAGAACGCGAGTACCTAGCACATAGACAGAGCTCAAGAAATGTTTACTGAATAAACAAATGATGTTTTCAAGTAATGAAAACTCTGCTAAAGACCTTTGAGTCAGCATCTAACAGCCAATAATGGGACACCAGTTGTGATCATAAGCATTAAGTACATTGGAAGCCAAAACTAGTTAAATGAAAACAACCCAGATAGGAAGGTATAATTTACAACAAAATAATGAATATGCTCTGTGCACTTCATGCTTCAGACAAAAGAAACCCCTAGAGAAAGATCATATCTTCTTTCACAGAGCATTCAGAGCTTTCAGGACTGCCACACATGTAAAAGCTTCAAGAAATATATATCAGAAGCAGGAAATGGATTAGAATTAATCTTTCTCTTTCATATATGTTTTTATATTTTCTTTGTAATTCACTCACCTTGGGTATTAGAAACTGCTTGACATATTATTATGGAAGTACACTCATTTGCAATGATTGCTTTAAAGCACATAGCATGGCATTCATTCCACCCACCAACTCTCAGCTGCCTCAAGAGGACTTTCCCGGAGAAAATGATTCCTGACTCCATTTATTTTTTCCCAAGAAATAAATCTTGAAATAAGAGCTCCTGAGCTTTCCACCCTGACTAAAATATTAGGCTAAAATATTTTCCAAAGTATCAAGCTGATGAGAAAGAAAGAGAGAGACAAACTCATCAGTACAGCATAAGAAGAACAGATCAGCAAATACAGGGCCATTTCCAGTGGTACCCGTACGTACTATTGACCAGGACTAAGTCACAATTCCACTGGGCCCAGCTCTCCTCTTGCTCAAAGGAGCTAATCCATTATTCATTTCCACCTACCTCAGAGACAGAGAATTGCTAAGGCTTATGTTTGAAAAAATTGTTATAGTATCTTGATATTTTGGTGTTTTTTTTATTATCACTGTTAATCATAAAAATATAAACTGTGATGCTTTGTAGCTCTGATACCCAGAAAGATGCCCAATCTATCTGAACACTCTGTAAAATTCTGGTTAATCGCAATAAATATTGATAAAATAATAAAGCTTTCAAATTTCTGAATTCTTTTCTACTTCCTACACATTCAACATCATGTAGGAATTTGTAATTATACAAATAGCATTTTAAAAGGCTTCTAAAATTTGGGTTCCTTCTTAAATTCTGTTCAAGGAATGTAATTCCATTCTACTAAGCTGTAAACCACACAGTTTGTTTTGCTTCATTTTTCTCTTCTCTTGCTCCCATGAAAATTCTATTTTCTAGTACTTTGCAGTTAGAATGTTCTAATGAAGGGGTGCCTGGGTGGCTCAGTCATTTGGGCATCTGACTCTTGGGGTTTGGTTCAGGTCATGATCCCACGGACATGGGATCAAGTCTGGCATCGGGCTCTGCACTGATAGCGTGGGGCCTGCTTCCGATTCTCTCTCCTCTCTGTCCCTCCCCCCACTTCCTCTCTCTCTCTCTTTCTCTCTCTCAAAATAAATAAACAATAAAAAAAGTAAAGCCAAACTCAGTGAAACAAAGTACAAAAGTAGTTGCCAAAGATTTGAGGGCGAAGGAAATAGGGAGAGGTTGGTAAAAGGGTACACATTTTCTACTATAAGACAAAAAAGTCTGAGGCTCTTACGTCTAATATGGTGACTATAATTGATAACACTGTATTCTATAATTGAAATTTGTTAAAAGACTAGAATTTAAATGTTCTCATCAGAAAAAAAAAAGTAAATATGTGAGGTGATGAATGTGTTATCTTGATAGAGGAATCCTCTCCATATATATATATATATATATATATATATATATATCAGATTATCACATTGCACACTTTGGATATCCTACAACTTTATGACTCCTAAAACTAGAAGAAGAAAAAAACGAAGTTTATCATTCAGCTTAGTTTATTCAAACTGGTTTATCATAAACAACCAACTTATTCTCTTTGTTCAAAAAGTATTATTAAGCTCATATTATAGACTAGAAATTGGGTTAAAATGGTGAACAAAATATATATGACCAATGTTATCATGGAGTCTAATGAAGAAGACAAATATTAAATAGAGCCACTAACAGTGATAAATTCTATAAAGGAAACTAACAAGACACTATAAGAGAGAACAACAAATTTTTGTAGTCTGAGAATATGGGAAAGTTGGTGCAAAGACTCTGAGCACGAAATTATTTCCTGGCTTGAGAAGTCCTGTGAAACTAGAGTAATAATGTCTGGAGAGAATATTTTGAGATGAGGTAGGCAAAGATCATATTATAACTGATATAATAAATTTCTTAAGAATATGGAATTCCTTCAGAATTACCAAAGGTCATATTTATCAGAATTTTATGCTTAATCAGTCAATGTACTGCTTCACAAAGCATCTTGCATGGATAGTCATCTTTATTTTAAATGATTTCATAGTCCAATGTGTGCAAAATTCAAGCTTATACAAAATTAAATCACTTTCCTTCCTGCAGAACTTCTCAAACCCTTAGTTAATTGTAAATATTCATATAAAGAACGAGAAGTCACATTTAACAAGCATTATATTATAGAACTCCTTTTGCAAAGGATCTCAGCAGACTATTATATACACAGAACCTACATTGAGAAATAGTGCATTAATGCATTTATTCAAAAAATATTTTTTTAGGACCTACCACATTACAATCCCTATGCTGAATTCCAGGCACATAATGAATACTGAGTAGAGTAGCCAGCCTAGAGAAACAGAGTACATCAGAGAAGAGAGTGTTACCCATAAATTGGACTACTGCACAATATGACTATTATTCTAGATATATGCTCAGGTCAGTATAGTAACACACACATGAGACTATCAAGCACTTATCTATTAGGTTTGAAGGGGGATGAATTTTTGAGTTAAAACTAATTTTTTGAAAATGGCAATCAATGTAAATTATATTCCAAGGCAATGTGTTTTTTAACATGGGAAATTACAAAATTTTAAAACTAAATAAGACCTTGGAGAGAGTGTATCTCAAGTTTCTCATTTACCCTGAGGAAGAAATGGGCTCAGGTAAATCACTTTATTTACACAAGTTAGTTATGGGGTCAAAACAAAAGTCAGGAATTTTATTAATTCTATGGCATCATAGTACCAACATTCATGATATCAGAGCATTTCTCTCATTTCAAGACATCGAAAGAACTTTTCATTTCTTAACTAAAAACTCCCATGTTCTTTGAGCTACATTTCCAATCAACCAGCCCCAGGAGGCTCTGGTTGGAGGCACTTGGGCCCATCATTCCTTTATTCCTTGATCCCAAATTAAAATTAACAAGATGCCTTAGGTGATGAACAGTTCCTTGTCAGGGCTGAAATTTTCCTTTTGGTTTGGGGGTTGTGGTAAATTTAGGGCTCTAATCTTTCTGTACACATAACTGAATATTAAGTAAATGTCAACACTGGCATTTCCTAGTTCATAGAATGAAAAGGAAACTGTCAGTAATAATTATTGATGTTATATCATTCAAGTTGTACTTCAGGGCACAAAAAATGAAACAGAATAATCCATTTGTGATATATTCACATCTTTTAATATAAAAAATTGTGGGGCACCTGGCTGGCTCAGCCAGAACATGTGACTCTTAATCTTGGAGTTGTAAATTTGAGACCCACATTGGCTACAAAGATTACTCAAAAAATTTTTAAAATCTTTAAAAAAATTGTAAGCATGTAGCACAGGTGCTTTTTTAAATTTCTTTACCTGTAAATGATCAAAGAATTTAAGCATGATTTTTTTTTATGTCATTAGATGGGCAGGACTCTAAAGAGCATAAAGATCCTGCCACCCTATTTTTTTGTTAAAACTGTTATGGTAGACAAAATACTACTAACCCCCAAAGATATCCACACCATAATCCTCTAGAACCTGTGAAAATATATTACCATATATGGCAAAAGAAATTGTGCAAATGTAATTAGGGTTGAGGAACTTGAGATGGGGAGATAGTCTTAGTTTATCCAAGAGGGCCCAGTCTCCTCACATGGGTGTTTAAGAGCAAAGAATCTTTCCAGGCGGTAGAGAGAATTGTGCCTAGGGAAAAGGAATTAATGAGATGCAGTATTGCACCTTTAAAGATGGAGAAAGGGACCACTACCTAAGGAATGCAGACAACCTCTAAAAGGTTAAAAAAGTGGGGGAGGGGCAAAGAATTAGATTCTACCCCAGAGCTTCCTGAAGGAAGCAGCCTACATCTTCCTTTCAGCCCACTGAGACTATAAAATAACAAATCTGTACTGTTTAAGTCACCAAATTTCTAGTAATTTGTTATAATAGCAATAGAAAACAATATCATACAACCATCTTTTAATACAATATTATAATATACATAAGAACACTCAGAAGAAAGATTACATGACATATTTGTAATAGAAGAAAATGCTATTACCGAGTCAAACATTAATTGGTTGCTGTTTTCAGGCAGGGTTAATGGAAATTTTAACCCTTGTATAGATGTTAGTCTAAAACCTGCCTGATTTAAGGAGGGGTTGGCAGTGCTGATAACATATCCACGAAGAGAGAAATGAATAAAATTAGGAAGTGAAAAGAGGGCAGAACCGGTTGACCAACAGCCAAACATAGACCATCACTAGCATGGTGCTAAAGAGCAGTCTCCCTTAGATCCAGAGAAGTCATTGTCTCAGGGGCTCTAAAGCTTTGGACATCTTTCTTTAAGTTTTCCAAGTTCTTTTTCAGTATCAGGAGTGCTTAGCCAGGTAGTGCCATCAAAGCAGGATGCCTGGGCTAAACAAGATGGGAATCTGTGGAGACCATGACTCTGCTTCTGTCTTTTGGGACTCTGACCCCCTCTACAACCAGAGGCACAGAAGACCTTTGGGATGATATCATGTCCCCATGGAGGGCCCAGTTCCATGATCCTTCTCACTCACTATTGTGGTACACAGTTTGAGGTATCTCACTCAGGTCTCACTATGGATGAATCTGGTGATGTGGGTTACCTACAGTCCATACCAACCCTTGTGAGCCACACATGTATTGTTCTTGCTGGTTGGTGTTCCAACAACATGCCTCAGTCTACAATACCCAAGGGTGACGGGGGGTAGTGACAGGCATTATTTACCCTGTGCCCACACATAACTGCCATGGTGGCAGGATGTAAACTTCACCTCTCCTTGAACTAACCACAGATAGCTATGCATCTCTCCAATGAAGGCTTTTTGAGCTATTGCTTGCAAATACCAACAAGGTCCTTTCATTAGTGCCCTCTCTTGCCTCGCATCATGGTGATGCTATGGTTTCCCCTACAAGTCCTAAGTCATTCCAGATGAGGGATGAACATTCCTTACATCCAGGACTTCTCTTATCAGCACCTCAGTTATCCCACGGATGGCAGTGTGGAGAGATGGGAGTTCACAAAAGTCAGGGGTGGGGTTACCATCAAAAGACATCACTTTCTAGGAATGCAATAATTGCAGCTTAAAGAGTCCAAGAAAAGACATGGTTGGATGATGTGTTGGTCTATGTTTATTCTAAAGCTTTTGAAAGATAAATTTAGTATGTCCAGAAAATGATTTAGGTATGCTTCACATTTTCCTGCACACTCTGGGTATGTCTTGAATTTGTAGTCATTATCAAGGAAGGAAAGTAACAACCTTTGAAAGAGTCATGGGACACTAATATTCATGGGTGGCATGATGAATGATTTTGCATCATGGATAATGAAGCAGCATTAAATAAATGGCATTGGGAAACTGCAGAAGCAAGATCTATATTATTAATACAAACAAAACAATGACATCAGGAGTAATAACAGTTTTGCTACCTACTTCTCCTTGTAAAATATGAAATTGGCCAGGAACATTCCACCTGAAAAGATGGTTTGTAAAAAATGTTTGCCTGGTGTATTAGTTTGCTAGGGTTGCCATAACAAAATACCATAGACAGAAACAACAGAAATTTGTTTTTTCACAGTCCTGGAGACTCTAAGTCCAAGACCAAGGTCCCAGCAGGGTCAATTTCTGGTGAGGCCTCTTTCCTTGGCTTACAAATGGCCACATTCTCAATGTGTCCCTACATGACCCTTTCTTGGTGTGTGTGCACTCCTAGTGCCTCTTTGTCTTCTCACAGAACACCAGTCAAATTGGAATAAGGTCCTATTATTATGATTTCATTTAAAATTAACTACCTCTTTAAAAGCCCTATCTCCAAATACAGCCATATCAGTGGCTAGGGGTTCAACATATGAATTTGGGGAACACAAGTCTGTCCATAACACTTTCAGCCCTACACACCCTAGCAAAAGTCTTGCTAAAAACACTCCTTTTATATCAAATTAAAATACCTTAAAACCACCTAATAATTGTAATATGGCAGCCATAGAAATATTTCCAGGATGCTTCTGGTAATTAAAAAATATATATTTTCTAAGTTAAAAGGGCATCAGAATAGCAAGCCATAGCAAGATTTTCCAAGCTAAAAACAGTGTCCACCAGCAATTCAACTAGTATCATAAAGTATGAGCACACTCATACACAAACAGGCTGAAGTAAAACTTAAGGATCACATGTGCAACTCAGTGGTCATGATTGGAGCTGAAATTTAAAAACAAAAACATAGTCACAGGAAAAAAGGAATAGAACCAAAGAGAAATCTTTATTTGTGAACTTGTTTAAAATTCTTAGAACATACATATTCTGTATCCTTGTACTATTTTTTTAAGCAAATAACAAATGGATATATCTTTCTGCAGGACCAAAAATAAAAACAAAACAAACTTCTAAAATTCTTAGGGCACTTGGGTGGCTCAATCAGTTAAGTGTCCAACTCTTGATTTTGGCTCAGGTCATGATTTCAGGGTTCATGGGATGGAGCCCGTGTCAGGCTCTGTGTTGACAGCATGGAGCCTGCTTGGGATTCTCTCTCTCTCAAAATAAACAAATAAACACCAAAATTAAAGTTCTCAAAAGTACAATGATCCCCTTTAATTTTGTGGTAATTTTACCTCTTTAGTGTACTAATGTATCCTGATAGAATTCATACAACTTGAAATATGCAGACTAGTTCAAGAACAAGATTTTGACTGGTTGAAAGATTGAATGGTAGCATTTTGCCTGAAAAGGGCATATATTTATGACCAAGTCTAAGATCTCTGATCTTATTATCAGATCTCTCATCTGTCACACTATCTACTTACTAAATGAACGTCTTTATTTTCCAATAAAAAAGTTATATTTCAAGGATTTTGTTGAAAGTATTGAGACTAATATCAGATCACATAAGATTTTAAAAACGTTTTAAGGAAGACATTATAGCCTCATGGACACTTGATCCCAATAGAAATGAAGCACTTTAATCTGAATATTGAATTTCACATTTGTCATGATTCTAAAAAGAAGCAAGTATTTGATGGATTAGAAAAAAAATATGCTTTTTATCAGAATGATTTTCTAGTCATTTATTTGAAGCAATCATTTATAATGAAGCACACAGACTAGATAAGTAGGATGATAAATCTTTAGAACATCAAAGATAGTTATCTCTATCTCTACATTCTCAAATGAACAAGCTAAGTTCAAATTTAAAATGTGAGTATTTACTATATAGTCCCATTTAATGTAAACTACTTAAGACATCTGCTGAGAACCAGTTCTGTAAGACATAATAGCATCTATGTTCAGGCTCTGTCTCTATAGATACCTGCCTTCCCTGCTCTCCATTCCACAAAAAAAAAAAAAAAAAAAAAAAAAGAATCAAATTTTAGAAAAGTACCTTATCTCCATTTGACATTTATATTAGTCAGGATTGTCCAGAGAAATGAAACCAATATATCTACACAGAGAGGGATTTATTGTAAGGAATTGGCTCACATAATAGAGAAGCTGAGAAGTCCCAAGATCTACAGTCAGCAAGCTAGAGACCCAGGAGATCCAATGGTATAGTTCTAGGTCAAGTTCAAAGGTCTGGAAACCCAGAGAGCCAATTGGGTAAGTTCTAGTCTAAAAGTCAGCAAGCTGCAGACCGGAGCCAATTTTTCAGTTCAGGTTTGAAAACAGGAAAAGAACAATATCCCAGCCCAATAATCAAGCAGGAGGAGTTCCCCTTATTCAAAGAAGAGTCAGCTTTTTTGTTCAATTCAGGCCTTCAACAGATAGGATGAGATTCTCCCTGCATTAGTTTACCTACCAACTTAAATGTTAATCTCCTCCAGAAACACCCTCACAGACACACCCAGGATAATGTTGAACCAAATGTCTGGGTGCCCTGTGGCCAGTCAAGTTGACCCATAAATTAACCATCACAACATCTTTCCAAATAAACATATATGACTTTTTATATTTTTATGCATAAATTAATGCTTCCCTTGTGGGAAGTTATGGACAAGATTTTTCAGATGTTAGAAAGGCAGAGAAAATGATTAAATTTGGAATTCAGAGAGTACAGAAACATATGTTTCTAAGAAAAAAAAGTCAGAAGAACAGAAGTAGAATCTTTAAATCTTATGTCAGCCACCAAATTTCTTTTTATAGTAAAGTTTTTGATGGAAGAGGGCCTGTCTTGAAGGAACAAAACAAACAACTCTCTTGCAATTCTTTGTCCAGAAGGAAACAAGGCCAAGAGGAGCTAAGAAGTCTGTGGTCCTTCAAAAATAGAATAGTAATGAGTGCAGGATGATATACGGAATTGTTGAGTCACTACATTGTACACCTGAAAGTAATATAACACTGTATGTTAAGTAACTAGAATTAAAATTAAAAAGTTTAAAAAGATAAAACAGTAAATAACGTAGCTCAGAGCACAAAATCACCTTGGAACAATGTTATTAAAGGCATAATAGAAGAAGCAAGTCCTTTGACATAAGCCCATAATGATCTATTTAAAAATCATGAAATTAGAATATATAGAATATAATAATATTTAAATGAAATATGATGTTAAAGTTTTTCACTATATCTCAGCAGACTTCACCTCATATCTTGTTGCAAATGTATGTAATTTCTGTATATCTTAAGTTTAATATATATTCCCATTGACAAAGGAAGAGCAAGGGGGAAAACAGTCTTTAAATGCCAAATTGCTCTTTATTCAAATTTTTGCCAAGCACTTACCTCATACAGTTCTTGCTTAGGAAAATTTGTGCTGTTGTTTCCAGATTGTTCTGATTTATAAGCAAAACTGGCAATGCATTGTGTGTACACGTGTGCCTGTATGTACAAGTGCATGTGAATACATGTGTATGAAAACTCACATATTTAAATGATAGCAATTAATCAAATTTTAAAAACACAAGGTGAGCCAAATAAAACAAATTGATGCTCCAACTTTGACCCCAGACTGCCACTTTCCCCACTTCAGATTATCATTTCTCTCTCCAATTCCCTGCATCTTTTAACTGCCTGGCAACTCTCTCTTATACAACAAAACCTTAGAATTCATATCACAGTCTTCCGATATGTACCGAGCATCACCACTGGTCTTGGTGGCTTCAACAAGAAATAGGATTTCTCAAGCATCAGGTTAATCCCATCATTTTTTAACATCCTGCATTCCAGGGACATCCATTTCATCTTTACTCCCAACAGCCATATATTGGACCTCCTTCCTGGTTCAGGTTTACTTACTAGGCACTGATGCAACCCAAACCTCCTAGACTCAAATATTAACCTCTCTGATCACAACTTCTTTCCAACAAGATTTCTCACACAGTAAACTTCCAGAACATCTGTTCCACTGGTCCTGGATCCTTTCTTATCTTCAATCTTTCCTCCTTCTCTATTCTCCCTGGACTTCACAGTTCAACACATCAACAACTTCCTTGCTACCATCTGCAATGTTTGCTTTGTTTTCCTTCCATCAGTCTTTCCTAACTACATGCCAATACAAGATGAATCCAACTTCTCATCTTCTCTGTGCCTGCACACACACTGGGAGCCATTTCAAGCAAAATTATACAAACAGGCACATTGGTCTCATGACACATTTGAGGTCTCCAAGTCGACAAAGAGCTACTTGCTGCCAAGCATCTTCATGTTTCCTTCTTTAGCTTTTTCATTCACTCTGCAAAATACATATTTCAAATCTTTCTGTTAAACTCCACCAAACTCCACTAAATCCCTCACCATTCAGTAAATGGTTTTCCTTCCTCCTCTACAGAGAATGACAGAAGCCCCAGAGGGAAACTACCTCAATTCTTTGCATCTGTGCCTACTCTTCTTCCTTTTTCCTTTTCATAAGGAGGTATCAACTTCCTAGGACTAATGCCTCATACAGTGCTCTAGATCCATCCACAGTGGTCTCTTTCTGTTTATCCCCTCTCTCTTTTTCCTATATTATTTTTTTCTCTTGTTCTGTCATCCATCCAAAGACAACTTAAACATGCTCGTATTTCTGCCATTTTACATAAAACTCTATCATTTCTTCATGTAGCCAGTACCACAATTTCCTGATGATCTTAGCTACTTCTTCTCAAATAGGATAGGCAGGGGATGGACCTTTTCTGTTTATTGATTAAATGTCAATAGTCTCGTTCCTTGTCCTCTTTTAGTCTACAAACTCTCTCCCTAAATAATCTCATTTACTCTTAGGGCTGCACTTACCACTACCACTAGTTCAGTGTCCTCCTAAGTTTCAGAAAAGTTATGTGATTGCAATGACATTTATCCACTTAAATGTCTCAATCTCCACTTGTACAAAAATAAACCAATAACTGCTCCCATAAATGTGTTCTTCCTTCTGTGTTTTCTATCCCCATGAAAAGCAGCAAAATCCTGCTAACAAAAACCATCCTATGTTTCCCACCCCAGGAAAAAGCTATAAAATTTCCACTCACTAATCAAGCCAAAATCCAGTATGTTGTTTATAACTCTTCTTCTTCCTATCTGGTTGATTCCACCTCCTTAAAATTTTGCAAAGCTGACACTTCCATTGGTCTTTGCTGCCAAATCTAGAATGCCATTATCTGCTGGTGTGATCAGTTTAACTGCCTCCTACATGATCTCCTCACTCTTTCTGCCTCCACTCACACTAACACCCACTTCCTTCTCAGGCTGCAGCCTGAGTGAACTTTCAAAAGCATAGGTCTAATTATGCTACTCTTTGGTTTAAAATCTCTCAATAGGTACACTTGGGTGGCTCAGTCAGTTAAGCATCCAACTCTTGATTTCAGCTCAGGTTATGATCCCAGGGTCATGGGATAGAGCTCCCTGTCAGCCTCTAAGCTGGGCATGGAGCCTGTTTAAGATTCTCTCTCCCTCTCACTCTGCCCCTCTCCCCCACATGCACTCTTTTTCTCAACTAGCACTAATCATTTTTCCCTGGATGAAAGTCTAACAATAGAAAGGTTTAAAAGAACTGAAGAATTTACACAGATGAATGCTTTTCCTATTGACACCTTCCAAGTGATTTTTAGGAGATATCTAAAGATATAAGTTCCAAATCCTATAATCTACCCCAAAATAATAATAATAATGCTTAACATTATATAGCACTTCTATTTATAAGGCACTTCCATATATATTATTTCATTTGTTACTTTTAAGAGTGCTTGAGATAAGAATCATTGTCTCCATTTTATGAATAAGGAAATGGAGAACTCAGGGCTAAGTGATTTACCCAAGGCCAATTATCTCTAAGTGACATGATTGGTACCCAGACTTAAATAAAACTAAATTACTGGGGCACCTGGGTGGCTCAGTCGGTTAAGCTTCCGACTTTGGCTCATGATCCTGGGGTCAGTGAGTTCAAGCCCCACATCGGGCTCTGTGCTGACAGCTCAGAGTCTAGAGCCTGTTTGGATTCTGCCTCCCTCTCTCTCTGCCCCTCCCCTGCTTGCACTCTGTCTATCTCTCCCTCTCTCTCTCAAAAATAAATATTTTTTTTAAAAAAGAAAAAAAAAAACTAAATTACCTTACAGAGAGACTGATTTAAAGCATCTTTCTGGAGGTTCAGTAAACAAACTGTTTAGAATAAGATTGCAGCCAGAATCATCGTACATTAAACTGAGATAGATGGTAAATACATAGATGATAAATGATAGATAAATGGATGGTAGATAGATAAAGTTTATAAAGATATCCCAGTAAAGAATTAAATGTTTAAAACCAGAAATGTGATCAATAGTACTTTAAAAGAATTGTAAACCCTGGTCCAGTAGGATTTATACCTGGAATGAAAGAATGATTCAACGCATACATGCAAATCAATCAATGCCATACACCACATTAATGTAATGAGTTAGAGACTACACCAGGTGGAGTTGTCACACAAAGGAAACTATTTGCAGCAAATCATGGGGAATAATTTCCAAAGCCTTGACTCCCTGCATCTGGCTGAGCAGGTTCCTCTCATTTAGGATTAGTATGAATATTCAGAAAGGGGAGTTTTGTCATCACATGGGAAGACTAATTGTGAGCATAAGGTTGCACAAAGTACTTAGAAAATTGCCTATAAAGGCATCCTAAGTTATGTTAATGCCTTTTGTGCTCCTCCCTGGGCAGAGATTTTAACGTTATAAGGTAGAGGTAACTGGGACCAAGGGGAAAGGGCTCTGGGGCTCTGAGACCAAGCCAGTATAAACTGGATGGGGTCTTGGGCTCCTTATCTCAGGTAAGAAATGCAGGGCTTTGTGGTGCCTGGGTGGCTCAGTGGGTTAAGTGTCCAACTTCAGCTCGGGTCATGATCTCATGACTCATGGGTTTGAGCCCTGTGTCAGGCTCTGTGCTGACAGCTCAGAGTCTGGAGCCTGCTTAGAATTCTGTGTCTCCTCTCTCTGCCCCTCCCCCACTTGCGTGCCGTGCACCCTCTCTCTCTCTCAAAAATAAATAAACATTTTTTTAAATTTTTTTTTAACGTTTATTTATTTTTGAGACAGAGAGAGACAGAGCATGAATGGGGAGGGTCAGAGAGAGGGAGACACAGAATCAGAAGCAGGCTCCAGGCTCTGAGCTGTCAGCACAGAGCCCGACGCGGGGCTCGAACTCACGGACCGTGAGATCATGACCTGAGCCGAAGTCGGATGCTTAACCGACCAAGCCACCCAGGCGCCCCAATAAACATTTTTTAAAAAAAAAAGAAATGCAGGGCCTTGCTTACTTTTGAAATAGCACTGGGAGTTTTAGCACTAATTTATTGCTAGGCTATTTCCTGGCCTGGTAGAGACTGTTAGTTTTTGCATTCCCTTTGTTCCCTTAAAATCTCTGGTTATTGGAGTTTTTGTATTTCTTTGAAATTCTGACACCTCCTCCAAAGTTGTTCAGCAACAAGTGTGGTGGGACATAGATCACAGACAATAGCTGGAGGCCTAAAATGACTTCTTTCTTTTTCTGAAGAACCCTAACTTTTTCTGCTTATGAAAGCATTTGACCTTCATTAATGATAAAAACTCTCTAGGGGCGCCTGGGTGGCTCAGTCGGTTAAGCGTCGGACTTCGGCTCAGGTCATGATCTCATGGCTCAGGTCATGATCTCACGGTCTGTGAGTTCCAGCCCCACTTCGGGCTCTGTGCTGACAGCTCAGAGCCTGGAGCCTGTTTCAGATTCTGTGTCTCCCTCTTTATCTGACCCTCCCCTGTTCATGCTCTCTCTCTCTGTGTCTCAAAAATAAATAAATGTTAAAAAAAAAAAAACTCTCAACGAAAAAGGTATAGAAGAAATTTACCTCAACACAATAAAAGCCATAAATGAAAAATCCACAGCAAACATCATAATCAATATGGAAAACTGAAAGTTTTCCTCCACAATATAGTATAAGGCAAAAATGCCCACTGTCACCATTTCTATTCAATGTAGTATTAGAAATCCACATCAGAGCATTTAGATAAGAAAAAGAAATAAAAGGTATTCAAATCAGAAAGGAAAAAGTAAAATTATCTCTGTTGGCAGATGACATATTATATATGTAGTAAACCCAAAAGTCTCAAAAACAACAGTAGAAAAAAAAACTGTTAGAACGAATAAACTAATTCAGTAAAGATGAATGATATAGGGGTGCCTAGGTGGCTCAGTCGGTTAAGCTTCTGACTTCGGCTCAGGTCATGATCTCACAGTTTGTGGGTTCGAGCCCCACATCAGGCTCTGTGCTGACAGCTCAGAGCCTGGAGCCTGTTTCAGATTCTGTATCTCCCTCTCTCTCTGCCCCTCCCCCACTCATGCTCTGTCTCCCTCTGTCTCAAAAATAAATAAACATTTAAAAATTTTTTTAAAAAAGATGAATGACATAAAATCAACATTCAAAAATCAGTGGCCTTTCTATACACTAACAACAAGCTATCCAAAAAAGAGTTTTTTTAATCCCATTTATGGTAGCAACGAAAAAGAACGAAATACTTAGGAAATAACCAAAGAAGTAAAAGACATGCACATTGTAATTGTAAAATATTGGTGAAGGAAATTTAAAAAGACACAGATAAAGACATCTCATATTTATGGACTGGAAAAATTAATATTGCTAAAATGTCCATACTAGCCAAAATGATCCTACAGATTCAGTGCAATCCCTATCAAAATCTCAATAGCATCTTTTACAGAAATAGAAAAAAAAAAAAAAAAAACCAACTAAAATTCGTATGAAAACACGAAAGACTCCTTATAGCCAAAGTAATCTTGAGCAAGAAGAAAAACGCTGAAGGCATCACATTTCCTAATTTCAAAATATATTACAAAGCTACAGAAATCAAAACAGTACTGTATGGGCATAAAGAAAAACATATAGACCAATAGAACAAAATAGAGAGCTCAAAAATAAATCTACACAATTAAGGTCAACTTATCTTGACAAGGGTGCTAAAGAACACAATGGGTAAAGTTTAGTTGCCTGAGTAAATGTTTTTGGAAAAACACAGAAAAATGAAATTGTACTCTTATCTCACACCATATTCAAAAATCAACTTAGAATGGATTAAATACTTAAACATAAGACTCAAATGAACCTGTAAAACTTGTAGAAGAAAATACAGGAGAAAAACTTCTTGAAATTTGTCTTGGCAATGATTTTTTGCATATAGCACCAAAAGCACAAACAAATTAAGTGGAATTGCATCAAACTAAAAAATTTCTGCACAGTAAACAATCAACAGAGGCAAAGACAGTCTATGGAATGGGAGGAAATATTTGCAAACCATATAGTTGATAAGGGCTAATATGCAAAATGTATGAGAAATTCATACAACTCAATGGAATATATATTTAACCTGATTTAAAAATGAATGAAAGAGAGGCACCTGGGTGGCTCTGCCAGTTAAGTGACTGGCTCTTGGTTTCAGCTCAGGTGGTGATCTCAAAGTTCATGAGTTTGAGCTCCACATCTGGCTCCACACTGACAGCACGGAGCTTGCTTGGGATTCTCTCTCTCCCTCTGTCTCTGCTCTCCTCTGCTCTCTCTCTCTTAAAGTAAATAAATTAATTAAAAAACAAAAAACAAAAAAAAAAGACCTGAATAGACATCTCTCCCAAGAAGACATACTAATGGCCAACAGGAATTGAAAAGGTACTCAACAACACTAATCAAAACCACAATGAGATAACACCACACATGTTAGAATGGCTATCAAAAAGACAAAAGATAACAAGGGTTGACCAGGATGTGGAGAAAAGGGAACACTTGTGTATTATTGGTGGGAATGTAAATTGGTACAACAATTATGAAAAACAGTATAGAGGATTCTCAAAAAATAAAAATAGAACTACTATATGATCCAGCAGTTCCACTTCTGGGTATATACCTAAAGAAAAAAAAAAATGAAACCAGCATCTCTAGGAGATATCTGCACTCGCATGTACAGCAGCTTTATTCAAGAGAGCCAAGACATGAAAACAATCTAAATGTTCATTAACAGATAAATGCATTAAAAAATGTGATATACACATACATGCACTCAGTGGAATATTATTCAGCCATAAAAAAGAGAGAAATCCTCACATTGTGACAACATGGATGAACCCAGAGAACATTATACTAAGTGAAATAAGCCATGTACAAAAAGAAAGACACTGCATGATCTGCCTTATACATAGAACCTAAAATAGTCAGGGTGCCTGGGTGGCTCAGTCAGTTAAGAATCCTACTCTTGATCTCAGCTCAGGTCTTGATCTCAGGGTCATGAGTTCAAGCACCACATTGGGCATGAAGCCTACTTTAAAAAAAAAAGAATCTGTAATAGTCAAACTCATAAAAGCAGAGAGTAGAATGACCATTGCCAGGAGCAGAGGGAAAGAGAAATAGAAAGGGTATAAAGTTTCAGTTATGCAGGATCAATAAGTTCCAGAGATGGGACTATAGTTAACAATACTATATTGTAGGGGTGCCTGGGTGGTTCTGTTGGTTAAGCTTCCGACTCTTGATTTCAGCTCATGTCATGATCTCGGTGTTGTGAGTTCCAGCCCCACTTCAGGCTCTGTGCAGTTAGCACAGAGCCTGCTTGGGATTTTCCCTCTCTCTCTGTCCCTCCCCCCACTCACACTCTCTATCTCAAAATAAATAAATAAACTTAAAAAAATACTATATTGTATACTGAAATTTGCTAAGAAAATACTTCTCAGGTGTTGTTAGCAAAGAAGGAAGGAAGGAAGGAAGGAAAGAAGGAGACAAGGAAGAAAGAATTCTGTGTGAAATGATGGATATGTTAACTGGCTTGACTGCGGTGATCATTTCACAATGTACACATATATCAAAGCATCAAGCTGTATGCCTTAAATATATACCATTCTTATTTGTCAACTATACATTAGTAAAACTGGAGGGGGAAAAAATAGCTATCTGGGATTTAGAAGCAATATTATCCCCAGGAGAGAATAAAGTTTTTTTCTAGCTTCATTTTATTTTGTCAAGGACTAAGTCTAATAGTACATTTGATGTATGCAAAAGATGTCAGAAAATATGGAAGTTTAACTAGGTGAAGCTTTATCTTATTTTATCTATTTCAACTCTAGAGTTGACTTTCAAAACTAAATTTTGAAAAAGCAGTTCCTGCTGTAAAATGACCCAGTTACCATGAAACAAAAGGTGTTGGACTGCAGTGAAGGTTGGCTGAAGGGTAACTGAAGAGGTAAAGGAGGAGATTCAGCACTGTCATCACAAGACAGGAGCATGGCAACACAACTCCACATGGGGAACTCTGCCAAGAATAAAATGAATGCCCACCACCAAGACCAGCTGACAGAGGGAGTCACAGGAGCACATGTGAAATAAAAGACAGAGAACAGAGCCAATTCAGGTCAACCAGGTCTAATGAAAGACCAGATGAGAGAAGAGATAGAAGCCAGACAAGTGGAATGCTTGTGTAGATAAGGGCAAATGAAAGAACCCACTAAAATTAATTATGGACAAAAGGTTGCCCTTGTAGACCAACCCTCCAAGTGATTGAAATGCAAATGCTTTACATGACAGCAGTCTTCTCCAAGTAGACATAAAATCCAAAAAGAAACTTTTCATAATATCACCATTTCTAGAGATAAAAGGAACCCTGAAACTCATTTTGGCTTAAGGGGAAATTGCTTACTAGTCTGCTAGTTCCCTGGATTTAGTGAAAAGCTTTGAAAAGAAAAAATCACAATGGTAGTTGCTGCTTTTTTTCCAACAATTAAACAACAAACAGAAACAATAATAATAATAGTAATAATAATAACAACAACAACAACAAAAGAAAATCTTCCTGAGATGAACCACATTATGACTAAGCAACCATCCAGAGCCAGATTCCTCCAGGGAAGCTAGGTGTGGATAATGGAGCAATTCAAAGACCATCCAATTTTATAGGAAAGCTTGTAGGCCTAGTCTTTTATAATAAAATAAAGTCATGGAGTAAAATAACTTTTTGTAAAGCTCTTTCTTTTGTAGCTGTTTGTATTAAGAGGGTAATTATTTGGCTAAACATTTTGCTAAACATATTATCATTTGCAGCAAAAGTTTAGGAATAATAATAGATACATTAAGATGAATTGGCTAGAAAATATTTTTAAAATCCCAGCAGGCATCAAGAATGTTTTCTTCCAAGACTAACTAAAGACACAGTTAAGCCTCCCTCGATGTTCCCAAGAAGACAAGTGTCCCACAGACTGTCCCAGGTTGGTATGCATCTACTAGTTTTGAATGACCACAAGATAAACTCTTTGGATCAGCTTTCAAATCTCTATGGTTATTTGAAAGGAAAGCAATTGCTTGCCTTTCTATTAATTTACTTTGCAAAAATTTCACCCATCAGGTTACCCTTGTCCAAACCTCTTAAGTTTGCCATCATATACCAGAAACTAAACGTCTAGTAAAATCCAGTTGTGGTAGAAGTATGGGAAGAGTCTGTCTGGCATATGACTGGTACAACTGTAAACCACCTACAACTTTTTATAGTGGAATTGGGCCAAATCACCAAAATTTAAAGTGTATCTGTCCTTTAACCCAGAAATTCAACTTCTGAGAATTTATTCTGTTTAAGACTCACTGAAATATATATGGTGACTATTGAGCAGTATTATTAGTCCTAGCAAAAGAAAAACAAATCTAAATATTCATTAATAAGAGAATGGTTGAATAAATTATTGTCCATCCACACAATGGAATTAGTACATAGTGACTAAAAAGACGAAAGTAGATCTATATTCTTTGCTAACAAAAGCTCCCCAGGACGAACTAAATTTCAAAAGTCAAGTTTAACACACTATGATAGCATCCTTCCTTTCACAAACAATTTCTAAAGCTTATTTTCTTATTGATATATAAGGATGTATCTATGTATACATGGATTCAGGCACACAATGCATACACTAAGACAGGTTCCAGAGTGGCAAACCTTAGGTTCAGGATTTGAATGCAAATGGGAGGGTGAGTCTTCAGGTTCATTTTACACTCACTATACCATCTAAATTTGCTGACTCTGTGCATTTACAGCATTTTCTAAAATGTCTATGGAATTTGTCCAAAGAGCTAGGGTTTGGGCCCCTCCGAATTTTGGTTTTGTTTTGTGTTTTTTCCTGATAAAAGTTACTTTTTTTAATGCAACAAGAACTGTCAAGTATGGAAGAAAAGGATCAGGTTAGCCATGGTAGGGTTTCTTGGTGCAAAATGAAGCATAAACAAATACTCATACCTAACCCATATCGTACCCACAGTACTGGCTCAATATGATCACATTCTCTTCCTCCCTCCAGAGTAAGCATGTTCAGTGAGGCACAAGTGTTTAATTAAGCACAATTTTCAAAAGCTGGATCAGGCCCCACTAGACATATAAGTGCAATATACTTAGCACCATAAAGTTTGCTAATAATACATATCCATAAGGTAAAATCCTCTTTAGATAGCAGAGTATTAGGTTAGCTAGAATCCAATTTATGGAAAAACCTCCTGTATATTCTCACTGGTAAGCAATAATGCATTTCAATTCCATCCTGACACAAAATCTCTCAGGTTCCTTTATGTTCTTTTAAATAAGAATCATAAAACATTAATAGAAGTGCTCTCCTAGGTCTCTATTCAAATGTTCTTGATTTGTAGATTTCATTAACAAAATCAAGAAAATTTTCTTTTGCCAATATTACAGAATAGGACAAAGCAGATAACACTTGCTTTGTGAAAACTTGCATAATGGCATTTAAAAACAACTTTGTGTTGGGGCCTTGTCAAAATCAGAAATGATTTCTTGTGAGGACTAGGCTTATTTTGATTGTCTTTTTAATACAGAATAAGATGGATGCTTCAGCATATCAGGAGACAAAAACCAGTCAAAGGAATATTCTACTCTTTCCTTTATTCCTTCCCCTGAAGCAATGCTTTAAAAAAAAATCAATTAGGATATATCTCACATTGCACTTCAGCCTTTTGCTGAAAAAGGAAAATTCTGAGCAATCTGGGACCGTCTCCAGTCTCAACTCTGAGCTGGCATGGCCCCTTGCTCTTGGAGGCAGACAGAGAGAAGACTGCCCACAACCTACAATTTCACTTGAGGGTGAAACAGGGACTTCAAAGGCAGGAGATATTCTGATCACTTCATTATATCCTCTGGAGCACAACAAGGAACAGTGGTGATAACCAATTCTCATTCACTTCCTCGCTGGGACAGGTTCAGGGGACAAGTCTTTGTCTTCCCCAGCAACAATATTAAACAGCATGCAGGACTAATTTCTCAAAGTGCATTTCTCATAGGAATTTTACAAGCATTACATGTTCTATTTGTTGTAATATATATTGTTTTCTGGGGAAAGGACACACAGATAATAGTCCAGTTGTAAGACTTGCTTATGAACAACAAATATTTGTTCCCAAGATACTGTTTATTACCAGTTTGGTGAGTTTGGAGAGATTTTAAGCCAATAAAGGACAATCTGAGCATAGGCCTCTCAGAATAATGCTAAATAGAATCACTGAAGAGAAACTTTTACATTTCTATGAGAATAAAAATTCAGGTTTTCACCCATATATTGACACTCAATTTACCCTTACCAGACAGAAACAGAAGCATGCTAAAAAAAAAAAAAAAAATGAGCCATAGAACTGCAGGTTGAATGGGGGGGGGGAACCTTTTTATTTTCAGGCCCAAAGAAACTGACGACTGAAAGTGTTATACACCTCAGAGAACTTTGCCTTTTAATAATATGTAATAATATTTCTCATTAACATACATATCACTTATCAGCATTGCCTACCCACAGAGTATTTAGACACAAGGTATCTACACACAAAGTATTTTGTACGTGTTTGCATTCATGGCCTTAACTCTTATACTAAGTGAACTCTATATAGTTTATACTGTTTATTCACAAACATCTTATCTCATGAGATTGCCATCATAATAAGGTATATATGATAGACTTTCAGTGTGTAAATAGTGGAAATAGAGCCTGAGAAAGAATGAGTTTTTAGGATCACACAATAGTTTCAAAACTTGAATTGGATATTTTTGCCTCCAAATCCTATTCCTTTCTATCAGTACCTTATTTACATACAATTAAATGAGACACTATATTAGAAATGTTATGGCTTATATGAGATTTATGCTTTATATACATTTCAGTTATAGGACACAACTCCTATCTTCAAATAACATACCTATGTATCATAGTCAATCAGGTCACAAATATTTATTGATTACCTAATATATGCCAAGCACTTTTTTAAGTCATAACAGTGAATATGAAGAATCTATGAAGAGCTGACATTCTAGGAAGACAGGAGCAAAAAATAAGCACAATATGATCATATCAGGTACTGATAATTGCTAAAACAAAGACATGTTAGTGTAATACAATGTAAGGTAGACCACTATGGGAGGCTGTTTTAGATGGGTGGTCAGTGAAGGCCTCTTTGAAGAAATGACATTTGAGTTGATAATCTCATTGAAGAGAAAGAAGTAGAAGGGAAGTAAAAGACCTGAAGGGGAGAACAATCCAAGCAGAAAGATATCAAGTGCAAAGATTCTGATTTGTGTGAATTTATGGGTTGGGGGGAGACAGAGTAACTGGTGCTTAGTGAGAAAGGAGAGATGTAAAAAAAAATAAAAACAGAAAGTTAAAAACAAAAAAATAAACAAAAATCATGAGTTTGAAGAGATGAACAGGAGCCAAATCAGGGGGGGACTAAAACCGTGGCTTAATAAAGTAAAGCTTTATTTCTTATACATGTCACATTCCAGTTGCCTGGGGTAGGTGGTTTGCTCCATGGTGAGTGAAGAAGTCATCTTCCTTTCATCTTGTGGGAATACCATCTTTAACACAGGGCCTTCAACTTGGCCACACAAAAGGAAGGGAAACTAGAGGGACATGTTTTATGGGCCAGGCCTGGAAGTAACAACCACTTCTGCCTACATTCCATTGCCCAAATTCAGCCCACCTCCACAAGGGAGGTAGGGAATGTAGTTTAGCTATGTGCTTAAAAAGAAGAGAAGAAAGGAGGATGCTGGGGACACCAGCATTCTTTGCCACTGTGTATACTATGTGCATACTTTGTATACATAATTTTAAAACTGAACTTTCACGCACAATCTGAAACCTTCAGAAGGTTTTAAGCAGGAGAGTAACAGGAAGATATTGTAGAAATCAAGGCAAGAAATGAGGGTTGTTTGGATGAGTGATAGCAAACTGAATAAAGGAGAAGTGGCCAGATTAGAATTACAGTTATTTTAGAAGAGGGGGGTAGAGTTTATTGACATGCTGGATGCAAGAATAAGAGAAAGAAAAAAATCAAGAATGACTTCTTGATTTCTTTTTCTTCTTTTCTTCTTTGATTAAGCAATTGGTATAGTTGAGGTATAATGGCTTGGAGAAAATTAGATTTGGGACTGAGGTAGAGAGACTAGAGAGTCTGTCTATATTCCTAATTGGAAATACTAAGTTTGAAATACCAATTAGATCTCCAAGTGAAGACATCAAATAAGAAGCTGGTTATGTGAATGTGGAGCTCTGGAGAGCAACTCAGTTTGGAGATATAAATTTGAGATCATCAATTAATAGATGGAATACAAAATCCAGAAATGTCATTTTCTGATATTTGCAAAGAGCTAGAGAGATAATGTTTAAACACACATATATCTCTTAGTGAATATTTATAAAAGACACAAAAATTTGGATGAAAATACTTTTAGGAAAAACCATGTTTGAGAAAGTAACAAATTAATAGAATCATATTATGAACTTACATTAAGATACAGATATAATATTTTGTTTGCAATTAATGCAATAACAAGATATAATAGCTTTTCTATAAATCTTCTTTAAAAGGGATAGAATGGCATTATACAGGTATATGATGTATCTCCTGATTTTATCTCTTAGAAAAATTAAAAACCATGGCTCAAAATTTAAAGTAACATATAGAAAATCAAGTTTCTTGATATTGCCCACTGAAGTATGAAAATATTAGGAACCAATAGAACTAGACCCAATTATAGTCAAAAAGATTATTTGATCTTCAAAGGGCTTATTCCTATTTAGAAACTTGTTATAAAAGTGTGCCACCAAATAAGATGTTTCAGATTTTACTTTTAGTTCAAAGTGGCCTACATATATATTATATATTTTCTTACTTTGAGAGAGAGGGAGAAAGCACGTGGGGGAGGAACAGAGAGAGAGAGGGAGAGAGAGAATCCCAAACAGGCTCTGTGCTAAGAGCCTAATGCAGGGCTTGACCATGAACTATGACATCGTGACCTGAGCAAAAATCAAGAGTCAGACACTTAACCAACTGAGCCACTCAGGTGCCCCTATATTTCTAAATTTTTTATTCAATTAATGAATAATAGTTTAAAAAGCCTCAATATCTGATATTTTTCTTAAAAAAAACTGCAATGAAGTATTTTAAGAGTCTTTCTAGCTTGAACTCAACATAACACAAAAATGTTTAGCATCATACGGGCTGTTTTTTGCAATGCTGATTTGGTTCTTTCCCAGTGTCCTGGGCTTATACTTCATCTTATTACCAGTTTTCATCTGAATTCTTTGAGGAAGGGAATGATTTTGCTTTCGTTTCTTTGCTAGGAATTTCTTAATCCTGAAAGTCTTACCAGAAGATAAGGCAAGGCAAATCCAAGTGCACCCACTAAAATGAAGAGAAAGAAAAAGAAGGCTTAGTTATATTTTATATATTACAGATTTTATCCTAAAATGGACTAAAGAGTTAATTTTACTTGTGTTAGCTGGTCATCCAAGCAGCCAGTCAAGTAGGTGGTTTTAATTTGTCGTAAAGAGACAAATTTTTTTTAAAGTTAGTAGCTGGTCAATACAATTACTATTTAGGAAAAGAAAGAGCATTACTAAAGCTTTAGGTGAAAAAAGAAAGTGGGAATGGTGTAAACATCACCCATATTAAAGACAAGTTATTGAAAAATATAAAATTCTTCCTATGAAGTTATATTGTGTTATTAATAATTTCCAATAACCTTCTTCTTGAGCATAAATACATTATCTTTAATTAAAATCCCAGTGAGGGGTCTTTACGGCATTACTGATCTCTTCTCCAGTGACTATTTTAAATAATCTGTATCTGGAGTGGAAACAAGAGCATTGGATTACACAAATATCAAGACATCTCTAAACTCTCCCTGCATGAGGATATAAACAAATGCTGTCTGGAACATAGTAATCAAGAGCAATTCTCAATACTAGCCTCTTATTCAGAAAGTTTAAGTGCCAATCCCACCTTTTCATCAACCAAAGAAGACAATAAATTCATTATAATGTTATATCTAATTCCATCCCTCACAATTAAACCAAGTCCCCCATTTATGGGAAGCAGTTTTCTTTTTAAGTGTATTTATTTTGAAACAGAGACAGCATGAGCAGGGAATGAGCAGAGAGAAAGAGAGGGAGACAGAGAATCCCAAGCAGGCTCTATGCTGCCAGGGGCAGATTCCAATGTGGGGCTTGAACCCACAAACCACAAAATCAAGACCTAAGCCAAAACCAAGAGTTGGATGCTTAACCAACTGAGCCACCCATGCTCCCCTTGTGGGAAAATTTTAAGGACAGAGTCCTCAGCATGGTAATCACCACCCTCCTTGCTATACCTTAAGTCTCCATTTATCCCCCACAAATCTTCTAGGTATACTTTGTATGAGTCTTACTGTACAACTCTGTGTTTCCCCAACCTATGGCTTCATCTACCATCTTGTTCCAGCTCATACACACACGAAGGCCTATTACCTAGGATACATCTTCCTTATCAATATCAATGACCTTCTTATATGTTTTGCTTTGGGCAAACACTCAGATACATACAAATGCATGTGTGCACACAGGCACACACACACCAGGCCATGCCCTTTGAATTTCCACTGCACTGCCACACATCTACAGAGCACTTATCACATTCTAATGACGTGGTTATTCTGTGATCATTCTATCCATTCTGAGTAGCCAAAAAGCTTCTTGAAGTTTAGCACAATGCCTTGCTCAGAGGGTGAGGTAGTAAATGAAGATACACAGGAATAGGGGCCATAAGATGAGTCTGAAGCCCACTTACCAGCAGCTTAACCTCTTTCTCTCTCTAAACTTCCCTTTATTCATCTGTGCAATAAATATATCAGAAATTACCATGCAGTGTGACTATAAGACTTAGATTGGTAATGTATGAGAAATCTTCTACAATATAAAGCAAACAAAAACATAAAGCATTATCATTTTACATCATCATTTTCCAGAATTAACCTATTTTATCATAAATGCTCAAAAGACATTTTTATATTCTTATCACATTGAAGATAGGAAGTTGTGAAGTACTATTTTTAAAAAGCAATTTAAAATAATCTCAGATCCAAATGGAGACCAGGCAAGTAAGATAAGGACCTCAAAGATACCCAAGTTTGTTGGGGCACCTGAGTGACTCCGTGAGTTGAGCACCCGACTCTTGATTTCCACTCATGTCATGATCTCATGGTCCATGGGATCAAGTCCCGCATAGGTGTCTGTGCTGGCAGCATGGAGCCTGCCAGGGATCCTCTCTCGCACTCTCTCCCTCTCTTTCTGTCCTTCTCATACTCACACACACATTCTCTCTCTCTCAGTTAATAAACATTTTTTTAAAGATACACAGGTTTGTTGATGGTAATAAATAAATGCTTCTGTATCCACTTGCCCATTCCATCTGGCTATCAGAATGGCATAAAGGGACACCCCAGGGCTGGAAAATGTAAGAAATTATTCTCCTGATGTGGATGAATTGTCCCAAGCCCCTAGAAATTAAGATGATGTGCTGTCCTGACCACTGTGCCACCAACAAGAAGGGTCTGCCCCATCCCAAAGGGTTAGAGTAGATGGAGGGGAAAATGTAGTTTTATTATAAAGGCAGAAATATGGGTCACAGAGTAGAAGATTACAACCAAAAGTCCATATCAAGAAAAGAAACAGGAAAACATGAACTCAGAAAAAGGTTTACGTAGAGCAAATAGCTCTATACACTTGGCATATACTGTATTATAGCATAGTGTAACAATTGATGTACACAATAATGATCGTGAATCATCAATAACTTTAAGTATGCTCCATATTCTTTATCTAATTAGGCAGAGATGTTGAATACTTTGCAGTGCTCTCATCATCTGGAAAAGTCTTGTGAACATAATCATTTGCAACAATAACAGATAAATGAAATGTTGCATTAATGAAATAAAACATTTTGCCTAACTCAATGTGAATGTACTATGAATTTAAATAGAGGGTTCAAAAAGGGGTGGAGTTGTCAGGGAAGATTCCAAGAAGCTGGTAGTTAGTGCCTGTATTCTTCTTGGACTAGTTGGGAATAAGCAGAAGGGAGGATGAAATTCCAGAACAAAGGAACACCACTATTAAAGGTGTGCAAGAATGAATACATATGGCATGTTGGTGAAGCCATACAGAGATCAGTCTGGAGAAAAATCAATTTGAGAGCTAACAGTTTAGCCAGAATGTAAAAAGACACTTAAAAGCCACAAGGAGAAATTTAGTTCTAACAAAACATGAAATAGTCACTCACTGAGCTTCTGAGCTAGAAGCAATCCGATGAAAGCAGTATTTAAGCATGCTTGTTTTTGTGTGTTTTTTGTTTGCTTGTTTGTCATCATTTGTTTTCAAGAAGACGGTGAATTAATTAGCCTGCAAACAAGGATACAAGTCATCAGGTTCTTGGTATCACCCAGCCATCAAGTTCTCAGGACATGACTGGAAAATGATCTTTCCTTTCTTCCTTAAGTGTGTACCAATACATGAAGTAATCCTGTGAGAAGAGTTTTACCATCTAAACAGCCTCAAAACTTATGTGAAGAAACAAAAGTTAATTATTAAGAGAGAAAAAAGAGTTTTGAGTCATGACTTACCTGGGCAAAATCATTGTTTTTCATGGTGTTCAAGGAAAAAACTTGAGTTTTCATGAAATGATTTTTAGGTTATATTTTTTTTGTTTTTGTTTTTGTTCTTGTTTTTGTTTTTTATCACAACACTACTCTGAGACTAAATTTTAGGGCTTTTCGAGTATTACACAATAGTGTTGAAATACCAACTTCTAGAGTAAAAGCGAACATATCACATTAAACTTTGATGAGCCTTCCAGAAATGATCCTAACATAAAATCATTTTCTAGGGGCACCTGGGTGGCTCAGTCGGTTAGGCATCTGACTCCTGATTTCAGCTCAGGTCATGATCTCACAGTTTGTGAAATCAAGCCCTGCACGAGACTCTGCGCTGTAAGCACAGAACCTGCTTGGGATTCTCTCCCTTTCTCTCTCTCTGCTGCTCCTCCACTTGTTCTTTCTCTCAAAAATAAATAAATAAATATGAAAAATTTTTAAAAATCATTTTCTAAAGAAAGGGAAATATCCTGAATCCTGATCTGAGATATATTGACAAAGGAAGTCTTCATTCTCATTTTTTTCTGGAAATCAGGAAAATAAAATTTAATAATTCATACTGATGTTGCATTCACACAGAGAAAACACAAATATACTGATAGGTCTCTTTGTCCATGGCTAGTAAAATAGCTGGTAAGAATAGAACCCATTGAAACTACAGCCCACATCAAGATCCCTGTTTAAAGAAAATGCACAACATGGGATATACATCTATTTCACAAAGATATCATAAAGTCTTAGGAAAAAAAGGAAGAAGTTTTTTTTTTTATTTTAAGAGCCTAAGGCTACATATGATAAATTATTTTCCTAACGAAGTGGTTTTATACTTGCTGAGTTTTATTAACAGCTTTAGAAGAGAGAATAAAGACAACTCTGTTAACATAATTGTTTCCTTTTTTTCCCCACATGGCTATTTGTTTTCATAAACAGATAAAATACCAAAGGTTCCCCACCTAGGTCTAATTGCCAGAGAAAAAGTGACTGAAGCAGGAAAGTACTAACGATTGTTTTCTCCCAGCACTTTCTAACCTACAAAGGTTCTGACTTCTAAACTTCCCACATCCACTGCTCCTCAGTGTCAAGTTGCTAGATTGGACTTTTTATACATCAGTGGATATGGGGAAAATAGGAGGTGCTGTTAAGAGGAGATACTCAAGTATCTAAATACTCATTAAAATCCTCATTTGTAAACTGTAACTCCCTCAACAGAAATCACTGGCCATCTGTTGGGCTTAATGAACTGCCAATAAAAACTATTTTGATCTTAATTGGACTTCAACGTGAATGTTTCTTAGGAACAAACAGATTACAAGTTTCTCTAAATGCCAATTTTCCCCATTGTTGCCTTTTCAGTGACTTTTCATTAAACCTCGGCTATTGATTTATCAAATCAGTTATACATAATAGGCTTCTTAATTTCTCTATTTCTCTAATTTCTCCTTTTTCCCATATTTTTGATTACTGGTAAATTCAGGAGTTATCTAAAACCTGCTGGACAGCCTCAGTAAAACTCCTCGAAGTTGTTCCCCACCCCTGCTGAAAAGAAAAATAAACATTTGTCTCTTTCTTCTCAATAAATAAAACATAAAAGAGGAAAGACATTTCATCTTCTTCTTTCTAAGGATGGGACCTTAAAAAATAAACTGGAGTAGAATTTGCCCACCTATGCTAATAATGTTATCACTACAATTTCTCCTAGTTTGAGAAAAACCAAAAGGCCTATCTTTCCACTTAATTTAATTTGTCAAATATTCATGAAGTGTCTCCACACAAAAAATATTTTCCTAAACATTGTGGGAGATTTTGAAAATGGTGACATACCTTTCTACCTTACCTGTGATAAATAAGACATGTTAATGACAAAACAGTTATTTCAAGGCTGACTGTGTCAAAGGAAGGCATTCAAAAAGTTACATGAATGGTTCAAAAGGTAAAAAGAAAAAATCACCTTCATTTGAAGAAAACCAGAAAATAATACATACTGTCACCAAGGTTCTTTGATAAGTGACTCCAGATCAGTTTCTTTAACCATAGAACACTCTCAATTAAAAAAATAATAATAAAAGTGAATACTAATTATTAACGATCAATTTATCAGTTGAGAGCAAGATCTAGAGAACTTGGATCAAGGGGCAGGCAAGTTTTGCTAAGACTAAAGTAAAGAGGAAAGGTTTGGCCAATTTAAGGGGTTATAGTGACAAATCTTCAGCATTGAAGGATGTAGTTTGAAATGATATAAAAGGGTTGAACTGTCAAATCGCATTTACAAGGATCAGAGAAGTTATTCAGAATTAAACCGTACAGAAAATTTCAAGGAGACAGGAAATCATGAGAAAAGAGAAGGGTGGAGAAGTCTGGGATAGCCAATACCACTCCCCAGATCCTTTTGTGGCTGTGTTAGTATCTGCTCTGGTCTAGATTTAATACATGAGCTATAAGTGTTACATGCAGAAGCATTGCTTATATTTAAAAAAGGTATTTCTGTCCTGAAACATCTCCAGTTTTATACACAGATGATTACATAGCTTGTGTTCCAGGTAGCCATGCCCCATAAATTCACATATTTCCAGGTTTTGTGCAAGCAATCCTAGACCACATACATGTACTAAAGTACTCATGTGTGAGAATTCTTCTGCTAGTAAATCACATTACTGTGTTTGCCAGGAGTTCTATCTTACAATGTTTACAAAGGTTTTTTATATATCTTTCCTTCCAGAGGCATCTCACAGCAAAAGGAGAAAATGACTTGCAGGGCTGAGATTAACATTTTCCTTTCTGGCCCACACTCTGACATCACCCAAGATCCTTTTGATACATATTTCTCAGGTATCTTTTTTATTATTTGTCTTACAATATTGTTTTGTCTTACAATATTTTATACAGAATAAGTCTACTAACATCCTGACAACTACCATAATTTCAGTTCATCCAATGAAGAATACAAATTTCCTCTACAAAGCATGTATTGTAGCCATGTTTCTTCACAAATCTTTTCATATTCTCTTACAAATCTGATTACTCTTCTCCCACTATCACCTGTGGTTATTTGAACCAGTTTATGTTTTAATGAAGGTATTTAATTGTGTGTGTAATTATTTCTAAAATAAGCCTAAATTCACTCATATTTCTGACCAATTTGTTTCCAGACATATCTTCTGTGGGCTTCAGATCAACCTCCCAAAATATTTTCTAATAACAGTATAATTTCATCAATTAACTAGTCATCTGTTACACTATACGGCTTTGGCAGAAAGATTAAAGTTACATTTAACACACCATGAAATGAGTTAAAATTACAGTGTCATTCTCCATTTCTTTACAACAGAAACATTTTCCATGTATCACACATTCCCAATAATTGGAATGGTGACTTAGAAGGCATTATTTGGGGGGCATTCTAGATTCCATTTGGTTTTTGATATAACCATATCCTAGATACCAGTATACAGGTATTTACAGATACAGATTGCCATGTGTCATTTTCTAACATCACTTCTCACCTCAGATAGGTAGGCACAGTAAGTTCATCATCTGTCCTAACCAAACCAATTACAAAAGGAAGACAACTTCATTTTGTATCCATTATGCCTGAGTCATTAGAAAACAATGATAAAAGCCTCCCTGTCCAGTGACAACCTTCCATAATTTAGGATTATCATTTTATTCCCATAAGTGTACTGTCCCAACCCACACCAGTGTGGGGACAGTGGCACTTAAAAACATCAGATTCAGTACTGACTAGAATATCTGATAGTCCTTCCTTGGTGAGGCACAAACCCTCTCCTATTGTCAATGATTATGGTGCTCTGACTGAATAATTAATTAATTAATTTACTTATAGCTTTAGTATCCTCTCTACAGTGATTTCTGGAAGAGAGCTCCCTCTGGTGTCACTGTTTGGGTTAACAAGTTCTTTTCATTATCAAGATGATCATCCAGGAACATTATTTCAAGCTGAATCAATACTCAAAGCCATCTCCTAAAATCTCTACAGAACATCTGGAGCGGCAAAGCCACTGCTTATTAAGCTGCCATATATGTTTCAGCCATTTGACAAGTATGATATGTTTTTCAATTTAGAAATACAGTCTACAGTGAAAAATATTGTGTGATCACATGAGGCTCTCAGTGAGGGTATATATTCTACCCTCAAATACAGCTTCATCTAAGTATACCATACTGGCTCCCATAAACATCCTCTGTGTACTTCCAGAATGGACTTGCTGGTAATATTGGGTCACTGGGTTCCATTTCAACTTTCTTTAAATGTGTTATGTGCACATTTACATTTGATATGCTCAAAGGGACAAATCAAGCTCTAATATACTTGGCAGGAGGCAGCAATCTACTTTCCATCATATCCAGGCAGCTGTTGTGGCAATGCATCACCACGACTTATGCCCAAACAGAAGGCTGAAGTTTAGCATTTCTACCCAATAAGATTCATTTTCACAGGCCAACTGAGAAATAATCACAGTGGTAAGCACAACCTGTAAACAATGAACAGAATGAGAGCTGTGGTTAGCTGGAATAAGTTGATTCATAAGTTGTTTTTCTTTAGAAAAAATGGATCAAGATTTTTCCCAGCATCCACCATTAGTCAGCATCAGACCTGAGAGAGATAGCTAAGTGTATTACTCTCTTGTTCTTACTGCATTCCTCCTTTGCATGGTGCCCCACCTCTGTTTGCTATGATATCGCCCTGTTTCCATTTATTAACCTGTTTGCAACCCATCCTTTTCCCCATGGTTGGGTTTTCTGGCTCAGATATATTGTTTAACCATGCGTAGCATTGGCAGTAACAGAATAATTCTTATTGCTTCTCCTTGGATCACTCCCTGGAATAATTTGTCAATCCATAAAATCTCCTCCATTCAACAGTATCTAGATTTTAAAAATTGTAAGAATCCATGACAATAATTAAAGACTCTATTACAGACCTATCACTAACATTTTCCTTTTCATAGCTTAAGAGAAATAGGATGGGAAGAAAGAATAATGAGTCAAATGAGACTATTCCAATAAGAACAGGCAAAAGTGCAAGTGACAAATCTCAACCTATTTCAGCTTTGCTCAGGAACAAACTCTATTAAAATAATAGCTCAGTTTTCATTTTCATTTTACTGAAAGTTTATGAAGTTTCTTTTCTCATATAAATTTGATTGATTATGAAATAAATATGTAGGTAGGTTAGGATAAAACATTGAACTCTATTTCCCCTGGAATTCTGGAGCAGACATATGTATCCTATGAGATCTTTGGAAGAACTTTCTTGTATAAAGAGGTTCCAAAGCAGAAGATGAGGAACAGAAATTAAACTATGACTCTGGGAGTTGAGACTCTGCAGTCCTCACCTAGACTTTGAACTGAAGTGCTGGGAAGCTCGGGGCAAATCACCTGCAGTCTCGGTGTTTGTTTTCCATTTGGAATTATGATGGACCAGAATTTTACTGCATTATTTGCTATATTTCAGAAGATAGTCACCCTTGATGAATCAAGTCCCAACTCCTTAGCAAAGTACACAAGATACTTCACAATCTGCCTCCAACTAATGCTCCCTTTTGAATCTGGCAAACTTCTTCTGTAAAGGGCCAGAGAGTAAATATTTTCACCTTTTCAGGCCACATTGTCTCTGTCCTAACAACATAAGTCTGACATTTTCGTGCAAAAACAGCCATACACAATATGTAAACAAATGAGCATGGTCACATTCTGAGCAAACTTTACTTATGGACACTGAAATGTCAATTTCATCTAATTTTCACATGTCACAAAATATTATTCTTCTTCTGATTTTGCCAGCCATTTTGCACAGCTAACGGGCCAGACAAAAATAGGTAGTGTGCTAGATTTGGCTGGCAAGCCATAGTCTGCCAGCCCCTAATGTGTGCTGCTTACACCGTACAGAATGTCTCACCACTTCCCAAATAAAGTATTTTCAAGGTTCATTGCTGTTACATATCTTTGGTTCCACACCCTTGTTCTCTCCTGGTGAATTCCTACAGGACCATCAGAACTTGCTCATATATTGTGTTCCTCCCCAAATCTTCTCCTACAATCTTCTCATCTTGATACGTGGCTGCTTCAAACATTCAGTGACTTAACCCAGTTCACTCTTGACTCTTTCCCCCACATCTCACATCTAATCCATGAGTAAATCTTTCTAGTACTGTCTTGAAAAATACATCCCAAATCCTACATTTCTGTCCATGATAGTCTGTGACACCATTATCTCTCATCTGATCTATCTGAACCCCTTTCCTTCAGAGGGGAGAAGAAAATACAGAAGCCATAGTGTTTTTCAACACAGAAGTTGGAGTGGTTCCATAAAAATATAAGTCAGAATATTTATTCTTCTGCTCAGAACCCTCCAGTGGCCTCCTATTTCACTCCAAACAAAAGCAAAAGTCTCACACAGCCTATAATCTCTACATGGAATAAAAATCCCCACTTATTATCCCTCTGATCTCATCCCCTGCTACTGGTCCCTCCAATCACGCAGACCTTCCACAGAGTTGCCTGATTATTCCTGGAAAATGCTGCACAGGCTCCTGCCTCAGGACATTTTTACTTGCCATTCCTCATGCCTGAAATGCCTTCCTACAGCTATTTGCAAGGATCACTCACCTGCTTCAGGTCTTTGCTAAAATTGAAACTTCTCAGAGGACATTTCTAAATTCTCTATTCAAAATTTCACACTCAATTACGCCGGAACTTTTAAATCCTCCTTCCTGGTTCATTTGCTCCATCATACTTATACTATTTGATATAGAATATGTTTTACTTTGTGGTTTATCACCTGTCTCTCTCCACCAGAATATAAGCTTCAGGAGGTCAGTAAATTGTGCCTGTTTGTTCACCACAGAACCTCCATTGCTTCAAATGGCACCTAGAACTTGGTAAATTTGTTGATCACATACCATGTGCCAGATTCTACTACTGAATTCTCAACACCAAATTCTTATTTAATACCTCCATGCCTTGAGTGTCCTTTCAAAATTTATCATTACAATATATCTGTTAAAATCAAGGGAAAACAACCAAATATAGCATGACCCACCCTAATATTGGACTCTGCTTCAGTACAAAATTTCCCACAAATACCAGTACCACATTTTTAGGGACTTCTAAGGAGGTTTCTGAATATCAGAGGCATAAAAAATTATTGCTTTTAAGTATTTAAATCAAAATGAAGGAATATGATGCATTTTAATGACTTTAAGACAGTGGAAGTCTTCTTTAGTTGACAATTTCTTTCTTTGGCATACTACCTCTGCTGTAATCTAAAATCTCAGCTGAGATTTTCTGCTATATTAACCAATCTTACAAAACAGATATCCATTTGTAAAACTCCTTAATCAAACTACCCACTCATTTACTATCTCTTGAGAATGCTTTTAAAAAGCTCAATTAGAAAGAAAGCTATTTTTCTACTATCAGGGCATACATAGCCGTTGACCCCAAACAAAGAGCTATGTGCAAACTGAAGTAAGCCTGCAGTACGGAAACAAGTTAGTGGTTTTATGTAGCAAAGTTGTTGCCTTGTACTGTACAATTCATTTGGTTAAATCATTTGTATCCATTAGATCAACAATTCTTGCTATGGGGAAAACTCGGTTATTGAACATCATTTCAATTACATTAAGTTTAACATCTCTCCAACTTTCCCCCATCCAATCCATTTGACCCAAACTAAACAATAAAGATAAAATAGCATCAAGACAAAGCAATTCAGAAGCAAAAATTCACCAAATGTCAGTAGTTAGTCACTAAATTTATACCTAATCAACTATTTTATATATAAGTAACAGAAACCAAATGTTTAGCAAAGATCAAAAGATATAAAATTGAGAAGAAATCTTAGCCAAAAAGTTACATATAAAATTTAATTTATACATATATCTATTCCAGAATTGTTACCGGTATTGAGCAATTTGAATTTCTTTAAACAATACAAACTCTCTTTTTTAGGGTAGGCCAAGGCAAGAATTGAAAAAATGCAAAAAGTTACCAAAGTCATCAAGATATCTCATCATTACTGTTTATTTGTGCAAACTTCCATTATGTAACAGCAATTCTCAATACCCCCAACCTAAATTAAAATTTAAGAACCCTATCCATCACTGCTAGGGTGGGATAAATTAATATATTTAAGGGGCTTAGAACAGCATCTGGGACATACTGAATATACAATCAATGTTGGTTACTGCTCTTTGGGGCAATGAGAGCAGTGGCATCACAAACTGGAAAATGCACACCCCCTATGGATTGATATTCCAGGGCGGCTTCTCAAAGCTACAGGACAAATTCATATCTTTTCAGAATATCAGTTTTACCTGGAAGCAAAAAAAGCAAACAAGTTAAAACTTTTTAAGTAGAATATAGACGTGGATACACGAAACAGTTGAATACAGCATTCAAGTGAATATTTTAAATAATAAGCTAAATTTTAAATAAATTTTCCTATTCCTGGAGAGCTTTGGGCTACAGTTACAGACTCAGTTCAATCTCTTCCTCTGAGGGACATTTTGGTGGAAAAGAAATCTTTGACAAGCACTGCTTTATGAAACAACTTCTTTGTTCCTATAGACAAACAAATAGCACATGTCTACCCTCAATTTCCATGTAGATGAAAAGTGCACTCTTAACACCCTGCTCTAACTGTTCATGGGCCAACATTTCTTTTTACTGCCTTCTTCACCAGGAAGCTTTTCTTCCTGGGACATGTGGAAGCAAACCTGAGCTCCTCCTCCTATTCATAAGTGGTCCCCTTTTATTCTTTGCATTGCAAAACCAAGACTAATGCCTACCTGCAAATTCCTAAAATGCAGTCGTTTTTTAATATTTGATTAATAAGTTATAATTAGGAAATACTAAGTACCATGTATTTGCATCTTGATGAGAATATTGGAAAGGAGGAAATCAAAATAATGATTTTTTGTGTTCTTAAGAAGTTCTATAGAATTTAGTGTTTATGTCTTGATTACAAAACCTCTTCACAATTCACAAAATGTTCTTCAGCTCTGCCTCCCATTTAAATCTGATTAATCCAGATGACCTTGTTCTAACAGTGGGTGGTTTACTGTGATTTATTTTTGGAAATTGCTAATGAAAAAGAAAAATTTAACTTTAAAATATCTGTGCCCTAGGAAAATAAAATGTAACTTTTATGAAGCCCAAATATTTTAGAATTATACTCAAAGCTGGTATATTTATGGCTTTCTACACTGAATTGAAAAATTTCTGAATATCCATCTCTCAGGAAGTTTTAAAAATAAGTGCATCTAATACCAAAACCTGAAAATGTATATATTAAAGAAACTACAATTTTTCAAATTATCTTACAAACACCTGATATGTATATACTTAATTGTTTATATTTTTAATTCTTCTCTCTATGTGTGTGTGCACATATACATATATATATATACACATGTATAAAGAAAAAGTTGTAAAAATCTACCAAAAAATGTAGTTTAATATATTTCCACCAGAAGAAACTAATAAATAGCTGAAGGAAGAGAGAAAATGTCCTATATTTGCTATTCTTTTTTTAACATGATAAAATACATTTATTGGCATTGAGAAAACAATATCAGTAAGAAAAAATGATAATTCTGATGTCCTCCTTTGGGAATTGTTAAAGCATTTTATAATTGGGTCCCACATCATCCCTGTGAAATAGTCATTACAAACATTACATCATAATTATTGAAATAGAAATACCAAAAAAATATTCTCTTTGGCTAAAATCTGTGAAAAGCAGACTAACCCAAATATTAAATTAGCATTAAATGATATCTTAAACATTTTCAAGAATACAGAAAAGGAACAAAAAAAGAAAGATTGCATATAGTCTTCTGGGTCTTTCACCATTCATCTGTTATTTTACAGATGATAAAGAGTTAGAAGTTAGTCCAGTAGAGAAATAAGGCCTAATTTAATTTGTATGCCCTTTATTTCTGTTTGTTGTCTGACTGATGAGACTAAGAGTTCCAGTACTAATTTAAAAAGTAATGGTGAGAGTGAGCATCCTTGTCTTCTTCCTGACCACAGGGGAAAGGCTCTCAGTTTTTCCCCATCGAGGATGATATTAGCTGTGGGCCTTTTGTATATGGCCTTTATGATGTTGAGGTATGTTCCATCTACCCCTACTTTGTTGAGGGTTTTTATTAAGAAAGGGTGCTGTATTTTGTCAAATGCTTTTTCTGCATCTATTGAGAGGATCATGTGGTTCTTATCCTTTCTTTTATTAACGTGGTGTATCACGTTGATTGATTTGCGAATATTGAACTAGCCCTGCAGCCCAGGAATAAATCCCACTTGATCAAGGTGAATAATTCTTTTAATGTACTATTGAATTCAGTTTGCTAGTATTTTGTTGAGAATTTTTGCATCCATGTTCATCAGGGATATTGGTCTGTAATTCTTTTTAGTGGGGTCTTTGTCTGGTTTTGGAATCAACATAATGCTGGCTTCATAGAATGAGTATAGGAGTTTTCTTTCCATTTCTATTTCTTGGACCCATTTAAGGAAAATAGTAATTAACTCTTCTTTAAATGTCTGGTAGAGTTCCCCTGGGAAGTCATCTGGCCCTGGACTCTTCTTTGTTGGGATATTTTTAATTACTGATTCAATTTACTGATTCAATTTTTTTCTGATTATGGGTCTGTTCAAATCTAGTTTTTTCTATTTCATCTTTGGTAGTTTATATGTTTCTAGGTATTTGTCCATTTCTTCCAGATTGTCCAGTTTGCTAGCATATAATATTTCATAGTATTCTCTTATACTTATTTGTATTTCTGTGGTGTTGGTTGTGATCTCTACTCTTTCATTCATGATTTTATCAATTTGGGTCTTTTCTCTTTAAGTCTGGCTAGGGGTTATCAATTTTGTTCATTCTTTCAAAGAACCAGCTCTTAGTTTTGTCGATCTATTCTACTGTGGGTTTTTTTTTGTTTGATTCTACATCAATTATTTCTACTCTAATCTTTATTATTTCTCTCCTTCTGATGGCTTTGGGCTTTATTTGCTGTTCCTTTTCTAGCTTCTTTAGGTTTAAGGTTAAATTATATATTTGGGAGGTTTCTTGCTTCTTAAGACAGACTTGAATCACAATTTACTTTCCTCTATGACCACCTTTACTATATCCCAAAGGGTTTGGATTGTGCTGTCATTTTCAAAGGCTTCCACGTAATTTTCTATTGCTTCTTTAACTTCCTGGTTAACCCATTCATTCTTTAGTAGGATGTTCTTTAACCTCCATGTACTTGAGGGCTTCCCAAGTTTTTTCTTGTGGTTGATTTCAAGTTTCACAGCATTAGGAATGGTATGTCTTAATATTTTTGTGCTTGTTGAGGGCTCATTTGTGTCCCAGTATGTGCCCTTTTCTGGAGAATGTTCCATATCCACTCGAGAAGAATGTGAATTCTGCTGTTTTAGGATGAAATGTTCTGTATATACCTATTAAGTCCATCCAGTTCTCTGTGTCATTCAAAGCCATTGTTTCCTTGTTGATTTTCTGCTTAGATGATCTGTCCATTGCAGCAAGTGGAGTGTTGAAGTCCCCTACTATTATTGTATTGTTATCAATGAGTTTCTATATGTTTGTGATTAATCTATATATTTGAGTAGTTCCACATTGGGGGCATAAATATTTATAATTGTTAGATCTTCTTGGTGGACAGACCTCTTAATTATGATATAATGCTCTCTTCGTCTCATGTTACAGTCTTTGTTATAAAGTCTAGTTTGTCTGATATAAGTATGGCCTCTCCGGCTTTCTTTTGGCATCTTTAGCATAACAGATGGTTCTCCATCCCCTCACTTCCAATCTGCAGGTGTCTTTAGGTTTAAAATGAGTCTCTCATGGGCAGCATACAGATGAATCTTGTTTTTTTTAAATCCAATATTACACTCCATGTCTTTTGAATGGAGCATTCAGTCCATTTATATTCATAGTGATTATTGAAAGATATGAATTTAGTACCATTGTGTTGTCTGTAGAGTTGGTGTTTCTCGTGATGCTTTCTGGTCCTTTCTAGTCTTTGTTGCTTTTGTCTTATTGTTTTGTTTTTTTTCCTCCCCTCAGAAAGTGCACCTTAAAATTTCTTGCAGGGCTGTTTTAGTGGCCATGAACTCTTTTTGTTTTTGTTTTTCTGGGAAACTCTTTATCTCTCCTTATATTTTGAATGACAGCCTTGCTGGATAAAGAATTCTTGGCTGCATATTTTTGTGATTCAGCACGTTGAATATATCTTAAAACTCCTTTCTGGCCTTCCAACTTTCTGTGGATAGGTCTGCTGCGAACCTGATCTGTATTCCCTTATAGGTTAAGGACTTTTTTCTCTTGCTGCTTTCATAATTCTTTTCTTGTCTGTGTATTTTGTGAATTTGATGATGATATGCCTTGTTGATGGTTGATTTTTGTTGAATCTAATGGGAGTTCTCTGTGCTTCTTGGATTTTGATGTCTGTGTCCTTCCCCAGATTAGGAAAGTTTTCCACTAATAGACTCACATAAACCTTCCACCCCTTTTTCTCTCCATTTTCTGGGACTCCTATGATTCAGATGTCATTCCTTTTTAATGAGTCACTCTTCTCTAATTCTTGTATCATGCTCTTTTGCCTTAGTTTCCCTCTTTTTTTTTCCTGCTTCATTATTCTCCATAATTTTGTCTACTACATCGCTGATTCGCTGCTCTGCTTCATCTGTCCTTGCCACTGTGGCATCCATTCAAGTTTGCATCTCAGTTATAGCATTTTTAATTTCGTCATGACTAGGTTTTATTTCTTTTATCTCCACAGAAAGTAATTCTATGGTTTTTTAACCCCAACTAGCATTCTTATAATCGTGATTCTAAATTCTAGTTCAGACATCTTGCTTATATCTGTGTTGATTAAGTCTTTGGCTGTCATTTCTTTCTGTTCTTTCTTTTGGGTGAATTCTTTATTTTGTCATTTTGGAGGGAAAAAAATTAATAAAATAAAAAAATTAAATTAAAATATTTTAAAACAACACAAAAACAAATAAAGGAAGCTAGATCCTGGTGTGTTTTGGTCTAGTTTTTGAAAGAAGCTCAAGAGAATAGAGAAAAAAGGGAAAGAAAAAAAAGAGAAAAGGTAAGAAAATGTTTAAAATTTCGTATACAAAAAATGGCATAAAATGAAATGAAGAAAGTGAAATAGAATTTAAAAACTTTACAAAAAATTTAAAAAATTAAAATAGTAAAAAATTTAAAGGTAATAAAAAACATAAAATAAAAATAAAATTTTCTCTTTCTGTATCCAAGTTAAAAAAAGAAAAGAAAAACAAAACAAAACAAAAAACAAATAGATGGATCAGTGAACAGACTGAAATCCGAATGTAACTACATCCAGTTTCCCCTAGAAGTCTAACTATGAAGCACTTTATAATCCATACACTAAGCAGGCGAAGAGACTTGCAGTGGTCTTCTAGGGCCTGAGCTTGGTTGGTGCAGTTGGACGGGGCTTGATGTAATGGCTCTGTTCTCCACTAGGTGGCACTGCTTAGCTTACTGGGGTGGATCCGTGTGGCATGCGTATGCATGTGTGCACATGCATGGGAAAAGTGAAAATGGCCTCATCCAGCTTCCCAGTCTCTGGCACTGGAACTCTACACTCTCACTGACCAGCAATCAAGCACCCCTCCTTTGTCTCCATCTTCCATCCACTCCCTGATTCTATACTGTCCATGTCCAATCCATCAGCCTGCCAGGCAGCACCTCCCTCCTGAATTATATCTCATATGGGGCTGTGCTTCCAAACCCCTCACTTCTGAGAGCATTGCAGCTTGGACTGGCTCTGACCCTCAAGGGGAGGATCTCACCAGACAATGGCCAGGTGCCGACTTGCCCCTGGGAACGTTCATACATTCGCACCATTGCAGAGGTTCAGATTGTGACAAAACACAATACACAGCCAGGGCCTGGTTTCACTGCACCCCGGAGTCTTTGTTCCAATACCAGCAAATGTTGTCTCTGGCCTCCGCTGGGACCTTTGCCTATGGGGACGTCATATGGCCTCTACCTAAGGTGCTCCCAGCAGGGGAACTGTGTCTCCCTATGTAGCCTGTGGGCCCCTCAGATCTCTCTGCTTACTCCTGGGGGTTCACCCTTCCCACCAGAGCACCACCAAGTATTAAGCTGTGGAATTTCCCACTCTGCTCTACTCTGTTTATAAAGTCCTAATGGTATTGAAACCCTCTCCTTTCTTTATCCCTTTCTTTTTCAGTCCCTTGTGGGTGTTTCCACTCTTTCTCTTCCTCTCCAGCTACTTTTGGGGGGAGGGCTTTTTATGCACTCTCTCCTCTTTCTCTGTCCTCTCTCTGCAAAAACAGCTCCCTACCCTCTATGGCTTCTCTCTCCCCCAGTTCACTTCTCCAGACCATGTACCTGCCAAATTCTGTGGCTCAAGTCATCAACTTTTGTCAATATCTTTGCCAAAATCTTACTTTGTTTTTATTTTAACTTGTATTTTCTTAAATATTAGTGAGATTGAACACCTTTTCAGATGTTTATTTGTATTTCTATTTTTGTAAATTACATGCTCACATCTTTCTTTTTTTAATTAAAGTTTTGTTTTTTAAAAGTTAATTTATAGGAACTTCAGTTCAGGTCATGATCTCACGGTTTGTGAGTTTGAACCCTGTATCAGGCTCACTGATATTAGAACAGACCCACTTCAAATCTTCTGTCCCTCTCTCTCTCTGCCCCTCTCCACTTGTTCTCTCTCTCTCTCTCAAAAATAAACATTAAAAAAAATAATTGATAGGAGTTCTTCTTTGTTGTATAATGGCATAGTGCATTTGAAAATATTTTCTCATAGTGTCCCATTTCTTATACTTTTGTTGCAAGTAGTCTTTAATCTTTACCTTTTTTGAATCTGGGTTTTTTTATATTCTTGAGGAGGGCATTCCTTTCTTTAAGACTGAAAGTTAAAAAAATGTATTTATTGTAATATACTTTTGCTCTTTGCATTTAACTTTTGAATCCAAGTTAAATTTACCTTTACACATATTATGACAGAGGAATCTAACATATTTGTTTCCAAGTGTGTGGCTGGATACATGCACATCATTTATTGAATGTTGATATAGTTATCACTTGCCACAGACTGAAGTTTGTGTTCCCCTAAATTCATAGGCTGAGAGCTTAACATCCAATATGATGATATTAGGAAGTGAGGCCTCTGGGACATAATTAGGTCATGAGGGTAGACCCTCATGAATGGGATTAGTGCCCTTTTAAAGAGACCTTTATTAGAGACCCTAAAGAGCTCCCTTGCTCACTTCCTGTGTGTTATTATAGTGAAAAGATGGCCTTCTCTGAACCAGGAGGGAGGCCCTCACCAGACAATGAATCTGCTGGCACCTCAATTTTGGACTTCTAACCTCTAGAACTATGAGAAATTTCTGTCACTTATAAGCTATCCTATTTATGGTATTCTGTTATAACATCCCAAACAATATAAGACACCACTGATTTGAAATGCCTTCCAAAAATTTTTCTGAAATCCTTATTTTCTTTCATTGGTCTATATTTAATAATTTTGTGTGGATATCATTTTATTTCAGTTCTGGTGCCTTGAAGTAATACATTCTAAGGATTAAGAAACTAGTGTTTTGCACTCAATATACTAATTTTATTTATTTAATAGTATTATTTCATTTTTTATGTAGGCAAAAAGAAATCATTATAAAAGAAAATAATCTAAAGGAAAAGCCTGTAATGTTCAATGTGTTGGAAATAACCATATGCAGTCATTTTTTTTTCTAATAACAAATTATATTTCCTAAATCTCTACATGTAAGGGAAAAAATGCTGCCTCTAAAAAAAAAAAAAAAAAAAATGCTGCCTCTGACAATGAGCCTATTTAGTACTCTGATTTTGGCCTCTAAATAACAAGGTTCCTTGGGACTATGGCAATTTCCAGGTGTGAACCAGGTCATATAAAGGTTTAGCCAAAGAGAGCTTGTTGTGCCATAAACCAAGGAAGTTTTTAAGGATCTACTGAGTTTTGTCAAAATAGCAGAGGAACCAAGGACTCCAAAGATGAAGCAATTTTCCCAATGAAAGAAAAATGGCTATAATAGATTGAAACACATGGATACACTTCATAAGGATTTCAGAAAAGAGAAAATAAAATAAAAGCCTTATTTGTTATCGGGGGAGATGACTATCACACTAACTCCTTAAGATACACATTACATTGTTAATCAAGAAGAAAGAATTAAGTATTTATTGTCCCATTCTAATTAGAAATGAATTTCAGGATACCCAAATTGTCTCTGTTATAAAGGGATTTCTTTCTAATGGAAACTAATCAATATGGATTAAGTAATAGAATTAAAAAACAAATAACTTCTTTTTGCAATTTATACTGAAATAATTTATTCAGGAAAAGCTTATCAGTGCATGCTAAATCATTAGGGAGAGGTGCTGGGGACCCCAATATTTACATGGTGACAAAGTACCAGTCTATGGATTACTTTATGATTGTAAGCAAAAAAACTCTAACTTGACAGAGGAGCAATCAGACTCTTACCACTCAAGTCTAATAATCAACCATAGCTACATCAGCAGTGGACAACCTAATGTTTTATATCTCTAAATGTGATATAAGTGAAACCAACATCACCTATTAAGCACTTCTGCCAAAAAAACTTAAACCTATGCCTAAGAAAGCCTTTACATCCAACTTTTATTTTTTAGGAAATACAGGGCATAGAAAAGAGAAAGATTCTAAACAAGATGATGAAAACCAATAAAATTCCAAGCATCGTTCATAACATAGGACAGCTGACACAATTGTCTTGGTCTTTTCAACAAGTCAATAACAAAAAAAGAAAATTGTGTGCATGTGTGTGTGTGTGTATGTGTGTGTGTATGGGAGGAATGTTAGAATGAGTCCCACCCTATATTAAAAGAGACAAAAGATACAACAACCAAATGCCACATGTAGATCCTGCTATGATCCTTATCTGAACAAATGAGCAAGAAAGATAATTTTTAGGACAACTGAGGACATTTGAATATGATTAGGTATTCATATAGCACTATTATTAATTTTGTTAAACATTCTACCTTTATTGTGGCCATGTAGGAAAATGTTCTTATGTTTTAGAAATTTATCCTAAATTATACAGGATTGTTTTAAGTCCTTATTAGAATATACTTCAGCAAGTAAATAAATGCATATGATTAGTATTAATTGTTAAGTTTTTATTAAGTTTATGGTTGTTTATTTAAAATATGTATATATACACATCTACTCTGTGTATTTGAACATTTTTATAATAAAAAGTTGAATAAGTAAAAACAAACAGATATAACATATATAAATGACATGTATGAATATATAGTTCTTTTGGATTCAAATAGACAAATAGGCCCTAGGATATTTAATCAGTGTTTTATTTTATATACATATTCACTATATTACATCATTCTAATATTACACCTTTCCACTGATCAGAATTTTAAGGGAATGTTAACACTTTTATGGTTTTCTTCATGTAAGATTTGAATATTTTCTGTTAGATGCTTTTTTTTTCTTGAGAGAAAAAGAGAGCACTAGTGGGGGAGAGAGCAAGAGAATCTCAGGCAGACTCTACCCTCAGCTCCAGGTGGGGCTCAATCCCACAACCCTGGGATCATGACCTAAGCCAAAATCAATAGTCAGAGGCTCAAGCAACTGAGCCACATTTGCACCTCTATTAATTGTTTTTCTAAGTATCTTAAGTATTTAGTTGCTCTTGTCTAGTACCAACTGCTTATTGACCAGAAGGACCAGAAGAGCAATGGCCTATAGGGAGGTTGATTTTCTTTCTGGTTATCTTGCCAGACTCTTTTTAGTGTTAATAGTTTTGCAGGAGGAAGGAGTTATGGCAGAAGAGCAGGGAGACCCTAAGCTTGTCTCATCCCTTGAACATATAGTTATCAAATCACTGTGAACATCAAAGAAATCAACCGGAGGTCTGAATGAACAAAAACTTCAAAGGTCACATGTAGAAAATGGATCACAGTTTAGAACGCAGGAGGTACAGAGAGTTTATCAGGAGAGAAATTGCTCTGGGTCTGGCTGCAGGGAGGAAGCCTGCTTACCAAGGCTACAGCAAAGCAGTATAAGCCGCGGAGCACAAAATCTGAACTTTTAGCACTATGCTACCTGTGGGGGAAGTGCCTGGCTTAAAGGTGCTCAAGTGGTGAAGCAGGGTAGAATACCAGGAGTGACACAGTGGTCCAAGAATCCCCTGGGTTGCAAGAAAGATGGGTTGTGCCATGTTCAGTGCTGTGTCCAGACGTAAGAGAGGGAATTTGCTCCAGTTGAGGGCTGCAAGCAGGGGTGCTGCCTTTCTGCTCTGTTTCGACAGAAACGCTGAAGAGCTGTGCAGTCCTGCCACTGTTTTTTTTCCCATGAGCCAGCAAAAGTGTGAGGAGATGGTCTGCCAGAGGAGCCGTGTGGCTATGCACCCCAGGAATCCCTAAAATTTGGAGTTTTGAAACTCAGTCACACGCCTATGATAATAAAAGCTTAGACACCAGCTGCGTGAATGTAGGGTTCTGCTGCAAACCAGGGTTACAAGAGGGGTGGGGCCATGTTCATTCCTTCCTTTAGAGCTGAAAGACTTGAGGGAGCAAAACAGTGTCACCTAGTGGAGACCAGAACCACTTACACCAAGCCCTGCTCCCTTGCAGTTTGGAGGTGCATTTCCACAGAAACAAGTCAGCCTGAGAATGAGGGCAGCAAGTGTCGCCCCCCAGAAGACCAGGAGAAACAACTCTCTTCCATCAAGTCTATAGAATAATGCTGAAAAGCTGCAGCTCTAGGGGAAATAGGATCTAACTTCTGTTTTACTTTTATTCTTTATTTTATTTTTTTCATTTATTTTCTTATTTTTTAATTTTTTTTACTTTTTCCTATTATTTTATATATACATTTTTAATATTTACATATTCTTTTATTTTTTATTTTATTGTTTTCTAATTAAGTTAAATTTTATTTTTGGATCTAGATTCTTGTAACAAGCAGACCAAAACATACTCAGGATGCAGTTTTTTGTTTTTTGTTTGTTTCTTTGTTTTTTTGTTTGTTGTGTTTTTTGTTTTCTTCTTTTCTTTTCTTTCCTCTTCTTTTCTCTTTTCTTTTCTGGAAAAAAAGATGAGATGGAGAAATTCGCCCCAAAAGAAAAAATAGGCAGAACTCACATCCAGGGATTGAATCAACACAATATAAATAAGATGTCTGAACTAGAATTTAAAACCACGATTATAAGAAAACTAGATGGGGTTGAAAAAACCATAGAAGACACCATAGAATCCTTTTCTACAGAGATAAAAAAAAAACTAAAATCTAGTCAGGTCAAATTAAAAATGCTATAACCAAGATGCAGTCTTGAGTGGATGCCATGACTGTGAGGAGGAATGAAGCAGAGCAGGGAATCAGTGATATAGAAGATAAAATTATGGAAAATAATGAAGCTAAAAAGAAGAAGGATACAAAGGCCAAAGATGACGATACAAGACTTAGCAAGCACAGCAACTTATGAAACAGGAATAACATTCATATCCTAGGAGTCTCAGAAGATGAAGAGAGAAAAGCAGGTAGAGCAATCCTGCCAACAGGATTTGTTTTACAGAGAAAACAATTATTTTTAGGGAAAAAAAAAAACAATCTGGAGCTCCTGGGTGGTTCATTCATTCAGTTAAACGTCTGACTTTGGCTTAGGTCATGATCTCATATTTCATGGGTTCAAGCTCTACCTCAGGCAGTCTGCTGTCAGCACAGAGACCACTTTGAATCCTTTGTCTTCTCTCTCTGCTCTTCCCCCACTCACTCTATATCTCTCAAAAATAAATAAAATTTAAAAAAAGAAAAGAAAAAATAATCTTATAAGCCCTTAAGTAATAAACCCAGAAGACAGATGTTGGTTTATATCAAGGTTTCAGAGAATGAGGTAATAACACGTGCATGACCCAAGAAAGTAATATTCCAGAAGAGGTGGGGGTGGCAAAACAAACAAGAAAGAATAAAGGATAAGAAGAAAGGACCCAAGGAAAATGAAAGACAGAGGAGGGTGACCACACATAAGGGGTAAAGTGTCCAGGAAGAAATAATTTAGAGAAGACTCTCTAAAATGAGATTTTGAGATGTTTGCAGCATTACTCAAAGAGATTCTTCCTGGTGACATAAAACTCACCCAAACTCTGAGACAGCATGTGGGTAAAGTTATTGTAGAAAGAGAGAAAGGGAGGGAGGGAGGGAGGGGGGAGGAAAGAAAGAAAGAAAGAAAGAAAGAAAGAAAGAAAGAGAAAGAAAGAAAGAAAGAAAGAAAGAAAGAAAGAAAGAAAGAAAAAGAAAAACAAAAGAAGGGGGGGGGAGTTGCTGATGTAACCTCTAGGGAATACAACTTTGAACAGTCATATGTAAAGAAAGACCTAGACACAAAGGTGACAATATTAAAAATAATACAATAAGAAGGCTCCAGTCATCCACAGAAATCTTATTGAAAGTTGTGAAACTATTGCATAAGTTAGAGTTTAAATCATTGTATTCAGCTCTTCATGACCCAGGAAACCCCACCCAACATCTGAGTTCTACATGCTCTAGACTGCTTGATATTTTTTTTTTACAATGGAAATTTATTAATACTCCACAAAGAGAAGGGAGAGAGGAAGGAGGGATGAATAGAGAAAAGAAGACAGAGAGCTGGCACCCTGTAATGAACTAGAACTAGGAACAAAACTAGATGAATAATGTGTAATAACCATTCATCTTCCCTCCACTAGTTCCTCCATTGTATCCATTTCAGTTATTAATATTACTGTTTAGTCAATCACTTCACCTTAAGCTTTATTATTAATTTTCATTCCCCAACTCTACATTTTTATGCCAATTAGCTGCAATGCCCTGATATATCAACCTTTATTGAAAATAAAAGTCCTCTTTCATTTGAAAAAGGCATCCTCTTCACCTCAGAGCTTCAGAAAGAAAGTACAAGTTCTGCAGGAAAAGAAAGAAAAGATGGTCAGTTAACAAGACAGATCAGGAATACTCAAGCCTGGTATTGAAATAGTGAAAGATAATGCAAGATGCTCAACCTCATATCCAAATCCCGTATCAAATAGTATATCCATTATATGCAGCCTCTCCATTCTGACCTCCACTGTCCTTATTCAATTGATATTACTTCTTACCTAGATAATGGCAGATGTCTACTACCTATTCTGTCATCTTGTCTCTACCCACTCCACTCCATTCTGTGCAGACTCTCAATTAATACTTGTTTTAGTCATGGGTCTAGATTTTAAGCCACCAAAACTGACTTGGTCTAACTTAAGCAGAACAAGTATTACCTGCAGACTATCAAGAAGTTCTCAGAATCAGTCTGAAGATGACTGAACCAAGTTTAAGAAATTGGAAAAAATAAAAGAAGGTAAGAAGGTGGGACACATAGTCAAAATCATCCTACAAAAAGAGTAGGAAGAGGACACAGCTGCTGGTGCCATGGCCACTGAGCGTTCTCCACCACCCAGCTAGATACATTGGTAACATGATAGGTTGCTGTATGTCACTACATCATTGTGCTGATCCCTCAAGTTAAAGAACTGCATAGGACTTCCTAATTGGCTGAGTCAAGGCTATGTGCCTCCAACTTCAAATGGGGAAGATAAATGTCTGCCTTCAACAGTGGAAAACAGTACTCAGCCTCCAACTAAAACCTCGTAATAGGGAATGCCCCCAAAATAGCAAGAGTGATCAGATTCTGGGTAATCAAAAATAATGATAATAATGTTAACTAAAATCTTCTTTAAAGAAAACCCTGACATCAACTAATCTCTAACAAAGGAAGCAAGAATATACAATGGGGAAAAGATAGTCTTTCAATAAATGGTACTGGGAAAACTGGACAGGTACATGCAAAAGAATGAAACTGGACAACTTCCTTATGCCATACACAAAAATAAAGTTAAAATGGATTAAAGACCTAACCGTGAGACCTAAGACTATAAAATTCCTAGAAGAAAACCTAGGCAGTCATTTCTTTGACATCAGTCTTAGCAACATTTTTTTTTCTACATATGTCTCTTCAGGCAAGGAAAACAAAAACAGAAATAAACTACTAGGACTACATCAAAATAAAAAGCTTTTGCACAGGAAAGGAAATCACCAATAAAACAAAAAGACAACACACTTAATGGAAAAAGATTTTCCAATGATATGTCCCATAAGTGGTTAATATCCAAAATATATAAAAAATAAACCTATACAACTCAACACCAAATAGTTAATAATAATAATAATAATAATAATAATAATAGCAATTTAAAACTGGGAAGAGGACCTGAGCACACCTTTTCCAAAGAAGACATCCAGATGGCACAGAAACACATGAAAAGATAAGTGATGGTCAACATCATTTATCATCAGGGAAATACAATTCAAAACCACAATGAGATATCACTTCACACCTGTCAGAATGGCTAAAATTAACAACACAGGAAACAAGTGATGTTAGCAAGGATGAGGAGAATTGATGAGAATGGAAACTGGTACAGCCACTCTAGAAAAACAGTATGGAGGTTCTTTTAAAAAGTTAAAAATAGAACTACCCTTCCATACAATCCAGATATTGCACTACTACGTATTTACCTAAAGGATACAAAAATACTGATTTCAAGGGGCGCATGCACCCCAAAGTTTACAGCAGCATTATCAACAATAGCCTAATTATGGAAAGAGACCAAATGTCCATCAACTGAGGAATGGATAAAGACAATGTGGTATACACACACACACACACACACACACACACACACACACTATTTGTGTGTGTGTGTGTGTGTGTGTGTGTGTGTGTGTGTGTGATGCAATATTATTCAGTGACAGAATGAAATGTTGCCATTTGCAATGACGTGAATGAAACTAGAGTGAATTATGCTAGGCAAAATAAGTCAATCTGAGAAAGACAAATGCCATATGATTTCATTCATATGTGGAATTTAAGAAGCAAAATAGATAAACATAGGGAAAGGGGAAAAAAGAGAGGGAGGCAGACCTTAAGACACTCAGCTATAAAGAGCAAACTGAGGGTTACTAGAGGGGAGGGAGGTGGGGAATGGGCTAAATGGGTGATGGGTATTAAGGAGGGCACTTGTTTTGATGAGCACTGGGTATTGTATGTAAGGGATGAATCCTAAATTCTAATCCTGAAACCAATATTATACTATATGTTAACTAGCTAAAATTTAAATAAAAACTTAGAAGAAGAAAGGGTTACCTGGGTGGCTCAGTTGGTTAAGTGTTCAACTCTTGATTTCAGCTCAGGTCATGATCTCACAGTTCATGGGATCAAGCCCCATATAGGGCTCTGTGCTAACAGTATGGAGCATGCTTGGGATTCTCTCTCTCCCTCTCTCTGCCCCTCCCCCCATTCATGTGTATGCAAGCACACACTTTCTCTCAAAATAAAATACGAAACTTTTTTTTAAACTTAGGAAAAAAGCATAATGAGTTATCACCTTATTCCTGTCATAATGGCTAGAATCAAAAAGACAAGAAATAACAAGTGTTGACAAGGATATGGAGAAAAAAGGAACCCTCATGTACTGTTAGTGGCAATATAAATTGGTGCAGCCACTATGGAAATCACTATGGAGTTTTCCTCAAAAAATTAAAAACAGCAATAGCATATTATCCAATAATTCCACTACTGGGAATTTACCTAAAGGGGAAAAAAACACTAATTCAAAAAGATACATGCACCTCTATGTTTATTGCAGCATTATTTACAACAGCCAAGATATAGAAGCAACCTAACTATCAACTGATAAATAAACGGATAAATAAAATGTGGTATATACATACAATGGATGATTACTCGGCCATAAAAAAAATCCTGCCATTTTCAACAACACAGATGTAACTAGAAGGTATTATGCTAACTGAAATAAGTCAGACAGAGAAAAACAAATACCATTATGATTTCATTTATACATGGAATCTAAAAAACAAAACAACAAAAAGAAGAATCAGATGGTTGCCAGAGGGGAGGGGCATGAGAAGACTAGCAAAATGGGTGAAGGGTAGTGGAGATACTGGCTTCTGGTTATAGAATGAATAAGTCAGGGTGCTGAAAGGTGACCATAGAGAATATGATCAATGGTATTGTCATAGCCTCGAATAGAGACAGATAGTGGCTACATTTGTGGTGAGCATAGCATAACATAGATTTGTGAAATCACTGTGTTATGCACTTGAAACTAATATAACATTGTATGTCAACTATATTTAAATTAAAGAAAAAAATGGAGACCTTTACCGTTGAATCCACATTTCTAAATACAGCATTAAGGCAATAACCACTCTATCCCTGAACTTACTTTCTAGACTTTTCTTCTTCCTTTTAATTGATTCTTCACTGGCCACTCCCCATTCCCACTGTCCTTCTCAGGTATTCTTTCTGCTGATAATCATCCTTCCTTATTTCTACCAATACCAAAGCTACACCATCTTCAAGATCTTCTTCAAATGCAACCTCTTTCAAAAATCTGCCTTGTTTCCAGATAATCTTTTCCTTTTTTTTTAAGGGGAGGGGGGCCTAAATTTATAATACTTATATTCTTCCAAATTTATATTTTAATTATTTACATGCATTCTATCATTCCCTCTAAACCGCAATCTCTTTAAGAATAGAGTATGATTTATTTTTTACGAATAACTTTAACATAGGAGCCAAATAAATGTTGAAGTGATTGTGCAAATGTAGCACTCAAAAGTAGATTTGAAACATAATTACTCACAAGCAAAAATTGGTTACAGAATTCCTCTGGAACAAAAAGACAAGAATGTAATAATAATAGACATGGCCTCTACTTTAAGAAAGCTCTATGTAGATATAAAAATAGGAATTTAAGAAATCATCCATCTTTATACATTTACCTAACAAAAGGATTCATTTTCAAAAAGAGTCTCTGTAACCTTAAAAAGGTAAACTTGCTATGAGGATTAAAATATTTAATTTGCAAAAACGTGTTTTAAAATATCTATTGTATAAAGAAAGCTGCACACATACATAAATCCTTTCATCAAACTCCTACTCTTCCAAAAATATCTTCCCTGGCTCTGTGATCTACAAGTAAGGAGAGAGAGAGAGAGAGAGAGAGAGAGAGAGAGAGAGAGAGAGAAGGAGAGAAGGAGAGAGGCATAGAGAGCTGGTTTAACAGAAGCTACAAATGGTGATTGAAGAGTCTGGAAAGATATATATTAAAGGAGGTCAAGAGAATGGATATTATTCAGCATAAAGATTAAAGGTTGATTTGAGACAATTTAATAACAATCTATAAATACATGAAGGGCTCTTACACAGGGAATAATCACCAGTTTCTCCCTAACTTCAATTTGGACCAGAACAAGGAGAAAATTTATGTTAGATAAAAAGAAGTTTTTTTGAAAGTAGTAATTACTTAATACTAAAATTGATAGGTAAGGAGAATTGCAGACTCTTATTCCTTGTGAGCTGGCTTTAAAATGTGGTTTAAAAACATACAACCTCCTTAGAGGTAAAGAAAGACATTAGATAAATGTTCAAAGTCCCCTACAATCTCTAGATTTAAAACCTTAAAATTTATTTCTCTTTTAGAAAATCTTACTATTTGGGGGCACCTGGGTGGCTCAGTCAGGTAAGCATCTGACTTTGGCTCAGGTCATGATCTCATGGTTCATGAGCTTGAGCCCCGTGTTGGGCTCTGTGCTGACAGCTCAGAGACTGGAGCCTGCTTCATATTCTGTGTCTCCCTCTCTCTCTGTCCCTCCCCTGTTTGTTCTCTCTCTCTCTCTCTCTCTCTCTCTCTCAAAAATAAATAAAACATTTTTAAAAAAGAATGAAAATCTTACTGATTTTTGGATTCCCTGTTTCACCTAAGAAAACTGTGTTGAAAGAATAATTTTAGGACTTTTCTATATTCCAATTTTCTCCCACATCTGTCTTAAAATTCTGCCATTTTGATGATGATTCTGGGATCTATCTGAGTGTTAAACACAGAACAAACCCAAGAAAGTCCTAGCAAAGCACGACTCCTCCACCTCTATAGCTTTACCTTCTCCCATGCTCTAAAGCTGGTTTATATTTGTATCAAAGAATACCTTCTGTCTCTGTTGTAACAAGCTGGTAAAAATATAGATCAAGAAAATTAATAAAGGGAGAAATAAAATAGTGTGGAGATACCCAAGGTACATCTAGCCTCAAAGCTAACCATGTTACATCTTAGTTTAAGTTTTCCATCTGTTTTCAAACATCTTCAAATTAGCAGAGGACACTGAGTTGCAAGTCTCAGAATTTAAAGAAACAAATTTTTTAAAAAACTGTATATACTCACAACTCATTTAATTATAGGAAGTTAAAGAGTTGTTAAAACAATTTTATCAGGGTTCTCCAGAGAAGCAGAACCAATATGATATACACAGAGACCGAGAGAGAGAGAGAGAGAGAGAGAGAGATTTTTAAGGAAGAGACTGGCTCATAAGATTGTGTAGCCTGGAAACCTGTTAACAGATCAGCTGGCTGGTAACTCAAGCAAGAGTTGATACTGTAGTCTTGAGTCCCAAATTTGTAGGGCAGGCTAGCTGGCTGGAAATTGAGACAGTATTTCTGTATTACTGCCTTGAAGCACAATTCCTTCTTCATTAGGAAATCTCAGTTGTCATTCTTAAGGACTTTGACTAATTGGATGAGGCCTACACATATTATCAAAAATAATCTCCTTTACTTAAGTCAACTGATTATAAGTGCTATTTACATTTACAAATATGTCATATCGACATCTACTGTTGGCCCAAACAACTGAGCATGTAGCCTAGCTAAGTTGATGCATAAAATTTAACCATCACAACTGGTTTCCTTGTTTTTAAACTTAGTGAGGGTTTTTACTGATTGTGTTGTTCTAAAGTTTTTTAATCTCTTCAATAAACATCCTTAATAATAGTAATAGGTGATTTGCAAATAATTTGACTTGTGTATTCATTCATGTAGCCAATAAATATTGAGCATTTCCATGCCGTGGCACTGTTCTAGGTACTAGGGATACAGAAATGGAGAAGATAGACAAGGTCCTTTTTGGTTTGCAACCTCAGGAGTTCCCTAAGTGGAAATCAAAACTAGCCCCCTCCATGGATGGCAAAGACAGACTGAAGAAAAAGGCAATAAAGATTCACAAGGGGCAGTTTTGACAAGCAAGGGAGCTTACATATAAGTCTTGTCTTGAGTGGCCACAAAATTTGTAAATCTCTGCACCCACCTGCCAGAATGTTAAGAGTTTATATAGAGACTTTAATAGGGCTTAGTCACATATACTGTCCAGATGGTCTCATAACACATTACTCTCTCAAGTCTGCATCCTTGGAGTAGCAACTAGTATAGGAACAGTGGGCAGAACTTACATTCAAAAATAGTCTTTTAGAAGAAAGGTATAACTAGAATTCCACTGACAACTGCCAAAGAGTTAGCATGGAGAGTTTCAGAGTCTTAATATAAATTACCATACCAACCCATTCTAACTTTGATACACACACGTGAGCATTTAAACTAAACTAGAACCATTTGACAGTCTATCTCAAAGTTTCTCCAAAAGTAACTCTGCTTTCCTATTAGAAATTTATTTCATGAGGTTGAAGTGAAAATACACCCCTCCCAACTCCTGTATTTCCTTTTGCACCCCGGGTGCAGGAAGTGGACCACAGCCAGAACAAATCATTCAGACTATTCCATTTCTCAAAAAATGGTTCAAAGAAGGTACATGGCCCAGGGGAGACCCATAAGAGGCCATCTATGATGTTCCTCTGATGTCACTAGGTATAAGAACCCTAAAACTTAAAGCTGCTGGCAGAGAGCTAGCCTACAAATGATATCAGTCTAGTACAGAGAAAAACTAAACTATGGAAGAATAAGAAACATAATATAATTTGAGGGCATGGATCCAGTTGTGTCTTAATTTTGCATTTTTAATTATGTGGGTCAATAAATATATATTTTACTTAAGGATGTTTAACAAGAAAAGTTCTGATAAATATAGTCCTACAAGTATAATCTCTATGCAGAGATTTTCATATATTTTGATTCACTGCTGTATCATCAGCATCTATAATGGTACCTTAGCTCTAAAAGGCATTCAAAAAACATTTGAAATAATACCTCCAGTGTCCGTGGCTTCTATGTCACCATGGTTAAAATCTGTGAAGAAAGTCAAGCAAGATCTCTGTCACAAAGCCCAAAAGAGCTACTATGCACTGTAATATCAGTTATCACATTAATCTTAATAACACAGGAGATAGTCATTATTATAAATGAGTAAATTGAACTCAGAGAGGTTAATTAATTTGTCCAAGGTCATATAGTAAATGTTAGAGCTGGGATTGAAGCCCAGGTGTTCCATCTGACTCTAATGTCTACACATGCCCCTAAAATTACAATATTATACTTTTTTTTATTTTGAGAATATTTTTTATCAATATCCCTAGTCATTTGACACAGTAGGGCAATGTTAACTCAGCTCTTTATTTTTTAATAAAAATTTCAAAGAACAAAAGCTCAAATATCTTACCAAATCAGCAGCAAGCATAGGAAGGCTGCTAAATAGATTATTAGACTCACCACTTGCTGTTAAAACCTGTCTTAATCAATTTGGGCTGATACAAGAGAATACTAGATTGGATAGTTTAAATGGAAAATATTTATTTCTCATAATGCTGAAGACTGGGAAGTCCAAGACCAAGGTGTTGGCAGACCCAATCTCTGGTGAGAGTCCACTTCCTGGTTTGCAAATGGCTGTCTCTTCAAAGTGGAAAACAGAATATCAATAAACTCCAGATTCTGGGTTAGTACTACTTAAGACAGAACCAACCAGAACAGAACTAGAGGAAGAGACAAGGGGCTTCAGGGTAAAATAGAAAATAGTGCAGTCTTGGGCCAGAAAGGTCTCAGAAACTTCCCACAAATAACTACTTCCAGAAGAAGAGGGCCTTGGAGTAAATAGAAACCTCTAGAGCAACCCCCCTGAATAAACAGGATAGTATTGCTAAGGTAGTAAGAGCAGTAAAGAGATACAAAATCTTGATGAGTGATGCCAAACAACTTACAAAGTGAGTCCCTCACTTTGTCATTTAAAGGAGATGTGGAAAACACAAAAATGAAGGTATAAGCCTTGCTAAATCATACTGGGCTCTAAGGGCCAGTGACTGGAGAGTGTATATTTTCTTTTTTTTCTTTTTAATGTTAATTTATTTATTTTGAGAGAGAGAAAGACAGAGCTCACATCAGTGGAGGAGGAGCAGAGGGAGGGAGAGAGAGAATCCCAAGTAGGCTCTGCAGCTGTCAGCAGCTGACAGCTGCAGAGCCCAAAGTGGGGCTTGACCTCACGAAACAGGAGATCATGACCTGAGCCGAGATCAAGCATCAGATGCTTAACCAACTCAACCATGCAGGTGTCCCAATATTTTCAATACATGACTCTAGCTAGAGGAGAGAAGCCTTGAATAAAGCCCTTTTCCAATTCAAATCCATCCTAAAATAACCTCTCATCACCAGTTCAGGAAAATCCACTCGATTCAAAATGCATAACATAAAATCAATTTGGTCTGGTTCCATAAAAGCAGAGGATGAAAATAAGTAAATTTTCCAACAACTGATAAAAACTCGTAAAAAAATTTGTTTTGAAGCAGATGAGAATTTTAATATCGTATTCCTAAATAAACTAAAAAAAAACACTCCTTCAGAAGCAATAGCAATTATGAAAAAACACAAAACAGAAATAGAGGAGCAGCAGAAAGCTGCCCACAGCAGAAAGAACCGGAAGATATGCAGAACTCAAGGAAGAAATTGAGTTTCTTCTTTTTTTTTTAGAAATAAAGACAAAATTATAAAGAACACAACAGAAAATAGGCACCACAGAAAAAAATCACTAATTAACTGAGTATAAAAAAGAGAAATATTAGTGAAATAAAACATATATTGAAAAAGAGAAGAAAGGTTTAGAGGGAAGTGGATAGACACAAAAGAGAAGCAAAGGCGACCCAACATGTATTTGGATCGCTAAAATTAAAAATAAAAATCATGGAATAAAGAAATATTTGAAACTTTAATTAAGAAAATTATCTGTGCATTAAATAATAATGATAATAATAATAATAACAATAATAATAATAAAGGCATTGAATAAAGAACATATATCCTGAAATGGTACACTATGTGCCTGGGAAAACATCCAGACCAACACAAAGATGTTTCCCAGTAAAATTATTAAAAATCAAACAGAAAGATTATTTGGGCATTTAGCAAACAAATCAAGACACTCATAAATGATAGAAAATGAGAGAGGCATCAAGTTGCTCAGTGCTACATCAACACCAGCAAACAGAAAGAAATACCTACAAGTTACTCCAAAAAAAGAAAGTTAAAATAGACATTTTATTTTCACCTAAGCTTTCTTTTAGCTATATGGGCAATGGTTTTCTAAACATTAAGGAGCCCAGAGAGGATTTCACCAATTGTCCTTTCTTGGCAATCTATTATACAGTAATCTCTATACAATGAAGAAATTATTGGAGAAACTTTGCTAGAAGGAATGATGATGCACAATAATTATATTAAACAATAAAATCAAGACTAAACTATGGGGATTGGGGTGAAAGAGTAGCATGGAAATGTTAAATATGATCTGGCAATATAAAAACAGCACAAAATAGAGTGATGTCAGCAAGGCAAAGGGATAGAGGTTTCCAGCCTTCATGCTTCCATAGAAATACCATTTTGACAGCCAGATATGAACGAAAATGCTTTCATAAGAGCACTGGAATCCAGGTGAGAGATTACAGCAAACAAGAAACACAGAAATGAGAAGAGAAACACTGAAGAGACACCGAGAAAGACAATTTAATTTTATCTGCATTACCTCTCCTTCAGAAGTGCACAGTGCAGTGCCAAGAGAGATCCCTTTGGCCTGCGAGTTCTCTTACGGGAGAAGGAGAGCAAAATGAGCATCCAAATTTACCAAAGACCAGAGCTCCAGCCCCACTCCCACAGATAACAGCACCTAGCCTACCCACCTGCAGATACCAACACCAGTCCCATTCATGGCACCTGGCCCACCCACAGACCACAACATCAGACACTCCTGTGAACCCTGGCACCATGCCCACCCATTTGCAAACTCCAACACCAGGCCTGCTTACAGGCCAGCAGCAAGCCTACACATGTAACTCTACCAGCTGGCCTAGTAAGAATTCCTGGATGGGCTAACTGGTAAAGGTTTTGCCATGTCAAAACCAGCATGTACAGATTGGTGGGGGGGCAGGAATTACTTTTTCAAATGTTTAGCTATCAAAGCAAAGCTACAAAGATCATGAAAAATCAAGGAAACTATTAAAGGAACAAAATAAAGCTCTAATTATCAAACCTAAAGAAATGGAGATCTGTGAACAGCCTGAAGAGAATTCATAAAAATTGCCTTAAAGAATGAGGTACATGAAAACACAGGCATGCAGTGAAATGAAATAAGGGAATAATACATGTGTAAAATGAGAAGTTCAACAAAGAGATAGAAACCATAAAAGAGAACCAAACATAAATTAAGGAGCTAAAAAATATGATTAAAGTACAAAATTCAATATAGAATTGCAAGCACACACCTGATCAATCAAAAGAATAAATGATGTTAAAGATAAATAATTTGAAATTACAGTCAGAGGAACAAAAAGAAAAAATATACAAAAGAGTGAAAGAAGCCTATGGAAGTTATAGGATACCATCAACACAATCTATATGCACATTATGGGAGTTCCAGATGATGTAGAGAAAGAGTAAGGGGTATAATCTTATTTAAAGAAATAAAAGCTAAAAATTTTCCAAATCTAAAAAGAGAAATGGGCATCCAAATTCATAAAGCCTAAAACTAAAGAAATCTATAATGATACACAATAAATTTAAATTGAAAAGAGTCAAGGACAGAGAATTTTGAAATCAGGAAAAGTGATTCATCACGGACAAAGAAACCCCCATAAGACTATCAGTGAATTTCTCAGCAGAAGCTTTACAGCCCCGTAAAAAAGTGGGATGATATATTCAAAGTACTAAAATAAAAAAAAATGCCAATCAAGAGTACTATACCTGGAAAAACTATCTTTTAAATATGAGGGAGAGATAGTCTTTCCCAGAAAACAGAAACCGAGGTAGTACATCAAAATTAAATCTGCCTTATAAGAAATGTTAAAGTGATTTAAGTTAAAATGAAAATACATTAAAGAGAAACATGAAAGTATAAATATCACCGGGAAAGGTAAATAGATAGACAAATACAGAATAATGCAATACAGTAAGAGTCATGAATAAATCACTTTAACCCCAGTATGAAAATTCAAATACCAAATTATTAAGAATAACTATGACCACAAAAATTGGTTAATGAATACACAATATGAAAAACAGTAAATTCTGACATCAAAATCATAAAGTGGGGGGAGGTGGGGTTTTTTTTCAATAAAACAAAAAAAAGGGTCATATTTATTTTATATGTCAGATATCAATATATGTATCTTTCTTTCACACACTTCATTTTATAGTTATATAAATTTTTTTAATTCCCTTTTTCTTACAAGTGTAAGATACAGGACTTTAAATTTTTATTTTAGAATATAAATTATCAGCTAAATAAATAGAGGCTACTCACTGCATAGAAATGGATTGTCACTCTGAGAGACCTTGTAGAGCTTTGATGCAATTGAAGTTAAATTGTTATCAGCTTAAATGAGACTTCTAACAAAGACATTTTGTGCAAGCCTCACAGTATTGATGAAAAAAACCTATAGTAGATACAAAGTGAAAACCTGTAGTAGATACAAAAAAGGTAGAGAAAAAAGTGAAAATATCAAATCACAAAGAAGGATAGCAAAAAAGGAAGTAAGGAACAAAAGAACAGTGAAACAGACAAAACAATTAACAAAAAGACAAGATTAAAACCTTACATAACAATAATTACATTAAATATAAATGGATTAAACTAATCAATTAAAGACATTGAGTGGCTGAATGGATTTTAAAAAACAAGATCCAAAGACATGCTGTCTGCAAGAGACCCACTTTAGACTTAAGAAAAAAACTAGGCTGAAAGTAAAAAGATGAAAAAAGATATTCCATGCAAATGGTAACCAAAAGAAAGCAAGGATATACTTTTATCCTTTTATACTTTTATCAGATAAAACAGACTTTATGTAAAGAAGGTCCTTACCTCATGATTAAAGGGTCAATTCACCAGAAAGGCAGAATATAAATATGTATGAACCCAACATCAGAGCACCTAGGTATATAAAGAAAACATTAACTGATAGGAAGGGAGAAACTGCAATGCAATAGCAGTAGGAGACTTCTACACCCCATTCAGGCTACTGCACGGATCATCGAGACAGAAAATCAGTAAGGAAACAGCAGACTTAAATACTGACCAAATTGATCTAACAGACATATACAGAACATTCCACCCAATGGCAGTAGGATACATATTCTTCTCAAGCACACATGTAACTTACTCCAGATTAGATCACATGCTAGGTTATAAAACAAGTCTTAACGAAATTTAAGAAGCCAGAAATCATTCCAAGTATCAAATGTTGGCAAAAATGTAGAGAAACAGGAACCCTTGTACATCATTAGTAGGAATGTAAATTGGTATCTCAAAGAGATATCTGCCTTTCCATGTTCACTACAGCATTATTAATAATAGCCAAGCCACAGAAGCACCCTAAATATCCACTAGGAGATGAATGTATTTTCAAAAAGTGGTGTACACTTACAATGGAATACTAGACAGTCTTTTTTTTTTAGATTTTACTAATTTTTCTGATGTCCTTTTTATTTTTTTTAATATGAAATTTATTGTCAAATTGGTTTCCTTACAACACCCAGTGCTCATCCCAACAGTACCCCTCCTCAGTACCCACACTCCCCTCCCTCCCACTCCCCATCGACCCTCAGGTTATTCTCAGTTTTTAAGAGTCTCATGGTTTGGCTCCCTCCCTCTCTAACTTTTTATTCCTTCCCCTCCCCCACAGCCTTCTGTTAAGTTTCTCAGGATCCACATAACAATGAAAACATGTGGTATATCTTTCTCTCTATGACTTATTTCACTTAGTATAACACTCCCAGTTCCATCCATGTTGCTACAAAAGGCCATATTTCATTCCTTCTCTTTGCCACACAGTATTGCATTGTGTATATAAACCACAATTTCTTTATCCATTCATCAGTTGATGGACATTTAGGCTCTTTCCATAGTTTGGCTATTGTTGAAAGTGCTGCTATAAACATTGGGGTACAAGTGCCCCTATGCATCATTTCCTGTATCCCTGTATCCCTTGGTTAAATTCCTAGCAGTGCTATTGCTGGGCCATAGGGTAGATCTATTTTTAATTTTTTGAGGAACCTCCACACTGTTTTCCAGAGTGGCTGCACCACTTTGCATTCCCACCAACAGTGCAAGAGGGTTCCCATTCTTCCACATCCTCTCCAGCATCTATAGTCTCCTGATTTGTTCATTTTAGCCACTCTGACTGGCATGAGGTGATATCTCAGTGTGGTTTTGATTTGTATTTCCCTGATGAGGCGTGACGTTGAGCATCTTTTCATGTGCCTGTTGGCCATCTGGATGTCTTCTTTACAGAAGTCTGTATGTTTTCTGCCCATTTCTTCACTGGATTATTTGTTTTTCGGGTGTGGAGTTTGGTGAGTTCTTTATAGATTTTGGATACTAGCCCTTTGTCTGATATGTCATTTGCAAATATCTTTTCCCATTCCATTGGTTGCCTTTTAGTTTTGTTGATTGTTTCCTTTGCAGTGAAGAAGCTTTTTATCATCATGAGGTCCCAGTAGTTCATTTTTGCTTTTAATTCCCTTGCCTTTGGAGAAGTGTCAAGTAAGAAATTGCTGCAGCTGAGGTCAGAGAGGTTTTTCCCTGCTTTCTCCTCTAGGGTTTTGATGGTTTCCTGTCTCACATTCAGGTCCTTTATCCATTTTGAGTTTATTTTTGTGAATGGTGTAAGAAAGTGATCTAGTTTCATTCTTATGCATTTTGCTGTCCAGCTCTCCCAGCACCATTTGTTAAAGAGACTGTCTTTTTTCCACTGGATGTTCTTTCCTGCTTTGTCAAAGATTAGTTGGCCATACTTTTGTGGGTCCAATTCTGGAGTCTCTATTCTATTCCATTGGTCTATGTGTCTGTTTTTGTGCCAATACCATGGTGTCTTGATGATTACAGCTTTGTAGTAGAGGCTAAAGTCTGGGATTGTGATGCCTCCAGCTTTGGTCTTCTTCAATATTACTTTGGCTATTCAGGGTCTTTTGTGGTTCCATACAAATTTTAGGATTGCTTGTTCTAGCTTTGAGAAGAATGCTGGTGCAATTTTGGTTGGGATTGCATTGAATGTGTAGATGGCTTTGGGTAGTATTGACATTTTGACAATATTTATTCTTCCAACCCATGAGCACGGAAGGTTTTCCATTTCTTTATATCTTCTTCAATTTTCTTCATAAGCTTTCTATAGTGTTCAGCATACAGATCTTTTATATCTTTGGTTAGGTTTATTCCTCGGTATTTTATGCTTCTTGGTGCAATTGTGAATGAGATCAGTTTCTTTACCTGTCTTTCTGTTGCTTCATTACTAGTGTATAAGAATGCAACTGATTTCTGTACATTGATTTTGTATCCTGCAACTTTGCTGAATTCATGTATCATTCTAGCAGACTTTTGGTGGAGTTTATCAGGTTTTCCGTGTATAATATCATGTCATCTGCAAAAAATGAAAGCTTGACTTCATCTTTGCCAATTTTGATGCCTTTGATTTCCTTTTGTAGTCTCATTGTTGATACTAGAACTTCCAACACTATGTTAACCAACAGTGGTGAGAGTGGACATTTCTGATCTCTGGGGGAAAGCTCTCAGTTTTTCCCCATAGAGAATGATATTAACTGTGGGCTTTTCATAAATGGCTTTTATGATGTTTAAGTATGTTACTTCTTTTTTTTTTTTTTTTTTTCAACGTTTTTTATTTATTTTTGGGACAGAGAGAGACAGAGCATGAACGGGGGAGGGGCAGTGAGAGAGGGAGACAAAGAATCGGAAACAGGCTCCAGGCTCCGAGCCATCAGCCCAGAGCCCGACACGGGGCTCGAACTCACGGACCGCGAGATCGTGACCTGGCTGAAGTCGGACGCTCAACCGACTTCGCCACCCAGGCGCCCCAAGTATGTTACTTCTATCCCGACTTTCTTGAGGTTTTTTATTAAGACAGGATGCTGATTTTTGTCAAATGCTTTTTCTGCATCGATTGACAGGATCATATGGTTCTTTTCTTTTCTTTTATTAATGTGATGCATCACATTGATTGATTTGCGAATGTTGAACCAGCCCTGAAGCCCAGGAATGAATCCCACTTGATGATGGTGAATAATTCTTTTTATATGCTGTTGAATTTGATTTGCTAGAGTCTTATTGAGAATTTTTGCATCCATATTAATCAGGGATATTGGCCTATAGTTCTCTTTTTTTGCTGGGTCTCTGTCTGGTTTAGGAATCAAAGTAATACTGGCTTCATAGAATGAGTCTGGAAGTTTTCCTTCCCTTTCAATTTTTTGGAAAAGCTTGAGAAGGATAAGTATTATCTCTGCTTTAAATGTCTGGTAGAATTCCCCAAGGAAGCCATCTGTTCCTGGACTCTTATTTATTGGGAGATTTTTGATAACTGATTCAATTTCTTTGCTGGTTATGGGTCTATTCAAGTTTTCTATTTCTTCCTGTTTGAGTTTTGAAAGTGTGTGGGTACTTAGGAATTTGTCCATTTCTTCCAGGTTGTCCAATTTGTTGGCATATAATTTTTTATAGTATTCCCTGAGAATTGCTTATATTTCTGTGGGATTGGTTGTAATAATTCCATTTTCATTCATGATTTTATCTATTTGGGTCATCTCCCTTTTCTTTTTGAGAAGCCTGGCTAGAGGTTTACCAATTTTGTTTATTTTTTCAAAAAACCAACTCTTGGTTTCGTTGATCTGCTCTACAGTTTTTTTAGATTCCATATTGTTTATTTCTGCTCTGATCTTTATTATTTCTCTTCTTCTGCTGGGTTTAGGCTGTCTTTGCTGTTCTGCTTCTATTTCCTTTAGGTGTGCTGTTAGATTTTGTATTTGGGATTTTTCTTGTTTCTTGAGATAGGCCTGGATTGCAATGTATTTTCCTCTCAGGACTGCCTTCACTGCATCCCAAAGCATTTGGATTGATGTATTTTCATTTTCGTTTGTTTCCATACATTTTTAAATTTCTTCTCTAATTGCCTCGTTGACCCACTCATTCGTTAGTAGGGTGTTCTTTAACTCCCATGCTTTTGGAGGTTTTCCAGACTTTTTCCTATGATTGATTTCAAGTTTCATAGCATTGTGGTCTGAAAGTGTGCATGGTATGATCTCAATTCTTTTATGCTTATGAAGGGCTGTTTTGTGACCCGGTATGTGATCTATCTTGGAGAATGTTCCATGTGCACTCAAGAAGAAAGTATATTCTGTTGCTTTGGGATGCAGAGTTCTAAATATATCTGTCAAGTCCATTGGATCCATTGTATCATTCAGGGCCCTTGTTTCTTTATTGACCGTGTGTCTAGATGATCTATCCATTGTTGTAAGTGGAGTATTAAAGTCCCCTGCAATTACCACATTCTTATCAATAAGGTTGCTTATGTTTGTGATTAATTGTTTTATATATTTGGGGGCTCCCATATTCAGCACATTGACATTTATAATTGTTAGTTCTTCCTGATGGATACACCCTATAATTATTATATAATGCCCTTCTTCATCTCTTGTTACAACCTTTAATTTAAAGTCTAGTTTCTCTTATATAAGTATGGCTACTCCAGCTTTCTTTTGACTTCCAGTAGCATGACAGATAGTTCTCCATCCCCTCACTTTCAATCTGAAGACATCCTCAGGTCTAAAATGAGTCTCTTGTAGACAGCAAATAGATGGGTCTTGTTTTTTTTATCCATTCTGATACCCTATGTATTTTGCTTGGAGCATTTAGTCCATTTACGTTCAGTGTTATTATTGAAAGATATGGGTTTAGAGTCATTGTGATGTCTGTAGGTTTCATGCTTGTAGTGATGTCTCTGGTACTTTGTGGTCCTTGCAACATTTCACTCACAGAATCCCCCTTAGGATCTCTTGTAGGGCTGGTTTAGTGGTGATGAATTCCTTCAGTTTTTGTTTGTTTGGGAAGACCTTTTTCTCTCCTTATATTCTGAATGACAGATTTGCTGGATAAAGGATTCTCAATTGCATATTTTTTCTGTTCATCACATTGAAGGTTTCCTGCCATTCCTTTCTGGCCTGCCAAGTTTCAGTAGATAGGTCTGCCACTAGTCTTATGGGTCTCCCTTTATAGGTTAGAGCCTGTTTATCCCTAGCTGATTTCAGAATTTTCTCTTTATCCTTGTCTTTTGCCAGTTTGACTATGATATGTCGTGCAGAAGATCAATTCAAGTTACGTCTGAAGGGAGTTCTCTGTGCCTCTTGGATTTCAATGTCTCCTTCCTTCCCCAGATCAGGGAAGTTCTCAGCTATGATTTGTTCAAGTACACCGTCAGTCCCTTTCTCTCTTCCTCTTCTGGAATTCCTATTATACAGATATTGTTCTGTTTGATTGCATCAAACTTAGTTCTCTAATTCTCCCCTCATACTCCTGTATTTTTTTATCTCTCTTCTTCTCAGCTTCCTCTTTTTCCATAATTTTATCTTCTAATTCACCTATTCTTTCCTCTGCCTCTTCAATCCGTGCTATGGCCGCCTCCATTTTATTTTGCAACTCCTTTATAGCATTTTTTAGCTCATCATGACTATTTCTTAGTCCCTTGATCTCTGTAGCAAAAGATTCTCTGCTATCCTGTATGCTTTTTTCAAGCCCAGCAATTAATTTTATGACTATTATTCTAAATTCTTGTTCCATTATATTGTTTAAATTGCTTTTGATCAATTTGTTAGCTGTCGCTACTTCCTGGAGTTTCTTTTGAGGAGAGTTCTTTGTTTCGTCATTTTTGGTAGTTCCTGGGGTGGCGCCAAGCTGCAGGGCACTACCCCTGTGCTGTCTGAAGTAACTTGTGTTGGTGGGCGGGGCCACAGTAGGACTGGTGTGTACCTTATCTTCCCCTCTCCCAGGGGCAGGACTCACTGTGGAGTGGTGTGGCCCCTGTCTGGGCTACTTGCACACTGCCAGGCTTGTGGTGCTGCTTCGATGGGATCTGGCGTATTAGCCAGGGTGGATCCGCAAGGTGCACGGGGGCGGGAGGGGCAGACTCAGCAGGCTCTGCCTTTGGTGGTCCGCTTCTGGAGGGGCCCTGCGGCACTGGGAAGGAGGCAAACCTGTCAGAGGGATGGATCCGCAGAAGCATAGCATTGGGTGTTTGCACAGTGCAAGCAAGTTCCTTGACGGGAATTGTTCCCTTTGGGATTTTGGCTGGAGGATGGGCAAGGGAGATGGGTCTGGCCAGCGCCTTTGTTCGCTGCCGAGCTGAGTTCTGTCTTCCAGGGCTCAACACCTCTCCCTCCCGGTGTCCTCTCACCCTCTCGGTCTCCGAGCAGAGATGTTGACTTGTAACATTCCAGATGTTAAGTCCTGCTGGCTGTCAGAACTCATGCAGCCCAGTCCCTCCACTTTTGCAAGCCAGACTCGGGGATTCTGCCTTGCCAGGAGGGCTGCCCCTCCACCACCTCAGCTCCCTCCCGCCAGTCCATGTCATTTCACCAACCCTCCACCCCTTTCCCTCTGGCAACCATCAGTTTGTTCTCTGTATTTATAGAGAACTGTATTTATTTACACTTCCACTTTTTGCTTATTTATTCATCTGTTTTGTTTCTTAGATTCCATATATGAATGAAATCACATGGTATTTATTTTTCTCAGTATGACTTATTTCATTTAGCATAATAACCTCTAGGTCCATCCATGTTGTTGAAATGTCAAGATCACACCCTTCTTATGGCTGCATAATATTGTATGTCAAAACATGAATAAAATTTTAAAAGTGTATGAAAATAGGACAAAATAAAACTTCAGTGAAAAGAGAAAGAGGAAGGAAACAAATTCCTTCACTGTCTCATAATGCTATGGGTTGGAATAAAACATTATTTAACTGACAAAGCTTTAGTGTTTTTGAAAGTACAAATACCAACACCAAATTAGCTAATGCCATTGACTAAAAGTCAATGATGGAAGAGAAAAAAGGGAAGAGGAAAGAAAAGCCTCTAGTCTAAATTTATTTTTCATCATAGACACAGGGTAAATAATACTTATATTATTTAAGGATATTAATGTAAAAGTAACCACTAGAAAAAAATACAAAACTTTCAAAACATCCCAAAATCTATATATAGAAAGAAGGAAGAGTAAAAAAAAAAAAAAGACAAAAGCAGGTATCATTGTGATTGTTGAAAGTACTCTCTCTTCTCAAATATATTTATGTAATTGCTAACAAACATATGTATAATATACTTATAATATCATAAACTTAGGATCAAATTTATCAGTCATATCAACAAAGATAGATTTGGTAAGCTTATCTGATAAGTACAAATATTGTCACATTAGTACTCAACATAAAATACAATTTAGAGTGAACATAAAAGAATCATCTAAAACAAAGTGATTCAGAAAGATTAAAATTAAAAGATAAGTAGAATATTGCAAAGAGGCTGATAAGGGCTGAACTGTGTTTTCCCCAAAATTTATTTGTTGAAGTCCTCACTCCCCGTACCTCAAAATGTGACCATATTTAGAAACACCGTCTTTGCATAGGTAATTAAGTTAAAATGAAGTCATTACAGGGGGTCCTAATCTAAAATGACTAGTGTTCTTATAAGAGGAATTTGGGACAGAGACACACAAATAGGAAGAAAATGTAAAGACAGGGGAAAGACGCATCTGCAAGCCAAGGGGAGAGACCTTGGAAGAAACCAATTGTGTCAACGCTTGGATTTTAAACTTCTGTGTCCCAAAATAGTGACAAAATAAATTTCTGTTGTCTAAGCCATTTGGTCAGTGTTGTTTGTTATGGTGGACCTAGCAGACTAATACAGACACCAATGTTCCTGATCCTCACAACAACAAGCCATATAAACTATAATTAAAACAAAAAAAATCAGAGAGCTGAAGATACAAAGAAATCGAAAACAATAAGTTCCAAAAAGTGATGAGCTCTTCTTAGGAAAGGAGATATTCACAGCTTTGTTTCTTCCTAGTAGAGCTGTGGGGTAAAGAGAAATCCATTCTGGATAGAATAAAAGAAAACCAGCCAGGGGCTCCTAGGTGACCCAGTCGGTTAAGCGTGGGACTCTTGGTGTCAGCTCAGGTCATGATCCCCCAGCTTCATGGTTTGGAGCCCCCATGGGGCTCTGCGTGGGCAGTGCAGAGCCTGCTTGGGATTCTTTCCCTCCCTTTCTCTCTGCCACTCCCCCACTCATGCTGCCTCTGTCTCTCTCAAAATAAATAAATAACTTTCAAAAAAAGCCAAATTAAATCCTGAACTCACCCTCAAAATATTTGCAAAGGAACTGAACCAAAATAAAGTTGCAACACAACCCAGATCTATCTCAACTACAAGTTAGATTGATTTAGTGCATACACACTTCTTCATAAGAGAAGGCAGCTACCTCTTTTGGCAGTAAATATTTATGAGTTTCCAATATTGTTTTACATATACTATTATACTATTTACCATACAGTAAAATGTATGTGAAAAAGGAAGAAAATGAACAGAAATAGTCAATAGAAACAGACCCAGAGATAACCCAGATATGAAAATTATCACACATGGAGAGCAAAATAACATAATAAGCATTTGTCAAACCCTAGTGGAGAGGATGAAAACATGCATAAATAGATGGGGAAAAATAAATTATAAAAATTAATAATAATAAATTTAGATATTACCACCAAAAAATATAAAATAATTAATAATAAATGCATTCAGTAGATTTACCACAGTGGACACAGCAGAAAAAAAATAATCAGTAAATTTGAATAAAGCTGAATAATAAGTATACCAATCAAAACAGAAAAAAAGAGTTAAAAAAATGGCAGTGTCTGAGATCTGAGACAATACTAAACATTAAAAGGCACGTAATTGAAATCCCAGGGGGAAAGGAAAGAGAGATCATGGCAGAAGAAATATTTTAAAATACAATAGCCAAATATTTACAAATTTGATAAAAATATGAACAGGTAAGTATTAGTAAAAATTATGAAAACCAAGTAATGGGAAGAAAAAGCAGATGGAAGAAAAATATTCATTACTTACAAAAGAGAGACGAAAGAATCACAGCTGACTTTTCATCACATCCATGTTGTTAAATGACAAAGTAAGATACAGAACAATGGTACAATATGTTACTGCTTTTATAAGAGAGAACAGATGGAATACTAAACAGTTACTAAATAAACATATAGGTAGGTAGATAGATAGATATTCTTCCTGCTTTTCAAACTGAATCATACTGCACTCCGGTTTTTTAAAGAAATATGTTATGAAGAATTTTCATAGTGAGAACCTCTTGTAATTTTTCAGAGACCAAGACATCAGCATTACCATTGCTGTGAGAGTGCATTGAAATCAATAGCAAAGGTCTCCTTCTAAATGTGTGCGAATTGCTTTCATTTACAACTTCAGGGAAGAAAACCTGCCAGGGCATTACGAAGAGTAAAATCCATTCTTCTGTTCACTAAACCTAAACTATTACATTAGCGGAGACCAAGACAAACACAAAATATCACTATAATGCTTTGGGGGATATACGCTTCATTAAAGATAATCCACTACAATATGACAAAACATAAGGTAGCCATTCTTTCTGCAGCAACACAGATGAAGACTTTATTTTAAACCCATAGCAGATTGAATTTTTGCATGATGTTTTCTTTAAACTGCCTTGCTTAATCTAGAAATACATTAAAACACTCATCCACCAGCTGTGCTGATTTCAGCTGTAGCAAATTGATGATTAGATTCCTCCTGAAAATATTTTCTTCCCACGAAATTTTAAAACTGACTGAAATACTATTAAAATTCAGGCAGGGAAAATATTACTTCATTATTAAAGTTTAAAGTTATTTTCTCTTTAAATCATTTGAATAACATATTAGATAAAAACATTAATGCTAAAAAACATTAATTAAGTATTAACTTTGGGGGATTTTTTTTAGATAAAATTCAAGACCTATCATCTCAAAGCCAAGTAGACAGACAAACCTAGTTGTGATTTCCTGCATTACACTCCATCACAAAATCTGTGACTTTTGTAATTAGTCTCAGAACTTGTTAGTAACTTAATGCAAACTTGGTCAGAAGCAAACTTTTTTTTTTTTTTTTTTTTTTTTTACCGTCTCTCTTACCTGATTTAAAAGACTGGTGATTTATTTCAGTCAAACGTAATTAATGCTTGTATTTAAGTTAATTAAATTTGACTAAATGAAATTACGTGTATATGAAAAAAGAGTCCTTATATTCAGAAGGTTCTAAGGAAGAGTTGACAAACTAAGACTTATGGACAACTGTTTTTATAAATAGAGTGTTATCAAAACACAGCCATGCCCATATGTTTCCTTTTTTGTCCACGGCAAATTTCACATAATGGCAAAGTTGAGTAGCTGCTACAGAGAACTTACAGACTTCAAGCCTAAAATATTTACTACCTGGCCATTTAAGAAAAAGTTATCAGGGGCGCCTGGGTGGCTCAGTCGGTTGAGCCTCCGACTTCGGCTCAGGTCATGATCTCGCGGTCTGTGAGTTCAAGCCCCGCGTCAGGCTCTGTGCTGACCACTCAGAGCCTGGAGCCTGTTTCAGATTCTGTGTCTCCCTCTCTCTCTGACCCTCCCCTCGTTCATGCTCTGTCTCTCTCTGTCTCAAAAATAAATAAACGTTAAAAAAAAAATTTAAAAAAAAAAAAAAAAAAGAAAAAGTTATCAAAGTCCTGGTCTAAATAAAAAGTTTCAAACCACCTCTCATCCTTATCGTATCAAGTTTTTTTATGTGTGTTCTTCCAGGAAGAGAAAAAAAAATGTTTAAAAGAACTCAAAGATGATATATGGTGTCCAGGTTGAATCAATTGTATTAAAAAACCACCTCTGCATTCACCACTTCATTTTTCCTTTACCTGACCTACATGTAGCATGAGTTCTCTTCTTAGTCCTGAGGTATGATACACATGCCTATTATAATTTTTTAAAATATGCATCGTTGTCACTGACAACATCTCACACCTACCCTTGTTTTTACTTGCATTATTTTGTGTTTCCTAAAATTTGTAGTAATCAGTACCAAATAAAGCGAAAGTTAATGAATTTTGATCCCTTCAAAGTCTGGGAGGTTAAAGAGTTCTGAGCCCAATTCCAATGTGTGGATGGGAGGTGGGGTGGGGGGTGGGGCAGGGGCAGAATCCTCTGCATCAACTGCATGTCCCACAAATTGACTCAATTCTGACACTGTCTATCTGGAGATAGAGACATATCCCACATGGCGACAGCTCAGTTTCACAAGACTGCCCCTCCCCCACTTCAGACACAGTCTCAAGTCCAGATCAGTACCCAGGCTCCTGAATAACCAGCTAGAAATCAAAGGTTTCCACAACCCCTTCTTGGATTTCATTAGTTTGCTAGAGGCACTCACAGGTCTCAGAGAAACATTTTACATCCCAGTTCATTATAGAAAGTTCTAACAGTTATAGCCAGGTAGAAGAGATGCATAGGGTCATACATATACATATTATATATGTGTATATATATATATATATATATATATATATATATATATATATGGTATCCTCAAAGAGATCTGTCTGCTTCTACACTTGTCCACCCACACAGTTGTTTTTCAACAAAGCAACCAGAGTAATCCTGCTACAATAAAAGCTTGAACCATGTCACTACTCTGCTTAAAACTTTCTTAGCTCATTCATGGTAAAAGTCAAAATTTTTACAACAGCATATAAAGCCCCCCTTCTCTCTGACCTCTCTCCTTACTTCTGTGCAGCCACATTGGAGCTTCCTAAAGAGCATACTCCCACAGAGAGGCTTTGTCCTGGCCGTTCAGTCTGCTTAGAATGCTCTCCCCACAGATATACATGTAACTCATTCCTTCAACTCTATCTTTGCTGCAAATGTCATTCTTTCAATAAGGCCGAACTGCATTATGCTATTTCAGACTGCAACCCACCACTCCTCTGGCAATCTCACTTGATTCCACCCTCCTTAACTTTTTTTCACAGAACTTATTGCCATCTAACATACTACATGACTTAGTCATTAATTATCTTTATTGGTTATTGCCTTTATTTCCTTCCTAGACTATAAGCCCAATTATAGAAGGGCAATATCTTTGTCTTGTTTATGTATGCATTACAAGTACATAATAATTTTTTTCAAATAACATATACCTGGTACATAGTAGGCACTCAATAAATATTTGCTGAAAGAAAGAAAGAAAGAAAGAAAGAAAGAAAGAAAGAAAGAAAGAAAGAATGAGTAGGCCAGGATGCTTCTTAAAAATAGAGGAATAGTCACAGAATAATAAAGCTTTCAGTAATAATTGAAATTGGTTAGCGGGGCATCTGGGTGGCTCAGTCAGTAGGGCGTCCAACTTCGGCTCAGGTCATGGTCTCATGGTTTGAGGGTTCAAGCCCCACATTGGTCTCTCTGCTCTCAACACTCAGAGCACACTTTTGATCTTCTGTCTACCTCTCTCTGCCCCTACCCGACTTGTGTGCGTTTGCATACTTTCTCTCTAAATAAAGAAACGTTTAAAAAAATAAAATAAAATTGGTTAGCAGAAATAAAAAAAACTCAATAGAAGAAAAAATGTTGAAAAGAAAAAGGACCCAGAGATGAGGGCCTGGGAGGCTCAGTCAGTTAAGCATCTGACTTTGATCTCAGATCAGGTCATGATCTCACAGTTCATGGTTTCAAGCCCTACATCAGGCTCTGCGCTAATGCTGTGGAGCATGCTTGGGATTCTGTCTCTCCTTCCCTCTGCCCCTCCCCTGCTTGTGCTCACTCACTCTCTTTCTCTCTCTCACTCTCTCAAAATACATAAACATTTTTTATTAAAAAATACCAAGAGATGAAAGGTAGCAGAGAAAACAGAAAGAATATTACAGTTTGGTCCAGAAAGTGAACATCAAAATAATTAGGGGTTCCAGAGGGAAAGAATGGAAAAAAACAAAAGAGGAGAATTAAAGAAACAATTCAGGAAAATTTCTGAGAACTGAAAAATAAAAGTAATTTTCTATTTTGAAAGGGCCAGCAACCTCCCAGTACAATGGATGAAAAAAGGCACACAAATTAGGGCATATCACCATGTAATTTTCTGAGCAGTATGTATAAATAAAGGATACTAAATGTGTCCAGAGGAAAAATAGAACAGTTCCCATACAAAAGAGCAAGAATCAGGGGTGCCTGGGTGGCTCAGTCGGTTAAGCGTCCAACTTCAGCTCAGGTCATGATTTCACAGCTTGTGGGTTCAAGCCCCACATCAGGCTCTGTGCTGACAGCTTGGAGCCTGGAGCCTGCTTCTGATTCTGTGTCTCCCTCTCTCTCTGACCTTCCCCCACTTGCACTTTGTCTCTCTCCCTCTCCCTCTCAAAAATTTAATGTTCATTAAAAAAAAAAATTTTTTTAAGAGTCAGAATGGCCTTTAACTTTCCAAGGCAATATTTTTTTAAAATAAATTTTAGTTAATTAACATACAGCGCTATATTGGTTTCAAGAGTAGAATTCAGTGATTCATCACTTATATACAAGACCCAGTGCTCATCACAACAAGCGCTCTCCTTAATACACATCACCCAGCCCATCCCCCACCCATGTCCTTCCATCAACCGATAGTTTGTTCTCTAACATCAAGAGTCTCTTGTGGTTTGTTTCTCCCTCTTCTCTTTCCCCTCCTCTTTCCATACGTTTATCTGTTTTGTTTCTTAAAACATCATATGGTATCTGTCTTTCTCAGATTGACTTATTTCCTTAGCATGATACATTCTATTTCCATCCATGTCATTGGCAAGATTTCAAATGATGGCAAATGGCAAGATTTCATTCTTTTTAATGGCTGAGTAATATTCCATCGTATATACATATACACCACTTCTTATTTATCCATTCATCAGTCGATGAACATTTGGGCTTTCTCCAGAGTTTGCGTATTATTGATAATACTTCTATAAACATTGAAGGGCATGTAACCCTCTGAATTTTTATTTTTGTATCCTTTGGATAAATACCTAATAGTGCGATTGGTATAGTGGAGTAGTTCTATTTTTAGTTCATTTGAGGAAACTGCATACTATTCTCCAGAGTGGCTGCACCAGTTTGCACTCCCACCAGCAATACAAGAGGGTTCCCCTTTCTCTGCATCCTTGCCAAAACCTGTTGTCTTGGATTGTTAATTTTAGCCATTCTCACTGGTGTAAGATGACATCTCATCATGGTTTTGATTTTTATTTCCCTGATGATGAGTGATGTTGAGCATAGTTTCATGTGTTTGTTAGTCATTTGGATGTCTTCTTTGGAAAAGTGTCTATTCATGCCTGTTTCTTAACTGTATTGTTTGTTTTTTGGGTGTTGAGTTTGAAAAGTTCTTTATAGATTTTGGATACTAACCCTTTATCACATATGTTGTGTGCAAATATCTCCCATTCTGTAGGCTGCCTTTTAGTTTTGTTAATTGTTTCCTTAGGTGTGCAGAAGCTTTTTATATTGATGAATTCCCAATAGTTCATGTTTGATTTTGTTTCCTTTGCCTTTGGCAACATGTCTAGTAAGAAGTTGCTCCAGCCAAAGTCAAAGAGATTTCTGCCTGTGTTCTCCTGTAGGATGTTGATGGTTTCCTGTCTCACATTTAGGTCTTTCATCCATTTTGAATTTATTTTTGTGTATGGTGTAAGTCAGTAGTCCATTTTCTTTTTTTTGCATGTTGCCATCCAGTTTTCTCAACATCACCTGTTGAAGAGACTGTCTTTTCTTTCCATTGCATATTTTTCCTGTTTTGTCAAATTAAGGCAATATTAAAAGCTGGAAGGCAATAAAGGCATGCTTCCAAAATTGTAAGGAAAATTTATTTTCAACCCAGAATACCATAACAAATAAATAGCTATTAAAGCAGAAGAATAAAGACACTTTAAGATATAGACGGTCTTTTAAAAAATGAAAACTTCTATTGCTCCCTTTCTTTTTTTTTTTTTAATTTTTTTTTTCAACATTTTTTATTTATTTTTGGGACAGAGAGAGACAGAGCATGAACGGGGGAGGGGCAGAGAGAGAGGGAGACACAGAATCGGAAACAGGCTCCAGGCTCCGAGCCATCAGCCCAGAGCCTGACGCGGGGCTCGAACTCACGGACCGCGAGATCGTGACCTGGCTGAAGTCGGACGCCCAACCGACTGCGCCACCCAGGCGCCCCTATTGCTCCCTTTCTTAGGTAACTGATGGACAATGTAATCCACAAATGTTAAGGGTATGCTAAGAAAGGAGAAGACATGAGATCATTGAAACAGGGACTTCAAATCAAGAAAGAGTGAAAAGGACATCCCAAGATTGTTTTATGGGTTGAACTGTGCCACCTAAAAACATATGTTGATGTCCTAACAACCAAAATCTGTAAATGTGACCTTATTTGGAAATAGTCTTTTGCAGATGTAATCAAGTTAATATGAAATCAGACTGGACTGGATGAGCCTTAATATGCTTCCTAAAGAGCAACTTTATGAAGTGTGAACCCTTCCTAATATGACTAATGCCCTTATAATAAAAGGGAAAGTTGAACACATGTAGATAAACAGAATATGTATAAGGATACGCCAGGATTGCTCACATGCACAAGAAACAAGAAGAGAGGCATGGAACAGATTCTCCCTCAGAGACCCCAGAAAGAACCCACCCTAACAACATATTCATTTTGTACTTGTAGGTTACAGAACTATGAAAGAATACATTTCTGTTTTTTAAGGCACCAAATCTGTGGTACTTTCTCACAGCACCTCTAGGAAACTAATACAAGTGGTGGGAAGAGATCTGAGGAAGAGAGGTGTGCAGTCAATTTAGAAAACAGTGCAGATGTAGGCAGATCAGAGAACTCTGGGGAAATGGCATGAGGAGACAAAATTGACAGAATATCTGATATGTTTTTAATGTATTGAGAGGTAAAGTAGATAACTAGGGAGGACATAGGGTAGAGAGAGCAAAGCAAGTGGGGAAAAAAAAGACAAATAACAATTCAGGGAAAACAAAAAATGTGCATCAAAGGGAAAGAAATCATATTCTACTTTATGGCTCAGCTGTAAATAGGATTTTCACAGTAATCATAATGTAAATATTGAATACTGAACTAATCAAGATAACTTCACAGAGAGATGGATGATGCAAAGTAAGTATGTATGTGCTAAGGGTTAGGGTAGTGAAGGGGTTGGTATAGATAATGCCAAAAATTAATAAACATCAAGAAATATAACTATAAATATGTTATCAAAAATATGAACATTATCAAAATAAAGCCAGAGCTAAAAAAAAATCTGTTTTAGGAAAAGCTACCCTAAACTATGCCTCCTATTAGAAGTATATGAAAAAAAATCATATAACAATTAACAACAGATAAGTATTAAGATTAAATTCTATAGAAAGGTGGGGCACCTGGGTGGCTCAGTCGGTTAGGCGTCCAACTTCACCTCAAGTCATGTTCTCACAGTTCGTGGGTTCAAGCCCGGCATCGGGGTCTATGATGACAGCTCAGAACCTGAAGCCTGCTTCAGATTCTGTGTTTCCCTCTCTCTCTGCCCCTCCCCTGCTCACACTCTGTCTCCCTCTGTCTCTCAAAAATAAATAAATGTAAAAAAAATTTTTTAATTCTATAGTATGGTGACAAGATAAAAGAGAATAAAAAGCAGAATAACATCTTAACAAACAATGAAAAGATGTCAGAAAGAGATGCCCACAGAACAGATAAAAATTATAATCTTCTATTTCAAAGTAAAAATATTAATAAAGTTATGTAAGACACAAAAACCAACATAAATTAGAACTATAAGAATTCAAAAATGAGGTCACAAAAAAAAAGAAAAAAAAAGATTAAACTTCAGAAATGAAAGTCAAACTAGTAGAGAAATAGGAGGAAAGGGAAAGTTTTCATAAATCAGAAAGAAATAAGGAAAAAATTAATTAATTGAAGACAAAGTGACAAGTATTGATAACAGACAGACAATTATATACAGTAAGAGTCTCTAAAGAATAAAAACAAAACAAAGAAGCCTCAGAAAAGTTAACTGAAATAAATAAAAATTTGAAATTACATATGACATAGCATACAGCAAATGTGAAAATACTGACCTAAAACGGCTAACACAAAGATATAATCTAGTAACATCACTAGATTTTAAAGCAATAGAAAAATATCTTTTGGTCACATGATTTATAAAGGAAATAAAATTAGATTTGATTTTTTAAATTTTTTTAATGTTTATTTATTTTTGAGAGAGAGCGAGAGAGCACAAGCAGGGGAGGGGCAGAGAGAGAGGGAGACAGAATCAGAAGCAGGCCCCAGGCTTGGGGCTGTCAGCATAGAGCCTGACGCAGGGTTCGAACTTACGAACTCTGAGATCATGACCTGAGCCAAAGTCAGATTCTTATCTCACTGAGCCACCCGGGAGCCCCTAGATTTGGTTTTAACATGGCAATGCCTTACACTGGGAGAAAAATGCATAATACTTAAGATACGCAAGGAAAGGAAAAGTGAGCCAAATATTTTACGTCTTGCAAAATGGACTTTGGAGTATAAAGGGCATAGACACCCTTTTATCAGAATGCAAGAACTATATTAGTCTTATGAAACCTCCCCCAAGGAACCCAGTAGGGAAAAAGCCCCAGACAACCAAAACATCCAGAAAAGCATCAACATAAGACTGGATAGTGAGCATTAAATACATAATAACTTGTACAACTAAGCCTAAATGAGCATGAAACAAAATAGAGAACACTAAGAAATAGGCTATATGCTCAGAGAATGTAGATGTAATATAACTATAAAAATGTGGGTAAAAAATATTAAAAATGAATCAGTAATTTCATTGGTAGTATTAGCATTGGTATTTTGAGACTGCTGTATGTATGTTATGGATTAAAGTAAATGAGTAATTACAGGATATCATTATATTATCCCCCTTGGTCCTTAGTACAGATTCTTAGTATAGAAGAAAGTAGATACAGATCTAATACAGAAGAGTCAATAAATAGCCATATAGTTCTGACTCTGACTTGGAAGTGTCAGTAAGAACTCATACACATTTTATCTTTAAAATATTATGTATTAATAAACTTCTAGTTCTGTCCACTAAAGAGGCTTAGAAAGAAGGGCCAACCTATGAGCAAAGACATTCCTTAAATCCAGATTGTAGTCTTGAAATACCATTTCCCACTAAAGGATTCTTAGATAAGAAAATGTAAAAGATAAATGTGTAGAAACTTCATCATACCAAATAGTAAAACAGTTATCAGAAATTAATAAGGTCATATTAAAGCAGTCAGAAGTTCGCTTTTAGGAAATTCATACTGACCAAAAAAATGGGACCATTTGAACTTGTAAAAAACTAATAATTGTAATGAATTGATCTATCAAATATATTTAAGTCTATGGATTCGTTTTTACATTAAAAAATAAAAGTAATTGATCCTCTTTGGAGAATGATATGAAGGGAATTCATTGTCTTGAAAACTGTAAAGGGAAAGAATCGAATATATACTTCCTTCCCTATCTAACTATATAACTGGGTAACAAAATAGTAATGAGGATAAATATAAACAGTATCTCAATAACAAGTAAAAAGAAAGAATAGACATAGAATAATATCATTAATTAATTAATTAATTAATTAATTAATTACTGTGTCTATGCTTTGAGCATCAACAGCTGCTTATATCTAAAAAAAGAGACACAATGAGGCATTAATGCTTCCTGCTGAAAGAACACAATAATGCACTTGTGTCAAAGGAATCAAACATAAGTCTGATTCAGCTCCTGGATCCATCTGCTAATTAATCGGAAATTCTATAGGTCCAACATTCATATTCTTCAACAGATAAATTGTAAGGAAAAGAAAGGATGCAGGAAACACCTGTGATTTAATAGGAAACTTAAAGACATCTCAAATTTAGGCAAGACTAAATTACAGTGTCTAGGAATTGAGTAACATAGTGAGCAATAAAACCAGAAAGAATCCCCACCCCCAAAACATAATTACTATGAAAATCAGGGTAGTTGATATTTTGGGGAGGAGAGAGGACTGTAATTAGAAAAGTATACAAAGAGACACGTCTGGGGATTTGGAAAAAATCTATTTCCTGATCTTAGTAGTAGTTACGAGGACTTTTAATGACCTATTAAGCTATACAATTGTTTTGCATGGTTTTCTACATTCCTGTTTTAACTTCTACAGTAAAAGTCTTCCAAATGCTCAGATTAAAAAGTATATAGAAAACAATAGCAAAGAAAATTTCCTAGAATAAAAAAGAAGATAGATGTAACCTAGCAGCTACTAACAGTAATTATATAATGTTGTGATTATATGTACTATAAATAAATAGAACAAGATACAGAACAGAGAGCCAAGAGACATACAAACACATACACACAACCACATATGCATATGGAAACTGTTAATACAGAGGTAGCATTCAGAATCAGAGAAGAAAATATGAACCATTCAATATATGGTGCTGGAATAATTGGTTTTCCATATGAAAAATTAAACTCCAAATAGTACTCAAAAATTCTAAGAACCATAAACACAATAAATTCCAAATGGATAAATCCCAATGCAATTTTTAAAAAGAAGTTTAGCATGTTTTGAGAAAAAAAATATCATAGAATGTTAAGAAAAGATTTCTGTATGATGGGAATAGTAAAATTTTCTTAAACACACCACCCAAGAAATAAAAATTGATAAAATTTGGCTATATCAAAGTTAAATACTTTTCTTAGACAAAAAAGTAAATAAAATTAAAATAACAAAATAATAAAGTAACAAAAAAGCCATAAATAAACTTTAATAATAAGCTACGGACTGATATGGGAGGAGACACAGACAATATGTAAAAACTCAGTATTCATAATACAAAATGACCAATTATAAAGCTATAATACTTTAAATAGAAAAAAAGCACAAATGCTATGAAGGAGCAATTTACAGAAGAATCCACAATAGCAAGCAAGTATATGAAAAGAAACTCATCAGCACTACTAATCTGTGACATTATATCTACATAACATTCCATGTCAGATTGGGAAAAAAAATTTTTTTTGACAATATAGGTCTTGGCCTGGATGTGTTAAAAGAAGTTGTATAGAAAAATAAATTAGAACCATCATTTTATGGAGGAACTGGACAATTAACTAGCAATGTCTAGTAAAAATTAAAAATATCCATTTTTTTTTTAAATCCATTTAAAAATATCCATGTATCAGTTATTTCTCTTCAAGTATTTTCTCTGAAGAAACCTAATACACATGGGTGTATGTACGGAGAATATAAAAATAAGTAAATCATTTTTAAAAAACAAATAACTGAAGGGTGTCTGAGTAGCTCAGTTGGTTAAACATCTGACTCGACCTCAGCTCAGGTCATGATCTCACAGTTCATGAGATCGAAACCGGCATCAGAATTTGCTCTGAAAGCGTGGAGCCTGCTTGGGATTCTCTCTCTTCCTCTCTCTGCTTCTCTCTCTCTCTCTAAGTAAATAAATAAACTGAAAAAAAAAAAAAGAACTGAAAAAAAGAGAATAAAATATTGAAAGTTGTGCATAGGGATTAATATTTTTAAAAAATGAATACTCCTTTACCCATGCACTATGTTATACATCATGAAAATGATGAAACTAGATCTGCATGTACTTGGATAATATAAAATATATAATAGTAATTGCCAAAGGAAACCTACAAACTCTTACATATAACACTATAGCATTTATGTACATTTTAAGACACACAGAACAGTCAGAACACAAAGTAGCAGATGTAGTGAGGTATGGCAGGAAGCAAACCATGGAGTGGGGAGCAATACAAAAGGAAGTTCACCAGTATCTATACTTGCCTAGGGAAAACAAATGCTCTGAAGCAAGGGTTACACAATTGTAAGTAAAATGTGTTGGTGTATCATTTGTTATTTTCCTTATTTTTAAAAATATTTCATTCTACTTCATAAGGAATAGGAAAACATTTGATACATCAAAGTGTTAACGCAAGTTCAATATCTGAACTTTCATTGATGTATAGGCTTTGATTAATTTTTCATATGGAAGAGAAGTAATATAATCCTTTCATTTTTAAGTTCAATCATTTACTCCACATGCCACATTAGTTCTCAAAAAGACATTTCATGTGCTCCATTTAAAATCATCTTTCTGAGAGAACTTACAGCTATCTTTTCAATAAATACGTAGTTCTCAGATGTATGCCAGTGAGAGGCATTCAAAAGAACATGAGGGGTGGTGATGGATTTGCTATTTCAGACCAACTATCTTAGTGAGAACAGCAGTCGGAAGGTTTCAAAGGTCTAACAACAACAACAACAACAACAACAACAACAACAACAACAACAAAGCGAAGAAGCTCCAGGCCAGAATTCAAGGGGAATGGAGGCCACAAAGGCAAACATTGGCATATGGAGTATCTCTTTCATTAGTGACATTGGTTAACTCCTGAGAGAAGAGCTAAAACACTACAAGATTAAGAGAAGCTTTTGGGAATTTTACAGGACAATAGAAGGCCAGACTTAACCGTCTGGAGAAGCCTTGATGAAACTCTCTCATTTTGGTTTGGGTTCCCAAAGATCTGCACTCCAGACATAAGGATGAATCATAAGCGCACAGGCATTCATAGAGATTTAAGTTCAACTTCAAACTATCTCAATCTTAAAATCAATTTTGGGTGATCCCTAACAGATATTCTGAAGTCAGATCATTCTGGGTCTTAAATAACTTTTATAAACAATGTAAATAGAATGTTTTGTGCATAATCAAAAATTAGAATGATCAAACAGACACAAAGATTTTTTTAAAAAACACGTAAAAATACGATAAAAACAGGCAAGGTAGGGGCGCCTGGATGGCTTAGTTGCTTAAGTGTCCGACTTCGGCTCAGGTCATGATCTCATGGTTTGTGAGTTCGAGCCCCACATCGGGCTCTGTGCTGTCAGTTGGGAGCCTGGAGCCTGCTTCAGATTCTGTGTCTCCCTCCTCTCTGCCCTTCCCCCGCTCGCTTGCGCGCGCTCGCGCTCTCTCTCTCTCTCTCTCTGTCTCAAAAATAAATAAAACATAAAAAAAAAACCAGTCAAGGTAATCAAGGTACTGGAATTAATACAACAGTTTAAAATACCTCCCTGCTGCATTCTGATTCTGGTATTGGATGATTAGCTCCAATTGGATTAACCCTCCAGCCAAAAAGCGATTATGAACACTGAACAAAACACAAACAGTAGGTATCTAAAAGTACCAAAGAGCAAACAAAAAGTAGGCAGACACTACAAGGAAAGACACTTAAAATAAGGGAATAACATTGGGTGAGTTTTCTGATTTTACAGCTTTTAGTCTTAAGGCAAATCCTAACTATGACATGGAGGACAGCTAAAATTCTGATATATAAATTTTTAAATGTTTTTTTAAATTTATTTCTTTTGAGAGAGAGGGAGAGAGAGAGAGGAAGCCAGGGAGGGGCAGAGAGAGAGAGAGAGAGAGAAAATTCCAAGCAGACTCTGCACTGATAGCAGGGCTTGATGCGGGACTCAATCCCATGAACTGTGAAATCATGACCTGAGCCAAAATCAAGAGTCAGCCACTTAACTGACTGAGCCATCTGGGTGCCCCAAAAATCCTGATATATAATCTGCAGCTTCTTGGATTACTAGATGAAAGAATTTAGAGTAACTTTAGCCTCCCCAAAGGGAGGAGAGAAATCTCAGAAAGAAGAAAGCAAGAAAAAAATTAGACATAATTTCTATATATAAATGCTGCTCAAATCTCTGACTACCCCTGAACCACACTAATGAACAGCAGACTCCAAAAGGCCATCTAATAGAAAGAAAATGAATTGATACATGAGCTACTGCCCACAGCTGAGGAGACAGTTTTCTAACTTAACTACCTTGTTAAATAAAGTCAATAATCTTCAGGCAAACAACTACAACATATCAACCACAATACCCAGAATACTACAAGGAAATAGGAAAATGTGAGCACCATTCTCAGTGGAACAGATTAAAAAAGGACAACCATGAGATAATGAAATGCTGGAATTATTTTCAAATGATTTTAAATTAACAATTATAACTATGCTTAATAATGTAAAGAAAAATATGGTTATAGTGAATAAAAAGACTTTAAAATCTCAGCAGAAAAGCAGAAGTATAAAAAAGGAATCGAACAGAAAATCTAGACTCACAAACTACAATGTATAAAAGTTTACTGATAGGTTTAATGGCACATTTTGTGGGAGATGACCCAAGGAAGAGTCCATTAACCTAAAGATAGATCAATAGAGATTCTATAATCTGAAGAATATAAACAACAACAAAACACATTTAAACAATAAACAGAACCCTTTGGGGACTCTGTGGGAAAAAAAACAAAAAGTCTATCATACATGAAACTGGAAACCCAGAAGAAAAATAAAAAAGGTGTAAGAGAATGAAGAAAAAAAAAACATTTGAAGAAATAATAGCTATGAATTTCCCAAACTCAGTGACAAACAAATTTACTGATTCAACATGCTCTTCAAACTACATGAAGAAAAATACAAAGAAACACACCAATGGAAAACACAGTCACACTGTTTAAAATAAAAAATGTGACCAAAAAATCTTTAAAAGAGTCAGATAAAAATGATATACAGCACACATGGGAACAATCATTTATATGACTGCTGAGTTCTCATCAGAAATAATGGCCACAGAAGATAGTAAAACCACATATTTAAAGTTCTTTTAAAAAACCTGTCAACTCAGAGTCCTATATCAAGCAAAAATAACTTATAAGAATGAAAGCAAAACAGACATTTTCAGATGGAAAGAAAAAACAAAACCAAGGGTGCTTTTTTTTTGCCAGCACACAGGAGATTCTAAAAGATAATCTACAGGCTGAATTAATTTTCCAGGAAGAGAAAAATATGCCAGATAATATCAGATGTCAATAAGTTAATGGTGCCAGTGTAATTTCTCAGGAAACCATTGAAAAAATAGTCTTTGCCCCTCCCCTGTTTCCACACTCACTCTCTCTCTCTCCCTCCCCAATATAAAAAAACATTAAAAAAATTTTTTTAATACTAAAAAAAATTACACTGGGAAGGACACCTGGGTGTCTCAGTTGGTTAAACAACCAACTCCTGATTTCAACTCAGGACATGATCTCACAATTCATGAGATCAAGCACCACATCAGGCTTTGCGCTGACAGTCTGGAGCCTGCTTGGTATTCTCTCTCCCTCTCTCTCTGCTCCCCCCCCCCAAATAAACAAATAAACATACATACATACATACATACATACATACATACATACATAAAATAGAATTAAAGTGGGAGATTTTCATAAACTTCTTCCAAAACTTTGTTGAGCAAGTATACAAGAACTTCAACACTGTTCCAAACAAGAACATATATTTTTTTCAGGCACACAGCAATATTTATAAAAATTGAACAACAAATCTCAAAGTATTTAAATAATATGGAATATGTTCTCTGACCACATTCCATCGAACTAGAAAGCAAGACCAAAAAGATAACTGGAAAATACCAACATGTTCAAAAATTAACAAATGTGCATCCAAATAACTAATGTGTCAAGGAAGAAATCACAGTGCCAAATAGAAATATGTTTTACTGAGTCATAACAAAGGCATTGCATATAAAATTTGTAGGATGTAGCTCCCAGGGAATCTATGTGTTGGTAAATGCATATATTAGAAAGGAAGCAGAAAAATCAATGGACTATGCAATTATCTTAGAATAATAAACCCAAAGAGAAAATAGAAAAAATCTAAAAAGTCCTATAACTAAGAGGTGTTGGACACTGTGGTGAGGGAAGAAAAAAATAATTTGCATCTCTGTATTTCACCAACTGTTAGAAAATAACCTATTTTTAAAGATGCTATTTCCAATAGCATCAAAAAGTACATAGTACCTGGAAGTAAAATAAATATCTCTACATAGACAAGTGTAACACATTATTGAAAAGAAATTAAAAAGTCATAAATTGAAGATATGCTAGATTTATAGACAGAAACACTAAGTAAATATATCGGTCCTCTCCAAACTAACCTATTGATCCTCTAAAATCTCCGTCCAAAAACTAACAGATGTGTGCTAGGGAGGGAGGGTGTGTGTGTGTGTGTGAGAGAGAGAGAGAGAGAGAGACAGAGAGAGAGAGAGACAGAGGGAGAGAGGGAAGGAGAGAAAGGAGATTAAAACTTGACATTTGACAATTTCAAGTGGATTCCAAAATTTATGTGTAAATGTTGTTAACCTTAAAAATAAAACAGTCAGGGGTTCCTGGGTGACTCAGTCGGTTGAGCATCTGACTCTTGACTTTGGCTCAGGTCATGATCCCAGGGTCATGGGATCAAGCCCTGGGTCAGGGGTCAGGCTCCATGCTGAGTGTTGAGGCTATTTAAGATTCACCCCTCCTCCCCACTTCAATTTCTCTCTCCCTCTGCCCCTCCCCTCTGCTCACACACTCTCTCTCTAAAAATAAAATAAATCTTTTTTAAAAATAATTTAAAAAATAAGCAGTTATTTTTCTACTAAAAATGGGTTTATTCAGAAATAGCAGAGAATTGCAATTCTGGACATGCAGGCTATGACAAAACCATGGACAAGTCCAATAAACAAAGGAGAGGAACATTGTTTTATGGAAAAGGAGAAAGAAGTTAGGAGGGTTTGTTTTGAATAAAAGTCCATTGGAGAAAAGAAACAGTTCAGAGTAATGATGGTTTCTCATTGTTTGAGTTGCAAGGGTACTCAATTTCCTGTAGGAGATGTAATGTACACCTTTTCCTGTTGGGGCCTGCAACTGATGACTGTTTCCTATTGACAATTCTTCTGGTGGGGTCTATAACTTATCATTCTTCCTACAATTGACATTGAATGATTAGCTCCCCCTTTGGGAGCCCCTTTCTGGTCTTCCAACTCCATTTCAATGAGGGTTTTCTTTATTAATTTTCACATTGTAATGGGCCAAGGGCCGAAAGCAGCCAAAACATTCTTAAAGAACAAAATGAGAGGATTTGTTTACTGGATTTTAAGACTTATTATTAAGCAACACTAATTAAGACAATGTAGCACTAACTCAAGGAAAAACAGATCAATAAAACAAACCAATTAAATGAACAATCCAAAAGCAGATACACACATATGTATATACTTGATCTACAACAAAGGTTTTTATCTTTGTTGTATATACAATAGTATATACATATGGAAAAAAATTATTTTAACCCTTATGTTGAGCATAAAGGAAACAAACATAAAAGGAATTTCAAGTAAATTGTATATCTAACATAAAAGGCAACAACATAGCTCCTGTATAATAAGAGAATATCATTGTGACCTGAAAGTAGCAAAGAACTTCTTTAAAAACACACACACACACAAAAAGTATTAACCATAAAGAAAAGGGATGATAAATTGGATTACATTAATGTTTAAAACTTCTGTCCATGGAAAGATACTATTATTGGAGAAAAAAGGCAAACTCGAAGCAGAAAATATATGAACATGTAAATCCAATAGAGGCCTCATATCCAGAATACATAAAGAACTTCTACAGGTCAACTTCTCCAAACAAAAACCACACCAAAATTGCTAAAGATTTGGACAAACATTTCACAAGACTCTATCCAACTGGCTTACAAACTTTTTAGTTGCCAGGGAGATGCAAATTAAAAACACAATGAAATGCAACTACACACTCATTGGAATGTGTAAAATTAAAAGGTTGCAAAGATATGGAAAAATATGCATTCTTATATATATCGCTGATGGAAACACAAATTGGTAACTTCTTTGAAGATAATTTGTCATCATATACTAAAGGTGAGGGATATGCATAACCTATGAAATAGGTAACCTGGGGAAATCCATTCCTAAATAAATACCCAATGTTGTGCTAGTAAATGTGTAATATCTAGCTCTCTGACTAGGGGATGGAATTGCTGATTTCTATGGAGTAAACACTTCTACTGTGGCTGACTCGAAGCTACCAACAAAATGCTACTGAACTCAGATTTTGAGAAAAGTGTGCACAGTCAGCTCCTATGAGCCAATGGGAGTGAGTCAGCATCAATATACAGTTGTAAATAACCAATAGAAAGATCCACATGTCCAACCAAAAACATTACTAAGAATTTTCACTAGAGTATTATTAGCATTAGCCAAAAACTAAAAAGCAACTTAAATATTCCTCAACAATATACTGGATCAATTGAAGTATATTAATACAGTCAACTATTACAGAGCAATTAAAATGAACAAACAATGTTTCCAGGGAGTAAATCTGATGCATACTAAAAATAAAATATTGAGAGAAAAAAGACTGAAAATAATAAATGCAGAACGGTTTCATTTATTTTTAAAAGTTCACAAAACTTGTAAATTTAAACTATAGTATTTACTGAACATTTAGGAGATAAAACAGAAAAGCACAAAGATGGCTTTTAAATTTTTTAAATGTTCATTTATTTATTTGGAGAGAGCACACAAGCCAGGGAGGGGCAGAGACAGAAAGGGAGAGAGAGAGTCCTAAGCAGGCTCCGTGCCATCAGCACAGAGCCCGGCACAGAACCTGACACAGAGCCCTACATAGGGCTCACACTCACGAACCATGAGATCATCACCAGAGCTGAAATCAAGAGACAGACACTTAACCGACTGAGCCATCCAGGTGCCCCTAAAATGGTTTTTATGCAAGTCAGCATAGTGGTCACTTCTGGGAGAATGTGAAGTGGTGGTGATCAGGAGAATGCAAGGTGGAAAGTCTTTGGAACACTGACAGTATTCACTCTTGTTGTAGGTGTTCGTTTTGTCATAACCATGAGTTGTACATTAACATTATGTACCATCTTGTGTGTTGCTATACTTTATGATTTTTAATTTTTTTAAATAAGCAGAGTCTAGTAGTAGTATCTATGATAAAACTTTTTCTGTCCTTACAAAAAAAATAACAAACATTGCATGTTGCATCCCACTCCTGTCCTTTTCTTTCTCCCTTAAATACAGGAAGCGATAGCTCAAACTGCTACAGCCACATTGCTACCATGAGGGAAAGGCCAAGAGACTCGCAGAGAAATTAGCCCTGACTTGTTAACTGCTGAAATAACATCTGCAATTTGCTGCCTATGATAAAAATAAACCATCACTTTTTTTAAGGAGAGAGAAAAAAAATGGGAATGAGGTAGTGTGATAGAATGTAGTTACTTTTGACAATATGCTTAAATTTTTAAATATGTCAGTTTTTCTCACAGAGTGAAACAAGGGTAATAATATCTGATTTATATGGCCATCATAAGGATTAAATAAAAATAAATGTAAGTAAAATACATAGCATAGTCCCCAACATATGATAGGAACAAAAAAAGTTAATTTTATTACTCTAAAACACTTATATTGAAGACAGGGGGCCTTCAATATCAGTCACTGACACATAAAGTGTTTTGTGTATGTCTGGGTTTTTTGTTTACTGTGTTTTTGTTTTGGTATCCTTACTCTTGGTAACCATGGTTGTGTGTATGTGTGTGTGTGTGTGTGTGTGTGTGTGTGTGTGTGTGTATGTGTGTGTGTATGTGTATGTGTATGTGTATCTGTATGTGAGAGAGAGAGAGAGAGGTGAATATAGTTAAATTTTATGTCATGTACTTCATATCAGGGATCGAGGCTCTATGAGTGTTATTCTGTGCTGTATTGTGAGAGAGAAAAAGTCAAACACTAAACAAAAATACCCACCCAGACTTCTTCATAAATTTCCAAATAAGGAATTTCCTATTTGTCTTACCCCTATGCAGTTTGTTATTACATAGATGGAGAAGCATAAAACTGATCTACTTTGTATCAGTTTTTCATATTTTTTCTTTTAAAAGTTCTCTTGATTTTAGATATTCTCACTTAAAATTCTGGGAGGAGTTTCACCTACCTCAAAGCTAGATGTTACTGATCATGGAAAGAGAATTGCTTAAATCACTTACCAGCTGGGTTCTGTGGACCTAAAGGAAAAGCATGACTTTCCTGAATAGTCTGGGCATTTTCTGGTCACCTAAATAACCATGATTTCTATTCCTTCTCTGTTTTCAACTCTTCTATTTCCTCTCCATGTCAACTTCCTCAAAGAATTGGGGCTGATAGTAGCTAAAGGAAGGAATGGAAAGTCAGCCTCACTTGGATTTCACTGTCTCCCAAGCAGAGTGAGAAGTAACCGTGATGACAGATGTTCAAGTGGAAGTTCAGTGCAGTTGTAGTGAACAAAGACTCAACAGAACAAAATCATCATTCCCTCCATCAGTCTTTGATATCCCCCACTATACCATATTGATGAATGCTGGACAACTCCCAAATTTGCCCTAAGACCCTCACTGCCCTTTCTGTTTCTGATGGTGCTGTGAAGCTCTTCAGGGGGTCTCCTGTCAGGCTGACACTTTTCCTGAATCTATGTTCATGCATATGACAGTGCAATAGACAGTATTAAATAGCCCGGATGACATATCAGAGAGACATTTTCAAAAGGATTGTTAAAGGTAAGAGATCTTATTATACACATTAGAAGAAAGAATTCCATTGATCCACAGGACAGAAGTGCTGCAGGGAGCCAACTAAACCATGAATGCATTCTAACATTTAAAACTCAAAAGCTAATCCCACGCAAAAGATTAAAGATGAGACAATATGATGGCAAAAATTGAGTGAGCCTGCTTCCACAGACAATAGCAGGTGTGTGAGCGAGGTTACACAGTATAGGGGGTAAACACACACATGCATGTACACACACACCCCCCTCCCATGCCCCTCTACTTGCCACAGAGTAGATTCTGAAAAGCTATTCATTAATAAATCCCATGGTTGTTAAGTCCAAAGTAACAACACTATGTGAGAGACTTTTAGAAATATGAGCCATTAGATTTGGTACTTTATTGTGAGGTATGGTTGCGTTGCAATTGTGGATAGACACGAACTATATGAACTTCTATTACACCACCACATCACATAGTGATGAACGCTGGATTTGTCTACTTAGTCCTATGGAAGTTGATTTTCAGTTTCCTGACCCGCTATTTATCCTTCATACCATTCAAGTACCACACATCCCTACAGGGCTAGGATGGTCTGTCCTACTGTCAGCCCCCATTGCCAAGAGACAAATAACCTTGCTCTTGACAGAGCAAAACAACCATTTAAGGGTGTTTAGTCTAGGGGTGCCTAGGTGGCTCAGTCAGTTGAGTGTCCAAGTCCTGATTTTGGCTCAGGTCATGATCCCAGGGTCATGGGATTGAACCATATGTTGGTTCACATTGAGCGTCGAATTCTCTCTTTCTCCCTCTGTCCCTCTCCCCTGCTCACTCTCTTTCTCTGTCCCAAAAAATTAATAACAGAAAATAAGATAAGATAAGATAAGATAAGATAAGATAAGATAAGATAAAATAAAATAAAATAAAATAAAATAAAATAAAATAAAATAATAAAAAATGGTTTTTAGTCTAAGGGGTAGTCATGAAATACAGCCAACCATATAACTAAATGCAGTCTGTTAAAAACAGAACAAATGAGCATTCGCTTAGGACCTCAACTAAGCAAAGCCTTGAGTGATAGATGAAGTTAAATTCAATCTTGGAGAATGGATTTCAAGAAAATACATACCTTTGAAAAAAAATTTGATTTGTCACAAATTTTGAAGCTCAATATAAAAAAATATTTTACAGAGTTGTAAGATTTTTAAAAATTTACCCCAAAGATATTTTCATTTTTGCTGTTTCTTTTAGTTTGGCTTAGAACAAAAAAGTAACATACATATTCACATGATATTCACATGATTTTTTTTAAAAGTATCAAACAGTATTGGTGGTATAACTGTAATCTGTCAAAATTCTTGAGTGATATACAGGTAATATGTTCTGCAAGAATACAAAAAGAAAAAAGAAAAAAAGAAAAAAACACCCTGCCGGTAGTAGTGCTCTAATAGCGACCATTAAACCATTAAACAGGATTTAATCACTAAAGACTCGCAGGACTCAGAATGACAATGCTTAAGAATTTAATGTGTGTGTTTGTGTGTGTGTGTGTGTGTGTGTGTGTGTGTTTGTTTGTTTTTTGCAGGAGAAGGATACAATATATGATCCACATCATATGTCGTCAGGGAAATGCAAATTAAAACAATGAGATACCATTATACATCTATTAGAATGGCCAAAATCTGGGACAACACCAAATGTTGACAGGGATCTACATAGGAACCATAGGAACTCTCATTTATTGCTAGCGGGAACGCAAAATGGCACAGCCACTTTGGAAGAAAGCTTGGTCGTTTCTTACAAAACTAAACAAACTCTTACCGTACAATCTAGCTATCACACTTCTCGGTATTTACCTAAATGAGTTAACTTATGTCCACACAAAAATCTGCACATGGGTGTTCATAGCAGCTTTGTTCATAATTGCTAAAACTTGGAAGCAACCAAGATGTCTTTCAGTAGGTGAGGGATAAACTGTAATAAATACATAGAGACAATTGAATATTATCCAGCACTAAAAAGAAATGAGCTATCCAGCCATGAAAAGACATGGAGGAAACTTAAATGCATATTACTAAGTGAAACAGGCCAATCTGAAAAGGCTACATACTATATAATTCCAACTATATAACATTCTGGAAAAAGCAAACTATGGAGACAGTAAAAAGACAGAGGTTGCCATGGAGTTAGGGTCAGGGGGAAGGGATGAACAGGCAGAGCACAGCAGATATTTTAGGGCAGTGAAAATACTCTGTATGACACCATAATGGTAGACATATGCGATATATTTGTCAAACCCACGTAATACACACCATTAAGAAGAACCCTAAGGTAAACCATGAACTTTGTTTGATCCTAATGTTCAGTTGTTAGGCTCATCACTTGTAACAAACGCACCTCTCTGGTGGGCAGAGGCTATGCACGTGTGGGGACTGGAGTATATGAGATATATCTGTACCTTCTCTGAACTTTTCTGTGAATCTAAAACTGCTTTAAAAATGTAAAATATTTATTTAAAAAAAGAGGGGCACCTGAGTGGCTCAGTCAGTGAAGCATCTGACTTCGGCTCAGGTCATGATCTTGCAGTTCATGGGTTCAAGCCCCACACTGGGCTCTGTGCTGACAGCTCAGAGCCTGGGGCCTGCTTTGGATTCTGTGTCTCCCTCCCTCTCTCTCTGCCCCTCCCCTGCTCATCCTCTCTCCCTCTACCCCCCCCCCCCACTTTTCTCAAAAAAATAAACATTTAAAAAATTTTAATAAAACAAAGAAAGATTAGGAGCCAAAAGTTTTAAAAAATCAAGTAGAGCAGTCTAAATGTCTACAAAACTGCAGAATGCCAAGATTTTTTAAGAGGTAATATAGCAATAGTATTCAGTAAGGATATGCATCTCATGCAAAGGCTGCCTCATAGCAAGGAATCCAGGGAGGCTAGATGTGGGCTCCTTTGTAAGGGTGCACTTTCTCCCTTGGACCAGGAACCACCAGTATGTGCACAGAACACTTTGGAACCATAAATCTTAAAATGGAATCTCAGCTGGGTTGTTTTTAATTTTGCTGTTTACATGGACATAATCCTACTACATAATCAGTTTCAAGAGCAGAGACCTCCCTGGGTCTCACTGAGACCAGGCAGGAATCATTAAGTCTCACTGTTATTAAGAAGCAATGCAGACAAACTGATACAAACCACCCCCAAAACTGGATGGTCCATGTTTACAAAGTAACAGTCTTCATCAGTGTATTTCCTGCCTTGACCAGGAGCCAGTGGGATACAGGTACATTTCTCATTTCAGTAGAACACCCCAGGCTAATTCTAAACCTGCTGAGTTAAGCCTCACAGTACAAGTAGTTTCTTTGGGGAAGGACAAATCAAGAGTATTGGCCAGTGGAGTGAGTTAGTTTTTCTTTTTATACTTTGTTAATGCTCAGAGCTTGAGCACTTTATAAGGAAGCATCCTCCTTGAGAGATTGTTGGCACGTGCCTTCACCGATAGCATCCACTCTTCTGAAAATGGAAATTAATTGTTGTGAAGAAAATTTATGCACAACTCTTAGAAAAAGTCTTGCCATTAGAAGGCAAGGCTGGTGACCCCACAAATGATTAAAAACAAGAAGAAACAACCAAATCCCATTTCATCAAAATTAAACTTCAGTCTTCTCTTCTAGACAAATCCTTCCCAACATGTCAATGTAACCATGGAAGCACTTTAGAGCAGATCATTTAACCCAAAATGATATAAGGATTCTCTAAAAAGCTGATCATTCCCTCCAAACACTAAACTAAGGACAATTAAGGCCTAACTCTGGCATCCCCATCTCTGAATTCTCTCTTCATCCATAAACTGATGCTCAAATTTAAAGTTGTAAGTCGTGTTGATGATAATGCCACACAGAGAGGAGAATTACATATCCTAGTTTCTATCTCAGGGATGGGGGTGGGGGGGGGAGTTGAGAAGGAAGAGAGGTTAAAGCTGAGTAAGAAATAAAAATTAGAAAGGTACATAAAGGCTATCCTACCTCTTATCTGATGAATTCCACACTTCAGTACAGCTGAGAAGTGATCATAAATTCAGCCAACTAGAGCAGACTAGATTCTTGAGTGAGTTATCAGGCATTTATTGAGCATGTAATATATGCCCCAAACTGGCTCATCCTTGGCCATAGAGGAGTTTACAAACAAGTGATGTCATCCAGGAACTTCAACTTGTCCTGTGCTTGTCTAAACTTCAAACATCATGAGTCTGTGTCACTGTTAAGACACTGGTTCCAACCTAGGACTCATACTGAATGAAATCCTAGTTGAAGACAGAATATTTCAAGAGTCCACTATAGTTGTTTTAGAAAACTTAAAACTGGTTTCCAATTTATTTTTGTCTTTTAGTTTGCTTACTTTTTAATTACGATGATTTGTAACTAAGAAAATGACAGTTTAATTGGTTTAAGTTCCAGCTATTGTTTTCCAGTTCATAGTTTGACTCAAGGTCTTTCTTAATCACTACATTGTTTTAAATAAACAAGATACAAGATTCATTTTTTTTTAATTTTTTGCAATATTCACCCATTGACCTCACTTTTTTAACAAGCAAATTAGCCTTCTTGAAATGTTTATCAATACCTTAAGAAGAAAATAAAATTCTGAAACTATCTGCTTGAGTGAAAGAAGGAATTTTCTACATCAAATGAGAAGCTGGAGAAACCATTAAATAGCTTAGGAAAACCATTATTTTTTCTTCAGTCATAACAGTTGCTCCTGTGCAGGGCACATACCCTATTGTTAGTGAGAAAGCCTTCACTTCACCTATTTCCCACTAAAGAAAGTATATCAGGGGGTGCCTGGGTGGCTCCGTCGGTTAAGTGTCTGACTTTGGCTCAGGTCATGATCTCACAGTTCGTGAGTTCGAGCCCCGCATCGGGCTCTGTGCTGACAGCTCAGAGCCTGGAGCCTGCTTCGGATTCTGTGTCTCCCTCTCTCTCTGCCCCACCCCTGCTCATGCTCTGTCTCTCTGTCTCAAAAATAAATAAACATTAAAAAATTGAAAAAAAAAGAAAGTATATCAGTATGCTAGTGAATGAGCGACATCATGAGGGTTACTAACTCCATTCTAATGGTTGAACATTACATTATCTAACTACAAATGATCTAACATTACCTTGTCTAATTACAAATTTTAACACATCCATGATTAATAGTAACATTTGCAACACACCTTGCATCTTGTCACAACAAATGGTGTCACAGAAGACAGCATTATCCCTGAGCTGAGCATGCCTTAGACACAAGCAGAAATACGAGAATGCCTCTATGAGGCATTTGGAGGGAGTGCTTTGTGTTGTTTTTAAGGTAGAATCCTGATGGGAATTGAGTTGAGTAAAATGAATGGATGATATCAAAGAAAGGAGGAAGAACTATAGAAGCAAAGACTTGAGAGAATAAAAACAGATGGGATCAGCCAGGGCACAAAGCGGGTGGTGAGCTTGACTTTGGTGGGAGCATGGACACTCCGTGTAACAGCAAAGCAAAAAACACAGTACAAATGATAGAAGTGAGTGGCTAGAGTTGGTGATGTGGTTATTAAAACGTTCCAGTGTGTTTACTCTGTTTCTCTTATTGAAGTTATCAGAGACAACTGCATCAGCAGGGCATGAGCGAGGAAGTGAATACACCAGGGGAGTGTGGGAGGAACCATGAGCGCCCATTTGAGATTTGAGTCCTCTATCCACTGTTCAGAGGGACTTGCCCATAGATTCATAAGTCATTGGGTGATGCACAGTTGACGAAAGTTTGGCAGTGAGTCCTTTCTATTCTTTGCTCCCTACAATGGATGTCTTTGTTACCTCCAGCTCCTCTACTCTTTTCTTTCCATCTGAGCTCTCCTCTGTCTCCTTACTCTTACCTCTAGCCGCAGCCTTTTAAATTCTTTAAAAGAAAAAAAAACCTCAATGAACATGTATTAAAATTTTCCTGGGGCTCCTGGGTGGCTCAGTCAGTTGAGCATCCGACTCGATTTTGACTCAAGTCATGATCGCACAGTTTGTGAGATCAAGCCCCATGTTGGGCTCCACACTGTGGGCACAGAGTCTGCTTGGGACTCTTTCCCTCCTTCTCTTTCTTCCCCTCCCCCTCTTGCTCTCTCCCTTTCTCTCTCTCTCTCTCTCTCTCTCTCTCTCTCTCAAAATAGACAAATAAACTTTAACAAAATTTCCTGATTCAACTTTTCTTCCTCCTTGTATTCTTCCTTTCCCTCCCACGCCACTCCCTTCCTTTCCTGAAACTTCAATAATAAAACAGGTGGGACAGAGTGAGGTAGGCATCTGCTCCAGAAATCTGGAGGAGGGGTAGTCATGGTGGCCCAGAGAAGAATGGCAAAATCTAAGCAGGGGAGGAGGGTATTCATTTGGGCATCATGAGTATACATTTTCTGGAAAACACATTTTAAAAAAAAATCAACTTTTTAAGATGTAGTAAGAATGTAAATACGAGAGAGGAAGATAAAATCATGGCAGAAAGCACCATTCTCAGACAAAAGAGGGTGGGGAGGTATGGGAGGAGGTCCTGAAAAGCATGATAAGAGAGAGTACCTTTGGAGAAAATGATGCTAAGAGTAGCCAACACACAGCTATGGATTCCTACTTTCCAGGACACCCCAACAGGTATTCCACTCCCCAGGTGACTGGAAAGGTCACAAAAGAGCCAGAGTCCACATAAGTCTGCCTTGGAGAGGTGATAGGGAATATCAGTGGTGCCACAGTTCTGCCCTTTCCTAACTAAATGTACTTGGGGCAAGAGGAAATGCCCAGGTCAAGAAACCCAATTAACACAAAAAGGATGTTCTGAGACCACATGCTGAGGAGTTCTAGCAAGTGGGGCCTCTGTACAACAGTAAGGGGCAGTGTGAGAAGTCAAGAAAGCATCTGTCCTCACACATGTCAACACCAACCTTTTTTTATTACAAGTCCCCTTATAAGATGAAACGTAACTGAAAAATATCAAACTGCCCTCTGGTTCCAGTAAAATAGCTTGCTAGGAGCATAATTTCTCAAATTGCATCCATTTTTAAGACTAAATAGAACACTTGGCAGCCGTTCTAAATGATTCCCAAGAGTAAGTGTAGCTGCTATTTCCTCCGTGCAAAAGCAGCTTCCTTTAAAACAGTCACCACCGTCCTCAAAACTTCATAGCACCCCTGCAGCCACCTCACCCCCCGCGACCCACCCCCCCCCCCCCCCCCCAGTCGGCCCTGCCGGTCCCAGGAAAGCCAACGCCTCATTTCTGGAAATGTTACCACTCTCTCTCAATGGTCCAGCAGCCGAGTCACATGAGCAGTCACTGACCGTCCACCCTCCTCTCAGTCAACAGGCAGCAGCCACGCACCAGCAGCCTGCCTTGCACTCCCTCCAAATGAATTAAAGAGCGCTTCACAGCTTAGGAAAGAAGACAAGACTAATGCTTTATAGTTAAAACGACAGGTCACCTCATTCGTCTCCATTTGTATACAATGTGTCCATGTCTGAGAAGGTTATTAAGCTGCGCATCTCAGCTCCAAACCCGCCCCTCTACCCTCAGCTTGCGATGCCCTGCCCGGGCCCGGGACTGCCAGCCGCCCTCCCCTGGGCAGGCTGAGCCTCTCAGTCCCCAGTAGGGGAGGGAGGTGAGAGGCTGGGAGAGAGGACGCTTGCTCCTCTGTGTTTGCTCACCTCTCTGCGGGGGTCACACAGGGTAACACGTCATCCCAGCAGCAGCAACTGGCTGAGGTAACAGCTGACGCCAGTTCCTCTGTTTCCCACACTCCAAGAACCAACCACCTAAGTCACCTTAAAGACACCAGGACAGGACACACGGAGTCCTTCCTCTGTGCTTCTCTGTTCTAATAACCTCAATCTTCCGCCTTCGCGCCCTGAGCCCTAGGGGTGACAGCTGCTCCCTTCAGTTACCTCTGGTCTCTGCATGGCCTCACTGTTCCCTTTTTCTTCCTCACCCTCCAATACCTGCTTGTTTATATCTTTATGTTAAATGATCTCTGTGAAAATAACTAGTGTCTGCTTTCCTCACTAGACCCTGTATGATACAATATGTAAACAAATTTACTGTCCTAAAATTTGTCTACACACAACAAAGGAAGCCAAATTTGACGCCTACTGGAACTTCAATAGTACGTGACTATTTAATTTTTCAACAAACTAACAAACATCCGCTCCCCCCAGTCGACAATGGTGGAAAACGCATGGGTGTCAGGGCTTACTTTTCAATTGTTATTTTCTTTGCTGTAGCCTGTCAATGATGGATGTTTTGGAAATAAACGTTAATGCTGAAAATTTCATTGGTCAAAATTATTTATATTACATAAAGGAAAAGTAATTCAATCTTGAACAAGAAAGCAGCTATGAAAACTGCAAATGTTCCTGTATTCATTTCCTGTGGCTGCCGTAATAAATTACAACAAACTTGGGGGCTTAAAACAATAGAAATTCTCTCACAGATCTGGATGATGCAGAGGTCTCAAATCAAGATGCCAGCAGTCCTGTGCTACTGAGAGAATTGTTCTTTCTCTCTCTTCCAGCTTCTGGTGGCTATGGACATTCTTTGGCATTCCTTGCCTTGTGCCTGTACCACATCAGTCCCTGCCCCTGGGGTCACATTGCCTCTTCCTCTTTATGTGTCTGTCTGAAAACCTCTCTGCCTTTCTTTTATAAGATTACATGTGATTAGGGGCACCTGGGTGGCTCAGTTGTCAATTAAGCATCCGACTTCGCCTCAGGTCATCATCTCACAGTTTGTGAGTTCGAGCCCCACATCGGGCTCTGTGCTGACAGCTCAGAGCCTGGAGCCTGCTCTGGATTCTGTGTCTCCCTCTCTCCTGGCCCCTCCCTTGCTCATGCTCTGTCTCTCCCTCTCAAAAATAAATAAACATTAAAAAAAATTTAAAAAATTAAAAAATATTGCATGTGATTACATTTGGAGCCCACTGAGGTAATAATCCAGACAGTTCCTTCTTTCAAGCCCCTTAATTTAACCAATTATTTTACTCTATAAGGTAATAATCACAGGATCTGGAAACTAGGACATGAACATATCTTTTGGTGGACCATCAGTTAGCCCACTCTACTCAACCCTCAAGGACCCCTTGATCCCTTTTATTGTCTTCCTTTTGGAATGGGGCTGTCTGTAGCTGATACCCTATGTGTGTCCCACCACTGCCTTTAAGAGGCGGTTGACATGTTTTCTTGTCTCACAGGTCGACAGATGGGAAGGAATATTGCTCCAAGGTGGCTTATACCTAGAGTCTCTCCTACATGTTATTTAGATGACTTAGATTGTTAGATTTGGGACATTTTTAGCAATGATAGTTAGATGAGATTTTTGGATGTAGAGTGAATGCTGAAATGCATTGAGATTTTTGAGGATCTTGGGATGGAGTGAATGTATTTTGGCATATGGGATGAACGTGCTCTGGGAAACAACCAGAGGAATAGAATGCAATCAGCTAAAATGTGGTCCCCAAAATGATAGGTTTACATCCTAACCCCCAAAGCCAATGAATAGTACTTTATGTGGCAGAAAATATGATTAACCATCTTGAGAAAAGGATTATCCAAACGTATCATAAAAGCAATCATATGTATCCTTATAAGAAAAAGGCGGAAGTTTTGACTCAGAAACACAGAGGAAAAGCCACACAAAGAGGAGAAGCAATATGATCATGCAGGCAGAGATTGAAGTAATACGGGCACAAGGCAAAGAACACTGAGGAAGGGCCGTGGCCATCAAAAGCTAGAAGAAACAAGGACTAGATTCTCCCCTAGAGTGTTTAGAGGGAGAACAGCCCTCTGGACAACTCGGTTTCATACTTCTGGTCTCCAAAACTGAGAAAGAAGACATCACTATTATTTCAAGACAGAAGTTTCTGGGAATTAGTCACAGTAGCCCTACAAAACAATACAGTTCCCAAAAGATAATGAAATCATCATACAATTGCAAAGTGTTCTGACAACATTGTTAAAAATAAATCCAGATTTGAGAAAAAAAAAAGTTCAGCAGCCATAGGACTTGTATTTCTGTCTCCATCATGAGGGAGGAGTGGGGTACAAACCCATTTGTCCTATCTCAAAGTAGTTTTTGAAGTACAAAAGTTATTGCTATTTAGTTGGGTTTTTTTAAACTGTTGAAGTTATGTAAGAGTTTTAAGAGTCAAAAAGCACTTTAAAAATTAGTGCATCATTAAATTTATGTAGCCAATCAAGTCCTTTCAATAATAACTCAGTTCCCCCCCCCCCCACCCGGCCCCAAGAAAACAACCTACAGCTGCTTTGACATTCATTTGAGTGATGTATTTCTAAACATTATAGAATGCCAGCCTCTAGCAATTCAAATCCTCCCCATGGTATTTTCTGCTCACTGACTATAGATTTTCAACCTGAAATCTTTCAAATATGTCAGTGCTATTACAAAATAAATGAAAGAAATTGGAATATGGCTGTCTCCTTAATAAAAGAGAGGGGGGAAATGTCTAGCATTTATCTTAATGTGTTCAACAATTTAAAATCCTCTAAAACTGCTTTCTATTTCTTTATTCATTGAGCTCATAAAAAAGTAACTTTCCTAAAAGTAAATTCCCTAAAAATTATGAAAAAAATAACAATTCACTTTAGAACATATTTCAAGTTACAGTACCCAGGTATTTCAAAACTTTTTAAAGGGATCTGGATATTATCGTCCTGAGTTAAATCTAGAGATCATCTAACAACCTAGTTTTCTGCCTTTCATGAGTTTCAAGGAATGTCATTGCTAACCTCAATTTTAAACCATTATAATATTTTAGAAATATCTTGATTTCCCTAATACACTAGATCTGTCAACTAAAGACATAAGTCGCCTAATTTTTATTTTGATTTTTTAAACGCTGAGTGCTTCGAATATGTTATCAGATAGGAATGAGTTAACTTAATACTGAGAAAAATATTTTAATCAAATGACAAATTATACTCTAATAGGACCAGAGGTCATTGCCTTCCAAGGTCAAGAAGCTCTGAGAAAGCCACCTGATCTGCCACCACCAGGTCTCAGGTATATGGCACTCTGGTTCTCAGGCATATGTACTCACCCCCACCAACACACAAACAGACAGACTATCCAGACCTGAGTTTTAAACAGCAAATGGTGGGAATAGGAAAATATAAGAGTCTGGAGCCTAACAAGAACTTCCTAGAGCCATGGATAGAAATATTTTGGGGGCAGCTGGTAGAGATGGAGAGTTGGTACCTGAGCTGCTGGGTATCTGAGTAAATGGGAGCCAGGATAGCACATAGCCAGATTGAGCCAGCAGACCAGGAAACGGCAAAATCACCCAGAGGTGCTGCAGGCCCAGTAATATAGTTCTATATTAAGCCTTGAACAAACTAAGCTCAATATGAGACTGATACCAAACAGTTGATAAGGAATAGGATATTTGCATGGTGTTAACATCTCCTCACAGACTGCTTATTATTTGCAAACATTGGAGGAGAAAAGTATAATTATAGTGTGGATAAATCAAGTTATCAGAATTATTACCACCTATGAGGGACACATAGAACTGTGAAACCTCTGTATGTGATATCCTGAGAAGTACTTAACATCATCTATCCAGGATTATAGCAAAGAATTAGAAAATTTTTTAAGACAACATTTAAAATAGAACTCAAAAAATGAAAACAAAAAAATAAAAATAAAATTAAACCTAAAAAACTATAAAGTACATACAATACACTGAAGTAGACCTAAATAAATGGACATCTATTCCATGCTCATGGATGGGAAGTCTTCATATCATAAAAGTATCAGTTGTCCCCAAACTGACTTATAAATTTATGCATCTCCAATCAAAATGCCAATGGGGCTTTTTATAGAATTAGAAAAGTTGGTTCTAAAATGTCTGTAGAAAAACAAAGACCCAGGAATTACACCTCAGAAAAAAAGGAAGGAGATTTGTCCTACCAGATATATAGACCCATTATTATAATGCTATACTAAAAAGGCAATATCATATTAACATGAGGAAGGAAAAACTGACCAGGGTAAAAGAACAGAACCCAGAAATAAGCCCATACCACATATGGAACTTTGATAAGAGGCAGAAGTGACATGGTCACCCACCCAGTGGAGAAAGGAGTGCTATGTAAAAAAAGGAGCTAAAAAATATTCGGTTATCCACATGAAAAAAGTAAAAGGAGCTCTTTACCTTACCCCAAACATCAAAGTCAGCTTCCAGTAACATTTAAAGCAAAACTTTAAAACTAGAAGAAAGTGTAAGTTAATATCTTTCTGCCCTTGAGATATGGAAGAATAGCTTTGACAAGACAAAAAATTCCCAAATTGCTTGGGGGAAAAAGACATCTTAATAAAAGTGAAAAGTCAATCTAAAAGTTGGAGAAAATATTAACAGCATGTAAAACTAACAAAGGATTAGTATTAAAATATATAAAGAATTTCTAAAACCAATAAAGAATATAAAATATATAAATCAATAAAGAATAATATAAAATATATAGACAAAAGATATAAATAGTGTTTTATAGAAGATGAAACACCTATTGAGAACAAGCATAGGAATAAATTCTAAATAACACTGGTAACTCAGAAAATGCAAATCAGAAACATAATGAAATATCATTTTAAACCTATTTGAAAAAAACACAAATGTGACAATATGAAATGTTGGAGGCAATGGAAATTGGTGTGATTTGTTTACATTTCCAGTGTTACATCAACTTTGAGAGACAATTTGGCATTCTCCTTTTTTTAACTTTTTTTTTTTCTAGAGGGAGAGAGAGAACTGAGGAGAGGGACAGAGGGAGAGAGAGAGAGAAAGAGAATCTTTTTTTTTTTTTTGAGGTAAATACTTTATTTTTTTTAATGTGAGATTTAGTGTCAAACTGGTTTCCATACAACATCCAGTGCTCATCCCAACAGGTGCCCTCCACAATGCCCATCATCCACTTTCCCCTCCCTCTCACCCCCCATCAACCCTCAGTTGATGAGAGAGAGAGAATCTTAAGCGGGGTCCATACTCAGCATAGAGAGCCACATAGGACTTGATCCAACGACCCTGGGATCATGACCTGAGCCAAAGTCACTCAACCAACTGAGCCACCTGGGGCCCCTGGCATTCTCTTATCAAGGTGCATATAACCACAGTACTCTGTAGCCCAGTAATTGTACTCTGAGGCTACACCAACAGGAATTTTCACATAAGAAACATAAACTAATATGCATGGACACAATGCTCATACCATGAAAATATTGGAAAACTTATAAAATACCTATCAGCATACAAATAAACTGAGATGTTTATCACAATATAGTGTTATCGAAAAAGTGAGAAGTAGAGGGGCACCTGGGTGGCTCAGTCAGTTAAGCATCTGACTTCAGCTCAGGTCATGATCTCACAGTTGGGAATGCTGGGCCCTGCATTGGGCTCTGTGCTGACAGCTCAGAGCCCGGAGTCTGCTTCAGATTCTGTGTCTCCCTCTCTCTCTGCTCCTTTCTCTCTCTCTCTCTCTCTCTCTCTCTCTCTCAAATATAAATAAACATTAAACAATGCTTTTAAATAAATTTTTAAAAAGTGAGAATTACAATAAACTATGTCTACAAGCAACCACATGAATGAATAACAGTGAGAAAATGGCATGTCCCAGAAAACAACACAAAGTTGCAAGATCATAAACTCTTTTGTTAAGTTAAAAACAAAGTGAACTGAACAATACATTATTTGGCATATAATATATGAAGTAAATACTTTTCAAAAAATAAAACAGGGATGATGAAATTTAGGGTGGTATACATGTCTAAGGGAATGGGATAGGAGAGGCACAGGGGAGTAAATATGTAAGTTATTGGTAAGTTTCTAGTTCTTCCATTAGTAGTGATTTTCAGGTGAGGTGGGGGAGAGGTTATACATGGACTAGCGTTGACACTATGTCACCATCCAAAATTTGTGATGATTATTAAAAAACTCTGTTCACATGAGATTCTTTTAAGTCCTACCAAGTTCTCACAACATTCAGGGTGTTCTTTTCCCAAAAAAAATGAAATTTTAAAAGAGTCTTTTGGTTTTTTCCTACTTCTTTTATGGCTCATGTTTGTTATTTTCTGGTAAACAACAGAGAAAGAGAATGGAGAGCAAATGGGCAAAGAAGAAGAGACATCTCTAAGTCTTCTCTGCTATATCTCTTGCCGACAGAAATAACAGTCACTAGAACCTCAGCATTTTCATATATTATATTCATAACTGCATCTGCTTCAGAACAACCTCAAGAAGGTTCATGCGTTGTCATGACACATAATTTTGCTCAGATGTAAACTGGAATAATGTGTATAGTACTTCTCAAATTGTAGTGTACCTAAGAATCACTCAAAGTATTTGAAAAACAGTGGAAAGATTCTGATTCCGTAGATCTCATGTGGGGTCAGTGAAACTACATTTTTAACAAGCCTCCGGGCGACTATGTACATTTTGAGAAACACTATGATAAAGAGTAAGCCCAGAAGTAGATGCCTCTCAACACAGCTATATAGTCTTTTCCTTGTCAACAAATTTCATGGCTGTATTATTAGTTGAGAATTTGAACTTTTTCAAGTGGCCCTACAACATCCTGGTGAATGTCAGGAGTTGACTGCAAATCTAAAAGCCTCCACCTCACTCCTAGCCAGTTACACCACATCCAACAATGAGCATTTTAGGAATTACTTTACACAAACAAGGAAACATAAGGGAGCAATGTGAAAAGGTGGAAAATCTTACTGAACACAGAATGAGGAACACGTTTTGTTCCTGCACTTTTATTTCCCTCTCCATTCCTCCAGTGGGGCAGCTGAGCACCCTACTGGTAACTACTGAGATTCCCCCACAGTTCACAGCAGCCAGGCTGTCCAGACCTTGTACACTCCTATGCCGATCACATGCAGACTTGAAGGCCTTGGCCAAACACAATATACACTGCCAGACTCTATTAACTTCCATCTGGCAGTGACATCATCCAAACAGTCCCAGCACTGTCGCTGGCCATGGCTCCCAGCTTTGCATTTCAAGGCTGGGTGAAGCACCATTTCTGTACCCCCCAAAACTGCTAAGAAGCAAGCTTTGCTAGCTGTTTCTTGTAAAAACACACCAACGTAATGTTTTCAGGGAATGAACAAAATTGCACTTTTGATAAATGAAAGGGTTAATATTCCATGCTTTCCACATCCTTAACTATGTTTCTAATCCCTTATGCTCCTTGTTGACTAGAGTTGAATTCTTCCTTTAATCGGGCATATTCTACACATTTCCATTATCATGAACAGGCTGGTTCAGGAGTATTTATATACTTATGGGTATACATTTGCATAAATGGAATATACTGAATACTTGTAGTTGGGGTGTCATTAATGATTGTCCTATATCATGGGTCCCAAGTTGATTTATTAGCCACCCTCAATACAAGTGTAGGGCACCTCCCACCCTTTACCTTCCCATAAGGTCTCCTTTTATTAGGCTCACTGTGCCCTAAAGGTGACTAAAGGGAGATGTACAGATGGGATATGTTATATAAAAACTGAGCAAGTCCTGGGCAATGACAGGGGTTGCTCCTGTTGAGTGAGTACCAAGGAAGTTGCCGACAAAGTGAAAGCTTCACCACTTGCCATCTAAAACAGCTATTACAGTCCATGTGTCCAGGCAAAGGTGGGCTGCCTCTGAGGAAATGTGGCGAATCTGTTATCCAGTTCCCACATAGATCCCAGATGTGCAAACATGCCCCTCCTTGCCTGTTATGGGCTGAGTTGTGTCACACCAAAGTTCATATATTAAAGTTCTGAGGTACCCCCCAGAACCTCAGAATATGGCTGTATTTAGAGACGAGGCCTAAAGAGGTGATTAATGGGAAATAAGCTCATATGGGGAGGCCTTAATCCAATCTGACTGGTGACTTTCTAAGATGAGAAAATTTAGACACAGATGCACACACAAAAAGACCAGGTGAGGACACAGCAAGAAGGCAGCCATCTGTAAGCCAAGGACAGAAACCTCAGAAGAAACCAACTCTGCCAACACCTCGATCTTGGACTTCTAGCCTCCAAAACTGTGACAAAATAAATTTCTGAGATTAGAGCGCACAGCCTGTGGTATTTGGTTGTGGCAGGCCTAGCAAACTAACATACTGCCAAGTAAGCCCTTTTGGCTGTGGTGGGCAGCAGCCACCTTCTCCTCTCAAGCAGCTTCTCCAAAACCACCTCCCCATTCCCAACCCCACATGTATCTTGTAATCCTCCTTTGTCCTACCCTTTCCTCACTGCTTGTTACCTGCTTCTTAGAGTTGCCATTATAAAATAAAACAAACTGAGTGGCTTAAAACCAGGGAGATTTGTTCTGTCACAATTCTGGAGGTTAGAAATCCAAACTCCAGGTGTCATCAGGGTGATGCTTCCTCTGAGACTCTGAATAGGATACTGCCTTGCCTTGTCCCAGCTTCTGGTGGTGGCCACGATCCTTGGCATTCCTTGTATGCAGCTGCCTCACACCAATCTCTGTCCCTATCATCACCTGGAGTTCTCCCTGTGTTTTCTTCTCACCGTGTTCTCCTCCTCCTCCGATTACCACACCAGTTATATTGGATTTAGGACCCATCCTAACAACCTCACCTTAACTTGATTACATTTACAAGGACCCTATTTCCAAATAATATAACATTCTAGGTACCAGGGGTTAGAACTTCAACATCTCTTTTCTGAAGAACACAATTCAACCCAGGTCATTACCCAACTCAGGGTAGGATTAGACTTTCAGTCTCAAAAACCCCATCTCTTTTCATGTTTCTTATCAAAATTCTTGTGCTGTGAATTTCCTTCCCTTCCACCTCCTCTGCAGCAGTCCCCACATTTTGTTAATGTTTTGAGACCTAAAAAATAATAACCCCCACAAAATCTATCAGAAAAAGATTTGTTTGTTAATCAGGTGTGGGGTTTTTTTGTTTGTTTTTTTGTTTTTGTTTTTTCCAATGCTTATTTCCTCAGCACCCAGAACAATTCCTGGCACTTAGACGGACCCATAGGGGCACCTAGGTGACTCAGTTGGTTAGATCAAGCCCAGTGCCCGGCTCTATACTGACAGCTCAGAGCCTGGAGCCTGCTTCAGATTCTGTGTCTCCTCTCTCTCTGTCCCTCTCCCACTCACACTCAGCCACCCTCTCTCTCTCTCTCTCTCTCAAAAATAAATAAACATTTTTTAAAAATTTAGAAGGGCCCATAAATATTACCTGAATTAGTGGATGGCTACAAAGTTTTGTGGGGTACTTCATTTTCTGACTTGCTCCATACCTTCCCTTGGCAAGAAATCTAAAGGCAACTAATTCTTTAAATAGGAGGACGGGAAAGCAGAAAACATAAAAGAAAAAAAAAATCTCAATAGATAAAATTTTATCGAGTTACATGCTACAAAAGCCTAGGATATATTTCCAAGATAAACCAAAAGGATGCATCGATGATAATCACTCAAATGATTATTAACATATTAAAAATAATTATTACCTTTATTTTTTAAGTGCTAGATATGAATTTAAAATGCATGCTATCTTGGGGCGCCTGGGTGGCTCAGTCGGTTAAGCGTCCGACTTCACCTCAGGTCATGATCTCACGGTCCATGAGTTCGAGCCCCGCGTCGGGCTCTGTGCTGACGGCTCAGAGCCTGGAGCCTGTTTCAGATTCTGTGTCTCCCTCTCTCTCTGCCCCTCCCCGGTTCATGCTCTGTCTCTCTCTGCCTCAAAAATAAATAAACGTTAAAAAAATTTAAAAATAAAAAAATAAAAAAAAATGCAGCTATCTCATTTAATGTTAAGATTTCAAGGCCTTTGAGAAAGTCATTAGAGATCTAGTCATTAACTAGATACCCCCTCATACCAGAAGTTGACCTCCTGAAAGTGTCAACCACAGCAAAGCCATATATTCAACACTGGAGTAATCGGACTCAGTGGTTGAATTTTGTACATGTATTAAAGCTTAGGACTGGGAGAAATAAAATAATCTTGTTTTCAAATATGATTTCAGGAGGCCTAATGTTAAATTAAAGATGTTGGGTGTAAGTGTTAACAGAAAATAAAGACAGAGGAATCTTTAGTTACAAGGAATAAACAAACACAGGCTGCTCAAGATCTTTCAACAGCCTAGTCCCCCTAGCAGATCAGCACTCCAGCCAGAAGGCACGGTCCTCCTTACCAAGGTTTTCAATCTCACCCAGCTTCCTCACCACAACCACCTCTACCAGTACTAAAAATTATCCTCTCCTATGTATTCCTCAGTCTATAGAATAAGCATCTGCAGATTAAGAACTCAGTCTTTTTCATTGTCGAACGTCTAATGCTTTAAATCATGCCGAACACATAGCACTTGTTTATCTTTGTCAACTGCTTGACTAAAATATCAGTAGAATGTTTCTGAACATGGAAATCATGGACCCAAAAGAGATTGATAGGAGAATTATGAGAGAATCCCATCCAAAGAAGCGATGAAAATCTGAATTGTTTGCAGATAGTGGGCAGCAAGCCACATGATAAATGAAGTGAGAGACAGTTGAAAGAGTAATTTGAACTCTATTATTTGCAAATTGCAATTCTTAGTAGAATGTAAAATGTGGAAGAGGAGAAAGGCACTGTGGAGCTTTTAGGGTTCAAGTCTGAGAGCCACTTACATTTCAAATATTGAAAGGTCTATACTAAAATATTGTTATGTGCTCAAGTCATTACATTTATTTTCTTTATATAACAACAGCAGAAGAAAAAGAAAAAAACCTACAGGTTTTATGGAGCACAGTGAAATGCTAATATTATTGCCATTTTACAGATGAGGAAACCACAGTCTTAAAAAGGATGAATAACTCCACGAAGTCATGAAACTAGAAAGTAGAAGAACTGGGCTTTGTACTCAGAATATGTAACTCTGGGAAGATTAGTTAAGATCTCAAGTATACTCCATGGTCAGTTCAGACCCTAGTGTTCAATACAGTCAGTATTTCAAGAGTAAATCATCTCACCTTTCCTCTCATAAGAATTTGGGTCTGGGCATATCACCAATGACTAAATTCCCATATGATTGTTCATGATTTTCTAGCGCTTTTGTTTAGAGGATCTCAAGGCACTTGTAGTAACTGTGAATGATCAAGTTGTTAACATTTATACTTGATGCCAGATTATAAATCAATTTAACACAATTACCTATATCTTCACTGAAAGGTTAGAAAATAAATTGTGCTTTATTGAATACTATGTTTCACCTTGGTACTCTCTAAATCAAGCAGTGGCTTTCTTCATGCTGTGGCATAGTGCACTCTTAGTTTCTGCAAGACCGGAAAAAGGAAAGGACATGTTATCCCACCCTAGAAAAATAAACACACACACACACACACACACACACACACACACACTTAAAAATAAATAAGTAAATAAGAAAGCTGAAGGAGACATGAATATACAAAGTAAGCAGTGGTAGAAGGAAATAATACCTTTCTTTCAGGGTGTATAGCAAAGAACAGCTCATAAGGATGGAACACACTCATATTAAATACATCAAATGCATGGCCTCAGATTCTCTCCATCTCACCCATCTTCTGGGCCTTCAGCCGTTCCACCATCACCACCTCAAAAGCCAACTCTAAGACCCAGAGCTGTGATTGAGCTGTCTGCAGCTGGCAAAGCCTGTAATCTCTGTCCCTTCTCACCACTTCCTGACTCGGATGAAATACCCAGCTATACGGCATAGGATCTTGATTCTCTAGCTGCACAACCTCAGGACAAACCCCAAAATATGGCCCTATTGGTTTCCCATAGATTTTATTTTAACCAGGGAGGGACCAGAAGTAGGAGGGAACCAGAAGATAAATTTGCTTTGCTACAATTTGCTCTACTAGAGTGGACCATTTGGGGGGAAGGTGCTTCTGAACATCCTAACAGGAGACCTCTTGTGTGGATAGAAGACCACCTGTGTCCCTCTGTAGAACAAAGGAGAGCTCACTAATGCACCACCTTTATTTTCTTTCCTCCTTCTTTACCTGACTTCTCTTTTTTGTCATCTATTGCCCTGGGAGTAGATTACCAGCATTAGCACCTAAGCTTTGCCCCAGGCTCTGTTTTCCAAGGACTCTGAAAACAGTCCTATGTTGAAAGCTCTCAATGCACAATGCATAAAAGTGGGTATATAATGAACCTTCTAATTAGTAAATGTAAACACTGAGATGATCAACAGGGATCATGCTGCTTACTCATAAAAAGCTTAGCACAATTTCTGTGCTCAATGCATAAGTAAACTACAGATGCCCACCAACATCAGCCTTTTTGTAGGATAGCCTGGTGGGGGAAAGTATGTTTACATGAGACCTTTATTCCCATCGTTGAAAAAAAAACAATACAATTAGTCACAAGTCCATTTTACACCAAATTTTTTTCTTATGAGGAAAAATAATAAAACCAATCATCCAAGGTACTTATCTAAAATTTAATTACCATTATCAAACAAAATCTAGGAGATAGCATCAGAAAGTATTAAAATACCTTAAAATCCACCAGTGTCCAGCCAACCCTGGATCTCATCCAGCTGCCTTCTGTTGTCTAGTTACCACCCTTCAAACTGAGAATAATCAGCTGAATTTCAAAACAGAATTATGCGAGTTTATTTGATTTCCTCTGCTTGCCTTTCATGAAAAGCATCAAAATGAAAATGGATTGGTAGAGATTGGTAGGAACAGCCAGGTGAATGCAAAATACTGCCATCAATCTCATTGTTTCAGGAAGCAATGGGCATGGTGGGCACAATCAGGCTTAAGAAAAAAGAAAAAATATTTCAGCTGTGGTCACCATGAAAAATGAGATAACAAGGAATAAGGCAGCAATTTTGCACAGGGAAGTGAATGTTCTTTCTTTCTAAAAATCTCTAAGCAAATTGAAAATTTTAAGTAAAGAAAATAAGAGAAGAGATGCTAAGAGAAACCTGTAATTCTTCTCTACCCACCATAAAATTTCACCAGAACAAACTCTTCTAGCCATGGGGATTACAAACCACGAGACCTGCCTTGTATAAGAGCCATTTCAATAAGAGGTTTACTATTTTGAAAAATTTTAAAGGTAAGAAAATGAAAATATTGTCCATTGGCATGAACTTTTTATTGAGCTTAAAATCTTTGACATGGATACATTTTGATCAGGATCAATCAAAGCCAAATGTGGAGAAATATAAGTATATCTCATGAAAAATTAGAAGATATAGTTAATATTGATTCCTGGGATCTGTCTCTGAAAGTTAAGAGGAAGAAACCTTCCTATGAAGAGAGTCAGTATTATTAACACAAGGTAAGACTAATATACAAACAAATTGCCAAAATACAAACAAACAAACAAAAAGCAGTAACTGTACAATTTCATTTACTTTTGTTGGTATTTGAAAGCTACAGTCTCTTTAGTTATGTATTAGAGATTCTGTTCTTGATTTGAGAAATGCTTTATTTTTAAAGCTGTTCCTTCAATGTCACTTTTTTTATTTTTTTATTTGAGTGTAGTTGACACACAACGTTACATTAGTTTCAGGTGTGCAACACAGTGATTCAACTTCTGCATATGTTATGCGATGCTCACCACAAGTGTAGCCAGCAGCCACTGTCTGTCACCAAATCAAAAAGACAAAATAACAAGTGTTGGCAAGGAGGTGGAGAAAAAGGAACCCTTGCACAATGTTGGTGGGAATGCACACTGGTGTAGCTGCTGTGGAAAACAGTATGAGGTCCCTCAAAAAATTAAAAATAGATATAGCATATGATCCAGTAATTCCACTACTGGGTATTTACACAAGAAAATGAAAACACTAATTTGAAAAGATATATGTGCCCTATGTTTATTGCAGCCTTACTTACAACAGCCAAGGTATGGAAGAAACTCAACTGTCCATCAATAGATGAATGGAGAAAAATGGTGTGATATATATATATATATATATATATATATATATATATTCATATATACGTGTATATACTTATGTGTCACATGCACATACACATGTATGCACACAAGGGAATACTATGCAGCCATAAAAAGGATGATATTTCTTTTTTTTTTTCCATTTGTGACAACATAGATGGACCTACAAAGTATTATGCTAGGTGAAATAAGTCAGATTGAGAAAGACAAATCTCATATGATTTTGCTCAGGTGGAATGTAAAAGGCAAAACAAATGAATAAAAAAAAAACAAACAAAAACCAGAACCAGACCAACAAATACAGAGAACAAACCTTCAATGTCACTTTCACCATGCTCTAGCCAGACATCCTATCTGTGTACCTCACTACTAGAATAAAATTATTCTTAACCTACATCTATCCTTGCCCTCCCTCATCCCCTCGTAATACTAGCAATGGGCTGTATGCCAGGATCTGTAAAACTTTCCAACCCTCTAAGAGAGATGTTCTTTTAAAGACAGCACCATTCCTATATCTTTGTCTTGCTTCATCAGAACTGAAATATTTTGTTATCTTTTTCTCCGTGGTCTTGCCTAATTTCCAGTTACTGTGGATTATGATAGATGAAATGAATTAATTTTTACATAATTCTAGCTAATATATGATCCTTCCCAGGGAAAAGAAGAGTCTAGCAATTTAAAAGCCAAACATTTTTGACACCATGGAATGCAAGTGGGAGAACAATTTGCGTCAATTTTTATTCTTTCTAAATTCTTCTCCAGTTATAAAACATGGAACAATGCCCAGCTGACCCACGCACAGTGCCAGTCCTAGATTAAAGAAACAATTTAATTAATAACATGGACAAACAAAACAGAAATTTAAACAGCCAGGCAATGGATTTCTAGGGTCAGACTCTGGACCTCAAGTATCCACACAGTTACAAAAGCAAATGACCGTACAGCTTCTGCACAGCTGCTTTTATTTCCAAGGTTGTTATGCATAAAGAGATTTCAATACTTATTTTGTCCCCCTCAAATTGCCATCACATTGCTAAATAGTAAGAACATTCAGACCAGAAAATTGAGTTATTTTTTATAAGTGAAGTTAAGTGGACAGCAGCTGCAGGATTCATACAGTCCCTTGATTTATTTTTTATTTACAGATGCACATTTTCATTAGCTGGGATTTGAACAGAATGGAATTTTACAACAAAAGCAAAAGCAGCCCAATTCTGGCGTTTATACACAGATGGGCTTCTCTCTGTCTCCTCGGACAGTTTTGAGTGTATCTTCTTCCAACACAGCCCAGATGCATCTATTTGTAATGTTCGGTTTGCAGCCTCGAGGCAGAGTACATAATTTCCCTCCCTAATCTGCAGAGCAAATCTCAGATGCAATGTGTTTTCTGCGTAGATGCAAGGAAGTCCCAGAGAGTTGGGCTGGAAACGCAAGCAGAATTTTTTTTTCCTCTTCCTCCTATATAAATCACAGCATTTCATGCTTTGTGATGGTTTCTTCAGTTATCTATCTGTATTTGCTACAGTGGTTTCCTAAATGGCCTTAGGCTGTACTACTTCCTCTTACCTTAGAGAACAATCAAATTTGTGTTGCAAGTGTCCCAGCCTGACTGTTGTGTTTGATCTCAGTCATTAGACTATCTCTTAAAGCTCTGAAGTGTTTATTGTTTGAGACTTTGAACTACAACAGTTATAAATAACCACAGATTCTCAAAAGCCCTTACATGGGATATATATTCTTACTGAGCAGTCTTTTTTTTTTTTTTTTTTTTTTTTTGGTGCCCAAGAAATGTTTGATAATTGAATATATGCACCACAGATGGGGCAGAGGACTTGAAAATCTCTAACCGGACAGCCTGCATTAGGTTTGGAGTTACTGCTTCTAAATCCCAAGGAGCTCTGGTTTAGAATTTTACTCAATTTTCTAACTGTGTCAGAGTAGCAATACAGTATCCTATACTGTTAAGAAATTGATAGGATGTGGTATACTGGGCTAGCTAAGACAGTAAATAGGCATCAAAATAACTGATGGTGGATATCTGGAATGCTGGGTAGGGGTGACACAGTACCCAGAGTCTTCGTGACTTAGGATCACAGATTGCAGGAGACATCTGAGCCCCAATCCCAGGATGTGCCTTCTGCCTTTCTCCTATTCTCATTCATTACTCGACTCTCAGTCCAAAGAAAGTTAAAGAACTGGTGTGGCAGAAAAGCCTTGCGCACCCCATACTTTTATCCATATTCCTGTGCCTAAAAACACTAGGGAACTTGGTTGAAAAGTAAGACAGGAACTAAAATATTAGCAAAGCAACCAGGGCATTTTCCCTGGTGACCCTCACACTTGCAAGCTTCCTAGCCCATTACGTCAAACACAATTTTTCACTTTCCCCTGGCACACGCCTGTCCATATTTACAGATCAGTGGATTACCGCTGGGCAAAGACAAATTAGTTTTAAATCTGACACTATAAAATGTTTATTTACTGGATTACATTTCCCGGTCGTTTTACCAGCAGGGTGGCAAGCAGGGAGATGTGGAAAAGTAAAACAGCAGCAGCCCTCTCTGTGCCAAATGGGGAAAATGAGTTAAAACGATGTTCTCAAGCACTGACGGTGGTCCTTACTCCAGCAAACCTAAATGAGCAGTACACCTTTGAAACCACAGTGGCGAGGAAACAAACTCAGTTCTCTATCCAAAGTATACTTATTACACAGCTAGACGCCCCATCCCCTCAAGTTTTACATAACCTTCCAGGTGAAGACCTACACACCAAGTTTTCACCTAGAGTGTACTTTCCAATGGTTCACCCAATTTCTTGAAAAATGAAGTATATCACTGTCCCTTTCAAGAACCTGAGTGGTTAAGTCACAGTTTAAAGGCCCCTTCTTATCAGCTCCTGTGGAAATAATCCTCTTTGAACTTTACCTTCATTTTCAATGCAATATTTGGGGGTTGGATTTACAGTCAGTGTTCGGTGCTTAGGTTTTTATTTGCCCAATTTTTTAACTTAGCACAAGTTTTTCCGAGATGCACCTCTGCTTAGCTAAGGCAATCATAGAATAAAAACAAATACATAAATAAAACAATTTTTTTTCATGGAAATACTGATACAACCTCAACTGGAGTGGAGGGAGTTGTGCAGCCGTAATAATAAAAGTAGCAAACGTTAGCAATCTGCTTCATAGCATGAAATAAAATGTATTTTAGTGAAAACACAAACACTGCTCCCACTGTAATTCTTCACACAGCTGTGATAAAAGAACGATAAAAGTGATAAGGCATAACAATTCCTGGGTAAACACACATATACAATGAAGTAGAAGCTCAGATACAAAGTGTTTTTGTTTTACTCGCAGATTCTAAACATACCGTAGCTTGATGCTTTAATTTTTTTTTAACAGCCATCAGTTTTGTTCACTTGTATAATTTAATGGATGCTAGAAGCTTCCAAAAAAATATGTTGCAGTAAGAGATAGGCTTCCTTAGCCTGTGCATTTGACATCTTGACTCTTTGTAACATTATACACTTTTGAATAGATAGCCTATCTATTGCTCCTTGATAGGAAAAAAATAGCAAAAGCAGTACCAATGAATCTTTCCTATGGGGGGAGAAACCCAAAATACTTCATTCTCTTAGAAATTATGTGATTCTATCCCTGGCTCTTAAAAATCTGAGTCATTCCCTTGGGGCGCCTGGGTGGCTCAATCGGTTAAGCGGCCGTCTTCGGCTCAGGTCATGATCTCGCGGCCGTGAGTTCAAGCCCCGCGTCGGGCTCTGTGCTGACAGCTCAGAGCCTGGAGTCTGTTTCAGATTCTGTGTCTCCCTCTCTCTCTGACCCTCCCCCGTTCATGCTCTGTCTCTCTCTGTCTCAAAAATAAATAAACGTTAAAAAAAAAAAATTTAAAAAAAAATCTGAGTCGTTCCCAAGGTAATAGAACACTTCTTTAATCATTAGAACAAATGGATGTTTGTCTAACAATGAGAACAATTCTTTTCTAAAGTAGAAACATACCTTCTAGAATGTTCTTGCAGCAAATAAATGATTTTTTAAAGCATTTAAATGATAAAATATACTCAGAAAAAAAGGTGAATGTATATTTTCATAAGTATTCATCACTATCTCTGTAGAATAATCTGTGACCTTTAGATCAAGACCTGGTTAAAGAACATGGATAAATCCCAAACTGATTATTCCTCCCTTAGGGCAAAGAACTACTCTCCCACCCACTCTAAGTCTGTGAACTATTACGTTCAGTAGCCATAAAACACATGCTAACTTCTGGCTCACACCTTCTAACTGTCTTTACCCTTTACCCTTGACTTGGCACACAATATTTATTCTTTTTTTTTCTTTTTCTTTTTTCTTTTTGTCTTTAGCAAACATATATCAAGCACTTCCTATGGGCAAGGGAGCTATAGAGACCTAAATAGCCTGTATTCTGGCAGGGCTACCTGTTCAACAAAGATCTGTGTCCCTATTCCATAGTGTCAAGAGAAATGCCTTCTAGCTAGATGTTATATTTCTTGGTCTTTCTTAGCACCTAACTGTAGCCAGGAGATGACAGAAGGGAAACAGAAGTGACCCTGTTGGGCCAACCTAGTTAAGAAGCATATGTGTTCTCTCTACTCTCTCTTGTTCTTACATGGCATCCTTGGAAGCCACATGCTGAAGACGGCAGTACCCCCAGATGGAAAGAGTCTGGTTGCTACATCCTCATATAGAAGGCTGACTGTCAGAGACCACACTAAGGTATCATAAGGGTGAGAATAAACTTCAGTTATGTTAAACTATTTTGATGTCGGGATTTATTTGTTATGATCCTTGACACAACTATATATATGAATCTTGTTTACAGGAGCTTCCTACAGGTAACTCTAATAAGAAAAATAACCACTTCAAATCTTTTTGGAGACAAAATCAGATATGTTTACATGAGATAATAAGAGGGTAAGGCAAGCAATCCAAAATTATAGTTTAGAATATCGTCAACACAGTAAAATTAAGAGATCTGGGTTTCAAAGGAGGACAGGATTGCTTAAATCTGGAGTTACTGGAAAAGGCCTTGCAGAGAAAGAGCCCTTTTAACTTGATTTCAAAGGATGGGTAGCAGTGTGACAAGTAAGAAATGAAGTTGAAAGGCATTTCAGGCAGAGGCAACTGTATGATCAAGCAGGGAGGAAATAAAGTGCAATGATTTGGAAATGGTAACTTGTCTGCCTGCAGAATCACAGCTTGCACAAAAGTAACCATGAAATGGTTAAACAGAAACTGCCAAGTTGCTATGGCTCAGCACTTGATAACCTTACATACAAATTATAAAGCCAAAAATCTAGGAGCTACAACATCTCTCTCACCAATGCAGATAATGAAAGAGCAACATGGAGATGTCAAAGATTTGAAAGGTCACAGAACAGAGAGGGACAAAGCACACTGCCAGCAAGCTCCAGTGTAAAAAAGGAAATGACTCCTCTAGAAATTGACATTTCTCGAAAAGCATGATGAAAGAGACAGAAATGCATGGATCTGTGCAGTTGTGGGCAAGAACAAGTCAAATAATGCTACATCAATTAACTACAGAGCCTTTTCCAACTTTATGAATGAGATCAAAAACTCTGATCTTAACATTCAAAGATCTCATAAATAAGCATTCTTTCAGAGACAGAGACATGGTTTACAAAGGGTGACGAGGAAAACTAAATGATGGCCAAAGGGGACAATATGGCCAAGGAGTTCCCCAGCCTGAGTTAGAAGGGATTAAAAATGAAGATCAGGGGCATGTAGGCAGCTCAGGCAGTTGAGCGTTCAGCTCTTGATTTGGGCTCAGGTCGTGGGATCAAGCCCCACATCAGGCTCCATGCTATGTGTCCAGCCTGCTTGAGATTCTCTCTCTCTCTCTCTCTCTCTCTCTCTCTCTCTCTCTCTCTCTGCCCTTCTCCTCTCATGCTCTCTCTCTAAAGTAAAATTTAAAAATAAAATGAAGTTAGGAAACCCCCTATCCAATAATTATTCTTAAATATTTCTTTATGCTTGAGTTGGTAATTTAGAAAATTATGAATGATTTTTATTCCATAGTATAAATCCATGGGAATTCTTTAATTGACAAACAATGGATTATTCATAAATCATGTTTATCTTGAAAACACATCAGCATGGCATTTTAGTTTATATGTAGAACTGCCCATTTATAGGCAAATGGCCATTGGCAAATAATTCTATTTCTCTGCAAAAGGCTGGATAGGTCATATCTATAGGAAGAAAAAATATTCTCCCTTCTTCAAGCTCTGCCTCTGGCAAAGGTGCAGAAAAGACCTATTGTTATACATTGAATATCTGCATCCCCCCCAAAATTCTTATGTTGAAACCCTGTCACCCAAGTGATAGTATTAGGAAGTATCTTTGAGAGATAATTATGATTAGATGAGGTCAGTGGAAGAAGCTCCCATGAATGGGATTAGTGCAGAGTCAGAAGAGAGGTAGCTTCCAATCTCTGTCTCCACCACGTGAGGATACAGTGAGAAGTTGGCAGTCTGCAGCCTGGAAGAGAGCTGTCATCAGGACTCAACCGTGCTGGCACCCTAATCTCAGACTCCCATTCTCAACAACTATGAGAAGTACATTTCCATTGTTTAGAAGCCACTCAGCCTTCGGTGTTTTGTTATAGCAGCTACTGTAGACTAAGACACATAAAAATATAAACTAGTTCCTAGTGCCTCCTTTTTAGAAGTTTGAATCACATTAGAGTCCAATTCTATAAAAAGAAAAATGTTTCTTTGCTCTATTTGCCTGTTTAAAGACACACATAGTTTTCACACTTTTTTGCAAACATTAGGTGTCCTAGTGTTCTGTGTTGTTTGTTCAGCTTCTCTTGGGCTAGGTTAAAGAAATCAGAGGCTCATTTCCAAGAGTACTGTGTGAAAAAGCTGAAGAGAGGATATGGAGTGAGCAAATGAAGCAGCCTTAACAGTTTCCTCTAACAGCTTAGCAGTAGCTTTGTGTGCCTGAGACTAACTGTGCCAGTCTCGATCCCTCCTGCCAAATGCATCCTTTCCCAGTGTTCCCTCTTCTTTTGTTACTGTCTTGCTTCTACCCACCCTGTGCTACAATAACACATATGAAGGAAGTTTGGGATAAATGTATTTATGCTTTAAAAAGAAATTTTCATTTAAATTGATGCAAACATCAAGGGAAGACAAAAATATCCCCTTCCTACACAGATCAGTAGTTCTTTCTCCTCTTGACATAGTCTTAAAAAATATCTAAAACAGGTAAGGCTGGAGATTCTTTTGGATACAAAGAAAAGAGATGTACTCTGAGCATGAAAAAGAAAAATAATTTTCTGAAACCTGAATTCTTTTTTTTTAAACCATAGTTCTTTGTAATATGGAAAACTATTGGAAAACAAACTAGTACAATGCATTTTCTCAAGAATATTTTTCATAAAAAAAATAATAATTTGATTCAAAGACCTAAACCTGAATAGAATTTTTTTTCTCTTTGATAATCTCTTACACCATATGCTTCTATGGGCCTTTCTACTTTTTAAATCACCTTCCCCCACTTTATCCTCTATAGAGTCGTAATAATGGGCTACCTAAAAAATACAGCTTCACAGAGGTACTCCCTGGTTAAATTAGTTGAATAGCTACCTAATGCCAGCTTAGAAAAAACTCATTACATAATTTCTTTCCTTTTTATTGCATCAACCTCAGACCCTATCTCTCCCACCTCCTTATACTCTAGCAATAATGACTTACTTGGATTCATATTCCCATACCATAGTGTTCATGCCCCCCATTACTTTGTTTATTCTGTTTGCTTAGTGTGGCATGGGCCTTTCTTCCTTTGCTCACTTGGTGAGCTTCTACCCATCTTCCAAATCTTTTGCATCGGTCAAAGTACAATGTAAGAGATAGAAGCCACTCTGGATATGGCACACAGGAAGGCACTTAATGCAGGGAATGACGTACCAACAAGATTGTTGAAAGACTAGAGGAACAGAAGTTAGGGGCCACCAACAAGTTTTCAGGTCACAACATGGCAGGCATAGTCCAGAAACTGGAAGCTGATGCTGACAGTTAGAGGTCAGAAAACTACGAGAAATCCTGCCAACATCACAGTTGCCCCCAGAGCCAAGGCTGGTGACTTGACAGTGGAATAAAGAGTTTGTCACTGTAAGAAAAAGAAAGTTTGCAGTATCTTTATACATCAGCTGCCATCACTGCTAGAGGAAAAATGACTCTATTCTCCCCTGCTTTTCAAATTTTGCACTAAACCATCTCATTGTAGTTTTCAGCCTTCAAACCCCTGTAAAGGTATAGGGACTTTGAAGAGGAGGAAATAGGTACTGAGTGCCAATAGATAATAGTAGGAATCACAGCATCGTATCTTCTGTTAAGACCTCCTCTGGACCTTCTACCCACTAAGAGTCTCAGTTAATCATCCCCTCCAAGGTATCACCTCTGTTCCTGACCAAGCATATTCTCTTATCTTAGTAGTCCCACCACAGTGTAATATTTGAGGACACATCTAGAGATCATATATTATAAACACCCGATTATTATTTTATTCATCTTTTTAAAATCCCTAGTATTTAGCATAGTCTCTGACATGTAATATGCCAGGCACATTTTATTTTGCCAAACATTATTAAGTAGCACTTTAATTTACAAAAATAAATTTTTAGTTTCAATCTCCTCTTTCAGTAGATTCAGAGAATATAGAGCTGGGAAGAAGTGACATTCAACTCCACTGGGATTTCAGTCAATTCTCCTTTTCTTAGAAGAATAATAGCTTTGGATATTATTCAATTAAAATGTGAATTTGAGGATTCCTTGGTTCTAGTAGATATTCTACTCATTGTACTCTCCAGTGATCAATTTGCTCTTCCCAATAGAGAATAGAAAACCAAGCATTTCAGTGCACTTATTTAAATTATAGTTCATTTATGCATTGTGTTAAGTAACCCCTGGGCATGCTTATAAGCCTCACAAGTAAAAACACAGCAAGCAATTTGAATTTATGTTCTAATATAGGCTAAGTATCAAAGCAATGTTCAAATAAGATTCAGAATATATTTTTGTGTTCCACCCACAATAATTTCTTATTAGAGTGTGGTGGGTAAAGAAGTACACGTCTATCTATCTTCTCACAGCTCTGGATTCGGGCTGATCTACTTTCACAATGCAGTGTAGGTATAGTCCTGTGATTCTAAATCACCAAGTCATATATTTGAGGGGGGAAAAGCCTAAAGAAACATAATATTCCTCTGGACTCCATACAAATACTTATTTATCCCCTGGAGTCGTGGTCAGAGGGAAAACTAAGATACAATGAAACTAACAATGCTTTTTAAAATACTAATTTAACTTATGTAAAAGTATGCCACATACTAAGAGAATAGTATATGACTAAAGATGAATTTCTTTCAGTTTCACTTAAATTCATTTATAAGAATCACAAGTAAAATTAGACTACTCTAGAGAAAAATTAAGAGCAGGCACTGCAGTTATCAGTAGAGAAATTAACTGCAGGGGATATAACCTTTATCATTAGGCTTCAGAACTTAAGTTTTTCTCTTGACCTTTACAAAGGAAGGAACTGAGGTACCTAGAACATATGCTGAGAATATCAAAGAAGCAGAATTCATCTGTGTTATGGATGAAATGTTTGTATTCTCCCAAAGTTCATATGTTAAAACCCTAACCCCCCCATGTAGCTATATTTGGAGATGGAAACTTTAAGGAAGTAATTAAGGTTAAATGAGCTCATGGGGTGTTGGAGTCGTGGTAGGGAAACGCCAATCTGATAGGATTTGTGTCCTTATAAGGAGAGACACCAGAGAGCTAACTCTGTTTCTTCTCATGTCACAGAGGGGAGACCACATGAGGATGCAGTGAGAAGGCAGCCATCTGCAAGCCAGCAGGAGAGCCCTCATCAGAAACAACTATGCTGGCACCATGATCCTAGATTTCTCGCCTCCAGAACTGTGAGAAAATATATTTCTGTTGTTTAAACCACCCAGTCTGTGGTATTCTGTTATGGTGGCCCAAGCAGACTATATACCATCAGAAAGCCGACCAAGAACCTTCTCCACTCCTGCTCTCACCCACATATACATCATGCCTTCACCAAAAAACTGATGGCCTAGGAAGCAGCATGTGGAAAGAGGGTGAGAAGTACTACAGTTCTCATACAGCGCCATTAAGGAAAATGCCATACACATACTTCAGATTCCTCACACTTCAGGCTACTCCTGATATAGATATTTATATAGATAAAATTAGTTACACTGATTTTACACCCTTAAGAATGTTGCAAAAAGATCATCACAGTGTGATTTAGACCCCTAGGAAAAAACCTGGGTCATACATCTTTGTTGGTAGAGCACAGAATCACAGCAATAGAAACGGGATTCTAGGGTCCTTGTGTTCTCCCATGAGAACACAAATTCCACTGTATATTACTGTGGTAATTAGTTACAGTGCATAATGTGCTAAAAATGGTTCTAAATCTTGGCATTGAAATTGTTAATAAGAAGTAATCTCTTTCAAGTCATTTAATTACAAACTAAATGTAGGAGGTAGAAACATTCTCACCATTAATCAAATTAATACTTGGAAGGCATTAGCCCCACCCACTATTTCCCAGAAAAAGAATAATTTGGGGGCAACTAGTAAAGGGTATATCCCAACTAAATTAGTTTCCTTACCCTATCTACTTTCTGCCAATTTTTTGGCCACTAATAAGGACTACTCTCAGATCTAAGCTAGGACCGAAAGTCAAAAACTCAAAATTCAGGAATATCTTTAAATGATCATAAGTACTGTGCTGGTTATAAAGCTCTTATGGCCCAGCTCCAAATCTATCATTCTATATTCTGGTGATCCTGAGGCCAAGGTGTTAAAAACTAATTTTGTCCTTTGTCAGAGTGCTGCCTGTTGGGTGCCACTCGTAGTGGACTCTGGGAGGAGACTGGGAGGCAGGATAAGAACAGAAGGAATTATTCTTTCCTGTTCCTGTCTCTGTTGTCTAGCACTGGTCCTTCAGCCCAACAGCAGCCATTGGTATTCCTAGAACTAGCTTCATGTCAGCTTCACAGAAAACCTGCAGTAGCCAGGTTATGACTTCTCTTCCATAATCTGAGCCCCAGTTTACAGTGTCTGTACTGACAGATTCTGAAAACCCTACCTTCTTCTTTCTATGCTCCCAGCCCTAGCGATGGTAGTTACTTCCTCCAGCCATTATTACTGGGCTTTCGGTTTTGACTCTTTCAGCTTTAATTAACCAATTCCCTAGATTGGATTCCCTTTGTTGAAATGCATAATATGGTTTCTGTTTTCCTGACTGGACCATCACCAATACATATATGGAAAATGATTTTTAAATTTTAGGAAGGATCACTCAAGTAAAATCTATTTCTCATTCCAACTAGGTTACCCAAAATCAAAAGCCTTCTCAAGCACAAATGGATTACGTACATAAAAGACTACTTTCGGGGCGCCTGGGTGGCTCAGTCGGTTAAGCGTCTGACTTCGGCTCAGGTCATGATCTCACGGTCCATGAGTTCGAGCCCCGCGTCAGGCTCTGTGCTGACAGCTCAGAGCCTGGAGCCTGTTTCGGATTCTGTGTCTCCCTCTCTCTCTGACCCTCCCCCATTCATGCTGTCTCTCCCTGTCTCAAAAATAAATAAACATTAAAAAAAATTTTTTTAATAAAATAAAATAAAAATAAAAGACTACTTTCCTTTAGATCACTTTTGCCTATACAGTATAAGTAAGCATAGGTTTGGGGTTTTGCTACACGGAAATGGAATTATACCAGATGTTTTGTTCTGCAAAAGAAGCAGTTAACTGCAGTGATGATGTCTGAAAAGTTAAAGGAAATCTTTACTTTTGACATTGGCTAGGTGTTTATACTGAGCATTTTACTTTTGCAATTAATTTTTTAAAGCTTCTCACTGTTGAAGCAAACAGTTTTCTGGTTTCTTACAGGATTATTCACAGAACTGTCAGCACTGTCATGTTAATTGCCTATGGCACAAGGTAGGCAGCCAATAGTAGGCAGACATTAATTTACCGATACTGGCCTCAAGTATTCCTCTTCTAAGTTGGTGGACATAAGTCACCATTATGGCTCCAGCCATGCAGCAGACTGGTCCAGGTCTTCTTTGTTTTGAAAGCTCACGCCTTCATAAGCATAACACAAGCTTATGCTTTAACCCACATGGTGCAGAACACAGGGGTCATCTTGACAGAACACAGGTCATATAAACACAAGTGATTTCAAATTAAAATAACAGATATTTTATTTATATTTCTCAAACATGGTGAAAAGGAAAGATGGTTCCAGCAATATCTTTTTTTTATCACCATTTTCCTCTTCCACTTCTGTTCTCAGGTAACAGTTGTACTTCCAACCTACTGCTGCCCTACAACGAAAACAGAACAAAACTTCTTCCAGCAGTTTGTCTCTAGTTTCCCTTTTCTTCTTAATCCTCCATCGCAACATCTCAAATACTGGCCTGTCCAATGTAACCCGCTTTGAAAAGCCTAGGAGGGAGGATATTGAACAGGTCAGGCCAGAAGGCATTTCAAGTGAGTGTGAAGGAGAAATTCAAGGAACTTATACCGGGTAACTTACATCCTTCCAAGCTTGTTAACCCCATCTGGACTGTATGGTACTAAACCTCTCTGCCTCCGTAGACCGAGGGCTCCAAATGTACCTATGCTTTATGATCATGGTATTCTTTCTGCGACATTTTTCTAACACTGACAACATAGAATAAAGATTGTGAACTTATTTTTGTAAAGGAAGTTTTATCCAGTTAGAGTAGTAGCTCCCGTCTATATGGCCTGATACCTCCATGTAGCACTGTCACATCTTCTGCCATCCTTCCAGGCATTGAATCACTAAAGATATTATTGTTTATTCATTTTGCACTCAGCTTCCTGTGAGTCACATAAATCCAAATATATCCAGACTTACAAACCAGGAGACAGAGTTATAATTCATATTCTGTCAACAAATTCATGATAATTTGTGGGAAACATAATATTTGTGCTCAGTTTCACTCAGTTTCACTAAAAAAAAGGCCTCCTCCACCTTTCACTAAATCACATATACGAAGTTTCTAAAATATATTCAGGATTAGGAATGTGGTGCACACACATTAAGTTGTCACTCGTTTCTTGCTTAAAATGTAAGGTCAAGTATATGAAACTTAAAGTATGGGAGAAATAGTAAAATTCTTAGCTGTGTGGGAGAAATAAGCAACATCAGTCCCAAGAGAAATGCATATGTCAAATACCCAGGGAAGAAGGGAGAAAAGTTATTACAGCAAGAAAAGGAGAGAAATGGCTGAAACTAAAATGTCCTAGCAAACACAGTTAGGAATAATAAGGAGAAAGAGGGTGTAATGTTAATTAATCCATCTGCCAATCCCAGCTAGCAATGCCAGAACAGGAGGTTTAATAGTTTTTTTGGCATTTACCATTGACCTTATATCGAATTACCAATGGAAAGCTCTTATCCCAAAACAGGTAAAAAATAATAATTTGCATGCAAATCAAAACCATTACGGTCTATTACATCATCTCCAAATTCTGATACTCAATCTCTCCTTGTAAGAAAGAAAAACAAAACACATCACAATGTGTTTGATAATTGCAAACATTGGACCTTTTCTTTTCTTTCCTTTTTTTTGTTTTAATGTGGAAGTCCCTCACCAAAAATTAATCATAGAACATTGTCCAGCTATATTTTAGTTCTCTCTGAAGAGATGAATAGCCAACCCATAATAAAGCTTGTTCAAGGCCTAGAAATCACTACAAATGCTATGGCATCGTTTGGAAGGTCGCCCCAACTCTTATCACTGCTCACAGACAGCGATAAAGTACAAAAACACTGCTATCTGAGTAATAGCTAGTTACCTCATCACTCTTTCCTGCAGAATGTTGTCCTTCATCAGTGTCAGTCCCAGATCAATTGGTTAGAATGCAGCCCTGGATATAAGCCCCCTTTTGCCTTCTGCTTCAATTACAACTCTCCTGTTTGTTTGCTTCTCAACCTCGATTTGCAGGAAAAGAACTGCAAAGATCAATTGGAAACTTCAACTTATGCACAACTACTTGGAAATCATTTCTCTGATATTGATGTAATGTCGATGAAAATGACAGTGAAAAATACTACTCACTTGAAGAAAAAAAAGAAATACTCTCAAGACCTATGTTCAAGTACAATAGAAAGGTTGAACGATTGAAAATTCTTTTGTAGATAACCTGAGGGATAGTAGAAGAATACTAATAAATTGGGCCTTAGAAAAGTGTTAGCCTAATAACCTCAGCACTCTCTCAGAGTGCATGAGTATGAAACTCTTATTTTTAAAAAGGAAAATGAAAGTACTGAAGGTTATTAATAATATTACCAGTAATAGGCAATAATGGAAATTTAACAAACCAAAGGTAAAAATATTGCCAGTAATAGGCAATAATGGAAATTTAACCAAGCAAAGTAAATCTAGGTTTTCAAATCCATCCCAGGCAATAACCATAAATTGATTAAGAAGATATCACAGAAGTTTTAGACATGTTCAGAGATACATAAAAAAGGATATCAGGGGCACCTGGGTGGCTCAGTCAGTTAAGCCTCTGACTTTGGCTCAGGTCAGGATCTCACAGTTCCTGAGTTCAAGCCCCACATTTGCCCCAACTGTCAATGAGTCTGGGATTCTCTCCTTCTCCCTCTCTCTGACACTCCCCTGCTTTCTCTCTCTCTCTCTCTCTCTCTCTCTCTCTCTCTCTCTCTCTCTCAAAATAAATAACTAAATAAACTTTTTTTTAAAAAAAGGATATCCCATGGCCTAATTGCCACTTTCTCAAAATCCCTTACTTACCTCCTACTGTAATCTATGGCACAACTTGCTATCAGTGTTATCTCCTAGGATTGATTCTGAGTCAGCTAAATTTTATACAGAAGCTCCCTGACAACAGGTATCACTGAAGAACACCATTTCTCTTGGGATTTTATTCCATCTGTGTGATGCCAAACAAAAAACAGCCTTATTGAGCCCAGGACACTCTAACTAGGATGGGGAAACATTGCAATTGACCGTAATACGACAGCAGGCAAACTTTTGAAATCTGAATTTTGTTCCTTCCTATTTTTTCTCCTTTCTCTTCCCCAACTCAAAGAGAAAGTAGACTCTGTGCTTCTTTGCCTCAGGGAAGATATGTAGCATGACTTCTTTCAAGAAAGTAGGACCAACAGAGCCAAAGAGAACTTAAAGAGTTAGAACTTTCTCTGAAACTAACCAAAAAGATCCTCCAAATGGAGGGGGGGCAGGAGGAAGTCTGTGGATGTCTTCAGAGATGGAAAACCTGTTCACTGGTCACTAAAAATATGGCAGGACCTCAGAGAGACAGCCAATTGGTAAAGTCTGTAAGGTGCTATACCCAGGAATACCATGTCCCAAGGGAGGCAATGAAGCACAGAGAAGTGGGTAGAAAGTCAGGAAGGACTGGGCAGATGGAGACAATAGGTCCTCCATTCCCAAACAAGATGAGAAACTAATATGGTTAGACTTACCCTTTCCAATGCCTTTAAAACCTATTAGGTGCAACCTATAAACATATAATCTCTCAGGAAATCCAAATCAGCCAGCTTTCTTCCAACAATGGCACACATCATGATTTCTTCCATGGGGCTCCAGGTGAAGTACCTGGATTGTGGCCAAGAGTGATGTTGTACAAAAAACACCCATCAGAAGCACACTCAGCTCATCTAGATGTTCATTCTTGGGAGCTGAAACTGAATGATGGAGCAGCAGATGTACACCTTCCACTTCAGGTTCACTCCCAGTGTTGCCTCCCTATCGGTGAGGGAGATGCCCTGAATGGTTTTTCTCACTTTTTCCTGACAAAAGACAGCTGCATTTCACCAAACTATACAAAAGAATGCAACTAGATTAAAAGAGGAATACAATAAGCAAGAACCTCTGCAGGGGCAAAGTTCCGCCCGATAACCTGATAACCTATGTCATGATGTGGTTATCACGTGTTGTGCAGCATCATGGGGCATGTTTTTCAGCAGAGAGTAGAAGACAGCGTTGGTAATTTGGAAGTGATTACTCCTTCAAAGATAGAGTATGTTTTGTTAAGAAGGAAATACGCTTTAGGGTCAAGTTGACGTTAGGTAAAATGGTAGATCTCAGTTTGTGCACTGTGCGTGATCTTAGGCAAATTACTGAATCTCTTTGCTCCTCACTTACCCTGTCTGTGAAAAGGAAGTGATGCAAGGGTGGGGAAGATGGGTAATAAATTTAAAAATGTACACAAACTTTGTTGGGTGCCTGGGTGGCTCAGTTGGTTAAGCATCTGACTCTTGATTTCAACTCAGGTCATGATCGCACAGTTCATGGGATTGAGCCCCCATCAGCCTTGGCACAGGCAGCAGGGAGTCTGCTTGAGGCTTTCTCTCTCCCTCTCTCTCTGCCCCTTTCCTGCTTGTACTCTCCCTCTCTCTCTCAATATAAATAAATAAACATTTCTTTTAAATGCGGTAGTGACTGTGGATTTTTTTCCCCCACACTATTCTCCCCTTAACCCCTATTCATTATTATACCCTGGCTGTTCCTTTTTTCACTGAAATTCATCTTCATTTTAAGTTTCTATTGCTTTTTATAATGCTTGCAATGAACTAGGCTCCATATAAAATTTATAAAATCTTGTTATACTTTCAAACCTTTTTATACCAAAAATTTTAATTCACTTTTCTTCAAAAACTTCTCAATACCTCTTAGCTGTTAGCTATAAAGCAAATAAAAGAGGGATAGAAGAAAGCAACTCAATAAAAATTGGATTTACTTTTAAAAAAGAAAGGTTTTAATCTTCTTTAATTGGCCCTTTGATATAGATAATTTTCAAGAGTGGGACATTTTATAGACTAAAAGATCATGTGAAAGTCTTTCCTTAGAGTAATCAAGATTTGGTGATCCTTTAGAAGAACAGGAATCATTAAAAACAGCAAAGAGAAAGGAGTTATTAGATGTGGAAGATCAAGGTCTCCAATATATTAAAATAAGTGACGTGGGCCTGCAAATTCCAGCGAGCTGAAGATAACATTTTCACTGCACATTTCTTTAGAAGAAGATAAAGAGCACTGAATCAATATATCATTGAAGAGATTATTATTTTGTACAAGCTGAAGGTTGGTGCAGGTCATTCCCACTAAAGCAAACAGAACTTGTTAATTTAATCCAACAGACTTGGCAGTGAAACCAAACAGGAATTTAATCAGCAGGAGAAGGTGGTGAGCATCTCTGGAAATTGAATGATCACTGTGCAAACAGTAAATATCATTATGGAACAGCAAGGAAATAAAAAGGGTGCTCCTTTCAGGATTTTCATTGAGTTCATCAAACATAATAAATGGTTCCAAATAAACCATTTCTAGGACTGCAACAATGACTTAATGTTACTTGTGCTGGAAAGTTAAATTTTATAAAGTTTTCCAGTTTTTCATCTTTCTTAAATACTTTTCTTAAAAACTGCAAGGTTATAAAATGAAAGATTAAGGGTCTTATATTCTAGGTAAAGACGGCAGCTGACTTTTCAGTTTCTCATCTCAAACATAATGTACTGACTTTCTGATGCCAACTTAAAGGCTTTTTGGGTACAGAGACTAACAGAGACAAGGCTAGTTAGTATAAACTAACATTAGCTATTTACTTGAACAGTAATTCCTTTATCTTCAAAACAGAGAGTGTTTTTAAAGCATGTGTATTATTGCAAAGGATAAATAAAATTTACTTGTCCCCCCATCTCTGCCTCTCACTTCAATGAAATTACCATCAAAGCATATTTAAAATCTTTCCCACTTCCTGTTACCACACAGTTTTCAATTTCACTTAGCCCTTCTCTCTTTTTTCCTCATTTCAGCCTCTTATGAAACTGTAGTTTGTTTGCAAGCTCTCCTTATCTCCAATCTAGTCTCCTTGAAACCCCTGTTTTAAAAGCATAACCTTTTGTTCATGCTGAACAGGGCATATACGTGTGTAGTGTATCCAAAATAAAAAGACTTTCTCAATGGTGTTTGTTTTTTCCGCCTCTAACTCTGAAAACAGTGTTATCATTAAACCAGTAAATTAGTTGTCCCACGGAACCTCAATAAACAAATGTCAATTGGTGTTTTCCAAGAGTGACTAACAAAAATAAATCATGTAATAAGTGGCAAAACACACCTCCTTATTTCAAAATCTCACGGAAGATGTTTTCGATGTTCAATTATTCAAAGTAAATGGTAAGGGGAGGTGAGTGGGGGGATGGGTGAATCAGGTAATTACAGAAAAATAGGAATTAAAGAGAACATTTATCATGATAAGCACTGAACAACGTATAAAATTGTTGAAGCGCTATATTGTATACCTGAAATTAATGTAACACTGCATGTTAACTATGCTGGAATTAAAATGAAAAATTTAATAATAATAAAAAGTAAATTGTAAACTTATACTAAAACTCTAGAAGAAGCTTGTCTAGCTTCATGGAGAACTAGACCAAGGGATGAAAAGGAAAAAACTGTATCTTCTTAAGCTATTAAGAAGAAAGAAAATAACAGTTATGTACTCAGAGAAGAGATGGAGACTCCTAACTTTAGGGAAAAAATAGAGATACTTTTTCATAAATTTCTGGTGTTTAAAAATGGACATTAAGTTATATACTTATTTGTTTCCAGCCCAGTTTTTATTCTGTTGAGAATCACATATCTCCATATTTCATCTTCCACAGGAACAGAATATTCCATTTTTCATGTGTATATGGTAATACCATCTTCTCTCCGCAGTTATCAAAAAGAGTGGAATACTCTGTAGAATTTTAGTTAATTTAAGAGTAAATATCCCCTTAAGTGTTTATGGTAGATTGTTTACAAAGAAAGCCACAAAAATGCCTTCCATCCTTATATGCATATTATGCCTTTGCAATGTGACTTTGTACTTTCTTCCATCAAGAGGTAGAGAATTTTCTACCATATTTTGAATCTGAGCTGTCCTTGTCTTTTGCAGAGACCAAAAGAATGTGGTGGAAATAATGGTTGTGACTTCCAAGTCTAGGGCTTAAAAAACCTTTTGGAACTGTTCCTGTCCTCTTGGAGTGTTGCAGTGAAATTGCCATAGGAAGAAATCCAGACTCTAGGGTCATGAAAGATCATGTGACTAAGTTGTCCTGGCTGAAGCTGCTTCAAGTCAACCAGCCAACAACCAATCAACAACTCAACATACATGAGTAGGGCCATCTCACACCATCCAGCCCCAGCCAAGCTGCCAGTCAATTGAAGCAACATGAGTGACTCCAGGTAAGACAAGAAAAAGAGCCATTCCATTGTATCCAGCCCAAATTGTTTACCTGCACAATCATGGCCACATAAATGCTTATTGTGTTATGCCACTAAGTTTTGGAGTGGTTTGTTTTCCAACAATAGAAAACTGGTACATAATTGGTAGTTGAAGGGGAGTGCTGCAATAAAACCTAGAACATTTAGCATTGGCTTTAGGACCAGAGAGTACACACCATCTATACAAAGTAATGAAGAAATTGTTAATGGAGCCCTGAAAGTGGTGAGGAAGATACTGTCAGAGGCTGGAAAGAGATTGGCCCTTGTTATATAGTGGCAAACCATAAAGGTCATAATACTATACTATGGGGGTGCCTGGATGGCTCAGTTGGTTAAGTGTCCAACTTCAGCTCACTCACACTCTGTCTCTCAAAAATGAATAAATGTTAAATTTTTTTTTTAAATACCATAATATGGCATGGTAAAAAACATAATAACATGAAAGTTAGAAAATATACCCAATAAACTTACTGATCTATCTAAAAAGATATCTAGTTAGGGTGTTGGAAGTCATAATATTGGGTATCTCTAACTATACATGACAAGTTAATGGAGAAAAAGAAAAAAATGAAAGGAGGAAATTGTTGTTTGTAAGCAGAATTTAAAGAAAGTTGCTAAGTGGGAAAATAAATGCTTTTCTTATCCTAGTCTCTCAAACCAGCAAAAGATTTCCAAATTAAGAAATAACTTCAAGCAAAGATCAAATCAAGGGTATGGATATAAAACTCTTTTTAGAACCTCAAAAATATCTAAACTGGAACCTAATAGCTCTCTCAGACAAAGAACTTTAAAGAGAATATTAAGGATACTGTCCCCAAACATGCTGACACACAAAAACAGAGATCTGTCTGGAAAAAAATTATCATGTGGTTTTTAGGGCATGTGGTATGCACTGATTAGATTCATAGGAAATGCACAAATTTTTTCAGACAGCCATACTAGCAAAAGCAGCCTTAGTTTATACAAAAAGGAACTGTATAATTCAAAATGAAAGGAGACTAATGGACCTCAGGCTTTCTATGAACAAGAATCAGTCTGGGGAAATAACTCACCTACAAACACAGGCCATTTTTTTTTATAGAAAAGGAAAGATCTCAGAGGATTGAGTCAAGAGCTGAGAACAATGGACTAGGGAATCAATTCAATGGACTAGTTCAATCTGGTTGAACTAGTCTCTAATCGAGGAATATTCTCAGATCCCAGAATACAGAAACCTAGCAACATGTGCCTGGTTAGATTTCAGAATTTCCGTGGGTAGGTGACTGCTATGAGTTCCCATTCTTCCCTTCTGAATACAAATGTCTATTTGCAGCTATCTTTGTCCAGTCTCACCATTGTATGTTGTGTGTAGAGCAAAAAATTATCTGCCCTCTTATTAAAGTTTTCTGAAGAAGAGTCATAACCAAGAAGCTGAACCAAAACAACCTCATCCACATGTGGCTCTGACCCTGGACTTCAAGGATGATTCCATATGAATATAAGACTTTTGTGTGAGGGGTGAGCATATTTTCATGTAGAAGAGATGTAAATTATCATTTCCAGAGGGCAAATCTTTCCAGTATGCAAAGATGACTGCAAAAATTCCTCAAACTCCTATCTGCATATCCCTTTGTAATGTGACATTGTTGCTCCTCCCCACTAGAGATGGAGTTTATCTTCCCCAACCCATGAATGTGGGCAGGCCAACTGTTAGCGGAGCTCCAAATCTTATACAACAAGAGAATTTGCAACTATTCTTCTTGCCCTCTTGGAATGCTGCCCTGAGATTGCCATGAAGACGCCCAGTATAGTCAATTAGAAGGTAAGAGACAATGTGCGGCAGACATGAGTTGTCTCAACTAAAACCGCTAGACAACAACCAGTAGCCAATGTCAACTGCCAGACATGTCAGAGGCCCTCTTACACTATCCAGTCCTGGTTGAGAGGCAGACTATAGTCACATGAGTGAACCCCAGAGAGATCAGCAGAAGGACCACCCAGCTGAGCCCAGCCCAAATTATTTACACACAAGAGGGAAAAAACTGACTGTTGTTTTGGGTGGTTTCTTACACAGTAATAAATAACTGATGCGCTAAAGTACTACATTTCCTAATCTTCAAATACAATCCAGATTTAAATACTCTGTCCTATTATATGATGTGCCAAATGAATGCCATTTTTTTTTCATTGGAAATATGGTCCTCCAAGAAAGCAAGTAGTAAAACGTGTGCTCTAATGATGGTTGACCTGAATGAACACTGTTCACCTTCTAGAAGACAAATTGTTATTATTGTCCAGTATTAAAGTCTTTTTAATCCTGAACACAGTTAGCTTTCCTTCCAGGGATGCTAACCAAAAGGGGAGGGAAGAGAATAAAATCAAATGCTTTCTATCTGCAGAGGTATCATAGATACTACCTAGTGGCACTTAAGTCCAATAAATTCCTTGAACATTCATCCTTGGGTATCATTGTTTCATGATTACTCTAGCTGCCCACACACATTCATGGAAAAATACAGACACGTAAAAGATAAAGTAAGGAGAGGAGAGAGAAAAGTGTAGATTGAGGGGCAAAGATGAATAACTGTTAAAATGATACACTGAACAACCACATTTCTATAATATATTTTTGTTTGAATTGCTTCCCAGCTAGACCTCTTTTTGGGGATATGCTGTGTAATTTTTCTGGCTATGTGATAGAACCAAGATGAAAGAAAACTCACAAGTTCCTGTGGCTTAAAATATAACAGTTGAAAATTGGTAGGTTATTTTTAAAGTTTTTTTCTTCTATTTGACAAGGAAAAGCAGAATTATACTCACCACCCCCACCCCCATCCTTCTCCAAAATAAAGGTCAAATTGCTTCTTCTCTGTTTTTAAAGACATTGCTAAAAAATAAAAATAAATAAATCTCATGCAAATGAGCGCTAATATAATGGTCTAAATAGCACCCTCCTCCAAACCTCTTAAAATAAAGTATGTTCAGATGCTGAAGAAGAAACCAACTTTAAAAATCATCTGTAATTGAATACCTATAATTGCAAAAACTGTCACTGTAATATCCCATACCCCACCTCATGGAACAGTCATTTGGATTATGTGATCATTTATTTTAACTCCCACTATTTTGGAAATAGATAAAATTCAAGAATTCATACCTCGCCTCTAGATAGCTAACTAATTCTACCAAAGTTAGAACTTATTTAAATATTGATTATAAATTAAAATTAAATTATTTTAAACCTTCTAGGTTAATTTAGCACTGGTAACACTTCTGTTCAAACATACTAAATTATCTGAGGGGTGGGAGGCTAGTATGTATGTTAGAAATATGTAAAGGTTATTTTATTTTTCAATGGGACTCAACTCTGAAACAGTCCATAATTAAACTTCCTAACTTTATATACAAGGAAACTAAAGGTCAGAGAGAATAGCCTGGAGTAGCAATCCTTATTACTGGTCATGCTAGTTTAAAAATCAAGTTTCCCGGACATTCAGGTCAACAACCTTCCCACTTTAGCATGCGGACTTACTGAGGAGTTTATGTCTGCTGTAGACTGGAGATGCTGGCTTCTCCCAGTCCTGAATCCAGGAGCTGCTACACCGGAGCCCAAAACCTCTATAATCCTCAGTCACAGCCCTATCCCTGACTTATTAACTCAAATTCTCTGTGGATGATCACAGCGGTAGTAATCTGTAACAGTGCCCAGGAGATTGTGATATGCCAGGGCTGAGAACCACTGAAATGGCTTCTCATCCTCACCCTCTTAAACAGGCTTAGGCTACCAGGCTGGCAGTCCCAGCCTCGCTTCCCAGAGTTTCTGGCTCTCTTTGGCAATTTTGATACCTACACATCAAGAACTTAATTTTGTTTTTTTTAACGTTTATTCACTTTTGAGAGACACAGAGAGAGAGCACGAGTGGGGGAGGGACAGAGAGAGAGGGAGACACAGAATCCCAAGCAGGCTTCAGGCTCCAAGTTGGCAGCACAGAGCGCGACGCAGGGCTCGAACTCACTAACTGTGAGATCATGACCTGAGTCAAAGTCGGATGCTTAACCAACTGAGCCACTCAGGCACCCCAAGAACCTAATTCTGAGAGCCTAGATTCTTGGAGATGAATCAATAAAAAAGGGAAGATAGTGAACATTAAAGTACATGGTCTCAGGTATGTGCCTTGTCAATGACACTTTCCACAGACACACGAGAACAAAAGACAAAAATAAATGAGCGCCCAATCTGGCTATAAAAAAGTAGTACTCCTTACAAGCATTTGTTTAAAAAATTTTGTTTTATGTTTGTTCATTTTTGAAAGACAGAGAGAGACAGAGCACAAGCAGGGGTGGGCGGAGAGCGAGGGGGGACACGGAATCTGAAACAGGCTCCAGGCTCTGAGCTGTCAGCACAGAGCCCGACGCGGGGCTTGAACTCACGAACCGTGAGATCATGACCTGAGCCGAAGTCGGATGCTCAACCGACTGAGCCACCCAGGCGCCCCCAAGCATTTGTTTAAACAGCTAACCAAGTTTGCAATATGTGTCAAGTTGTTTATGGGTTCATTTCATTACATTCCTCAACCACTTATATCCAGCCATGGTCATCTGTGCACAGACTCATGAAATTAGAGGCAGCATGGCTTAAGACTCTCAGACACGATGACAATGGAGAGAAACACAGGTAGGAATCTTATATGAAACAAAGGTCTAAATCAGTCAGAGTCCAGCTTAACTACATCACAACACCTGTTAGCAATCCAAAGGCACACATAAACGTACCAACTGATCCTCAGTTCAAGCCAATCCTCAAGGAGCAAAGCTAAATCTGGGTTATTTTGAATCTCAGAGGTATGAAAGATAAATTCTACTTGTTGGAATAAAATGATAAGCAAAGATGGCCTCCTCGCCTCTTGCACCAGTCACTCGACTAATGCACTAATGTTGGAAAAAAGCGTTGATTCTGTGACTTGAGCCAGCACGTCCTCTCCATTTCCAGGTGAGATATAAATATCGTTGGATAGCTGCAGGTGTCATTCTGCCTCCTTGCACAGGCTGAATTGTTTGGGGGCAAATATCAAATATTCGGCATTATGTACTCAAAATCTGAACTACCTAATCAAGAAAGGCCATGTCTATAAAGTTGCTCAACTCAGCTCTATGTGGAGAATAGTCCAATAAACCAGAAACAAGCATGTTCCTTGAGCCTTAAACAAGACTAAAAAGGAAAAAGTTTGTCTGGTTTTATCTTAATGTTATAGCTGGAGGCCTATTCTATAGAATTGATTGTTTTGTTTTTCTGCCTCTGTCACCAACTCTTCTCCACTACATTAAATCCCACACATGGCAAGCACGAGTTAATTAAGCATTATATTACAGAGTATTAATATAAATGTTTCAGATGCTTCTCCTTAAGCCTCTATGGCATAATTACTATTGCCCTGCAGGAGAAATTAATTTACATTGTTAACGGAAATACTTAGAAACAAACATATTTAAATGTTTAACCATCAGTTCTAAAAGAACAGATTAAAGGAAGCAATAGTTAAATCAAAACATTATCTAGATGGTCCGCAGGGTAATGTGAAAAGAGAATATAGACCTCTTGCTATTTCAGTCATACTGAAAGAGATTTTCAAATAACCTCATTTGATTTCACTCCAAGAACTAAATATGAATGTTGTCAATATCTTTCTTTACCTTCTTCCAGGCTAATCATGAATATCATCAAGAAGGCATTTCTTCCAGCTCACCAAGCTCCTTCCCTTCAATAGATTAAGACAACTTCACAGGCATCAACAAGCAGAGCCAATGGAAAACAATATCAGAGTTGAAATCACAGGGCTGCAAGTAACTTCCAGCTATTATGTGGTGCATTCTCCACCTTCAATAGAATCATTTAAACCGGTCGTTCTCAACCTTGGCTGCACATTGAAATCATTTGAGAAGCTTTTCAAAATTCTTCTGCCCATCCCTAAACCCCAGGAATTCTCATTTAATTGGTCGGGAGTACAGCCTGAGTATCAAGAGTTTTCAACGCTCTCCAGGTGACTTTAATGCAGGTAAGTATTAAAGCCCATCAAACAAAGATGACCAAGAAAACACCTGGAGTCACGAAAAGTTAGGTGTACTTAGTTTGCGGCAACATCGGAGACCCTAAGAGAATTTTGGGAGCTTTTCAGTAAAGAGGGGTTTAGGAGAGCTTCAACCGGGTGATTTTTTTAAAAAGCTGAGGAAAGTAAAAGACAGTCCTGGATTAGATGACATCAAGAAACAGGGAAAGTCAGTGATTGAATATCTCTGTTATCTTTATCCAAGAGGCAGAAAGATCAGAGCGGAGCTCTCATTGTTAAAGAATCAAAATCACTCAGAAGGCAAAGTTGTTAAAAATGAGAAGGGAGGGGCGCCTGGGTGGCGCAGTCGGTTAAGCGTCCGACTTCAGCCAGGTCACGATCTCGCGGTCCGTGAGTTCGAGCCCCGCGTCAGGCTCTGGGCTGATGGCTCGGAGCCTGGAGCCTGTTTCCGATTCTGTGTCTCCCTCTCTCTCTGCCCCTCCCCCGTTCATGCTCTGTCTCTCTCTGTCCCAAAAATAAATAAAAAACGTTGAAAAAAAATTAAAAAAAAAAAAAATGAGAAGGGAGTATTAATCATTTTTTGTGGTTAAGGCGTGGCCTAGTCATTGCTCTGTTCTAAACATGGTGCATTTATGTTCTTTGGGAAACACTGCAGTCTGGTTTTTAAGTAAAGCCTATTTTCCCTTTCTCTGTTTATTTAATTAAGACCTATTTTCATATTCTCATAAGGTTGAGAACCACTGATTTAAGTCAAACTCAAAAACCTAGCTGAATGTGAATGCTGATTATATCAGGGCACCTGAGTGGCTCAGTCAGTTGAGGGTCTGACTTCAGTTCATGTCATGATGTTGTGTTCGTGGGTTGGAGCCCCATCGGGTTCAGTGCTGACAGCTCAGAGCCTGGAGCCTGCTTCTGATTTGATGTCTCCCTCTCTCTCTGCCCCTCCCCTGCTCACGCTCTATCTCTCAAAAAATAAAATAAAACATTAAAAACAATTTGAATGCTGATTATGTCATCTGTCATCCTTTTGAGTTCCAGGGTTAAAATTAGCTGATCTGTCTTATTGAACATGTATTTTATTTCTCCCCAGTTTTCCCAAGTGAATCCTTCCTAAAGGTGGACCTTCCACATAAAACTTTTTGTTCCCATTCCCTTGATGGAATATCCCATTATAATCACAGCTTAAAATTTTTTTTTCCAACGTTTATTTATCCTTGAGACAGGGAGAGACAGAGCATGAACGGGGGAGGGTCAGAGAGAGAGGGAGACACAGAATCTGAAACAGGCTCCAGGCTCTGAGCTGTCAGCACAAAGCCCGGCGCGGGGCTCGAACCCACGGACTGCGAGACCATGACCTGAGCCGAAGTCGGACGCTTAACCGACTGAGCCACCCAGGCGCCCCAATATAATCACAGCTTTAATTGGCAAAAGAATACATGCTACATTCTAAAAAAAATCTTGTGTGAAATAGCTCCTTTTGGTAACATCACCATTAAAACAGTAGTTCTGCATTACAGGGTCATGTTTTATGTATTCTGTTCTCAACAGAAGCTGCTGTTAATTTTTCACAATTACTAGATCAGAGCTACCTAGGTATGAGGTGGGGATTCTTTACAAAAATGTGTTTGGTATCATTTTGATCATTCACCGAATGTTCTATTCTATAAGAAATCAGAATGTTAGCAATTATGCTTTAGGCCAAAAATGCATATGTATATTCAATAGAAATTGGGATTATTTAACTCTTTTTTGATAATCTGGAATATCTGTCTGCTCTCTTAGGAAGCCCATGTAACTATAAACCATATTTTACTTCTCCCTGAAAATAAGGCTCTTTCAGTGTTTTACATAGATCAATACAAGAAATCATGTTTTTATTTATATGAGTGAGGAAAAAAATAAGAGAAAATATATTAACCTTTGATGGCACACCCGTAGTGCCTACTTACTCATAGGAAACTCCACTCACTGCCACCTGATGTCAAAATATAGATATTTTCTGCTCCTCTGAGCTACACAGAGATTGGAATAAAAGTTTTCCTCATCTCAACTGAGTTATTTCCACCGTTGGATGCTAAGCGAGCTCAGAAATGGCACCACTGTTTCCCTACTTGGGTTCTCAATCAGCCAAGCCAACCAAAACTTAAGGGAGAAATATGTTTAAAACCTATATAACCAAAAGAATCCATGTCACAAGTTGGGTTCTCCAAATGCAGACACTGAAACAGAGTTTGAGTTCAAATCAAAGGGTCAAAGGAAGGAGAAGAAGCAAGATTGAGCAGAGGAAAAAGTCACAGGTGAAACAGACCCCAGAAAAGACTTGCCCATCCTGGCAGGAAGCTCTGGAGTAAGCATCACCCATGATAGTCATCCCATAGTGAGTCAAAATGTCTGAGCCTCTAAGCCCTCTCCTGACTCATCCAGTGTGGGCTGCCTTGGGAAGGGCATGACTGAGCAAGGCATCCAGCTCTTTGCAGCCAAGGAAGATTGGAAAAGAACAGGCAGCTGGAGGTATTCTGCCAACCACCCTCTCCCAGCTGGACAGCAAATCCTTCCTTGATTGGGGCTCTGGGGAGCACATCTATCTTCATGTCTACCACAGACTAAGTTGGAGAATATGGCTCACATATTCAGCATCAGTAGGTTTTTCAGTATGACACCCAGCACTGTGACATCCCAACATGAGCAGTACTAGGTAATCACAGACCTCATTTACAGAGATGGGCCACTGAAAACTTAGCCTAAAGATGCTGGCCAGAACATGTAGTTTTCACCAGCAACCGGCTCTTAAGGAAAAGAATAGAAGAGCCCCAGAAATATATGTCCAATTCCTGCTCCCATATTCTCCAATGAAGATGTCACTTGACAAGAGGGAGTGTGGGAATGAAGATGTGGAGACAAACTAGGAGAGATGCTAATGGCCCCCTCTCTCCTCCACCAACTGAGTCCTAGAGTTAAAGGCAATACAGTGAGGCTTATTAACACATTTAGATCTCTGGATAATAATAGTAACTAAAATAATAACTTAAAACTCTCACGTACACAGTAATCACTATTCGCATACTTATAAATATGCCATGATTAATGGTAGGGTTTGAGAAACCCTGTTAGAAATTTAGGCTGGAATAAGGTCAGACACAAAGTTTAGTTATTGGGGAGTTAGCTTGGTTGGTTGGTTGGTTGGGGAGTTGAAGTTCAAAATTTTCTTATTGCAGTTTCATGTAAAAGAATATATTTATTTACCAGGTCCTAAATAACATTAATATTTTTTTAAGATGCTCTTTACTCTTTTCTATCTTAATGCAAAAGTCACAGAGGGGATCTTGATCACTCGGTGGTAAAGTGATATATGCTGCAAAGGGCAATTCAGCAGCCAGACTGAATATCCTCATTCCCCTTTCAGCCACATACTTCTTAACACCATCTAATAGTATGATGCCACAGAAGGGAAGCTGGCTTGACAGCTACTTAGGATAGGGAACATCTAGGAACTCAGATCAGGGAGTCACAGTAAGACTCAGAGAACACAGGAGGCAAACGCAACCATGACACCCCCACTTGCTCAGTGAAGTGACTCCAAGAGAAACTACAGGTAAAAATCACAGATTCTGAAAGAAGGAGCATTGAATTAACTGTCAAAGGTGTATCAATCTTTTCTCAGCCAGCCAAAGGCAGTTTCTTTTAAAGAATTGACTAATCCTTCCTCTATGAGGGCATGATAAATGAAATGTTGCTAAGGTATTTCATTTTGATGTTTAATTTTTAATTTTTTTTAGGAATTTCATTTCTAAAACAATGGTCAATTGTTTAATCAGGTAAGATCTGATGTCATGGAGATTTACTCATGGCAAGAAAATATACGACAAGCTGCTAATTTCTGCATATGTCGCTAAGACAAGACAGTCTTCTAGAACTCATTCCAGACTTATGATTAAAGACTACCAGAAGACCATCTCCTAAAAGCAGCCATCTAGAATATCTGCCTGACATAGATACTAAGAAAAATATTAAGAAAAATACAGATTTAAGTTGGATCTGCCTCAGTCTTCCCGAGCTTTTAACAGTGACTTACAAAGTGTCATCCTGTGACCACAAACACTCCAAGCACTTGCTAAAAATACAGATGGCTAGACCCCACCTAGTGAATATCTATGGAGGATGGCCCAAGCATCTGTATGTTCAACAAGTGTCCCAGGTGATTTTAATGCTAGGGTTTAATGTTAGGGTTTGAGAAACCCTGTTAGAAATTTAGGCTGGAATAAGGTCAGACACAAAGTCCAGAATCCAAGCTGAAAGGAAAAATTCTACAAAATCCATTTGACATTTATTTGGGAACAGTATTTTTCAAAAGAGAATACTAAAACTCTTACCCATTCATTTAATATTTTATCGTGTTCCTGCCCATCCAGATGCTGTGCTAAATATACACACATTATAACTCCTTTCACACTGAATTCAGATCTTATGGTATGCATATCTCTGGGAATTAAAATGAGAATTCTGAGAAAAACGTACACTTCCCCTGAGGTGGAACTACCCTAAGGTCAGAAAAACATTAAAAAGTGGATATGATATGATTAAGTGAATCTAGTTCTCTCCAGGGAAAACAGAGGTGTGGAGGGTGGACAGATGTGCATGTGACGATTTTAAAATAAAAAGATCTCTTTAAATAAGAAATCAGAGCTTCGAGTTGATTCCTATCCCAACCAGAATCAGTTCTTTATACTACAATCAGAGAGTTGATGAACTTTTGATCTGTCCTTTCTTTCTCTGGAAGCATAGATCAAAAAGCTGTTATCAAACAGAAAGGATAAAAGGAGAGTATATAAAACACTGTTGATTTTCCATAAAGTTCCCATGAACTCTGCTGAAAGAAACTCCTGACATTAAACCTACTCCACACACACTACCTGCTATAGTCTTGAGTGTTTGTGTCTTTCAAAATTCACATGTTGAAATCCTAATGCCCAAGGTGATGGTCTTAGGAGGTGGGACCTTTGGGAGGCATTTAGGTCATGAGGGCCATGCCTTCATGAATGAGATCAATATCCTTATAAAAGAGGCCTTAGATAGCACCCTTCTACCATGTGAGGACACAGCAATAGGCAATGAACAAGGAACAGGGCCCTCACTTGAACGTGCTGGCACCTTGATTTTGGACTTGCTAGTTTCCAGAAATGTGAGGAATGTATGTTATTTATAACTTACCCAGTTCTCAGTATTTTGTTATAGCAACCAAAGGACTAAGACACTACCACAGCTCACTAGGAAATACCTCCTTGCTTAGCATAAGCTAAACTTACTCAAGATTGAATACCTAAAATGGTTTCTATAAAGCTTTGCACAAATATGATGATGTATACATAACTCCATTTGACTCATAGCTTTTGTTTATAAAAATATTTTACAATCTATTTGCATTTATAATTTTGTCCTAGGATCAAATAAAACCTAATTAGATGGTTTTATCAACCTCTTACCAAAGTCAAAACAAAATAAGCATACATTGGGGGGGGGGGGAATATATTAAATGTTCAACTTAAATGGTGAAACTATGGTTGATTTTCCCACATTTCCCAAATGTGTAATAATGAGAATATATTACTTCATAATGAAAATATTTAAAATTAATCTTTTGGGGAGTTTTTTACAACAGTAGAATTTTTTAATTAAAAATAAATTTCAAAGTTCAGAGTCTTCAATGGTCATTGTTTCTTTTTACCTTATCCCTTTTGTTCTTTCCTAAAAATGTGTTTTACCCTGCAGGCTAGATCGCCTCTCCATTCTTTCAAACATTTATAAGCTTCAACATTTTTGCTATAACAAAAAGTTCTGGCTTTCCTTTTTCTCTTCTATTTTATTACAACCCCATAAATTCTAACTATAGTTGTCTACTGTATCTCCCATTATTCTCAATAATCTTGACGAACTGACTTTGAAAGCATATTGCTTTAGCACATTAACTTTTGCTGGGGCACCTCTTCTCCACACCTGACTCTCCTACCCTGCAATTTTATATCCACTCTAACTAACAGTTTTCTAGGTAATATATTATACACAACGTCTGTCTTGTCCTAGTTTTTAAAATCCCTGTAGCCTCTTAAAAGTCTTTTTAATGTCCTCATACCCAAGTCCAGGCCGGCTCTGGTACTTCCTTTATGTAATAATTTCTGTTGTCTTTTCTTTAATCTTTGCTTTTATGCTCTGCTCCGTGATCTTCCTCAGCATTTCTTCCCAGTAGTTTGGTTTGTTTTTGTTTTTTAAGCCCTTTCCTGCTCCCAAAATTCTTTGTGCCTCACTCCATCAGCCTAGGGCTAGTGAAATGTGAACATTTCTCATTCTCTGCCAAAATTATGACCCTTCGCCCTACTTAAAATTTAAATACAATTATACTAAACTATGACATAATCTGTCACTCCCCACACCCAGTTTATGCTATGAAAAAAGAGTCATTCTCAACTAGTCCTCCAGAACATGGCCTAGGTTAGGACACTTTCCACACCTTATTGTCATTTCTTTTTTTTTTTTTTTTTTTTTAGTTTACTTTTCCCTCTAAACTTTAAAATCCAAATGGAAGACAATGGGGTCTTCAGGCCTGTATCATCCTCATTTATCATAGCAACTAACACATGGCAAACGTTTAATAATTATCTGCTAGATAAATATATATCACAAGAACACATGAATTCAGAAGAATATATGGGAACCCAGCTATCTACTACTAAGCCACATCGAAAGAGATTTGATGAAATATAAAATTCCACCTTAAATATTTCCCTTAAATAATTGTTGTTTTAGAAAATGCAATTAAATATTATATTTTATATTACAGTACTATCATTAAAAATTGTTTTCCGTATGTCAACATGCAGTAGATTTATTTTGTTACATTAAGTAAATTTATAAACAGATGTTTTAAATGTTTTCTCAGTTTTATTTCTAATATGGTAACTGTTAGTAGATAATAACCCACACAAATAAAAGCTCTTTGGGGTTTTCAATACTATTTAAGATTATGAAGGCATCCCGAGACCAAAAAAATGTGAGAACTACTGTCCTAAATCATCCAGATCACTGTAGCAACACCTTTTTGTGTATATCTAAACCCTCCTGGCCTCACTTTTCTCTGGAGACTTTGGCCATTTTTTCTACACCTCTACAGTGACCAGCTCGCATGGGGTCTGACTAGCCTCACCTGGTGAGACCTGCTGTCACCCCTTGCCTGCACAGTATACCACCTCTTGCCTCCCACATAGGGCTTCCCTATTTAAACTAAGGCAGCCATTTTCAAGCTATCTTTGGTGAAGAATCATTTTTCCCCCAATTCATTGCTGACTGACACTTTGTAAAATACAACACAAAAGAACTGCTAGAAAATTGAACTGAAAAAATTAAAAAAAAAAAACAAAACAAAACAAACAAAAGTATACAAAAAACAAGCCCAATTGTTTTACTGTTAGATTCAACAGACATAAAATTCCTCAGTCAAAATGCTATAAAAATTTCTAAACACTTCCTTTCCATTTCTGTACCTATCATGAGGATGCCATCCACCGATCACACTTTGAATTGCGTTGCACTGATACATAGTAGAGCCCGGGACTTTCTCAGGATCCATCTATACATAACCCAGGAATGTAGGAGGTGCTAGATACCTCACGGTGTGACTTTCAACCAATCAGGGATGAGAGCTGACAGATAAGGTCCTGTGACAGGTCAGACATCTCTTCCACTGATCCCATGGGATAAAGCAACAGCCACCCATTGCCATATGGGTAATTTTATAATGCATCCTTCTTCCTGCTTTGCTAACCCTGTACCTCTTTCTTTTACTTCCTAGGATTTGCCCCCCAATAAAGCACTCTAACTTAAACTTATGCCTCAAGCTCTGGCTTTCTGGGGAACCCAGGAAATGAAAGCCAACATGCTCTTTGCACCTCACTGAAGCCAGGGGGAAACACAGGGGCACAGGATGTCCAAAAGTTCTATTATTCTCCACCTAATGCTGCACGTGGCTTATGCATCTAACCCTTTCCCCTTTTCCTACCTCTCAGCTCATTACATCTGCAAATCCAATCACTCCATGTCTAGTAGACCCTGCATCCTCCTCAAGTTCCTGCACCAGGTTTCCTTTGTCCTGACACAAACCAGTCACAGGCCAGGTTCATTTGATCCTTTCAATTGACCCTTAAAATTGGCTAGTAGTGAATAAGATGTTTACCAAAATCCTTGTGTATAGGGAAACTGAGAAACAAAAGGTTACGTGATTTTTCCGTGGACATTGAATGATTTAGTGACGGACTGAAGAACAAAGCTCAAACACACTGTTTTGTTGTCTTTCGTTTTCATATGGCTTTATACTCTGACAAGAAGAGACGATTTGTCCAGCCAGGATGGCTAACTAACGTAGTGTTATGGCTCCCACAGCTAATATTTTAACAGATAAACTAGAGTAAAACAGAACACGTGAGTGAAAATATCAATTACTTGCCGAGAGAGGTCATGAATTCTCCCTTAGATATTACATGATTCTGAACACAGTGTGTACCCCACAAATGTCCGATAAATGAAAGAATAAATTAATGGCTATCAATCTGAACTTGGTATTTTTACAATCTACAAAGCTTTAAAATTATTCTGCTAGAATAAAGCCACGCACAGATTTCAATTGTAGAGACACCTAGAATCCTCTGGATCAAAGGAAATAGTTTTAATTTAAAAGGAGTGCAAAGTTTAGACACACACACACACACACACACACACACACACACACACACACAAATACCCTCAGTCAACAACCAACATGACAGGTAGATTGGACTCATTTCACAGAATAACGGTATAAACATACAAAGTAAATTTCACACTAAATCTCCATCAGTACATATGCATTCATTATAAGCAAATATATCAAGGAGCCTGGAGGCTTGAGAAATGCCATCTATAAAAATTACCTACAGTGGCCTTTAAATTCTTCTGGCAAATTCTGAGTATGCAATTGATACCAAAATATATAAGCAAACAATGCAAGCAAAAATGCCTGCAAATGCCTGCCTAGCTGTGCTAGTCATCTTGTCAGTAGATGAAAATGTCATTCCCTAGTATAAGTACAGTTTCATGGGCAATTGATAATATATGCCAGCTCAGTGAATACATTTTCAGACAGCGACTTGAGGACTCTGAAACTATAAAGGCAGAGAACATAATGCCGCTTGAACCAGACTGTGATCATTCTGACTCAAAATTACTTGAAAGGAAAAGTAATATTACATACCAAATAAGTTTTTAAAAATGTACCATAAAAGTTAAAAGCTTGCTAGGAAAACAACAGGTAGAGTTTTTCAAAATTCTAGCAAACCATCCAAACTTGTCCTATCCAGTACTGTAGTTACCAGCCCTATGTGGGTATTAAAATATGGCTAGTGCAACTGAGGAACTGAATGTTTAATCTTATTTAATTTTAATTAACTTAAAGTTATATATATAATTCTAGTTAATTTTTAATTACATTTAACTTAGTTAATTACAATTAATTCAAAATTAGTAACTGATCCTCATACAGTTATTAGAAAACCTTTACATGTATTTGGAACAATTTGGATCTGAATCTATTTTTTCCACTGTACATTCTATAAAATCTAAGTATATATCAAGTGTTTTTCTGGTGAAAATTTAGTGTCTAAATTAAGCTGTGCTGATCCACTCAAGTGTTAACTGCTTACCGAAAAAGTCAAAGACAAGTAAATAAATAAATACACAACAGTTTTCTCAAGAGCACCACACCCTGCTAAGTACTTACTAAAGATTCAGAAATGATTAAAACCCTGAAAATTAAATGCCAACCACATAAAATTTCCCCCTAAAAAATAACAAAACACCAGTTTAAACAAGAAAATGTCTTGAAAGAAAGTAGCTATATGTTTAGGGGTTTTGGATTAGATACCAGAACGAAGAGCGAAATATCAAGGAGTCACCAGAGGTTTTCAATATTCATAAGCCATAATTCATATTAAGCCTCATAATTATATTGGACATGAGTTCAAAATGCCACAAGCCAAGTCATAATGATCTAGCAGTAAACCACACCATTACCCAAAATCTTAAACCACATTTAAGATTTGAGATGAGGTTGGGGATGGGTGAAAAAATACCCACTTGATGCTATAGATCAAAAGATGTGTGTTCTGGCCAAGACAAAACAGAAAAAAGGTAGAAAAGTTGAATGAATTTTTGGCTTGGTTTTTAAATTTTAAAAAATCTTGAAAATATCCCACTTTTTTACTATACCACTTCAAACACTCCTCAAAACTAACTGTTTAGAGGATTATATACACAAGGGTCTAGACAGAATTGCAAACTACCTGGCAATAGATGGCAACTACCACAAAGCTTGAAAGAAAAATTAGGATAAAAGTTTAAAAATGTTGTCCAAAAGGCATAACCTAGCCTCACAAATACCATCATAAGTAAATAGGATTTGGAATGTTCTTTGAATGCAGAGAGCAGGGCACAATGCTCTTTAATTTACATATGCCAATCATCACTACAAAAATTTAGAAGCAAAACCTTTATACAGAAGAGCAGCCTACCCAAACCTAGAATAACACATTCAATTCTGCTTGCTGTTCTCATGCCAAGACAGTTATAAGAGACCAAAAAGAGATGAGTTTAGCCAACAGAGCCAAAACTAAAGGGACACACCAAAGAGATTAGACATCTTCCAGATAAAAAGATGAGATGATTAGAACATTTCAAAGCCTATTTTGAAAATACTACCAAGCAGAGACAGTAAACAGCATTTTGTTTTTAAAAAATACATTTTAGGCCAACTAATTAATGCATGCATTCAATGAATATTTACCGAGGACCCACTTCATGTTAGCCACTGTAAAAGGGGAGGCTCCAGTAAAGAGATAAGAAAGGCAAACACATTGCCTTCAAAAGGGTCACAGTATAGAAAGAACAAGATAACGATTACAGTGGAATGTAGTAAATATTTTCATATAGAGCATGGCCATCCTATCTGGAAACAAATACTACTTTATGTGTATTTGAATGTGCTATCGATAAATATTTACACATACTGCCTGTGTGTCTCCAGACTTTAAGCTAGCCATGCTCATCTATGTACCAGGTGCTAAGGGACCATTAGAAAGGATGTACCCAACTCTTAAAGAGAAAAAGTGGAGAAATGTCCGGGAATACCTAAAAAGGAAATAATGCTTGAACTTAGAAGGATGATGGAGGAGTTTGGGAAGCAGACAACGAGAGGACATTTCTTGCTTGAAAGTATGATATAACTGAGATAAAAGAATGCACCGACCATCTGGGAACTGGCTCAAAGTTATTCTTTACAGCCAGGCACAATGGGTGCACTGAGACTTCCTGTCCCAGCTTAGGCAAATACCAGGTCCTTTTTCTGTGCAATTTTGTTCCAATTAAACTTTAAGGTGTAAGAAATTAAGAAAGTAATGAAAAAATACATTAATTACCCATAATTCCACCACTCAGAAATAAACACTTTTGGTTACTTTTCTGCAAATATAAATATTTTTATGGATATATATAATATGTATCATCGTGACATATTCTATTTTTATATTTCACTTAACCAAAGAATTTCCCTTTTATTCATAGACATAATTTTATTTTCTCTAATTTTATTAACATATAATTGACAAAAACTATATGTATTTAAGGTGTACAAAGTGAGTTTTGGCATATGCATATACAGTGTGAAATGATTACCACAATAAAGCTAATTAACATATCCATCACCTCACATAGTTACTATATTTTGTGTGGATGAGATAAGAAGACTCAAAATCTACCTGAAATATTTTCAAGTCTACAATACAGCATTATTAAGTATGGTCACCATGCTGTATATTAGGTCTCGATAATTTACTCACCTTGTATAATTGAAACTTTGTACCTTTTGACCAACATCTTGTTTCTCCCACTCTCTTCATAGACATAATTGTAAACAGCTGTGTAGTAATCAGATAGATATAAACACTTCCCTATTACTGTTCATTTAGACTCTTTACAATGCTACTTTATTATAAATAAATGGTGTGATGAATAACTTTATACATTACACTTTGTCAGAATGAGAAGTTATTTCCTCCCTGGAGACTAAGTGAAATTACTAGGTAAGAAACATTTAAAATTTTCTAATATATTAGAAATTGTGACAATGCTTACCAGAAGAGCTGTATCACTTTACACTGCAAACAAACTGAATGTGTGTGTGTGTGTGTGTGTGTGTGTGTGTGTGTGTGTGTGTGTGTGTGTCTATCTTCCTATACCCTCATCAGCATAATGATTTTTTTTTACTAATTTGTTAGGCAAAAAAAAATTGCACTCAAATTATATTTTAATTTCCATTAGCTCTATAATTAAACCTATTGGCCAATTTTTTTTCACTTTTTGAATGTTCATGTAACTCACTCATATATATATTGGGGTGTGAATTTGTTCTATGGATCTTGTCATCTTTAAAGCAAACAGGATTGACCTTTGCTCTTGAATGTTGGTTATGATAGTTCAGAGATATTTTTAAATGCCTTCGTTGTCATATAGTCAGATATATTCTCATTTCTTCTGTAATTTCATGCCTTGTTTAATGTTTGTCTATGTGTTCTTTCTTATGTTCTTGGTGCTATCTTTACTTTTAACTCTCCCAGGTGTTATTATGATACACTGCCTAAGGTTCGTCCCTCTATTTAATTTTTTTGAATGAGCTGGCCAGTGTTCCCAGTATTACTTACTGAGTTATGCAGGCCTCCCTTATTGACTGTGATTCCTCCTTTCTTATATATTAAAATCTATAAAGGATCAGGCAAGGATGGCTGCTAAAGAAAAAGCTTACCATGCCCCACCCTACCCCTCCTGAAATCCCGCTAACATTAATGGCTACCATTTATGCCATACTTACCTGTGCCAGGCACCATTCCAAGCACTTTACATGTACTAACTCAGTCAACCAAGTTTAGCAAATAGGTTCCATTACCCATTTCACAAAGGAGAGCAGTGGAGTTTATGTAAGTTCCCAAAATCACACAGCTAGCATTTGTCAGAGACCCTGTCAGAAGCCTTCTAAACTCTGGAGTCCTGTTTTATCCCTTCCTTCCCCCAGATCTGTGTGCTTCAGGCACATAGGTCTTCTTTTCATTCCTGGATTATTACCAGTGTATTATCACCCCTGAATCTTAGAACAGTCTCTGCTCTCAATTTTTTTAACAGATATAGAAATTAAGAGCTGGACTTTAAAATCACACAGCCTTGGATTTGTATCTTAACCCTGCTGCCTTCTTAGTTATAATATTGTGATGACTAGTTTTACATGTCAACTGAGTCAGACTGTTAAATCGAGCACTAATCTCAAGGTTGCTTAAAAGGTATATTATAGATGTCATTAAAGTCCATAATCAGTTTACTTTAGTAAAGAAGATTATCCTAGATAATCTGGGTGAGCCAGATTTAATCAGTTGAAAGGCCTTAACAGCACAACTGAGGTTTTCCCAAGGAAGGAGAAATTCTGCCTATATATTGCAGTTTCGGCCCACGTCCAAAAGGTCCAACCTGCCCTTCCTCATGGCTGGCCCTACAGAGATTTCAGAATTGCCTGGCCAACCCTTAAAATCATGTAAACCAATTCTTTGCAGTAAATCTATCATCTATCCATCTATACCTATACAGGATATACACATATATACACATATAAATCCTATTAAATCTGTTCCTCTGGTGAAACTCTGATTTGAGACAAATTATCTGAGTCTCAATTTCTTCATGTGGGAAATGGAGATAGAATTAGCACATAGCTCATAAAGTGATCATAAGGATTAAATGAGATATTATGCTTAAACACTTAACATAGTGCCTGACAAGTTACAAATTTTCATCAATGTTGCCATTAAATGTGTGCTAATATTTGTAAATTTGTACTAACATTGGTAATTGTACTAATATTTGTAAATAGGGTTCATATAAAATAGTAAGCTCTAATTTTCTTTTCATTTCAACTGAGGAAACTCCCTTAAATATTAATAAGGATGTTTATCACAAAGACACTGCCATGCAGCAGAGCATGATTCAATCCTATTCTCATGGAAAAAAGAACAAATGTACATCAAAGTAGAATGGATGGGAATGCAAGCTGGTGTAGCCACTCTGGAAAACAGTATGGAGGTTCCTCAAAAAACTAAAAAATAGAACTACCCTACGACCCAGCCATTGCACTACTAGGCATTTATCCACGGGATACAGGTGTGCTATTTCGAAGGGACACTTGCACCCCCATGTTTATAGCAGCACTATCAACAACAGCCAAAGTATGAAAAGAGCCCAAATTTCCATCGATGGATGAATGGATAAAGAAAATGTGGTATATATATATATATATATATATATATATATATATATATATATATATAAAGAAAATGTGGTATATAAAATGGAGTATTACTCGGCAATCAAAAAGAATGAAATCTTGCCATTTGCAACTATGTGGATGGAACTGGAGGGTATTATACTAAGTGAAATTAGTCAGTCAGAGAAAGACAAAAATCCTATGACTTCACTCATATGAGGACTTTAAGAGACAAAACAGATGAACATAAGGGAAGGGAAACAAAAATAATATAAAAACAGGGAAGGGGACAAAACAGAAGAGACTCATAAATATGGAGAACAAAATGAGGGTTACTGGAGGGTTTGTGGGAGGGGGGATGGGCTAAATGGGTAAGGGGCACTAAGGCATCTACTCCTGAAATCATTGTTGCACTATATGCTAACTAATTTGGATGTAAATTTTTAAAAATTAAAAATAAAATAAAATGATAAAATAAAAAAAAAACAAAAAAAAGGTAGAATGGAAAAATTATGGGACTCTTCCATTGGTGTAGCTGGGAATGGAATACTATACAGCAATGAGAATAAACTACAACTGCCAACAACAATGTGGATGAATCATACTGAGTGAAAGAAGACAGTCACAACAAAGCACATCCTGTACAATTCCAATAAAGGGTAAAAACAGACACAGCTAACCTATGATGAAGGAAGTAAGGATAGTGAGCAGTTAGGTGGGGAAGTCAGGAGAGGAGTGACTTGGAGGGAACGGAGGGAAGTTTCTGAGATGCTGGGAATGTCTTTCTATCTCCTGATCTGGGAGCTTTTTACACAGATACCTTTGCTTTGAGAAGATTATTCAACATGCACAGTTAAGATTTGTGCATGTTATTACTGGTATATCGTTCGTCAGTAAAGAATTTATGTAAACTTGGTGTATTCATTTCCAAAAAGGTAACTGTCTCTTTCTAATTTAAAAGAAATCTGTCGTTGGAATAAGAAGCCCAGGTAACTGGGTAAGGACCGTGACTTTAGGAACTAGAGAAAGCTTCTATGACTGACAGTAGCTATTAGTGGTTGGCTATTATTATACACCCAAGGGTAGAAGTTAGGTCTATTATTTTACACCCAAGAAAAAAGATTCACTCGTTTATTCTACAAACATCCAATTCTCTCCAACTCCATGGCCATCATAGTCTACACCACTGTCTCCTCAAGCTGAAACTATCCTGGCTGTCCCTCTGCTTCAGCTCTAGGCCCCTCTACCCATTCTCAGCAGATCCCCCCCATACTGACTTTTTTCTTCCATGTAAATTAGATCATGTCACCTCTGCTTAAACCACACCAATGGCTTTCTGTTGCATTAGGGGAAAATCCACTCTCCTTACATCTCCTTGAAGGTCCTGCCACCCTCTCCACTTTCACATCTTGCTCACTCTCTCCTTACACACAGAGTCTCCTTACCCACTTCCCATCTCAGGGCCTTGGCACTCTCTGTGTCTTCTGCAGAATGATCTTCCCCAGGCTGTCAGGTTACTGACTCCAGCCCATCTTCTGGGTTTGTTTGAATATCACTTCCCCAGAGAGGCTTTTCTGACCTCTTCATCTAAAACTACTTTGCATTTTGTGCATTGGTGGATGGATGGATAAAGAAGTTGGGATATTTTATATATATAATGAAATATTACTCAGACATAGAACGAAATCTTGCCATTTGCAACAACATAGACAAATATCATATGATTTCATTCCTATGTGGAATTTAAGAAACAAAACAAAGGAACAAAGGAAAAAGAAACAAATGAAAAAACAGATTCTTAAATACAGAGAACTGGTAGTTGCCAGAGGGGTGGGGGGTGGGGGAATGGGTGACATAGATTAAGAGTATAGTTATCATGATGAGCACTGAGAAATGTATAGAATTGTTGAATCACTATATTATGCACCTAAACTAATATAACACTGTATGCTCATCGCATGGGAATTTAAAAAGTAAATACATTTTTTAAACATAAAATAACAAAAAAGAAAATAGTATATTATACACAACAAATAAATAAATAATAAAAGCATTTTGCCTTTCTCTATTTCCTTCATATTATTGACCACAATCTGTAATCATTTTGTTGTTTCTTTGTTTACATTCTGAATTGCACTGACCCCATAGTAGTTGCTCAAAAAGTATATACTGAAATTAAAGAATTCATCCAGTCAACCCATAAACACCGCTAAGGCACAGCAGTGGGAATATGCTGTAATAATTTTATGACTTCTTTCCCATCTCAAAGCTTTCTGGATTCATCTTCACCAGAATTTATCTGAGGTGGGGGTGAGGTAGAGAGTGCTGGACACACACAGTGTTGTTCTCCTTAATCACAACACTTTTCCTGAGAATAGCCAGGATTGAAGTTCAGATCTTCTGCCCTGATTACACCTTGACCTTTAGATGGGATGGTGGGGGTGTAAATAACACCTTGAGTAATTTGGGTGCCTACAAGTATCCAGTGTCTTTATTATGCAGATATAGTCTGCAAAATAAACATTAACAGGTGATAAACAGATAATTTTGAGGTGTAGTAAAAAGACTTGGCCTTATTTCCTGGGTTTGAATCCTCCTGCTCTGTTTCTTACCAGCAATTCCCTGAAAAACATAACTTTTTTTGATCCTCAGTTTTGTCAGCAATAAAGTGAAGCTAATATAGCAACATGCATTTCTCAGGGTTGTTATGGAAAGCAGATGAGCAAAGCTATGTGAAAAGCACTTTGCAAACTTTCTATACACTGTATACTGTAAGTTATCATAATTATTTCAATGTGAGCTTTTTCCCTTGCCTAAGCATAATTTGTATCCCTCATTTCTGCTTGGAATGCAAACGTTATGGCAAGCTAGATAAATGGAAAGGTTTAATCATCACATAATGGGGCACATTAATGTGATAAGGATGGTTATGCTGGCACCATCACTGTGCCTTATGTCAGTCTGGTCCCAATGCCAATCAGGCCTTTTATATGCAGGCCCCTGTGTGTGTGTGTGCGTGTGTGTGTAGGTGTGTATGGGAATGTCATAAATTTAAACTTTATAGCATATACTATTTGCCTTAAATGAAATCAACTCTGAGAAATTTATTTCTTGATACCTAATTATTTAGACTTTCCTTCTAAGAGTATACAAACTACCTGTGTTTCTGTCTTGAAATATTTTCATATATTTAATAGGTGATAAAGATTAGGTCATCACCTACATTGTCTACTCATATCTCAGCAGAAAACAGCACTCAAATTAAGTTCTACATTCCCCCTCTAAGCTATGGCTTTCTTTGACTCTAGCAGGAATTTCATCAAGAAGATTCTCTGCTCATGTTTTTCTTTTGATTGTAATATAATAAGCACTATGATTAGAGACACAATTTTTGATATGTCTGGAAGCATTTAAGTTGTATAGAGTCATCCATACTTATGGAACTTATTATATAATTAAATGTTAACTATAAGCCATAGTCAAATTCTGAGGTCTAATATTTTACCTCTATAATTTATATGCCTGTAGGATTTATTCCATTTTTAACTGAAATATCATTCTCTTGAGGGAATCTTGTATCAATATGTTTTTGCCTGTATAAGAAAAAAGAAAGGAAGGAAGGAATTGTAAACCTCTAGAAAAGCAAACCATTGTAGGATAAAGCCACAGCTTATGCAACCACTCCAATTTAAAACAGGAAATCAGTGGTTTCATGGGAAAAAAATAATTGATTCTTAAAAAGTATAGCGAGTACACAAGAAGCTAGAAGATATTAGCAATATGGTAAAGACAACACATGCTCTTTCATCCATCAGGAAAAAAATGGAAGTTTCTCTAGGAATGATAATAATAATGAAACAGTCAATATGGCTCAAACATGAAACCAATTCATTCAAATGTAACATGTCTTTGCACAGCCAGTAGAACATATGTCAGGAGAATGTAAATAGTATCAATCTTAACCACATAAAACTAAAAGTACAACATCCAGAAACTAGAAAATGGAGACAGAAGGAAGGCCAGACACACACACATCCTTATCTTACAACTTTGGGGAGCCAAGAGGAACTGTTTATAGTGGATGAAAGCAGAATATTAAGCTACTAATTTAAGTTTACAAGTGTACTCGACAGAATTTTTTTAAAGATAAAACTATTGGGAGGAGGTGGGAAGAAAGATGGAAATTTGGGGCAAATGTACTCATTTAGCATAGCAATAGACAATGCAGAAGTGGATAAATAAAGAAAAGGTAAAATGGCATCATATTTAAAGACACAGACAATAGCAGTAACCACTAAAGGAACTAACCACAATTAAAAATGTTTATCTCTTGGGGCGCCTGGGTGGCTCAGTCAGTTAAGTGTCTGACTTCAGCTCAGGTCATGATCTCACAGTCTGTGAGTTCAAGCCCCACATCAGGCTCTGTGCTGACAGCTTGGAGCCTGGAGCCTGCTTCAGATTCTGTGTCTCCCTCTCTCTCTGACCCTCCCCTGCTCACGCTCTCTGCCTCAAAAATAAATTTAAAAAAAAATTTTTTTTAATGTTTATCTCTGAAGAGAGGCACTGAGGTTGGAGAGAATTGCCTTTACCTAAAAGCCCTTCTGTATTGCTTAGTTTTACAATTGTGTGTACAGTCTATCAGCCACCTGGAAGACATGGTCACCTAGATGCCCCGCAGCTTCCTCACGCTTGAAATCTCCATGTGGAATTCATCACCATTGGCTCCCATAAGTATTTGCCTCCTACTACAATCTTTTTATCCTTCAATAACTCATTTAATTATTCATTTATTCACAAGTTGAGTGCCTACTTTGAATCGCTGTGCTAAATTTTGAACCATTATGCTGGAGGTACAATGGCAGCAAGATAGACATGGTTTCTTCACTCATGATGTCTATACTCTGGTGAGGGAGACAGATCTCATTCACACACACACACACACAGGCAATTAAAATTACTTCAGACTTTCATAAGACCTGAAGAATAAGCTAGCCGTGTGTAATGGACATTTGTCATATTTGGGGCTATTTAATATCTTTTGAATATCTTTCTTGTGTTTCGGTAATGTCCTATTTCATAAGTAAAGTAATGAACACTCAGTCCTACTGAGGAACAATATAGCATTCATAGGAATCCATTGCAATTCAGTGAAAGAACCTGGTCACAAAAGACCACATACTACATGACTCCATTTACATGAAGTGTCCATAATAGGTAAATATATAAGGAAATAACGTGCATGCATGATTGCCTAGTGCACGAGGAAAAGATAGGGAAGGGAGAAGAGAACAGGGAATGACTGCTAACTGGCACAGGAGTTCTTTTTGTTGTGATGAAAATGTTCTAAATTTCAACCGAGATGATAGTCATATAGGGGAATATATTCAATCTGTGACATTGGCAAAAGCACACATCACATGCTTTCACAGCTTTTTTTCTGTGGGCATCACAGGCTAATGGATACAGGGTGAGAGTTCTGGGGAAGTATTTCCATGGAAAGGGACAATGCTACTACAATTAGACGGTTAGGGTTAAGGATCATGCTGTGTCTGCCTGAAGCCCCAGAGCCAATTCAAAAGGCACCCTTGGCGCACCTAGATGGTTCAGTCAGTTAAGGGTCTGACTCTTGAATTTGGCTCAGGTCAAGATCTCACAGTCGTGACATTGAGCCCCACATTGGGCTCCACTCTGGGCATGGAGCCTGCTTGAGATTCTCTCTCTCCTTTTCTTTCTCTGCCCCTCCCTCCCTCATGCTCTCTCTTTCTCTTTCTCAGAAAAAAAAAAAAAAGGCACCCTTGTAAACTTTAATAAGTTGATAGCGATACACAGAGCTCTCCAGAGTGCAGGGCCCAGGCAAAGGGCCCCACTTGCCTCAACTAAGGTGCTAGCAGTGACATGAAGAGAAGCGGAAAGACTCTGGCGGTATTTGGGGGGCTAGACTTGACAGGATTCAACTGATGAGTCAGACATGGGAAGATGAGGCAAAGAGCTAATACTGCACACCCAACGATGAATCTCCCCACATCTCAAAAGAAGAAGGAGGAGGAAGACACGTAGGGAGCATGAGAAGGGAGGACAAGAATAAAGAGAAGGAGAAGGAAGAAGGGAAAGAGATGTGGAAGAAGATTTAAATTAGAATTTGAATAATTTTATTGACTTTTTTGGAGTAGCCATGTGCTTCATGGCCCCCTTCCCCAATGCTTGTGGCTGAGTGAAGACTTATCTCAATCAATCAGCTAATTTCTCTAACCAGGGACTGATTTAGATATGGACACACAATATAACCTTGATTCTATATATATACGTGTGTGTGTGTGTGTGTGTGTGTGTGTGTAGCTATAGACAGATATAGATACATAAAAGGAATATCTTCTGGCAAAGCTTCTGCTATAATTTTCCTGGTTCACAAAGGAGACAGTAAACAAAGACTTTGCTGGGGAAACTATTCTTATCTTGGTAAGACTGATTACTTTTCTTCTATGTCCTCAGGCCCTATATTTATATACCTACTATAGCTCATTTAGCACTTACCCATTTGCATGTTTGGCTCTTTCCATAAAACTTTAAACTCCTCAAGTGCATAGGTAATATATTATTTGTTAATTACTCTAGCTTCTAGGCACTGAGTAGCTGTTATTAAATATTTGTTGAGGGGCACCTGGGTGGCTCAGTTGGTTAAGTGTCTGACTTCGGCTCAGGTCATGATCTCATGGCTCATCAGTTCGAGCCCCGAGTCAGGCTCTGTGCTGACAGCTAGGAGCCTGGAGTCTGCTTTGGATTCTGTGTCTCCTTCTCTCTCTGCCCCTTCCCCACTCATTCTGTCTCTCTCTCAAAAATAAATAAGCATTAATAAATAAATACATACATAGCATACATACACACATAAATATTTTTTGGATAATGTGGTAAAAGGCTTAAAATAAAGATCCAATATTATGTGCTGCCTTGATATCTGGTGAAATCAGGAGGGACTCAAAGACCTAACCACAAGTTCCCCTCCTCACTCTGTTCCCTGGAAAGGTCCCCTAGCTAAACAACCCTGCCGATCAAATGGACCAGGCAGCTCCTGCTTATCCCTGAGCAGCAAGTTGCAGTTCAGTTCTCTGCTAATCGAACAAGCCCAAAACTCTCTCCCACTGCAACCAGAAGGCACCTAACCCTCTTGACACTACAAAGCCTGCCTCACACAGCCTCTGGTCATCCGTTCCAGGGTACAGTCCCCATGAGGCCCTCCCTGTAGGACAGGTGATGTCCTTTTCCACCAGCCTGTGAGCATACGTACAATTTACTATCTGGCAGTTAGTGCTGGCTTTCATCTGTACCTCGTTGTCTGTGTTCTTTCATCTTCAGTAGGCTACTCCAGGCTTCCTCATGACACAGCACTAACTCCAAGAGCTGTCAATATCATCCGTCCAGGGTCGGGTGTTACCTGTGCAGCCACCCCTGCAACCCTAGGGCAGAAATCCCTCCCTCACCAACAGACCAAAGTGGTGGTGATTCTATTCTCTACCTCCACATTTAGTCAGATTGCATGGCAAGAGAACGCTGAGAGAGAATGTATGCATTTTATAATTGATAATCTTCAGTGACATTCACTACAGAAATACAGCCTTTTCAAGCAGCACTTAGTTAATAAGGCTGTTAACCACTGCGATCCTTTTGATCTTGATTCAATTTAACTTTGGAAAGAATCACTACACCTATCTCTATCAAGTCTGTTTAATTCCTACTAATTTTTCATCAAAAATGAAAACTAATTACATACAAGGTCTTCTGCTGTGTTCAAATAGAGGCACCCGATAACTCTTTTTGACTAGGAACAGAGCTTGCCCACAGTAATTTGGATATCTTGAGTTTGGAGGTCAGCAATAGGCTAATAAACACCACTTGCTAACGTGTAAAACTAAGTGGTTTGTACTTCTGATTAAAATATACGTTACAGGAAGCGTTTCTCTTTGCTTTAAAACTGCAGCTTCTTTATAAACTTGAATATTTTTTCCTCTCTCCAACTATGGGTTTAACAATGCCCCCCCACAGATTAAAGAGTCTTAAAGATTAGTACACTTTTAAACATAAAGGCAGAAAAGTGAAGCTCGCCCTGTGCTGCCAGCATGACCCTTTCATCAGAGAAAAGGGTTAAGCACCAAAGTTGATGCAGCAAATGTTAAAAGTAGTTACAGGCTTTAATGAAATTATCTCATTTTAGAAATGGAAAGTTTCCACTAAAGTACCTATTCAGTTTTAAATTATTATAATTTTCCACCTGTGATTCTGTTCTTATTTTTACTTTCTCATTTTGTGGTTTACAACATTACTGGATTCTGCCTTTCCCTGCATTTTGATCCTCTGAACTTGCTTTCATGTATTTAGTGTAGATGAACATACATTACTAGCCAATAATGCAAGTGAGTAAGCTCCTACAGGTGTTGTGAGGTAAGCTTTTCAGGAAAGATACAGTAGAGTACAAAGTCAACCATTTAACTTCTACAACACTTAAGTCACATCTTCTATCGTAATTTGTTAATAAACACAGATAATAAGCACAACTGACATCTTTGAGCATAAACTACGTGCCAGGCACTGTATTAAGGACGTTCTAAATTTTGGTTTGGTTTGGTTTGAGAGAGAGAGAGAGAAAGAGAGAGAGAGAGAGAGAGAGAGAGAGAGAGAGAGAGAGAGGGAAAGCGAGCAAGCGAGCAGGGGAGAGGCAGAGAGAGAGGGAATGAATCCCAAGCAGGCTCTGCACTGTCAGCACAGAGCCTGACATGGGGCTCGAACTCACAAAATGTGAGATCATGACCTGAGCTGAAACCAAGAGTCGGACACTTAACCCACTGAGTCACCCAGGGTCCCCAGTATTAAGGGCATTTTATGTCTAGGTTCGTTTAACTCTCCCAGCAACCCCATAAGGAGCACATCATCCAGTCACAGAGTTTTAGGGAGAGGGGCTTTTACTCTATTTGAATGCCATTTCTGAGTTTCTGTACCAGCATTATTGACAATAAATGCAGTAGCCACATTTGAGTCTTCATTCCGCCCCCACCAACACAAAAAAGTGACTTAATTATGAGAACATGAGCACAATGAAAAGCAGATAAATTACCAAGGAAGTTTCCCTTTGTGAAAAGACAAAAGATTGTCAGAATTTTTTTTAATTAAATATATAATCACCAGTTGAACCAGGAACCCTACTTCTAAGTATTTATCCAAAAAAGCTAAAACACATCCACATAAGCACCAGTACACAAATGTTCACAGCAGTTTGAATTATAGCCCAAAACTAGAAACCCCACCACCAACTCTGACAACTCTGTGAGGGGAATGAATAGGCGAAGAGGTAGGTTCAAACAATACCATTCAACAATAAAAAGGAACAAACCACTGATACACATCAACCATGGATGATTCTCAAAATCATTACTCTGAACAAAAGAAGTCAAACATAAAAGAGTATGTATTGTATGACCCATTTTACCTGAAATTCTAAGATAATTAATGTATAGTAACAGAAAGCAGATCTGTGGTTGCCTAGGAAAGAAAGTGAGGGGGAAAGGGAGGACAAAGGGGCACAAGGAAACTTTTCAGAGTTCTGAAAACATTCTGAATCTTGATTGTAATGCAAACGATTACATATATGCGTACAATTATTAAAACTCACACTGAAAAATTAAAATGGATGCCTTTCATTATATGTAAACTAAACCTCAATAAATTGATTAAATATAAAAAAAAAGCCAGAAGAGTTTATTTCCTAAATTTATTTTCTAAATTCAAGTGTAATTAATTTCCAGTGTTATATTAGTTTCAGGTGCACAATACACTGATTTAACAATCCTATACACTGCACAGTACTCATCATAGTAAGAGTCATCCAGTAAGTCTCCTTTATTTGTTCATCTCCTTTTTTCCTTTGGTCATCTGTATTATATCTTAAATTCCACATATGAGTGAAATTATATGTTTTTTGTCTTCTACCTACATATTTCACTGAGTATTATATCCTTTGGGTCCACCTATGTTGTTGCAAATATCAAGATTTAGTTCTTTATCATGGCTGAGTAATATTCCATTATATATTTATACCACATCTTCTTTATCCATTCATCCATGAATGGACACGAGTTACTTCCATATCCTGGCTATTGGAAATAATGCTGCAATAAACATAGGGATGCAACATATCTTTCCAAAGCAGTGTTTTCATTTTCTTTGGGTCAACACCTAGCAGTGGAATTATTGGGCATATGTTAATTCTATTTTTAATTTTTTGAGGAGTGTCCATACTGTCTTCCACAGCGGCTGCACCAGCTTTCATTCCCACTAATTTGCACACAGGTTCTTTTTCCTCCACATCCTCGCCAACAAGTATTGTTTTGCGTGGTTTTTATTCTGCCAGTTGTGAGGTGATATATCATTGTGGTTTTGATTTGCATTTCCCTGATAATGAGTGATGTTGAACATCTTCTCATGTGTCTGTTGGCCATCTGGATGTCTTCTTTGGAAAAAATGTCTGTTCAGGTCTTCTGCGATTTTTTACGTGTTAAGTTATATAAGGTTTTTATATTTTTTGGATATTAACCCCTTATAAGATATCTTTTTGTTTCATTGGTGGCTCCTTCACTGTGCAAAAGCTTTTTTATTTGGGTGTAGTCTTAATAACTTAATTTTGCTTTTGCTTTCCTTGTCAAAGGAAAATCTAGAAAAATGGTTCTACAGCTAATGCCAAAGAGATTACTGCTTATGTTTTCTTCTAGGAATTTTACGGTTTCAGGTTTCACATTTAGGTCTTAAATACATTTTGAGCTTATTTTTGTACATGGTATAAGAAAGTGTCCAGTGTCATTCTTTTGCATGTAGCTGCCCAGTTTCCCCAACATCATTTGTTGAAGAAACTTTTTCCCATTGTATATTCTTGCCTCCTTTGTCATAGATTAATTAGCCACATAATCATGAGCTTATTTCCAGGCTCAGAAGAGTTCTTTAAAATAATAATTTCCAGGGTTCCTGGGTGGCTCAGTCAGTTATGCATTTCACTCCAGCTCATGTCATGATCTTATGGCTCGTGAGTTTGAGTCCCGCATAGGGCTCTGCACTGACAGTGTGGAGCCTGCTTGGGATTCTCTCTCTCTCCCTCTCTCTCTGCTCCTTCCCCACTCACACTGTCTCTTTCTTCTTTCAATCTCAAGATGAATAAAGAATAATAATAATAAAATAACAATTTCCTTTCCCTCAGTCTTTATATATTTTTAACTACTCAGTGAGGGGTAAGGCAAAGACACAAAGTATTAACTGCCACAGTCAAGTAAAAATCATTCTGATCTGAAACAAAGATAATGTCTGAATTATGTACAATTCCATTGAATTCAAAATCCATTTATTCAACATTGTATAAATAAACTCATTATTTATCACATTTTCTACCTCAGAGGAATTACTTTAAACCTAGTGAACTGTTTTTATCCTTTCCCAAGAAAGTAAATACTCTGTTCTTGAGACCCAGACTTTCTGTCCTGGATGGCGGGGGGCGGGGGGGGGGGGGGTGGAAAATGGCAGGTAGATGGTATTAGCAGATATTTCTATGTTTCTCCAAGGGATATTATCTGAATATTTGTTCACTTGTTCCTAAATGGACTTTTATTTCCAAGTCATAAGCCAAGAGTCACAAATTCAAATACCTACAAAGGCAAGGCAGGTAATATAATAAAATAGACTTCCGTAACTTGGTATGGAATGGTGGAGATGGTGGTTACCTCGACCATGCCACATTTAATTCACTCATTCACCAAATTCTTAATGAGGACCTACTATTAGCCAGGCAGTACTGCAGGCACTGAAATAGAACCATGAACAGAACAGACAAGGACCTATTTAAAAATCATAGCTCACATTCTAGTGGAGAGAAAACTAACAATAAATCCGTGGACAACTAAACACAAACATGCAATATGACAGTGCTATTGATAAAGGGGCTGGAGAATGAAAGAAACCAAAGATTTCTATTTGAAATACGGTCCTCAGGGAAGTTATCTCCCATAAAGTGATATTGGAACAGATACCTGAGGAGGGAAGAAAGATATGAGGATAGATATGAGGGTGAGAGGGAGAGCATTCCAAGAGAGTGAACAAAAGAGCCCAGGGTGGAAGCACCATGAGCACACTGAAGAAACTAAAGAAACTACAAGGATGTCAGGGTAGCTGGAGTAAAATGAGGAAGGAAACAGTGGTAGGATATGGGGAGGGGGGAGCTGTCATTGCAGGATGTTTAGGCCTCTGCTATGGCCTTGAAACCTTTGTGTTTACTTGCATGAGATGAAAAGCCACTGGACGATTTAAAGCAGAGAAGTGGCATGATCTGACTATTGCAGCTGTGTGAAAAATAGACTGTAGGTGAGGTTGGGAAACTTAGGTGGAGTTTTGGCAATAAGTCGGGATTGGTGATGGTGGGTTCAGAAGAAAATGGTGTCTGCAGAACTGGTGAAAAGTAGTCAGAATCTGAATATATTTTGGACAATTGAGGCAAACAGAACTGTTGATGGCTTAGAGATGAGGCCACACAGGAGAGAGGCATTGAGGAGGTTCACCCCTAATGAGCCCCTGGGTCAAGATTCACCACAAGATGAACAACAAATGATAACCATTTGAGACAAATGGATAAAAGCGTTCCCTCCTCATTTAGCAGCAGCTTGTGTGAGCTCAAAGACTATGAGGATACAATTCATGGTAAATGTTAACTATTGGATTTCCATCCTGGAATAGTTTATCTGGAGATCAACTGGGCTGCCATCATAGAGAGTCATCCCAGCTAATGCTTGCTTTTTCCAATTCTCTTTGGATATACGGGCACCTTATATGCTGAGAATTAGCTCCATTACAAAGTTCCTTTTGTGTGCCTGACAATATGTTATATGAGCTTTGGGGAAAAACTCAGATTTTAGCATTGGGTATCATGATGGAGGCCTACATGACTAAAAGAGTTATGATGGTTGGAGTTCCCATAATTAGTGTTAGAATAAAAGGGTGGCACCCAATTCTGCACCAAATGTTGAAACCTCAAGTTGAGGAATAAAACAAATACATGACGCCCAAAAACAGACAGAGAAGCATGAAGCATACAAGAAGGAAACTGTGACATCCCTGGCAGGCTCTTCCTTTCCTTATTCTCCCCTTGCCTCTGACCTCTAATTGTCATTAAGTACCTCCCTTCCAGTTTTCCATTCATTCTGTGTTTCCAGGGCTTACAGCTGTAACCTTACTCTTTCTTGGGCTCCCATCAGGGAGCCAATTGCATGGTGGCACCAGTATGACCTGAGATCCCCTCAGCCCAAACCCATAGTATGGGATTTCCCATCTCCTTGCCTAAACCACAATCTGGGGAGCAGTACTGGCTACACAAGACAGTTATCTGCTTCCAACCTACTGATGTTCACACCCTACATATGCAGTAGTGAGGTAGCTCCCTCATGTAAGCAAGGTTAATAACAATTCCCATTGTCATCAAGCTCTGTTTAGCCAATCCAAAGCCTATCATGAACTATCTAAGCAATTCTAGAAAAAAATACATTTTAAATTTTTGAGGTAACTAAATTATATCTGAATTAGCATTGGAATGAACTGGGCCCACATCTAGGACAGCTACATCTAACTCTGATGTCCCCACTGTGTTGGTCACTGGTAGGAAAACACTCTCTTGGAGTTCCATGTTGCTATGTCTGTGGTATTCCCCTGTGTACCCCTTCTTCCTAGAGGCAGTTTCTGAGTTTGTCTGACTTCTGTGATGGCTTCAGCTGGGAATATAGTCCTGCTCTTACAAGGATGGCTTATGAATTGTTAGTTAAACTTTTAACATTCCATTTACCATTTAAATGATACTTGTTTTCTGAAAGTAAGAAGATAGATGGAAAATCTAGGAGATACTATGTCTTTTTGCCCAGTCCTGGATGTCTTTGGCCATGACATGAGTCCCCTTAGTCCCTGGTTACGATGATGGACTGTACATTCATGATTGGTTAGAAACAACAGCAGTATCTGCTATCACTCCAAATCATAAGTTGGTGTTCACTGTGATCAAGACATATTATTTACTCAGGCTGAGATAAGGATCCAATATACTCCACTTGCCAACTGTGTGGTGCACGTGTTCCCCACTGGTGTCATAAGGATGGTGGCCTAGTAGGCAGATAGAGCTGTTGCTACAATGATTTCAAGTTTTAATCAAGGATAGTTTTAAAATTAATCGTTTAGCTTCATCAGCTAAATTGAGAAAATAAGATAGCAAAATTTGCATTATTTTGGAGCCAATTTAAGGGTGACAAAACAAATTTTGTCACCGGATTTTTGTTTTCCATAAGAGAGTCACCATTTCCGAATGTGGCAACAATTTAGGAAACTAAACGATAATGATAGATTTACTCAGAAGTATGATTCCTCATATATTAAATTCAATTTTGTACTTACATCTTTATGTTTTGTATATAAATGCAGCTCTGGGCTTTTTTTTTTAAGTTCATTTCTTTATTTTGAGAGAGAGCACGTGCGAGCAGGGAATGGGCAGACAGAGAGGGAGAGAAACAATCCCAAGCAGGCTCCATGCTGTCAGCACAAAGCCCGATGTGGGGTTCAATCCCAGAAACTGTGAAATCATGACCTGAGCCAAAATCAAGAGTCAGATGCTTAACCGACTGAGCCACCCAGACACGCTTGCAGCTTTAGTTTTGATGGCTTCACTGCTTCATCAAGCATTACATCACTGAACGATAACCCTCCGTGGTTTCTGCACTTCTGTCTCCTTGCCAGTGGTTTTAAGCTCACATCAACAGAAACTTCCAGCGTCATTTCTGACTGTGACATTACAGTCCCTGGAATGCTTACTAAGTCTATGTTAAATTGTTTTTCTCTCCTTATTTTTTAATTCTTTCAGGTAACCACTTTGAGTACCATAATATAGCACTGATTGTTACTGTGGAGTTATTTCAAACAACAGTGGTTTTTTATTCAAAATAGAGTAATTGAAAGAGCACTCTAGTATGGCAGACTGCATAAACCTGAAGACTTTAGTGTTCATAAATTCCAAAAATACTACTTCTTCATCTCTGGGCACTGATTTGAATGGAATCTCACTCATATTTAGATATATGATTTATGTAACACTGCCCAGCCATTCAACAGAGTCTAAAACAAACAAAAGTACAGTCCCGATTGCCTGACATAGGAGATATCTGAATAAGAGCCAGAGACACACCTGCACAGGTGTCACTCCTTGGCTTTTTGGCCCCAGCCTCACTCTGGATGGTTTCCAGCCCCAAAACAAATGACATTCAGGCATCCTGCCAAGGGCAGGAAGTAGAAGAAATTCCACCCATGACTCCAGCCAGAACATTTTTCCTTTTCCCAGTTGGGGCCGCTGAAAGTTTTGGCTTGTAGCTGGCATTTGAGGGTATTTTCAAGTCCTAAATATGTAGAGAGCAAGGCTTCACCTTATGAAAAGTTATTCAAAGAACTGGAACAGGTATTGAATAATTCAATCTGTCTCTTTGTCCTTTGCAAAACTCTTCCTAACATCTTCTACCATGACCCTTGCAATCCTTTTCCAAAGGGAAAAGAGTGCCCCATTCATCTGGATACCTTTGTAGCTTTTGCAATGTTCATCCGCCGTTCTATTAGAGCTGCTTATATAAACTTAAACTTAGCTTTCCAATGAACTGTTGATGGGGTACTCAAAACACAGCCAATTTAATTTTTAGTAGACAATACATATGTCTTTATGACTAAGACAAAAAGGCTCCAAAAAATGGGCATATTTTCAAGATTTAACAAAGTGATGCAATGTCCCAAAGAGTGAACCAGTAAAACATTTTCAAAACTTTTAATACATGTATTATATTAAATACATTCTTTGTATTTGTACAAAGAAAGCTGTTTAAATTAAGTATATCATGTGCAGTTGATGACCTGTGAGAGCTTCTAGAGTCCACATTTTGGGAATATGTGTATGTAATTTATGATACGAACTACTGGGTAAGTGAAACCGAAATATATAAAAAATATATTACAATGCAATTGCCTTTTTGACTGAAAACTGTCCTCTGCAAATGGTCACAGAGAACCCACGAAGATGCCCAGTTAGTACAGCCTACGATTTAGAGTGTGATTATCCCAGGATGCCATAAATAAGTAGCTTCGATAAGGCATTTCTGCATACCAGTGAATTAGCAAATGCTATTTATTTTGACAATCATTTCCTCAGAGATATGTCTGAAATCATTATTTATTTGAAATCACATTTTTTTTTCTTATATATCTTACTGCCACCTTGCGGCTAAAATGTTCTTCTTTTTTCTCTCTCTGTCCTTTACAAATGTGTATACATATGCAGATGTCATTTCAGTAGAAATGTAAACTTCCGTTCCAGAGTAACTTTCAATGATACTGCCCGTATTCCCAATAATTAACATTTTAAATCAAATAACACTTCTTTATTTCTAAATTAAACTAGGAGTCTTTAAGTGAACCATATTTCCTAACAGACTTGCTTGTCTATATTTTTAAAGGGTTTCCTTAAATTCTGCTATTTCTCCACAAAATAATCATAGCATGAGATAGGACATGACTCTGGATCTATAAATGCAAAGACAAAAAAAGACTGAGGCCGATATTTACATAACTTAGAGGAGAAAAGGGCAACCTCAAGACAAGTAAGAGTCCTCAGTCTTACTGAAATGCTTCAGGTTGTGAATCCCTATCATTAGTGTAAAAGATCATCAACAAAATACCAAAAAGGCTTGAGACAGAAGTAGAAAAGTAGACAGGAGTCACATTGTCAAACTCTACTGGCTAGTTTCTCCCTACTGCGTGTGAGCTCCAAACCAGAAGCTTCAGCAGCATATGTGAGCTTGGTAGAAATTGAATCTCAGAGCCCACTCCAGACCTATGAATCATAATATCTGCATTGTAACAAGATTCCCAGGTGATTCGTATGCACAGTATAGTTTAGAAGCATCGCTCTATTCCTTGCGTTCCTGACAAGATGTTGCTTAGATTGATTGAAACTATTACCCCTAAAGATCTAGCAGATGTGGTCAATAAACTTTGTGTGCCTAAAGGCTGTGTCAGGATGTGGTCATTATAACTAACTTGGTCAGTTTGTCAAATTTCCTACCACTTAGGCAAAGCACTGGCCATATATGAGCATAACTACAAAGGTTTCCTATAAAAAACTTATCAGAGACTACATTCCTGTTATGATGAGTGAATTAACACCTAAGGCAAAAGAAAGGCATATGATAATGCTGGGTTTCAGTTTGTCTTTAGTTTTCTTTCTTTCTTCCTTCCTTTCTTTCTTTCTTTCTTTCTTTCTTTCTTTTTATGAGAGGAGAGAGCTTTTTTCATTTACAGAGTAATGGAAAAATGAAAATTTGCAACTACTATCAGGTCCTGTCTACTAGTGCAAAATAAAGTCATAATGTTTTCTTAAACTATTAGGTATTCATTCATCATTCAAAACCATTTAATTCTTATTAGGCACCATGCCAGGCATTTTGAAAGGCATGCTGTGATAAATGGCAGTCAACTCACAACTGTATTCTAGTCCTATCTCTACCCTAATTAGCTGTCTTAGAGTTCTCCAGACAAACAGAACCAATAGGATATACTAAAAGCTAAGATATTTATTATTAGGAATCAGCCTGCACAATTACAGAGGCTAAGAAGTCCCACGATCTGCCATTTGCCAGATGGAGCCTGAAAAAGGCTGGTGGTGTAGTTCTGGTCCAAGTCTGAAAGCCTGAGAACCAGAAGTGCTGATGAGCTAAATTCCAGTCCAAAGGCAGGACAAGACCAATGTCCCAGCTCAACAGTCAGGCAGAGAGAGCTAATTCTCCCTTCTTCTGCCTTTGGTTCTGTTCAGGTCCTCAGCAGGAGTAAATGATGCCCACCTACATTTGGGAGGGCAATCTCCTGACTCAGTCTTCTTTTTCAAATGCTAATCTTAGGGCACCTGGGTGGCTCAGCCACTTGAGCTTTGGATCAACTCAGGTTATGATCGAGCAGTTCCTGAGTTTGAGCTCTGCATTGGGCTCCGTGTTGACAGCTGGGAGCCTGGAACCTACTTTGGATTCAGTGTCTTCCTCTCTCTGCCCCTCCCCTGATCGTGCTCTGTCTCTCTTTCTCTCTCAGAAATAATAAAAATTAAAAAATAATTTAAATGCTAATCTCATCTGGAAACATCCTCATGGACACACCCAGAAATAACATTTAGCCAAATATCTTTATATCCCATGACCCAGTGAAGATGACACATAAAATCAACAATCACACTACCTGCTTCTGAGCAAGTCACTTTATGTCTCTCTGGGACTGCTAATCTTTGTAAAATTAGGGGGTGGGGGATAGATGCTATTTGATAACCATAAAAACCAATTTTAAAGCCCTATTATTCTATGGTTATTAGCTCTGTTCTTGCCCAACATGAAATCAAATCAACAGAGCATTTATCTCTTTACTTCAGAATCAAGCTCAGAAAATAAGCAATATAGGCAATGTAAAAAGCAAACATAGAGGACAAAAATATTATGAAGAATAAGCCACCAAAACATGCCTCTGCTTAACAGTCTCCACACTCCAAATGGAGAGCAGAACTTAAACATGGAAGAAACTGAGAAGTTATTCTAAGTCTACTGGCACTTCATAATTACAGACCAAAGACTGTTGACATGTGTTATAAGATCAAACTAACATGCATTATATAGTATCACACATTACAAATTTTGATTCACAACAGTTCTGTATATCCAGTGCAACTAAAAAAGCAAGACTTTTGAATGTCAATTCAAAATCTTTTTTTGTTTGTTTTAGAGCAAGAGAGCAAGTGGGGCAAGGGAAAGAAGGGCAGATGCAGAGAGAGAGAGAGAGAGAGAGAGAGAGTCTTAAGCAGGCTCCACACTCAATGCAGAGCCCATCACAGGGCTTGATCCCATGAGCCTGGGATCATGACCTGAGCCAAAATCAAGAGTTGGATGCTCAGCTGAGCCACCCTTGCACCCCAAAAGCTTTTCTGTTTTAAGAGCAACACTTTAACTTCTAGTTTCTGAACCTAGACAGTATCTTATTTTTCTTTAAAAGTTGGTTCTGAGAACCAAATGACATTGCATTGGATTTAAAATTATCAAATTCCTGGTCAAGCTACTTGGAGGAAGAAAGAACTGCATTACAGTTCTAACTAGCAGAAGGACCATGAAAAAATTCCAACTACAAAAGTATCTGAATATTGCAACTCCACCAGTAAAAATGGGATATTTTTATTTATTTTTTTAATGTTTATTTATTTCTGAGAGACAGAGACAGAGCACAAGTGGGAGAAGGACAGAGAGAGGAGATGCAGAATCCAAAGCAGGCTCCAAACTCTGAGCTGTCAGCACAGAGCCCGATGCCGGACTCGAACCCACGAACCCCAAGACCATGACCTGAGCTAAAGTCAGACATTTAACTGACTGAGCCACCCAGGAGCCCCTGGGATATTTTTATATTAAAAACTGAATCAACTTGCTATAATTTAGATATATGCAGGCTATATTTATACATCAAGGAGGTTTGCCTCAATTCAGATTTTTAAGCTGACTTCTGCAAATTGCAATAATTTTTCATGTCCCCCTAATATCAGTAATTTGTTCAACTGAATTTTCATCCTTTTAAACAAGTTGTTTTGTCATTAAGTAGACAGAGTCAGGCAGAACTTCAGTTTTTGCTGGACCATTTGCTTGTTGTATTTGGTTGCAATATTAAATAAATGTTGGACTTACCACCAAAGGACATTCCTGTTATATTATTGTTAGGTCATTTTTGTTCATCACAAGACACCAGAAATGGTCTCTATCAAAGATCTTCAATAATATTTTGCAAGAAAAATTTCCTTTCTGATTCTATAGTTTAATATTTTATGAACTGAAGTATTATCCCATAACCTAAAGCATAAAAATCTTAAGTCACCTGCTTTACTATATAAATGCTATTGGTTATAAAATTCTCCCAACCTCATTTTGAGTCCAGCTGTTTAACTGGCTTGATGACCTCCTGTGGCAATAAATTACACAGGCTGATTAAATACAGTCTGGGTGGTACTTACATCTACTCTATTACTTTTACTTACCAAGGCTGATGTGAGCAAAGGAGAGGATAATAAGGGATCAGTTTCTGGAAGAGAAAATTGGACTACCTACTTCCCAGTCACTATAGCTTATAACTATAGAGCATCACATAAAGTATCATTCTTGTCTATGTTTTTATTGATAAAATTCATTATTTAAAAAAGGAAGGTTAGAAAGAAAGAAAAAGAAAGAAAGAAAGAAAGAAAGAAAGAAAGAAAGAAAGAAAGAAAAGAAAAGAAAAGAAAAAAGAAAAGAAAAGAAAAATGAAAGAAAAGAGGGAGGGAGGGAGGAAGGAAGGGAAGGAGGAAGGAAGGAAGGAAGGAAGGAAGAGAGGAAGTTAGTTATCAGTTCCTATTGTATTACTTTCTTTCAAAAACACATACTATAATATATCAAGTGCACTTTCAGTATGCATTTTAAACTTGGAATATAACTTAGGTTGGGCATTGGTTTAAGATGCACATATCTTTCAATTTATCCATCTGCTTTGGCTTTTAGCTTAGAAACACCAGAATTATATGTGTAGCTCACAAAATGTTCTACTTTGTTCTTGATTATAAAATACTTTTCTCCCATTTTGTTTGTCCAAAATATAATTTTAAAACAGTCAATCTTATACCTAACAAGGAATCAAGTATTTGCTCTTGATTCTTCCAAAAAAAAAAAGTAAAGTTAGAAAAACAGGGGCACCTGAGTGGCTCAGTTAGTTAAACGTTGGTTGATTTGGGCTCAGGTCATGATCTTAGTGTTGTGAGATCAAGCCCCACATCAGGCTCTAAGCTGACAATGTGGAGCCTGCCTGGGATTCTCTCTCTCCCCCTCTCTCTGCCCCTTCCCCGCTTGCTCTCTCTCTTAAAATGTAAGAAAGAAAGAAAGAAAGAAAGAAAGAAAGAAAGAAAGAAAGAAAGAAAGAAAGAAAGAAAGAGAAAGAAAGAAAAGAAAGGAAAAGAAACTTTAAAAAAGTCTCTTAAAAATTAGAAAAACAACAAGAGATTATAAGAATAATTTAGATCCAAAAATTCTTCTATTAAAGAATGAAATAGTACAGGCCAGCCTGAGTTAATGTAATTTCTTGCCTATATTGATCAAATGTACAGAAAAATTGTTGATTTCTGTTCTAACTGGCCTATGTAGACACAATTAAAAGATTTATTGTAAATTTCCCTCTCCTTACTCTATTCTTTGATCTCCAATAGGAAAAATAAAAATACCTTCTAATTCTGCTGAATTTCTCTTCCATATAACCTGAAACCCTTCACAGCATCATCAGTTCTGATCATATGACTTTAGATAAATAATGGGAAAATATCACAATGTGCATTCATGGATATGTGTTAAAGCACAGAAAAATTAACTTGCTGGAAGTTATACACCAGTCAACCCTGAACCACATCCACTGTCTTCTGTCTCTTAGGCCTCACGTTTCCCCTTCTCTGCTTGCCTTGCTGCTCCCCGGCTCCACTTGGGGTAGGGAGTTTCTCCTGACACCTAAGCAATTCTAAGATTCAACTTTGGTCTTCATCCAATCATTGTTTTTCTTTTCAGATGTGTACTTCTAGGTACTTGGGTTGGAAGTGATTTTTTTTAACTTTGAGCTGTGAGCTTTTCACCTCTAAAAAAGTTTTGCAATAGTGCTCTTTCAATCTGTCAGCGAATCATAAGGTGTTTGTGCTTTGTTCTATGTCTAGTTTATGTCAACATTTTGGAATTCAGCCATAAATTTGGAATGTCTCTCATAACTCTGAGATTCTGATATTCTGTGGCTATTTCTTAAATAGATACTACCTGCCTAGAATTATATCAGGCACTGAATTTTGGAATACAATGAAGGGAGAAAATATTGGCAACACATACTGTATTAGATGAGGGAGTCACAAGAGGCTACCTGGGGAGTACTGTGAAAGAGGTTTAAATAAATGGGGTGAGAGATGGGGAGAGAATATAAACAGTTTAACCTCAATAAAGGAGTTCCAACATGATTGGTAACTTTGGACAAAAAGTTAACAAAATCCTTTCCCTTTCTGCACAAGATGCTAATCTTCAGTTAATTTGCTATTCCTCTGATAACCTAGTAAGGGTAGGATTTTCACTGTATAGCTGCATAACATTACTTATAGGAACATTACCCTTGGATAAGGAAGGAATATAAATGAACTATAAAAAACTGATGAAGATGCCATACTTTGGACTTACCTGAATGTAGTAACTTTTTTTTAAATTTTTTTAATGTTTACTTATTTTTGAGAGAGAGACAGAGTGTGAGCAGGGAGGGGCACAGAGAGGGAGACACAGAATCTGAAGCAGGCTTCAGGCTCTGAGCTCTCAGCACAGAGCCCGACATGGGGCCCGAACCCATGAACTATGAGACCATGACCTAAGCCAAAGTCGGATACTCAACTAACTGAGCCACCAGGTGCTCCTGAATATAGTGATTCATAACTGGTATGTCCTTGCAAGGACCCTAGAAACTATGCCTGCAGGGTTGTTATAAGAGCAACTTGCCCCTGAACAGTAGAAGACTTCTAAACCAGACATCTTCCTTGCCCCTGGGCTTTTGAACTGCTACAATGGCCTCTGAAGAGGTAGACCTGATGCTACCCTGTGGCAACCTGTGTCTTGGTTCTTTAAAATAGGTTGGTATTAATCCAGCGTTGATAGTCAAAATGAGTCGGAATGTTTAGTTGGGCTTAAGAAGCCCACACAGGGCATGTTGTGATAGCCAATGCACATTGACCATAGTTTCTTGTATGGGAAGATGACCAAAAAAAGCACTTCAGGATGAGTTGGGTGTTGGAGGCTAAAGTGATGTTAGGATTCAGGGTAGATTAGAGAGAAGAGTGTGGGATGCATGGTTGATTAAAGTGAAGAAATACTGGAGGCATGAAATAAAGTTAGGTGGCTCTTTTTTTTTTTTTTTTCTTTTTCAACGGTTTTTTTTTTGGGGGGGGGGGACAGAGAGAGACAGAGCATGAACGGGGGAGGGGCAGAGAGAGAGGGAGACACAGAATCGGAAACAGGCTCCAGGCTCCGAGCCATCAGCCCAGAGCCTGACGCGGGGCTCGAACTCACGGACCGCGAGATCGTGACCTGGCTGAAGTCGGACGCTTAACCGACTGCGCCACCCAGGCGCCCCAAAAGTTAGGTGGCTCTTAAGATAATGGGGGCCTAGGTTAAGGTAGTGTTCACCGGAAAATAAAAATAGAACAAAAAGGACAAATCTTCGGAGATAGCTTGCAGAAAAAAGTAACTTGGTAACAGATAAGGTAAAAAGATAAAAGCAGAAAATGTAAAAATGAATTCCAGCATTTCTAACCTGAGAAATGAGCATGGTGGAGAGGTCACTGACAGAAAAACAAGTGAAAAAGGCAAGTTGCTTATGAAGAATCAATTGACTTCTGTATCTGTCTTTGTGTAAGATAATGGCAAAGGCTTCAATAGGCAAAGACTTCATCATATTCACAGGACTGTGGTAGGTCTTGGCTACAGACATAACCATCTTTACATACGGTGGTGAAACCATGAAAGTGGGTGGGGTTTTCAAGACACTAACTGCATAGAGAGAAAAACCAAGGCTTAAACATTTAATGTTGGGGTAATACCCAGAATTAAAGGGTAGAAAGAGGAAGAACTAGCAAAAAACCCATCGAAGTAGGAAAAGAGCAGTAATATCCATGGAAACTGAAGGAGGGAAAGATCAGAGTAGTAATGGTCAAGGTTCTTTTCCGAAGGAAGGAAGAAAGGAAGGAAGGAAGGAAGGAAGGAAGGAAGGAAGGAAGGGAGGGAGGGAGGGAGGGAGGGAGGGAGGGAGGGAGGGAGGGAGGAAGGAATCAGTAGGTACCTTTGAAAAAGAAAAGCCAGTATAGAAGTAACATGTCGAGGAATTAAGAGGTCATGAGAAGAAGAAAATTGGAACCACATGTGTAGATCACTCACCAAGTTATTTGGCAGGAAAAGGAACAGAAAAACAGGATGGCAGCTAGGAGAGGCAGAAGGATAAGGCAAAGATCAGTTGAATATGTGATAGAATCATGTTTGAAGGCTGATTAAAATTAATAAATGAACAAATAGATAAATTAGTGAGGGATTGGCCAATCATCAATCAACTGAGCAATCAGTAAAAACATTATTGAGGAATACTGTGAATCAAGCAATGTACTAGATGCTGGAGGGACACAAATATGGCATTATTACTGCCCCCCCCCCCCACCAAGTTGCTCACTGCAGGGTGGGAACACAGGGAATAAATACAAACTAGATGTAATGTGGCAAATGTTACCTATGAAAGGGCAGCCTAGGCTGAAGGGCTGAGGCAAGGCTTTGCATGGCAGATGGCTTAAACTGTGAGTTATAAGGATAGGTAGGGGTGGAAAGATGAATAAAATGGGCTATGTAGGCAGGGAACAAACATAGTGTGTGCAAAAGAACAAGGAAATGGAAAAGCTAGCAATTTTGAAAAACAATAATAGTTTTATATGCATGGCATATAGGATGGAAAGTAGGGACTCAAAAAAGACAAAAGCCTGAATTAATAAAGTCAAAATGACAAATGCCTTATAGTCAAATTCTAGAGCTCGATTTGTTTTGAAACCAATTGGGATTCACTAAAGGGTGTAAAGCAGAATACTATGGCCTTTAAAAGAGGTTTTTCTATGAATACTGTATTCATTTCCTATTGCTGCTCTCACCAATTGCTTCAAGTTACTTAGTGGTTTAAAACAAGATAAATCTATTATCTTACAGTTCTGGAGATGGGTCTCATGAGGCTGAAATCAAGGTGACAGCAGACTATGTTACGTTCTGAAGGCCTCAAGGGAACATCTATTTTTCTTGCCTTTTCTCCTTAAGGACCCTCCCACATCCCTTGGCTGTGGTCCCCTTCCATCTTCAAAGCCACCAATGTCCTGTCAAGTCTTTCTCATATCTTATCACTCTGCCACTTTCACTTCTATTGTCCTCTTCTACATTTAAGGACTCACTTTTAAGGACTGCATTGGGCCCTCCTCAGATAATCCAAAATAATCTCCCCATACCAAAATCATTAATTCAACTGTCTCTGCAAAGTCCCTTTTGCCTCACAAAATAACATATCCACAGTTCCAAGGATTAGGATGGGGACCTTCGAGAGACCATTTCAGCCTATCACAAATGTCTTACATATTTTTACTCCCTTTATATCTGGCTTAACTGAAGGCACTGCATTTTCATATCTGTTTCTGTACTCCATGTGCTGTAAGAGCATACATCAAGCAGCCTCTGGAAAACTCCACTGTACATTTGTGAAAGAAGGGGAGTGAAAAAGGAAAATAAGGTTTAAGTATTATAATGAAAATAATTTTGATCTCATGAGCTGCTTGAAAGGGTCCTAAGAACCCAGGGATCTCAAGACACACTTTGAAAACTAGCTATACAAGCAATTTATAGACTACAAGTATCTGAGTATTACAGTATCTAGCAGAGTAATTCACAGAATTGTTGTAGTAAGGTGAAAGACCTTATTATTTCCTCTGAGAATGAATTCTTTTTGCTTGGAATATGAAGTTAGAATATTTAACTGCCCATCATCATTAGCTGTTTATAATGAAAATATATATATTCTTATGAACTCTATTATGGGAATATGTCATTTGTACCAATCAGAAATACCTCCCTCCTACATCCTATATGTATTTTCTCAATTCTTTTCAGAGCAATTTGTGGAGAAAGGATTTTGAGAAATGCACAGTTAGAAAACTAGGTGAAACCAGCGCACCACTGTATAGGAAAACAGCTGAAATAACAGGTATTCTTAAGGGTTTTCTCAAATTTCTCAACCCTAAAAATCTGAGTGAGGAGAGCCTGGGTGGCTCAATCGGTTAAGCAACCAACTCTTGATTTCAGCTCAAGTCGTGATCCCACACTTCATGAGTTTGAGTCCTGCATCGGGCTCTGCTTGGGATCTTCTCTCTCCCTGTCTCTCTGCCTCTTCCCCACTTGTACTCTTTCTCTGTCTCTTTCAAAATAAATAAACTTGAAAAAAAATCTGAGTGAAACTCAGTAGGCAAAGTTCTAGATGAGAGGGAGAATGTAAAAGAAGGCAGGGTGTCTCACTGGAAGATTCATTTGCCAATGATAGTGGAAAAACAAAGGCCATTGTCATTTTTCTCAAATCTAACATGAAGGACTAGCAAAAACGAAAACAATTCAGAATTTTTCACAGTCCCAAAGATCCCTCTGTCCTCATGTATGAAATGATATAAGCTTCCCAGGACATTATATATTAGCCAAATATCATGCTTGGAAAACAAAGCATTATTTGCAAAAATAACTACCAGGGGTTTTAATTAAAAATGGCACCTGTGGGAATGCAAGCTGGTGCCACTCTGGAGAACAGTATGGAATCTCCTCAAAAAACTAAAAATAGAACTACCCTACGACCCAGCAATTTCACTACTAGGCATTTATCCACAGGATACAGGTGTGCTGTTTCGAAGGGACACATGCACCCCCATGTTTATAGCAGCACTATCAACAATAGCCAAAGTATGTAAAAAGCCCAAATGTCCGTTGATGGATGAATGGATAAATAAAATGTGGTATATATATATATATACACACACACACACACACACACACACACACACACACACACACACACACAATGGAGTATTATTCGGCAATCAAAAAGAATGAAATCTTGCCATTTGCAACTACGTGGATGGAAATGGAGGGTATTATGCTAAGTGAAATTAGTCAGTCAGAGAAAGACAAAAATCATATGACTTCACTCATATGAGGACTTTAAGAGACAAAACAGAGGAACATAAGGGAAGGTAACAAAAGTAATATAAAAACAGGGAGGGGACAAAACAGAAGAGACTCATAAATATGGAGAACAAACTGAGGGCTACTGGAAGGGTTGTGGGGGGGGATGGGCTAAATGGGTAAGGGGCACTAAGAAATGTACTCTTGAAATCATTGTTGCACTATATGCTAACTAATTTGGATGTAAATTTTAAAAAAGAAAAAAAATGGCACCTGGCTTGAGGTGCCTGGGTGGCTCAGTTGGTTAAGTATCTGACTCTTGATCTCAGCTCAGTCCTGATCTCAGGGTTGTGAGTTCAAGACCTGTATTCAGTTCCACACCCAAAATGGAGCATTAGGCTCCAAGGGCATGGAGCCTACTTAAAAAGAAAGAAGGTGATGGGGTGGTTCAGTTGGTTAAGTGACCGACTCTTGATTTTGGCCCAGATCACTATCTCCTGGTTGGGGAGTTCAAGCCCCATGTCAAGCCCCACAGAGCCTGCTTGGGATTCTCTCTCTCTCTGCCCTTCCCCTGCTCACACTCTCTTTCTTTCTCTCTCCCAAAATAAATAAATAAACTTTTTAAAAAATGCCACCTGGCTTTCTTTCCATGATGCAGTCTGTCCCCCCTTTCTCTTAGAAATAAAAAAAGAAGATGAAAGCCAACAAAAAGACTAATTGCCAACATATTGCTAGAAACAAGGAGCATTTTTCCATAACTATACCCTACCAATAATACTGAGCAAACTTATTGAGAAACACAATTTATGACTCATGAATACTTTGCCAACTGGAAAGAAAAGATTTCCCATCCTAAAATATGTAGGGAAGGTACACAATCAATCACTCACTCAAAAATTTAGGAGCTGTATGAGCTGAGTAAAACTGAGCAGTCACTCCATACTAGTGGACATTGTATTTTGAAGCAGCCAGAGTTGTGTACCTTAGCTCTCCCTTCAGTTTCTCTTTCTTGGACAGATCTACAATAAACAACAGCTCAAAAATAGAGAGGGAACCCCTATGTTGTCATATGCCTCTGGGGTAGTGTAGACCCCACTTGTAAGAACAAACAGAAATGAATAGAAAGATCTCGGGTAGCTGTACAGGTCCTGCCTTGCTTCCTACTACCGGATTTTTAAAGCAGAACTGGTAAGAGAATAATGCACACTTCATTCAGTCTGGCAAAGACAGATGACTGCTAGATATTAGGAATTAGACTCATAACTACACAGCTACCTGGTTTCCGTGGAGAATTTATGTGGAATTCAACTGCATCAAGTTGGCTAATTCTAGTCCAAAAATTTTGACTATTTATAAACATCTCATGTAGAAAGAGCTGTCTCCATTCCAGAGATCATAGAGAAATCCTGGTCTTTCAATGTATATGAACATGAATTTTAATCCTGGCTTCTGCATTCTAAGCCTTAGATTCATTATCTATTAAATGGAAGTAATAACCATTAATGCCTGGAAATATCCAGCACAGGGTCAAAGCTGGAGTCAGCACTCAGTAAGTGATGCCTATTATTATAAGAAAAAAACAAAGGGAGGAAAGTTACAATGAGTTTAAGCAAAAATATTGAAGATCAAGTAAGAGACTACAACATAGTAAAAGGGAAAGCATGCCTTTAAAAATGATTAATATAGGAATTGGAGGAAAATGTTTACTTTTTTAACATTTTATTTTTAAGTAATCTATACACCCAACATGGTGCTCAAACTTAGAACCTCAAAATCAAGAGTCACATGCTCTACCAACTGAACCAGCCAAGTGTCCCAGGAGGAAAATGTTTAAATACAATTACACTTTCTCAAAAAATTAAAAAGACACAGCCTCTATCAAAAAGAAACAGAAATCCAAGGGGACAACAAAGTAAAGTTAAAAGTAAAGATGGCCAGGGGTGCCTGGATGGCTCAGTTCATCCAACTCTCGATTTCGGATCAGGTCATGACCTCATGGTTCATGGGTTGGAGCCCTGTGTTGGGCTCTATAGTGTGACAGTGTGGAGCCTGTTTGGGATTCTCTCTCTCCCTCTCTCTGTCCCTACCCCTCTCTCTCTCTCTCTCAAAATAAATAAACTTTAAAAAATAAATAAATAAATAAAGATGGCCAAAGGGGATCTAAAGGATACATTTTAAACGTGGGTATTTTAAAGGAATATAAGAAAAATATATAGATTGTTTTACTGGTGATAAAAGTTACAGAGATGATACGGAGGAAAATAGAGTAAGTGATGAGAAGTATAAACTTGAAATGATCTCACAGAATGCAGAGGAGAAGATTAAGAAATAAATGAAAAGGATGAGAGTAAAGAAAAGAAAAATGAAGATTAAAACTCAAACTTCTTGATTTTCCTGAAAAAGAAATAAGAATTATTAGAACAGATGCAATTTATCCAAGACTAAATTGAAGTATACTGTCCTGAGTTGAGCCAAACCAACATAGAAAGAAAACATACCACCTGGATACCCTTTCTGAGGAAAATCACTAAATATTCCAACTATATGGAACTTCGATCAGAATGATGAAGTCAAGAGAGAAAAGATGAGGAGATTTAAAAAAAAATGGTGATGGACAGATAAAGACCTTACTGGATGATTAAACTACTATAAATTATGCATAATATAAAAAAACAACTACCTGAGCACGAGACAGTGAACAAAAGTAGACAGAATCTGGTAGGGAGCATACGTTAAAGGAAGAAAAAAAGGGAAGCTGTCGGAAGTAAATTTTGAGATTTCTCTGGTGTTTAGACTGAAAATAAGTGCAGTTGACATACACATTGGAGTTGGCAGGCACAGGCACCAGAAGAAAAATGCACAGTCCTTCCTACATAAGCATACATGTTCAGAAAATCAAAGCATTTTTCTCATTAGGTCTTATTGACCAGGATGAAGTTATCTCTGACCCAGAACATATTCCAAACTAAAATACATTAGTGTCAAATACTTAATCCATAGATAATATGATTTTAACTCTCCCAAAGAGAACATAATTACAATAATAGTTTGTGGGTTACTCCTACCAGAAAAAGTATGCTGGCACTGTTTTTTCTTTCTTTATCCTGAGATAAACAAAAATTTAAAACATCACCCATACAGTTATAATTTTTATGATTTTAGTTATTGTTTTTAAACAGAAAAAGCACAGTTATTCTTCAATTCAGTTGATGCTCAAAAGTAGTACAAATAAATGTCCAGTGACAATCCACGTTCAGAGATTCACAGAATATGGATACAAAACAATTGCCAAGGGAGTGTCAAATAATCCACCTGTTTCCAGAGAGTTTTCTTCCAAAATATATGTATCATAAAGTTCTAGTGTCACAGGCATTTTTAAGTTATATTTACTTACTGCTCAAGTAAATAAAGGAAATGCTTAACATATGAGGCATAATTAGATTTTCTAAGATCTTCTATCAGAGGTAAAGTAAGTTTATAAAAAATATAATTGCTTTTTTAAAAACATTATAGTAAAATCATAATTTACATGATTTATAAGTAACATTTAAAGAAGTAAACCACTTTATAAAAGGACAGATGGGGGCGCCTGGGTGGCTCAGTCGGTTAAGCGGCCGACTTCAGCTCAGGTCACGATCTCACGGTCCGTGAGTTCGAGCCCCGCGTCGGGCTCTGGGCTGATGGCTCAGAGCCTGGAGCCTGCTTCCGATTCTGTGTCTCCCTCTCTCTCTGCCCCTCCCCTGTTCATGCTCTGTCTCTCTCTGTCTCAAAAATAAATAAAACGTTAAAAAAATTTTTTTTTAAATAAAATAAAATAAAAGGACAGATGTAATAAAAAATACTTAAGACTTCATATAAAACCATTTATTTTCCATTTACAATGTCCCATTTAATTACATTATCAGATACAAGCATTTATCACTAAGAACAGTTTTAAATCCTTTTATGAACAATTTATCCAAAGTACAAAGTGATATAATTATCTTTTAGGTGCATTTTGCAATAAAGTGAACCCTTTTCATGGTTTCCTAAAGATAAAAAGAAAACATTCACATTAAAACATTTTACCTGATTTATTATAATGGAAGATTATGTAAACAAAAAAGCTAATTTGATAAATCCAATTATAAAATTATATAGAAATATGACACCCTAGAAAAAAAAACCATTCATTCTACTTCATATGTTTTGAAGAACTACATTTCATGACTTTGGGGGAAAAAGATACATTTCAAGTTGTTAAGTACTCTCCCCCCCGCCCCCGCCAAAAAAAAAAAAAAAAAAGCAGTTGCTCATGTTGCTATTCCTACCTCCAACCTGGGTTTCTCTCTGGCTTTTTCAAGATGTTCTGATGTGTAGTCAAGTTTAAGAACCATTGGTATGGAAGACCACTCCAACACAGATCCAACTCTCAAGAAACCCATGAACATATCAACTGACATTTATTTACAGTTTTTGCTTTTTAGTCATTTCATGGCTATTGTATATTTTAATTTGTGTAAAAATATTTCTATCTCCTAGACAGAGATTGAAAAGTTAAAATCAAAATGTTTAGCCTTGTTCTAATTCCTTGAGTAAGCAATACTTCACAGTCAAATCCAAAATAACAAAATTGACTCAAAAATGGAATATTTGTATATCTTTTTTGTGTATTTTGAATTTGAGGTACATGGGTGGTTCAGTGGTAGAATTCTTGCCTGCCACACAAGAAGCCTGGGTTTGATTCTCAGCCTACACAGCACACCATCCCCTTGGGATGCCTGGGTGGCTCATTCAGGTAAATGATGGACTCTTGATTTTGGCTCAGGTCACAATCTCACAATCATGAGATCAAGCCCCACACTGGACTCCACGCTAGGCATGGAGCCTGTTTAGGATTCTCTCCCTCTGTCTCTGCCCCTCCCCTGCTCTCATGCACTCTCATACTCTCTCTGGCTCTCTCTGAAAGAAAGAAAGAAAGAAAGAAAGAAAGAAAGAAAGAAAGAAAGAAAGAAAGAAAGAAAGAAAGAAAGAAAGAGAAAGAGAGGGAGGGAGGGAGAGAGGGAGGGAGGGAGAAAGAAAGAAAGAGAGAGAGAACATAAAGGGTCATTCACATTGAAAATGGACGTATCAACGTTGAAAATGGTGGCATTAAAGCAGACCAGAAAAATGAAACATTGCCATTATTAAAAGATATAATGCAAGAAGAAAATGTAATAGTTATGAATCCATACATCAAGTGGCAGGTCATTCTCCAGGGGGAAACAATAGACCAAGGACAATCATCAATGAATAGTTTTGTAAAGCTGTAAAAATTCAAAAATAATGAAGGAATAAATTGGGAATACAGTGGGAAAATAAGATCAAGTTCATTCATTGGTTCAACATCAAGTCAGTCTCAAATATTCTTGACATTGTTTCAAATATCTCCATAGTAAGATTCAACACTTAATAAGCAGTGGAGCAATTATAAAAACTGCAGCCCAAGACATAAACATAGCTAAATGTTTATTTGACTATAAAGGCAACATTCAACCAGTTTTTCTATTTCTAGCTACCTTCTATGTGGAGGGAGCTCCACTAGCAGAACATTCCTCCTCAATCTTTCTGCCTCATTCTCTCCTGAGAAGTGCCTTAGCTTATTATTCATGTGATGGAATTAGGAACTCACCATCAAGCCCCAGCCCATTTCTCTCTACCATTATGCTTGAGAGTTGCCTGAGTATAGAGAATATAACATCGCTTCTGGGCCTTTTGGCTAAGATCAAGTGGAGAATATAACATCCCAGCTCTTCTTAACCATATATTGGATCTAGTGCAGCCTTCCTTAATGTGGGCAATTCTGACATTTAGGGAGGGATAATTCTTCATGCATTACAGAACTTTAAACCCTGCTCTCCCTGTCCCCCCCTACCCCCTCCCCACACACACACACACTAAATGCCAGTACTTTCTACTTATTGGGACAACCAAAACTTTATATTAAAAAATCAACTATAGAGAAGAACACCACCACTCCACTCTACCGCTCCCTACCCTCAGTTGTTGGCTTCAATAAAAGGCTCTTCCACAGAAGAGTCATGTGACTCTCCAGACTGCTCATGACCAGGAATGATATATTTGCCTAATTCTTGGGTTCAGTATTAGTAAGCCCACCTGCCTGCAGATAATAAAAAATAATTGCTAACATTTATTGAGTGTGTACTATCACAAGCACAATCCTAAGCATTTAAATGTATGTAACATTGAATCCTGAAAAGAAGTTTTAAATTAAATACTACCATCTTCCCCACTGCATAGTACAGACACAAAAAGATCATGATCCTAGCACCAAGTACTTGGGCAAGGAACATTGAAAAAAGAGTCAGATATAGGGGAGTCAAATATTATATGCAGGCTATGTTTTCTGATACAGCCAGGTAATGGCTTTAAACTCAGGAAGTATTTTATAAAGCACTGACCAAAGAGAGTTCTTGACCTCTATAACATTAGTACTATGGAATGAATGTTTGTGTTCCCCCAAAATTCATATGCTGAAGCCCCAATCCCCAGTGTGATGGTATTAGACATGGGAGAGGCTTTGAGAGGTAATTATGTTTACAAGAGGTTATGAGGGTGGAACCCTCATGGGGTTAGTGCCCTTGTAAGAAGAGGAAGAGACCAGAGCTCACACACCCCCACCAATGATTGCCCTTGAGCGCTCTCTCTCTCTCTCTCTCTCTCTCTCTCCTTCCCTCCTTACCCTCCCTCCCTCATTCCCTCTGCCATGTAAGGATACACAGCAAGAAGGCTGCTATCTACAAACCAAACCAGTGTCTCTCACTAGACACTGAATCTGTAGGCCACTTGATTTTGGACAACTAGAACTATAAGAAATAAATGTTGTTTAAGCCACTCAGTTTATGGTATTTTGCTATGGCAGCCAGAACTAAGACAACTAGTGAAGAAGCATGAGAAGGAGAAAATATGGAAGTCATGGAGAGTATGGTACCCTGGAAGTCAAGTGAAGAAAGTTTTTCAAGGGTAAGGGGGAAATCTACCATGTCAAACACCTGCTGAAAAGTCAATTAGAATGAGATCTGAGAGTCAATGACTGGTGATATGGAGGTTACCAATGACCTTGAGAAAACAGTTTCAGTAGAATGGCGTGTGTGTGTGAAGGGAGCAAAAGCATGATTGGGGCAGGCTCATAAGACTATTGGGAAGAATACAGATAACTTTTTTAGAGAATTTTTCTACAACAAAGAGCAGAAAAATGGGGCAGTAGTTAACAGCAGGAGTGGGGTCAAAAGAGGTGTTTGGTTTTTTGTGTGTTTTTTTGTTGTTTGTTTGTTTGTTTGTTTGTTTGTTTAAGATGGAAGAAGAGGGCCCAATTCCTGGCTCATAGGCAGCCATCTTTTTGCCATAACCTCACCTGGTAAAAGCTCAGGAGGGATCTCTCTGCTGTCTCTTTATAAAGGCTCTAGTCCTCTTTGTGAGGACTCATGGCCTAATCACTCCCCAAAACCCCACTTCCTAATACCATCACATTGGGTGTTAAGATAACATAAATTTTGAGAAAACAAATATTGTCTATAGCATTCCACCCCCGATCCCCCAAAATTCAGATCCTTTCACATGCAAAATACATTCATTCCATCACAACAGCTCCAAAAGTCCTAGCTTATTCCAGTATCAACTCAAGAGTCTCTGTCCAAAGTCTCTAGATATCATCTAAATTAGATATGGATGAAACTAAAGCTATCATTCATCCTGATGTAAACTTCTCTCCAGTTGTGAACCTGTGAAAACAAACAAGTTATGTACTTCTAAAATACAATGGTGGGACAGGCATAGAACGGACATTCTCATTACGAAAGGGAAGAATCAGAGAGAAGAAAGGAGTAACAGGTTCCAATCAAGTCCAAAACCCAACAGAACAAATTGCATTAGTCTTTAAGGCTCCAGAATAATCCTCTTTGGCTCAATGATCTGACTCCTAGGTCCACTGAGGTGGAGGTCCTGCCTTCCAGACATATTTGGAGCAGAGGGGCCTGCCTTCCAGACTGACTGGGATGTTGGTCTTGATCCTATATCTTTGGGTGGCCCTGTCCCCATGGTGTTTCTCTGCTGAGGACCACAATTTGGTGAATCTGCCAGGAGGCCCTGTCCTTTGAAATCTAGGTAGAGGCAGCCATGACCCCATGGCTTTGCTGGGCACAACCCAAGGCTCTGGGGCTCAGCAAAGCAGTAACTGGGCAGCCAGGGAACTGCAGCACTAAAGTGTGGAGGGTGAAGTCCCAAGAAGTGAGGCCACATGCACCAAGTTTCCAAAGATGCCAGACCCTCCTTTGAAACCTCTCTGCCTCCCTAAGCCATTTCAAGCCTTGCCCCACAAACCCACCCTGAATGGAAGTGATGGGAATGACAGCTCTGATGATCTCCAAATTGCCATATCTTCCATTTTCTTAGATCACAGTTCCTAGCTTCTGTTGAGATGGCTGATCCATATTAATCTTATCCAAGAGTCATTTGGCCATACTTCACATTCTCTTCCAACCACACTTTTTCATTTCTTACAATATGAATAGGCTGAGAATTTCCTTTGTCTTTAAGTTCTACTTCCCTTTTGATCAAAAATTCTGGTCTTTAAATCATTTCTCTCTTCTCATATTTTACTATAAGCAATCAACAAAAGCCAAGCTGCTCCCTCAATGCTGTCAATTCTGAATCTATTAGAAATAACTTCAGCTAAATATCCCATTTTATCACTCCCAAGTTCTATATTCCACAAAACACTAGAACACAAACCCAATTTGGGCAAATTCTTTGCTACTTTATAACAAAGATGGCGTCTCTTCTATCATCCAATAACATATTCTTCATTTGCATCTGAGACCACATCACAATGGCCCTTACCATCCATATTTCTAACAATATTCTGTTAAGGATTACTTGGGTATTCTCTAAAAAGACTGAGGATTTCAGTTCAGCTCTCCTCTTTTCTTTTTGAGTGTTCACCAGAATCCCTTTTATTGGTCCATTCATAGCAATGCAGGGTTTTCATTCCATGCACTTCAAAACTCTTCCGGTGTCCACCCATTACCCAGTCCCAAAGCCACTTTCAGATGTTTAGTTATATGTATAGCAGCACCCTCCTCTAGGTACCAATTCCCTGTCCAAGTCTGTTCAGGCTGCCATAACAAAAGTATTATAGACTGGGTGGTTTATAAACAATAAGAACTTATTTTAGTTCTGGAGACTGAGAATAGATCTACAGTTTCAAAATCAAGGAACTGGCAGATTCAGTGTCTGGTAGGAGCCCTTTCCCTGGTTCTTAGATAGCTGTCTTCTTACTGTGTCCTCATGAGGCAGATGAATCTCTTTCATAAGGGCATTAATTGCTTTCAAGAGGGCAGAGCCCTCTCCCAAAGGCCCCACCTCTTAATACCATCACAATGGGCATTAGGATTTAACATACGAACTTGGGGAAGACAAAAACATTAAGTCTATGGCACTTCTTCTCCCACTCACTTATTCTATTCCAGCCACATTAGCTTCTCATTGTCCATTGAACAAGCCACACATTAGGGACTCTGTTTTAACTACTCTTCACCCAGAACACTCTTGCCCAACATTTGTTCATTTCCTGCAAGTTTTTGTTCAAATCAAGGCCATCCATCTGGACCACTCTACTTATTACTCTAACCTGTTCTCCCCACCCAGAATTCTAATCCCACTTACCCTGCTTTCCTTTTTCCTTTTTCTATAGCCTTTAAAGCCTCCTAAACCTTTATTTATTTGTTAGTTCCATTGGGCATTGTCTGTTTCACCAACTAAAATGTAAGTTCCATGAAGGCATAAATCTATGTCAGTTTTGATCACTAATGTTTCCCAATGCCAGGAAAAAATGTCAGAAGTATTGGAAAAGAGCAAGAGTGTCTTTTCAGTGGAATACTGGACATTTCTAGTAAACCTTCTGAGGATTTTCAGATTCCACGAAACGTGTATACCTTTGATCTGTCTTTGATAGATTCTGTATGGGTAGAAGTTAACTTATTGAAAAACTAATAATAATACAACTACCTTCTTCCATAGTAATGCAAATGATTTCTGTTCACAGCAATGCAAATGCATTTTGTTCCCTATTTCTTATTGGTTTCATCATTAATGAGTTAAGAAGAATATTTGAATGTGTTCATATTTTGTTTCTATCAATGTCATATTTTCACCTTTTTGAAAATTATCCTTTAGTACTTTTGCAAATCACCCACTGAGATGCCCAGCTGCACTGACTTGATGGAGCCAGGTAAACTGGGATGCCTGGGTTGCATACTTCATTAGCTATTTACACCCAGCACATCTTTTCTTGGTTTCCACATGAAGCCAAGGGGCAACATTAACTTTGCTAATGGTTTCTCTAAGACTTTTGTTTCCTCTCTACTGAATGTGTTTTGTTTTTGCTTCTAGTTTGTACATAGTAAAGTTATTCCCTATTAGGGTGGCAGCAGTGACTGGGAATTTGTTTTACAGTCTAACCATTTGGTGAACTTCTTGGTGGATGATGAAGGTGCATTTTCTGTGAAGCGAAAGATAAGAGAAATCTGATTTGTTAGTCCTTTTTGTTTGCTTGTCTATTTGTGAACACAAATCAGTTAGGATTTCATACCCATTGAGAAGAAGAAAGTTCTCTGAGATATGAACCAGAGACTTGTTTTTCTCTGTTTATTTTTGACCAGTAGCTAAAGTTATACAACTTAGGCTGAGCTATCCATGTGTCTGAGTATCTATATGTCTATAATTGACAAATGTCTTGACCTCTTGTTATGTGATTGCAAAATGTTTTCCTATCTCCAAATAGTATTAAGATATTAGATTATAATATCTCTGAAACTGAAGGAGTTCCATTCTAATTAGTTTATAGAGATTGATATCAAGATTGTCTAAGCAACCATCATCTGTAGCATTCCCATAATTCACAAAACAATAAGAAAATTGAACTTCTAAGGAAATTAAACTTCTAAATGTACTGGACATTTAAGGGAAAAAATCCTGTTATGGAAACTGTTAGCTCAGAAATCTTTTAAGAACCCAAGATCACATAATTAAGGTTTAGTTATATGGGTTTAATATTTTTTTAAATAAGCTATGTCTTTTCTCTAATGTATCAGAGTTACAGATAATACAAGTGTACATTTTATTTCTTTTCCTTCTGTGTCTGTTTTACATCAACTCCTTTTCTTTTTTTTAGCCTTTCAATCCCCAAAGTTGCCAAAGACTTAGAAATATAGCAGAAGAGATTACTGGGTGTCCTTATTCACCCCACCCAAGAGTTCTAATGTTCTGTAAATGTTATAAAACTTTATTTAAAAAATACTACAGAGGAGAGATATGTGTTCAAAAACACAGAGTCATATACAGAAACAAATATACTGGACAAAAAAAACCACCATATATGCATTCTAGAAGGTAAGAAAACTATAAAACTATTTACCTGTCATTTATAAAAAAGCAAGTCTATAAAAGAACATAACGCCCTTCCAGTGGAATTTTGGTCATTTGTCTAATAAATTCTCCAGTAATATCTGATTCCATGGGGTGGTGCACCTTTGATAGTCTTTGATTGCCTAATCTATTTAACAAACTCTTCAGGGATAGAAGTTAACTTGTAGAAAACTGAACAGTAATACAATGTTTCTAGCCCATAGGAATTTAAATTATTCCTTCTCATAGAGATGCAAATAAATTTCATCTGATAGAGAATATATATCTCTACAAATCAAATTATCTTTGAATCAGTTTTAACACTTTACTGGTTCCCTCATTAATTAAAGAGTTAATTTAAATCTTTGGCAGATATTCATTTTATATTTGTATGAGAACCATGACTTCGCCTTTTTAAAAATTACACTTTATTACCATGAACCTAGTACTTATGTAAATAAAAGACAATGAATCAGAAATATATTTTAATTGAATTTGATTATGTGATAGCAATCATAATAGTAACTACTCTTTATTAGGCTTTTAATAAATAGTACCAATACTATGCTGACACCAATATTTTAGTCATTTTTCCAATGACCCTGCATTATTACGATACCCATTTTTTAGGTGAAGAAACATGTTCAAAACCATTATGTTGCTCAGGATAACAGAATTAGTAAATTGAAATCCAGGAATCAAGTGCGGATCTGGCTGATTTCAAACCTATTTCCACTAGCGGTGCTGCCAGACAACCTCGTAATCTCTCTGGATGTTAGTCTTTCCCCTGTTACCTAATGGCAACCTTTCCCACAAGTTTTTAATTTTTTTTTTAACGTTTATTTTATTTTTGAGACAGAGAGAGACAGAGCATGAACAGGGGAGGGTCAGAGAGAGGGAGACACAGAATCTGAAACAGGCTCCAGGCTCCGAGCTGCCAGCACAGAGCCTGACGTGGGGCTCGAACTCACAGACTGTGAGATCATGACCTGAGCCGAAGTCGGCCGCTTAACCGACTGATCCACCCAGGCGCCCCTCCCACAAGTTTTTAATTTCTGTACCTTTCCCAGATACAAGCCCTCATCCATTCAAGTGATTTCAAGTGTGTTCAATATATCATAAGGTAAACTTTTAATTTGAGAAGTCAAAAGATAAAAATAATACAACAGAGCACTAATTAAAGTAATTTAAGAAAATCAGCTAAAGTAATTAATAAAGCATCCAGTTAAAACACTTAGGCACCCCATTGTGAACGGGCACATTTGAAACAAGAAATAAATGTGAGGGGAGCCCCAATAAAAGAAATTAATAACCCCTTTTAACATAACAAGTGATAAACTGAAATTCAAGTAAAATAGTAATGCAAATTAGGTGTGAAGAGTGTTGTAAGTTTGAAATTAGGAGGTACAACAACAAGGTAGGCAAGAATGAAAAAGTGGAAGAGTCTGAAACCCAGAGAAAGCTGTCTGCAGGGGCAGTGAGAGATGGCTTCTAGACAAAGGTCTCTAGACTGAATCTTCACAAAATGATATGGAGGACACAGGAAAACTACCTAAAAAAAACTTGGGTCCTCCAACCCTCTATCATATAACTGCCCAATTAATTCATCACCTCATTGTGCCTACATAATGCAGCCAGAAGTTATGATGACAGGTGCCAGCTTCAAATAAACATCAGAAGGGAAACATACATACACACAAGGAGAGTGATAATCCCATGCAAGCCTAAAGTATATAAATTGGGTAGCCTTTTCATTGGGAACTTAAGATATATCCTCAATCTTAACTTTTCATGAGGCAGATCCAATTCCAGGTGACGTAAAAAAGGGCTGCCCTAATTTGCTTCACTCCTGAGGTCATGTGGTGGAGCTTGGAACTTCAAGTCATAGATAACTAGGTTTAAGTCTGGTTCATCTGCAGCTCTGTGACTGTGAGCAAATTTTTTATGTCTTCTAAATCCTGGTTAGATGAAGCAAAAGAGCAAAATAATACCTCCTTCATTAGATTGTAGTGAGAATCAAACACAATAACATACTGAGTACCTGGCATGTGCCTACCACAGAAAGTCACTCAACAAATGTTCTCATTCCTTTCTCTCCTTCCTACAAAGTGTATCTGTTTGGGGAATGTTTGGGGGATCCCTTGCCTCATTTAAAATATTCTATTCCCAAGACAAGTTATGCCTACTGAGTTTTTCCCAAAAGCATCAAATCACTTGAAACCTTATAGTTCTATAGAATTGATTGCACCCCCCAACTTTTCCATGTCTTCACACATTTAGAAAGAAATACTATTTGTATGGTACACTGGGATTAAACATCAAGACTGATTACAGCCAGAGGTAACAGGCTCTTCCATGACCCATTTGAGGCACACAAGTGAGGCATGGATCACGTATTAGAACTCTAAAATGGTTCTCCAAGTGTGGTTCCTAGACCAACAGAAACCTGTTAGAAATGCAGTCTCTTCACCATCCAACTTGTACAGAATCAAAAACTCTGGGATTACTGTTCCACAATTTGTTTTAATAAACCCTGCAAGAGATTCTGATGCACACTGAAGCTTGAGAACTGTGTATGCCCTATACAGCTCTCTGAAGTTCTTAAATAACAACACTTTCCATTTTATTGAATGTTCTCATTTTTTAAAAAATCTGGCCTTTTTAGTGATACATGGGACCCTGAGTGGACTCTGATTAAGGGCCCACTCTCAGAGTATCTTTCTCCACATAAAGCATGGCATTTTCAAGACCAGTGACAGAGCTCTGTCCCTTCTACAGCCCAGCAGCAAAGTGTCCCTTCAAGATATGGAGGTTTAGTATTTGCAGAGAGGGAAATAAAATACAATGCAATTGGAAAATACTTGATTCTTTAAAAAAAATTTTTTTTAATGTTTCTTCACTTTTTTGAAAGAAAGGGAGGCAGAGCGTGAGGAGAGGAAGGGCAGAGAGAGAGGGAGACACAGAATCCGAAGCAGGCTCCAGACTCTGAGCTGTCAGCACAGAGCACGACACAGGGATCAAACGCACAGACTGTGAGATCATGACCTGAGCCAAAGTCAGACACAACCGACTGAGCTACCCCAGGTGCCCCTAGAAAATACTTGATTCTTAAAAGTCTTTTCCAGGGGCGCCTGGGTGGCGCAGTCGGTTGAGCGTCTGACTTCGGCCAGGTCACGATCTCGCGGTCCGTGAGTTCGAGCCCCGCGTCGGGCTCTGGGCTGATGGCTCGGAGCCTGGAGCCTGGAGCCTGGAGCCTGGAGCCTGGAGCCTGTTTCCGATTCTGTGTCTCCCTCTCTCTCTGCCCCTCCCCCCGTTCATGCTCTGTCTCTCTCTGTCCCAAAAATAAATAAAAAACGTTGGAAAAAAAAAAAAAAAAAGTCTTTTCCAAAGGGTCTCAGGTCCTGTGCTGCCCCTTAGAACCTACTTCCTTGAGCACCTGTGTACCTTGATCTTTTGTCAAAGCCATTCTTCCCTAGAAGATGAATGAAATTTCCTACGAGAGGAGAGCCCTTGACCTTTCCTACTCCATTACATGATGAAAATTAAAGTTAAATAGCCTAATGGAGAAAAAGGGAATTTATTTCATATTTAATAATTAAAGTCATCATGATGATCAATTGAAAGTGTGCAGTGTATTAGGTCACAAATGTGAAAAAGAATTGTTCTCCAGATGAAAGTGCCATCTTTATTATAAAGTAAGCATTTTAAAAAAGGACTTTTACCATTCACATAGCATCTCTCTTATCCCCTCTGACCACAAAATGAGAGACTTGTTCTTTTGCTGTGAATAATATCCAAGTGAAGGAGTCACAGTAGGGATGAGACTAAGTACAGCTCCAAAAAATCTTAAAAGATTGATTCATCTTTTGACATTTTGGTTTCTTGTGTACTTATTAAAAAGTGTACCGGTTTAGTGGAATAGACCTTAACAAATGTCAACCTCAAGCTTTTTTACATTTTTTAAAAAACCAATTCCACACGTCAGCTGCTTGCTTATTCATACTTCCAGTTCTGGTCCAGCCTGAGGAGTGTGCACTTAGCGGTCACTGGTCTCCACTGAACTTTCATCAAAGAGGATTTAATGTCTCCCAGCATTCTGGTTAAAGATTTATCTTTGTTGTTACACTACATTATATTTTGTGTGTTCTCCTCCTCTCACAAATGAATGTTATTCATTTCTAGTTTTAATTTTGCTATTTTATACTTAGATTCTACAATATTCATTTCTAAAAAATGTCCTCTAAATTTCATAATGTTCTCTACCAAATAGTCTTTAAATTAGCCACAGTCAATAAACAATTTACTCTCCCACATGTTTTGCTGGATGTATTAATCTAAAAAGGGCTTTATTTAATCCAAATATGAAATTGAAATTTTACAGTGTTTATATCTCTGTCATTCATATGCAAAATAATGTCATTATTATTGGATCTCAAAAGATATAATCTACTTATTTACAATATTTAAAAGCTATGTTTTTCCATTACTTTGTTTTGTTTCTGTGTTTTCTGTTTGCTTGTTTGTTTGTATGTTAATTTCCACCTTTACCAAACAAATGAATTTAAAATGCAGGATGGGTGTCTTTCTGTCCATAATCCAATGTTTCCTGTATAAACATAAAGAATGGTAGCTTCCCATCCAATTAAAAAATGGGTAGAGGACTTGAATAGATATTTCTCCAAAGAAGACATACAGATGGCCAACAAACACATGAAAAGATGCTCAACATCACTCATCATCAGGGAAATACAAATCAAAACTACAATGAGGTATCACCTCACACCTATCAGAATGGCTACTCTCAAAAAGAAAAAAACTAAGTGTTGGAAATGATGTGGAGGAAAGGGAAACTTCATGCACTATTAGTGGGAATGCAAAATGGTACAGTCACTGTGGAAACCACTATGGAAGTTCTTCAAAAAATAGAACTACCATGTGATCTAGCAATTCACTTCTGGGTATTTATCTAAAGAAAAAAAATACATTAATTCAGAAACATATATACACCTCATGTTCATTGTAGCATCATTTACCAGCCAAGATATGGAAGGAACTTGAGTATCCATCAATAAATGAATGGATAAAGAAAATGTGGTATATATAAATAGTGGAATACTACTCAGCCATAAAGGAAATTGAGATCCTGCCATTTGCAACAACATGGATAGACCTAGAGGTTTTTATGCTAAATGAAACAAGTCAGACAGAAAAACAAATACTATATGATTTCATTTATATATGGAATCTAAAACACAAAACAAATGAACAAACAAAACAGAAACAGACTTAAAGATAAAGAGAACAATTTGGTGGGGAGGCAAGGAGGGAAAAGATGAAATAGGTGAAAAGTATTAAAAGATACAAACTTCAACTCATAAAATAAACAAAACAGGGGTGCCTGGGTGGCTCAGCGGGTTAAGCGTCCAACTTCAGCTCAGGTCATGATCTCGCAGTCTGTGAATTCGAGCCCTGCATTGGGCTCTGTGCTGACAGCTTCAAGCCTGGAGCCTGCTTTGGATTCTGTGTCTCCCACTCTCTCTGCCTCTCCCCAGCTCGAGCTCTATCTCTCTCTTTCTCTCTATCTCTCTATTTTTAAATAAAAAATAATAGTAAATAAAATAAAATAAGACAGTATGTAAATATAGCATATGGAATATACTTAATAATATTGTAACAATTTTATATGGTGATAGTAGCTAAATTTATTGTGGTGATCACTTCATAATACATATAAATGCTGATTCACTATGTTATACACCTAAAACTAATATAATATTGTTTGTCAACTAACAAAAATTTTTTAAAAATTTTTAATTAAAAGAAGAATGGTAGGCTTCCTTTGGTGATTTTATTCTTTTTTTTTCTTTTTCTTTTTTTTTTTTTTTTGAAAGACAGGGAGCACAAATGGGGGAGGGGGCAGAGGGAGAGAGAGAGAGAAAGAGAGAGAGAGAGAGAGAGAGAGACAGAATCTTAAGCAGGCTCCATGCTCAGCACAGTGCCCAACCTGGGGCTCAATCCCACAACCCTGGGATCATAACATGAGCCAAAATCAAGAGTCAGAAGCTCAACTGACTGAGTCACCCAGGCGCCCCCTTTGGTGATTTTACTGAGAAATTCTAATTTACATAGCCGCAGACAATAAAATGTAATGAATTTGAAATCAGAGCTACCTAATTTCTAATTCTAGTTCTACCTCTTAGACAAATTGAATGACAATGAGAACAATGCTACATTTCCGGTGAATGGCCTATAGCAAGCCTGATAGCAATTAAAAAGTAGTTTTGGGGTATTTGGCTGAGACCTGTCACCCATTTGGCTGAGACCTGTCCGTGCAATCACCCAGAGTGATTCAGCCGATCTGGCTGGCAAACAATTATCCCATTTTTTCCTCACCACTCAGAAGCTGCATTCTAGGTTAAAACTAAAAAGAAAAACATAAAGGTATTCTTCCCCATTTAGAAAGAACTACTTTTATGTATCAAGAGTATAAGGACACGTAACCCACTGTCAGAAGGATGACAGTGTAAGAACTGAGATGATAGAATTTTGACAGTAGATAATACTTATTTTCATCAATATTTTTAGAATCAGTTTCTTAAAAAGTACACACAATTGGAAAATTCTTCTCACACTAGAAGATTTATTCTTTATACTACCATAGCAAAGCTTCCAAAAAGTCCTACAATAAAGAAAATTTTCCACAATGTTTTAGCTTAGGATTTCCCAAGCTTCTGTAGTTATGGACCCCTTTTTCCCTTGGAATACCTCTAAACACTATGTTGAACTAGCTTCCAAAATAAGAGCATTTGAAGACTTCTGATCTGAACTAATCATTGCATACATCTGAAAACCTAGGGCCAATTCTCTATAAATACCTGAGTTCCCAGAAATCTATCCCACTTGGGGCCCCATTATCCATCTTCAGTGTTGTGAAGTTTTAACTCAATTATGGACTTTATTTGACCTCTGAAATTGTCTTTTCAGAATTAGATCATACATATATGTATTAAATAAAATAACCTAGCTCTTACCCACACTGCTTTGTATCACAATTGCACATAATACTACCAAAACTAGGTTTAAAGTCCTCTCAAATCCTTAACTCTTCCATGAAATTCTCCAGAATGCTTTACATAGACATCCAAATATATGTCCCATTTGATGACCCAGAATTGCAACATTATTTGAAGCTACTTGAGGAAGGAGGAAATTGAGTTTGTTTCCAACATTCCATCCATGTTCCATCTAGACCCACATTTACTAGACTACACTTCTTAAGACAAGAAGATAAAACAACATATTTTACCCTCTGACATTAAAATGTCATAGAGAAAGATCCATCTGTAGTTTAATGATTTCTGAGAACTAGGTCATATGCATCTTATTACCACATAATTTGGGCATTTCCATACAGTCAGAGTGAAGATTATAGTACAGCTAACAAATGCATTCAAATAAATGTAAAAAGTCAGTGCGCATTATTCAAATCCAAAATACATTAAGAGGGGTTTTATTGGCCTGTATCATCAGGAGAATTTCCTCTCCACTTAGTTTACTTGCATTGGCACAGCTTTAGGGAAATGAATCTACAGATAATGCTTTACTTTAAATCAAGCCATGGAGGAAATCCTATATTTCTCATTTATTTCCTGCATTGTCTTAACTTCCATTTCATAAGAAGAATATTCCCCAATAAACTAGAGTTAAAACTTGGATGAGACGGGATCTAGCCAAAGAGCTTCTTAAATTCTATAGTCCTCCAACAGACATAAATTCTGGGAACTGGAGAGTTCTCCTAACTTCTCGAAGACTTTTTTAAATTCCCTTTTATTGTTTGTCATACTCCTAGTCTCAACAAGTTCTCCAGTCCATGAGGATGACCTAATTTCCCTCTTGCAGCTCCTAAAATCGTGGCTCCGTCTTGCTTCAGTCTAAGTTCTTACCGAATACACTAAAATTGAGCTGTATTCTACTCTCCTGTAGTGCCAATTCTGTACTTTAAACTTAGAGAACATGTAAATCTCAAAATTCCTTAAGTGTGAGATTTTATCCCTACTTCCTTAAGCCTATATATTAAGTTCATTAATAAATAATTTATTAAGAATGAAGGGAAGTGTATATCCATATTACCATCCTTGATATCTTTTTTTACACAGGCTTGGGGAAAATAATTTGAACAACACATTTATTGCTAATGGTAGTTCACATTTATTAGGCACTATTCTAAGTTCTTTGCATGGATTAGTTCATTCAATCTTCACAACCATCTCATCAGGCAGGTACAATTATTATCCTCATTCTATAGATGAGAAAATTGAGGCACATAAGGTTAGTTAATGTGACCCAGATTAAACAGTTAGTGACAGCCATGGTATTTGAACTCAAGTAATCTAGCTCTAGAATAAATGCTTTCAATTACTACACTATAGTACCTCTTTTGAAATCGTGAGCAAAAAAGTCAATCATTTGAAGTCCCCATATTGAGAGATACTAAAATTAATATTTTAAGTATTCTTTCAGGTCTTTAGATACATTTTCACTCCCAAGATGGCTTCTTCACTCATATGCCTGGCACCTTGATTTCTCTCTCCACATGGAAACTCATCTTTTAAGGACTCAGGGTTGTCACACTTCTTTCATTGTGGCTCAGGGCTCCAAGAGAAGAAAGTAGAAGCTGCCACTCTCTTTGGGCCTAATCCTGGAAAGTGGTGGGGCTTCACTTCTGCTATGTTCTGCCAGTCAGAGCAGTCACAGAGTCTGTCCAAATCTGAGCAGAGTTCATGGATGGCCACACCTTGATAGGAGGAACATCAAGAAATTCTTGGCCATCTTTTGTCTGGCACAACACAATTAATATATTTTAATCCGGCTTTCAAGTGCGTCTTCAGACACATAGCCACATATACTGTAAATTTGAAATAAATGGAATTATGAGACAAATGCTATTTTTGTGGACTCCTCTCTTTAAGTAGTTGACTTTTCTCCTCCCGAATACATGCCTACTTTCCCCAGCCTGGTAACCAATGTTAAAATCCTTTTCTGCAGTCATATAATCATATGTTTTACACACACACACACACACACACACACACACACACACACACACGTCTTTATGTAGTCATTAAACAGCTGACAGGGGCGCCTGAGTGGCTCAGTCAGTTGAGCATCCAACTTTGGCTCAGGTCATGATCTCATGGTTCACGAGGTGAAGCCCCACATAGGACTCTGTGCTGACAACTCAGAGCCTGGAGCCTGCTTCAGATTCTGTGTCTCCCTCTCTCTCTGCCCCTCCTCCATGCACACTCTGTCTCTGTCTCTGTCTCTGTCTCTCTCTCTCTCTCAAAAAATGAAAAAAATGTTTTTAAAAAATTAAAATAAAAAATAAAACAGTTGATGAAGACTCTGCTTGATCAAACTTTAGTTAAGCTCCTCTAAAGCCCTCTTTTCAGCTAGGCTTCAACATTGAGCTTCAGTGTGTGTCTGTTTCATAGCCCAGTTGTAGCAAGAATCCTAAGTCAGTGTACAGCAAATCCATACCTGATATCTGATCCCACAGTATACAATAAAAGTCCTCATCCCCTACATCAGATATCTGATCACCTTGGCCTGCCTTCGGCAAGAGTCCTGTCAAGTTGGCGTAGCCAGAATCCTCCCTTACTCTTAATGTTTCCTCTTAGTCATATTTCACCCCTTGGCCCCCATGCTGCTCTTTGGCTATAAATTCCCACTTGTTCATGCTGTATTAGGAATTGAGCTCTGTTCACATGGAGGTCTTTTTTCCCCTATTACAACAGTTCCTGAATAAAATCTGGTTTTACTGCTTTACAGTTCTGGTTTTTCTTTAACATAATACCTCTCTCCAATGTACATGGAAAAGAGTTAACATTATTTTTATTGGATATATATCTATGTTATTAATATAGCAAAATGCATTCAACCATTCCCTTTAAAGATAGAAAGTGATATTCATGAAAATTATGGAAATAAAGTGCTGATGCAGAAAAAGATGGTGGATTAAACAAAGGTGTCTACTCCTACCCCTTCCTAAAGGTTTACTGAAATGCATTCACAGAGAACTTACTGTAATCTCAAACCTACAATGACAGGGAGAGTGTATAACAGCAACAAAATCTTAGAAGCTAGAAAGCTGATGATGTTTGGTCAATCATGTTTCAGACCCGAGAAAATGAATTCCTGTCAGTAGTAAGCAAAGCCAAGAACCAACCAATTTATACTGTAAAATCACCAAATATCACAATTGGTGATTGGAATATCTCTGGAGGAAGGGTTGAATGGGAAACTAAGGTGTATTGATTGTAAGCCTATTTAAGAAACAGGAGATATGACATCATCAAGATCACAACATGGGCCATTTCTGGCTTCCGTTCTCCTCTCAAGAAGAACAGTTACCAACTATCCACAGATAAGACACCATTGTGAAAATCCCAGAACCTGTAGTGAGCCTGAGGCACATCCCTGGGTGACAGGATCAAGGAGGACCATATTAGAAGGGTAAAAGGAGCAGTTTCACTTTGACTTCATTGCCCATCTCCCAGGCCAGCACAGCATCACAAGGATGTGGCCTTGTGGCCTCACCAGTGGGAAAACAGAGTCCAAAGTGGACATCAGTTGCCCCAGCATTGCAGGACACTTTTCAGGAGACCCGCTCAGATCTTTCATCAGGAGGATCACTGAGAGAATCTCCAGGCTAGACCACCACGGATCAGATAGGGAAAGGGGGCAGAGTTTATAGCAACTAGGGCTTAGAGCTTGAAGGATCACATTCTTTCTCACAGCTATGCCTGAACAGAGATTTCATCCAGCAGCTCTGCCCACCTGCAGAGCCAAACCAGTGGCCTGGTCTGGCCAGGGAGCTTGGTGGGCAATTCTGTCCAATTTGGATCCCCAGCCAATGGGCTCTACCTGCCATGGAGACTGTTCTATGGCCCCATCCAGTCAGGGAAGCAAATTCTCAGTTCTATCCAATGGCAGAGCATAGCCTCCAATCCTACCTGATCACAAAGCCCAGCCTACCATGTGATCCAATAATTCCACTTCTGGGTATGTAGCTGAATGAAATGAAATCACTATCTCAAGGAGATGTCTGCACTCCCATATTTATTGCATCATTATTTACAGTAGCCAAGATATGGAAACAACCTAAATGTCCATCAATGGATGAATGGTAAAGAAAATGTGATAATACACACACACACACACACACACACACACACACAGACAGAACTATTATTCAGCCATAAAAAAGACAGAAATCCTGCCACTCACAACAACATAGATGGACTTTGAGGACATTATGCTAAGTGAAAAAAGAGAAAAACAAATACTGTATGATCCCACTTTTGTGGAATCTAAGAAAACTGAATTCACAGAAAGAGTAGATTGGTAGTTCTCACGGGCAGGGAGAGGTAGGGGAAATGGATGAAGATATTCAAAGAGTACAAACTTTCAGTTATAGGATGAAAATTTTTTGGATCACAAGTTCCTCAGAAGCTTCCCAGGTGTAATCTAAAACTAGCCCCCCTACAGAGAGGGTAAAGAGACACTAAAGAAATAGGCAGGCCCCTCCAGGTTGGTAGATGGCAGTTTCACTAAGCAAAGGGAACTTACATACAAGGCTTAATTTGGGTGGCAAGACAAGTAGATCTCTGCACCTGTCTACCAAATCTTAAAAGTTTATATAGAGGCCTTAACTGGGTTCAGTCACACATACAGGCCAGATGGCTTCAGTACCATATCACTATCTTAAGGCTGTGTCCTTGGAGCAGCCTTCAGGAGCAGAGAAAGCAAGTGCAACTCACATTCCAAGGATAGGAGAAAGGTGAAGAGCCTCCAATTGCTAGGGTCCAGCTCATGGGGCAACTGCTGGTCAGGTCTTTTCAGTGATCTTCCCCAACAGTATGTTTTGGAGATTAATATATAGCATGGTGACTACATTTAACAATACCATAGTGTTTATTTTGAAGTGGATAAGAAAGTACATCCTAAAAGTTCTCATCACACACACACACACACACACACACACACACACAGGTAACTATGTGAAGTGTTAGGTATGTTATCTAACCTTATTGTGCTTATCATTTTGCAATATATATGTATATCAAATCATCACCTTCTATACCTTAAACTTACACAATGTTATATGTCCATTACATCACAATAGAACTGGGTGGAGAGGGAAAGAAACAGATCTCACCTCCAATCAGAACAGGCAGAAGATTGCCTTTCTCCCACCCTGGCAGAAAACTAGAGGTTTAGTTTTTAAAGAAGGTAAAATAGAAGATGTGGCAGTTACTGCTATGTGTTCACCAAAATCAGTTTCCTTTTCCTTCCAGGAACACAGCGAGACAACATTTGCTGGTCTCGCCTGCAATGAGAGGCAACCATGGACTGAATTCCAGCCACTAGAATATATGAGTGGGAGTGATGTGTGCCTCTCATCAAAACTTCCCACACATTTTTCCCCTTTTGGCCAACCAGATGCAATGGATCTAGCATAAATTACAAGGCCATAAAATTGAAATAAACTGGTTCCCTAATGTGAAATAAGTCAGACCAGAAAAAGACAAATATGGTATGATATAACTTACATGTGGAATCTAAAAAAGCCAAACTCATATATACAGAGACTAGAGAGTGGTTGCCATGGCTGGAGAGTCAGGAAATGGGGAGACGCTGGTCAAGAGCACAAACCTCTAATTAAAAGATTAATAAGTTCTGGGGCCTAATGTGTAGCATGGTAATTATAATTAATAACACTGTATTGTATACTTGAAAGTTGCTAAAAGAGTAGAAGTGAAATGTTCTCACCACAAAAAAAGAAATAGTAATTACATAGCATGATTGAAGGTGTCAGCTAGAACCACAGTGGTAATCATTGCCCAGGAGGTAAGTGAATCAAATCAACATGCTGTACCCCTTAAATTTACACAATGTTAGGTGTCAATTATATCTCAGTAAACCTGGGGGGGAAAAAGAAATCTATAAAAGTTTCTTAAGTTGAAAAGGATGTTCACTAACTCCCCCAAATGGGTATAACTTTCTAATAGAGTAGGTAGAACTGGGCTTGAAGTTACAAAAGGAACTTATTGTTGACTGCGCTATATTCTCCTGACAGCATCGTTCTGTCACACAACTCTAGGGGACACTATTCACATGGATAATTGTGAATGATGTCCCCTGGATTTATGCAATATGGCGGCCTGAATTCCTGTTCAACTATCTCTGTTTTTTTTTTTTTTGTTTTTTTTTTTTTTTTTAATTTTTTTTTTCAACGTTTTTTATTTGTTTTTGGGACAGAGAGAGACAGAGCATGAACGGGGGAGGGGCAGAGAGAGAGGGAGACACAGAATCGGAAACAGGCTCCAGGCTCCGAGCCATCAGCCCAGAGCCTGACGCGGGGCTCGAACTCACGGACCACGAGATCGTGACCTGGCTGAAGTCGGACGCTTAACCGACTGCGCCACCCAGGCGCCCCCAACTATCTCTGTTTTAAATGGCAATAAGTTGATTTAGACTTTTCTGCATTTAAAATAAATGACAGAGTTCTCAAGGACAGTGCCATTTGGGTGAATTAGTGCTCAAAATCTCTGCTCCCCAGTGCTCCATTCCCATTGTCCTCATCACATGGTATTGCAATTTCTCTGTTGATAGGCCAGTTTTCCTCACTCAATTCCTCAAGGGTAAAGAGAAGAAGATAACAGGGAGAAGGATGTCCCTTTGCTTTTCAGCAATGAGGACACATGATGAGGGAAAGAGCAATGTGGGGAGAGTCCAGGTTTTTCTCAAGCGACTATTTTCTGAAAGATCAAAGACGTATCCATGTAGTGTGTCAGGTGGATAAATTTTGGCCTTAAAAAAGTGAATCCTCTGGCTGCCTGAATAACCATATAGAAAGCATATAGAAAACATACTGAACATTACATTAGATTTTGGGTAAGCAAAGTGTGAACTTTTACTGTATTAAACCATTATGATTTGGGAATTTGTTTTAACAGCTAATATTCTTTATACCAACTTAGAACCTATCACCCCAAAGTGAGGAGCTTTCATAACAAAACAACAAAACCTAAATTATGTGAGGTTGACATGGGGTTCAAATAAACAAACATGAGGGTATGAATGGCCAGAGACCCTTGTAATACCAGGCAAAACATTTGATAAAACTGCTGTCTGCAATAACTTGAAAGACAGGCGACTGCCTATGAGTCTGGAGCTCCAGGGGAAGTGGTTGGAAAGTGTTAGAGAGATCATACATAATGGCTACTATTGCCTGCCGTCGGCAAAGTATTGCATGTAAAAGATGAGCTCAGCTAAGAATTCGTCTGGTTTTCAAGTAATGACAGAAAAGAACAGAGAGTCCAAAGTCAGAATGCTTTTCAGGGTTGGAAAATCCGTCTCTTGGTTCACCAAATACTAAAAGATAAGATTTTAAAACACCTTAAGAAACAAGAGTCTTTTCGGCTAAGCAAGGAAATTCAGCCTTGCAGCAGATGCCAATAAGGGTGCCACCTTCCAACCAAGACACAACTCACAGTAGTCATTCTTAAGTTGAGCAATGTGAGAGTAAAGAAATAAACAGGGAAAGCTTAAGAAGTATGTCCAGGGAATTTCTATGTGAGTGGTAACCAGTATTTGGAACTTATTGAAAGTAATAGTTTAAAAACTATCAAAATTTTGATAGAATTGCCAAAGAAATCATGACTCTGGTTTAAAGAAACCTGATTTGGAAAAGTCTTACTACAGCCCTCCAGAAGGAAAGGACAATGAGATTTACACATACTGCCAGAGAGTTACACACTCTCTGCCAGTATGCCAGAGAAGACATACTCATCAAAGTCTATGTCTGATGTGAATATAAAAGGTAATGGAGGAGAAAGAACCTCCTAGAAGGAGAGCCAGGGGCCATGAGGAACAGAGTCAGGGAAATTCCTCTCCAAAAGCAGAATCAGAGCCACACAAGAAATGTCTGTATCTTCAGGCTAGGACACTTCTATAATGCTTGCTTAACAAAATTTCAGAATCTATACACCAGAGATTGTTGTGTATCTCCTACCTTTTCTTTCCTGAATAGAATTTTCTTTGTGTTTATCCTGTCCCTGCTCTACCATTACTGGGGTAGAAGAAGAGTAGTTCCCTTGTTCACCTGTCAGTGCTTCACAAGTAACCACGTCCGGCCCTTGTAGGGGGACTGCATATCACTCAGAAATCCCAAAGTAGGAACTGGATGCCATGACCAGATGGGTTGTCTGCCTTGGGGAGGGCTGGAGGGTGATATGTTCTATGTGTGAGAGGAAAATAAGACAGATCCTAAGTGGCCAGCAGAGCAAATGATCGCAGAAGTCTCTTTATGTTCACAAAACCCTCGTTTTCTCCTCCTGGGCACATGCTAGACTACATGTTCCCAACTTGCTTACATTTAGGTGTGACTAACAGAGTTTGACCAGTAGGATATAAGTGTGATGATGTATACCAGTTCTAGGTCTGGCCCATTAAAACCTCCCGAGGTGATCCTCCCTCTCCTTTCCTATCTGCTGGCTACATTCAGAGATCTGGATGAGGATCCCAAGGACCTCGGGGATGGCACAGCCACAAGGTCAAACAAACACAAACAGACAACAAAAAACTTGGGTCACTGTAGAACCAGGAAAGAACAAGGCCAGTGAAGAGGGGACCATCATCAGAGAGTTGAGAAAATTGTTTCCAGAACAAAAGAGTATAAGCTCTATCAAAGCAAAAATTGTACCAGATAAAGGTGAATAAGTAAAGAAGACTTTATTCAAGGCTACTGCAACAGAGAAGAGAGGCCAGAACCAAGTCTAGTTCAACTCCTCCACCAAAATAACCTTTAGGAGAGGCTTTAAGACCTAAGGTGGGGGTTCATAGACCACCTGTGTTTGCTAATTGCCTTACCCAAAGTAAGTAAATTTGCTTGTATCTTTATGATAGGAGTTAGTTTTATAACTTGAAGCAAAGTTGTTTACCAAAGTTAGACTTCTACTCTCCCACAGAGAAGGAGAAATGGGGGGCCTGATCTTCCTCAATGATTACATTTCAAAGGGAGGGTTCCCAGGTCCTTGAGAAAGACAATCAGGGATGTAAAACTGGCAAGAGGCCTTTTTAAAATTTTACACTGAGACTCAAAGGACATCAAAAGAATTTACAATTCCAAGTTTTCTAAACTAAATTACCTAAGAAAAGGAGGGAAGAGGCCTGGAGGAAGAAGTCTGTCTAACTAAAGTTTAGTCAAGCTGAGAGGAGCATGAAGTCCTTATTGCAAATGTCCAACAAAGTCTTAGGACAGTGGATGAAAAGAGACCCACAAGAAGGCATGTGATTGTGAAATTTCAGAATAGTGAGAGTAATCAAAGATCAAGAAGTTCCTACAGAGAAAAAGCAGGTCACATACAAAACAGAAACACAGATGACTGAATTTCTCAAAGTAATGCTAGAAGCTAGAAAACAATGGAGCAATGCTTCCAAATTTCTGAGGGGAAATAACATCCAACCTAGACTTCCATACAGAGCCAAGCCATCAAGCAAGTGTAAGGGTAGAATTAAGACTTTCATACAAAGTGTCGATTTGTTTCTCATGCCTTCTTCCTGAGGAATCTATAGTTCAATGTCAGTGAAATAGTTAACCAAGAAAGAAGGAAAAGAGGAGAAAAGAGGAGATTGCATAGAAAAGAGAGAAAGAAAAAAAGAATCTCTAGGTGCTAGTGAAAGGAGATCTCCAGAAAAGAAGCATGCCTCAGGCTGAGGGGGCCACCATTCCAGAGTGAAGCAATCAGAAAACACTGAATAGAATATCTGATGCATCAGAACATCTTGGGAGGAGGGGCACCTGGGTGGCTGAGTCAGCCGAGCATCAGACTTCTGCTCAGGTCATGATCTCACATTCAACGTATTGAAGCCCCGCATCGGGCTCTGTGCTGACAGCTCAGAGCCTGGAGCCTGTTTCAGATTCTGCGTCTCCCTCTCTCTGCAGCCCCCCCCCCCCGCCCCCACTGACGCTCTTTCTCAAAAATAAATAAACATTAAAAAAAAAAGAACCTCTTGGAGGAGATTTAGGCAATTGGTGCCAATTTGGAAATGAATTGATAGTGAATATATTAAAAACTGAGCAAGTCACAAAAATCACTGTTAACCCTTGGAAGACTAAAAAGTTGTATAAGAAAAGAAAAGTTATCATAGTACACTAAATATTTCCATTGTGAATACAGTTATAGAGTTATAATAATATAATCAGTGAATATTTCTCTAACCAAAAGTACAATATACATGTACATTGAGTGGGTGAGGAGATAGGCAGGGTCCATGTGCTGCAGGGATGGGGAACATAAGAGAGCTAAGTCCTCATCTAACATAATGGGATATCAACATGAAATTCAATGTAAAGTAGGAATCTGTAAGTTATTTAATTATTGCCTCTAACAGAGGGAAAGGGGACAACAGAGCCAACATGGACAGCTGGTTTTCGAAGAGACAGAAGTCTTATGAAATTATTATACTTTTATTTTTAAATTTTTTTTTAACGTTGTATTTATTTTTGAGACAGGGAGACACAGAGCATGAACAGGGGAGGGTCAGAGAGAGGGAGACACAGAATCTGAAACAGGCTCCAGGCTCCGAGCTGTCAGCACAGAGCCTGACGCAGGGCTCGAACTCACGGACCACGAGATCATGACCTGAGCCGAAGTCAGCCGCTTAACCGACTGAGACACCCAGGCGCCCCGAAATTATTATACTTTTAAACTGTAAGCATGTATAGTTTGATAAATCCAAAACAAAAATAGAATAAATAAAACAGAATAAAAGAGTAAGAGAGTATTTTCCTCACCAGAGAGTAAAGCATGCTATTAAGCCATTGTAGTCAAATCAATTTGTTGCTGGCATGGTAAAGGATGAATAGTTAATAAAACACAAAAAAGCTAAACCCAACTAGATTCCACTATATATGGTAACTTAATTATGAAAAAGGTGATATTTGAATTCTATAGGGAAAACATAGCTTGGCACAAACCACCACTCGTCTGAAAGAAAATAAAATCATACCCCTACCTACCACAACATATAAAAACAGCCTTAAGACACCTTAAAGACTTAAATATACAATAAGGGATTTAAATTTTTAGGAAAAATAACTGTAAGTAAGGTTTTTTAAAGAAGGTAAGATTTATTTGACTTTACAAAAACAAATTGTTATGTGGGCAAAAGACACTATAACAAAATCAGTGAAGAAATAACATGTGATCTATGAATATATGCTTGAACTTGCAGGCAATTAGAGAAAAGCAAATTAATTTTTTTTAACATTTATTTATTTTTGAGAGATGGAAAGAGACAGAGAGACAGAGCATGAGCAGGAGAGGGGCAGACAGAGAGGGAGACACAGAATCAGAAGCTGGCTCCAGGCTCTGAGCTGTCAGCACAGAGCCTAATGTGGGGGTCGAACCCACGAACCATGGGATCATGACCTGAGATGAAGTTGGATGCTTAACCGACTGAGCCACCCAGGCGCCCCAAGAAAAACACATTAAAGTAGCCATATTATGAGTTTGTACATATACCAGATTAGCCATTTTCTTTAGTGAAGCCTACTTTGATGGCATTGCCAGGAGAAGGCACTGCTAGCAGAAATGTGAGTCATTATAAGAGTGTTTTTAAGAAACAATCTGCCATTACCAGATACACTTAAAATTCATGTAGCCTCAGACTCATAAATCTCCTGCATGGGTAGCTACCACATAGAAATAAAGTGCCAGTGGGTAAGAATATCAGTACAAAGATGTTTATTGTAGCATTGTTTGAAGAGGCAAAAACTGTCAACCTCTTACAGGGTTTTTTAATGGCACCACTGATGAAAACAGCTGTTTCAATAGGTTAAACCACAAAAACTGAATCAACAGACTCAGTTCCATTTAAACACCATCTCTGACTTATCAAGAAAGCTAGTATTTCCTTTTTTACACCCTGTCTCTTGGTTTCAATCATTCACACACTTTCAAATCTCTGGACCCCATGTCAGCGAAATCCCTGGAACCCACAAAAACGGTCACATGCCCAAAGCTTTTCATCAGAAAGCAACCACTCCATTTCTGTTTTCTGCACTAACCACTGTTTCCCTTTAGACCATGCCTCCTTTAATAATATATTGCTTTGAGAGTCCAGGAAACTGAGTAATGATTATATGGCTAAAAAGCAGCCGTATCTGGTGTAGTCCTACTCACATGTGAAAATATTGTCTTTCTCTAGAAAGGCACCACCAAATTCTCAACAGAAGAATAACTCCACTTGCTTCATGAAAGTACCACTCATTCTTACTTCCTTCTTTCTGTTCTACCACTTCCACATTTCATTCAATAAATACGTACTTTTGTCAGCGGCAACCACAATAAACATAATGTTATCACAGTTCCAACTTTTGTCTTCACCCATATTGATGTATATATCTGAGAGTGGGAAGAAAGGCATAATTGTTTCTAAAAGATACTTACTGGAATAGTGAAATGAAAAATCTCATTAGCAACATATAAAAATGACCTATAAAAGGGTACAGTGACTCTGTCTGGGCCCACAAATAAAATTTTGCAATGAAATTTTAAAGGAAATGGTCCTTCCATTTTAACAGTCTCTAAAACTTCAGAAACCATTCAAAGAACAACTCCCCACTTGCCTTTGTCCAGTAGCCATGTATATAAAAGATAGATGCTAATATACCTACATAAGTAAGATTTTTCTCTAAGGAATACTCAGAAAGCATAACTCTATCAAAAATATATTAGCCCATAAAATCAAGTTACTGCTATTCATATTTGGGATCTTACTGAGAAATAAGTCTCTATAAGGTTATATCATAAGTAAAGATAATAGAAAGCATCTTGAAGAGGTCACACACAAAAGAAGCCATAATTCTCTCATAATAGGGAACAATCACATTACAGGTAGCCTTTGTAGGAAGAGATGTATTGAATGCACCATGAACTTGAGGATACTATGCCAAGGAGAACAAAGCCTCCATGTAAGTTGTCCTTTTGATTTAAAGTTATAATACCTTGCCCTCCCTCAATTCCATATGGCATTATATTTCAGCAACTCAAGGCTCTGAAGTGAGCTCATATAATACAGGCAAAATCTACCTCAATCTCATGCTTGCAAATATCCCAATTAACATCAAGCGATGTGAGCAGTGGTAAAACAACACAAGAAGCAGAGTCAGGAGTCCTGGATTCCAGGCTGGGAGCTCTCACAGACTGACCTTGAGTAAGTCCCAGAATTCATTTTTCTTTCATGCAACGTGGTTAAATTAGATGATCTCTAAGTCTCCTGCCAGAAAGTCTACAACTTTGGGGCAGGTTGTAATCAGGACTGAGGAACTTAACAGCTTCTTCAGCCTCCAAATGCAACTGAGGGCCGCCCTTCCTCTGCCCTTCATTCCCTCATGTATCTGATCTTTCTTGCTTTACACTGCCCTTTCCTTCCTCCTACTGCCAATTCCCTGCCTTCATTCAACACTGCCCTCCATTATTCTCCAGTAATAATGGTAACATTCATTGAATACTTTCTATGCACCACACAGTTCACATTCATTTTCTCATTTAATCCTGAAAACTACCTCATGAAATAGGGTAAATTATTTTCTCATATAGACCATGAATCTGAGTCTTAGAAAGATGGTTTTTCCTTCACTCTACCTCTGATCGCCACATTCCAGTATATACAATAAAGTAATGAAGCAATTATTAAACACCTGGTATGAAGTCCTTGGCCACAGTGACCAGAATAAAAGGATCACATGGTGAAGGGTGAATAGTTAGTAAAACACACAAAAAAGCTAAACCCAAATAGGTCCTGCTATACATAGTAACTTAATTATGAAAAAGGTGATATTCTGTAGGGAAAGCATAGCTTGGCACAAACCACCACTCATCTGAAAGAAAATAAAATCATACCCTTACTTACCACAACATATAAAAATAACCCTAAGACACATTAAAGACTTAAATATATAATAAGGGATTGAAAATTTAGGAAAATAACTATAAGTAAGATTTTTTTAAGAAGGTAGATTTACTTGACTTTATAGAAACAAATTGTTATGTGGGCAAAAGATGCTCTAACAAAATCAGTGAAGAAATAACCTGTGATCTATGAAGATATACTTGAACTTGCAGAACTTGCAGGTAATTAGAGAAAAACAAATTAAAATTAAAATAGCCATATTATGAGTTTGTACATATATCAGTTTAGCAATGTCTCAGCTCACAGCTGCTGTTCATGATTCTTAAACAAATCTTTTAAGTAATGCCTGAGGTTAAAGTGGGGCTGTGAAAGCTGCTTGGGGAATGGGGTGATTTCTTCCCTCCTACAGTAACCTGCATAGATCACGGTTGTGCTTCAGCTGTAGCAGAAGCTTGGGTGTGATGTGTCTACTTTGACCAAGGACAAGATCCCCATACTCACAGAAGCTAATATTCAACAGGTTAGGAACCAGAGAAAAACACTTTGGTCACGAAGACTTTGTTCCCTTTTTAATCAATTGACTATAAACTGCTCCAATTTTTCTATGCATATATTTTAGACTCACTAAGATGTTATGAAAGTTAAGGGGAACTATCAGATGCATCACATTGTTGTTGCAAAGAAAAGCTTTGTGCGCTTGAGCACATTATCCTCTCTAAGCATCAATTTCCTGATTTATAAAATGAAAAAAGTACCTATTTTCAAAGAGTTTTATGCACATTAAATAAAATAACTTCTATCACCTCTTAGCTGTTAGAATGGCTATCACCAAAAAGTCAAGAAATAGCAAGTGCTGGTAAAGATGTGGAGGAAAAAGGAACCCTTGTGCACTGTTGGTGGGAATGTAAATTGGTGCAGCCACTGTGGAAAACAATATGGAGGATCCTCAAAACTTTAAAAAAAGAAGTACCATAGGATGCAGTAATTCCACTTCTGGGTGTGCGTTTGAAGAAAACAAAAATACTCATTCAAAAAGATATACACCCCCCCTGCTTATTGCAGCATTATTTACAACAGTCAAGACATGGAAACAACCTAAGTGTCTGCTGAAGGATGACTCAATAACTAGAGTGTGGAATGTATGTGTGCACATGCATGTGTGTGTGCACACTCACGCACAATGGAAAATTATTCAGCCATAAAAAGGAATGAAATCTTGGTGGGAATTGTTCCTTTCTTGCTCCAGCCATCTTGGCAGCTGCTCTTGGTTGGGTCCATCCAGCACCTAAGGCAGGAAGATGGTGGCCGCCGCTAGGAAGACAAAAAAGTCACTGGAGTTGATCAACTCTAGGCAGCCACTCATTACAAAAAGTGGAAAGCACATGCTGGGATTCAAGCAGACTCTGAAAATGATCAGACATGGCAAAGTGAAACTGGTCACCCTTGCCAACTACTGCGCATCCTTGAGGAAATTTGAAACAGAATACTATGCCATGTTGGCCAAAACTAGTATCCATCACTACAGGGGCAATAACACTGAATCGGGAACAGCACGTGGGAAATACTACAGAGTGTGCACTCCAGCTATCACTGATCCATATGATTCTGACATCTCATTAGAAGCATGTCATAACTGACTGGTGAAAAGTAAATCATGCAAAATTTTTCTTTAATAAAACTAGCCAGAGCTTGTTTAAAAAAAAAAAAAAGTGGGGCACCTGGGTGGTTCAATGGGTTGAGCGTCCGACTTCGGCTCAAGTCATGATCTCACGGTTTGTGAGTTTGGGCCCGCATTGGGCTCTGTGCTGACAGCTCAGAGCCTGGAGCCTGCTTCGGATTCTGTGTCTCCCTCTCTCTCTGCCCCTCCCCTACTCACACTCTGTCTCTCTCTATCAAAAATAAATAAAATGTAAAAAAAAAAAAAAAGAGAAAAGAAAGAAAAAGAAAAGGAATGAAATCGTGCCATTTACAACATCATGAATGGATCTTGACGGCATTATGCTAAGTGAAGTAAGTTAGACAGAAAAAGACAAATACTGTATAAGCTCACTTATATGTGGAATCTGAAAAAAAATTTAAAAACTGAGCTCATAGATATAGGGAACAGATTGGTGGTTGCCACAGGTGGGAGGAAGGGATGGAGAACAGGTGAAGAGGGACAAAAGGTACAAATTTCCAGTTATAAAATACATAAGCCACAGGATATAGTGTGTAGTGTGGTTACTATAGTTAATAATACTGCATTGCATACTCGAAAGTTGTTAATAGATTTTAAAAGTTCTCATCACAAGAAAAAACATTTTTTGTAACTATGTATGGTGACAGATGTTAACTACACTGACTATGCTGATCATTTTTCAATATATCCGAATATCGAAACATTATGTTGTACACCTGAACATAGCATAATTTTATAGGCCAATTATACCTCAATAAAAAATAATAACTTATGGAAATGCTTGAAATGGTAAGAATTTGGTACCAATAAAATCAGTGAATATTACATGTAGATAGTAAAGGATAGTATGTAACGATACGCATATATATGTATATGTATATGTATATGTATATGTATATGTATATGTATATACACATAAGCAAACATAGATGATGTTCAGACACACACAGGAGTGAACATACTGAATCTGATGCCTACTATAAGCCTCATGGAAATTCTTAAAAATTTTTTTAATCTCTATGTATTCTTGAGAGAGAGAGAGAGAGAGAGCCAGGGAGGGACAGAAAGAGAGGGAGACACAGAATCTGAAGCAGGCTCCAGGCTCTGAGCTGTCCGCCCAGAGCGGGGCACGGGGCTGGAACTCAGACACCATGAGATCATGACCTGACCCTAAGTCGGTCGCTTAACTGAGCCATCCAGGGGCTAAGCCTCATGGAAATTCTTTAGACCTTGGAATATGCGCAGCTATCATAATACCAACACAATCACAAAAAATGCCATCCTTCTCTCTTACAGTGAGTTTGAAAAAATCTGGTGAAACAATGTATGCAGAAAGCAGCAGAGGCAGATGCCCTGGGCTCTTCATGTTCACCACAAAGGGCTCTGGCGCCACCGTGTGGCCACATAGCACAGCAGCCCACCACTGAATCAACTCTGCAGAAGCTGTGAAGTCTGGACTTTGCAAAGGCCCCCTTTCCACACTGAGAAAATGAATATGGTTTCCTTGGTAAGAACCCTATCCCGCCTCAGACGGTAACAGTGTATAAAGTTCGCTTTAATTGTCCACCAACTTATTTCTGTGTTTTGTGTTGAATTATCCCAACTGACCACTCTCCCTGTGAAGTTCATGATGTTCTTAAGGATTCTGTAGCTGCCCTTATCAGGAGAGATAAGCATGTTGCATGATGGACTAGAACATGATCAGGAAAGAGCTATAATAGAGGTGTGTAGACAAAAATGAGGGCGTTGGGGGAGGCTAACTTGAATACAAAAGCAGAACTAAAGACAGGCCGACAGCAAAGGCTGAGTGGGAGAATTCAACTCAATTTTTTTTTTTTTTTTTTTTTTTTGAGCTGCAGTTACTATGAGTCATGCTCTCTGCTCAGGGCTAGAGATATGAAAAAAGCTAACACTTTAACAAGCTCACTGAGGAACGAGAAATCTTCAGGAAGTCCTAAGGAATCAAAACCAATACACTTAGAAAACCTCTGGTTAACCCAAGGAAGCAGTGCTTTGGGGGAAGAACCCTACCAAGTTTATAAAGCTAATTTCTAGACATAAACATGTTGCTAGACAAGAGTAAACTTCAATCGATATATGCCACTTCTGGTTTTGGAGAGAAAACAAAATCTTTCTTTTTCCCCATGAAAAAACTTTCACTCTTCAGAGGCCAAGTTCAAGAAACATCCACTTCTCCACTATATTTTCTTTTTTTTTTTTTTTTTTTTCTTTTTTAATATATGAAATTTACTGTCAAATTGGTTTCCATACAACACCCAGTGCTCATCCCAAAAGGTGCCCTCCTCAATACCCATCACCCACCCTGCCCTCCCTCCCACCCCCCATCAACCCTCAGTTTGTTCTCAGTTTTTAACAGTCTCTTATGCTTTGGCTCTCTCCCACTCTAACCTCTTTTTTTTTTTTTTTTTTTTTCCTTCCCCTCCCCCATGGGTTTCTGTTATGTTTCTCAGGATCCACATAAGAGTGAAACCATATGGTATCTCTCTTTCTCTGTATGGCTTATTTCACTTAGCATCACCCTCTCCAGTTCCATCCATGTTGCTACAAAAGGCCATATTTCATTTTTTCTCATTGCCACGTAGTATTCCATTGTGTATATAAACCACAATTTCTTTATCCATTCATCAGTTGATGGACATTTAGGCTCTTTCCATAATTTGGCTATTGTTGAGAGTGCCGCTATAAACATTGGGGTACAGGTGCCCCTATGCATCAGTACTCCTGTATCCCTTGGATAAATTCCTAGCAGTGCTATTGATGAGTCATAGGGTAGGTCTATTTTTAATTTTCTGAGGAACCTCCACACTGCTTTCCAGAGCGGCTGCACCAATTTGCATTCCCACCAACAGTGCAAGAGGGTTCCTGTTTCTCCACAGCCTCTCCAGCATCTATAGTCTCCTGATTTCTTCATTTTGGCCACTCTGACTGGCGTGAGGTGGTATCTGAGTGTGGTTTTGATTTGTATTTCCCTGATAAGGAGCGACGTTGAACATCTTTTCATGTGCCTGTTGGCCATCCGGATGTCTTCTTTAGAGAAGTGTCTATTCATGTTTTCTGCCCATTTCTTCACTGGATTATTTGTTTTTCGGGTGTGGAGTTTGATGAGCTCTTTATAGATTTTGGATACTAGCCCTTTGTCCGATGTGTCATTTGCAAATATCTTTTCCCATTCCGTTGGTTGCCTTTTAGTTTTGTTGGTTGTTTCCTTTGCTGTGCAGAAGCTTTTTATCTTCATAAGGTCCCAGTAATTCACTTTTGCTTTTAATTCCCTTGCCTTTGGGGATGTGCCGAGTAAGAGATTGCTACGGCTGAGGTCAGAGAGGTCTTTTCCTGCTTTCTCCTCTAAGGTTTTGATGGTTTCCTGTCTCACATTCAGGTCCTTTATCCATTTTGAGTGTATTTTTGTGAATGGTGTGAGAAAGTGGTCTAGTTTCAACCTTCTGCATGTTGCTGTCCAGTTCTCCCAGCACCATTTGTTAAAGAGACTGTCTTTTTTCCATTGGATGTTCTTTCCTGCTTTGTCAAAGATGAGTTGGCCATACGTTTGTGGGTCTAGTTCTGGGGTTTCTATTCTATTCCATTGGTCTATGTGTCTGTTTTTATGCCAATACCATGCTGTCTTGATGATGACAGCTTTGTAGTAGAGGCTAAAGTCTGGGATTGTGATGCCTCCTGCTTTGGTCTTCTTCTTCAAAATTACTTTGGCTATTCGGGGCCTTTTGTGGTTCCATATGAATTTTAGGATTGCTTGTTCTAGTTTCGAGAAGAATGCTGGTGCAATTTTGATTGGGATTGCATTGAATGTGTAGATAGCTTTGGGTAGTATTGACATTTTGACAATATTTATTCTTCCAATCCATGAGCAGGGAATGTCTTTCCATTTCTTTATATCTTCTTCAATTACCTGCATAAGCTTTCTATAGTTTTCAGCATACAGATCTTTTACATCTTTGGTTAGATTTATTCCTAGGTATTTTATGCTTCTTGGTGCAATTGTGAATGGGATCAGTTTCTTCATTTGTCTTTCTGTTGCTTCATTGTTAGTGTATAAGAATGCAACTGATTTCTGCACATTGATTTTGTATCCTGCAACTTTGCTGAATTCATGTATCAGTTCTAGCAGACTTTTGGTGGAGTCTATCGGATTTTCCATGTATAATATCATGTCATCTGCAAAAAGCGAAAGCTTGACTTCATCTTTGCCAATTTTGATGCCTTTGATTTCCTTTTGTTGTCTGATTGCTGATGCTAGAACTTCCAGCACTATATTGAACAGCAGCGGTGACAGTGGGCATCCCTGTCATGTTCCTGATCTCAGGGAAAAAGCTCTCAGTTTTTCCCCGTTGAGGATGATGTTAGCTGTGGGCTTTTCATAAATGGCCTTTATGATCTTTAAGTATGTTCCTTCTATCCCGACTTTCTCAAGGGTTTTTATTAAGAAAGGGTGCTGGATTTTGTCAAAGGCCTTTTCTGCATCGATTGACAGGATCATATGGTTCTTCTCTTTTTTTTTGTTAATGTGATGTATCACGTTGATCGATTTGCGAATGTTGAACCAGCCCTGCATCCCAGGAATGAATCCCACTTGATCATGGTGAATAATTCTTTTTATATGCTGTTGAATTCGATTTGCTAGTATCTTATTAAGAATTTTTGCATCCATATTCATCAGGGATATTGGCCTGTAGTTCTCTTTTTTTACTGGGTCTCTGTCTGGTTTAGGAATCAAAGTAATACTGGCTTCATAGAATGAGTCTGGAAGTTTTCCTTCCCTTTCTATTTCTTGGAATAGCTTGAGAAGGATAGGTATTATCTCTGCTTTAAATGTCTGGTAGAACTCCCCTGGGAAGCCATCTGGTCCTGGACTCTTATTTGTTGGGAGATTTTTGATAACCGATTCAATTTCTTCGCTGGTTATGGGTCTGTTCAAGCTTTCTATTTCCTCCTGATTGAGTTTTGGAAGAGTGTGGGTGTTTAGGAATTTGTCCATTTCTTCCAGGTTGTCCAATTTGTTGGCATATAATTTTTCATAGTATTCCCTGATAATTGTTTGTATCTCTGAGGGATTGGTTGTAATCATCCCATTTTCATTCATGACTTTATCTATTTGGGTCATCTCCCTTTTCTTTTTGAGAAGCCTGGCTAGAGGTTTGTCAATTTTGTTTATTTTTTCAAAAAACCAACTCTTGGTTTCGTTGATCAGCTCTACAGTTTTTTTAGATTCTATATTGTTTATTTCTGCTCTGATCTTTATTATTTCTCTTCTTCTGCTGGGTTTAGGCTGCCTTTGCTGTTCTGCTTCTATTTCCTTTAGGTGTGCTGTTAGATTTTGTATTTGGGATTTTTCTTGTTTCTTGAGATAGGCCTGGATTGCAATGTATTTTCCTCTCAGGACTGCCTTCGCTGCATCCCAAAGCGTTTGGATTGTTGTATTTTCATTTTCGTTTGTTTCCATATATGTTTTAATTTCTTCTCTAATTGCCTGGTTGACCCACTCATTCGTTAGTAGGGTGTTCTTTAACCTCCATGCTTTTGGAGGTTTTCCAGACTTTTTCCTGTGGTTGATTTCAAGCTTCATAGCATTGTGGTCTGAAAGTATGCATGGTATAATTTCAATTCTTGTAAACTTATGAAGGGCTGTTTTGTGACCCAGTATATGATCTATCTTGGAGAATGTTCCATGTGCACTCGAGAAGAAAGTATATTCTGTTGCTTTGGGATGCAGAGTTCTAAATATATCTGTCAAGTCCATCTGATCCAATGTATCATTCAGGGCCCTTGTTTCTTTATTGACTGTGTGTCTAGATGATCTATCCATTTCTGTAAGTGGGGTGTTAAAGTCCCCTGCAATGACCACATTCTTATCAATAAGGTTGCTTATGTTTATGAGTAATTGTTTTATATATCTGGGGGCTCGGGTATTTGGCGCATAGACATTTATAATAGTTAGCTCTTCCTGGTGGATAGACCCTGTGATTATTATATAATGCCCTTCTTCATCTCTTGTTACAGCCTTTAATTTAAAGTCTAGTTTGTCTGATATAAGTATGGCTACTCCAGCTTTCTTTTGGCTTCCAGGAGCATGATAGATAGTTCTCCATCCCCTCACTCTCAATCTAAAGGTGTCCTCAGATCTAAAATGAGTCTCTTGTAGACAGCAAATAGATGGGTCTTGTTTTTTTATCCATTCTGATACCCTATGTCTTTTAGTTGGCGCATTTAATCCATTTACATTCAGTGTTATTATAGAAAGATATGGGTTTAGAGTCATTGTGATGTCTGTATGTTTTATGCTTGTAGTGATGTCTCTGGTACTTTGTCTCACAGGATCCCCCTTAGGATCTCTTGTAGGGCTGGTTTCGTGGTGACAAATTCCTTCAGTTTTTGTTTGTTTGGGAAGACCTTTATCTCTCCTTCTATTCTAAATGACAGACTTGCTGGATAAAGGATTCTCGGCTGCATATTTTTTCTGTTTAGCACACTGTAGATATCGTGCCAAGCCTTTCTGGCCTGCCAAGTTTCAAAGGAGAGATCAGTCACGAGTCTTATAGGTCTCCCTTTATATGTGAGGGCACGTTTATCCCTTGCTGCTTTCAGAATTTTCTCTTTATCCTTGTATTTTGCCAGTTTCACTATGATATGTCGTGCAGAAGATCGATTCAAGTTACGTCTGAAGGGAGTTCTCTGTGCCTCTTGGATTTCAATGCCTTTTTCCTTCCCCAGTTCAGGGAAGTTCTCAGCTATAATTTGTACAAGTACCCCTTCAGCACCTTTCCCTCTCTCTTCCTCCTCTGGGATACCAATTATGCGTATGTTATTTCTTTTTAGTGTATCACTTAGTTCTCTAATTTTCCCCTCATACTCCTGGATTTTTTTATCTCTCTTTCTTTCAGCTTCCTCTTTCTCCATAACTTTATCTTCTAGTTCACCTATTCTCTCCTCTGCCTCTTCAAGCCGAGCTGTCATGGTTTCCATTTTGTTTTGCATTTCGTTTAAAGCGTTTTTCAGCTCCTCGTGACTGTTCCTTAGTCCCTCGATCTTTGTGGCAAGAGATTCTCTGCTGTCCTGTATACTGTTTTCAAGCCCAGCGATTAATTTTATGACTATTATTCTAAATTCACTTTCTGTTATATTATTTAAATCCTTTTTGATCAGTTCATTAGCTGTTGTTATTTCCTGGAGATTCTTCTGAGGGGAATTCTTCCGTTTGGTCATTTTGGAGAGTCCCTGGAGTGGTGAGGACCTGCAGGGCACTTCCCCTGTGCTGTGGTGTATAACTGGAGTTAGTGGGTGGGGCCGCAGTCCGACCCGATGTCTGCCCCCAGCCCACTGCTGGGGCCACAGTCAGACTGGTGTGTGCCTTCTCTTCCCCTCTCCTAGGGGCGGGATTCACTGTGGGGTGGCGTGGCCCGTCTGGGCTACTTGCACACTGCCAGGCTTGTGTTGCTGGGGATCTGGCGTATAAGCTGGGGTGGGTAGGCAAGGTGCACGGGGGCTGGAGGGGCAGGCTTAGCTCGCTTCTCCTTAGGTGATCCACTTCAGGAGGGGCCCTGTGGCAGCGGGAGGGAGTCAGATCCGCTGCCGGAGGTTTGGCTCCGCAGAAGCACAGAGTTGGGTGTTTGCGCGGAGCGAGCAAGTTCCCTGGCAGGAACTGGTTCCCTTTGGGATTTTGGCTGGGGGATGGGCGGGGGAGATGGCGCTGGCGCCTTTGTTCCCCGCCAAGCTGAGCTCTGCCGTCCGGGGGCTCAGCAGCTCTCTCTCCCTTTGTCCTCCAGCCTTCCCGCTTTCCGAGCAGAGCTGTTAACTTATGACCTCCCAGACGCTAAGTCGCGCTTGCTGTAGGAACACAGTCTGTCCGGCCCCTCCGCTTTTGCCAGCCAGACTCGGGGGCTCTGCTTGGCTGGCGAGCCGCCCCTCCGCCCCGGCTCCCTCCCGCCAGTCCGTGGAGCGCCCACCGCCTCGCCGCCCTTCCTACCCTCTTCCGTGGGCCTCTCGTCTGCGCTTGGCTCCGGAGACTCCGTTCTGCTAATCCTCTGGCGGTTTTCTGGGTTCTTTAGGCAGGTGTAGGTGGAATCTAAGTGATCGGCAGGACGCGCGGTGAGCCCCGCGTCCTCCTACGCCGCCATCTTCCGGAACCCCCCCTCCACTATATTTTCCATAACAAACTAAATGCCAAATCATTGCTCCATCACTTCCATAATTTTAGGCACCTCTGTCTGTATTTTATTACCCAGTTCTTGGTTCTAAGTGCTTCTGCAATTTTTTCACTAGTGAACTCAGTTATTCATATATCTTATCAACACATTTTACTCAAAGGGCATACATTCTGAAGACAAAGAACAACTCATCAATTTTTGCAGTTTTTTTTTTTTTTATTTATTTAGAGAGAGAGAGAGCATGTGAGCAGGGGAGGGGCAGAGAGAGAGAGGAGACAGAGAATTCCAAGCAGGCTCAGCACTGTCAGTGCAGAGCCCCACACGGGGCTTGATCCCATGAACTGTGAGATCACGACCTGAGCCGAAGTCAAGAGTTGGACGCTTAACTGGCTAAGCCACCCAGGCGCCTCATCAATTTTTGCAGTTTCAGAGTCGTACCCTCCATCCCGTTCAGCTGGTCTTGACTCCCATCAGACCAAGGCTCACTCACTGTCCTTCACCCCTCCCCACAAGACTGTGGGCATCTCACATTTCTCTTCTTTCTCCTAATCTCTGAGAAAAAGGGGGCCCCTGCTTCTGCCCAAAGATAATTTTTCTGCCATGTTCTGCTTCTCCTCTCTGTTCACTTTTCTCCAGTACCTAATTCCATCAACTAATCTCTTTTTTTCATAGATCTTCAATCTCTCTCTACATGCAGCTCTCTTCTTCTCAGCCTATAAGAAGAATCTAATCTTTCTCAACCTTGAAAGAATGTTCTCTAGCTGCTGCTCCAGCTCTCCTTCCTTTTGTATCCAACCTATTGGGGTCTGTTCCCCACTTCTCCATTGCTGCACTCAGTATGGCTTCCTCCCTCAATGTTTGCATACAGTTAACTGAGTCATCTCAAAGGTTCAATCCAACAGTCTTTTTTACTTCTTACCTTATTTGACTTTTCATAACACTTCACACTGTCGACCACTTGCTCCTTAAATTCTCCCCAAGAAGAAGCAATTTATCAGCTCTTTGCGATATACTATGTTCTTTACTAAGCCTGAGAAATCAAATGAAAAGAAATGGCCCCTGCCTCTGAACAGTTGACAGTTTAGCAGAGAACACTGAGTACAAAGAAAGGAAAGTGCAGAAGTCTCTGAGTCTTCTGGTTCTCCTACTGAACTTTTCCATGTTCCCCTTTCCCTACAACAAAGGTCTCTTCAATTTTTTTATCATATACCCTATCTATGTATACATCCCTAATATACTTATAAATATAAGCACATATATACAATCATAGGCTAAAATCTGAACATAATAAGGTAAGATTTGTCACTATCTATGCTAGATATAAATCCACATTTCAAATGGTCTTCTGGATGGCTTTCCCAAAAATTACTTTGTAATGAAACTGACAAAGAGGTTTAACTTGAAGTAAGAAAAAATGCCAGCTCAAGGATATTTATACACTGTTGGTGGGAATTTTAACCGGTACAGCCGCTATAAAAAAGAAAAAGAAAAAAAACAGTATGGCAAGTTCCTAAACAAATTAAAAATAGAACTACCATATCATCCAGCAAGCCCACTTCTGGATATATACATATATATACACATATATATACATATACACATATATATACATATATATGTGTGTGTGTGTTTGTGTATATATATATATATATATGAAGGAAATAAAATCACCATATTGAAGAGATCTCTTGAGGAGATATATATTATGCATTTGATATATTATATATACTCAAATGCAAACACATACACACACATTGGAATATTGTTCAGACATAAAAAAGAAGAAAATTCTGCCATTTGTGACAACATATATGAAACTTGAGCACATTATGCTAAGTGAAATAAGGAAGAGAAAGACAAACACAGAGAAAGATATCACTTACATGTGGAACCTAAAAAATGAACTCATAGAAACAGAACAGACTGGTGGATTCCAGAAGCCAGGGCAGGGGTGGGGAGGTGTGGAATGGGCGAAAGTGGTGAAAATACAAACTTCCAGTTATAAGGTGAGTAAGTCCTGGTGATGGAATGTATAGCATGGTGACTATACTTAATACTGCATTGTATATTTGAAAATTGCTAAGGGAGTAGTGCTTAAAAGTCCTCACCACAAAAAGAAAATTGTTAACAATGTAAGGTCATGAATTTGTTAACTAACCACATGTTACATGTCAATTATATCTCAATGAAGCTGACAAAAAATAAAAACAAAAGACAGCAGCAACAAAACATGCCAGTTCTTTCACCTTCTTTTTGTTGGCTTATGCTTTCATTATAGATATTTATCTTCAAACTGCAATTTCTTTGCAAGAGTCTTTTAAATGACTGTTTAAGTTGACTTACAGAATTCAGCATAATGATAGATACACACACACACACACACACACACACACACACACTGCACTTAATGAGTATTTATTAACAAAGTAATATGCATTAGGGCTTTGGTATTTTCTGTGCTAAGAAAAAAATATGTTTCGGGTCCTTAGGAAGACCTTAGAAACCCAAGGTGCTGAAACTGGAAAAGCTGCTAAGAAGGGGCTCTGGGTCACTTTGCATAAATACTCCTCTCTCGGGAATATAAATAACATGTCATATAGATTTGCCTTCTTGGTACCCCTAGTATTGCTTTTCAGTTATGGCATCTGGCTATTTTTTCTAATTAAAAGGAAAAATTAATCCTATGGTAGCAAGGAGCTTCATAGTGGAACCAAGCAGTGTTCCCACTGAGTATTCACCACGTCCAGCCGTACCTGGCAAGCCAGCAGGAAGACCGTGTGAGAGATCCTCCACACAAGGATGCTCATGGTCAAGACATATAAGGGCTTGCTTTGGTACTAACACCCTCCAGTGTAAGACTAAGCTGTGAGTCACAAGTTTACCCTGAACCTTCAAACAGGCTTCAGAATGAGGAAGACATTAAGCCCAATGAAGGAAGAAATCAAAGTTCCCAAGCTTGGTATGAACACAAGGATCAGAGTTGGAGGTGAATGGAGAATGTGGCGGAGACTTCTAGCTGTTTGCCAAAATTTGCTACCCATTTCCACGCTAACAGACCTTAAAAGCTGGCCACTGGGCCAGAGACTACATTTCTCTGCCTACCTTGACACATGACTAAATTATCAGCAATAGAATGTGAGAGAAAGTGCAATTTCTGCCTCGATAATTGCTTTGGACTTGTACTCTCTCCTTTTCCTGCCAGCTAGACCATGGATCTGCCTATGCCATGCTTCAACCATGATGCCAAGAACAGTGCCCTAGGAGACAGCAGAGCTGCCAGATGGAAGGGGTCAGTATGGTGTGCCTAAATGACGTCGTGGAGCAGAACAACCTCACCAACATGGAATACCCGCTGCAGGACTATTACAGGACAGTGAAACCACTTGTTTAAACGCCCTATTTGGTCTTCTTTGTCCAAGTAGCTTAGCCAACACTCTAACGGATACCGAGGGGAAACTGAATGGATTACTGGATGGTTTCTGTTAACTGTTACTCTCTTGAATCCACCCTCCCCCCACCCTAACCAAGTACAGCCTGAGGAAACTTTGGCTGCGTTATAATTGTGGTTATAGAGGTAGTGTTAAACAAGAGAACTGGCATCAAGCAGACTTTGGCTGAAGTCCCAGCTTGACCTCTAAAAACTATACAACTTTGATTGAGTTACTTGAACTTTCCAAGCTTCAGTTCACCTGTAAGCAGAGGATTATAGCAATACAGTGGGGATACTGAGAGGACCAAACACAGTCCTGGGAAAGAGTAGGAATTTCAGAACTGATAGCGTCCTTTCTTCTGGAAGCTCAAATCCAGGAATCAGTAGGCATGGTTCTTTATGCCAAGGACTTTTTATAAGCCAGAGTCCATTACAAGAGACTTTAGGTCTAACTCTACCAATCAGCGTTCTTGAACTATCTATTGAACCAGCTCCCCCTATCCAACACTCTCCAGCTCCCCATTTCCTGCAACCCAAAACAGGTAAGGCTGTGATTTCTGTGACAATGACAACTCTGGACCTACATGTTCCTATAGTAGAAAACAAGAAGGATACAGACTAAGGAAGGTGGGTAAGAGTGTGTCCTGTGTGAAAGAAATAAGTAACAATGGATATTTGCCATAGTTTTTCTCTAAATGATGTCTAGACATTCATAGGCTCCATATATATGTGCCCAATACAACTTTTCTGAGACCAAGGGCTAAAATCACCTTCCACAAACATTTACAATGAGTCTATTCCATCAATCCCTATGTTACAAGAGATACAAGGATTAAAGTTGGCAAGGTCTCTACTCGCTTAAAGTTCACATTTTAATGAGGATAACAGAAACACATATAAAAATCTTTAATACAGACAGACTCTAAAAAGTGCTATATCAAACAAGCTAGGGTATGGGCTTAGCTACTATAACAAAGAGGACCCAGATGGCATGGTTTAAACAAGAGTGTATTTCACTATCACATAACGTCTGATATACACATGTGGTGAAAGGAGAAATTGCCTAGTTTAATATTATGGAAATTGTGAAATCTATCCCCTTGGTCCTAGTGCTTCTTTTTCTTCTAAGATACAACCCTTTTACAGCTCCCCAGTGTAAATCTTCAAGTTACTGACATTTCACTCCCTATACTAGAACATATTTTCAAAAAAAGCACTGAAATATTTATTTATAGTAGGATGTAAATAACTGGTGAGGCTTAATATGGTACCATTTCCAGGGACTTTAGCCCTTTGATGAATTACAACAGATACAAAGACAATAGGGGTGCCTGGGTGGCTCAGTCGGCTAAGCATCTGACTCTTGATGTCAGCTCAGGTCATAATCTCTTGGTTGGTGGGATTGAGCCCTGCATCAGATTCTCAGGCTCTACACGATGGTGTGGAGCCTGCTTGGGATTCTCTCTCTCTCTCTCTCTCTCTCTCTCTCTCCCTCTCTCAAAATAAATTTTTTAAAAAAGATCCAAAGAGAATAGAATATATTTCGTCATGGAATTCTGAGCATCATTAAACAGTATTTGGGCAGAGATAGATCTGTGAGCACCAAAATAAACCAGCTATTCTTAAAATCTATCCAGAATAGATGTTGAATGTTAACAGTGTTGGTAAAAGAACAATAAATTGGGTTGGGGTAAATTACGTGGAAGAATTTTTTAATCCCAAACCCAACAGTAGAACTTCTGTCTACTCCCAACCACCTTCACAAACAGACTTGGGGACAAACTAATCACACACAGTACTTTGATCATTAACAGGAAATCTTGAAAGAGTGAAGAGAATTTATCACAGAAGGGTAGCAGAATTAGAAAATTAGGCCAGTAGACCTTTACCATGTGTGCATTAAAATGATCATTTTGACAAAATATTTCTTCATGAATTTCAGGTAATTTTTGCCTTGTCTTAAGATATATCTGACCATTCTTAGTAAGTAGACTTGGAAGTATGTTGATCATAATTTGAATTACTGTGCCCTTAGGAGTTAGTTTGATTTCCCAAGGAGATAAACTAAATAAAGTTCTTATCATCAACTTACAATTTACTGTGTATTGCTCTTGTGATTATTTTTAATGGTGCGATCATTTTTATTTTATCTTTTACACCATCATACTCCATTCTTCTTAAATGGCAGTCATCCCATCAAGTTCTAAAATTAAGTTGCTTATTGGTCAGAGAGAAGTATTCATAGATACTAAATTATTGTTACTTTCCCCATGACATGTTCGTGTGAAATCACTAGTTTAGTTCAAATAACACTGAAGAACTGTTTTGTTAGTATACTCTCTTGCTATAGTTTAAGTTCATCACAAAATATTCTGAATCATCCATATTCGATTGTAGCTCACAGTTGAATTCCTATTTTAAAATTCTCTAGTGCTTATGTGTCATGCCAAAACCGGTAGTCTGATTTTCAAAATTTTCAAAATTCAAACCGGTAACACTGTTTTCCACAAATCATACTGGTTTTAAAAAGTTTGTGCTATATAGAGGTTGACTCAGAACATTTTACATGCTTTGGCTTTGTGTTTCTCAAAAAAAACAAAACAAAAACAAAACACTTTTTCTTTATCTCATACCCAAATCACAGGTCATTTGTATGCAAAAATTGCAGAAATTTCATTTGTAATATTAACCCCTGATGACTCAGTAGAAGTTCTTTAATACCATGGTTTTTTAATCCAACATTGTGTTGCCTTTATAATATCTACAAACTAATTTGTAAACAACCTCATATTTTCAATCTTTTCACTTTGAAATATAGGGTTGCTGGAGAGGAGGTGGGTGGGGCAGATGGGCTAGATGGGTGATGGGCATTAAGAGGGGCACTTATATGGGTGTTATATGTACACCATGTATACATGGGTGTTATATGTAAGTGATGAATCACTAAATTCTACTCCTGAAACCAATACTACACTATATGTTAGCTAACTTGAATTTAAACTAAATTAAATTAAGCTTAATTTAATTTTAAAAATTTTAGTTTAAGTATAAAACAAAACATTTGGGCTTGATTTTACAGGTTTTAATTAGAAGAAGAAAAACAGTTTTAGTTGGAATTTTCTATAATTAGCCAACTTATATTAATATAATAATAACTTCCTTATTCTCTTCATGTGCAAAACATATTATTAAAAAGAGAATGACCTTTGTTCTACCAAAGCTTAAAAAATGAAAGCAATATTGCTTTGTGCAATCATTTAAAACCCAAGATCATTTGAAAAATTCAACAATGCTTAGACTCATTCTTAATTCTTTGTGGTTTGTGCAATAAATACAGAGAGATTTTTTTTTTCCAAAACTTTTTTAAGTGATTATTTTCTAGTTTCACTAGAAATAAAGTGTAAGATTCTATTTCTACCACAAGGCGTCAGTCCATGGTAATTTAATCTTCAAAGGGCTTTAATATTACCCTGTGGAAAGTCAATGAGTACAAAAAAAATACATATTAAAACAGGCACAGCCCTTAGTTGATTACAATCATGAAATTGCAGTTGAGAGTTTATCTTCCTTTGTTTTTCTAATCAGGTTAGCTCTGGGGATGTTGTGCACTAACTCCCCAAATGTTGCAATTCAGGTTTCAGACACGCTAACCCTGAGGCTGGTTCCAACTCAGAGTTAAATCCCCCGCACACATTCTCTTTCTCCATAACCCTCATTTTTTTAAAAACACCCCAACACTTTTAAATAGTGATAGTAGCTTTAATTTCAGTTTGGAGTACCTGATTGGGTTAGGTATGGGAAGTTGGCTTTAATATATCAGAGGCGAGGAAGAGGAGCTAGCATGGAGTTGAAGGGCTTATGACAGAGTTTGTGCAGTTTAGCGTGCAAGATTTGCACAATTTAGGGGGCAAGTCACTCTCAGAGATTCAGATTCGGATTCCTCAACTGTAAATAGCAGTCACTTGCTGCGAAGTTTTAAATGGACTAGCTAAGCTCTAAAGCAGTCCATGTCATAGTGTGATCTGAGAGTGCTCCAGCATCACCTGGGAACTTGTTAGAAATGAGGAAACTCGGGTCCCATCCCAGGCTTGAGGATCAGGAAACCCTGAGGGAGGCCCCAATCAGTGTGTTAGCAAGGCCTGCAGGTGATACGCATTAAAGTTTGAACACCACTGCTCCAAAGAATTACACCAGTGTTCGTTACTTAGATTAACCAAAGTGGGAGGCCGAGGAGCAGACCTGAGGCAGGAGACAGGGCCATTTGAAAGAAAATTGGGAGCAGCCAGGTTGCAATGTGGGGATACCCTTGATTGGGTCTCTGGGACCTCCGAGGAATGCCACTCCAAGGAGCCGCGCGGACTCCAGGCACCTGCAGGTGGCGCTGGACCGGCCACTGACACGGAGGCGGGGTCTGCAGCCAGAGTGCAGGCTTTGGACTCCCAGGGCTCGGACGCCGCGTGGGGCTGGCACTTCCCCGCAGCGGTTGCGCCGCAACTTACCGTCCGGACGGTTGCGCCTAGAAGCGGGTGAGTCCCTAGAATCGTCCCAGCTCGCCGCTTGCTCCCCGTCTCCGGGTGCCCCTGGGAGGGCGGGCGCGGGCTCCCAAGTCTCGGGAAGGGTGTAGCGGGTTGCAATCCTCCCAGCCCTGGGGCGGAGGCGCTCCGGGGCGAGTGTAGCTCAATTCTCCCCTTATGCGCGGCTCCAGGACGCGCTGCCCTCCTGCCTAGCTCTCCCCGGAGCACACTGCTCCGTTGTGGCCGGTCCAGGGGCTGGGAGCCAGGGACTCACAAGGAAGTCTTTTCGCTAGGGGCTTGGGGAGTATGATGGGTTATTAAGTTTGTCCTTCGGTTGGGTTCTGATGGCAAGTTTTCCAGCTTGGCAAAATCGCGGCGGGTTTGCATAGCATTGATGAATGGTACATGGTGCTTAAAATCGTGTGACTTGACTTCAGGTTTCCTAGTAACAGGAAGTTTTCATTTTAAGTTCTGGGAACATTAGTCCTACTCTTTCAGGATCTGGTTTGAGATTCAAGTTCTCTCCAAATAGTGGATCAAGGCTTCATATATGTCATGGGTCAAACCCACCAGAAGGGATTTATAGACATAAACATTTACAAACACTTCTAAATTTCTTTCCCTGTATTAAAAAAAAAAAAAAAAATCCCACAATATCCTGACATTGACTAAGATTTATTTAACACAGATATTAAGCAATGCTTTAAAAAAAAAAAGAAAAAAAAACAGCCCAGTGAAAAAAACATCTCTTTACATAGTTAAATGTGGTGAAACAAGTATATGCTTGAAAGTTTAGAAGGTTTGGAAATGCAAAGCAATTCATATTGTATTCTAGCCATCCAGTTTCTTCATATTCTAAACTCTTTGACAAAAACATGAGTCAGTTGGGCTGTGTCAATATTTAGCAGGAACGTCAGGTCAGCAGCCATCCTGGTACAGCAAAACAGAACAGTCGCATCAAAAATATGTTTTGCTTTTTAAATGGGATGAAAGTTAGAGAACTTTGGGTCAAATCTGGAGTTCCAAACATCTGAACACTATGTAGTTTCCTGGTTTTTTTTTTCTTTCATGAAAAGATTTTACTGTAGAATTTAAATTATACATTTGGTTAATGTCTGATGGAAACCAACATATTTGATTTGACTGGTATTTTATTTTCTTGGTTTCTGGCACAAATCTAACTGTGGACCACAGAGCCAACAGGCTCCCTCACTGCCCTGGACTTTTCCTTGGCCTTGCTCTTCAGTATGGTCTTCCTACAGTGCAGATGAATGGGTGGATACTTCTCCAAGGCCACTTTGCCTTTTCACCCAGATTCTGTATGAAGTGGCCCTCACTCAGCAAATGCTGCCAACTTGCTTGACGCCCCAGGACCAGGTCTGCAAGAGAGCCCTCACCCTTTCCGTGCCACAATCTGTCTATAAAACTGCCTTCCTTTAGAATTCATTGTATTACCATGCGGTTAGTTGTTGAAATTTCTGCCCTCTCCCCTAGACTTTGAGGTTTTGAGAGCAGAGGCTCCATCTCATTTAACTTCACATTCCCACTGCCTAATATTATTGTTCACAATAGAATTAATGAGTTTATATTGAATGAGTGTAGATTTGTGTGTTAACATCTTTGCCATCCTACAACTCAGAGTTAAAACATCTAAACGTAGTGCATTATATTTTGTTCGATTACAGTAGATAAAACTTCTATTCTTATTCGTAGACACACACCCACCTCCCAGAGTACTCTATAATGTTGGTTAAATCACTAAATGATTTGGAATAATATTTATTAAGGAAATAAACTGTGAGCTCCTCCAGAACAGACATAAAGTCTCATTTCTTTTTCCTCAGTGTCTATTATAAAGTTGAGTTCCATAAATATCTGATGATTGGCATATGCTTTACTCAGGAGTCTTTAAAATGCCAGTGATAGATACCCTATTGAAACTAAAGCAAAAAAGGAAATGTATTGGCTTGTGTGACTGAAAAATTCATTATCTGGTCTCCGGAACTCTAAATACTTAAAATATATCACCAGGACTCTTCTGTGTCTTTCCCCATTTCTTGCTTGTACTTTCGTGTGTTGGCTTTCTCCTGTTCTGTTGAAGATATCTTCCTCCTTATGGCATGTAGAAGAAAGCATAGAAGGCTCCAATCATCCCAACTTAAAAACATGTTAAAGACATCTCTTTATCTTCCACTTCCATTTATAAATATCAGAGAGGGACTCTAATAATTCAACTACGGTTGTATGCCATCTGTAAGCCAATCAGTGCCATCAAGAAAACAGAGAACTGTGATTAGCCAAGACTGAGTCATATGCCAAAGGAGGGCCATTTCTCCAAATGGAGAAAATGTGGGCAGAACAAAACAAATATCCTCAGCATGAACACTGCAAATTTTCAAGATAGATAATATATGGAAAATGTTCTCAGAGCACTTCAACAAAGGCAAATGGTTGGCATTATATAAAGATGGCTCCTCTTTATTTTTTGAGAAAAGCAAACCTTTAAAAGTTGGAGAATGTGGGCGCCTGGGTGGCTCAGTCGGTTAAGCATCTGACTTCAGCTCAGGTCATGATCTCACAGTTCGTGAGTTTGAGCCCCACTTCAGGCTCTGTGCTGACAGCTTAGAGCCTGGAGCCTGCTTCAAATTCTATGTCTCCCTCTCTTCCTGCTCCTCCCCCGCTCATGCTCTGTCTCTCTCTCCTTCAAAAATAAATAAAAACATTAAAAGAAATTTTTTTTAATAAATAAAAGTTGGAGAATGTTTAAAGTATTTTAAGGTACTCCTGGAAACAACTTTGCACTTAATAAAGTATTATAGGTGGTCTAAAATTCAGGAACACTTGGAATGTTTCTGTCAGTCAAGTTGTTGTATATCTAATCTGTTTTTCTCATTGAAGTGCAAATTGGTGAGGTAATCCTCAGAAATAAATTTAGAACTAATAAAAAACAGTGAATAATATTGTAATGTTTCTCTTCCTTAAAAAAAAATAATAATAATAATGCCACCCCAAGCCTGAGGAGGACCTGTGAAGGGTGTTAAGAAAGAGATTCTTTTGTCAGGCAGGAAGTTTGGAGAATTGGCATGTCAGTGATTGAACACGATTCAACAACCCCTGTGGAAATATACTAACAGTTCATGTCTTACCTACAAAAACCAACCTGTTACTCCAATGAGAAAATGACACTCTGAACATACAGCTTTTGGTCCTTTATGCCACTATCAGGGTCCACCTTTCCAAAAGTGTCTGTTCTGTTTACTGTCTGAACCTCAAAATACATTGTCCCCATAAAGTCATTTAATTATTTCAGATTCCAGTATCAACCCCAAAAGTCTATTCAACACAACTTCCTAAAGGATAATCTTACATCAGCCAATTCCAACCTCTACTGATAGCATTGTGCCTCAAAAAAAAAAAAAAAAAAAACCATTCCTAATTCTATTTACCTTTGAGCAGAGTTGGCTTTCCTCTAAATGAGCACCAGGAGTCAACTTCTTCTAAAATAAAAGGTGACATCTGACTCTTTGAATTCCCTATAGACATGTTTGTCACTCATTGCACCAATAGTCAACAAAGAAAAGCAGTTACTGTTGACACAAGGGCACTAGTTTGAGATTCTTACAGATTATGTGAGGTTAAATAGTAAATCAGTCACTATCTGTATTTTAATTATACTTTCTAGGCCACTCACGTCCTAATGTGAGTAAATTTTTCATATTGCCCTATCTATCCAACATTAGACTCAAAGAAGATAATTGTGTTTTCATAGGTGGCTGAAGCAATTCTATTTTACAGAATTAATGGAGAACAGACAAGACATTACAAACCAAGAACCTTGGACAATGAAACCTAGGAGAAATCTAGAAGAAGATGATTATTTGGTAATATAATAATAATAATTAATTAAAATCTAGAAACATGATTTTAATGCTGTCCTCCATCTCCTAGGGTTGTAAAAGTGATTTTCACCCTAGCTGCCTGATATCTTGACTCTGATTCCTGTCACTGATATTGTGATGGGTGAAGGTATAGTGTGGTATGTAAGAGAAAGTCTACCTTGATTGACTTGTCATGGACTTAATTGAATAACCTCAAATAAGTCACTGAAAATCCTGGGTCTTGGTTTTTCAATAAAATGAGAGAGTTGGACTAGTTCATCTCCAAGGCCCTTCCAATTCCTTCTAACATACTGTGGGTCTAAATTTGTAGAAAGAGTCACCAGTGCCCATATAACAGTAATTTTGTGAGCATGCATTTTTTTTTCCATAGGTATTAAGGCAGCTTACCAAGAGATCATCAAGTTAATTGATGATTCACCATTTAAACAAATAAATTCCATTTTGGAATAAGAATCATTTGTCCCACTTTTGTGCCACCTTACATTACTCGACTGAAAAAGTGTTGGAAATTTTTTGTTCCAAACCCTTTTCACCTTTCTAAATGGTATTGCCTGCAGTTGTTACAGAAATTATTTTACCTTAATTATTTTAATAGGAAAAATAGTATATATAATAATTATATTAGTGTTACTTATTTATATTATTTTTGTTAATTATTTTAATGGGAATAATAAGATAGTACTAGCACACATTCTATAAAATAAGTGTGCATAAAATAAAATCATCTTCATTTTTCAAGTTAACCATCTTACCTGCTGTTCTATAAATCTTCATCATTAACCAGAAAATTGATCTCAGTCGATTGTACTTAGATTGTTTTAACATGCAGAGATGACAGAAGCTGTATCATGCTCAACTCCCTTCTAAATGAAGCACCTGGAAAAAGCATTGGATGTAACAGTGATTTATCACTGAAAGTAAAAGTCAAATGGCAAGAGGCTACTTTTAAACACTAAAAATGATAGAGAACTATGTGAATTAAGGTTATTCTGCATAAAATGAGGAAATGAACAAGATCATGACTAATATTTTGAGCACTAAAATTTTATGGTTCTACATATAGAGCTCTAAGAAATGAGAAATAACATACTGGGTGAAAAAGCAAATTTATTAATTAAAGCAATACAATATGAAACATTCTAAGTTCTTATTTAGAAGTGTTGTTTTGTTTTGTTTTGTTTTGTTTTGTTTTGTTTTGTTTTGTTTTGTTTTGTTTTACCTTGCTGGTATATCAGTCAGTTGGGGAAATGACCAAATATTCAAAGCATTCTTCTTTTGAGTTGTTGACTGCTTAGAAATGCAACTGGGTAAAGAAGTATAACTTTCTTAGGAAATAGATCATCCCTATGGGATTTAACTACTTATATAAACTTTGCACCTTCTGATAGAGTAGTTGTCAATCACTAATTACACAAATGAGATATTTTAGAAATATAAAATCAAAGTATATCATGATGGAAATTAGATATTTTCATAATTGTAATGACTATATTCTTCTTGATCCTTTGTACTTGACTTAATGAAGAATTCACTCTTTAATTCTTTGTGGAGAGTTGCCCAGTAACCAATAAAAATATTATAAAACAAATACAACTATCTATGTAACCTACAAGTATTATTTTTACCGAGGATTCCTGAATTTTTTTTTAAGTTTTTCAATTTTAGTTTCCCACTTACATTATTCTATTCTTTGGTGCCTTCAACATAGAAACACAATGGTGTGAGCTTTAATGGAGATATCTTCGGTCTTAACAAAGCATGTATCCTTCTGTCTTACAGAAAAATGAGTAACAGAAACTAATGGAGAATCCTAGAGGCATGTGGGTGGCTCAGTAGGTTAAGAATCCAACTCTTGGTTTCGCCTTGGGTCATGACCTCACAGTTAGTGAGATCGAGCCCCTTGTTGGGTTCTATGCTGGCAGTGCAGAGCCTGCTTGGGATTCTCTCTCCCCCTCTCTGCCCTTCCCCACTTATGCTCACTATCTCTCTCTCTCTCTCTCTCTCTTTCTTTCAAAAAATAAATAAATAAAAATTTTTTAAAAATTTATAACGGAGAATCCTAACATAGCTAAGTCTACCTTTGATCAGTGCTACATAGGACTATGACATCTTCAGCTAACCAGTATCCAAAAGCAAGGTTCTGAATGTCCTTTTTTACTAATAAGCACAATGAGCAAAATAGGTAATTAGTTGAAGAGAAATCCCATTATTTTGTTTAATTTTTAAATGTTTATTTTCTTTCCATTGTAGAATAAGGACTCAGGCGAGACCAGCATGCTAAAAAGACCTGTGCCTTTGCACACGCACCAAACAACCCATTTTGATGAATTTGATTGCCCCGCGGAGCTTCAACACAAACAGGAACTCTTTCCAAAGTGGCGCTTGCCAATTAAAATTGCTGCTATCGTATCATCTCTGACTTTTCTTTACACTCTTCTGAGGGAAATAATTCACCCTTTTGTAACTTCCCATCAACATTATTTTTATAAAATTCCAATCCTGGTCATCAACAAAGTCTTGCCAATGGTTTCCATCACCCTCTTGGCACTGGTTTATTTGCCAGGTGTGATAGCGGCAATTGTACAGCTTCATAATGGAACCAAATATAAGAAATTTCCACATTGGTTGGATAGATGGATGTTAACAAGAAAACAATTTGGGCTTCTCAGTTTCTTTTTTGCTGTACTGCATGCAATCTATAGTTTATCCTATCCAATGAGGCGATCCTACAGATACAAGTTGCTAAACTGGGCATATCAACAGGTAGGTGACAATATTGATAATATCACTAAACTAAAAAGTCTAAGTCATCTACAGATTAACTCTATCTTATTTTAATATCAATACCCCAAACCTGTCTTGAAATGCTGTGCTGGGAATGTAATCTGCATTTTTAAATGTTTTAGTGTAACTCTTCATTGGGGCTTGTTATAAATAGTTTTACGCTGAGGATTTTTTTTTTCAGTTGAAAATAGTAAACTACAATTTGAACAACATAAATACGTGTTTTGTTCATGGACAGAGCCACACAGCAACCTTCTGCCACCCTCATGAGATTACTTTGTAACTCTAATTGTTCTTCACCACATAAGCATGCACATTACAATTCTAAGCATCAAATAACTATTACATAAATTAATAAAACAGATATGTAAATGTTGCATTCAAGGAAAGAGACTGATGTCTCCTATGTCACTTGGCTTAGAGGAATGCAAAAAAAAGTCACAGATTTGTGGAAGCTCCAAGTTAGTAGGCCCTCCCGTCATAGACGGAATGTAGAAAGAAGGAGGCTCATCTGCCAGAAACCAATGTTGTTTGCATGCCTTTCCTCTTTTTACCCTCTGGTAGGTCCAACAAAATAAAGAAGATGCCTGGATTGAGCATGATGTTTGGAGAATGGAAATTTATGTGTCTCTGGGAATTGTGGCACTCGCAATACTGGCTCTGTTAGCTGTGACATCTATTCCATCTGTGAGCGACTCTCTGACATGGAGAGAATTTCACTATATCCAGGTAAATTATATACAAAAGAACTCTGGCCCCTCAGAGAGGCAAATCTTTTTGTACTTATAATATCATCAAGTATATTGACTTTACACCATAAAAAAATGACAGATGGTTTTCCAATAGCAAAAATCCCACACTTGTTCCAATCAATAACGTGCTCTCCAATCATTTTTCCCTGTTGCTTCTAAATAGAAGTGTTTTCTAGACATAAATAAAAAGGCATTACTCGAAGAAAAATATTCTAACACTTGAAACTTGTTAGACAATTTTCTACTCACCTACTAACTACAAAGGTGATATTTTAGGAATTTAATATCCACAGTTTTTAAGTTCCCCCAAAATGAAAATATTCTTTTGCCTGTCCCCTGATTTTATTTATGCCTTTAAAGTTACACAGCTTGGTACTATCCATAAAAAAGCATCTCTCCTTGAAATACGGAGTTTTATCTACCGCAGATATTCTAATATCTAATTTTAAAGGCTGCTTTTTCCAACTTCCATTTCATGTAGCTCTCTCACTGGAAGTTGCTGTATTCTTGGAATTCAAAACTGTCTCAGATTTACTGAGGTTAATCTGCTAGTGGTAGATTACACCCTAAGAAGAGCAATGTGCCAGAATTCACATGGGGGATTCATGTCTGACCAGAGTCAAGGGACTACATTTAATTTAGTCACAGGCATTGCCAAGATTTTTTAAAGTATATTGCTTTAGCTTTTATGGGTGGGCATTTTTGGAAATTCCCACAAAGTCAGACATTCCCCACTATCTCTTCTACAGGTCTATACATATACTTCTACAGACACTTTATCAGGACATCTGATGAGGTTGGAAAATATGTCTCCATCTGAATTTTTCCAGTGGAGCTTAGAAATGGCACCACATTTTCCAAGCACAGTATTTGCTGATTTTGTAGGCTCAGCATGATAGGCATTAGAGTTCTCCATTCCTCATTAAATAACTTTCTTCTTACATTTGCTCTGCCTGTCACACATATGCTGAGCATCGCGTCTCAGATTTAATTAGGAATTCACACACTGCATCTTGACATTCCAGCCCATTCCCACTATGTACACAATACCTAACCCATAATAAGAATACAGTACACACTTGGTTAACTTGATCTTCAGCCAATCACATGTATTTTTCAATTAATAACCTAGAAACTTTTCACTTACAATTCAAGAACTAGTTACTGCATGATTTACCTTGGAGATTTATATTTGAAAATATAAACTTAGCTATTTGATTGTATTCGTTGGGGCTTAAGAGTGCTTACTGCTGAATAATTGTGAGTTGGATTCATTCTGGCAGGCTAATGACCATTTCCAGTAAAATGAATCAAAGTCAAAACTTATCTGGAAAAGCTATTGTCAGAATGCCATAAAATTACGTAGGTGAACAACTGTTTTTAAGCAACTTTTTCTGGATAGTGCCGGGTATCCCAGTGCAAGTTGAAAATTTTCTTCACATCTTCATGTCTCTATGTGTTGTTCAAACAGTGGAAATAATTGTTGGTGTTTTTCTACTTTATCAGGATGTTTGATTTTTAACATGGGCCAAGTTTATTCACTTTAGTATCCATGTACCAAAATCAGAGTCACTTACTTTAGTTGCTTTCATAATTGGTAAAGATCACTAATACCAAATTGATTTTTGCACTAATCTTCAGTCAACCCATTAGTATTTACTGAGCACCCAAAACGCACAAATCATTGTGTTGATTCTGCAGGGACCCTGTGATGAGTAAGAGTCCCTGATCGTAGATGTCTCTTGATAGAATGAAGGCAAATGCTCAAGAGACAAAGCGCCATCAAATAAATGTCATAAGACAAATGAACAAAATGTGGAGAAAAGGAAGACAGTGTTATTGATAGGCTGAGACTGAGAGGAGAGTGATTGTGGATTCTCTTAAATAACCTGGGGACAAAGACATTACCCAAAGTAAGGCGGGGATATGTGAAAAGAATGGAAAGATGTGAGTGGACATTATTGAGAAATATGATAGGGAAATAAACACAGGTGAATGAAAGAATTGCCAAGCAGCAGAATATATCCAGAAAAGGTCAGAAAAAATAAACTCTTACTGAACCAATCCCACCAACATAATCTTTTTTTTTCTTTTGCAGAGCAAGCTAGGAATTGTTTGCCTTCTGCTGGGCACTATACATGCATTGATTTTCGCCTGGAATAAATGGGTAGATATAAAACAATTTATATGGTATACACCTCCAACTTTTATGATCGCTGTTTTCCTTCCAATCGTTGTCCTGATTTGTAAAGCCATACTATTCCTGCCATGCTTGAGGAAGAAGATACTAAAGATTAGACATGGTTGGGAAGATGTCACCAAAATTAATAAAACCAAGATGTCTTCCCAGTTGTAGAACTACTGTTTACAAACATTTTTGTTCGATACTGATGTATTTTACCATAAACATTTCAAATTTGTATTTGTTTAATAAAATGACCACTTGAGGGTCTTCATGTATCTCTTTGGTTATGAGTCATGAGTTTGAAATATGTGTAGTTCTTTGTAGTTTGATTCAAAGCAATAAATAAAATAATCTTCAGCACATTCTCTATGTTCAGTAGAACTAACCATAATAAAACAATCGCATCTGATTTGTCAGAATGTATAGCATATTTATAAATAACAAAAGGCCATGAAGTACAAGTCCTTACTACTCACTAAAAGATATCATGAGCCATTAAAAAATGTATTATCTGAATCTACCATGCAAGTATATCTAGTATTTATGACTGTTGTTAAAGAAGTTTCATTTTCCTGTAGTGTCTGAGTGGCTCATCAGTTAAGTATGTGACTCTTGAATGCAGCTCAGGTCATGATCCCAGGGTCATGGAATCAAGTCCCATGTGGGGCTCTGCACTGAACATGGAACCTGCTTGAGATTCTCTCTCTCTCTCTCTCTCTCTCTCTCTCTCTCTCTCTCTCTCTCTCTCTCTCCCCCCTTTCCCACCCCACTCATGTGCATGCTTTCTCTCTCCTCTTTCTCTCAAAAGTAAAAAAAAATTCAAAAAGAAGTTTCTTTTCCTGTAACTGGGTGTTATTCATGAAACAACAAACACAAAAAAACACAGATTCTGTCTATACAAGTAAAGAAACAGAATAATATCAGATATATGTCCAGGCAAAATAAAGCTCAGGCTTTCCAGGAGAAAAAGTAAATTCACTCTTCTCTATATGAGTTATGTATAACTCAGTTGAACATAATACACTGGTAAAACCTTGAACCTGTTCCTCAGAGAGCAACGTAGACATCTGCTGTCAGGACTCTGCAACCCAATTGACTGTACTTCACAGGTTTTTTAAAATTAGCAAAACTAACCACCAACCATATCTTTTATGTAGGCAAACGATTTGTTATGATTAAAAACAATAGAACTAATGCTAAAGATACAAATTAGGAAAAATAGTACATTCACTGAGTGTTCATTTTAAAAAAAATTTTATTCTGTTACAAAGGACTATTCTGTATTATTACATGGGGACCAAGGAGGCTTCTGGAATATAAATTTGAGTTCTATGCACTATTGAGATTCAGACTTACAGAAACAGATCTATGTCTGCAGATAGTGAAGAAGACTTCAGAGTGGCACAATTGGAAACAGCAGAAAGTAGTGCCCTTGAGAAATAATTCACCATTAGAGAAGAAGGAATTTAGGGCTCTAGAATTGCAAAGCAGATCCTTCAGGGGGATATAACAATGGTCCACTTAACTAAGCATGTGATACATGTCATACCCTTACCAAGCAGCCCTGGGATGCAGCAATCAAGTGCTTGCCCTCTCATCTGCATTTCGTGATGGCATAGTGGCAGCATCTCCAGGACTGAGAGGAAGAACTTGAGCTCCAGCCTTCTGGCAACAAGACATCATGGCGGCTGCAGCTTAGGAAACAATCCACAATATTACAAAGATAGTAATTTTTTTAAATGAAGATTGTTATGAGAGGATAGATAGGAGAGTTAATGACATATGATAGGAAGACAGAATTTGCAGGAATTCATTACCAATAGAATATGAGGAGCGAGGGAGGAGAAGGTATTTAGAATGGGAATTCTAGGATTTGGTTAGCATGGATGACTTAAAGAATGATGCCATGCGGGGCGCCTGGGTGGCTCAGTCGGTTAAGCGGCCGACTTCAGCTCGGGTCATGATCTCGTGGTCCGTGAGTTCGAGCCCCGCGTCAGGCTCTGTGCTGACAGCTCAGAGCCTGGAGCCTGTTTCAGATTCTGTGTCTCCCTCTCTCTGACCCTCCCCCGTTCATGCTCTGTCTCTCTCTGTCTCAAAAATAAATAAAACATTAAAAAAAAAAAAAAAAAAAAGAATGATGCCATGGTATTATTTACAATAGCCAAGGTGTAGAAGCAACCCAAGTGTCCATCCACAGATGATAAATAAAGATGTGGCATACATATATACAAGGACATATTACTCAGCCATAAAAAAGAATGAAATCTTGCCACTTAAAACAATTTGCAGTGGATGCAATCTGGAGGGTATACTGCTAAGTGAAATAAGTCAAAGAGAAATACCATATAATTTCACTCACGTGTGGAAATTAAGAAAGCAAATGAACAAAGAAAAAGAGTCATACATAAAAACAGACTCTTAAATATGGAGAACAAACGTGGTTGCCAAAGGGGAGTTGGGTGAAATAGGTGAAGGGAATTAAGTGTACACTTAGCGTGATGAGCCCTGAGTAATGTATAGAATTGTTGAATCACTATATTGTACACCTGAAACTAACATAACACTGTATGTTATACTAGAATTTTAAAAATAAATATAAATGAATGAATGGATGGATGGATGATGCCATGAAACAGAACAGGGAATTCTACAAGAGAAGATTTTTTAAACAAAACAAAAACTGTGAGTGTGTTCCGTATGTTGTATGCTGTTTACAATCATCTCAGTTGCCAAGGCATGCGGTGTGGTGTTTCAGTTTCAGCATATACACATGTAACTATGAAAGGCATACCGTTTTGGACAATGGGGGAGGGGGGAAACGAAGGTATTTCCCTGTTCCTTTGATAAGCTGATTTTCTTTTTTGCAACTTCTGATACAATTAATATGGTTGTGGAGCATAGTTATACAGGGTCTCGCCAAAGCACAAAGAACAGTACCTAGAAAAGCTGCAGGCCAGGAGCCCAAAGTCTTTCTCCTCACAGCTCTCCTTTCTACTTAAAATGAAGTCTACCTAGGGTTTATTTTCTGTGAGCATTTTTTCTTTAGGAATTTTACAGTCTTTCATTAAAAAAAAAAAAAAAACTGTTAAAATGATGTATTTTTATTATTTTAATAATAAATTCATTTAATGCTGTTTTAAGATAATACAAAAGCAATTTATGATTCCGATCTGATTTTCAGACCATAGACCACATGTCTGAGGAAGCCTGTAAAGAATTATGGCCTATTAAGCACAGGATCTGTAAAATTAAACATATAAATTAGTAACAAAAATATGTGGTTTTCATTGGTAACATTAACTCTGGAATTGTCTTCCAAGAAAATGAACACGTTTTAGTAGCTCCTTTTTCTAAAACTGGTCTTCAAAGCACAAGTGTTAGAAATTTTCCAGTTTGGACTTAATGTTAAATTTTACTCGGTTAATTAGAAGTCCTCTTTCTTCATGCCAATTTTTCCAGGTGTTTTCAAGATGCCCTTTGAAGAGGTAATAAATTATTTGATCCATTTGTGGAAAATAATCCTGTGCTTGAGTAAATTAATGAATCACTGATTTGTGACCATTACACATGACCTGAGGCTAAAGTTCAGTCCCTTCTCAGCTAATTCTACTTCTTCAGCTGGTCAGGGGGTCCTCACGTTTATTGTTAGTGAGTATGTGACATTCCCAGAACTATTAATGGATGCCCACTTTAACTGTGCCAAGAACAAGTTGCCAGTTCATGCAGCTGTAAAGTTATTGACCTGGAAGAGACCAATGAGATCACCTGAGCTGCTAATCCCTTGCCCGGAGGCATGACCTCACTGAAATGAGGCTCCCTCAGCAAAATGTTTGTATTTCTGGACAATACTAAAGAGAGAGAAAAAGGAAAAGAAAACACAAGTGCTGGTATTGTAATGTGAGGAAGCTGCTGATCTTCCAGAACCCATACTCCCCTGCACATCAGCCAGATCAGGGAGTGGCTGGTTGGACAAGATCTGAGAGTCAGAGAAACAGGAAGCTAAGCTCAGGGATTACTGATGCCTTGGCCCATGACCTGGGAAATGATTTCAGACCTCCCCTGTCTTGTAACTTGAAGCTATTACCACAAAAGATAAATATAAACGGACTTACACCGTGGAATTATATAGTGTAAGAGTTGGAAGAGTAGGTTCTATTTCATTTTGTTAATACAACCTTTTTAAGCAAAATCCCTAACAAAAGCCCAGCGTGTAAGAGAGGTCAGTGTTGGAGTGGGCTTGTAGAACCAGAAGTGCCTTGTTACTTCTTCCATCCTGTTCCCAAGCCCCTGTGACAACTCGGGCTGCAGGCCCACAGTTTGAAAACCACTTCTTTTTACACAGAAGAGGAAACTAATCTTTTTGTCAAAGATGACTTATTCGCAAACACAGAAACCTACTCAAAGTCTCTCAGGTAACGGAGGGAAATCTTGATAACATAAAGGGGGCACTGAGGGGCACCTGGGTGGCTCAGTCAGTGAAGCCTCTGACTTCAGCTCAAGTCATGATCTTGAGGTTCATGAGTTTGAGCCCTGAATCGGGCTCTGCACGGACAATGCAGAGCCTGCTTGGGATTCTCTCTCTCTCTCTCTGTCTGTCTCTCTGCCCTATCTCCCCCACAAAAAATGAACTTAAAAAAATAAATAAAAGGGAAATGCTGATAGGACCCACAGGTAAAGGGAATGATTTATCCTTCCAGGCCCTAGGGCTGGATCCCACAAGACAGGATCTAAGTGCATCTGCTTGTTCCATCTCTGCAGACAGATGTAACCATGATGTGAAGTTCAAAATGGGTTCTTCCCCTCTTCTCAAGTTTGGCAACTAGGCCCACAGCTGAGAACCAAAAGCGCTAAGTAGTCCTCCTTCTAATTTCAGAGAACAAGCAGCTGTGGATCAGATGGGGTTTGCCGAGAGGTGCTTTTCAGCAGAACCAACACTAAAACTTCTCAACATTGCCAATACCTGTAAGAGGACAGAGGGAGGGGCGAAGGCCTCCTTTGGTCTGGAAGATGTAGGTTTATAAAAAGAAACTATGCAGACGTCTTACCTCACTTTACCTGAGCACAGATTAAACTCTTCACCTACTCTTCATCCTCACTCCAGATGGGCTTGTCTGGAAAACACATACAACTACCACACTGACAAGCTTTGCTTTAAATTGATGATAACAAATGATACATGAACTCTCAACCCTCAGCCTACAGCCTTTGTGTATTTCCATAGTCAGTTTGTTTTTCCTCTTGTTAAAACTGTATCATGCTGTCTCTCTGCTCCGACAATAATAACCTAATAACCTCTCCTCCTACACTTAACTGGTACTTTTGTTTGTTTGTTTGTTTGTTTTGTTTTGTTTTGTTAGGAAATAGATGTACTCAAAAGAGAACTGTCTCATCTTCTAAAAAGATCTGTCTACCAATGTACCTGCACCTGGTACCTGGCACCTGCTTGGTAAAACATTGTCCCTGTCCCTAAGGCCAACTCTTCTGTTTCAGCACCAATCTCATCCCTTTTTCTACTCGAACAGCTTATACACATCTTTCCTGTGTCATCAGTCTCCACATCTCTGCTGTAGTCTTCCCGTCAGTATGCGAGCATTACAAAATAAATAAATAAAATAGTTTGAACCCCCTCTAGTTCTTGACCCATTCCTCAGAAAACTTAAAATTCCTCCAAAGACTTGCCTACTTTGATATTAATCTATTCAGCTTTCTTTTGATTAATATTTGTATGTCATATATTTTCTCATCCTATTATTTCTACCTTTTCTGTTTTCCCATATTTTTAGGTGTGTCTCTTGAGAGCAACACACAGTTATTATTTTTTATCCAATCTGGTAACCTTTGCCTTTAATGATAGCATTTAGGGGTGCCTGGGTGGCTCAGTCAGTTAAGTGTCCAACTCTTGATTTGGGCTCAGGTCATGATCTCATGATTGGTGAGATCAGTCCTCACACTGGGCTCCATGCTGCCAGAATCCCTGCTTGGGATGTTCTCTCTCTCCCTCTCTCCCTGCCACTCCCTCTCTCTCTCTCTCTTTCTCAAAATAAATAAATAAATAAATAAATAAATAAATAAATAAAATACTAAAAGGAAAGAAAGAAAGAAAGCAAGAAAGAAAGACAGAAAGAAAGAAAGAAAGAAAGAAAGAAAGAAAGAAAGAAAGAAAGAAATCTAGTCTGGGAGTTACTTTTTTTAGAACTTTGTAGAAAGTTCCACTGTTGTCATGAAAGAAGAGAAATCTCATTCTGTTGCTTCATGCGTTTCCTACAGCTACTTTATGATTTTTTTTTCTTTTTGTCTTAGTTTTAGGTAATTTTACTATAATTGGGCTAAGTGTGGTTTTCATTCTACTTATCCTAGTTGAGGTTTTTAGTGCTTCTTGCATCTGTGGTTTGATATTCATCAACAGACTTGGAAAACTCTCATTGTCTTTTCAAATACTGCTTATGTCCCATTTTCTCTCTCCTCTGCTTCTTCCAGGTCCCTAATTATTCACGCCAATATTCTCACTATAGCTCCTATTTTATGACATTCTTTTTGTATTTTCCATACCTTTCATCTCTATACTTTATTCTGGCAATCACTTTTGCCAATCTCATAATTCACTAATTCTCTCTTCAACTCTGTCTAATCAGTTATTAAATCCATTCACTGAGGGGTTTTTTAGGTTTATTTATTTATTTTAAGTAATCTCTACACTCAGTGTGGGGCTCAAACTTATGATCCCGACATCGAGAGTCACATGCTCTTCTGACTGAGCCAGCCGGGTGCTCCCCATCCATTGAGTTTTTAATTTCCGTAACCACGTAAATTCAGTTTTAGAATTTCAGTTTGTTTGTTTTCATGGTTTACAATTTCCTGTCAAATTCCCTAATCTGTCCTTAATCTCCTTGAATGAATTAAGAATCCTAAAGATAAGTTCATGATGCTCCTATGAGTCTATTTCTACTATTAGGAGTTTCCCCCACCCTTGGTTTTCACTCCTGTCATTTTATCTCCTCATACGACATGTTATTTTACTGATTGCCAGACACTGTATATTACAACATTGTAAAAATAATTTGAGGCTTAAATTACGTTGTCTTACTCCATAACAAAGTTATGTTTTCTTCTGGCAGGTAGTTAAGAGCACTAGCAATGTAAGATTTCCTTAATTTCATTTTAAGAATTGAGATTATTTGAAGCTGGGCTACAGTCGCTGCCAGACTTGAACTACTTTTGATTTATATTTATTACTTAGAGTCAGTTCCTTGGGATTCAAATGCAAAACCTGGTAGAAGGTGACTACCTAGCTCTCTCCCTTGGCATACTCTGGATTACATATTTTGTCCTAACAGTCTCTTGAGGCTGTTAAAAATCCTGTTGAGTTTCTCAACCTCTCAGCTACCTCATCTAATTAAAAAATAGACTTTGGTGCTGGGTTTGTCTCTCTGGGTCTCTTTCTTCTTCCAAAACTTATTATCCTTCACCCTTTTGTTAGCTATCCAATACCTTCAGGCAAATAGTTTTTATAATTAGGCTTGTTTTTCTAGTGGTTCTCAGTATTGGTACATATAACTCAGCAAGCATTACCAGAAGCAGAAGTCACTGGAGAGAATTGACTGTTTATTGTCATCGGTCCTCTTCTTCCATTTTCTGGCTTCTATTCTGAACAGCTTTCTCTCTCACTGTTCCACTGTATGCTCTTTTGTCAAGATCACCAAGTGATCAAGTGTCAGCCCTCATCTCATTTGCTCACCCAGTACCATTTGACAAGTTGGAGACTCTTTCTGGAAACATTTTCATTACTTGGCGTCTGAGAAATCATACTCTCTCCTCCATGCTTTCTCTGTGTCTTTTGCTGGTTCCTCGTCTTCCCATCATCTCAGTTAGCAAGGTCAACTCCTTGGCCCCCTTCTCTATCTACACCCACAATGTGGGTGATCTCCTTTAGACTTGTGCCTTTAAATATAAAACACTGGAAGCATATTGATGTGTCCCAAATTTCTATTTTATTTCTAGCCTTGACCTTTCACCTGATCTCCAGCATATTACATCTAACTACCTTCTTGACAACTTTATTTGAATGTCTAAAATGCATCTCAAGCATAAAGTGCTAAAAATAAAATCTTAAGCTCCTTCCCATCTCCACCCAGTTATCCAAGATGGACACTCAGGAGTTTCTTTAATACTGCTCTTCCCTCACATTCCACATCCAATTTATCAGCAAATTCTGCTGGCTCGACCATCACAATATAATTTGTATCCAGCTGTGTCTCATTACTAAAACCCATATCAGTCCAAGCCACTGTAGTCATACTTGCTATTCCCTCTTCCTGGAAATCTCTACCTTTCCCATGATTAACTCTTTTACATCATTACATCTATGTTGAGATGTCATCTCTTCATAATGACCTTCCCTGACTGTCCTGTCTAACATCGTTCTCTTCCTGTATCACTGTCTCCTTTTCCTTGGTTTCATTTGTGTAGTTCTTATTACTATCCAATATTGTATCTTGTTTAGATATAACTTGTGTTTGTCTGGTCATCTGGTTCCCCCACTCATGGGAACAGACACTGTGTCTAGTTCATGACAAGGTTCTCGTGACCTAGAACAGAGCCTGGCACATATTAAAAGCTCAATAAATACTAGTTGAGGGGCACTTGGGTGGCTCTGTTGGTTAAGCATCTGACTTTGGCTCAGGTCATGATCTCGTGGTTTGTGAGTTCAAACCTCCCATCAGACTCTGTGCTGACAGCTGAGAGCCTGGAGCCTGCTTCGGATCCTGTGTCTCCCTCTGTCTCTGCACCTCCCCCATTTGTGCTCTCTCTCTCTCTTTCTCTCTCTCTCTCTCAAAAAGAAATAAACACTTAAAAATAAATGAATAAATACTTGAATGAACCAACAAATGAATGGTTGAATAAGGAACACAGTTGTATTGTCAAAAAATGGTTGAGATGGTGGTGTTTAGGAAATAAAAATTATTTAGATGAGTGGTTCTCAAAGTATGGTCCATAGACCAATAGTATCACATCACTTGAGAGCTTATTAAAATTGCAAATTCTGGGACACCCCCTCTAACCCCTGACCCACTGAGTCAAAAACTGGAGGTGAGGAGGCAGTCTGTATTTTATCAAGTCTTTCCATAGATTCTGTTGCAAGATAACTTTGAGAACCACTGATTTCAGGGATAGGCCAAACCTGGCCCACTGCCTGTTTTTGTAAGTAAATTTTTATTGAAACACAGTCACTTGCATACATTTACATCTTGTCTATATATTTTTGCACTAAAACAGCATTGTCAAAAATTGCAACAGAGCCCTCATAGCTCCAAACGCCTATAATATTTACTATCTGGCCCTTCAATGACTTCTAGTTTAGATCAGCACCTTACGCTGTGTCATGATGGTAGCATAAACTCATACATCTATCTCCTTCCCCACTAAATGCCACTGAAATTAAAGAAAACCTGTGGTTAAAGAAGGATACATAACAGAAAACAAGAAAGGGTGGTCTCAGTGGACCAGAAAACTTTAGAAATTTCTAATACAAAAAAAAAAAAAACATTTTGGGGAGGTAAGGGGAAACAGATGAGATCAGATTAACAGAGAAACAAGTGGGAGAAGCTGCAACACAAGATTCAAATACAAGCTATTGCAAAAGGAAGCAAAAGTTCTTAAGAAAACCCTGAATGAGTTTTATGCTCTAAGCTAACCAAACCAAAGCAGTCCTGGAGAAATCATTGGATGAGTCATTAAAGGACCAATCAGAGAATCTGGCCAGTGACCCTTTCTTCCAAAGATCTGAACAGCTGGCCATAAACCTCATTTATAAACAAAGCTAAAAAACTTTGGGAAAGGCTCCTGGCTTCAGTGCTGGGGCCTGAGAAGCAGAGTCCAGCAAGACTTCCACAATGGCAGCAGAGGACAGAAATAGAAGGTCATCCTGACTCAAACATTTGCACCATGATAAACTGGCATGCACAGGTCTCCAAACTGAGTTCCGGAATTAGAGACTCCCAGAGTAGTTTCTGGTACTGCAGAAGCAGGACTATGTCACAAGGGAAGGGATGAGAAGCCCACTTTTACTAAGTGGACAAGCTACTTACCCGCTGTTGTAGGTAAAATTGTGTGCCTCAAAAAGATATGTTAAAGTCCTAAACCCTGGTAGCTCGGAATGTGACCTTATTTGGAGATAGATGATGGCAGATATAATTAGTGAAGATGAAGCTATACTGGAGTATAATGGGCCCTTAATCCAATATGATTAGTGTCCTTTTAAGAAAAGGAGAGAGACACAGAAATGAGAAGGCCACATGAAGACAAAGAGACACACAGACCATCACAGTGAAGACAGAGGCAGAGGTGGGGTTACTTTGCTATAAGCCAAAACACTCCTGATGCTACCAGAAGATGGAAGAGGTAAAGAAGGGTGCCCTCCTAGGGGCTCTGGAGGTTGCATGGCCTTGCCAACACCTTGATTTTAGATGTTTAGTCTACAAAGCTGTGGGAGGATAAATTTCTACTTTTTTAAAGCCACTCAATTTGGGGTATTTTGTTAGGGCAAGCTTAGAAAACTAGTACACCAGCCCTCTGGACCACATATTCCACTGTGTTCCCCTTTATCACCAAAAGTGGAACCTGCCTTCATAGACAAGTAAACAGAGATTCTCATGCGGCCAAGGAAATACATCCACACCAACAATAAGAACAGTCAATCATCACCAAATATTTGAGGAAAATTAACACCATTAGAAAGGTGCCTGGGTGGCTTAGTTAGGCATCCATTGTCAGCTCAGGGCATGATTTCATGGCTTGTGAGTTCGAACCTCACGCCAGGCTCTGTGCTGCCTGCTCAGAGCCTGAAGCCTGCTTAGGATTCTGTCTCCCTCTCTCTCTGCCCCTGACCAGCTCGCACTCTTCTGTCTCTCTCTCTCTCTCAAAAATAAATAAACATTAAAAACAAGAAAGAAAGAAAGGATCATCTTATTCAAATAACAGAACAACTAAACCCTACAGAAAATAATGGAGGCAACAGAATAAGACTTATATAAATAAGTATAAGTAATTTATTTGGAGAGATCTTAGAAGATACTACATTCATTAGCAAAAACAGGATTGCTATAAAAAACAGAAACAATTGGGTGCCTGGGTGGTTCAGTTGGTTGAGCTCAATTGGTTGACTTTTGATTTTGGCTCAGGTCATGATCCCACAGTCATAGGATCAAGCCCCACATTAGGCTCCGTGCTGAGCATGGAGCCGGCTTAAGATTCTCTCTCTCTCTCTCCCTCTGCCCTTCTCCCTCTCTTCCCCACTCACCTGCTTTGTGCTCTCTCTCTCTCTCTCTCTCTCTAAAGCAAAAAGAAAGAAAAGAAAAAGAAGCAATTGGAGTTCTTTGGAATTAGATCTTCACTGCAAAATTTTTTTAAAGCCATGCTGCATAGCACAATACTGTCTATCAGTTCAGGAAAAAAGCATGCAGAGAAGACAACACAACATATTTTGGCATGCAGAATTACATGCACATTTAAGAACATACATCAAACATCTTAAATAAAAACAATGGTAGGAAGAATGGGAATGCAAATCAGGGAGGAAGGTTTGAAAAACAAGAGAATGAAATAAGACTCTTACACAGACAAATGATAACAACATTGTGCTGTGAACTGAGGTGTTACAATTAAGCCAACTCTTTATACTCGGGATTCAAAAAGGAAAAAAAATTAAATATTAATGGAAGAATGGAATTCCAGAATAGATATAGTTGAAGATTAATTTACAGGTTTCCAAAAGGCAGTGCAAAAGAAAAAATTCATGAAATGGAAAATGTTAAAGAAAATTTAAGAGACATGGAAAAGCATCTAGGTGATTTCAAATACCTCTCATGTAAGCTTTAGCAGGATGGAATGAAAAAAATAAAAAGAGAAAATAAATAATAAAAGAAATTTTCTGAAGCTAGAGACTGTATAGGTGTGGATTCCTGCCACCTCTCAGGCCACCAAGGATAAGGGGGAGAAAAACCAAAAATTTCTATAGGGAAAAAACAGATTATTTACTTTAGAGAAAAAAGTATCTAAGGTTCAAGCAATTGAGCAGAGAGTAGGTGGTTATGCAGTGCTAAAATTTGGCTTTAGAAAAAAGCTGGGTAGTAGATGGTATAACTCGAAGGGGTGTCATTAATAATGAGCTAAGGATTCTAAAATTATTACTTTCCTCTTAAAGCTTCATGTTCTGACAGGAATGAGGCCATCATAATTCTGGTCTCTGCTGTAAATGAACCGGTGCTAAAATATCAATGCACTGTTGCCCAACTTTTCATATAAAATCAGTCTAACATCCATCTCACATAAGAAGCAGAGTTTATAAAGTCACCTCCTAATGTCTACATATCTGTAATCCAAAATAATTTCTGTAAATTCTAATAAGTAGCATAATTTTGTATCGTAAATCCTCCATGAAGTCCCATTTTACAAATGACACAGAGGCCAAAAAGAGGAGACTCTTCCGGAATCACACAGTTGCAGGTGTCAGAAAGAGGCCTGAGACCCAGGGCCCCTGACTTTGTAGCCACTGTGTCATGCTGAGAGCTTAGCACTGATCCTTCTACGTGCTTGTGTTTGGTCTCCTCTGTGATGAAGGATGGGCATTTGTGTCATTGCAAGTGTCAGCAAAGAGTCCAGAGACTTAAAACAAGCACATTTCCCTGTATTTTGCAGAAATCCTCACCAAAGCTTACCACTCAGAGGCAGGAAATCTGAATTTGCTTCAGATGGGTGAGGGCATAATAGTGCCGGGAAAAGGGCTACCTGAAAACCCAGGGCTAGGAATTATTCAATGACTACTAATAAATACTTTGTGGCAAAATTCTTCTTTCTGTTGGGACAGAAGGCTAGAAGCAGTTTCACACCCCCATTAATCACCACCATGATTTCCTGATTCATCTTGGTTTTCAGATCCCTGGGCCTCATAGGTAAAATTTAAACAGTAACTCTAGCAATCGTTCCTCCTCAGAGCAACCCTAGAATAATCAGCAAAATCCCGTGGACTCGTCAAAATAGTGAGGTATGCTTTTAAATTAAAAGGCACTGCGTTTTGAGAGAGAGGCAAACCATAAGAGAATCTTAAACACAGAGAACAAACGGAGAGCTGCTGGTGGGGTGTTGGGTGGGGGGATAGGCTAAATGGGTGAAGGGCATTGAGGAGGGCACTTGTTGGGATGAGCACTGGATATTATACATAAGTGATGAGTCACTAAATTCAACTCCTGAAACCATTATTACACTATATGTTAACTAACTTGGATTTAAATAAAATTTAAAAATTAAAAAAAAATAATAAACAAACGGTACCATGTCTTCCTTTAAAGAAAATATTTTGGGTGGACTCCTGGGTGGCTCAGTTAGGTAAATGTGCAAGTTCGGTTTGGGTCATTCTGTGCTGACAGCTCAGAGCCTGGACCCTGCTTCAGATTCTGTGTCTCCCTCTCTCTTTGCCTTTCCCTCACTCTCACCCTGCCACTCTCTCTCTCTCTCTCTCTCTCTCTCTCTCTCAAAAATAAACACTAAAAAAATTTTTTTAATAAATAAAAAAGTTTTTAAAAAATTTAAATCTTCTAAAAAGCAAATATGTGAAATTTATTAAATATTGTTTTAAAAACCTGAAATTCAAATGCAAAATAACCTATTAATGTCTAACTTTTCAATACTTACTGGAGTTTCCTAAATCTATATTACAGTGATTATAAAATGAAATATTGTCTTTACCTAAATAAGGCAAATTTAGTTTTTCTGAATTTTCTTTGAGGGCAATTGTTTTAATATAGACCAGCACACTACCCACTTTTCCTATCTCTGTTAGTCAACCCAAACCACGTTTCTTTCTTCATAATAGTCCTTTGAAAAACATCATTTTGTTCTTTTCAGAGACTAAGACAGAAAGTGTAACTAATGCATAAGAAGTCAGTGAAAACCAAAATCATTTCAAGTTTTCACTACATTTGTGCAATGTCACCAGTAGGGAAGGAATGGCTTTCCAGACAACTTTCTGGAAGGAAAATATGAGTGGGAAATACACCAGGCCTGTATAGTTAAACAATTCCAAGATAGAAATCACTTTTCTCCCTGGAAACCAAAGGCTTGATTTTCATAATTCAACATATAATTTTAAACTAGGGCAACCAGATTTGCAACATGAAAACTGGAATTTTATTATTAAATTACACAAGTATACTGCACAAATCATACCAAAAGAAACAGCAAAATATTTCCAAAACAGTCTTATACAATGAACGCTTAGGAATCTTCTCCCTGAGGTAACTATAGACAAAGGAACATTTTGTCTGTTGAGGGCTCAGCTAAATTTGTTCCACAAGAGCTGGTGAGATTTATTTCTCACCTCTAAGGGGATAAAGAAAGAAGAATGCACATCGTCTTTAAGAACATCCAGAATGCTGCCAAAATTCTGCCTCCAAATTTGGCATTCTGCCTTTATCCTGAAAGATAATATCTTTATGTTATAATAGCTTATGGTAAAACAAACTGTCAACAAAAAGGAGGGAGGCTGGAGAGGCAGAGGGAAAGGAAAATTATGAAGTCAACTGAGTCACAATACTCTCTTGGTTTGCATTTTATTTATACAAACAGAATTAAAAAGTCAAATAGCCCTGTTAGCCAGGTACCGTGTAGTTAGAAACGGCTGATTGGGAAACTCCCTACTTTCTTTAAACAACTGATGAGTGACTATTGCATCAGCCTGGTGTTTTGAACGTTCCTAGGTGGCATAAGAAAACCTTAAAATGCTAAGTGTATCACCAACGATGAACAAGTCTCTTGTGTGATTTTACAAATCATTAAAAGTATCACTGCTTTTGCTAATCCTTTTACACTTGCCAAAACAAATATTTTTAAAGATAGCCTCTATTTTTCATTAAAATATTCAAGTGGATGCAGGGAAAGTACATAATAAATCTCTAAGGCAGGCATCTACCAAATCTTGCAAGTGGAAGAGATTTTTCCAGAATTGAAAGAAAAAAAGCATTCAGTGAATCCAAGGCATGGATTAAGGGAGACAAGAGAATGAGGCAAGACTCTGATGGACCTGCTTTCTTTGCATTGTTGCACTTCCTTGTTTTCTGTGTTGCACAAACGCTATTGAATATCAAGATTTGGCTTCCCATGAATAAGACACTTAATAAAGAACCATGTTAGCCCTTTCAAGCCCATAAATGCCTTTTAAGTGTTCACAGAATTTTACAACAATTTGATGAAAAAGCATTTAAAAATATAGCTTGCATAATTGTATCACTACAAGTACTTGAAACTATTACTAAAGGGGTTCAGTGATGCTACATACAAAATCCTTAGGACTTGCTATTTAAATTTATGAGCTAAGAGGAATCTTAGCAATTATCTAGTCTAACTTCCTTGTTTTACATTTCTGTTTTATTTTCCCCAAGCCATGTATTGTGTTTGCTTCAGGATCATGTTAGAGAAAAGGAGAAATGTTTTTAGAAAAATGGCCCAGAGGATAACATTTTTTTAAGGGAAAAGAAACTTCAAGGAGAAGGGAATTGAAGTGTATTGGGCACTATCAGAAAAATGTTTACAGGTCATAAACTCATAGTGGTAAAAACACATATAAACAACACAGTTTGTCCGTTTGCTGGAGTGCCTGTTGGTTTCCCCTGTTTTTCTGAGTATTTTGTGAGAATGCCAATTTTATACAGCATGGAATCAAGTAGAAATGGAGCTAAAGTAGTTTGCAAAGTTAAGGGATGGATGTGACCAGGAGTCCCCTGATCCTGGTTCCAGCCTGTCTAGTAAACTGGGGTAGGTGCTCCAACAGAGATTATAATTCACCTGAAGCAACAGTGAGAAACAAGGAGAAAACTGCTAAGAGCTCTATGATTGGAGAGATTATGGCTATTGCCTCCATTTACCTTTACCTTTAGTGTGAGTGTGAGTGTGTGTGTGTGTAACAACTAGTAGCAATCAAATCACTCACTCAGAAGTGATTTTAGATGCTGTATTATTATAATAAGTCCAGTCTCCAACATCTGCAATAAGGAATCGAACAGTGACAGAGAACTCACTATTTTGTGAGTCTACCTCGTTTTTCTAAATACCAGCCATTGTTCCTAAAACTGCTACCTAGAGCCTCAACCTGATGATAAATTTCTTACCTCCTATTCATCTAGCACAATATAACAAATCCTCCTTCCAGACATTGTTACATCTGCTAATGATATAACCATTTTGTCAAAGTTGAAAACTTTGCATTCTCCTACGTCTAAAAATCCAATCAATTACCAAGTGTTGTTGATTCCATTTTGGAATCTGTAGCTTCCAGTTTCACATATAAAATACCACCACTTCTGCTGTATACTCATGTATCATAAAGACCAACCCTAATACAACACGAAGGAGACTATACAAGCATGTGAATGTCAGGAGGGAACTTTAGGACAATGCTGGGGTCTAGCTAGCAAACAATGTGACAGGAAAGATGAGCACTGACAATGTTAGGGTCCCCGAGGAAGAAGGTATCTTTCCTAATAGGTCTAGCAGAAAAAAATTCTAGAGGTAAAACTAATTGGCTCAATTTAGATCATGTGCCCATCTGTGAACCAATAATTATAACCTAGGAATGGACTCTCCTAGTTGAGTAGATCAGGGTCATGTGCCTACCAGTGGCTCTTGAGGGGAAATTGTGCCCTCTCCAGCTGAACCACTGAATCAGAAAGGAAGGAATACCAAACAGAAAAATATCATTATGTTTGCTGCTCTACCTTGCACTTCAACTGCTTGTCTCGAACAGCCTCATATTACCCTGTCTCTTAGCCCTCCTTTTCTTTTCTTTTTTTTAATAACTGAAGTTCAGTTTATTTTCTGCATATTCTAATTATCAAAGGAATTATGCTTGCTTTATTTTTTTAAATATAATTTATTGTCAAGTTGGCTAACATGCAGTGTATACAGTGTGCTCTTGGTTTGGGGGGTAGATTCCCATGGTTCATCGCTTACATACAACACCCAGTGCTCATCCCAACAAGTGCCCTCCTCAATGCCCATCACCCATTTTCCCCTCTCCCCCACTCCCCTATCAACCCTCAGTTTGTTCTTTGTATTTAAGAGTCCTTATGGTTTGCCTCCCTCCCTCTCTGTTTGTAACTATTTCTCCCCTTCTCTTCCCCCATGGTCTTCTGTTAAGTTTCTCAAGTTCCACATATGAGTGAAAACATGATCTGTCTTTCTCTGACTGACTTACTTCACTTAGCATAATACCCTTCAGTTCCATCCACGTTGCTGCAAATTTTGCCCTCCTTTTCAAGTGGTACATAGCTGACAAACTACTCTTTCTGAAACCCAACTTGGATCAAGCTTTTTCTTTTATCAAGATCTTCCCCAAATACCTCCTCACTGCTTACAAAATACTTAGTCCTTAATCTGGCATTCACATTCTTCCACAATCTTGCCCAAAATGCTTTTCTAGCCTAATCTGCAATTTTTCACCTTTCTGAAAAACTGATTTACTCACTCTCCTCCAAAAATGTCTTTGTCTCCATGGTCTTGCTCACACTGTTCACATCCTTTATTCTCCAAGAAAGTCTTTCTCACCTTTCTTTCATTATTCAAAATCCACTCATCCTAAAGTACAACTCAAAGTCTACTTCCATTTAATTTTCTAAAGTCATCCTATTCATCCCAAAGGAACTCCTCTCCCCTTCTTCCTCAGAATAACATTTTTGTTGTATTATTATATGACCAATATGATGCACTACTTTATTCTATCATGAATTCATATTTCAATAAATAACACATACTATCTACCTATATCTACCTATCCAGATTGCAAACTTCTTAAAGGCAAGGATCATGGCTTGTATTTCTTTTCAGTGCAAGTAAGGCTTAGCTTACAATTAATAAACAGGTGTTTATTTGATTTTGATCATACAACCCTGTATATGTATAGGTATGAATGTCTTTAACCCAGTTTGGGAATCTGACTCTGATCACTGTACTATAAGGAAAAAAATACCAAGTTTCTATTGAGTCTTTAGTCACTGTACAATGACACTCACATGTATTTTTTTTAATCCATTTAACACATTTGCTTCAACCAGAGAAAGAGCTGTTCAGTAATTAGGAAAGTACTGCAGTTCTAAGAATCTGTGTACTTTTGGGGTGCCTGTGAGGCTCAGTCGGTTAGACATCCAACTCTTGGTTTCAGTTCAGGTTATGATCTCACAGTTCGTGAGTTCAAGCCCAACACTGGGCTCTGTGCTGCCAGTGTGGAGCCTGGTTGAGATTCTCTCTCTCTCCCTCTCTCTCTGCCCCAACCCCACTAATACTCTCTCTCTCTTTCTCTCTGTCTCTCTCTCTCTCTCAAAATAAATAAACTTTAAAAAATATGTATAATTTCTCTTACATATCTGCATAAAATGAATTGCAACTTTCTAAAATGAAGTGAATTGTTGACACAATAATCTAGATGATTTTAACCAAGAGATAAATACTGCTACTCCAATCTAGTTATCTACAATGATTAGATTTACTACATACTGCTATGTCACTTTTTTAAATGTTTATTCATTTTTGAGAGAGAGACAGAGACAGAGAGATAGAGAGACAGAGTGTGAGCAGGGGAGGGGTAGAGAGAGGGAGACACAGAATGCAAAGCAAGCTCCAGGCTCTGATCTGTCAGCACAGAGCCTGGCACAGGGCTCGAACTCACCAACTGTGAGATCATGACCTGAACCAAAGTTGGATGCTTAACCGACTGAGCCACCCAGGCGTCCCAATACTGCTATGTCACTTTTAAAGGAGGCTCTTTGGACAAAAGCACAGTCAATGCAAATTGCTTCCAGGAAACCATTTCTGAAAGAATTTGGCTGTTTATGTCTTTGGCCAGAATGATTTGAGTTTGGCTTACAGTCTCTATTTTGCTTTCCTGATGGAAACATCTACTCACATTATACTCACTGCAAGGATGCCTCGCCAAAAGAAAACCCACACTTCTTCATCATGAAAGGATGATAACAGATAGACAACTGGCATGTACTCTAAATGAAATCAACCCAGCCATCATTTCATTCTTCTTACCAAGTGTCTAATAAAACACAACACTGTTCTAGGTATTATGATAAACACTGTACGAGGTGTTGCAGATATACAAAATCATCCAAAGGTTATTCTAGAAAGAGAAGCAATACAAAATAGTAAGCATGCTCTACATCAATAATAGGATAATAAGTGCCATACGTAATTAGAGAGAGAGTTTTGTGTGGGCTGGGAAAACACAAGAGAGGCTTCCTAAAGGAAAGAGATCAAAACAGTAGATCATTAGTAGAGGTGGGTCGAGTCTCATCAGGGGATAGGACTGCAAATGACATATTGTAGGCCAAAAAGATGTAAAAAGAGAGATTACACAAGGGCATAGTAAGTGAAAGAAGCTAAGTAATTTGGAAGTACACTAGAGAAGAGTTCTAATAGTCTGTGTTTTATCCTATAGACAATGGAGATTTTTTTTAAAATTTGGAGCATCTGTGAAATAGTGTTTTCATATCAAAATGAGAAATAATTAAATCACTAAACTAATTTTTGGAGAAAAAGAGACAATTAAAAATAATCTTTTTAAACAAAATCACAGATAGCTTAGAAAGGAAGTAATAAAGGTCAGAGTCAGCATGATGAGGAGAAAGCATAGATTCTAACAGTATAGTGGTTAGACCATAAAAAGTAATAATATTATATAACTGAAATAATTTAGCACTTTTATTCACATTTAGTGCATTTTCCTGATTATAAAACAATGCATATTCATTGCCTAGAAAAATCTCTTAGAAATTTAAATGTGTAAGATATAACTGGGAACTTGGTAAGAAGGAAAATTTATAAATAAAAATGTAAAAACTCTTGTGATATAAAAGGAATGTATCAAAAATCTTTGCTCTAAAATTACATTGTTTTTAGGGAGAACGTCATTCAAAACCCATTTACAGATACTTTTGACGTGGTTATATCAAACTTTTATCTAGTTTATCAGCTTATTGCACTTTGGATACAAGGACTTAGAGGAGTTTTACTGCTAGGTGCTGGCATATTAATATCAGAAAGTTAAAGCTCATGGTGAGAACAGTCCTAAAAAGTATGAAAAATGTACACTCGTTGTTAGAGTCATCCCCTTACATATAAAACAAACAGCTACTTGCATCTAAAATCATTGTAATTATAACAAAGTAATTTACATTCCTAATGACCTTGCATCATAAAGAAAACATAAAATTACATAGCATTTAATATGTCTAGTACGGCTTGAGAGATTACTATCAATAATATTTTTTTAAAAAGTTTTCAGACTTAAGGGGCACCTGGGTGGCTCAGTCGGTTTAGCGTAGGACTTTGGATCAGGTCATGATCTAACAGTTCATGAATTTAAGCCCCGCGTGGGGCTCTGTGCTGACAGCTTGGAGCCTGGAGCCTGCTTCAGATTCTGTGTCTCCCCCTCTCTCTCTGCCCTTCCTCTGCCTGTGCGCTCTCTCTCTCTCTCTCTCTCTCTCTTAAAAATAAAACAAAATAAACATTTTTAAAAAAACCTTCAGACTTCAAAGAGAAATTTTCAATTATTTAAATAATTTCATAATTATTCAAAATAATAAGCTGTGACAATAAGAGTTTGGGAAAGTTGTCTATTACAACATTTTAACAATTAGAATAATATTAAAATTTTAAAGAAGAAGAGGGGAGCCTGGGTGGCTCAGTCGGTTGAGTGTCCGACTTCAGCTCAGGTCATGATCTCACTGTCTGTGAGTTCGAGCCCCGCGTCGGGCTCTGTGCTGACAGCCCAGAGCCTGGAGCCTGCTTCGGATTCTGTGTCTCCCTCTCTCTCTGCTCCTCCCTCGCTCATGCTCTGTCTCTCTCTCTGTCAAAAATAAATAAGCATTAAAAAATAAATAAATAAATAAATAAATAAATAAGAAGAGAATGAAAGTTGCAATTATATCAAAAGTCAATATGACTCTAAGAATGACCTATAGAAACATCTGGAACACAAGGATACAGGCATAGAAGTCACTATTTCAACAAGTTTTTAACACTATTTCTTGGTCCAAATGCCAACACACTTAAAAGGAGCTTTTCTTATTGAATCAAAATCTCTTTCTAGCAAAAATTTAAAGCATAAATTTGGAATTCTTTAAATTTAAAGCACAAAGTTGGAATGTTATGGTTATAGACTAATAGAAGGATTTAATAAAATCATTATGCCTCTTAATAGGTTCATTATAGCTAGAAATTCAGGTTAGCAAAAGTCAAACAGGAAAAACAAGGATTTTAATAGTTGGGTATAAGATAAGAAGTGCTAACTGAAATACCTATCATACCTATTTTATGTTTTGTGGCTCTGAACATTTACTAATTTTTCCTGCCTACATTTTTCCTCTTTCAGTAATTTCATCATTCTGGCATTCAGCCTTTCCCAAAGCTCTTTGGCTCTGAAGGAACATGACCTGTTCCCCAAGCTACAGGAGTGCACTCTGGATCAAACCATACCTGAAACTCTCTCCTATTGGATTTTCAATTATGAAAGTCAGTATATTTCTTTTATTGTTGTAGTCATTTTGAATAGATTTTTGTCACATTATAAAAATGTTTTTAATTATATATTTGTATGTGTGTATGAAATATGTACATGAATGCACAGTTAAAATAATAATGAAATTAACACTCATGTGACAGACATCCAGCTTAAGAAATAAAATATTAGTGTCTCAGAAGGCCCCAAGTGCCCCTCCTTATTGTAGCTTGCTCCTCACTCCCACCCCCAGAGATAGACAGCAACCTGAATTTTTGGTCAATCATTCCCTTGCTTTCCTTTATGATTTTAGCTCCTATGTATAAATCCCTGTACAAAACTACTTTTAAAATAATACTAAGATGTTATTTTACTATTTTTTAAAGATTTTTTTAAAGCTTATTTATTTATTTTGAAAGAGTGTGAGCAGGGGAGGGGCAAAGAGGGGGAAAGAGAATCCCAAGCAGGCTCTGAGTTGTCAACAAAGAGTCCGATCTGGCGCTCGACCCCACGAACCATGAGAGCATGACCTGAGCTGAAATGAAGAGTCACACACTTAACCAACTGAGCCACCCAGGTGCCCCAAAATAATACTACGATGTTATTTGACTTTTTAACTTTCATTCTCTCACAAGTGAACAGTGGAGTTTTCCAGAGGCTACATGACTTGTGGTATTGCAACAGACTGAGTACAGAAACAACTAGGAGAATCAGGCTGCCCGTTAAGCTCGGCATTACAGAAATCTTTCAAAATATATGAAACAGTGCCACTTTTCTCACTTTTTGTTTTGGAAAATACACTAATTTTTCAAAAACTTATTTATGTTCACATGTAATTGGTCTATTATTGTTATTTTGAAATTAAATAATAAATATTTTTTAAATCTCTCAGGTTTAATTTGGTAAAAATTGATAGATATAACCCACAGAAACAAAAACTCTTAGGGGTTCTCCAATAATGTTTAAGAGTGTAAACAGGTTCTGAGACAAAAGTATCTGAGGCAAATAACAGGAATAGTATTGCTAGGGTGAATACCATGCACATGTTTTCAACCATTTTTCTTTTGGATTGCCATTGCTTTTATAAATTTGTACAGTTTTTATTTTTGGATGCTAATAGTTTGCTTATACGCATAGCACGTATGTTTTTACAACATGACTAGTACTCTTCAATCACTTTATGGTTTCTTTTGGTCATAAGGAGCTTTAATTTCTGCATCAAATGGATACATCTTTTCCTCTTTCGGTTCACATCTTTGTACGTATGTCTTATTTAATAGATCTATCCCTACTCAAAGGTCACAAAGATATTTTCCTATGTTTTTTCTCTTTTTTAATTTTTATTTAAATTCTAGTTAGTTAACATACAGTGCAATCAATATTGGTTTCAGGAGTAGAATTCGGTAATTTATTTCTTACATCACTTACTGTGCTCTTCGTTACAAGTGCCTTCCTTAATCCATGTCACCCATCTAGCCCATCTCCCACCTACCTCCCTCCATCAACTGTCAGTTTGTTCTCTATTCTTAAGAAACCAAAGCAGGAGGAATCACAATCCCAGACTTTAGCCTCTACTACAAAGCTGTAATCATCAAGACAGTATGGTATTGGCACAAAAACAGACACATAGACCAATGGAATAGAATAGAGAACCCAGAATTGGACACAAATGTATGGCCAACTAATCTTTGACAAAGCAGGAAAGAGTATCCAATGGAAAAAAGACAGTGTCTTTAGCAAGAGGTCCTGGGAGAACTGGATAGCAACATGCAGAAGAATGATACTAGACCACTTTTTTACACCATAGACAAAAATAAACTCAAAATGGATGAAAGACCTGAATGTGAGACAGGAAACCATCAAAACTCTAGAGGAGAAAGCAGGAAAAATCCTCTCTGACCTCAGCCACAGCAATTTCTTAACGCATCTCCAAAGGCAAGGGAATTAAAAGCAAAAATGAACTACTGGGGCCTCATGAGGATAAAAAGCTTCTGCACTGCAAAGGAAACAATCAACAAAACTAAAAGACAACCGATGGAATGGAAAAAGGTATTTGCAAATGACATATCGGACAAAGGGCTAGTAACCGAAATCTATTAAGAACTCCCCAAACTCCACACCTGAAAAACAAATAATCATGTGAAGAAAGGGGCAGAAGACATGAATACACACTTTTCAAAAGAAGACATCCAGATGGCCAACAAACACATGAAATGATGCTCAATGTCACTCATCATCAGGGAAATACAAATCAAGGCCACACGGAGATACCACCTCATACCGGTCTGAGTGGCTAAAATGAACAAATCAGGAAACTATAGACAGATGCCAGCGAGGATGTGGAGAAACAGGAATCCTTTTGTACTGTTGGTGGGAATGCAAATTGGTGCAGCCGCTCTGGAAAACAGTGTGGAGGTTCCTCAAAAAATTAAAAATAGAACTACCTTATGACCCGGTAATAGCACTGCTAGGAATTTACCCAAGGGATACAGGAGTGCTGATGCATAGGGGCACTTGTACCCCAATGTTTATAGCAGCACTTTCAGCAATAGCCAAATTATGGAAAGAGCCTAAATGTTCACCAACTGATTAATGGATAAAGAAGATGTGGTTTATATATACAATGGAATACTATTTGGCAATGAGAAAGAATGAACTATGGCCATTTGCAGCAACGTGGATGGAAATGGAGGCTATTATCCTAATTGAAATAAGTCAGTCAGAGAAAGACAGATAGCATATGTTTTCATTCATATGTGGATCTTGAGAAACTTAACAGAAGACCAGAGGGGAACAGAAAGGGGAAAAATAGTTACAAACAGAGAGGGAGGGAGGCAAACCATAAGAAATTCTTAAATACAGAGAAGAAACTGAGGGTTGATAGGGGGTGGAGGAGAGGGGAAAATGGGTGATGGGCATAGAGGAGGGCACTTGTTGGGATGAGCACTGGATGTTGCATGGAAGCCCGTTTGACAATAAATTGTATTTAAAAAAAAAAGAGCCTCGTTTCCCTCTCTTTTTTTCTCCCTCCCATATGTTCATCTGTTTTATTTGTTAAAATTCCACATATGAGTGAAATCCTGTGTCTTCTTCCTTAAAGATATTTTCCTAGGTTTTCAAGTTTCCCTCTCATAGTAAGTCTTTCGTTTTCCTAGAACTAATTTTTGTGGGATAAAGTACAACTTCACTTTTTTTCATAAAATGAATTTGTGTAAGAATATAAACAATAGCACTTCCTTCCCACTGACAGACAAGGCCTGCTCTGCCATAAATCACACTTTTTTTTCTCTGTGCCCAGGGAACAGATGTTGTCTGTTCTATTACCTTGGCCTGTTTGTCTAACCCTATGTTATACAGTTTTCACAGTTTTGTATTAGCCTTGTGTCTGAAAGGAAAAATCATCTATATTCTTTTTCTCTGGGAATTTCATGCCTGTCCTTGACCTCTTGCTCTTCCGTGTCAATCTTGGAGTTAATGTGTCTAGTTCCATGAAAAATCCTGACAGGATACCTATTGGAGTCACACTGAATTTATAGATATATTTGGGGACAATTGCATTTTCATGATACTGAGTCTTTCTACCCAAGTTTACGGAAGAACTTTATACATTGAAGATTAGAAAGTCTGGAAATTTCTTTATTACATAACTGCATAATAAAGGTGAGAACAAAAGAAATGTTGTCCCAGCATTTTTAAGCCAATGGCCTACTTAAGGTAAAACCTTAAGGTAAAACCTACAAAGGTAAAACCTTTGATGATTTGCATAAATACTGGATTGTTCAAAATTAACCAACAGGAGAAGAGTGAAGAGATTATGAAAGCCTATAAATGGTATCTTTCCCAGTGTCTCTGTTTATTAAACAATTTTATATCTTCTTTATTAAAATGTTCAATTCTTTTGTGCTTTTATTGGAGCCTAAAGTTGCTTCTGTTTTGAATTTGTGTGAGCTATTTAAATATTTGACATTAATCTTTTGTTAAGTTACAGCAAACATTTCCCCTCAGTGTATGTTTTTTAAAAACACAGAACTTTAACTCTTATTTAGTTGAAATTATAATTCTTTATCTTTGGGATTGCTTCCATTTATTCAAACACAAAGAATCCTTTCCCCACTAGAAATATGACTAATGTTCACTTTGGTTTTATCTGATTTTCTTTATCATATGACTTAAATTTTGACCCTTTGACCTAAATAGAATTTATTTTGGAGTGTTATAGGAAATTAAGTATTATAAAACAATTGTCATGTACAAATGCTGTGGTCAGTTCTTATAACATTTGTATAAAATGAAATGGCCATATCTTTTTTAGAGATAGTTGGATTTACAGTGATAAAATTCCAACATTTCAAAGTGCATTACAATTTTACTTAAATGTGTTTTAAAATAAATAAACTAGGTTAAAAATAACTTTAAAAAAATAAAAGTGATTATAAAATAGACTCCTGTTTTATATCTCTTCCTTTCCTAATCTTCTCTGATCCCTTTATAGTCATAGGGTCAAACATTTATGTTTATAGAACTAGCACTTGGGTTTTGTTTCTTGAAGCTGATTTCTTTCATGAGTATTAATGACAGGATTTGTAATGTTGGAGATAACTCAATTATTCCGGAAACCTACATCTTAAACCAGGCATTAAAAAATGATGAAATGACATGAAACCATGAAATAATGTCTTTGTGATTTTTTTAAAATAATAAAACAAAGAAATAGTCTCCTGAAAAAAAGTGCTAATGGAGATATTTTTTAAGGAGTTCTTATGAGAGAGATGTAAAATGGGTATTACTGATCAAAAAGAAAATGAACTTTTTTTGGTCCTTAAACAAGCTACTGTACCACTGCATAACACCTTGCCCCAATATTGACAGTATAAAACAACAATTGTTTACTTCTCACAGTTCTGTGAGTTGACTGACCTCATTCTGGTGATTCTCCTTTGGAGTCTTTCATGCTTTCATCATCCGGTGGTAGCTGGGGCTGACTTCATCTGATGTTTTGTGTTGGACATCCAAGACAGCTTCTTCCCTCACATGATTTACACCTTAACTGGGCAGACTGGTCAGGTGTCTGTCTCTTTATGTGGGCTCTCAATGAGTCTAGATTGGGTTTCCTCACAGCATGGTGGTCTCAAGGTAAATTTCAAATGGCTGCTTGCTTCCCCCAGAATAAGAGTTCTAAGAAACCAAGGCAGAGGCTACAAGGCTTCTTGTGTTCTATCCTTAGAAGTCACAAAGCATCACCACTACTGCAGTCTATTTGTTAAATGGGGCCAGCCCAGGTTCAGTGTGGGGAAAGACTACACAAAGGCATGAATACCGGAAGGTGTAATTCACTGGGAGGCCATCTCTGAAGACCAGCTACCACAAGAACTTTCTACAACATTTTACATGGTGGCTGTTAAGATGGTGCCTAAAATGATATCAAAAGAATATGATGGGTTAAAAAAGAAAAAAAAAATCAGGAATGACTCTTTAATACTGTGCAGCCAAGTGTGAATTTTCTAGTTAATTTTTCAATCTTTAAATAATCCATATCTTCTCTACTTCTGACCATTTTACCTTCTGCTACTTTGGAGAATCTTGCTGTGTATTCAAACTGATACCAAATGAGAAAAGGGCAGACCACTAATCACCTTCCAACTAGGTGATACCACATGAAAGTTTGGCACCTTGAAAGGCACATCTCTCTATTAAGTACTAGGTGACATGACAACTTATCACAGAACAATAGTTGGTATACTGAAAATGTCAGAATTTTAGACCTTGAAGGGACTTGAAGATCAGTCTTCGTAGTCAAGACACTATACCTAAGACCCAGAGTAATAAGCAACTTGCTAAAAGTTCACATAAGTCATTGAAGACTTTCTAACTCCTATTCTACAAATTTGCACTGCAACATGCTGCCTTTTTCATTTACCTACTAGTATTTCAACTCAAACTCTAAGCTATGAACAAGGCGACTAAACTTGGGTATGGTTGATCTTTATTAAATTTTAAGACTTAAAAAGTGATGGCAGTGAGGTAGTGGAGAGTATAGAGTGATGTATGGAGAGAAAAAACAAAAACAAAAAAACCTAAGCTTCTTCTAAACCAGTGTTTCCCAAACTTGAAGTATGAAATCTTTTTAAAGAAAAAAGAAGGGGGACAAGTCCTCAATAGCCATGTTGTGGACTTACATTTTTTTATTAAAAATTACAGGAATAGGGGAGCCTGGGGGACTTAAGCACCTAACTTAGGTTCAAGTCATGATCTCATGGTTCATAAGTTCAAGCCCCGCGTTGGGCTTTGTGCAGACAGCATGGAGCCTGGATCCTGCTTCAGAGTCTATGTCTCCCTCTCTCTTTGCCCCTCCCCTGCTCACATTCTATTTCTCTGAAAATAAATAAACATTAAAAAAAAACTTTTTAATTACGAGAATATATTCCAATGTAAAACTTAGTATAAATTTCTTATGCTTAGAGCATGTACACAACTATAAAACCAAACAAGTTTGCAAGTTGTTAAATAATATCTAGCATTTACACTAGTTAATAAGTACTAGGCTCTTTACTTACACTGTCTCATTCAATATTCGTAACAACCACTGTTAGGTGGACACTATTATTATACCCATTTAATAGATGAGGAAATTGAGACTGAGACAAGAGTCAGCAACAGACTGAGCAACTTGTTCTGTGTCACACAATTGTAAGTGGGAGAACAGGCTTTCACAAAAAGTTCAAAGCTAATTAAGTGAATGTAAAGAACAATATTGTTTGATAGAAGTTAAATGACTGCTTGTAAAAGGTGGGCATGGTACTAACTATAACTCTGTAGATCTTCAGGGTTTAACATACATAAATTAAAATGTAGGGCGCCTGGATGGCTCATTTGGTTGAGTTTCCAACTCTTGATTTTGGCTCAGGTCATGATTCCAGGGTCATGGAATTGAGCCCTGATTGGGCTCCTTTCTGAGAATGGGGCCTGCTTAAGATTCTCTCTCTCTCCCTCTGTCCTTTTCCTCTGCTTGTGCTCTGAATACATACATACATTTTAAAGAGATTTTTAAAAATAAAATAAATAAAATAAGAGTGAGTAATTTCTTCCATCACTTTTTTCTCTTCTGTCAACCGCTAAATATACCTTAGTAGAGCACAGATTTAATGTTATCTGGTCTTCACTCAAAGGGGATGCCTTGTTAGAAATTGTCTACATCTGCTCACTCATTAAGGTTTTGGGGGTTTTGGGGTTTTTAAATTTTTTTTAATGTTTTTATTTACTTTTGAAGGAGAGAGACAGAGCATGAGTGGGGGAGGGGCAGAGAGAGAGACACACGCACAGAATTTGAAGCAGGCTCCAGGCTCTGAGCCGTCAGCACAGAGCCCAACAGGGGGCTTGAACCCACAAACTGTGAGATCATGACCTGAGCTCATGAAGCCGGACGCTCAACCGACTGAGCCACCCAGGCGCCCCTATTTTGTTTTGTTTTGTTGAGACAATCCCTGATTACTATTTTTTTTAATTATTGAGATATAACTCACATACTATAAAGTCAACTATTTTAAAGTGTACAATTCAGTGGTTTTGAGTATATTCACCAAGTTGTACAACCATCACTACGATTTAATTCCAGAATATTTTCATCATTTCAGAAAGTAAGCCCCTACCCATTAAATGGTCATTCCCTACCCCTTCCTCACCAGGTAGTAGATTAGCAATTCCTAATTCATTTTCTGTCTGTATGGACTTTGCCTATTCTGGACAACTTATATAATGGAATCATAAAATATATGGGCTTTTGAGTCTGGCAGCCTTCATTTAGCAGACATTGTCAAGATTCATCCACACATTGTATCAGTACTTCATTCCTTTTTATAATAATATGTGAATAATATCCCCTATATGGATATACTACCTTTTATTTATACATTCCTTATTTGATAGACTTGATAGACATTGGGTTCTGAGCTATTTAAATAGTACTGCAATGAACGTTTGTGTGCAAGTTTCTGTATTCTGTATTTCTGTAGACATGTTTTCAACACCAAGAAATGGAACTGTCAAACTGTTTTCCAAAGTAGCTGCACCATTTCACATTTCCATCAGCAATGTATAGGGGTTCTAAATTCTCCCCTTCCTCGCCAACATTGATATTATGATACTGACTTTTGGATTACACCCATCCAGTGGATGTGAAATGATATCTCATGTGGTTTTGATTTGCATTTCTGTAAGGACTAATGATGTTGAGCATCTTTCCATGATCTTATTGGTCATTTGCATATCTTATTTGAAGAAATATGTATTGAAATCCTTCATCCATTTTATAATTGGGTTTTTTGTCTTTTTTTTTGGTCAGCTGTAAGAGTTCTCTCAGTAAGGTTTGACAGGGTAATATTGCTAGGTACCAATGCAATAAAAAATGCAAAAAAAAAAAAAAATGGGATCTGAAATTGCATGGTTATTGTGAGTTATAAGATGGTCATCCATGAGATCCAGAATCAAATCTGCTTGTACCAAAATTTTTTTCATTATTTTTAAACACACATTTTTAGGGGTGCCTGGCTGGCTCATCAGTAGAGCATTGTTAGTCTTTATCTAGGGTTTATAAATTCAAGCCGCATATAGGGTGTAGAGATTACCTTAAAAAGTCTTTAAAAAAACACATTTTTAAATGTGTGTGGAGAAACAGGGGATGGGAATTAAAGCATACACTTATCATGATAAAACAATAAAAATGAGTTTAAAATATGCATTTAAAACTTTTTTTAATGTTTATTTTTTTTTGAGAGAGAGAGAGAGAGAGAGAGAGAGAGACAGAGTATGAGTGGGGGAGGGGCAGAGAGAGATTGGAAGACAGAATCTGAAGCAGGCTCCAGGCTCTGAGCTGTTGGCACAGAGCCCCAACGTGGGGCTTGAACCCACAAGCTGTGAGATCATGACCTGAGCCGAAGTCAGATGCTTAACTGACTGAGCCACCCAGGCATCCCTTAAAATATGCATTTTAAATGTTTAATAAAGAAATATTCCCAGGGACGCCTGGTTGAGTGTCCAAATCTTGATTTTGGCTAGGGTCATGACCCTAGGGTCCTGAGATCAAGTCCCAAGTAGGGCTTTATGCAATATAATGAACTATATAGTGATTAAGAATTATAACTATCTAGACCATGTTTATATATGGAAATACATTCTACAAAATACCTTTTAATACAGATGCATATTCATATACTTTAATAGATTTAGAAATATTCTGTCATTTTTTCCTCAGACAATATCCATAAAATATATTCTTATAAATCTATTGAAATATACAAATGTATTTATGTTTCTATATAATTTTGTCTTCAAACTAAACCTATTTTAAACAGATGGTATGTATATTTATAAATCTATTAAAATATATGAATGTGCACTGACAAAAAAAGTATGTTCATTGGATCCTTTGGTTTCAAAAAAGCAGTTTCACAAAAAATGGTTCTATTTTATGAAGAAGTATTCCTCACAAAGTTTCAGTGCTCAAAATAAATTTGGGAATTTGTGGAAAATAGATTAAGTAAGTCTTTACAGTAGAAATTCTGAGCCTCTAATCCATAATATGCATTGTGAATCATGAAAATGAAAAAGTTCTTTTTATTATTTATCTCAAAGTCTGTTGTTTTTATCATGATTTATATTACTTTACTTGCATAAATCAATTCGTATAAATCTTATTTGCATTTGTTTACTAATTTAGCTTCCCCACCAAACTATAAATTCTAACAGGACAGATAAGTTTATCTGTGTTCTTCATTGTTTCTAGTGCCGCAGCCAGGGGATATAGTAGGAGTTCAATAAATATTTTTGTAGTGAATGAATTACTGGTAGAGCATCTTGAGGAACCAGTGCATGGTTACACATCTTAAGAACTACCATTCTAAAGTTACTCAATTGTGTAATAACTTCAAAAAAAACTTGTGTTAACACCTCTAGGCCACTAGAGATCCATTTAATAAAATTATTGCTGCACTTGAGTGGAATCAATTACTACTTCAGGGAACTGTAGAGATTTCTCAGAGAGCACATCATGACCTGGAAAAATCTTGCAAAATAATTTTTATATTCTAAAACTCCAACTGAAAAACAGTAGTAAAAATTTCAGTTACCCTGGAATAAGCTGAAAGGAATCATGCTTTGCATCAATGCCAACAATTTTGGGGGACACAATTGGCAACATGAGATTTTCCATCAGGGATATTTAATAGTTCAAATATGAAAAGCAGACATTCCTTCTGGCAATTGCAAATTATTGACTGATTCTCTTTTAAGTGATTTTGCATATAACTTGACCTTTGGGTGGGAGGGGGATAGTCCAATGTTAAGATAGCTTTTAAAAATACTTAAAATACATGGTTTAGGGGTGCCTGGCTGGTTTAGTTGGTAGAGCATATGACTCTCGATCTTGGGGTTGTGAGTTCGAGCCCCAGGTTGGGCGTAGAGATTACTTAAAACAATAAAATCTTTAAGAATAAATAATTAATAATAATAATAATAAAATATATGGTTTACCTACATGTTTTGCACAATAATTAAGAGCTTTAGGATAGTTAGAAAATGCTTCATTTTTAAATAACCCTTTGTGAAAGTTTATAATGCTATTGTTTTTTCTGAAAAAACACATGAGGAAGCTGCATGCTTTTCATTAACAACTAAGATTCATGAATTTCCTCCCCTTGTCCTCCAGAGTGCTAAAAAATGCTAATTTCATTGAGAGTACAATTGAAGCAAAATAATAAAAATTGGTATAAAATTTAACTATTTTTTTTCCAGTTACCAAAATGGAAAGAATTTCACCAGCTGTCAATACCCCAACATCACTAAAAGCTTAGCTTATGCCTAAACTTTAAACCTTAATAATATTTGGCGGTAGGGGACGGGGCAAATGTCAAGTCAAACAAAGAATGTATTTCCAAACCAGCATTTGCAAAGGTTAATCTGTGAATGGACTACAGAGGGGAAAGTGCAGTTGTCCAATGATCGATCAGAGACCCCCTTCTCGGTTCCCCCCCCCCACCTCCGGTTAATAAACCACCAGGAGAGATCATTTTTAAACTTAATTTGCTGAAATGAGAATTAACGTATGAAAAAAAAAGTTACCCGGATTTGAGAATTTTCCCAAATTGATTTTAATTGTGAAAACAAAGATCTCTTGCAAAAGATAAAGGAGTCCTGACTAGGTAATCTGCAGGGAGAAAATTTACAGAATCCCAAAGCCAAAAGAGTCCTTACAGCTCAGAGATTCCCTGGGCATTCAAGGCCATCGAGGCCCCAAGAGTTAAGTGGCTTTCCTAGGAACACAGTTCTCCTGACTCCCTGTCTAACCCCTCTGTTCCCCAACTCCACAGCTAGCTCGGCACCAGCTACAGTAAAGGTCAAAGTCAACAGACTAATCTGCATTCCGCAGGCTGTGAGGATCCTTCTATCTGAGGGAGTTTTTAAATATGGTTCATGAAAGGGCATTTCTAAACATTTTATTACAAGGACACAATCCAGACAAAAGACGGTTTGGGTGGGTAAAGGTGAGGGAAGGAACACGCAGAGGAAATAAAGCGCAGTTTCGTGGAGACTTGTCAGGAACTGAGAGTATGGAAGAGGGAACGGGGAGGGGGTGGTGCACGGCGTAATAAAAAGCAAAGTCTAGAGTGGAAAGGAGACTACGCAGCACAAAAGCAGTGGAGTAGAAAAGTGGGCTTGATTTTTCTAGAGCTGCTTCTAAAGGAATCGAGGGGGAGCCTTGCAGAGACTGAGGGCAGAGTGGGGGCCGCAGGCGAGAGGCGGATTCTCAGCAGCTCCCAGTCCAGGGGATACTCAAAGCTGGAGCGAGGCAGCCGGGCTCCCCGCGGCACTGCTTGCCTGGGTCGGCGCTCTCTCTCAGTCCTCCCCAGCTCTCTCCGCGCCCTCTCCTGACCCCGCCGAGCTCCCCGACTCCTCCAGACGCCGCACGGCTCCACACCTCCGCCCGCTGGGCCCTCCAGTTAGCGTTCCCGGCCCGCTCAGCGCCCTCCCCGCGCGCAGCCCCTAGCGGCGCGTCACTGCGAGGCCGGCCTCTGCGCGCCTCCCTCGTCCTCCTCCTCTCCGGCAATACGCGATCCAGCTCGGGGAGGCGGGGAAGCCGCCGGAGCGCGACTGCCGCGGCAGCCACCCTGCAGCCGCCGGTCGGAGGCGCGGTCCCTAGGCCCTAGAGCGCGGAAGAGCCCCTGGGGTCGGCGCCTTGTCCGCAGAGCTGCCAGGCTCGTCCCTGCCCGGCGCGGGAGGCGCAGAGGTGAGCGGGTCGGGTAGGAGCGCGAGACCAGGTGGTGGCGGCGGAGTTGAGGGTCAAGATGCAGTCGGCGCCACGCGCTGCGTCCGTCCTCCCCGGATTCCGCGCCCTCTGCGGGCGTCAGTCCTGATCTCTTGGCATCTCGAGGTCAGGAGTGGGAAGGGTGGAGAAGGGTGTCTGTTTCACCTATTCCGCCCTCTACTCCTCTTGGTCTTCCACGAGCTCCCAGAAAGTCCTGAGGTTGGGCCCAGGAGAAAGGCCAGGAGAGACATCGTCCCAGGTAGGATGTGCCCCAAAGGGAAAGGACGGGCAGGTTACCTTAGCCTTCCTGATCGTCTACCTATCACTTTGGGTTCATGTAGCGCATCTCACTGAGTATCACGCGGCGCTGCTTTGCGAAAAAGTATTTCTAGTAGTCATTCTGTTTATTAGCCAATTATGCACCCGTGGGGTGTTTAGGCCATTATGTGTTAGGAGGTAATTGGCTGCTTCTTTGAGTGTCCTAAATCGTCTTTCAGCCTTGTGTTCAGCCTCAGCCAAAACTTGTTGAAAATTATGCCCTAAAAATCTTGCTCTTAAAATAGAGCAGAGAGATAAAGAGAATTTTGTCCAGAGATTTCCATTTATTATCTTCCCCACCCCTTGGAGAAGGATTGGTGTCAGTTTTTACTCCTCAGGCAGTTCATTTTTTAGATGGAAAAACTTATTCCGAGCCATGGTTATTATCACTCATCACTGCGGGTGAAATTGGGAGAAGCAGAATTTGAATTTGAACTCCTGCCTCTTCCCCCACCCTCAAGACTAATGAGTCCTGGTAGCAGCTCCACTACTGGGAACCCTGAAAATTCCAAACCACCTCCTCCACCCCATCTCAGGCAACTCCACCCCCACACACTCTTACCACCTTTATTATTTCTTTGTTGTGCTGATCTGCTGTATTTATTTTTTCTTTCAGGAAGTGTTTTTTGTTTTGTTTTTTTACTCAGCATTTCCCCCTCTGTTGTTTCATAGATTAAAAGCTATTTACAGAAGAAAAATACCCATCCTAGATATTTTGCAGGGTATTTAGAAATGGTTTGCAATTTCTTTCTCTTAGCTAGTCAGTCTTTCGGAGGGGGTAAGAGGTTGAGACACTTTTATAAACAATGATAAATTGAGCTAATTGTGCAAAAAGGGAATGAAAAACTGTATTCAAGTCACTTTTTATTTTACTGGAGACATGGAAAATAATACTTGTAATGAATAAGCATAATTATATTTTAATACTGAAAAAGCACAGACGAAGGCAAATACATTTTTTAAAGAAAGGATAATAAGTAAGGAAGGTGAGAAAGAGGGTACACCAGTTTGAAAGACTAGGACTGAGGTTTCAATAAAGGACACAATCAGGACAATCAACATCAGGATGTTTTTTCTGCGCTCAGCCAGTGACCATGACACTGGCATATCACTTACTCACTTTGGGCTAACATGTCTTGATCAGCAAAGAGAGGGATCTTACCTATAGACTTTTTACATCTCTTTAGGTCCTCACTTTTTTTTTTTTCAACGTTTATTCATTTTTGAGAGACAGAGACAGACTGTGAGTGGGGGAGGGGCAGAGAGAGAGGGAGACGCAGAATCTGAAGCAGGCTCCAGGCTTTGAGCTGTCAGCACAGATCCTGGCACAGGGCTCGAACTCACAGACTTCAAGATCATGACCTGAGCTGAAGTCAGACACTTAACCGACTGAGCCATCCAGGTGCCCCTGGACCTCACATTTTTTTTTTTTTTGATACATTCAACAAAGATTATTTATGGCATTCTTTTTTTTTTTTTTTTTTAAGTGGTCTTCACGCCCAGCATGGAGCCCAACACAGGGCTTGAACCTATGACCCTGAGACCAAGACCTGAGCTGAGATCAAGAGCCAAATGCTTAACTGACTGAGCCACCCAGGTGCCCCAAGAATATTTATTGCATTCTTATTTACAGAACAGATTCAGGTACCACTTCCTGGTTCATGGACTATCATCTTGTTGTCCTCATATGGCAGAAGGAGAGAAAGAGTTCTCTGAGGTCTATTTTATAAGGGCATTAATTCCATTCAAGAGGGTTCTACCCTCTTGACCTAATCACCTTATAAAATCCAGACCATCTGATACCTTCCCATTGTTAGCATTTCAACATAAGAATTTGGGCGGGGAGGGATACAAACATTTAGTCCTTAACAAGAGTTAATCTTTTTAAGCAAGTGACAATAATTATATCCTTTGGAATTTAGGATGGGTAAAGAGAAACCAGGAGGAGGTCGAAGGAGAGTGAGAAAACAGTGGGTCAATGCATCAGATTTCTTCTGCTGTCTAGAATTATCACTTTGAATATTTGACTAGGATTATTGGAAGGCTCAGAAAATGAGTGACTGAGTGGGGTGGAGGCAGAGATTCATTATTTTTGATGAATAAGTGACAGAAACAAGAGGCCATGAGGTTGAATGGTTTATCCATTTGAATGATGACATACTGGAGAAGGATGACCACTGTTGGTGTAGAGAGGAAGACTGTGTATGTATTGGGGGCTAAAGGCACTAAGTGATAAAGAATAAGCTAGAAGTCAGTAGATAAAAGCAGTGCTTATAAGAAAGTTTTATGAGGTGCCACGAGCCTCAGTGGAGCCAAGTGTTTGCAGGAGAGAAGAAAGGTTCAGATGTGGCCTTGCAAAGTCAAAAATACACCTACCCCACATAATGGTCCTGGGGGATTACATTTTCTTGGTAGCATATCTAAATCATCAGGTTGTGAATGTTATCAAGATATCTGAGGTCAGCCTTTTCAGAGTTACTGTCATCAATAATGAATGCCCTAGATGTTTATATGTGAAACAAATTAGGTTCTATTTATGTAGCATAACAGCTGCCATTCAGCCAGAGGAATGTCAAGGAAACTCTTCTAAACAAAATCTTAGGAGGGAGGCCACATAGCTGAGTATAATCCAATTTTTTTACCTTGATGGTAAATACACTTCAAGTATTAAATGCAAACAGCAAGTTGAATGGCCATTCAAGAAAAACTGTGACCTTGAAATTTCAAGGAACCCACCCATGTGCTACTTACATCACACTTAAATCGAGCTCATAAAGTTGAAGTGTCACAGTGTGAAATATAAAGTAGTGATATTACTATTATTATATAGCCTTAAGACTTGGAGACAAAAGGATTTTAGTATTGGACTGCAGGAGTCAAGTACAACCTCTTTGTTTTCCATTTAACAAAGGAAACTGAGACTCAGGAAACAAGGTGATTTCGGAGGCCTCAGCCTGTCTTTTCTCCTCAACACCACATAAACAAAACTTTCCATAAATGACATAGTCTTCTCAATTCTTTGATCTGAGAAGGTAGAGAGACTCCAGGACCTTGCTAATCAAATTATAGCCCATGAACTACAAGGACCAGGGCCATCACCCAGGAGCTTGGGAGAAACACAGAATCTTGAGCCTCACACCAGACCTAGTGCATTTTAACAAGATCTCAGGTGATCATATTCACATTAAAGTTTGATAGACATTATTCCAGAGCAAGTCAGTAACTCCCATCTGCTCCAATCAGCAGAACCCCTGATGCCTGGAGAGTTGAGGAGTCCCTTTGCAGACAGAAAGAAAAGATACCATCACTGACCATTCCAAATGTTGAATGTGATGAAACAACAGGAACAAAGTATGCTGGGCAGTGGGATGACACAGTTTCAAGAGCAGTACTGCCCTTTCCAGAAAGTGGAAAAAGGGAAATTGCAAAATAGTGAGTGGACCTTCTGATTCTGCTCCTGCCCAAGAAGGAGAGGGGAAAGGACAGCGTGCATTTCCTCAGCTTCCTCTGCTCCAGAGGGCAACCGTTACTCTGCTAGTGTTACTTTTCATTATTACGAGCAACAGTGTAAAAACGAGCATAATTGAGGATCAAAAAGCCACATTTGTTCTTTCTAAATACCAAATTTAAGTATTAGCTTCAATCCTGAATCTTTTAGTAGGGTTGTTTTCAAGCGTGGCTGCATTTAATTAAAACACTTGATGATCTCCAGAAACATAGAAACAAACAAATCCTGATGCCTAAGCTGGACTGCAGACCAGTTAAACAAAAATGGGTGGAGTGGTGGAGGTGACTGGGTATCGCTGGGTTTGAAAGCTCCTCAGGTCATGTCAGTGTGCAGCAAGAGCTGAGAACCACTGCTTTAGCAGGCCATTCTCCCTTGTGGGAAGAAGCAGCTCTGAGATTGGATTTCTGCATCTTCATTTACTCAAGTGCTGGGATCCCCTACTACTCCCATAGCACCAAGCAGAGTCAGCAAACCTCAGGTCACGCCAGTGGGGCAGTTTTCGTATTTAGGAGATGCCACAATCTCTACTCAGGAGAACTCAGGACTGGGAAACAGGACACTTGGGTTCCTGTGTGTGAGTCTGATAACTCTTTCCCCCTTAGGTAACATATACGATTAGGGTCAAGTTGGCCAGTTCACCTTGCATTGTTGAATGAAATGACCATTGATTTAATTATATCTGTTTTTTTTAACTGCTCTTGATTCCCAAGATAGCCCATGATTTCTCCAAGAGGATGTTGATGTTTTGTATTACTCTGGTGCCTCTGACCTCTGCCTGGCCTTCTGAGTGCATGGGAAGCAGATAATTACCACCCCCTTCTATCTTGAAAAGTGTGAAAGGAAACGTGTAATAGATTCAAAAATAGGGAGTTTTCTCCCTTCCCAGGATCTGAGTTAGACATTAAGATCACTAGCTAATGCTGAGGAGCAAACCATGGCCAGAGAAGGAGAATATACTACTCTGTGGTTGAGCACAACCATAACTAACTATTCCATGTCATCCCCCACTCAAAGAAAAAGCCCTCTCTTAAATTCTTGACATGCACCAAAGTGACAACATGCCTTAGCTGGACTGCATGGGTTCTAATCATGGCTCCTGACTTTCTCACCTTTCACCTTGGACAAATTAGTCATCTACTGCATGTGTGGTGCCTCCTGTTCACAGTGGGCATGGCAACATTAGCACCTGTCTCACAGAGTGGTTGCAGGGTTCAGTCAGTGAATAAAAAAAGCACAGTTGGCAGATAGAATGTGTTATGTGAGTATTAGGCAATATTATTATTGTTTTTCTGAAGATTAACTTACAGGTTTTTTGAGTCATTGTGATCCATTTCTAGGGTAAGAAGTTGAGTTTTTCTGGCTTTCTTCTACATTTCAAATGTCATTTAATTAAAACCCCAAAAACATGTTTTTTGAAGCATTCTACCTGTTCCTGTAAAATCCATTAAATCCATCTGCTGTAAGCATAAAAGACATTGCGCAATGGGGATGGAGTGGAAGAGTGTTTTTTGTTCAGATCCAGCAGTGACACTGATTCATGGCCATCTGATGTGTCTTCTTGAGCAAGTTATTACACATATCAACATTTCAGATGTTACTTAAGTAAAAAAGAATTTGATAAATTTTTTCAGGGAAAATAAACTGCATCCTATTCTGTGAAGCCAACAAATAAAAGGGGAAGAAAAAGATTTCATAAGTATTGTGTAATTTAAGACCATAAACACATTACTAACCCCGTTTTCATTGGGATGCTGTCTTTCTCAGTAAAGTATAGGATATAGGGTGAATGACAGAAGTCAGTGGAATCCTTTGTTGTATTTTAAAGCCTGTTTTTCTTTAACTCTTATTTAAATGCAGGGGTTCATTTTTTATTAGCTGATTTATCTCTCATTTAAGAATAAAGTCACTCATTAGCTGTGGAGGTGTATAGGATCATTGATTGACTCCATCCTAAATGAGTCTAGCCAGTTTTAAATAGTTTTTTTTGTTTTTTGTGGCTTTTTTGTCTTCTGTTGTCATGTGAGCTGTCACATGCCAGCACGGTCCCCTCTACCTCTAGTGGCATTTCTGATTGGTTCCCTCTGACCTGTTGCCAAACTGGGGAATCAGACTTGTTAGAACCATGTTTCTAGGTGAAAACTTCAGTCTGGTTCCTTTTGTGCCATGGTGTCTTGCTGCTCAATGAGGGGTCAGCAGACCAGCAGCATCAGCATCACCTTGTTAGAAATGGAGAATCTTGGGCCTCACTCCAGACCTACTGAGTCAGAATCTGCATTTTAATAAGATTCTTGGGTGATTCATGTGTCCATTAAAAATTTAGAAGCCACACTTTAGCATATCAACTTTGTGACAGTTCATTTTTCTACTCTGACATCCTTTTTTAGCTTACAAATTGTGTCTTGCTGGGTTCTAGGTTTTATACACCTTGCCAAAATATTTCACCTCTAGAAATGAGAGGTAGTATTTTAATGTCTAGAAGTGTTTGAATGTTTGGTCATAAGTAATTGATGAAGATTTTATTTTCTCTCCCCTAGGATATCTCTGGTGATCTTGAAAGAGCCTGTATCATGGAATCGATCTCTATGATGGGAAGCCCTAAGAACCTTAGCGAAACTTTTTTGCCTAATGGCATCAATGGTATCAAAGATGCAAGGAAGGTCACCGTGGGTGTCATTGGAAGTGGGGATTTTGCCAAATCGCTGACGATTCGACTTATTAGATGTGGCTATCATGTGGTTATAGGAAGTAGAAATCCTAAATTTGCTTCCGAATTTTTTCCTCATGTGGTAGATGTCACTCATCATGAAGATGCTCTGACAAAAACAAATATAATATTTATTGCTATACATAGAGAACATTACACCTCCCTGTGGGACCTGAGACATCTGCTTGTGGGTAAAATCCTGATTGATGTGAGCAATAACATGAGGATAAACCAATATCCAGAATCCAACGCTGAATATTTGGCTTCATTATTCCCAGATTCCCTGATTGTCAAAGGCTTTAATGTTGTCTCAGCTTGGGCACTTCAGTTAGGACCTAAGGATGCCAGCCGGCAGGTATGTGTTTTTTGTGTTTTTTTAAATTTGTTTTTAAATTTTCGTTTCTTTGTTTTAATTATTGAAGTATAGTTGACATGCAGTGTTCTGTTAGTTTCAGGTGTACAACATGGTGATCTGACAATTCAGTACATTACTCAGTGCTCACCACGAGAAGTGCAGTCACCATCTGTCACCACACATTAGTACAATACTATCGACTATGTTCCCTATCTCTACTTTCATCTCCATGACTTACTTATTCTATAACTAGAAGTTTGTACCTCCTAATCCCTAATTTAAGTGGTGAAAAAAATGTCATACTTCTAAAAAGCAAATTCTGACTCTCCAAGGATTATCATTTTGAAAACTGTATAGGAGCATCTGAAAAATCGTGTCCTGACCTTGTAAGGGTACATTTCTACCCCTATAAAATAATGTGGAAAGCTAAGAAAATTACTTGGATTTTCCTGTCACTTGACTTTTCCTGTCACCAGCTAATTCAGGGAAAGGCAAAGTTGGCTGATGAATAATGGGACACATTGCCTTGAGTCTCTCCTGGCTTCCACAAAAACAGAAACAATAACAAACATATCTTTTTTCTTCCTCTATCTCCCAAACTTTCTTCCTCCCTTCTCCTTCCTGGCAGCTGTTTGATAACAGGATTCCATCTCATATGAAACACTATTTAGTAGGATCCTCAAGAAGAATTCTTTAGTAGTACCTTTTTACTTTACATAGATTCTTCATAGAATTTAAAATAGTGCAGCCCATTTTATTTAAAGTGTAAATTTTAATCTGTGTGGAGAGGCAGACTGGATTTCTTAGGTTCTTTTTTAGTATATGGGTTCTATCTAGTTCAACTTGAGAATAAAGCAGATGGGAGCTCCATCAATGCCTATATGGAATGAGAACTTTTAGAAGTAAACGTGTAAAATAGTGCACCTTAAAAATCTTTTAAAGGTGTAGTCATGCATCATAGTTAATCATGGTGGTAAAAGACTTTTATTATTTTTGTCGATAAAGACAGTTTATGCCTTAGATTAAATGCCTTAAAAAATAAATTCAAGTATTATACCACTGCATGCATATCCAGTCATGATAACCATTCACTTTCAGGTCTTTGATTTGGAAGAGTTGGAAAAGATTATATACTTTCCAGCTTTCCAAAGGTCATTTCTAAATCCTTTTTTCTTTTGTATATCTATCAAAGTTTAGGAATGGATACATACCAAATTTAAATTTGTTTAAATTTAAACCTAAATTTAATCCTTTGCCCATAATTGTGATAATTGTTATTTATTCATTTATTTTGAGAGAGAGACAGAGAGAGCAAGCAGGGGAGGAGCAGAGAGAGAGGAGGAGCAGAGAGGCTCTGTCAGCACAGAGCCCAGTGTGGGGCTTGAATTCATGAACTGTGAGATCATGACCTGAGCTGAAATCAAGAGTCGGATGTTTAACCAACTGAACCACCCAGGCACCCCTTGATAATTTTAATTCATCAACAACAACTGTGGAACAAATAATTAAATTTAAAGTGAGTTACATAAATAGTTTTGTTTGTATTTCTTGGCCCTCTGCCTTTATTACAAAAGTTGGATTTATACGTTTAGGTTTATAAATTAAATAAATTTTAAATTTATTTAAATTTAAATAAATGTTATAGTTTATAGGTTATATCTATAATTAAATTTTATTACTTTAGGGTTTTTTAACAAGAAGTAAAAAAAAAAGGTCACCATTGTCAAAACTGTAATAAATTACCTTAGAATGCTTTTCCTTATTTCTTTGGAATATGTATTCTTCCCCACTCCATTTTAGAAATTTGTGAACATTTGTATAATAGTATAGAGTCTGTTACTCCTCTGGTTAATGTTAAGTAAAATTAATAATTGGAAGAGCTCTACATTATTAGCATAATGCAAATTTTAGCATGCAAATATTTTAGTGTGGTCTGTTCCAGAGACCTTATATAAACATCTTCAGGGATATATTTAGGAATTTGTTTTCCCCAAACATTACCCAGAGATTTTATAGCAATATTTTTCTAGCCCTGAGTAAGATGACCTCCCCGTAAGTTATACTGGCTCACTTCAGCAGTGAATTGGTGACAATTCACAAATACTTGTTAAATTCTCAGTTACAGTAATTTATCTAAGAGGTTTGTGTAGTTTGAAAGTCCACCCTCACCCCCCACTCATCACGTCATTATATTATACAGAGGTAACATCTTAGTGTTAGAAAATGGCAGTTGCTTTACTATTTAAATTAACTAAACCTTATAATACCATTTTTCCCCCACATAGGTATAGTATCACTATTTATAGATGAAAGAATTTCATATTCTGACCAGTGAAGTAATATAATAATAATAATAACTTGAGATTCATGGTTCTTCAGATACTTGGTCAATCAGTTTCTAAACCAAAGATAAATTTTATAAATAGTATGTCATTGTGACATAAGTTAGAGATTTTAATTGCAAATTCAACCACCCAGAATTCATGCCCATCTTCTCTCTTGCTGAATATCTATAAAGGACAGTACTTGTAATCCCTCTACTAGACAGAATCACTACAGTCCTAGAACTGAATATTGTCCTCGAAAGTCCAGGAAGCCAACCCCACCCTGATGCCTGTGAGAGTGAGAGCTGGAGTGGGCAGGAGAGGGCCAGCAGCCCAAACTCCACCTCAACCTTACCGTGCCACTGCTGCCGAAACACGTGGTCTAGAAACCTTTCTTTCCTCCTGGCTTTCTTCCCGTGAGGACTTCCCGATCCCAGGCTCTAGCAGGATTGTTCTGCATTTTATTTTCAGGTCACCACAGGTAGCAAGGACTTTGTTGTTTCTATGACAGTTTTAACCTATTAATAAATAGACGAATATGTTAATAAATGCTTTACCTCCTTAACTTTTTGCCTCCCTCAAGGTCGTCACAAATGACGTTCCATGGGTGAAGTGGAGCATGCGATCGTCACTGTCACCATTTTTACAAACAATAGTAATGATGAGTCTTTTGTTTTTGCCACAGGTCTATATATGCAGCAACAATATTCAAGCTCGACAACAGGTTATTGAACTTGCCCGTCAGCTGAATTTCATTCCTGTTGACTTGGGATCATTATCATCAGCCAGGGAGATTGAAAATTTACCCCTGCAACTATTTACTCTCTGGAGAGGGCCAGTGGTGGTAGCCATAAGTCTAGCCACGTTTTTCTTTCTTTATTCCTTTGTCAGAGATGTGATACACCCATATGCTAGAAACCAGCAGAGTGACTTTTACAAGATTCCTATTGAGATTGTGAATAAAACCTTGCCCATAGTTGCCATTACTTTGCTGTCCCTGGTATACCTAGCAGGTCTCCTGGCAGCTGCGTATCAGCTTTATTACGGCACCAAATATAGGAAATTTCCACCTTGGTTGGAGACCTGGTTACAGTGTAGAAAACAGCTTGGATTACTAAGTTTTTTCTTCGCTTCGGTCCATGTTGCCTACAGCCTCTGCTTACCAATGAGAAGGTCAGAGAGATACTTGTTTCTCAACATGGCTTATCAGCAGGTATGGAATGTGCTCGTTATTTACTGGATACTAGTAAAATACCTTATCAGTATCATCTGTAAAATGTAAGATTTAAAGTCCTGTGAGCTTTTACACATCTTGTAATAGAAATTTTGGTATATTTAGGGAGGGGAAAGAATTATTCTTCACACAGTGTTTCTGTTTAAGAATTACGTGGCTGATCCAAAATCATTTAGGATAAAAACTGCTACTATACCTTTCTTTGAAGAGTAAGAACAGAAATAAAGGATTCAATTCTTTCATTTTTTTTTTTTTTTTGATGTTATGATTGCAGTGATTGTTTTCAGCATTAAACATTGAGTTAATGTTTTATGATTGGCCATGTTCCATGAAACAATGAGGCATCTCTCAGTAAACATATGCGACAAAATTACAACTAGTGAAAATACAAAACAGAATAGGAAGCCAAGATCAGGAGACATACATTTATAAGGTTTTTGATATCAAAAAAGCTGAAAAGATACTTTGGTGAAGGTTTAGTTCCTCAGGTGAACCTTTATAGCACTTAGCTCTTCAAGAAAATCTCAGGGAAAGCTTCATGGAAGGAGCTTGATGATGGAGCCGAGTATGATTTTCCTCAATAATTCCCACTGAGCAAATGTAACGTAAAGGGTTTCACTGAAGTTATCTGCTGTAGCATTTACCTGTGACAGCCAAGGACACTGCACCAAAACAAATGTGAGCTTTTGCGTTTTATAAGGAACCAAGGCATCATGATCCAGCTTTGTAGCACTAGATACTTAGGCCTGTTTCAACAATTTCAACCTAAAATTATTTGAAAAAAATTTGGTAAATTGATGTTCTTGAAGCCATTGTCTCTGTAAAAATACCCCTTCCGCTAACTGAATGCTAAGGCTTTGCTATCTGCTGCACCAGCTCCCTCACTGGTTGTTAAGTTGTTTGCTCAGATCTCACCTCCTCAGGGAGGCTGAGCCTGGACACCCTTTTAAATTCTGCTATGTGCTTCTGATTCAACCCCTAGATTCTTCCTCCTCCCTCCAGTCCCTCCTCCTCCCTCCAGTCCCTCCTCCTCTGCTCTACCTTCACTCTTTTCAATAGCATTTATCACCTCCTAATACACTTTATGTTTTCCTTGTTGATTATATTTACTGTTATCTGCCTCCTCTTAATCAGAACATTATTTCATGAGAGGAGGGACCTTTGTCCATTTTGTTCACTGATAGATGCCTAATGCCTAGAACTGTGCCTGGCACGTAGTAAGGCACTCCCAAAGTGTATTTGTGGGATGAATGAACGAACCAGGAGGCCAGGTAGATCCAGGTTGTAAGCTGTAGGTATGTCCTGCTGAGGTATGTCCTTGTTCTGTATTGTTGTATAGATGTCAAAAAAGGTATCAAACAAGAGCCTTTTTCCAAAGAGGAGCTCTGTGGCTTTCTTCGGGATGTTGGTATGATTGTTCCAGGGACCTCATGCTCAGAACTAGCTTTTCTTTTTTTATTTCAAGTTTGTTTGGTTAACTGGAACTGGACAAAGTTAAACTGTTTTAAGTTAGAGTCTGTTATCCATGAACAGATTTTATTTAAAACAAAGCTTTAACCCAAGGAGTCCAACCCTTGATGTATACTCTAATCATATTGTTTACATGTAAATAAACCTTTTTTTTAAGTAAATAGACAATTCTAAAAGTAATCCCTGTGCAGAATACCACACATTCAGAGTTAATCAAGTCAGACTTGATTATATATGTATTATCAATGTAAGGGAAAGACATTTGGAAAAGTACTATATCTGAGTGAGGCAACTGAATAGTTGGAAAAGTATATTGATGAGGCAATTCAAGAGAATAAATATTTGCGTTCGGTATGATTTTATCCATATGGAAATCTCAGCTTCCTGAAGAAAAGAAGTTAAAAAAAAAGAGATAAATTAACATATAAATATTCTTCATGTGAGAGAGGAAGATAGAGACATAATTTAGAAATTCTCTTCCTGGGTTCTAAGTTGATCTAAGACCAGAATGTATCCAAAATATTTAACCGAGTTTAAACCAACTTGGAGAAGTCCCTCAAAACTAATTGTAACTGCCAGTACGTTTTTTATGTCACCTTGGAACCAACCACTTGGCATTCATGGTCTTGGGACTTCAGGCCAGGAATGGTGGTGATTTATAATGCAGATGGTAGATTTACTCACCCCCTTACACATATGCAAGGAAAGAGAGAGTCTTAGTCCTCCTTTTATTTAACTCCCTCTTCTCTTTTCCCCACACCTGGAACAATAACATCCACTAATAGGTTCTCCATCATAGTCTCTTAAATTGAAATAATGCAACTTGAATATATCCATATATGATGTATTCTCATGCCAAGAGTGAACGGTGCTGAATCAGTTAATGTTCTGCCAAATAAAAGAAATTCACATTTGCTCTCATTAGGTTCATGCAAATATCGAGAACTCTTGGAACGAGGAAGAAGTTTGGAGGATTGAAATGTATATCTCCTTTGGCATAATGAGCCTTGGCTTACTCTCCCTCCTGGCAGTCACCTCTATCCCTTCAGTGAGCAATGCTTTAAACTGGAGGGAATTCAGTTTTATTCAGGTATGTGGGTTGAGGGATTGGGCGGCATAGAATTTAAGTGTTAAATACAGTTTAATTTTAAATATGCTTCTTATAAAAGAGTGCCTTTGGGGCTGCATTTATACATCTAGCTCAAGGAACAAAAACTGCTGGAAGCCAGCTTAGGACCATTTGGGTTTAGTAAGTAAAAGACCAGTACAGGATTCTACTAGAAGACTCTGATAGCACTGCTTACTATGTTACGGGTTAAGGTTATTTTAAAAAGAAAAAAAATGAAAGTGGGGACGGGTAAGCTTAGATCAAGTTTAGTGCCAAAAGTCAGTTTGTTATTAGACCAATGAGTGAATAATTATTTTACATTTTGAGCCACCTTGATCTTTCTAGAAAAATCTCATTAATTTGAATTCAAGTTGGGGAGAAGGTCAGTCTGAATATTGTAAAAGAAAGGTGTGTGTATACACACAAACACAAGCAGTGGCAAATTAGGTAACTGGGCTGCTGGGTTATGACAAGCAACCAGCCTTATGGATCTTGTTAGTATACGTATTTAATATATGAGTTGTATATATGTGTATATGAGTACATATAAAGGGTTTTCAAAGTAGCACTGTGTTCTTTAATAAACAATTCACCTTCTCCAGTAATGGTTATTTAATAAATTTGCCTATTTTTAAAACATGTAATTCAAACTTAGACCCTACCTATATTATCACAAAGTCAGGAATGGTTGTATCCAAATGGTTTATAGCACAATATGTGGATGACTGTCATTGGGTAGTACACTAAATTTTGTTTTGTTTTGTTTTTGCCTATTTGCTCAATTCATCTAAAGAACTCATTTAAGTTAAGGGCATATCCCTGTCTAAATTAACTTTTCCTTTTTGAAGGCAAGAAAATGTGAAAACTTTTCCCATTGTTAGCTTAATCGCATCTGAAAAGAGATAGAAGGCCCTCTGATAAAGGGTGTTAGACAGATGCAAATTATCATTAAATAGAGATGAGTAACTGCCAAACAGGACAATTTTCTGCTAGTTGATCCTTTCCCAGTGAAGTTAGACATTACATCGTTATACTGATGTAATGTTACACAGACCATTTTGTCAAAGTAAGCAATCAAACGTAATAATTTAGGGAACCCAGAATGCTGACCTTTTAGATTTTTGCCTATAAACTAACAGAAGTACTCTTAATATAAATTTCATTTAATGTGGTCAATAAAGCCACATGTTTGAAATGCTATTCATATTATATACTAATACTATAATATTTTTCATGTTCAATATTTACATGTTTACCTTCAACTAGTATATTTATGTGAGGCAGGGTGTGGGGGGGAGTGTATATGAATGAGAATGCCCTTCAGCATTCACACACACACATACATACATACTATTTTTTTAATACACACAACTGGTGGAAATGTGGATAACCTTCATAAAGAAGTTTGGCAGTTTTCATCAGTATCCTTAAGGAAAACCCAGATGTTTTCACCAGTAATCCCACTATTAGAAACAAGTTATAAGAAAATAAACCAAGATATAGAGAAGGGCTTATAGTTGAGGAAAGTTGGAAACAGAGTAAATGAGTAAACAAAAAAGGAATGGTCAAGTAAATTGTAACACATCCATTCAGTGGAATATTACATAACATTAGGGTCAAATTTTTCATATTTAATGACATGAGAAGAAAGTTCTTGATATAAAATAATCACAGTATCAAGCTATATGCAGTATGGTCTTATTTGTATAAGATGTGCAAATATATAAATAAATATATATGAAATATATGAAGATATTAAAATTCTTTAATTCAGGAGAGAACAAAGCGTAGCTCAATAATTTAAGATGAAATAGTTTTAGCACACTATAAACATGGGTGTAGCTGGATAGGTTAATTTATGAGTTTGAATAACTTCTTATACTTTGTTTCTTTTTCTTCCTCCTCTACCCAAGTCTACGCTTGGATACGTTGCTCTGCTCATAAGTACTTTCCATGTTTTAATTTATGGATGGAAACGGGCTTTTGAAGAAGAGTACTACAGGTTTTATACACCACCAAACTTTGTTCTTGCTCTTGTTTTGCCCTCAGTTGTAATTCTGGGTAAGATCATTTTACTCCTTCCATGCATAAGCCGAAAGCTAAAGAGAATTAAAAAAGGTTGGGAAAAGAGCCAATTTCTGGAAGAAGGTATTGGAGGAGCAGTTCCTCATCTCTCACCAGAGAGGGTTACAGTAATGTGATGATAAATGGTGCTCATTGATGCCATATAGAATTCTGCTCATGCCATTATTTTTATGACTTCCTTTATGTTCATTTGCAAGTGCATTGTCAAATTGACGTGGGCTGAAATCCTTACAGTAAGATCTCAATCAAATTAGTGGCAGAACTTTCTTGAAATTAATTTTCACAGAGATCAATTTTGGCAATATGAATTTTTGTGGTCAACTTATATGTTTTGTTTTACACAACCATAACACTCTTGTTATTTTAATAAACTGTATTCCATAATCAGGCAAAAATATTTATGGCGAATAATATAGATGTAACCTAATGTTAAAAAAACTTTACAAACCAGCAGAATTTTAAGTGTTAATATAATTGAATGGATGCATTTTTTTCCCTGAAGCTTACTTAAGGTTTTGTCATCCAGCTTAAGAAATAGAAACACATAATCATACATTAACTTTAAGAAAGGACATGTGACATTAGCATCTAGGTAAGGGTGAATGGTAACATTCCTATATTTTTCTCATAAGATAGGGTTTGAAGAATGTAATTAATTGTATGAACCAGTGTGCTTTGTGAACAAACACAAATTAAAAAAACAAATTGAATCTGACGTATTTGAAATGCAAAGGAGACATGAAATACATACTGATAATATGTACCTTATGAAAGATTTCATTCCTTTTTACAGAGCAGTTTCATTTGCATATTAATATGTTGATTTGGGAGAAGACCGTGATATTTGGCTTCCAAAACTGATTTTTTTACTATAGTACCAATCCAGGGAATCTTACAGTTGTTTCTAGTGACAGGGAGGGTATTAAGTTTATACACAAGGGGTTGTTTGTCAGCTGATCTATGTTGTTGTACATTAGCCAGTCCCCACTCTCTCTGGTATATGATTTTACTGATGTTCATTGAGGGATTATAATATGCCAGGCACTGTTCTAAGCACTTTACGCGTACTGTCCCATCTAATATTTACAACTCCATGACAGAGGTTGTTATATCCTCATTTTACACAGGAGAAAACAGAAGGACAGAAAAGCAATTTGCCCAAGGTCACACAGTTAGTAAGAGCCAGAGCCAGCATTTACTATGTAGGCAGTCATATTTCCGAGGCTACGGTTTTAACCACTAGGCTAATGGCCCCTGCTCCATCCTTATGCATTCATTACCATCATGATGCCAATCTAGATGCTTCCTCTTTTGTCAGTAAAGGCACTGACATTCTTCACAGTGTGTTGTGGGTATCAAAAATATATGAAAATATTACAGTCATAAATTTATTATTGATTGTGGGATAATCTGCAGTTCCTCACCTTGCAAGAGGCTCTTGCTTGGGACCTGACCCTGGAGACCTATGGCAGTCCATATGACCCTATGCAGTGAGGGACTCCAGCAGGGTAGGACCATAGCAGTTTTAACGAATGGCTAAGGACCTGCAGAATCTTAAAAGTCCCTGAAGAGTTGGTCATCCCTTTTTTCTCTCCCTGAGAAGTCCTCCTGCCTGTTCAACCATTCATGAGGGAGCAGTTTGGAAGCATGAAGGATATTAAGAAAAGTGGTTAATTATAAATCTACTCTAGAGACATATAATCATACAAATTATTCATAAAAATTTTCAGTGCTGACACTCCACATTAAAATTGCATTTAGTTCAAACTTTGATTAGAATGCCCTACATTTTTTTCATTTGTTCCTTCCTTATTAAAATAGAAAACTGCAGATAAGATACAATTATATGCATTATGTAATTATATATCCTGAAATTATAACATTTCTAAACTTATACCCACTGAAGTACTACTGAATGCAACTGCCAAAATAAAAGGAGTTCTATTTAGTGGAGGCTACCTTTCCCATCATTGGCTCTTTCCCTCCTACTGCACCCTGTCAATTTGGTAAATCACTCATGATTCTCTGGTGTTCTCTTCTTGGTGAATTTTAGTATCTTGTACTTCTTAATTGAGCTCCCCCTTTTTAAAATTTTAATTCTATTTTTTCCCTCTTGATAATCACTTCCTTGCTAGTTTTTAGTAGGAACTACCTTGGGTGATAACTTTTAAAGGGAAACACCCATACACTGTTGTAGCACACTAGTGAAATTAATAGCATATTTTCAATTTGTTCCTCAAGTTACCCTCTGTCAAGACCAGTGCTTTCACCATTTAATGTGAAAATACAATGAGACATTTTTAAAAGCTATATGACTATTGAATTATATTGTTGCATGTGTATATTAAGTAGCCAATAATATAACACTATTACAGATAAATGGGGCCTTTGAAAATGTGAAAAAACAAACTTTATGAAAATGTATATAGTATATAACTTTTGTTTCAAATGATAAATTCTTCTTTTTCAGTACTACAAAGATGAAATAATTTTGAAGTTTTAGAATAAATGTAATATATGCATTCTAATTCTAATTCTAAATGTTTAAAAACCTTTCTAATACTGCAAAAATATTGACTTTTAATTTATTTATTTAATTGACTCTTAATTGCTTTATTTTACCATTTTCTACCTGATTTTTTTTTCTTAATCATTATTTCTCATAATCACTTTTTTTTTTTTAATCATTACTCTGGCCTCAGAAGTAGAACTGAATTCTGCTCTTGCTAGATGTGAGAAAGTGGTAGGAACTTGAAAGTAGTAGGGGTTTGTATTTTGAGAAGTGCCCCTGAGAAAATTAAAAGAATGTAGAAAATATACCCAGTCTTAATCCTATGCAAAAAAACTAAGTAAGTTTTTTCTTAACAGGGAAGTAATCACGAGCTGAATCATGCTACTTAGCTTTTGTGTGCAGATTTCATATGTCTCCTCTATGAAGAATATTTAAAATCATGTTTAAATAAGAATATATTCATGCTAACATATATTTTTCAAAGCACATATGGAAATTTAGCCCAGATTATCTACATATAGAGATTTTTATTTAAATTTTAAAATATTTTAAGGTATGAAGAAATTATATTTATAGGTATTTATGAGATAATTATTTTCTGCTACATACAGTATTGGCTAGTGAACTCCGTTTTAATCTGATTAATTTCTTGTAAATTAGCATAATCTTGACTTGATTAAGGAATTTTACTTTCAACATTAATTTGATAATAGCAATTTAAGATATATTCATACTTTCAAATTATGAAAATTACTTGTGTAAAAGGGCTTCAAGAATATCATATCTGATTTTTGTATTGTTTATCTCTTACATAATATGATAAAATTTTAATTCTTTTTAATTGCCTTTTGCCATTAAACTATTTCATAATAAATTCTGTACAAAGAGTTTTTCCCCCAAATAGAGGTTTATTTGTGAAATGTAAAGGTTTCTTATGTGATATTTTAAATAAAGTACCATAAATGTAACTCATAAGTATTTCTTTAGGAATATTATAAACACTGAACCTGTGTCAGCCTAGAGAATCTCTGTTTTGAAATAAGTATTCAAATAGCCTAAAATGTGGTGTTGAAATTATTTTGTGAATTTTTGCCTAAAGCATTGCTACATGTGCTCATGCCTTGATCCGGTGTTAACATTTCTATTTGTGATGTGTCATCATGAAAATGAGATGCTCTACCCTTAATTGTTTATAAGTGAGTAAAAAAATATTCTGGTGGATATTCAGTATATGTAATTGCTCTAAATGAACATGTACTGATTTTAGTGGAAACACAGTCTGTTCTTACCTTTGAACAGTGGATTTTATAGGAATGAATGGATTCTTTAATTTTTTTAATGCAAGAAAATTATAAAGTGCTAATAATCACAGATTCTGTCCATATGATACCAAAAACAGTATTTTGGTTAGTTCAGCCTAACACACAAACATACCGAGATTTTTTTAACTTTCCAAATCACTGGCTTTCTATCATGCAGTCATGCACAATTAGAGCAGACTATACATATAGGACTCTCCCCATGGCTGGACAGGCTAAATTAAATCACTAAGACAGGTGCTTTTTTATGACTTCAAATTGTCAACTTCAATCTTAATTCTCTTAAGATTTTCCTTGAAGGTCTTTCATAGCTTTGCAGACATTCAGCCTACACAGGGCCTGGAAGTTGTCTCCCAATGTCTGGTTACCCTACTTCTTTAAAAGCTGCTGTCCATCACATTACTCAACTGCCCTGGCAGTTGGGTGTAACAATGAGACTGAGAGCTGGTCAGTGAGATGTAGGGGCACTGTGGTTGACTTCCTGGAAGTCTCTTCAAAGAAAAGCAGCACGTGTTCTTTATCTTATTCCTCCATCTTGCTGCCGTAATTGTGGATACAATAGGAGACCTGGCAAAAGTCTAAGAGGACCAAGGCCACACCCTAAGGAAAGCCTATTAGAAACTAAAAAGATCTTGACAACTTCTACTTCACTATTTGACTCCCTCTGCCTGTATTTAACTCACTGTGCATTTGGGTTTCTTTATATGAAGTCAGACTAATCCATTCTGGTGTTCTGTTCTTTGTCATGATTCTATTTAACACTGAATGAACTAGACTGCAATAATTCTTATCTTTAAAAGTTTTTCAAGGATAATGTGCAATTCAAATTGGAATTGATTTTCCATTGTTAATTAATGATACTCAATTTCTTGCCTTTGATCTTTCATTTGATATTTTGTATCTGCTTGGAAAATACTGTTTTCTTTATAACTGTGTAATAGCTATTTGCTAAAACTCTGTAATAGCCAAAATATCACTATCAAATTACATGCCATTTTTTATATCATTCTCATAGATCTGCCTTATGAGCATCTAAATAAAAAGTATTATTTAATGTGTTTTAACCTCTTTTTTGAAGTGTTACATACAAATGAATTTTTCTTTCTTACTGAATAATACTTCCCGTATTTGATGAAGGCCGTCTGTTTCTTTCTAGAAGCATCTGGAAAGCAATACATGAAATGGTTTTGGGCTTTTGGAGGTTTTGTTTGTTTGTTTTTGCCAAAGTAGTCATTTAGGAAGATATCTATCTAATGAGGTGGTATTTTAAAAATTATTTCAGGGCACCTTGGTGATCAGTCAGAAAAGCGTGTGACTCTTGATCTCGGGGTTGTGGGTTCAAGCCCCACGTGGAATGTAGAGGTTACTTAAACTTAAAAAAAAATTATTTCAGGGGCGCCTGGGTGGCTCAGTAGGTTGAGTGTCCGTCCAACTTCGGCTCAGGCCATGATCTTGCAGTCCGTGAGTTCGAGCCCCACATCAGGCTCTGTGCTGACAGCTCGGAGCCTGGAGCCTGCTTCGGATTCTGTGTCTCCCTCTCTCTCTGCCCCTCCCCTGCTCATGCTGTGTCTCTCTCTGTCTCAAAAATAAATAAAAACATTAAAAAAATTTAAAAAATATTATTTCATTTCACTAGTGTTAAGTATCTTTAAACCAGGACTCAACATAATAGTTGAGCTGTATTCTGTAAGCAGAAACTGTATCTTATTCACTGTTGTATTCCCAGTGTCTAATGCAGTATGGTCCTGAAGATACTAATGAGATAATGAATGCTGACTCATCTTTAGAGAAAATTATGTTATTTATCACCCCACATGCATGCAGCTGTGCCTGCATCCTCCTGCCCACACCCCTCCCCATCACTGTCTCTACCTCCTGCCTTGCTTCCTGGCTGCCACCATCGCCACACTGCTGTACTGAGGAGAAACCAACCTTGGTGCCTGTGCGCAGGATCTGTGGAAGCTCTGGCTTCCCTGACAGCTGCCAGGGAATGCATGGGCGTTAATGTCCTGAGAGTAGGGTTGCCAGGCAAAATACAAGACACGCAGTTAAATTTGAAATGCAGACAAACAATGAATAATTTTTTATTTAATTCTATTACAATTGCACGGGACTTTTTTGTTGCTAAATCTGGCAACTCTCCCTGAGGAGTGATCTTTGACCAAAGAGATGCAGCACAAGAGGGAGCTGGTAGATAAATTCTCCCTTCCTTTCCCGCAGATAAGCTAGCTATTCCATAGTATAATAATGCTTAAGGCCTCCATGAAAACATCATAAAAGACTGAGCAATTGGCTGCATTTGTTCCAAAGCTATGGCCAGCTCAAGTAACACCTATATTTGCCTGCCTCAACTTCTATCTTTTCCTCACCTGCTTTCCAGAGACAGTGCCCACTAATAAAGTGGCAGCAAGTAAATGTTTGTTTGTTTGTTTGTTTGTTTGTTTGTTTGTTTGTTTAAGGCAGGCTCTAGGGAACCTAGGCTGGCAAATTAACTTTGGTAGAGGATTCTTCAAATGGAAAATGCGACATGACATAAATGATGTTGACAAAGTCGTGCACAGGGCCCCCCGCAGGCTCAAAATCCAGATCACTTGAAAGCTCTGAGAGTGGATGCATCTCCCAGGGACAGATTCATGTAGATCAAATGTATAGTGATTGTTAAATCAGAATAGTCATTTGTCATTTCTGTGAGAAATAATCAATGTCCTATAGGTAAGAATACCAGTATTGCCTTAACTAAGCATATTCTATCCTTTAATTTGTTCTTAGAAGAATTCAAATTATAGCCCAAAGTATGTTGGGATCTGTTATGGGATGAATTAAATCCCCCTAAAATTCATATTAATTCATAGGACCTTTAAAGAGGTATTTAAGGTAAAATGAGGTCATATGGGTGGGCTCTAATCCAAGGATAACTGGTGTCCTTAAAAGAAGAGGAGATAAAGGGGCACCTGGGTGGCTCAGTTGGTTAAGCCTCTGACTCTTGATTTCTGCTCAGGTCATGCATGAGCTCATGGTTCCTAAGAACAAGCCCCGCATTGGGCTCTGTGCTGACAGTGCAGAGCCTGCCTGGGATTCTCTCTCCCCGTCTCTGGCCCTCCCCCACTCACTCTCTCTCTCTCTCCCGTTCTCTCTCTCTCTCTCTCTCAAAATAAATAAACAAACATTAAAAATAAAAAGGAGATAAAGACACTGAGGGAAGACTATGTGATGACAAAGGGACAAAATGTCCACCTACAAGCCAAGGAGAGAGGCCTCAAGAATGAAACCAATTTTGGACACCTTATGGACTTCTAGCCTCCAGACTGTGAGAAAATAAAATTTCTGTTGTATAAGCCACCCAGTCTGTGGTATTTATTTTGGCAGCCCTAGCAAATTAATACAGAGTCCATGGAATTGGAGCAAGTCAAGTCAGTTATAAACCTTGAATAATTAATGTCATTGGAATACACTTGTCTGATTAATCCTGCTCCACAATAAAGACAGTTCTATCCTGGGTTTACTACACTGTAACCCCCACCATGTGAACACAATAGTTCTTTTTAGTTCTAAAAGCTGGAGAACATTTTCATTTCATGGAATATTCCTAAGTCACAGGACTGAAGCTTTGGTTAGGTACAAATCACTCCATAAATTCATTTCATTTACATATTACCATTTAGCTTCTCCATTAAACATGAATAGCTCTTCTATCTTCCTATTTAAAAGTCACTTGCAATTTGGATTATTAGTACATTTTTTATTAGAATAGTTGACTTCAGAGGTGGCTGATCTTTTACTTTTGTTCTGTCCCATGTATTTATTACGCCCAAATTTGCACTAATGATTCTGTCAGAAAGAGGTAATTATTTTGTTTCTCTTTTAAGCTTTGTTTCTGTCACAAACTGAAAGATTTTTTAAAACACTGAAGTAGATAAAATGCCAGCTTTATATGTTTTCTTTCTGTTACATAATTCCCCTAAAGCTAACCTACAAAGACTATACTCTAATTACATTTCTTATGTGCTATAAAAATTCTATTTAAAATTAATTACTCTGACTCACAAAAGAATAACATTTGTTTGAACATTTGGAACATCTGGCATTATTTAGAGACTACCGAATTCATATGTAATCTAAAATACTTACTAGAAACATTCTTAAGTTGTGCTAATGAATAATTACAATTTTACTAAATATTGCTTAGTTAGGCAGTGTGCAAACAAGTATCAGGAAAAAATATCAGAAGAACAATGTTATTTCTTAATACTACATTTATTAATGTTCAAAATATCCTTAGTTTCAGTGGGAATGCAAACTGGTATGGCCACTCTGGAAAACAGTATGGAGGTTCCTCAAAAAGTTGAACATAGAACTACCCTATGACCCAGCAATTGCACTACCAGGTATTTACCCAAAATATACAAAAATACTGATTCAAAGGGGCACATGCACCCCAATGTTTATAGCAGCATTATCGACAATAGCCAAATTATGGAAAGAGCCCAAATGTCCATTGATTGATGAATGGATAAAGAAGTGGTGTGTGTGCATGTGTGTGTGTGTGTGTATGTGTGTGTGTGCACACATACACAATGGAATATTACCCAGCCATCAAAAAGAATGAAATCTTGCCATTTGTAACAACATGGATGAAGCTTGGTGTATTACACTAAACAAAGTAAGGCAGAGAAAGACAAATACCCTGATTTCACTCATGTGTGGAATTTAAGAAACTAAACAGATGAACATAGGGGAAAGAAAACTAGAGGGAGGCAAACCATAAGACAGACTCTTAATGACAGAGAACAAACTTTCTGATGGAGAAAGGTGGGTGGGGGGTGGGCTAAATGGGTGATGGGCATTAAGGAGGGTAGTTGTGTGAGCACTGGGTGTTATATGTAAGTGATGAATCATTAAATTCTATTTCTAAAATCAGTATTATGCTATAGGTTAACCAGAATTTAAAAACTTGAAACATTAAAAAAAATCTGAACTAGAACCAAAAAATAAATAAATAAAAAATATACTTAGCTTTATTTTAAAAGTAAAAAGTGTACATAGGACAACATATTATTAAAATGTCAAGTTAATCTTCAATCTATAGCTGCTTTTAAGGAATTGCAATTTGTAACTAAACAGATGTTTAATTCTGCAAAATTGTTATCAGACTGAAACATTTCTATTCTCCATAATTTATTTCTCATACATTTCTCTACTATTAATTTATCTTTTTGCTGAGATAATTTACCATTTCAATAGTTAGTCATTTTACCCTTAGATCCTTCTGTGTTGTGGTGTCAGGAAACTGTCCTGTGCTCTTAACTTAGAGTCTTCAAACAATACATTTTAAAAGGTTCAGTGAATGATTAAACTTAAATCCATTACCGGGGCCCTGGGTGGCTCAGTCAGTTGAGCATCCGACTTTGGTTCAGGTCATGAGCTCATAGCTCATGAGTTTGAGCCCCGCACTGGGCTCTGTGCTGACAGCTCAGAGCCTGGAGCCTGCTTCGGATTTTGTCTCCTTCTCTCTCTGCCCCTCCCCCACTTGTGCTCAGTCTCTCTCTCTCTCAAAAATAAATAAAATATCAAAAAAAAATTAAATTCATTACCTAATATAAACAATTAAAGCTTTTTAAAAGCTTAAACTTGGTGCACTTAACAAAAAGAAAAACAAATATTATCACCAGTAAGAAAACAAAGGAAATGGAAAATACACAGATGGATACTCAGTGAAAGCCAATTTTATGGAGATCGTTAAAACTACTCCCAAACAACATTAATGAAAATATACACGCATCACGCTAGACCAGTGCTTCTCAATTTCAATATGCACACTAATCACCTGGCAGTCTGGTTAAAATGGAGATTCTGATTCAGGAGGTCCATCCTGGGTAGAACTTCTGTATTCCTAACAAGCCCCTAACTACCTAACAATGCCTATGTAGGTAGTTCAAGGACCCATTTCGAGCAGCAAGGACTTATAATTTACCTTACTCTGGGTAACTTATGAAATGCCTTAATTTGGCTTCAGTTAAAATTTAAAAACCAATTTATAATCGTTGAAATCTTTAATGTACATTTGTTGAATACCATTAGCCTGACCAAGAGCATAACATCACTTAGGAACTTGTTACACATGCAAACCCTTGGACCTCCCCTAGGCTTAACTGAAGCTGACTCAGGAGGTGTGGTTCAGACAGTCGGTTTTAATTAGTTTTCCAAATTATTCTGATGCATGTTAAGCTTTCAGAAACACTATTCTAGATACTATGCTGAGGGGTTGGGGTGCAAATCTGGGGAAATGACTTTCCTTGCTTTCAAAGTCTCTAGAGGAAGGGGTTGGGCACCTGAGTCAATAAACACCATTAAGTATGTGGTAAGAACAAAACCATAATGATAAAGTGGCATCCAACAGAGGATGTAAAGAAGGTTCCCCCAAAAAGTCACATGAGCTGGGTTTCACAGGGAGCTAGATATTTGAAGACAGTCCCATGTACAACAATATGCAAAGGTAATGCAGGAAGAAGCTTGGAACCTTCCTGAAACAACAAATAATTCACTCAAGATGGCTTGCATGTGGGGTGTTAGGATTTCCATCCTGGTTGTCTCTCATTTGTCAAATAATAAAAACAAATACCATTAGGGGCACCTGGGTGGCTCAGTGGGTTAAGTGTCTGACTTCAACTCAGGTCATGATCTCGTGGTTTGTGGGATTGAGCCCTGTGACAGGCTCTGTACTGACAGCTTAGAGCCTGGAGCCTGCTTCAGATTCTGTGTCTTCCTCTCTGCCCCTCCACCACTCACACTGTCCCTCGCTCTCAAAAATAAAATAAAACATTAAAAAGATTAAAAACAAACAAAAACAAATACCATTAGAGCTAAAAAAAAAAAAATTACAAAGTTGAATCTATTAATTTCCTAGGTAAGGGAACCCCTTCCTATGAAGAATTTCACTGACTTCACTGAGCAGGAAAAGAGTTTTTAAGTGCTAGAAAGGGAGCGTTCACAGGAGTCATGCTAATTAAGCATTGGGAACTGGTACTGTGGATATAGGACAGAATGAATATATAGATTTGTAAACAATTAAAGTAAAATAAAAATCTTTTTGTTCATTTGTTAGGAAAGTGTCTGCAATTAAGTCCAGTGAGGAGAGTGTGACTTTCCAGTCACTGAGGTTTATGGATTCTCATCAGATTCACCTTTTGCACTGAAACACTATAGTCAGTTGATAACTCCCAGATAAACTTTGCTTTAAGTGGAAAAATTTTTTTGACAGTCCCTCCTCTTCATCTTTACTCATCCGGAGATGCCAGGCTCAATACACAAAAAAAGATTAAACAAATCATCCGACTGTCAGCTCTCCACTACTATCTTGGTTTTGGGTGCCATTCTCACAGGATCCCCTTGTGTTTACTCAAGTGATTTCAGTCTCCTTTTGATATAGTTTACTTGGAATGTGCAACAGCAATTTAGCTCATGTTAATACACTTGACACAACCTTTATACTCTCCTGGAGTAATAGCAATCTTACACCTATTGGACCCACCTCTAGGTGTTAAGGCCTTCAAGGAGCTCTAAAAATGCCAATGAGTAAAGATAAAAGGAAAACAAAAAGAGAGCTGAAGTCCAGGCAAGGGAGTTTCAAGAAGGGGAGAAATACTAGAGATACGTACAAGATGAGGACAAGAAAGGGTCCACAGACTTTGGCCACATGTAGTGGTGACCCCAGGGCACTTTCAGGGGATAAAGGATGAGGAAAGTGGAAGAATGAATATAAGTGAGGAAATGGAGACTAGAAACACTCAGTTCTCTTTCAAAACAGCTTGGTTTCTTTGGCTATGATTTACATCAAGTGCTGGCATGCCCAATCTAGTTTTTCCATTTCTTTTTATTTGTGTCATCAGAAATGTCATTCAGTGTCTGAACTGGTTAAAGAAACTTAGAAATGACTGATCGACCAGCTCATTCTACAAATGAAGAGAGAAATGCTGAGAGGTGAAGTGAAATTTATTTTCATGCAGTTTGTTATCCGTAATTTTTAAGGCCATAAACTTTATAGATAATATAAAAACACATATGAATCTTGAAGAGTTTCTTCAGGCTAAAAAAAGATGAAAAGGTTTAAAGGACTTTAAGATATTTTCATAGCCATGGCCTTTGGGGTGATTAAGTTATACTGATGATTATCATAAGCAGCTTTCCATTAAAGTCGTGACCCTCCTTGTGTCATCACTCAGAATACAATGGATAGATAACAGTAATAATAAAGATAATGATAATATTGTCCATTTACCTGGGTACTTAAGTGCAAAACGCCAATCTGCAAACTACCATCTCATTCTGTCTTCTCACAGCAATCCTATTGAGGAGAAATGTTAAAAATTTATGAGAAAAGGGGGAACGTGGGGCTTCCAGGGGTTAACTTGCTCTAGATTCCATGATTTGACTCAAAACCTCTAACACTGTGTACTATGCCTTGTTTGTTATTTAACTATCTGGTAGAGCCACGAAAGCACAGAAGAGGGAAAAGGCAGGGATTGTAGGTGACACGGGTCACTCCTCTGAGGTGAGATAAACTGCTCCACCTCTAAAACTACCTATCTATCATCCATCACTCTTACAACCCACATCCACCCCTCATCTCTCCACCCACTCTTGCTTTACTTTAAGGCCCGGCGCAAACTAGCAAGACTGAGAACACATGACGCCAAGCTAACACGCCACTGCCACGTACCGGGGTCGTCTACCCCCGCCTCCCTCCCGCCAGCGACCAAACTGAGCTACTCGCAACTTGGAGGTGCCTTTAGGGTTTGGGGTAGTTTGGCTCCCCAGGCTTCCGTAGGAGCCGACGATTCTGCCGCCCCCGACCCCGCCCCTGGCAACGCTGTGGCTTGTTAACAACCCGCCAGCCCGCGGGAGCCGAAGTCCGCCGGTGGGCTGCGGTGGCTTGATAATAAGGGTGGCGTCGTGGTGGCCGAGGCCACTGCCGGACTCCCGAGGCTTTTCGCGACCCTAGCGGCTCTCCGGCGGCTTTCTCTTCTTGGTGGGGGGGACTTTGTGGATCTTGAGGCTAAGGGAACTGTGTAGGACTGGAGGACCACCCCCGCCCCCCACCCCTCCCTCCCTCCCACTTCAGCCATGTCGGTAGCTGAGGCCGCGGGGACCTCCGAGGTCCCGGAACCGGGCCGCAGGAACAGGTCCGGCAGCCCTCGCCAAATCCCGGTGGTCGGGGTGGTGACGGAGGACGAGGACGCACAGGTATGGTCGGGTGTCTGTGCTTTGGGAAGTGTGGAGGGGAGGTTGGGATCTGGGGGGGCGAGGAGAGGCCTGGGGGCAGCAAAGGGCGGAAATGGGGGCCGAAGTGGAAACACTCGGAGCCCGCGGGACGGAGGTTCCCAAGGCAACGCCGATCCTTCCGAGAACTGCCGCCGGAGGGAGGGTCCAGCTGTCGTCAGCCAACCTGTCTGGGGACTGTGGCGCGAGGTTCTCCCGGACCGTCCCACTAAACAGAATAAGCAAGGTTTTGCCGCTTTTCTTCGAAAAGTGTGACCACGAAGGGCGTGGGAGGAAAGGACACGTTTGTAGCAAAATCATGGATTTAATGAGCATTTTGTTTGCAATGGGCTTGTACGTAGATACCTGTTACTAAGTGATGTTCTTGACATAGGGGTAAAATCTCTCGTGTTTAAATTAGCTCCCACTTTAAAACCTACACCTGGAGGGAAGGAAAATCTGTCAAAATTAGAAAGTAGCCTCATTTTCATATGAAATTGGAGGCTGGTTATGGAGCCGGAGTTGAGAGAGAACAGAATTTACATATTTTACTGTACTTGTATTTGGTTTTGAGTTTATTTTTATTAGGAATACAAAATTAGTTCTTCTAAGTTGGTCTGTTGAGATATTTCACTTCGGAACCCTCGGCTGGATCTCCATTCGTGGCGGAAGTGTTTGTAAACTCCACGTCGTTTGTTTCATACTAGGGTTCCATTGCCCCTCCCTAGAGAGTATTGATCAAACCCTAAAGCGTGAATTCTCTGGAGGAATCCTACCCTACCTCTTCACACTGATGACGTGGGGTCACTATGGGAATTCCTGTGGAGGTTTTGCGAGTCCCAGGCTGCGTCAGGAACCTTGTCTCCTACGTCCACATCCTGGAACCTTGGAGAGTTCCTTGGGAGTGGCCAGTTGACTGGGGACCTCTTCTTTGGGAATAAGATTGAACTACCTGAGGACTCTCTGACATTTGCACGGTTTTAACTGTGGGCAACAGCAATTTTGCATGAGGAGGAACGGGGAATTTACCTTATCAGTTTTGTGGACGTATTCCAATAGGGTAGGGAGAAGAAAGACTTTCAGGAGCAGCAGCTCTCCACTCCCAAGGCTGCAGGGGGGCTCAACGTTACCGCCATTGTGCCCAGAAACCGGGCACAACTGAGAAGTAGGTGAATTTGGTATCTAATGGCTCTTGTTCCTTCACTCGCTGTAAAAGAGGTGGCAGGGATGGGGGGCACAGTTACACGAGGCAGGCTAGCATGGGTTAAAAAGAAAAAAAAAAAGGGAAATGCTTTTAACAGGCCAAAGCCAGAGTAGTCCACAACATATCAAGTAAAGCAAAACTAGTAAACCTGTGTATATGTGTGTGTACTTTCTCCCTTCCCTTTTCCCTTTCTTTTTTCCTTTTCTTTCATTATTACCCCTCCTTACAGAGCCTTGGATTCTCTTTCAGGTAGAACTATTTTTGTATTAATTGGAGTTCCTAGCTTGTTAATAAGTACTTGGAGAAGCATTAATATTTTTCAAAGTACTGGAGAAGGCCGTTTCTACCAAAAGAAAGGAGATAAAAACTTTTTTAGAGCTAGGAGAAATGATCACTCAACCTTTTTGGGTATTCTTTGTAGTTGTTCTTACAAATGAGGCCATGAGACGTTAACTGAGAGTTACTTAGTTTCTTTAATCGGAGTGAGGTCTAGCCATCTTTGCCATCATTGAAATGATAACCTTTTAGACCTCTGCCTTAGACCAGTAGAGGAAAGACTCATGGAACCCTTGGAACACTTGAGAGACAGTAAGTATATACTGGTAGCTAAAAGTGACTTTGGAGAGTCTATCTCAGTGCTTTAAGTCAGCTCCATTCTATGCTTGAAATCACAAATTGTTTACCTTTATGTCCTATTTTTAAAATTATTTATTTTGAGAGAGAGAGAGAGAGAGAGAGCACGCGCATGAGTGGGGGAGGGCCAGAGACAGGGGGAGAGAAACCCAAGCAGGCTCCATGCCATTAGAGCAGAGCCCAAGGCAGGGCTCAAACCCACCAACCATGAGACCATGACCCGAGCAGAAATCAACAGTCGGACGCCTAACTGACTGAGCCACCCAGGCGCCCCAATTTCCTATTTGTTTTAATGTTGTTCTCATTCTAAAGAATCAGAAGCCCTCTAGAGGTGCTTCTCAAACTTTAACGTCCATTTGGAAAACCTGGGGATCTTATCAAGATCAGACTGTGATTCTGTAGGGCTGGGGAGGAGCCCCGGATTCTGCTTTTCTAACAGGTTTCCGGGTGATGTCATTGCTACTGGTTGAAGGACCTCATTTCCCACCTGAAGTAGCAATGCTTAATTTATTATAGCTGCAGTAAAGTATGAACAGTGCTACAGAATTTCACAACATTTAACTCCTGGATAGCTGTAGGAAGTAGTTTCATGTGGATTCAGATTATAAAACAAAATAATAACAAAAATAAAACAAAATTCCAACCCTACCCCCACTGTTCCAGACTGTGTGTTAAAAAACAAGAGATGTCAAATGGAGTTTAAAAGAACTACTTGCTCTCTTTTCCTGTCACCACAAAGCTTCAGTTGATCTTGGATGAATGTCACATCCTTCTAGTCAGTACCTCTTCATCTCTTCCCAAACTGCTTTCCATAAATACCACTTTATGGTCCTCCTTCTTCCCTCTGAGCCTCACAACCTCTTTCAGGATTCCACAGTAGTTTCTTATCGCTTACGTCACCACACAGAATTACCCTGATCAAATCACTTAATATTCTATTTTCTGTAAAGCAAGCCTGTTTGAGAGGAGCGTGCCCCAAACCTGGGTGACCATCATAGTCATCTGAGGGGTTCAAAAAACTGTACATAGCTCATTCCTAACCCAGATTTACTGACTCATAATCCCCAATGTGGAGTCTGGTACTTTTTAAAAAGCTGTCTCAAGGGGCTGGGTGGCTCAGTTGGTTAAGCATCCGACTCTTGGTCTCGGCTCCGGTCATGATCTCTCCATTTGTGAGTTCAAGCCCCATATCAGGCTCTGCCCTGATGATGTGGAGCCTGCTTGGGATTCTGTCTCCTTCTCTCTGCCCCTCCTCTGCTTGTGCCCACCCACTCACTCTCTCTTTCTTTCTTTTTCAAAATAAATAAATTTATTTTTTTTAAACTCTCTCGAGTGATTTTTAGCCTCAAAACCACTGAACTAGATGATATCCAAGGTCTCTGCCTTCCCTAAAGTGCCTCAGGTCTACTTCTCTGTTGTGTTTTCAGGGTTTCCCAATGTATTATTTGTACTTAATCTGTACCAGATTCTCAGTTTAGTGCCACCTCCAAGAAGATAGAATTCTTGCCTGTTGTCTTTTCCTGTGGTGTCCCCCATTATCTTCCAGTATTCCCCAGTAGCACCCAGCACAATATATGGTACACAGGAGGTGATATTAAATATTTACTAAATGAATGCCCTTCCCCCTTTTCTGAATTTAAAACTTACCCTACCTCCCTACTCTCCAACGTAAAGTACTCTCCCAATAGGAAGCATTTATTTTCACCCTCACAGATCTTCTCATAAATGAATATAGTCCTAGGTCTCAGTCACACCATTTGTCACCTAATTATCACTTGTGTTATGTTAGCAACTGTTTCGTTTGTCTAAATTTTGCCTCTTTCCCTAGAATATGGATTCCTTAAGTGTAGGAAATATATCTTAATACCTATGTGTCCTTCCTTCCTTGACTCTGAGCTCAGAGTAGAAATTGAAGTTCATATAAATAACTTACAAAGCCTTTTGTGTTCCACACTGGCCTCCTGGCTTCTCTTCAACCTTGCCGGGTGTATTTTATACCTCTGCCTGAGGGCCTATGCACTTGGTGTGCCCATTGCCCGGGAGTTTTCCCCTATTTTTCATACCTCCTTCAAGACTTTGCTGAAATGTTACCCTCCCTGTGAGTCTTTTGCTGACCGTTGCTTAAGCATCTTAACACTTCCTACTTTCTTTCCTCCAAAGATATGTCATCTTGTAGTAAACTATATAACAGTGATTTTTGTCTCCTCCAAAGCATATTAATTCACTTTAAATTTTTTTATTTGTGGGTTACCTGGTGGCTCAGTCGGTTAGGTGTCCAACTTTGGCTCAGGTCATGATCTCATGGTCTGAGTTGGAGCCCCCCTCCCCCCCCCCCCCCCCCCCAATCAGGCTATGTGCTAACAGCTCAGAGCTTGGAGCCTGCTTTGGATTCTGTGTCTCCCTCTATCTGCCCCTCCTCCACTCGTGTTCTGTCTCTCTCTGTCTGTCTCTCTCAAAAATAAAATAAACATTAAAAAACTTTTATATGATTATAGGTAACATGATGTTACATTAGTTTCAAGTGTACAACATAGTGATTTGACAAGTATGTATATTATGCTGTGCTCACAAGTGTAGTTACCATCAGCTACCATAAAATGCTGTTACAATATCAGTGATTATATTCTCTATTTCATCCCTGTGACTTATTCATTCCAGAACTGGAAGCCTGTATCTCCCACTTCCCTTCACCCATTTTTTCTATCCTTTCCCTCACCCACCTTCTCTCCATTGGCAACCATCAGTTTGTTCTCTGTATTTATAGGTCTGATTCTGCTTTTTATTTGTTGATTTATTCATTTGTTTTATTTTTTCATTTTTGAGAGAGAGAGAGAGAGAGAGAGAGAGAGAGAGAGAGAGACAGTGTGAGCAGGGGGAGGGGAGGGGCAGAGAGAGAGGGAGACATAATCTGAAGCAGGTTCCAGGCTCCGACCTGTCAGCCCAGAGCCTGATGTAGGGCTTGAACCCATGAATTCTGAGATCATGACCTGAGCTAAAGTCAAACATGTAACCAACTGAGCCACCCAGGTGCCCCTATGCATTTGTTTTTTGTTGGATTCCACATGTGAGTAAAATCATATGGTATTTGTCTTTCTCAGTCTGACTTAATTCATTTAGCATAATACCCTCTAGGTCCATCTGTGTTGTCACAAATGGCACAATCTCGTACTTTTTATGGCTGTGTAATATTCCATTACATGTATATACCAAATCTTCCTTATCCATTTGTCTATCAGTGGATACTTAGGTTGCTTCCATATCTTGACTATTGTAAACATTACAATGCTACAATAAGCATAGAGGTGCATATATCTTTTCAAATCAGTGTTTTTGTTTTCTTTGGGTAAATTCCCAGTAGTGTAATTATTGGATCATGTGATAGTTCTTATATTTTTAACTTTTTGAGGAACCTCCCTACTGTACCAATTTATGTTATTGCCAACAGTGTAGGAGGATTCCTTTTTCTCCACAACCTCACCAACACTTGTAATTTCTTGTTGTCTTTTTTTTTTTTTTTGCTTGTTTTTAGCCATTCTGACAGGTATAAGGTGATAGCTCACTGTGGTTTTGATTTGTATTTCCCTGATGATTAGTGATATTGAGCATCTTTTCATGTATCTGTTGGTCATTTATATGTCTATAGAAATGTATTCTGTTTAGGTCCTCTGCACGTTTTTTAATTGGATTATTTGGGGATTTTTGCTGTTGAGTTGTAAAAGTTCTTTATATATTTTGGATATTAACCCCTTATCAGATATATCATTTGCAAATATCTTTTCCCATTCAGTAGGTTGCCTTTTTGTTTTCTTGATGGTTTTCTTTGCTGTGCAAGACAAAACATATTGATGTCATAGGAAAGCAGGAGATTTTGTGTTTTATTCAATACCATATCCTTAGCAACTAGAACAATGTCTGACACAGTGTAGATACTCCAAAATGTTTGTGGAATAAATAAATTGTGATTACTTGGCCTGCATAGGTATCATGGCTTAGCTTCCTTGCCCAAATTTGCTCTTCCTCTGAGAACCTCCACAATCTTCTAGTTGAAGTCCTATCCTGCCACTGTATGTAATACTGCCATGGACTGTCCTTAAAATTGCCTACCCTGGTTTTGGGGTAATTGCTAGACATAACCTCTGTGGTCAGTTGAGAAGTCAGGCAGAGAACTTAGGTGCAAAGAACCAGCACTCCTGCATCAGACAGACTTGCTAGCCCAGGTACTAGCTATGTGACCTTAACAAGTTAGGTCTCAATACCCCAGTTTCATCAACTCTATATGGTAAAGTCGAGGACTACTTAAGATATAAAGTTTAAAAAAGGGGGTGGAGGGGCCTGCCTGGCTCTGTTGGTAGAAGATGCAACTCTTGATTTCAGGGTTGTGAGTTCAAGCTCCATGTTGGGCATGGAACCTACTTAGGAAAAAAAGAAAAAAAAGGATATAAAGTGCCAGAGACAGACACATAAAAGGACCACAGTAAATATTAGTTCCTTTCCCCATAACCATGTATCAAATGAGCAGGATTTCTCCCCTTTGACCTGTCCCTTGGTAAAATGGGAAAATAAATTTATCCTGTAACTGTAAGTAAAGGTTTAATTTTCTTCAAAACAGTTTATTAGACTTGATCTTAAAATGTTTTGTTAAATGTTTTTACAATTCTCTATAAACATCTTATGTTAACAGCAATTATTTTCATGTTTACATCTGTATGTCCTCTTTTGCTTCATTCTGCTGTGTGATCTCATTTACCCAAACTCTTCCAATTATTACTTTAAGTCTCTGATTTGGAAATCTCTGCCCCCCAATTTAACTTATCTCCAGCCTCAACACAGGCCTCTTCTTCCAGCCTTCCCTGTCTCAGCAAAGGGTGACACTACTTCTATAATTGCCCAAGCCCAGGAGCATCATCACCTTTTCCTCTCTCTCCCACCAAATCAAATCACTCTTTAAGTCCCACAGACTCTACCTCCTTGATGTTTTTCATTCCATTCCCTGTTGTCGGCCTGGGTTGCCAGTACCTTAGTCAAGGCCTCAAGTTACAGATGTCTCCTACCTCCTTTCCAGTTCAGCCTAGACCTTTCCAGTTCAGTCTCTACTCAGCAAACAAAATTGCCTTTTTATTGTTTCACTCCTCTGGTTAAAGCCTGTGGAAATAAAGACCACCCTGATGAGAATAAGCAGGCACTATTTAATATACAGAGCTTGCTATATAGGAAGTCAGCTAACATTACTTACATTTGGCAGAGACTCTAAGGCAGGCAGGGAAGCTTTGTAGTGAAAAAAGGGAAAGCTTCTGGTATGCTCTGTTTGGAGGTTGTTGCCATGGGGAAGCTGGAGGTGGGCTAGCTACAAACAGGGCATTCTATGTGATTGATTTGGGAAGCATATTTGGGTTTCTCTGGTGGTCCTACATAGCAATATGAGGGGCAAAAAATAGGGAATCTGGCAATCATTGCCAAATTCTGACTTTCCTGAGCAAATAGCTCCTGGGTTTGGTTGCTGCAGAGATTACAGGCTAGAGTTCTGTTGCCATATGTAGTCTGGCCATTGTCTGTTTATATATCCAGTCTCTCAAACCATTCAATATTTTTGAAGATCTTTAGCATAGGATACGTACAAGGCATTCTGTAAAGTGGGGTTAATAATAGTATCTACCTCATACAATTCAATTAGCAAATACGTGGAAAGTACAACTGTACCTGGAAATAGACATCACCATCATTGTTATGATCATTATTGTTATTATTCATGATTTGACCTCTACTTACCCAATTAGCATCATCTGTAGCCACTATCCTTTGTACTATATTTTCCTCCCCATCCTCAAAATGCCTTTTCTTTTGCCTCCAGGCCTTCACATATGCTACTCCCTGTCTCCACCTCTCAAACCTTCAGTTCATCTCACAGATCCTACTCCTTCTCACCTCTCCCTGCCAATTACTTTTTACAGCAACTGTGTCATGCCTTCTGTGCTTCCAGTCTGTGTGCTTCCAGAGCACGCCTTTCAGCATCCAGGGAGCATTTTGTAGCTTTTTATCTGTGTTACTTGTATTCCATGCCAGACTGATAGCTACTTGAGGTCAGAGCAGTGTTGTTCCCCACACTTAGCACAGTTTCTGAAACATAGAAGCTGCTTCTAAATATTGATGGAAGGAGGAACGGGCTAAAGGAGGGAGGGCAGGAGAAATCTTAAAAATATAATATATGCTAAGCAAGTAACACACAGAGTAGCATGAAGTAATCAACATAAATCTGAAAGGAATCTATGCTTTAACCTTTACTACTCTCTGTTTCTTAATAAAAGTTATACCTGCTCATTTGGGAAAAACAATTCTGATAATACATGCAGGTATTAAAAAGAAAATGTTGCATTGACTTTCATTTCAATATGCTTTCCAGCCTTCAAAAACAATATTGCAGAAAATCTTAAAACAAAAACCTATTTTTTCCAAGAGGAAGAAAGAAGACAACTGAGGTAGTGGCAGATGGCACTGAACTCAAATCTTAAAAGACAAAATTCTATTTATCAAGTTTTTTGGTAACAGTAAATTTAATAATTTAAACAATTTAACAGTAAAATATAACAGTTTTTAAGGATAACCATAATACCAGGTAAAGATCAGTATTTAGAAAATCTTTTTTGATTATTAATTTTTTTGGTAAAAAGCATTTGGAGTTAAACTCACTCAGATACCCTACAAACTTAAAATTAGAGCACTTTACTGAAAATTGTTTTTTTGTTTGTTTGTTTGTTTTTAAGTTTATTTATTTGAAAAAGAGAGAATCTTAAGCAGGTCTCTGCACTGATATTGTGGAGCCGGATGTGGGGCTCGAACTCGAGCCATGAGTTCACAACCTAAGCCGAAACCAAGAGCAGGACACCTGACCAACTGAGCCACACAGGCACCCCTGAAAATTGTTTTTGAAAGACATTGCCTGAGATTAGAATATATGAGTTTGTAATTGTGAAAGGAAAGGAAATTCTAGACTTAAGAGGCAATAGAATAATATCTATGTAGACATAGGGAAAGATATGTATTATAGATTTAGAAATCAAAATACAATGGTGTTAACACTAAGTTAAATTATATATTTATACATGTAAACAAAAAGTAGCATATAAAAATAAACATATAAAAACAAAATTATATATAAAAGTAGATGTATTTAGATGATAGGAATAAGTAGGATTTTCTTCCCTTTTGAATTTTTTTATATCATCATCTTTTATATAATTTTTTTGAAGTTATTTTTTTATTTAAAAAATTTTTTAATGTTTATTTATTTTTGAGAGAGAGAAAGCCCACATGAGCAGGGAAGGGGCAGAGAGAGGGGGACAGAGGATCTGAAGTGGTCTCTGTGCTGATGTGCGTGCTCTCTCTCTCTCAAAATAAATTAATAAACTTAAAAAAGGTTAAAAAAAAGGGAAGAAAACGTCATGCAACAAAGCATTAATCCCCAAAACTGAATTTAAAATGTGGAGATTTTTGTATAAGTACTTAAATTTGGGATGATAGCACTTCCTGTTTCCTTCTCCGCTTACCTACAAATAACTTCATATGCCAGGCCCAGTTTCTGGAGCTGGGGTGCCAGAAAACAAAAGTCTTTGCCTTGAGTGAGCTTTGGGTAGGGTGTGGCGGGGGATAAACATGCAAACCATTCTAGAACCATAATGGGAATTGTAGTGGATAAGGAACTTAGGGTGCTATGGGAGCACAAAGGAAGGACATTTGTTCTTTTTCCTTCCCTTGAGGAGGCAACACCTGAGCTGAGTTTTGAAGCACCCGTGGGGTTTAACCAAGGGAAGGAAAATAGAGGAGGGGTGAGGGGCACTAATGGAGAGTAACTGAATGATTTAGATGGGTTATGTTCAGAATTGAGTTTTATTATTCACCATAGAGTAGAGGACCATGAAGGGTGGGAGAGTAGAGGCACTGAGAACAGCAGGATACCTTCACAACTCTGTCAATAAATCAGTTGCGCTCAAGAAATATTTAAAATGGGGCGCCTGGGTGGCTCAGTCGGTTAAGCGGCCGACTTCAGCTCGGGTCATGATCTCGCGGTCCGTGAGTTCGAGCCCCGCGTCGGGCTCTGTGCTGACAGCTCAGAGCCTGGAGCCTGTTTCAGATTCTGTGTCTCCCTCTCTCTGACCCTCCCCCGTTCATGCTCTGTCTCTCTCTGTCTCAAAAATAAATAAACGTTAAAAAAAAAAAAAGAAAAAAAAAAAAGAAATATTTAAAATGTAAAATCTATAGAACTTGGACATTCTGTTTTCTAATGTTGATGACTGTAAGAATGCTGATACCAACTGAGAAAGGGGATACCTAGTTCAGGAAGATGATCTCCTACCTGTAGTTTAGAAGCGAGTCTTATGTATATCTGCATAGACAAACTCAACGTATTGTGCATGTGTGGGATGTGGAATATGTATGTACCAGATCATTTCATTTTCCAAAGCATGGAAGTGCGATTATTACAGGTGTTTTGAAATTTAAAGACCATAAGATTATAAGATAATACTAGAATTCAAGAGGCATTTTTATTATTTTTTTCAACTCCAAAATTTATTTACTCCTATAAGGTCTCATCTGCTTTTCATTCTTCCCTCCATATCTTTTATAGAAATTGAAGTATAGTTGACATGTAATGTTGCATTAGTTTCAGGTGTACAACATAGTCATTCCACAAGTGTATAGTTAATGCTATGCTCATCACAAGTGTAGCTATTGTCTGTCACCATGCAATACTGTTAGAATACCATTCACTCTATTTCTTATGCTGTATGTACTTTTCATCCCTGTAACTTATTCCATAGCTGGAGGTCTCTATCTCTAACTCCCCTTCACCCATTTTGCCCATCCCTCCATTATCCCTTTCTCCTCACTATCTTTTTGTCATAAGATACTTTTAAGTTGCTGAGGGATAATATCATAGGAAAATAGTGTGCTTGATGTGATTTCTTGACTCTCATGACACAGAATTGTAAGAGTTGTATGTTTTTTAGGGTGCTTTCAAGACCATGGACCTAAATCGTGTCATCAAACTCCTTGAAGAAACTGATAAAGTAAGCTTTGAGAGAAAATTTCTCTACTGTATCACTTATAAACTATGATTTCCCTGAAAGGTAACATGTATTCCCCCAAAATAAGTCTTGTTTATTCCTTTTTGTTGAAAACATTTCAAATAGGAACATTTCTCATATTCAAGGACTGTTTGAATTTAGTATGAATGTGTTTTACCTGGTATGGAGGCTGGAGGAGGAGATTTCATTTGGTTTTGTGGGATGGACAAATCCATGGTAGATATAAACAGAAGGTATCAAGAGTACAGGAAGACTCCTCCAGCCTCTATTAATTGCTTGTTACCAAAAAGGATGTGGGGAACAAGAGTAGAAAAAGTGATTCATGATGTACTACTTAAAATTTCCTGACATGAAATCTGGATATATACACACTCAGACATATTCATAAGTTAATCTACTTTGAGAGGGATCTTATACAGAATGGAATGGAAATAAAATTATTTCAGATCTGAGCCTCAAAGTGGAGAGTGTAGGCATTGGGAGGAAGGATAATAAATGCATTTTATGCATGCTCACACACCACACTCTCCTGACATTACCTAAGAATCGATTGCATGCCTAAAAGCCAGCACACACTATAACATGACTACAGGATGAAGATTTCATGCTTTTAATATGTGGAAAATGGGTTGATCATGGTAGAGCCAATCAAAAAAAGTGTCTAGTGATTAGTAGGCCAAAAATTTAGTTACTGTGTTAGCATTTTTTAGTCTCACATTTTCACATAGAGAAAAAGCACAATAATAATAATGGCCCTTATAAGAATAATTTATCTCTTGCTGGCTGTGTTTGTTGTGAAAGTTATTTTTAATTTTGAATGTGCCTTCATTAAAAAAAAGAAAACCCAACTACATAAAGTTCCAACTAGTTTTTAAATAAAGGCAGACCAAAAAAAAAAAAAAAATGTATAGAAAATGCCACAGCTTCTTATGAACAATTTAAGAACTTTAAAAGGACAGTGTGATTCAGTTGTGAAAACAAACATATCACTGTATTGAGTTTTGTTTTTGTTTCTTTGTTTTGTTTTGTTTTTTGAGTTTTGTTTTAATTTGCTGAAGATGTTTGAGCCATTACACTGGGCTTGGTTTAGAAGTTAAAAATACAATTTCTACAGTCAGATAGCCAACTTTGACTCCTAACACCTCCAGTTACTAGCTAGGTGATTTTGGACAAATTAGCGTTTCCACTTGAGTTTCCTATTCTGGAAAATAGAGATAGTAATGGTACCTTCCTAATAGGGTTATTTTAAAAATTAATTAAATGACATGCATCAATAGAGCATAATGGTGCATGGCATAGAAAAATGCTCAGTGAATTCAAGTATTGTTAATATTATTAATGGAAACAAATGCTGCTTTTATATTAATCTAGTTTTGATTCTCAATTTCCTAATCAAATTAAAAAAAATATTTTTAACGTTTATTCATTTTTGAGAGAAAGTGCGAACAGGGGAGGGACAGAGAGAGAGGGAAATATGGAATCTGAAGCAGGCTCCAGGCTCTGAGCTGTCAGCCCAGAGCCCAGCCCAACACAGGGCTCAGATCCACGAACTGTGAGATCATGACCTGAGCTGAAGTCAGACACTTAACCGACTGAGCCACCCAGGTGCCCCTTCCTAATCAAATTTAAATGATATATTTATTTTTACCTTCACTGTTTGAGGAAGTATTTTATAATGCTTGCATTATAATATAGGAATTTAATAATTAACAGTTTCAATTTACTTTTTATATTCAGGAAAATTTTTAATATCTCAACATATTTAACAGTACAAAAGAACTAAAATAGATAACTTGTTTTAGGATGATTTAGAAGAAGAACAACTTAAATCTGTCAAGAAACTGGTGCAGTGTTATCAGAATGGACTTGTATCCTTTACATATATCTATATCTGTATCTAGATCTTTACGTGTTTGTTTCATTTATCCTGAAATGGGAGAATTTTTATTAGAAAATGTATTCATTTCCTCTTGCTGCTATAACAAATTACCCCAAACTTAGTGTCACCAAACATACTAAAGCTTTTTCTTACAGTTCTTGAGGTCACAAGTCCAAAATCAGCCTCACTGGGCTGACGTCAGGTGTTGGCAGGGCTGGTTCCTTCTGAAGGCTCTAGATGTGAATTCCTGTCTTTGCTTTTCCCAGCTTTTAAGGTGGCCGGTATTCCTTGGCTCATGGCCCCTTCCTCAGAGTAGCACCACTCTCATCTCTGCTTCTGTGGTCACATCTTTTGTGATCCTCTCCTGCCTCTCTCTTTCCCATGTAGAACCCCTGTGATTACTTTGGGCCTACCTGGATAATCTTGGATAACAGTCCCATCTCAAGGCTTTTAACGTAATCACATCTGAAAAGTCCCTTTGCCATGTAAGGTAACATTTGCAAGTTCTAGGAATTAAGGTATGGACAACTTTGGGCAATCCATTATCCTGTCTACCACAGAAAATATCTAACATTTTGTATTTTTCACAGAATTATATGTTTTGTTTACCAGGGAATATAAAATTGAAGAAACACTATAATGCGATTAACTCTGCACAGATAGTGGCAATTTTTAGAAAGTATATTTATTTATTTTGAGAGAGAAGGAGCACAAGCAGGGGAGAGAGGCAGTGAGAGAGGGAGAGAGAGAAAATCCCAAGTAGGCTCTGTGCTCCACACTGAGCCCAATGCAGGGCTTGATCTCACAACTGTGAGATTATGACCTGTGCCAAAAGAGTCACTTTACAGGTGCCCCAGTGGATGTAGTTAGGAGGGTCAAGTCAAAGTCTTATTTTTACCAACTTACCTGATTATTTGTACTGTTGATAAATGTATTAACTTCTCCACCTCTTAAGAAAATCGGGATAACAGCACCTCATCATGTTGTTAGGAAGGCTAGATAATGTACATGCAGGTGCTTGATAACCTGCAAAACATTGTATAAATATATTATTCCCACTGTATATACCACCCTGATCAGAATATGTGGAAACCAGTGCAGCTCAAAACTGTGTTTAAGAACCAGTTTATTGTTGGGTTGTTGTTGTTGTTGTTGTTACTGTTTTAACCTTTGCATATATTAGCTATTATAAAAGGCAATGCAATTGTCACAGGAAACTCACTCCCTGTAGTCATCTTACCAGATTGGTAACAGAGAGTTCCAGAACTGGCTGTTATGCACCAGGTGGGGTTTTGTTTGTTTGTTTGTTTGTTTTTAATGTTCATCTATTTTTGAAAGGGAGAGAGTGGGAGCAGAGCCAGGTAGGGGTAAAGAAAGAGGACAGAGGATCCAAAGCAAGCTTTGTGCTGACAGCAGAGAGCCTGATGTGGGGCTCAAACCCACCAACCATGAGGTCATGACCCGAACCAAAGTTGGATGCTTAACTGACTGAGCCACCCAGGCACCCACCAATTGGGGTTTTTAAATAGATAAAAGGTGCTGTTACCTCAAGATTTAGAGAAGATAAATTTTGCTTTTAGACTAATATAAAAGCAAAATTTTTATTTCATTAGTTTTTTCTTAATGTTTATTCATTTTTGAGAGAGAGACAGAATGAGTGGGCAAGGGGCAGACAGAGAGGGAGACACAGAACTTGAAGCAGGCTCCAGGCTCCCCACTGTCAGCACAGAGCCCCATGCAGGGATCGAACTCACTAACCATGGGATCATGACCTGAGCTGAAGCTGGATGCTTAACTGACTGAGCCACCCAGGTGCCTCTCATTTCATGAGTTTTAAATGAAATAAAATCTCAGCCAATTTACAACATAAAAATAAGAACATGCATCTGAATAATGTTAATAAAATAAATAAGGTAGGTTTGGGTTGCTTATTCTGGAGCAGTGTATGTTTTGTGTGTGGGTGGGGGAAAAACAAAGTATAAAATTGAGCTATTGTTTTTTTCTATGTGTTATTTCTTATTGCCAATAGTAAGTTATTGATCAGCTGAATCCATGGTGTAGTAGTTGGTAATCAAATTCTAAAGGTGTGGTAAGGGAAAATGATATTTTGAATAAGCGATTACTGAGACAAAAATTAAATAATATTCCTAAAAAATATATGGTTCCAAGTTTTCCTCTTTAGACTTCAAAATTAGTATAATTAAAAGTGTCAAAAAATAAAAAATAAAAGTGTCAACCACATTTAACAAAATAGATGGAATTCTATAGACTTTCTTGAGAGAAGTGCTATAGAGTATGTTAATAAAAATATTAATCTTAATTTTATTTCTTAACTAAAAATATTAAAGCCCCTAAGGGATTTAGCACAAATATTTAAAATTCTGAATCTGTGTGCAGAAAAAATTGAAAACCAGCCCCACTTTATAGAATCTGCATTTAATATCCTAAAATTATGTGGGTAAGTTTTTTTCTTTAACTTTATTTTACATTAGCATGTAGCATATTATTTTATTTTATATTACAAAGATATGCATCATGGTATAGTATGTGATAAAGAACTCAAAACTTCACTGGATCACTTGATTCCAGTTGATATTTCAGAGGTGGTCAATTTTATTGTAATGGGAGATTCTAGCCACAAGAGATTAAACTATAATAAAATTTTTTCTCACAATAAGTTGCTCTCAAGTGAATGATAAATGTGAGATGAAAGCAAGAAATTATGATTTTTTTAGAGAATTTTTGAGAAAATTTATGAACAATACTAAATAGTTTGCCTAGTATTTTTTTCTCTGTTTAGAAAATTTGGCTCTCAAAGATATATTAACTTCTGAGTCATGTTTTATTGATTTTTCAAATTCCAATGAAGAATAAAATGTCACCAGTTATTTTTCTATGTATATTTTAAATGTAAATTAGAGGTCAGCATTATAAAATTAATATATTCTATCCTCCATACTATTGTTTCTTCACCCATTTGGGGCAACTAGGAATATCTTCTGCTTCCTTGCTGCCACATAGTAGCTAATCAAGACATCCATTTTTAGGTTTCAATATAATATAGTAGAGGAGATTTCTCAAAGTAGCAATAAACCTTTCTGATAATTTAACCTTCTAAATCTTTCTAACAATTCAACTTTTTAAATAGCATGTTTCTTTTAATACACAAATAACACTAGTAGGAGCATATATATATGGTAGTTTTAACTCTCACTTTTAGGTTTAGTAGCAATAATATTTTAAAATGTTATAACTATCTACATTTAATTTCTTTGATATCTGAATAAAATAACCAAAAATCATTTATTGAATACCTTTACCATACCTTACTTTTTAATACAGACCATGAAAAAAAAAAGAAGTAAATTATTACTCTGGTGCTTTTAAAGAACTTTTTTTTTTTTTAATATGAAATTTATTGTCAAATTGGTTTCCATACAACACCCAGTGCTCATCTCAACAGGTGCCCTCCTCAGTGCCCATCACCCACTTTCCCTTCCCTCCCACCCCCCATCAACCCTCAGTTTATTCTCAGTTGTTAAGAGTCTCTTATGGTTTGGCTCCCTCCCTCTCTCTCTTTTTTTTAATGTACTAATTGCAAATTATGATATTGATGTGGATTATATTGTTATCATTTCAAATTCTGAGGCTCTGCAAGTCCTAGAATACCAGGTTTATAAGCATTACTTTCAACAGCAATGCTCTTATGGAGCTTGACCAAGAACTGGTTCTGTGTGAAAGCTGCAACTGAATATTTCCTTACATAATATGACAGACTTGAATTGCACTCTTCACTTTCCCTCATATTTCATAATTATTCAAATTATTTAATAGTTTTCTTTCATAATTTCTGCTTTCATCCTGCATTTCTCCATACCTCACCCTCACATGATTGATTCTTTCCTCAAGACATTTTTGGGAGGTAAAAACATTGAAAATAAAAAATAAAACCTAGCCTTTCTGTTTTTGGTGCCTATGTTTTTCTCACTACATCAGAGATATAATGCATATTATTTTCATAACCTTTTGGGGGGAACTTTTCTAGCTTTATCTTTTAGGTTGTTTTCTTTGGTAGAAAAGTTTGAGGACAAAAAGTAATTTTAGAGTTCTTCACTTTAGAGATTCAACAACGAGCTGGATAACAAGTAATAAGTTATTGGTTTCAAATGAAAAGTTCTAACAAACACTAAAAATGAATCTCTGTGGCATTTATAAAATTGTGCTTTTCAAAGATTTCCCTTGAAATACCTTTAAATTTTTCTTGACAAGCATGAATTAAAAGTCCTATAGAGAGGATATATTATACTTTATATAGTACAGGAGATTCAAATTTTGAACTCATGAAATGCCAAAATAGTTAATATTTTGTATTTAAGAAATAACTTTTATCTCTCCTTTCACATTTAGACTAATGACTTAGGTTTGAATGCCCTGCTTTTTATGATTTTTAAATAAACTATTTTCAAATAGCTTTGCTATAGTAGCTGTGAAATAGAAGTCTAATATAATTAATATTTGTTAACTTGGATTCTTTAGAGTCTTAAAAAGTGTATTTGTTATTTTGTGGATGGTAACAAGGATCCAGTTAATCCAGTTAATAAGGAAAATCCAGTTAATAAGGAAAAGGTCACTAACCTTTGAGAACAAATAGACCATTCATCTATCAGATTTTCAGAACTTTAAAAGCCCCTGAGCAGAGCAGTTTTCAAGTTCTAGGTAAGCCGAGGTCTGTGATTTGTATCTGATTATTCAGTGTCTTCCTAATTTTGATAGAGGTATACGTGTAATCCATTATTACTTTGCCTTCAGAGAGAAAAGAGGATTCTTAAGGTTTTTATTTATACAGTGTTGCAAGATGGCTTTCTTAACCTTTGCCTTTTATGTCCATCTCTCTTTATTTTTATAAACCTATTTTCCTTTTGGTCACTTAGTTAGAAACAAAAATTTTTTTGATAGTTGCCAATTCTCCCAGGGCTACAGAATAGGATATTATTTTCATTGTTTCCTTTAGAAAGGAAAATTTCTCATACTTTACAAATGGCTCAATTACAGACTTTATTAAACATAATTCATTTGTTCTTCATTCTTATTGAAGCTTGCCATTTTTGAAAAAGAAAGTATCGGATGAAATAACATATGCTGAAGATACTGCTAATTCAATCGCTCTTCTGGGTAAGTTAAGATTTGCTTAAGGTAGAGGGGTGTAACATATGACAGGCCCTACTGTCAAGAAAAAAGTGTCTTATATACTAAGTCTTAGAGTCCCTCAAATGTAGGTTCTTTTCTTGTTTTTGGTTGGGAATTAATCATAGCATGCTTGATGATAATTTTTGTTATCATTATCCACTTAGGCATTTTATAATACCAACAAGATTCTGTGTTCCTTAATTTAAGGACTGGCAGATGTTTATTTGTCTTGATGTTATTTAGTTTGTTGAAATATTTAACTTTTTTTGTAAATCAGACATGTGTTCCTCTCAGTAATCACAAAAATGTTTTCAATGTTAAACTCTCATAATTGCTAGTCTAATTGATTGCTAGAATCATTGGGATCCAAATTGTTCATTAAATAATCTAAAATTTTATATAAAATCATAAAATGGTGAGACATCCTTTTATATCTAAATAAGTTTCATTAGTCTTCTATGGTAGATTCTGGGAGAAATTATTATGGGCTAGAATGGAGTAAGGGTGTCGAGGAAATTAGAATAAATGTGGGGAGTTAGATAAGATGACCTTAAGGAGCAGGCAGGTTGGAAACTAATAGGAAACTTGAACTCTGTGAATCTCTACCATCAGTGGAAATTTACAATGGGAAGCCAACCCAAAGGAGGACATGATAACATTAATACATAAAATATGTAGGTTTGGGGGCACCTGGGTGACTCAGTCAGTTAAGCATCTGACTCGTGATTTCAGATCAGGTCATGATCTCATGGTTTGTGGGACTGGGCCCAAGCACAGAGCCTGCTTGGGATACTCTCTTTCCCTATCTCTTTGCCCCTTTCCCTTTCTCTCTCTTTCTCAAAATAAATAAATAAACATTAAAAAAAAAAGATGCATGTTTGGATGATAACATTAAAAAATGCCTCTATTGCCCTTATTGTTTTTAAATGTTGCCTCCATAAGAGTGTTGGCAGGCATTTGTATGATAAATACATGTCTCTTTATTACTGTGTCAGTCTGGTCTTTGCTGAATAACTGCTTGCCTGCCTATAGAAGAGTGAAGGAAGTATGAACTCTTTGCTTAAAATGAGCTCCCTTCACTGATTATTGACTGCAAATACTACTGTCCTGTCCCTTATTTTTTAATTGCTGAAAAGATGAGTTTTAAGCTAAAATAATTATATAGAGTATAAGGGGTTGAACAAATGTTCATTTTTACTAATAACTTCCAGCTTCTTCCTAGTAGTAAGTCATATTACTTTTTTCTTCTAAGTGATAATTATTTCTGATTCAAGAGCAGGATTTTGGAAACGTATGAGGGAAAATGTTGGTACTCTGTCCTGAGATAAAACAGGAAACCGTGAGAAATGATCTAAACTTACAAGAACTAAAAGGGTGGGGAGCAGATGAGAAACCTTAGAATTTCCCGTAAACTTGTTTAGTTTTGTTGGAAAAGTTTAGTTGTTTCTGTTGACTAAGTTTTTCCAAAATGTAATGATTTTTCAACATAAAAGGAAGTGTTCAAAAAATTAAGGGAATCATCTGGAAATTGTCTTCTTTTCTTCTTCTTCTTCTTCTTTTTTTTATTTTAGTGGTATTTTTTGCAGATAGATACTCCTAAAGCAAGTGTGAAGCTTTCCTATGTGCTTTCTCCTTTGGTCCATTTGTGTCCCTACTCACTGACCACTCCCAGAGGTGAACATTGTGCAAATCCTAATGCAAATCACAGATTTTCCAGGAACACCTCATTATCTGTTTCCCTCACAGATTCCACCAAGATCTGGTTCAGCCCTGAAGTTGATTCTCCCAACTCCAGTCTCCAGTTGGGACACACACACGAACACATGTGCATATATATGTGTGTGTGTGTGTGTGTGTGTGTGTGTGTGTGTGTGTGTGTGTGTATAACCTATATCTTGCCAAAATAATAATAGTAACTTATTATATGCCAGACTCTATTCTCATCTTTTTCTCATATTAACTCATTTAATCCCCACAGCAATCTTTAAAGTGGAAACTGTTGTTATACAAATTTTATAGATGAGAAAACATACAAGTTTACATAGGTAGTAAACGGCAGAGCCAGTATTTAATCTTAAAACCATCTGGTTCCAGCATTTATGCTATTAATCACCATTCCTTTCTCCTTGGGAAGAAGAGGTTGAGTTGATTGAGGGGCCAAATGTTATAAGGATAGACCCAAGGTATTTCATGTATGGATGTTGTGTATGTGTGTGCATGTATAAAATACATGATCCAGCTTGAATTTCCAGTGAGGATATTTTTAATCATATTACTCACACATTTAAATTTGCAAATAAACTTATGACAGTGTTATTAAATAGCATTCATTTATCTTTCTGGCAGGTGAATTAATGAAAATACCAAATTCTGAATTGAGGATACAAATTTGTAAGTGTATTGTTGACTTCTATCATGCAGAACCACCAAAGAAGCATATTACAGGTGAAGTTTTCAATGGTCTTTTAGTAACAACTTACGTCTACAAAACATTCTTCTGTCTCTTTGAACCTACAAAGACATGGTGGGATTGATGCAAGCTAGTGGGATCCAAGGACCCAGAGGTATTCCCACAGGACTCAAACACAAGCTGAGAGGTAGTAAGAGCAGAGTTTATTGAAGACATAGAGTGTAAATATGGATAGAGCATCTGGGAGACTCATAAAGGAAAGAAGAATGAGTCTTGTCTTTGCTTGGGGCCTGTGGTTTTTATTGAGGATTGTGGTCCTGTGCACATCTCCATAAGTCACTTACACCCTAGAGCCAGGGGTCTTGATGAGTCAGTGGTTCTTGGAAAACCTCACCCAATTACTCTTAAGATATTGTCTGTTGTTCTGGAAGACTCCAAAGAAATCATTAAATCCATGACCTTTATAAGAAGGATATATATGTATGTATGTATGTGTATATGTATATAGATATAGATAGATAGATACACACATGTATATATATACACATATATATGTAATTATTTGCATGATATTTTTATTCTAATACTAAATATTTAGGATACAGTTTTAAAAGTAATGCCTAAATTAGTTTAATTGTAATTATTATTATTAATGTTATTTAATACTGTTAATGATATTATTTATTGTTTTTCTAACCCTTCTATAATTATTCACAATATCTTTTCCACCCAATTAGATGTTAAATTCTAAATGCTAATAACATTCTCACTCATCTTTGGGAAGAAAGTTCTGTATATTATAGCTAAGGGATCTTAATATATAATGGTAAAATGAGTCACACTGAAATGGGTGGTATCAAGCCAGGGGGCACTTGCATTGTGGATGATATTATTTAGGACATAGTTCCTACCTTCATAGTTTCTATAATTTATAATCAGTATAGGAAGGGAGAGAAGACATAAATAATTTAAGTGATATGTTTCTTAAGAGATGAGGAAATAAGCTATGGTAGTAAAGAAAGATTACTTATGACTAAGGAAAATGGAAAGACCTCTGAAGCACAGAGTAAGGAGATTATTAAATGTCACATTTGAATTATTGGTGATATAGACAGGTAGAAGTGTTTGGTAGATAGTAGACAGTGGATACTTAGAATAGACCAGAAATACAGGTTTGAAATTTATACAAATAGAGATGAAAGTTGAAGCCATCAGGATAGTTCAGTTTGCCTGGAGATAAAGCATATGAATAGCCAAGGAGCAAGAATGGCAGCATGGACAGTGCCCATATTGACATGTGGAAAAAAATGACCCAAAGAAATCAGCAGTGAAAGGCTCAATGAGGAGAAAGAAAACCTCAGGACTGTTATGTCTTAGGCGCCAATGAATGAAAAATTTGATGAAGGAAGAAGTGGTTTTAGCATCAAATACTGTAGTAAAGGCTTCGGCGATTGATGAATGAAAAGGCCAAATTAATATGGTACCTGAAAAGTTGTAGCTAGCCTTTGGTGGATGTATTGCCATGAGGTGGTCAGGGCAGGTACAGGATTGTCAGAAGAGAGGCAGGGGGAGTAAGGGAGTAGAGGCAGTGAATGCTTACTTAAATTGTGAGATCAGGTGGTGAAGAAAAAAGAAGAAGATGGAGAAGAGCTGAGCTGGTAGGAAGATCAAAGAGGGATATTTGGGTTTTACTGTTTTTTATTTGTTTATAGGAGAGGGGAAAATGAGGTTTGTAGACAGAACAAGAAGCTAGTAACTCAAAAATGGGAGGGTGAAAGTCCCAAAGAAAGCATGAAGAGGATGGAATTAAGAGCACAGGGATAGGGTTAACCTTGGCAAGAGACAGGCACCCTTTAAGATGGAAAGAAAGGGTGACAAATGATGTCTAAGATAAAACAGAGTAGTTAAAGTGTGGTGAGGCTGACCTTAATTTAATCAGGCTCCAAAATTTAGGAGCCCTAGGCAATGCTCTTACTGTCACACAGTTGGTTTTTAGTGGTAGGCATGGCTGGACATCTGGAACCACAGAGAAAAGTCCTCAGTAGAACAATTTAAGAGACAGCCCTGGAGACAGGAATCCAGTCCATGAGCCTTAATATTACTGTATGCTTCCATAGAACTAGAACTCAATAGAAAAAGATATAGGGAGTTTGAAAGTACATTTTGGTCCATCCATATGATAGATTAGTATGGAATTAAAAATCATGATTTGGGAAAATATTTTACAGAATGGGGAGAATCTTAAAAAATGTTTAGTGGCTGCAATCGAATATAAAATTCCACATATAAGTATATTGTTAAAATTATATGCGTACATTAAAAATATTAGCAAGAAATATACCAAAATCTTAATGTTGCTATCTCTTGATAGTGAAATTACAGGCAATTTTTGCTTTCCTCTCCATACTCTTTTTTTTTTTCTTCTCCATACTTTTTAAATTCCTAAAGTAAGTAACTAGGGTATACCGTAGAGAACCCATCCCAGAAATGAACAGGGCCTTGTCCATTGCCAAAGATGAGATTCAGAAAGATAACACAAACTGACAGACCTCTCAGAACTATGGCAAAGTCAAAGAACTTCATTGGTTTCAAAAGTGAAGAAGTCAGGGAGCTAGATAATTCACAGCACCAAGAGAGGAAATAGCTGCATCAAGTGAGCAAGTACCCTCTAATGTTTATTTAATGTTTCTCATTGAATGTAGTCAGGCAGGCACCTGTGCAATTATGTCAAAAGAGGAGGTAATGTTTCTCATAGGAACTAAGGCAGAAGGAAATTCTTATGCGTTGCCAAGAATCACACTTCCCTAAAATACCATTCTATTCACTAGCATTTATCAAAACAGCATTATATTTTCACTTATGTCATTGTCATGTCACATCATCATTTTTCCTTGAAAGCAACTGAAGTAATGCATTGACTTAAATAGTGAAAACATTTAGTATTTGTAATCATACCACTTTTCTTTATGGGGAGGCATATCTATGGACAAATAAGAAATATTTTGCTCTTTTTTAGAATTCAAGATGTGCCCCCTCGGATCTGCGGTCCTATTTCAAATTTTACACCAGGGACCAGCAAACTATGGACCCCAAAGCTAAAATCAGCCCACTGTAAATAAAGGTTTATTGGAACACAGCTACATCCATTTATTTTCTGCATTACTTATGCTTGTTTTTGTGCTATGGTAGCAGAGTTGAGTATTTGAGACAGAAACCTTATAACTTGCAAAACCTAAAATACTTATTACTTGGCCTTTTACAGAAAAAGTTTTCCTGTCCTTGTGCTATACCATTTTAAAATGCCATACACTTTTTAAGTTGTTATTGCTGTTGTTTATAATAATAAATTACTCATTCCTTTGTCTGAACATAGATGATTACTATGTGAAATAACTGTACATATTTTTTAACTAATTGTTTTTAGGTTACCAGCAAGCAAGTTCATCATACAAGATTAAGATGGCTGAAGTTGGAGGATTGGCAAAAAAAATGGTCCAGTCATTGGCCTTACTTGAAAATCAACTTGTTGAGAAGCTTTGGGTACTTAAAGCTCTGCAACATCTTTCAACTTCTGGTTTGTATATTATTAAATTTAAATACTTCATTCTCAACTATTTTTGTTTTTATTTAATAATGCCAAAACTATACAACATAAATAACTTTTAAATTTATTTTAAGAAGTTAATTGTACTTTAATGATGAAAGCCCAAGCAGCCAGTGGAATCTGTGCCCACCTCAATGACCCAGATCCCTCTGGACAGCTTCTGTTTCGTTCATCAGAAATACTTTGGAACTTATTGGAAAAATCTTCAAAGGAAGAAATCATACAACAGCTTAGTAACTTGGAATGTTTGCTGTAAGTATGTAGTTAGATAGGAATGCTTTTTAACCTTAAAATGATAGCCAGTGACATCACTAACATCCTTGTTTGAATATGTATTTAATTAGGCTTTTGAGTCATGTAATGGCTATGTTTCAGGACATCACTTTTATGCTGTGGTATAAATGCATCTGCACATCAAGCCATTTTTTTTCTATTTGGAAAGCTTTTAAAGTAGATTAATTAAAACTAAGTTATGTCTCTGAATAAGTATAAAGTAAAATTAGACATTTAAAAGAACTACTTCATTTGTTCATTCACTAAACTTATTTTTGAGTACTTACTGTCTTCCAGATGTTGCAATAAGCATTAACAAGAAATATAAGTGAGCCTTTAAGTTACTTATTCATTTATTCATCAAGTAATTGTCTTCTCTGTGCCAACTTCACTACTAGGCCATAGAAATACAAATGAAAGCAATGCAGACATGGTCTCTGCTTTCATGGAATTTGCATGATGTTAGGAGATGGACAAGTCAATAGCAACTAAATGTTATGAAAGACATTATCACAAGGTGCTACATGTTCTTTAGAAAAGAGTGAATCAGCACACCCAGACCAACAGATTTAAACCATTTAGGATATTTATGGGCTTATGTAACTACAAAGTCAAGGATAAAACTTGTTTCGTGGGCAGTTGTAGTCAAGGCTCAGCAAATAAAAGGAGTTGGGCCCTCGTCATCCCTTTGCAGTCTTCCAGTGTGTTGTCTTTATTCCCAAGATCCACATGGTGAGACCTAGGAAGTGTACGTTCATATCGTCACAACCCCAAATGAAGCAGAAAAGACTTGCTGTTCTGAAAGTCCAAAGAAAATATTTCGAATTGAGTCCCTGTAGGCCCTGTGTAGTCTGGATTGGCTATATGCCATTCCAGAATGAATTACTAGTGACAAAGAAATGTTCTGGCTAAAAGGAAGCTGAAGGCATCTTTGCAAGACCAAAAATGGGGAAAGAGTAAATGCCCAAATAAAAATAAGGGTAGTGTTATCATAAGAAGGGCAAGTGAGGGGCACCTGGCTGGGTCATTCGGTACATCATGAGACTCTTGATCTCATGGTTGTGAGTTCAAGCCCCACATTGGGTGTAGAGATTACTTTAAAAAATAAAATCTTTCAATAGTAATAATAATAATGAGAAGAAGAAGGAGGAGGAGGAAGAAGAAAGGAGAACAAAAGAAAGAGAAGAAAGAGGAAAGAAAGAAGAGAAAGAAGAAGAAGGACAAGTGAGTGCTAGAAGACAAAGCAACAAATGCCCATTGTACAGGAAACCTGATGTAGATTTAGAGAGTTAATAAATATTTCCTGATGAACCTTAATTTGGTATCTGAATGATAAATGTGAATTGGCAACAGAGAAGAGTTTTGCGTCCTAGACGGGAACAGAAGTGAAAATAGAACCTAGCAACATTAAAAAAAAAAAAAAAAAAAAAACAAAAAACTGAAAGAAATTCAATATATCGAGAGCAGAAAATAGTAGAATAGGGAGAGATGAAGCTAATTAGCAGGGACCATAACATGAAAGGCTTGATTAGCCTTGGTAAGGAGGTGTAGGACTTTTTAATATTAATGACAAAGAAAAGCCTTTAAGTAGTTTACAAAGGAAAATGATATGAATTAATCTTTATTTTAGAGCACTGTACCCACCTTGTATAGATTTGGATTGATGGATTCTTATGTGATAGAGATTTGAATCCTATGTAGAGGCAGATTTGGAAATGTAGAAAAGATTACAAATACTTTGAAATGAATAGCATAATATGAAAATGGGGGAGGTGCCTGGGTGGCTTAGTCTGTTAAGCCTCAGACTTCAGCTCAGGTCATGATCTTGGGGTTTGTAAGTTTGAGCACTGCATCAGGCTCTGTGCTAACAATGCATAGCCCACTTCGGATCCGCTGTCTTCCTCTCTCTGCCCTTCCCCTGATTGTGTTCTATCTCTCAAAAATAAATAAGCATTAAAAAATAAAAATAAAAAGGGGGTTTTTGTTGGTAGACACTTAAGTAGCATTTACAAAAATATGGTTTTAAAGATATGATTTTGCTTTCTAGGACTTTGAAGGAAGTATTTAAAAATCTGTTTATGAGAGGTTTTAGTCATTATGATCGTCAGCTTAGAAATGATATATTAGTAATCACTACAATTATAGCTCAAAATCCTGGAGCACCAATGATTGTAAGTATGAATCAAATTGCATTAATTTTAATTGTGGAAGTAGTTGGTATGGGGGGAAGGAGTCCTAAACTATGTTGTAATAGTTATGAACTTTGTTGTGATGCCCAGGTATATTGTAATGTCATTATGGTCACCAATACCCTTGCACTCTGCCAGTTCTTCTTTGCAACCTTTTGGAAACCTGAGATTCTCTTAATATTTTATAATTTACTTACATATTTACCATTTATGATACGTTACTTTGCTTTCTGATAATATGAGTTTATATCTGGCATCATTTCTCTTTCACCTAAAGAATTTACTTTGCCATTTCTTGTGATGGAGATCTGCTGGCTGCTGGCAGTAAATTCCCTTAGTTTCTTTTATCTGAGAATATCCTTAATTCAGCTTAATTATTGAGGTTTGTGTTCACAGAATATAGAATTCTTAAGTTGAACATTTTTATCTTTTAGCATCTTCTGGTTTCCATTGTTTCTGATAAGAAATATTTATTATTTCAACTTGTTTCCCCATGGACAGTGTATCACATTTCTTTCTGGCTGTTTTTCAAGATTTTCACTCTATCTTTGGTCTTCAAAAGTTTCACTATGATGTGCCAAGATTTGGTTTTGTGTTTGTTTATCCTGCTTGAGGTTCATTCATAGAGCTTCCTGAGTATTTAATTTTACTAAATTGGGAGAATTTTGGGCCATTATTCAAGTATTTTTTCAGCCCCTCTCTCTCTCCTCTTCTTCTGTAATTCAGATTACATGTATGTTTGTCATGAGGCTCTGTTCACTTTTTTCAATAATTTTTCTATTCTTAAAATTCAATAATTTGTATTGGTCTATATATGTAAATTCACTGACTTTTTTTTTTATCCTCTTCATTCTGTTATTAATTCCATCCAGTACATTTTTATTTCAGATGTTACATTTTTGGGATTTTTAAAAAAATTTTTGTTTCCTTTTTTATAGTTTATATTTCTCTGCTGAGAGTTCCTGTCTTTTGGTTTATTATGAGCATCTATACCATGGATTCTGGTGTACTCCTCTGACAAATATATACTTTTTTTGTATTAATAGGCATTTAGTTTGGCTACTCATCCCTATGGTGGATGACAGGTCAAATCTGAGTTCATTTCTTTTGGCCTCACTTGGGATGCTTGAGAATTCCCTGCCCTGGCATGATTCAGGCATTAGCCAGAGATTTGGGAGTTTATACACAGAAGTTGAGGTTCCCTTTCTGTGGCTCTCTCCTTTATGTGGGATTTCTCTCTTCACATTCCAGTAGTAGCAGTTGCCCTGAGATTACCTCTGCCCTCTGAGTCTTCAAACCACTAAGATTACAGCTTTACTCTGAGTTGTATCATCCATACAAGGTGTAGACTAGGGCCTGGCCTCAGTCTAAAAGCCATTTTTTTTCAACGTTTTTTTTTTTTTTTTTTTTTTTTTTATTTTATTTATTTTTGGGACAGAGAGAGACAGAGCATGAACGGGGGAGGGGCAGAGAGAGAGGGAGACACAGAATCGGAAACAAGCTCCAGGCTCCGAGCCATCAGCCCAGAGCCTGACGCGGGGCTCGAACTCACGGGCCGCGAGATCGTGACCTGGCTGAAGTCGGACGCTTAACCGACTGCGCCACCCAGGCGCCCCTAAAAGCCATTTTTTTAAAAAAGGGAAACCCATGCAGTTTGCATTTTTTAAAAAATGGGAAATCCATTTCTTTCTTCAAAGTTCTGAGTCCCTTCCAGCGTCTGCTTGGTTTTGGTCACAAAACCATTGTTTTTATATTTTGGTCAGGGTTTATGATTGTTACCTGAAGAAAGGTTTTTTATAGGAGCTACTCTGCCATCCCAGAAGCTGAGCCTTCCCACATTTTATAATGTAAACCTCACTGAATGATTGACATCCCAGAGTAGAGATCTTTGGCAATGACATTCACATATCAGCTACACACTTTCTAAGTTGTGCTTAAAGGAAATTTGGGAGCGAAGGCCTCAGTCTCATATCAATGGTTATCAAATGATCCCAACAAAGAACAGTCATGGAATTTATAATGTGCAAATGGGGCAACAATCCTCCATAGCTTCCTACTCAAGGCTGCAATGTATGGGTAGACCTGTATGTTTCTCTGGAAGCCCCTGGTTAGTTAATAAGTTCTCATTAGCATCTTTGCAAACATCCAGGTGCATTTTATGAGTCATATAACATCTTCACATTTAAACAAACTATAGGGGGACATCTGGGTGGCTCAGTCAGTTAAGCATCCGACTTTGACTCAGGTCATGATCTCATAGCTTGTGAGTTCGAGCCCCACATCAGGCTCTGTGCTGACAGCTCAGAGCCTGGACTCCACTCCAGATTCTGTGTCTCCCTCTCTCTCTGCTCCTCCCCGGCTCGTACTCTGTCTCTTTCTCTGTCAAAAATAAACATTAAAAAAAGTTTTTTTTAAAGAAACTGTATGGATCCTAAAGCAGTACAAATGAAATGCTGCAAGCTCTAAAGCCCAGGGTTTGTCCCTGTAAACTCTCCCTAATTACAAAGTCCAATTAGGATATCTCTGTCTGTAATGAGTTACCTCATGCTGAAATGTTTGCAATTCTGTTTATTCTTCAGGGCTTTTAATGTTAACTAGGAAATGTTATGTTATCTCTTGACCAAACCTTTGACATAATGAGATTGGTTGGGGTAAAGGTGGGAAGCAGGGTTGTTTAAGAAGAAAAGCTGTCGAAAATAACATCTTTCTCCCTCATTTTGTCACTTAAGGGTATAAATAATAAATTACATGAGTAATTTATAGTCTTAATACATTTTGGGTTCTTACCAAATTTTAAATAGCATCCTATAAGATATAGAATAATCTAAAAATATTTCTTAGAACCAATAGAAGGAAGTTTATATTAAATAAATTACAAGTTTATCTGGCTTCACATTTCTTGCTTTCATCCCTTTCTATTATGAGTAGTTTATGAAGTCAAATAAATGACAAAGGGAATCTGATAAAGATAGTTAAATATTAAGTAAATATAGACATCTGTAACTTCCATCTAATTAAATCATCCTTCTGTGTATTTATTATTAGGAATGTGGCTTTACCAGGGATTTGATACTATTTGCAACTTTTAATGAAGGTAAAAACTATAAAGCTTTCAACCTATAATTATCCTGATGAGTTTTATACATTATTTTAGCTGTTATTTTCTTTTTTTTTTCTCCTAACAGTTAAAAGTCAAAATCCTTTGGTAAAAGGTCTTAAGCTTTCTAATTCCTATGAAGATTTTGAGTTGAAGAAACTGCTATTCAATATAATTGTGATCTTATGTAAAGATTTACCTACTATACAGGTAAAAAGAAAAACAATCAAAACAAAGCTAAAATTGCCTCACTTTGTAGTGTAACTTTTTAAAACTCATGACTGCAAATCTTTTATCAACACATAGGTTTACTATAGAAAGTAACTTTTATTGGGCAGAATTTCATCTTTGCAAAATTTCTTTTGATTACCTGTTTAATAAACAGTGAATTTACCTAAATTTAAACCACATAAACCAAATAAAAGCAGGAGAACCTTACTGATTTATTTATGTATTTAGATCTCTTGAATAAGAAAAAAAAATTAAAGAAAATCCATATAGGCCCATCCAGCCTAATAGTCTGTCTCTGATCATATTATGACTAAGGCTTTAGTCAGGCAGAATGCATTGCTGCCATTTTCTAGCAACGTGATCCCACATAGGCTGTCTAGTTTCTAAAAATCCCAGATATCTTAATTTCAAAATGGGTATAACACCTACCTCATGGAATTATTATGAGGGTTAAAGGAGCTCAGGATTTTTCGGTATTACAACTTTGAAAAACATACACACACACTAAAAAAGCCCAGAGAAAGAAAAATTGTCTTTAAAGTTATGGCTTTTTTTAAAATTTTTTAATGTTTTACTTATTTTTGAGAGAAAGAGCGACAGAGAACAAATGAGGGAGGGGCAGAGAGAGAGGTAGACACAGAATCCAAAGCAGACTCCACGCTCTGAGCTGTCAGCACAGAACCTGACATGGGGCTTGAACCCACCAGCCATGAGATCATGACCTGAGCTGAAGTCAGACGCTTAACTGACTGAGCCACCCAGGTGTCCCATAGCTTTATTATTTACATCAAAAATATATACTCTATAGAAACTAAGTGTATTTTCTGAATTGCCAAATAGAAAATCATTCCATAAAATATGGTTTTATTAGTACAGTGGAGTCTTCTATAACTATTAAAATGATAGCTATGGAGACAAAATGTACACTACAATTTACAAACCAATTTTAATTGACAACAGAGTCAAATAGCATAACAACTGTGGTGAGATTCTTAATACAGTATGTAAGCAGTGGAATCAACTAATTTGTTTTATGTCGTAAGTTTGTGGTCCATTAATAGTAATGATGATAAATATATGTCCTATTATTTGAAGTTCATGGAGTATTTTGAAAACATCCACTTAGGGGCACCTGCGTGGCTCAGTCGGCTAAGCTCCCCACTTTGGCTCAGGTCATGATCTCAGGGTCTGTGAGTTTCAGTCCCACGTCTGGCTCTGTGCTGACAACTCAGAACCTGGAGCCTGCTTCGGATCCTGTGTCCCTCTCTCTCTCTGCACCTCCCCCAATTGCGCTCGCGCTCTCTCTCTCTCTCAAAAATACATAAACATTGAAAAAATTAAGAAAACATTATCTACTTAGTACTTATAGTAATGCTAGAACTAGCCGTTGTTCTTATTCCTATTTTCTCACATCTATATCTTGTGTTCATTCCACATGGACTAGTAGAAAATTTAGAAAATAATCATAGATGTTATTGTGAAAAAATCTTTATAGAATAATACCAAATGAAGGGGCGCCTGGGTGGCTCAGTTGGTTGGGCATCCAACTTTGGCTCAGGTCATGATCTCATGGTCCGTGAGTTCGAGCCCCGCGTCAGGCTCTGTGCTGTCAGTTCAGAGCCTGGAGCCTGCTTCAGATTCTGTGTCTCCCTCTCTCTGCCCCTCTCCCACTCATGCTCTGTCTCTATCAAAAAATGAATAAATGTTAAAAAAAATTTAAATAGGGGCGCCTGGGTGGCTCGGTCGGTTAAGCGTCCGACTTCGGCTCAGGTCATGATCTCGCGGTCCGTGAGTTCTAGCCCCGCGTCGGGCTCTGTGCTGACCGCTCAGAGCCTGGAGCCTGTTTCAGATTCTGTGTCTCCCTCTCTCTCTGCCCCTCCCCTGTTCATGCTCTGTCTCTCTCTGTCTCAAAAATAAATAAATGTTAAAAACAAATTAAAAAAAATTAAATAAAAAAGAATACCAAATGAAAAGAAAATTGAATAGAATATAGCATATCATGTGTTGCTATCTTGTGAACCATATATAAGCATCAATCAGAATTAGCCGTGGGGCACCTGGGTGGCTCAGTCAGTTGTGTGTCCAACTCTTGATTTCAGCTCAGGTCATGATCCCAGGGTTGTGGGATCATGCCCTATGTTGGACTCTGAGCTGAGTGTGGAGCCTGCTTGAGATTCTCTCTCCCCCCACCTCTGCCCCTCTCCTCTGCTGGCACACACTCTCTCTCAAAACAGAAAAGAAAAAAGAAAAGAAAAGAAAAAGAATTAGCTATAACATTGACAATTGTCAACTGTCAACATTGTCCTATTCTAATACCTATACATTTTTGTTCTGTTTTAGTGAAATAATGGATTCAGTACCATTTTAAAATTCTAGACATGTAATTATAAATATGGCTTGTGACCTGAGTGGAATTCATTGAATAGAAAATTTATATAAGTTATATTGCAGGTGCTTAAAAGTTAGCCATAGTCGTTATTTTGGATAAAATTGATTTCTTTATAGTATACAATTGAGTCTGTGAAGTGTTTCTTTTTCAAAAAGTGAAGGGAAGAGAGAAATGGCAGCAGTTTGTTTGCTCCAAATTTTCTGCTACTGTGGTTTAATAATAGGCAGAAGCTAAATTACATATATAAGCAGCATATATGAAAACGTTAATACTTGCTTTATACAATTGTCAGCTAGAGAGGGCATATCCCAGATAAAGGGGATCATAGCCGATTGCTGTTTTTGTTTTTGTTTTTGTTTTTTGTTTTGCTATTTAACATAGGCTGGGATCTTTAGGAAGGAAATAATTTTTTAATGATCATAATAAAACATAATATTGGAAATTTTTAATTTTCTTAGATTAAATAAAACTGTTTTAATTATGCTTCTAATAAAGTACTTTTTGCCCTTTCTCATAGCTATTAATTGATGGCAAAGTTATCTTGGCTTTGTTTACCTATGTTAAAAAACCTGAGAAACAGAAAACAATTGAATGGTCTGCAGCACAGTATGAAGAATTACAACTGCACGCAATTGCCACTTTGTCATCAGTGGCTCCTTTACTAACAGAAGAGTATATGTTGTGTCAGGGAAATGCTCGAGTCCTTGCATTCTTACAATGGTGTGAGAGTGAAGGTGAGTGATCCCTGTGAAAATTCTAATTTACAAATTTCAACGGAACTCTCAATATATGCATAGAAAAAGAAATAAAATTAATTAAAGCAAAGAAATAAAAATATATATCTGGTTTCTTGTGATTTATATTCATGTAAATATATTCATGTGTTTACATGTTGTTTTAAGGGAAAAAAATCTGAGATTTCATTTAAAGTCTGACACATTAGTAAATATCCTAACTATAGGTAACGCGTACCTCTCAGTAAAAGAAATCATTCATATAACCTGATTTAAATTTTTGTATCATTAGGCTTATCCAACAATTATACTAAGTCCTGGAAATATTTTAATTATTCAACAAATATTTGTCGAATACTTACTGGGTATAGATATTGTTTTAGCTGCTAAAGATACATTTATGTTCAAAAAAATAAAATCTCTACCTTCATGGAGCTTAAAATCTCCAGCCAGAAGTAATGACTCCACAAATAGCCTACCAAATTAGCAAACTCCCAATTTATACAAATACTTTATTTCAATTCTCATCATTCTCAGAAAGGAAATGAGAAATGACTTTCTTTAAAAAAAAAAAAAAACGTTTATAAGGAAGATACTGAATTCTTGTAGTAGTTTTGCTCTAGAAATAATTTGGTATGATACATTTTCAGTAGATCAAGAAAATCATATATCCATGAGAGAGGGAAAAAATTATAGCTGATTTTTTTTATCCTCTATTTTCTAATATGCTGAGTTACTAATTTTTTTCTTGGTAAACTGCTGTGCATTAAATAAAACAATTCTTCGGTCTATTCTTTATATCATTTATGTTTACAAAAGATTATAAGGAAAAAGAGGAAATGCTGCCTAATATGAGGAAGACTTAGAGCTAACAGTTATTGAGTACCTACTGTGTGGAAGGCCTTAAACACCTAACAAGTATTAACTCATTTAGTCTTCACAACAAATCTAGGGGTTATAGGTACTATTTCTATCCCTGTTGGTCAGATGGGTAGAACTTAATCAAAAAAGTTAAACAACAGGGGTGCCTGGGTGGCTAAGTCGGTTGAGTGTCCGACTTCAGCTGAGGTCATGATCTCACAATCTGTGGGTTTGAGCCACGCGTCAGGCTCTGTGCTGACAGATCAGAGCCTGGAGCCTGCCTTGGATTCTGTGTCTCCCTCTCTCTCTGCCCCTCCCCTGCTCACGCTCTGTTTCTCTCTGTCAAAAATAAATAAACATTTAAAAAAATTTTTTTAAATAAATTTAAAAAAAATAACATGTTCTTGGTCACACAGGAAGTGGCACATCCAGGATTTAATGCAGGCATTCTAGCTCCAGAAACCCATTTTTAACCTATACACAATACTCACAACAGTACTTTTTTGAACGTTATTTTAGCTTTAAACAAAATGCTACTTCTAAAGACACTTTTATTTTTTAAATTGTTTGTTTATTTATTTTGAGAGAGAGAGCACGCACAAGCAGGAGAGGGGCAGAGAGAGAGAGGGAGAGAATCCCAAGCAGTCCTAACACTAGGTGCGCGCCCAACATGGGGCTCGATCTCACAACTGTGAGATCACAACCTGAGCCAAAATCGAGAGATGGACAATTAACTGACTGGGCCACACAGGTACCCCTAAAGAACCTCTTAAAGAATGCATATTATTGTAAAAAAGAAAGGAGAACTAGCCTTGCTATTTACCAAGACCTACCATAAAGCTATAGTGATTTAAACTGTACGGTATTAGACAAGGAATAGATCAATGAAAATAGAATATATGGGAGGTTGGCATTATCAGAGATGATATTGCTTTCAGTGAAAATAAAAATTAGGTTCTTTCACCTTGTTAAAAAAAATGAAATGCAAAATAAATTAAAGCCCAAAATGTGAAAAGTTAAACTGTAAAAATCTTAGAAGAAAACATGGGAAAATATCTTCATGATAACAGGGTAGGGAAAGACTTAAAAACCAGAAGAGCCTAAACTATACAGAAGATGAATGCATTTAATAATAAATTTAAGATGAATGCATGTAAAATTTAGAATTGCCTGTGTGACTAAATCTGAATAAAGTAACAATCTACAAATTGAGAGAATACATTTATCACTTCTGTGAATAATAAAAGATTAGAGTCCTGGCTCATAAAGAACTCAAGAAGAAAATAACTCTGTAGAGAAGGTGACAAAGAATAGTGACTGCCAAATCACAGACAAAATCTCAAATTTAAAAAAAAGGAAAAAAAACATTAAAAGATATTCAACCCTATTGGTACTCTCAGAGAAATGCAAATTCAAATAACAACAAACTATCATTTTCCATTTAACAGATTGGGGAAAATCTATTGGTCTTATACATTGTATCCATATAACCACTTTGGGAAGCAATTTAGGAATTTAAGTAAAATTCAATGTGGGTATATCCTATATGATTCTGGTGTCACGTGGCAAAACCTTTCTCAGTGGGAATAAGAGACATGAACCAGAATGTTCACTGTAGCAGTTTGTACTACTGAATGGATAAACTGTGATTTATTTATAAAATGAATGTTGAAAGCAATTAAATATTTCAGTCTGTAAGAGTGTGACTACTTTAAAAACCGTAATGCTGAAGAATAGTAGCAAGTTACCACAGATACACACAATATGATACATTTGAGTAAAATTTTAAAGCATATTTCCATTCTGGGAAGAGAAGGAGAAGGGGGAAGGGATACTATTTATTTCTCTAAAAAAAACAAGTATGACAAAATTTTAACATCTTTTTAAAATTAAGCATACATATATACGGTATTTGATGTATTCTATTTTATTTGAAATGTTTTATGCTGTAAGTTGATACAAAGTATTAAATTATTAATATTTCTCCACAGATTCCTTCTTTAGTCATGGTAATAGTTATCATGGTACAGGCGGCCGTGGCAACAAGTTTGCCCAGATGCGTTACAGTTTAAGACTCTTGAGAGCCATGGTCTATCTTGAGGATGAGACTATAAACAATGATCTTTGTGAAAAGGGAACAATTCAGCAACTGATAGGTAAACATAACATGTTTGTATACTTATGAAAGTAGAATATTTATAAACTAGAGGTTTTGTTTGAAATATTTCTTACAAATTTATTTTGTCTTTATAGCTTAAAAACCCCTGAATACTCTCTTGATTTTTGTTTCATATTGTTGCTATATAAGACAGTTTGTCTTTACTAAAACATCATGATCACTCATTCTGTAAACATCTGTTTACTCAATTCAGATACTATTTCATTTAGGATTATCTTTTTTTTTTTTTTTTTTTTTGTAATGGGCTACTGTTTCATTTTTCTAGTAATATGATCACTACTTTTTGGCCAGGAAGAGGATAACATTCCATTTTCCAGTGTATCTGACATACCAGAACACTGGTATGCTGGGATATACAGATATGTACATAGGATATTCTTTTCTGTTATGAAATATCAGGATATCCTTGATTTAAAAAAAAAACAATGTTCATTTTTGAGGGGGCTATTTTGAGGGAGAGAGAGAGCGTGCAGGGGAGAGGGAGAGGGAGAGAGAGAGACACACACAGAATCTGAAGCAGGCCCCAGGTTCTGAGCTGTCAGCTTAGAACCCCTGACATGGGGCTAGAACCCATGAACTATGAGATCATAATCTGAGCCAGTCAGATGCTTAACTGACTGAGCCACCCACGTGCCCCATATCCTTGATTTTCAACTTAGATTTGACTGTTGAATCACCTTACCCCAAAGTACATACATGTGAGCTCAGTATAAACTCAGAACACCTTAAAAGCTTTTTACCTTTTTCTAGTTAAGAAATAAATAGTCCTCTGGCCCTAACCTTTCCTGACTTTGAAAAGAGCTATTTTGGTTATATTCAAATTCAGTAATTGCCTCATGAGTAAGAGATAATTTGTTGGATGTCAATTAATTACAAATGCCTACTCAAAAACTCTTCTCAATGTTAAGTTAAAGTGCCTACTCTTCCATCATTAGTGGAGTAGAGTGGTACCCTTTAATAGCGGTGCCTTTTAAAATGAGGATATTGAGAAGGGTGCTAAGCAAAAACACTCACTGTCTTGATGACTTTACTCAGGATGACCAAACCCAAAAGTAGATATTATCACTTCTATGCACATTCCATTGTACAGAACTCAGTACCAGCCTAACTGGATGGAGTCTAGAAAATACAATTTTTCATATGTCCAGGAAGGAGTATTAATCTTACTTGTGTAGGAAGTGGGGTAGAGACAAGGGAAAACAAATGTAGAAGGATTCTTTTCTTCTTAAAATCCTTTCCCTTTAACTTGAAAGAAGCTGATCTTTATCATGTGAGTTCTTAGAGGCAGTAGTGGCCTTCCCTTACTCAATCCAACAGAAGGCTCAACAAATAGTTTGTTCAACAAATAGTAATTGCATTGTAAATGCAAATGTTTATAATACTCTTTGTGCAGGCACAGGACCTTGGCCTTAATGAGAACAAAAGAAAAGATGTCTATCATAGAAAAATAGCATGTGTTACCTAACACCATCAGTAAGGCCCCTAATGAGTAATACAGAGAGTAAATACCACAGAAACTAAGAGGTTATCAATAGTTTTTAAGGCTGGGTAATCTTGGCAGGATTAAGCCGGAAGCTTTATTGAGCTTGGGTAGGAGGGTAAAGCTAGTTTTGAAACAGAAAAATAAAGGAGATGGTTTTTCAAGCAAGGGAAGAGCAGGGGCAGAGACATGGTGTCAAAATATGTATGATAATGTGTGCTGAACTAGCTTAAGTGAAGTCTTCATAAAACTGAACATATGCATCAACTATACTTCAATTTAAAAGTAATAAAAAACAGAAATTGAAAATAAGTGTTTTATGAAAACAAATAATATGAGATATAATATGTCTAGTTAGGAGCCAAGCTAGAAAGAGTTTTGAATAGCATTGTCTTTAGGCATGGGGAGCCATTAGTGGTTTTGATTAGGGAAGTTAAGTATAATGATGTATTAGGAAAAGGAACCTGGAATAAATATATCTGATGACTTAGAAAAAGGAGAGGGCGCCTGGGTGACTCTGTCGGTTGAGCATCCGACTTCGGCTCAGGTCATGATCTCACAGTCCATGAATTCGAGCCCCACATCAGGCTCTGTGCTGACAGCTCAGAGCCTGGAGTCTGTTTCAGATTCTGTGTCTCCCTCTCTCTGCACCCCCGCCCCTCCCCCCCATGCGCTCGCTCGCTCTCTCTCTCTGTCAAAAATAGACATTAAAAAAAAAAAGAATAGAACAAGGAGAGGATAAAGGCAAGGAGCTAAAAGATACTGAAATATGAAGGAAATAATTCAATATTAACATAACATGTGGGATAGACAACATGAAAAGTAACATACCTGCACTCAAGTAGGAAGGAAAATGAAATCCTCTAGAAAGGAGAATCTGACCCCTGGCTAATGAGATTGAATTCCTAGGTGTTCCTAATAAAGGAGCATTGGCCCATCTGTCCCTGGCATGCTCCTAAACCGGGCCTCCAGCATGCTCAACTAGCCCCCTAGAGATTGATCCAGCACCTGTCCTTCGTTCTAATGGGACCAAAAATCATCCCTTCAGGGCTAGCTATGGAAATAAGCTGTGATTTCTGTGGCCCTCTTACTTTGTTTGGAACATAACTCCACCCCTTCCTGCTAATGCCAAGGACTTCTTTAACAGAGAAGCAATGACTTTTGTTCCTCATTTAAAGCTTGAAGGAAAACTTCTTTTTGAGGCAAAATTTTATTGTGATTGTCATTCCATCAGTGTAAGTGGCTCTTTTCCAATCTTTCTAATTTTTTATTAAAAGCAGGGGAGAGATTTCAAAGGACATGGGAATACTGCTATCTAAAGTTGTTGAAGACACCTCCAGGTAGACATAAGGAGAAAATGCAGAAAGAAGTAACAGAGAAATAAAACATTTAGAGAGATCTACCTTTGCCTAAAATTGACCCTGTTAACCATAAGGAGATGAGCAAGTTGGGATCAGGCATTTTAGTCATATATTTGCAGCAGCACTCATCTCTGCCTCATGGCACTCTGTATATTTCTAAAGAGTTTTGTTTGCTGGGCAAAGTATCAGGTTGTTAGGGCATCTTTTAATGTCACTCCATTAATTCTGTACTAGACATGCTCTACATATGGGGCTACTGACTGTAGTCAGTGTTCAAAGAGTCCCTTTATCATCATCTGTCTACAGCTTCTAAGTAACTGTGCAATGAAAACAGCCCCTTTTAAAATAGTTGCTCTAGCTGAAATTTTATAAGGAGTTTCTTTTTTTTCTTTTTTTAAGAAGAGATTTCAAAACAGTAATTGATCAAAATAAAAATACAATGTCCAGTAAGTTTACATTCTTTCGATTTTTTTCATACCAGGCATTTTTAAAAATATAATCAAGTCTCATGACAAAGAAGAAGCCATTGTTTTGGAAATTCAATCTGATATATTACTTATCTTATCTGGTCTTTGTGAACATCATATTCCTAGAAAGGTAAGTATGCCTATGAATCCAAGTTTTGTTCAGATCTCCCAATCACCTAGCACTATGAACTTTTTTTTTTTTTTTTTTTAATCTCAAGTTAGCTAACACAGAGTGTAATCTTGGCTTCAGGAGTAGATTCCAGTGATTCATTACTCCCATATATACCCAGTGCTCATCCCAACAAGTGACCTCCTTAAAGCCCATCACCCATTTTACCCACCTCCATCAACCCTCAGTTTGTTCTGTATTTAAGAGTCTCTTATGGTTTGCCTCCCTGTTTTTATCTTATTTTTCCTATCCTTCCCCTATGATCATCTGTTAAGTTTCTCAAATACCACATATAAATGAAATCATATATCTGCCTTTCTCTAACTGACTTATTTCAGTTAGCATAATACCCTCCAGTTCCATCTGTGTTGTTGCAGGATTTCATTCTTTTTCATCACAGAGTAGTATTCCATTATATGTATATATACCACATCTTCTTAATTCATTCATCAGTTGATGGACATTTGGGCTCTTCCACAATTTGGCTATTGTTAATTTCACTGCTATAAACATTGGGGTGCATGTGCCCCTTCAAGTCAGCACTCCTGTATCCTTTGGAAAAAATCCTAGTAGTGCAATTGCTGGGATGTAGGGTAATTCTATTTTTAATTTTTTGAAGAAACTCCACACTGTTTTCCAGAGTGGCTGCACCAGTTTGCATTCCCACCAATAGTGCAAGAGGGTTCTCCTTTCTCCACATCCTTGCCAACATCTGTTGTTTCCTGAGTTGTTAATTTTAGCCATTCTGACTGGTATGAGGTGGTATCTCATTATGGTTTTGGTTTCTATTTCCCTGATGATATGTGATGTTGAGCATCTTTTTCATATGCATATTAGCCATGTGGATGTCTTCTTTGGAAAAGTGTCTATTGATGTCTTCTGCCTATTTCTTCACTGGATTATCTGTTTTTCATGTGTTGAGTTTGGTAAGTTCTTTATAGATTTTGGATACTAACCCTTTATCTGATTGGCCACTTGCAAATATCTTCTCCCATTCTGTTGGTTGCCTTTTAGTTTTGTTGATCATTTCCTTTGCAGTGCAGAAGCTTTTTGTCTTGATGAGGTACCAATAATTCATTTTTGCTTTTACTTCCCTTGCATTCAGAGACATGTAAGTAAGAAGTTGCCGTGCCCGATATCAAAGAAGTTGCTGCCTGTTTTCTACTGTAGGACTTTAATGGTTGCCTGTCTCACATTTAGGTCTTTTATCTATTCTGAATTTATTTTGTGTATGGTGTAAGAAAGTGGTCCAGCTTCCTTCTGTATGTTGCTGTCCAGTTCTCCCCTCACCATTTGCTAAAGACACTGTCTTTTTTCCATTGGATACCCTTTCCTGCTTTGTCAAAGGACAAAGGATTTGTGTGTCCATTTCTGGATTCTCTATTCATGGTCGATGTGTCTGTTTTTGTGCCAATACCGTACTGTGTTGATGGTTACAGCTTTGTAATAAACAGGAGAAAGTCCAGGATTGTGATGCCTCTACCTTTGGTTTTCTTTTTCAACATTACTTTGATTATTCAGGTACTTTTGTGGTTCCATACAAATTTTAGGATTGTTTGTTCTAGCTCTGTGAAGAATGCTTTGATAGGGATTGCACTGAATACGTAGACTGCTTTGGGTAGTATTGACATTTTAACAATATTTATTCTTCTAGTCCATGAGCATGGAATATTTTTCCATTTTTTTTGTGTCTTCAATTTCTTTCATAAGCTTTTCATAGTTTTCAGTGTATAGATTTTTCATCTCTTTGGTTAGGTTTATTCCTAGGTATTTTATGGGTTTTGGTGCAATTGTAAATAGGATTGATTCCCTGATATCTCTTTCTGTTGCTACATTATTGATGTATATAAATATAACCGATTTCTGTACATTGATTTTATATCCTAAGACTTGGCTGAATTCCTGTATCAGTTCTAGTAGTTTTTGGTAGAGTCTTCTGGGTTTTCCACATAGAGTATCGTGTCATCTGCAAAGAGTGGAAGTTTCACTTCTTTGCCAATTTGGATGCCTTTTATTTCATTTTGTTGTCTGATTGCTGAAGCTAGAACTTCCAACACCAGGTTAAGCAACAATGGTGAGAGTGGACATCCCTGTTGTATTCCTGATCTCATGAGGAAAGCTCTCAGTTTTTCCCCATTGAGGATGGTATTAGGGCCTTTCATGATGTTATGTTATATTATAACATATAATATGGCTTTTATGATGTTATGGTATATTCCTTCTATCCTGACTTCTTGAGGGTTTTTATTAAGAAAGGATGCTGTATTTTGTCAAATGCTTTTTATGCATCTATTGACAGGACCATATGGTTCTTATCCTTTCTTCTGTTAATGTGATGTATCACATTGATTGATTTGTGAATATTGAACCAGCCCTGCAGCCCAGGAACGAATCCCACTTGATCATGGTGAATAATTCTTTCTATATGCTATTGAATTTGATTTGCTAGTATCTTGTTGAGAATTTTTGCATCCATGTTCATCAAGGATATTGGCCTGTAATTCTCCTTTCTAGTAGGGTCTTTGTTTGATTTGGGAATCAAGGTAATGCTGGCTTCCTAGAATGAGTCTGGAAGCTTTCCTTCCATTTTTATTTTTTGGAACAGTTTGAGAATAGGTATTAACTCTGCTTTAAATAGCTGGCATAATTCCCTTGGGAAGCCATCTAGCCCAGGACTCTTACTTGTTAGGAGATGTTTGATAACCAATTTAGTTTCTTTGCTGGTTATGGGTCTGATCCAATTTTCTATTTCTTCCTGTTTGAGTTTTGGTAGTGTGTGAGTGTCCAGGAATTTGTCAGTCTGAAGAAAGCCACACAATTTTTAAAACTCCGATCCTCAGCTCCTGGCGCTGTTTGCAAGGTAGAAACTGGCACTCTCCATATTTCTCACTCCCCAGTCCGTGGTCTGGAGAGGTTTTACTCTTGTACTAACACAATACCACAATTCCACAGCCTCTGTCTTTCCCTTTTGTCTCTCCAAAGAAGAGGTTCCTTCCCCTCCATGCCTACACTGTTTTATCTCCCCCAGTTTGCATACATGCACCTCTGACCCACTAAGCTGTCTCCCTCAACCCGTGGAGATCCTTCTGCTAACCCCCCCCCCCGCCCCCCCACCAGATTTATTTCCTGGTGTTCCAAATGCTCTAACCTCAATAGAGCTGTGTTTGAGGGAGGAGGGAAATCCTGGTCCCCCTACTCGTCTGCCACCTTAAGTCCTCCCTCTAAACTTTTTCTTGGTGTTCATAAATGTTGGTGTTTTTTTAATCCTGTGAAGTTTTAATATTCTTTTTTGTAATTAGAGTATTCTTATATACGATAAAATATATAATTTTGTGTATATTTTGATAGGTTTTGATGAATGTATATACCCATTTAACCAGTTCCCCAATTAAAACAGACTATTGTTATCTCACTATAAAATTCTTTTTTTTTAATTTATTTATTTTTGAGAGACAGAGGGAGAGAGAGAGAGAGCGAGAGAGAGCAAGCACTAGCAGGGGAGGGACAGAGAGGGAGAATTCCAAGCAGGCTCCATGCTCTCCACAGAGCCTGACGTGGGGCTTGATCCCACATCTGTGAGATCATGACCTGAGCCAAAATCAAGAGTTAAATGCTTAACTGACTAAGCCACCCAGGTGCCCCATCCCTATAAAATTCTTTCATGCCCCTTAGCAGCCATCCCCCCACTTGCCTTCAGGTAACCACTATTCTGATTTCTATCCCCTTAAGTTAATATTGCCTATTTATTTACTTTACATGAATGGAACCACATAGTATTTACTGTTTTATAACTGGTTTCTGTCATCCAGCATTATATTTCTGAAATATATTGATATTGTTGCAGGTATCAGCAGTTCATTCCTTTTTATTGCTGAATAGTATTTCACTCTGAATATACCAAATTTTTTTATCCATTCCCCTATTGATAAACACTTAGGTTGTTTCCATTTGGGACTATTATGTAGAAAGCTTCAGTGAACATTTTTATAGTAGTTTTTTGTGGACATCATTCTTTCATTTCTCCTAAATACCTAGGAGTGCAATTAATGGTTCATAAAATAGGTGTCTGTTTTTAAGAAACTGGAAAACAGTTCTTCCAAAGTGGCTGTAGCATTATAAATGTTTTTTTGAGTTTACATTTGATTCAGGGTGATGGGCTTTAAGGAGCACTTGTGTGAAACCCTGGGTGCTGTATGTAAGTGATGAATCACTGAATTCTACACCTTAAACTAATATTACACTGTGTTACTAAGTGGAATTTAAATAAAAACTTGGAGAAAATTGAATTCATAACTAGAATTAAAAATTAGAAAAAAAGAGCTTAATTCCCTTTGATCTTTTTAAACTCTATAATAAACTCTGAGTCTCTAAGATTGATAAATAGCAAAAGATAGAATTGGAAAGATAAAAATTAAAGATTATGAAGTTTTCAATAGAGGGGTTTTAGGGAAAGCCAGCAAGAACAGTAAATCCACACCTCGCTCTGAGCTTTGGTGCAATTTTTCCTTGTATTCTGTCATCCTGTGCCTGTGTTCTTCTGGAAAAATGCTCATAGTCTTGCTTACTGGGTAGCAGAAATGAACAACAAAGCAATGGGAAAGGTAATTGTTAAGGGAGAAATATTAACTGTTAATAACTTGATATAAATTATTAAAGGTTTTACAAAACCTTATATGAGTCTCATATATATATATGAGAGAAATATATATATGTATACATATATGTATGTATATTTCTCTCTTGGGAGCATTAAAAAATCTTCCATGATAGAATTTTAGCCTCTTAAATTAGTTTTTGCTATCTAGCATTCATCTGACAGGATATTGGACTACATTCATTATAATGTGGAAGAAAATCATGGGGCAAGCTTATGGTTTATTTTTTTTTTTTAAAGAAAGGGAAAAATAAAAATTATAAAGAGACATTAAGCTAGCATAGTGATTGATGCCCTTTCTTAAAATGATTAGCTTTATAATAATTTGTCCTAAACTCCTGAGACTGAGTATTAATTCAAAAAATTGTGTAATAAAGTAACAGTGTTTTCTGCTTCTCTGGTAAAAAAAGTTTTAGGGGACAAAATGAAATAGAAAAGGATGAGATTATTTCAAAACATAATTTTAAATAAATCTCTTAGGAAATTTTCGGAACAGAAGGAGTGGATATAATTCTTCATGTAATGAAAACCGACCCCATGAAGTTTCAGAGTGGATTAGGCTATAATGTACTTCTTTTTAGTACACTGGACAGCATTTGGTGAGTATTACTGTAACCAAGTTAGAACTGTAATACAAGAAAATTACCTCATGACATTTGTTGGCTTGAGGTCTGATTTTTTTAAATAGATTTAAGATTTCTATCTAATTTTTTAAAACTGCACAAATTTGTATGGAATAAAAGCCTAGAACAATTAAAACTATAGATTGGATAATAATTGAAATTAACTCTAGTGTGTATGATAGAGGAGGGAAAATTTTGTTGCAATAATTTCTCTCTTAAATCAGTTGAAATGTATTTTTGTACCACAATTTAAGCTTCAATAAAAGTTTTGCTAAATTCATAAAAAATTTTTCTTCCCTTAAAATCACACCATAAAGATAACTCTTCCAATGCCCCCCCTTTTTTTTTTTGCCTTTTTGCCTTTTTCTTTTTTCAATAGTCCAGAAATGATATTTACTAACATCCTTTGGAAAGCAATCTTGTCTGTAACTCAGGATACAAGTTTGTATATAAACTTAAATTCTTGTTTTTGTGATTTGAATCCATTCCATTTTGGCCTGGTCTGGAAAAACACAAGCATCTACTTTTACTCATACAGTTCCTCACTCATTTCCTCTTTGAAGAGTCAAAAACCAATTGATTAGGTATTTCCTAACCAATATTTTTCCCCAAATGTCTTAGCATTCCTAAATAGCAATAAATAAATAAATATTGCTTTTCTTAACATTAATTTATGAAATTTTGTCTTGGAGAAAATTACTTGAGTTTCAAATATCATTAACACTTAACATATTTCTTTTTTTCTGCTTGGGTGGGATTCATGACAGCCCCACTGCGGCATATCTGGGGGGAAAAACTGACTATAGATCTAACACAAAGAGCAATGAGAACATGTTTTGTTACAATATTTGGTCTTTTATTCTCAGTTCCTGTAATAGCTCCAGAGTAATAATTTTTGAAGGCTGTGTCTTTTGTTATATATAACAAGCCCCTTTCAACCACATCTGAGTTTATGTCAATGAGGTAGTTTTTGGAGAGCGCCTAGATAACCACAGGATGGGGGGCTGGTTCTGCCTACAAGGTCACAGACAAGTCTTAACAAATTTAAGAAGACTTAAATCATTCAAAATATCTTTTCTGACCACAATGGAAGAAAACTAGAAATCAATACCAAATGGAAGTTAGGAAAATTCACAAATGCATGGGGATTAACACACCCTTGAACTACCACTGGGTCAAAGACAAAAGCAAAAGGAAAATTAGAAATTTCTCAAGACAAACTAAAATGAAAGTATAGCATAACAAAACTTATGTGATACAGCAACAGCAGTGCTAAGAGGGAAGTTTATGGGGATAAATACCTAGATAGAAAAGAAGAATGATTCAAACAACCTAACTTTACACATAAAGGAACTAGTAAAGGAAGAACAAACTAAGCTCAAAGTTGGCAGAATAAAGAAAATAATAAAGATTAGAACAGAAATAAATGAGGGATTGGGAAGAAATCCAGAAAAATAAGAGCTGGTTTGTTTTGAAAACATATCAAAGTCTGCAAAGCACTAACTAGACGAAGAAAAAGAAGGAAGATGATTCAAAATAAATGATGTAAATGAAACAACATATCACAACAGATGCCATAGAAATAAAAAAGATCATAAGGGATTATTATGAACAACTCTATGCCAACAAATTGGACAATATAGAAGAAATAGGTAAAATTCCTAGAAACATACAACCCACCAAGACTGAATCAAGAAGAATTAGAAAGCCTGAGCCTCAGTAATCAAAAACCTCCTGGAACACCTGGGTGGCTAAGTCAGTTAAGTGTCTGACTCTTGATTTTGGCTCAGGTTATAATCTCCCAATAGTGAAACTAAGCCTGTGTGGGCTCTGTGCTCAGCGTGAAGTCTGCTCAAGATTCTCTCTCTCTCTGTCTCTCTCTTTCTCTCTCTTCCTCTGCCCCTCTCCCCAGCTTGTGCTCTCTCTCCCTCTCTAAAAAACAAAAAACAAACCTCCTAACAAAAACAGCTCAGGACTTGAGAGCTTCACAGTTGAAATTTACCAAACATTTAAAGAAGAATTAATACAATCCTTAAATTCTTCCAAAATATAGAAAAGGGAACACTTCCAAAATCATTTTATGAGGCCAGCATCACTATGATACCAAAGCCACACAAAGATACTATAAGAAAAGAAAAACTACAGAGCAATATTCCTGAGGAACATAGAAGCAAAAGTCCTATAGAAAATATTAACAAACTGAATTCAACAACAAATTAAAAGGATCATACACCATTACCAAGTGGGATTTATCCTTGGCATGCAAGAATTGCTCAATACAAGCAAATCAATCAGTGTGATATACCACATTAACACAATGAAGAACAAAAATCACAATCATCTCAGTTCTAGAAAAAATGCATGTGACAAAATTCAACACCCTTTCATGATAAAAACAAACTCTCAACAAATTAGGTAGAGAAGGAACTTGCCTTAACACAATAAAGGCCATAAATGAAAAACCCACATTATACTCAATGGTGGAAAGCTAAAAGCTTTTCCTCTAAGATCTGTAACCAGGCAAAGATACCCACTCTCACTATTTCTACTCAATACTGTAAGTACTAGCCAGAGCAATTAGGCAAGAAAAAGAAATAAAAGGCATCTAAATCAGAAAAAAAGTAAAATTATCTCTTGATGAGCTTACATGAGCTTACATGAGCTTATAAAGTTTCAAGATACAAAATCATCTACAAAAATCAGTTGCATTTCTTTACACCAATAATAAACCATGCAAAAAGAAAATTAAGTAAATAGCATCAAAGAGAATAGCACCAAAAAGAATAAAGTACTTAGGAAAAAACATAACCAAGGAAGTAAAAGACTTAAACCCTGAATACTATAAAGCACTGATGAAAGAAATGAAAGCAGATACAAATAAATGGAAGGACTTCTTGTGTTCATGGATTGGGATAATTAATATTGTTTAAATGTCATACTAGTCAAAGTGATGTATAGCTCCATGTAATCCCTATTAAATCCTAAAGATATTTTTTACAGAAATAGAAAACACAATCCTAAAAATTCATATGGAACAACTAATCATCAGGAAAATGCAAATCAAAACCACAATGAGATATCACCTTATACCTGCTAGGGTGGTTATTCAAAACAAAAATAGGTAAATAGATAGACAGGTAGGTAGATATATATAGAGATATATAGATATAGAAATGTTGGCAAGAATATGGAGAAAAGAGACTCTCTTGACATTGTTAGGAATGCCAAGTGGTGCAGCCACTATGGAAAAGAGCATGGAGGTTCCTCACAAAATTAAAAATAGAACTACCACCTGATCCAGTAATCCCTCTTCTACGTATATATCCAAGAGAATTGAAATCAGGATCTTAAAGAAATAGCTGCAGTCCCATGTTCATTGCAGCACTATTCACAATAACCAGGATATGGAAACAACCCAAATGTTCCATCAATAGATGAATGGATAAGAAAATATGGTATATATACACACCATGGAATATTACTCAGCCTTAAAAAAAAGAAGATCCTATTTATAGCAACATGGATGGACCTGGAAGACACTATGCTAAGTGAAATAAGTCAGTCACAGAAAACTCTTATACATGATTTCTCTTAAATGAGGCATCTAACATAGTCAAAGCATAGAAGTAGACAATATATATAGATAGTAGAATCCTTGTTAAAGGAATAACTTCCTTTTTATTTAAGGTGCTGTATTTTGGGATGTTATCCCTTAGAGGATTATTTTCTTGAAAAGGAAGGCATTTTTCTCCTTTTGGATTTACTGGCAGTAAGTATGATTGTTAACAATTATAAAATACTAATAATAATATGTCTTTATTAAAGCTTTCCAAAGCTAAGTGCCACAGAACACTATTCTGTAATTAAATGTGTCCCCAAATCATGTTTAAATGTTTGTTTTAAATAAAATCTTGGTGGCTCAGTCAGTTAAGTGTCTGACTTGGCTCAGGTCATGATCTCACGGTTCATGGGTTCAAGCCCTGCGTTAGGCTCTGAACTGACAGCTCGGAGCCTGGAGCCTGCTTTAGATTCTGTGTCTCCCTCCCTCTCTCCATCCTTCCCCCAGTTGTGCTCACTCTCCCAGTCTCTCAAAAATAAAGAAGTAAACATTAAACAAAATCTCACCTGGAGATCATAATTTGCATTTGTATAGGTAAAAGCTCTGAAAATCCCTCCTCTGAAGAAACCAGTGTACTTAGGTCAGAACTCACAAACACATAACAAAAGATAATTTGTTTTATGGGATTTCTTTTCCCCACCAACCTTTAAGGAAATAGTGTGTGAAGTGCTAGACAATATCAAAATGTATAATCATTATTGATAACTTCTAGCTTCTTTTAGTATTAAAAGTTAAGGGCTACATTACACAAAGGAGTAAAGATCAGTATTTTTTAAGAATTGTGTATAGTTTGTAGGTTATGCGAGGAATTAGTATGTCATAGACCATTTCACAGAATGAACAGGAATGGATATATTAAGCCTGTCAGGAAATATAGTTGCCATCTAATACCAATTAAGAATGGCAAAGACCCTCAATTATCCTCAAAGTCATTTTCTACTGGCCTGAATTCTAAGTAAGTCCATAGTCAAGACAATGTGGGAGGAAAAGTTATTTTGGTTTCAGCAAAACTTTGAGAGATATTCTGTCCCTGCCTGTGATTGCCACCATTCATGATTTTATTAACAGAATAATGAACTTAATTGGATTTAGCAAATGTACTACAGTTATTTGTGTCCCTTCATCTCTCTGAAAGAAAATTAGCTGGCATTACAGATAGGAGAGCAAACTCATTAGATATAAAAAATTACATACAAAACATAAATAATGATAAACTTTGATAAACAGGAATGAATCATGACCAGAAACCCTTGGAAAATTCAGAGATATTGGACATAATATGGAAGAATATATGTGTGGCTCTACTAAATGATGTATACCTCACCATGCTTCTCTGATGAGAGTACAGGTGTGCCCAGAGACACATGGTGATGTGTCAGGAGATTCTCAAAGTCACAGAATTAATTTGGCATATCTTCCTAGAATCTTTTTATTTAAAGACTCAAAAGTAGGGAGTTATATAATAGGGGCACCTGGGTGGCTCAGTTGGTGAAGCCTCAGGTCATGATCTCGCTTGTGTTCTCTCTCTCTCCCAAAAATCAACATTAAAAATAATTATAAAATAATAAATTCTATAGGAATATTTAAGATTATATAAAAGACTTCACAGACATTTCTCAATTGTGTTCACTCTCCTTCACCACTAGGGTTTCTCTGATGGAAAGGCATGAAGAAGACTGCTAGGAGAAGCCATATATAGCACAATGGTTATGAGCATAGGCTGCAATCAGTCTGATTGAGGCCTCCAATACTTGTTAGCTGTGTACCTTGGACAAGTATTTAACATCTCTGTAATATGTTTCTTCATCTATAAAAGAGATAACAGTATCTACCCCGTGCACTGTTGGGAGATTTATATGAGTGATTATATATGCGTGTGCACGTGTGTGTGTGTGTATAGACAGACAGACACATACACACACATACACACTTGTTTGGAATAGTGCCTGACATATTTTTACCATGTAAGTGTTTTCTATTATTATGAATATAATTATTAGATTGTACTTAATGTGGATCAAACCAATCAAGTTAATTACAGATAAAAAATATTCTTTAATGAAATTTTTAGATCAACTCCAACCTTTGACATTTGCCCCTTTTTCCTGAAAGTGATGTATAGGAATAAAAAACTCAGTTGAGAGTTCTGCTTAATACAATCTGCTAAAATATTTATTCAGTATGCAATAATTGCTAATTATGTTACATATTATTTAGAACTTTCTATGTGCCAGGCAGTCTTGTATAATTCATCATAATAACTCTTTAAAGCAGGTAATATTATAATCTTTCATTTTATAAAAGAGGAAACTGATAATGTTTGCAGTTCAAACAACAGGTTACATGTTTCCTTTGCTATATTCTATTAGTGGTATACTATGAGTTAATCAACAAAAAATATTTCAGACACAAATTATTGTGTGGAGGAGGCTATTATTGTGGATGGACTTTTCTATACCTAAATTTTGGTTTGCTGAAAACTAGTAGCAAAACAAAGGAATAGCTTGATGATTTTTCTTAAATGCTTACTGTTTTGGATGCTGATTTTCAAAATACAAAATTACATCTCATTTGTATCTATTTTCATATATGACTTCCACTTGCAATTACCATCAGTTATTTTCTTAATCACAATGAGATTATAGTTAATATGAGTCTTTATAAACCTTAATAAATCATGTAAATTGGAAAGATCCTATAAATACAGTGAACTATGTATAGTACTGTTGCCATTGCTCTACCTAAAATGAACATTTTCATTTATTTTTATAATCTCTCTTTTTCTGACTGAACCTAATCATTACATTTTGGTCATGACATATATTCATGACTATATGAGAATTATATTGAATCTTTTTCTTTTTATATTTTCTAATTCTTAATGTTTGAAAACATACTTTTTAATAGGAGATTGTCCCAAATCATACTTCAGTCTGAATTTTAAGGCAGTCATTTAGAAGAAAGTTACTGATCAGTAATACAAATGTTTGTTTTCTTTTTTGAAGGTAATAATTTTTAAAATTTATTGCATTTTTTTTCTTTCCTGTTTCCTTGCAAAAGTTGAACCAAAAAAAATTCTGTAATCTAGTACTTGGAATAATGGTTGAATTTTGTGATAATCCCAAAACTACGGCTCATGTTAATGCTTGGCGAGGGAAGAAGGACCAGACAGCTGCTAGTCTTTTAATTAAATTATGGAGAAAGGAAGAAAAAGAACTAGGAGTAAAACGTGATAAACATGGGATGATCATTGGTAAGTGTATTTATAACTGTTATAATAGCAATTAGATGCATATTTTTAATTGAGATATAATTGAATTTTACATTGCATTAGTTTTTTAGTTTTTTATACATTACAAAATTACTACTACAATAAGTTTAGTTAACATCCGTCACCACACAGTTACAATCTTTTTCTTGTGATGGAACTTTTAAGAACTACTCTCAGCAACTTTCAAATATATAATAAAATATTGTTAGAATAGCCACCACCCTGTTAATTACATCCATAGGACTTCATCATCTTTCACCCATATTTTTAGAAAGAGATCTTTAAGATATGAGGGAAGTATGAGAACTTTCACCCCTTTGTTTAAGGTTCTTTTCACAAGAGTTTGAAGAACTTGCTATCATAAATTCTGAATGAATGGAAGAAAAGTATATTATCAGCAGATTCATATTTTTATAGATATTTTCAGGAAGTGGTATTTGATTATATTGTTTAACTCAAAACAAAACAAAACCTAACACCATGTCCTAAAGAAGTTCCTTTGAGTTACCTGCTTTTACAAATAGATTCAACCCATTTCATTTACTGATAAAATTGGGGATATAAATAGAGTGTCTGTATAGTATTTTGCACATTTCTGTTGATTCATATTCATGCAGTTTACTTTTTTTTTTTTACAAATGAATAGTCTAATGAATTATTATAAAGTCAACATCTATGTGACTAATACACAGTTTACATTATACATTGCATATGTATATGTAATACATATATAAAATGTTACAATTATTTTGTTGCATGTAAGTTAAACCACAATAGGAATGATTTTTAAAGGAAAAACAAAGAGAAATGATCTATTGTAAACACCCCAGAAAGACCCTACTCATAGACCCTTTCCAAGCACAACTGGATCTCTTCTATTCAATATTGTTCTTAAGATTCATCCACATTAGATTTAAAGCTGTATTACAAAGCTGTGGTCATCAAGACACTATGGTACTGGCACAAAAACAGATACATAGATCAATGGGACAGAGGAGAAAACTCAGAAATGCACTGAACTATATGGTTAGTTCATCTTCAACGAAGTAGAAAAGAATACCCAATGGAAAAAAAGACAGTATATTCAGCAAATGGTGTTGGGAAAACCAGACAGTGACATGCATACACCATACACATGCTTACGCCACACACAAAAATAAACTCAAAATGGATGTAATACCTAAATGTGAGACAGAAAACCATCAAAATCCTAGAGGAGAACACAGGCAGCAACCTCTTTGACCTTGGCCACAGCAACTTCTTAGTAGACACGTGGCTGAAGGCAAGGGACAAAAAGCAAACGTGCACTTCATCAAGATAAAAACCTTCTGTACAGCGAAGGAAACAATCAAAACTAAACGGCAACTGACTGAATGGAAGAAGATAATTTGCAAATGACATATCTGATAAAGGGTTAGTATCTAGAATGTATACAGAATTTATAAAACCCAACACCCAAAAAACAAATAATCCAGTTGAAAAATAGGCAGAAGACATGAATAGACACTTTCCCAAAGAAGACATCCAGATGGCCAACAGACACATGAAATGTTGCTCAATATCCCTCATCATCAGGGAAATACAAATCAAAACCACAATGAGATATCACTTCCCACCTGTGAGAATGGCTAAAATTAACAACACAAGAAACAGGTGTTTGTGAGGATGCAGAGAAACAGGAACCCTCTTGCACTGTTAGTGGGAATGCAAACTGGTATAGCTACTCTGTAGAACAGTATGGAGATTCCTCAAAAAAACTGAGAATAGATCTACCCTACAATCCAGCAATTTCACTATTAGGTGTTTACCCAAAGGATACAAAAATACAGATTTGAAGGGGTATGTGCTCCCCAATGTTTACAGCAGTATGCTCAATAATAGCCAAACTATGGAAAGAGCCCAAATGTCCATCAACTGATGAATGGATAAAGAAGAGGTAGTATGTATATATATACAGTGAAATATTACTCAGCCATCAAAAAGAATGAAATATCATTTGCAATGACGTGGAGTAAAAATACATTGTACCAATAAGCAAAATAAGTCAATCACAGAAAGACAAATACTATATGATTTCACCCATATGTGGAACTTAAGAAACAAAACAAACAAACATATGGAAAGGGGTGGGGGAAGAGAAGAGAGGGAAACAAACCACAAGAGACTCTTAATGATAGAGAACAAACTGAGAGTTGATGGAGGGAGGTGGGGGGAATGGGCTAGATGAGTGATGGCTATTAAGGAGGGCACTTAGAGAAGCGCTGGGTGTTGTATATAAGGATGAATCACTTTTATTTTTTTAAGTGTATTTATATATTTTGAGAGTGAGAGAGAGCATGAGCAGGGGAGGGGCAGAGAAAGGGAGAGAGAGGATCCCAAGCAGCCTCCACGCCACCACTGTAGAGGCCGACGTAGGGCTTGAACCCCGAACTGTGAGATCTTGACCTGAGTTGAAATCAAGAGTCAGATGCTTAACTGACTAAGCCACCCAGGCACCCCAAAAGTAATTTTTTAATGTTTATTTATTTATTTTGAGAGAGAAGAGCGTGAGAGGGGCAGAGAGAGGAAGACAGAATTCCAAGCAGGCTCTGCCCTGTCAGCACAGAGCCCGATTCAGGGCTCAAACCCATGAACCTTGAGATCATGACCTGAGCCAAAATCAAGAGTCAGACACTTAACTGACTGAGCCACCCAGGCACCCCTAAAATAGTTATTTTGTGAAATTTTCATATTGTACGTAAATAATAAAAAAGCTTTAAATTTTGCCATAGAATGGGGAATAACTGGATTACTTATGCTTTCACAAGAATAACCATATACAATGCACTATTTTATAATATATATTCTATGTCTGGAGTAAAATTTCAAATTAAATTAATTTACTAATGTTTTTACCTGTCCTTTCTGTGTTTTCATGATATGCAATGAGTAGATACAAAGAAACCTCTATTTACTAGTTTCCAAGAAGAGCAAAAAATCATGCCACTGCCTGCAAACTGCCCAACTATTGCAATTATGGATGTTGCCGAGAATATCAGAGCAAAAATTTATGCTGTGCTGGGCAAACTAGGTAAGAAGCTACTTGTCACATTCATAAGAGCCTCTGTTTTGCAGAGTGTGCAAGTTCATTTTGCTTTGGAGTCTATTTTTCAGACATGATCAAAAAGTCCCCTGATACAGATAAATGCATGTTTCATTGTTACTCTAATGTCCAGCCTACACCCTTGATGAATTAGAATCAGAATCTCTGGGTATGGAGCCCAGGCATCAGCATTTTTCAAAGCTCCCCAGGCAGTTCTAGGTGCAGCCAGGATTACAAGTGGTTAGTTTAGATGATTAGGCTTAAACACAAGAATTCTGAAATACTTGCATTTTTAAAGTCCTTCTTTTTTTCCCTTTTCTTTTTTTTTCTAGTCCTTGCTTCCTATTAAGGGAAAAGGTACTCAAACATTATTCAGTCTCTGAAAATACAGTATCATTGTCTTGACCACAGCAGTGACTCAATAAGGATGACCTGGCAGAGGTTTCTTATAGGAGGAAGCCAAAAGCTCACAAAACTAACTTTTCCATAATCAAGATGAAACAAAAATAACTGTTTGCATTAGTTTTTATGATAGATATATGGGGTTATTATTTTTTTTTTTTGGAATTACTTGCTTTGTTACAGTAATTCTTTCTTTATAAACTTTGTTTAGATTTTGAAAATTTACCTGGCCTATCTGCTGAAGATTTTGTCACTCTTTGTATCATACATAGATACCTTGATTTTAAAGTGAGTACTTTCTTATAATCTTGTTATTACACTCTGATATGACAAAAAAAATCAATTGGGAAATAAAAGATCTATATTCATAGTTGTAAGCAGTCAACCATGTATTGTAAGCAGTCAACCATGTACTGTATAGTTTTTATTTTCCATTTTGCATCTGATACTGTTCCAGAAACATGCAATTAATTAACTGGCTATTTTCCATAGGATATGATTTCATCTAACTATTTATAAAAGAAGATGGATGTTACTGACAGAGGCATTCAGAAGTTTTACAGAATTTTTAAAATATAATTTCTTCTGTTTATAGAGCATTAGGAGCTATAATTAATTGAATTATTAATGAATTATTGCTTATTAAAATCAATTAATATTTATTAAAGATTTTATTATTAGTTTATATGGTAATCAAATATCAGTTAAAGGATATTAGGTTGCTCACCCTGATGGTTATATCTTTATTGGCAAATAAATGCTTTTGAAGTGTCAGCAACGTCTTTTTAAGTACATTTTCTTCTACTAATATTAGTATTATATATTTGAATGTTGCCAATGAATAAACCTATTTTCAAATGAAAACTAAGCTCCTTTTCTTCCCAATCCTGGATATATAAATTTTCTGCAAATATAAGCATACTCAAGCACATTAATTTCCAGACAACCTAGAATATGAGCTGTCAGTATGATGAAACCGTGGAGTTTTAACAGCTTACGATTCAGTCTTAGGTAGAAAATAAGGGGCAAGAGACAGGACTCTAGATTCTCAGGAATCCCCATGCTCAATGTCCTACAAGTTCAGCCTGACTTAGATTTTTTTTTCTTTCAAGCAATTTATATTCTTTATTGTTTTATTTAAGTAGGCTCCATACCTAGTGTGTGACTTGAACTCACGACTCTTGAGATCAAAAGTCTCATGCTCTATGGACTGAGCCAGCCAAGCACTCCTTAACTCATTTTTTAATACATGGGTTTGGGGAGGAAAACATCAGTAGTTCCAGAGGATGAGACTAAAGCAGCAGTTTCTGCAACTATGAAAACAGTGTGACTATAAACCAGAGGGCAGTGAAAATGACAGTGAACTAGACTTAGATAGTAGAGCCTCATCCACAAATACCTTATCACTATAAAATATTTAATAAATTACTTCTGAATACTCAAATGTAACTATTGCCTCAAATTATTCCCAATGCACTTATTCCCAAGTAGTAAGATGGGAAAGGGTGGTTCAGTAGATGTTAACTTTGGAACAACCACCCAAATAAAGGATTACCTAAAATTATATCATTTATTTTTGGTTAATTTAACTTTTTAAACTTAAACTTTATTATAACAGATTGGAGAAATATGGAATGAAATCTATGAAGAAATAAAATTAGAAAAGTTAAGACCAGTCACTACAGATAAAAAAATTTTGGAAGCTATTACAACAGCATCAGAAAATATTGGAAAGATGGTTGCTTCTCTTCAAAGTGAGATGATTGAAAGCCAAGCACACCAAGATGTGCAAAATGAACAAAAAGTATATGCAAAAGTAAGTCACATATACTTTTAAGGCAGAAGATAATTTCATTGTATAAGCTAGTTGACCAGAGGATATATTTGCCTGATTTGTGTTTCAGCACTTAGAGTTATTGTGTAGTTTTTTCTTATAGTTATTTTCAGTGTTCTTGTGAAATTTTTAAAGAAACCATGGAGTTAAGAGCCTGAGATTCAATTACTATATTCAGTATGAATTTATGGCATTGTAATTTGATTTCTACAGGCTTACATTTTAAAAAATAGACAACTGAGATACATTTTTTGAAATGTCAGTTCCAAAAATTGTGGTCTATTTAAGGGTATACACTTGGCAAATTGTGTCTGATAGTGTATCTCTGTGACTGTACATTTAACCTCACTGGGAAAGTTGGCCCTCATCCATCCCTCTGTGATAGGCCCTTACTGGCATGCCAACCATAGGCATATCCATAAAGCTTCATCCTCATTTCAGTACCATAAAACTTACAATGAATGTTCTATCTAAAAATCCAGAGGTAAGCTGGCCTCTGACTTTAATCAGAAAAACCTTCCAGGAAAATATAAACCATTCTCCTAAAGCTTTGTGTTCAGTCAGAAACTGAATACAACAGAAGTTTTGAACAAATAGGTTAAGTAGCTATTTAGCTTGTCTCCAGATACAAAGGTGATGCAGATTCCCCACTTCTGGTTGGTGACCCTTTATGATTACAATTAAATGTTTACAACTCTTTAAGGTGATTTCCAAAGTTTTCTATTGTCTGATCTTTCACATAGTCTATTAAACGTTTGTATCTACAGCCTAGTAGGAATTCTGTCTGCATCCACCTGTGAATTCTGCTCCATCTTAGACACCAATTTGCTTGAAAGTTTTAAGAGGTTTTATTGCATAGATGTTGCCATTTAAGTAATTTATTTCTCTTAAGCGGGAGAGCCCTCTTGGAAGTCCTGCTGCCTCATTAGTTCTGTAGAATGGTAGAACGTCTGCTGTGTGGACTAACAACTGTTGATTTGTTGGTTATTTTTGATGTGTTATCATGGCTTTGACCCCATTTATTTTTAAGTAGTTGTTTAATTAAATACTCTTAGGTTCATAATTCGTAAATTTAATAATATATGCTAAGGGCATGTGTCCTCTGATTATAATTTAGTAAATAGCCTGTTGAGAATTGTTTCTATAATTTAGAAGTAGCCTGCAGTTAGTGGTTACCTCCCTAGACTGCATCACCACAACCAACATGGCACTCTCACAAAACTGCTTGTGTTAAATTGCTACAGTCACAAATTAGTAGTTTTCCTGAAGTAACCTCGCGTAAACTATTATCAATGGCAGTAGGAATCTATTTTCTCCCGTGAATTTGCCGTTGGGTCATTTACTTAGCTTGTTCTGGATTATGATGTGTCTTCACAAGTGATAATCACATAAAGCAATCAGTCTTTGGAGAATGATTATTGTTATTTTATATTTTATATTTTTATAACAACAGTTTTATATTACGTTTCATGGAAAGCAGTTCAAACCTTAGCCACATAGTGAAGGAAGGATTTTTCCTCCATATTTAGACTTTTGCTGAACTCTGAATATTCTAATCCTGTGCTAGTCATTCTAAAATTTACATTGGCAAAATCTAGGTCTTCCTTCAAAGTAATGGCTTTAAAAAAGCGCTTTGGTATTCTTCCATAGAAACTGGAATTCTTACTTATCTTTCTCATTTCAGATACAAGCCACACACAAGCAAAGAGAACTGGCTAGTAAATCATGGGAAAATTTCTTGGCCAGAACATCAAATGCTAAAACTTTAAAGGTAGGACTTTTAAAATCTTGTGATATCCACAACAAATAGTCAACTCAGACAAACAGACTTTTTCAGGAATATTCATTTGGCCCTTCTGCTGATCTTTTTTTTTTTTTTTTTAATGTTTATTCATTTTTTTTAGAGAGAGAGACAGAGCATGAGTGGGGGAGGAGCAGAGAGAGAGGGAGACACAGAATCCGAAGCAGGCTCCAGGCTCTGAGCTGTCAGCACAGAGCCTGATGCAGGGGTCAAACTCACAGACCACGAGATCATGACCTGAGCCGAAGTCAGACGCTTAACTGACTGAGCCCCCCAGGTACCCCTTCTGCTGACCTTTCTATAGAATACCAACACTGTTAGATCCTCACACGCAATGTAGCATAATAAGTGAAACTATGCATTTTCATATTACAGAAGACGCTACTTGGAGTTTTATTTGATCTAGCAATGGGAATCAAGGATGATTTCCTGGATTGCATAAAGGAGATGATAGTTAGCCAGCAATGAGCAGGAGAAATGTGCTCCTACTTTCCACTTTGAGTCTTCTTATTCATTGGTCATTTCTTTAAGAAGTAGAGTGAAGGACAGAAAAAATAATTGTCTGTACTCTCTCCCCTAAGGGTATTTCCCTTCCATGACTGTCAAAAGTAACGTTATATTAAAGCTTAAATGAGAATTGAGAAGAAACATCCCTTTGGAAAAATGTGGTAAGCTGTTTCAGGAATAAGTTAGAAACTAATCTAAAAAGTTTATAATGTTGAATGTTTACTTGAGATATGTGAGAAGCAGCAAGTATTTCCAAAACCTCCTTTTTCTATTAATACTTTTGGATATACTTTTATGTAAACTTTTTTTATATATAAACTTTTCCCACTTTTTCCATTAATACTTTGGATATGCTTTTATGTAATGTTACAGTTCTTCCACTAGATATGAAATTGTTGAATGTTAAGTTAGGCCCTGAAAATAGTGAAACCACATTAAGGTAGCAAAACCAAAGTTAAGAACAAAAGCTCACTTGAGGTACCATGTCTCCCCCTTCTCAATAAAAATTCTTCCCAACTTATAAAACATCCTCACAACTATCTGTACTTTTAAGGAATAATTAATGAAAATCATCCCCTCATTTGTTTAAGAATGCAGATCATTTGTTACCTTGAATTTCACCTGTGGCAGTGCTTCAACTATTGAGTTTAACTATAGGTGCAACAGGGGCACCTGGGTGGCTCAGTGATTAAGTGTCCAACTCTTGATTTTGGCTCAGGTCATGATCTCGCAGTACATGGGTTTGAGTCCCACATTAGGCTCTGTGCTGGTAGGGCAGAGCCTGCTTGGGATTCTCTCTTCCTCTCTTTCTGCCCCTCCATGGTTCTTGTGTGTGCATGCTCGCTTGCTCGCTCTCTCTCTCTCTGTCTCTCCCCCACCCCCCAAAAATAAATAAATAAACTTAAAAATTTTTTAATATAAGTGCAACAAATTATACAATTTATATTATTCTGTTTGAAGCATTTAAGTGTTCTGATTAGTTTAATTTATGAAAAATATTTTGAAAATATGCATCACCCAAGTTAGTAGCTTATTAAATTATGTGCTAAAAATTGAACATGATTTCCTTAGGACCGCCTTATTCCTTGGTCATATATGACTGGTACCTCTGGAAATTTCAGTAATGGTTTTAGGTGACTGGTGTCTTCTGCATTGTATAAAAGATATAACTTACTAATAATGATCTTTTTAGCCTAAGGGAGTAAGTGTAGGTTACAGGGCTACTTAATGAACAGTCTAAGTATAAGCCAGGCACAATTAAATGTACTTCATATACTTCATTCTAAGTACAATAGTTAATGCTTTAATAGAAATTAATACTACTTTCTTTCTAATTTAAAAATCTTCAGAAAGCAAAGAGGCTTCAGGAAAAAGCTATAGAATCCTCTAGATACAGTGGGCAACCTCCAAATGCAATATTTCATAGGACAGATATTAAAGGCCTTAACACAACGGTAAGGGTTTTTGCTTCATGACTTTTCTTAGTAGATACTGAATTTAGTCTCCATAGAATGTTATTTCCATGGGGTTTTGTCTCATATTTGTTCTTTTCACTGGTCACATTTCCCATAGTTAAGGCATATTTATCTCTAAAGTACCTCCACTCTCACCCAGTACTGGTTTAGACCAGATCAGCCTTCCAGGATTTCCAAGAAACTGCTATAATTTGGTATCTTTTCCAAAGTCAGCTAAAGGATGAATGGGTTTCTCTCTTATTGGGAAATTTTGCAAATGAACTCTTAGATATATACCTTTTGCTTTTCCAGGTGCCTTCTGGTCGGGTAGTAACAGTGGAAAGCACTCCTGCCCGATTACTGGGAGGACCTCTGGCTGATACAGACATTGCTCTTAAAAAACTGCCTATTCGAGGAGGAGCCTTACAAAGGGTGAGAGCAGCCAAAACTGTGAATGAGCCAAAGAAGATCGCTCCTACATAAGACAGTATACAGACTGTCTGAAATAAAGTCTGTTTATTTTAGTTAAATACATGTTTATTTATAATTATAAAGCAAATATTTTGGAATATTTTTGTAGGAAATACTAAGAAAAAATAAAAGTAAGCACACAATTTATTTGTACTGAAAATATCAACATTTGGCATCAGAAGAGCTGTCATCAATTTCTTTTGAAAGATTGCTAATTCTCTTAATTGTAAAACATATAGTATCAGTTAAAACTCCTTTGGTTGCATGACTACTCCATCTGGTTTAAGCCAATAAAAACTTTTACAGGCACTCTGTAGCTATCAAATCTAGGAGTAAATAAGACTGCAGGCATTGTTGGATCCAGGGACTAAAGCTCTGAGTAGAATCTCCTTCCCTAGCAGCTACTGGATTATATTTTCCCAAATTGATACCCAGTACAGAAAAATACATGCCTGTCTCTCCACAATGTCTGCAACTGCCTCCACATGTTGGGACCCTTGATTGGTCACATGCCCACTGAGCCATCCACCATGACTTTGGCCAGATCTAAGTACTGCCTACTCCCAGAGCCAGAAGCAGGCCAACTCCAAACAAAATATAGAGATGGACTGGAAAATCAGGATATTGTTATCATATGTACATGTAAGTACTGGGCAGAAAAAACATTTGCAACAATTTGTTGGTCAAAGTAAAATAAATTATGTCTGTTATAAAAAGCAAGTGTTATTCATGAGCTAAACAATAAAAATAAAAATACAGATGGTTTTACTCTTAATATATAAATATGCAAAGTTAATTCTAATGCTATTTTCTTCTTTAATGGGGAAGGGAAGGGGAGAGTTGGGAAGTGTTTTCCCTCCTTTGGTGGTGGAGATATCTTTCCAAAAAACAGGAGATAGATGCCTTAATGCTGGATGTGGAACAGAGTGTCCATGTATGTATGCAATTATGAGGTTTCCATAGACTGTCTCCATTCCCATCAACTCCAGGGAAGCCACAAAGTTGAATTCATGTCCAGGATATGGAGAGACAAGAACCTGTTTTCTTTAATAGGAAAATATGCTGGTATTTGAGTCTAGATTCTAGGCCCATAGGCACACTCAGCAATATACTGGTAATTGTGTAGCAACTGGTTCTTCAAGAGGAAATAGCCCTTATTTGTAGTGTTTGCCAATTTGCATGGTGTAAATACTCCCACTGTGACCAGTTACAAGCTACCAACATGATGCTACTGAATCCAAAGTTGGGAAGACCTGCATAGAGTCCATGTTATCAAATAAGAGAAGGCTCCATCACCCCACTGGACCCACCTCCTCCAACTTCCTCCTCCCTTCTCCTCCTCTTACCTCATCTCACATTCCACCAGAAACTTTCCATTATCCCCATGTGAAGGTAGTAGCATCTGCAAAAAGGAGAGAAAGTGCAACGTTTTTCATGTTCTAATTAAAATGAGTTGACAGTATACCATTGGCCAGCAGCTTCTAATCCTGGCCCAGCTGTCTATTCTCCTTGTGGCCCACAAGAATAGATAACATGCATCAGCTTACCATGCAGCTTTGTCTCTCCCGAATCCTTTTCTTTATTACCACCACCACCACCACCACCACCAAGATATTAGAAATCATAATTTGTTCCTCTTCTTGACAGGAAGCCCTAAGCACAAAGAGTCCATGAAAGAGTAGTTACTGGGTCAAGAAAAGATGTGGATAAGAACACGCAATGATGAGATGTCCATACAAAAAAGCAACAGATACACCTCAAGTATGTCAGATACACACACAATCAAAATGAAGTGTTCATGGCTAAGAACAACAAATCTTGCCTCATTTTGTAGACTATATGCTTCTTCCTCAGATGCTAAGCTCCCTAAGCACAAGGTAGAAACTACATTTCATTCATTATTGAAACCAACACTTCAGTAAATAAATCATTAAATCAGTGTAATGGTGGCCCCAGCTCCTGACAGCCTTTCCCTTGAGCTCTGCAAATGCAGCAAAGTTCTGAGCTCAAAAGGAAGATTCAGCCAACAAAATACAGGTAATGCTAAACACAGGTATATTAAGGTAGTTCACATGTATTTACTCCATAACAGTGATAGACTTTATCCAAAATGAATTTTAAGTATTTAAGACATAAATACTATTACATTAACTGATTACACAAACAATGTGTAGAAATAGAATTGATATTACTTGGTTGAATATAATTTTTTGTATCTAGTACAATGCGATATCTCCAAACTGATTAGGACAGACTACAAAGTAGTCTGTGATATCGCTGGACCTTTCCCCTCTGCTGTGTAGATCTTACCCATCAGGAAGAGGAAAGGTAAAATAGGGCAGGTTGTTACCTAGCAGCCATTTAACAGCTAAATAAATGTAGGTGGATGGAGGATAGTGTTGCTTCATACAGACACTTAACCTTGGTAGACAGATGTGCATTGTGTTTGCATATTACAATTCCAGCCACCTTTGTAGTAAGCAAGTGAACCAGTATGACAATGTCACTAACTATAATAGGTCTCTGTCTCTCCTCACATCCTGTGCTCCTACACCAATCTTGAGCCCTCTAGTCCATCCAGCCTGGCTGAAAGGCAGACAATATATTTTCTTCCATGAGTCAGTTGAGACAAAATTTCAAGCTCTCAAACTGAAACTTTTGCTAATAAACTAAATTCAAAGAGAGTCAAAAGAATAAAAATGGAGTTTAGTGAATACAGATGAAATGGTTTCAACATGCTTCAATAATGAGATTTTTACCACATGAGGGAGCTCATCCCATGGTTAAACTCTATTAGCCAGTTCTTGCTTATATTGGATGAAAACCAGTGAATAATTAGGTGAATAACTCATCTCTTCCTCTGTCTTCTGGAGCACAAGATATGTTTCATATCACAGGAAAAAAACTATTGTGTTCAGCCTAAGTCTTTTCCGGTCAAATATCTATTTTCTGTAATCATTCCTCTTTTTTTTAATGTTTATTTTTGGAGAGATAGAGAGACAGAGTGTGAGCAGGCAGAGAGAGAGGGAGACACAGAATCCAAAGTAGGCTCCAGGCTGTAAGCTGCTCTAAGCTGTCAGCATAGAGCTTGACATGGGGCTCAAACCCATAAACCATAAGATCAAGACCTGAGCCAAAGTTGGATGCTTAACCGACTGAGCCACCTAGGTGCCCCTTCTGTAATCATTCTTATTTAATCATTCCAGACTTTATGAATCTGGCTAGCCCCTTCTGAAGTGCCACCATTTATTAATTTTCCTTTAAACTGTGACCAGACAAACTAAACAAAGATTTCCAGGTGTTGTAGGTCCCATGGAGGTTATAATGAAAACAGTATTCCTCATTTTTACATACTTTCTGCCAACAGAACCTAAGCTTACATTAGTTTCATTAGCAGTTATGTTTCATAGTTGCTTATATTGAGTTTACAGTCAAAGATGCTTTCTGAGAAAGAGAAAAGCAGCCCCTGACAGTCAGGAATTGGCCTGGTACTATCAAGTCAAAATTCTATAGATACACCTAGTGCCTAGATATTGATTTCTGATAATATTCTCCAATAAAAGAAACCAGGGCTCCTTGGAGAAATGGCTGGTTCTGGGGATGGGGCAGAAATACACAAGATGAGTCTGGAACATCCTATAGAGCTCCCAATGACCAAAGATGGAACAATTTCAGCAACAAAATAAGTAATGTAGTAGTACTGGATTATAACCCAAAGTATAAATAAATGCCTGTTAAGTTCCTACTGATATGATGACGAATGATATGATAAATGGTGAAAGAAAAGGAATGAAGGAAGAAGAAGGGGGGGGAGTGAGGGCAGACAAATCTCCCATATAAATTATCTACAGATAATTTATGTAGATATTCCCTCCTTCAGCATGTGGAACATAACTTCCCATTCTCTTACATGTGGGTTATACTTAGTGACTTGCTTCCAAAGAATACAATATAGAAACAGAAGAGAAAGTAACATGATAGCGGAGAAACCTGGGATACACTACCTTAGCCAAGGTTAAACATCATCAATGATAACTTATGTTGATAGCATATACCCTTGATCTGAAGTACTGAGAACAGTACTTTATTTTTGTGGTCTTCACCCAAAAAACCTATAAATTCAGTCTAACTGTAAGAAAAACAATCAAGCAAACCCAAATTGGATATTCTGTAACATACCTTATCAGCACTCAAAACTGTCAAGGTCGTTGAATGAAAACACCTTCTTAGAGCCTAAGGAGACATGATATCTTAATATATTATGGAGTCCTGGATGGGATCCTGGAACAGAAAAAGGATATCAGGGAAAAACTAGTGAAATCCAAATAAAATATGAAGTTTGGTTAATAATGTATCAGTAATGGACCATTAGTTATGACAAATATACCATACTAATGTAAAAAGTTAACAATAGGAAAAAAATAGGTGAGGAGTATACAAGATCTCTGCATTATCCTTGCAACTTTTCTGCAAACTTAAAACTATTCTAAAATAAAGTTTATTTAAAGTTTAAAAAAATGATCTTTTGAATGATCTAGTCAGATGATTTTGAACAGGGCAAAAGTGAAATACATATTGTCCCCCACTCAATCACATTTGACCACCATTTCTCTTTTTTTAACTTACATTTTCATATCATAAAATTGTTTTTGAATTAGTGTATTAGTTCCTACTGTACCTATGTCCCACTGCAATGGCAGCTCTGTGAGTCAAGGATTATTCAGCAGTATACCTACAAGCTCAATACGTTTTTGTGAATGAATGAACGATGAAAACATAATAATATATCTTTCTATATAAAAATGACAGGATTTGTGCCAAAAATTGCTGGGGAGGGAGGGGATTTTTAACAGAACATGGTATCTAAGTACCAGCAAAAAGACTTAAGATGAACTGTTCTAAAACCAGACTGCCCGTTTTGGCAAATGTCCTTTTTACTATTTTTAATAATCCAATGTAGCCTGTTAATTCAGTTAGGTGATCTAGGAAGCCATTTTCAATTAACCTATTTTGGATAGCTAACAATTAATTTTATTAACACTGAAAAGTTAATAATTGCTGCAATAAAAATTTGTATGACAACTCTGATTGATAACTAGTTGAACAATTTTTTAGGCTAAAATTATCTGGTTTTGCTTTATGACATTGAATTTTTGAGCTTCAATCATTTGCCCAAAGGTTGTAAAAGAGAGATATCCTCTAAGGAAAGTCATGACCCTATGCCTCCACCTGCAGGAAATGAATTAGGCAGTTTTTTATGTATCTTTCTGGTCATCTGAGCATAAAACCTACCCTCCAACCAGCTAATTTGATGAGCTTAGGGATCTGTCCTTAATTGGCAAGATAAAATATTTTCAATATAGGAATTTATTAGACTGACAACCTTATATTATCTAAAACCTCATTATACAAAACTCAGTTATATGAAATAATTTTTATAAAATAATACTTGAAAGCCATGCAAACCATTTATTCTTTAATATTGGAGATTCTTAACCTGGGGTTCATGGACCCCTCCCCCCAAAATCATACACAAAATGATGACACTGTGTACATAAAACTCCTTGTTAAATTGTCTATAGCTTCATCAGAATTTCAAAGTGATCCATAACTCAAAGAATGTCAGCCCCCACTCCACCATTTAATGTTTATTCTTGGATCAAGTCAAATCATCGGACAGTTGCCCATTTGTTCAGTATTATTTTTGCTACTTTTAAAATTATTTATATTTAATTGAGTTTGGGTGTGCTGACATCAGCTTGCATTGAAGGGAATCTGTCATTGCCAGGATACTTGAAAACACGGTGCTGTATCCCATGGTAGCCATTATGAAAACCTGTGATCTTTATTGGTGTTTAGTCCTAGCAAAGGCTGGGCTTCTCCTAAACATGTTGTTTGGTTTTTCTTATCAACATAGTGAGGGCACCTGCGTGGCTCAGTCAGTTAAGCATCCCACTTTTGATGTCAGCTCAGATCCTGATCTCAGTTCCTGAGTCAAGCTCCATGTAGGACTCTGTGCTAACAGTGTGGAGCCTGCTTGGGATTCTCTCCTCCTCTCTCTCCCTCTCAAAATGAATAAACGTTAAAAAAAAAACTTTTTAAGTGTGAATCTTGAAAATGCTCATGAGTCCTTCACCTTTAGAAGTAGAAAACTCAGACCAAACTTACAGCTACCTTTTTATCAAAGGTATAGGCTTTTATAACATGCATTTAAAAGTATTCATCCAAAATACAACTACATATTATTAGTTTCCTGTCTTTATTTCCCATCATCGAAATTTCCTCATCCACTTCATGTTATCCTATTGTTTGTTATATATTTTTAAAGCTTCACATCCTCTTTGGAATAAGATGTGAGATGTATGTAGGAAATACATTTAAAAAGAAAAACTGAGCTAGTACCTAAAAACCAAAATTCTACCAAACTTCACTTTACTAAAATGAAGTTTCTTACTACCTTTCTGTTTTTTTTTTTTTTTAATTAAGCCAATAAAAGTGAGAACATAAAAATTTTAGTCCTTAATGTATAGAAAAACACTTTAATATATAGGATGGCTTGGAGATGAAATGCACATTTCAGAAGCCACTCAGTACATGACATCAAAATCAAATATTACTTTTTAGGACAATACTGGCATTTATTTTGGCACAATTTAAAGTCAATATTACGTATAAGATACCTTAAAAAATTAGTTACAGCATTACTCCCTCAACTATTATATTTAATAATATATTGCATTTGCATTTTAAATGTTTTCTTTAAAGATGCTTTACAGAGATGCCTTCCAAATAAAAAAAAATATTGACAAATTACCTGAAAAGATGGAAATGCTAATTCAATAGCCATAAAGCATTTACACATCACATCAACAAAAATACAACTTTCATAAATATTAAAGAACTAGAAATAACAATTTTGATAAATACTATAAGAAATATTTGACTTCAGAAATACTGACAGAATTAAACCTTCAGGTTGATGTCACTTTGCTTGAAGTATTTTCCATGTTCTCTATCTTCTATGTAAAACTCATGTTTTGTAAAATCCAGTCCTATAATATTAGAGAGGAGAAATTGTTAATACTCACTATAAAATGACTTTTAAGATTTCATCCTTTTAAATAACCCTATTGAAAAACTTAATTTAAAAAGCCTAATTATATGTCCTATCTTTAAAATTTCTTCAATAAATGCAATATGAATAACTATGATGTTAAACAGATTTCTCATGAACTATTTGTGGGAAAAAATAAGGTAATAATTTTAATGATCTACCAAATGTATTATATCTCAAGATCATTTAGATCATGTGTCTGTACATCAGAGCTCCTGCGGTTTCTAAATAATATAAAATCAGTAAAAATGAAAATCAAAGTCAATCATTAGGAAAAAATAAGGCAAATTTGCTAGCTTATTGGCAAAAATGATTAAATGTTGAATTTTTAAGAAGGCTGAACTGCTGGGGGCACCTGGATGGCTCAGTCGGTTAAGTGTCCAACTTCGGCTCAGGTCATGATATGAGAGCCCCATGTGGGGCTCTGTGCTGACAGCATGGAGCCTGCTTAGGATTCTCTCTCTCCCTCTGTCTCTTTCTCTCTCTCTCTCTCAAAATAAAAACTCAAAAAAATAAAGAAAACTAAACTTCTATTCTCTTAAGTATACATTTAAATTACCTCCTGTTCTGCGGAAAATTATACTTGGGAGGCATCACCTGTCTTCTGCCCATTCCATGAGATCGTGAGAGCAAGCAGTCTATATACATGTCCCAAAAATCCTGAGCTATGCTTAAGAAGACATTATAATGTCTAGGCTGCTGGGATTTTTGCAAAAACAACATGAAATTCCAGAAAGCGTCCACATTGTGCTGTATCTTGAGTTCCTTGAGATCTATCAATGTCAAAGAGCAAGAATTCCAGCATTGGAAATCAATATCTTCTGTGATGCCTGGGCTGATACTGGCAAGCACCCCCTTTTGAAATTCAAAGTCAGCATTAATCAGATTGATCAGCATCATGCAGCCCAGTGGTAGGTAGAACCGTCCTCTTGTGGCAAAACCCATATTCTATAGAGAAAAAAAAATGAGGGAATATATTTTTAAGTTAAAAAGACAATTACTCAATTATTCAATTATTCAATGATCTATTTAAACCTAAAATTTTACAAAGACATATGTGTTTTTGATCAAGCCAAATTTGTCTACTATGTATTTGTTGATTTTCCTCTAAGTTGCTGACTCTCAAACCTTGTTTTGAAAAGATACAGTTACAATCTGTTTACCAATGTTCTGATAAAGTCTTCAGCAGCCACTGAAATGCAATACTTGTTTTTGAAGACGTGATGGATTCATTTCATCACAGACTTTTAGAGCTGAAAGAAATCTTTGTTTTAAATTTTTTTAACGTTTATTTATTTTAGAAAGAGAGACACAGCACAAGCAGGGGAGAGGCAGAGAGAGAGGGAGACACAGAATCTTAAGTAGGCTCCAGGCTCAGAGCTGTCAGCACAGAGCCCGATGTGGGGCTCGAACTCACGAGCCGTGAGATCATGACCTGAGTTGAAGCTGGATGCTTAACTGAGTAAGCCACCCAGACACCCCTGAAAGAAATCTTTAAAAACATATGCTCCAACCTTTACAAATTAGAAAAATTCTCAACTGATATGATTATGCACATTCTCAGGTCTCCTGTGTCCGTATCTAAGACTCCTACCACAACACATTCCAACTAAGTGAATCAGAACAGGCTATTCCATGTGTAACCATGAGAAAAAGGTGTTTTTTCCCCTAAATTTTAAATGTAACCAATCTATTAACCCAAGTGGTGTTGGATGTTCGAGCACCATTTAAAGTTTCAAAGTTACTGACACTTCTTCCATTTCTATTCATTGAAAAATATTTGTTACGCACTGATGTCTGGTGGGTCCCTGGCTACTCTCAGGTTGTTCAGGATCTGTTTGCAGAAGATTAAACAGACATACCTTTAGGAGCAGGAAGACAATAAAGGTGATATGAGCTAATATGACATAGTGTAGGGCCAATGACATTCAGCAAAATCTTGCCATTTTCTAATGGTCTTTGCCCAAGTTTCCCTGCCAAATCATCACTCAGTAAACTGGCTACATGAGTGGACATCAAGGACTAAATTGGCTTTGAACTGCTACAGAGCTGGCATTGGAAAAGTCCCTGACACAACCTTGACAGCCATGGCCGAGGAGTGGAGAGGGGGGACAAATCCAGAAGACTCACCACCTCCTTACCCATATACCACCGTCTGACATCTCCTCCAAAATAATTTAGGGTAAAGAGACAAAAGAAAAAAACAAAACAAAAAACTTTGCTTATTCAGGTCTTTTCACATCGTCAAAATCTTTGCAGATTCCCAAACTGAGCTGGCAGTGTCAAATGTATGATAGAAGTTCTAAAAGGAAATGACTGGCTGGGGCCTGAGAATTTTCTTCACGAGAATTTCAGGTTACACTCCCGACCAGTGCCCTCCTCCAGGTAGGGTCATCTGGACTCGCTCGGAAGAGGGAGCCCGAGCGGAAATGGAGTACCTCTTGTCTGCGCCGAGGCGCGCGTCCAGCGCGGTGTTCTGTGCGCGCCGAGCTCACTCGAAGGTTGCAGGCGGCTCCTGCCAGGTAGGGACAAGAGGACTCAGAAGGCTCCAGACGACCCCCGGCCCTCCCGGCTCCCACCCCCTGCCCAACCAGGTCCCACCCCAGTGGCAGGCGAAAGGCGGGAAGCTGCCCTCCACGCGATCCTCTACGCGCGCCGCGAGCACCTCAAACTCGCCCAGCTGAAGTGTGTCCGCAGTTCGATGCTCCGGGGCTGGAAGGCTCTGGCTCGCCGATGGCGGCGCTGCGGGCTCTGTTGCGGCCTCGCGAGTGGCGCCCTAGTCAGCGCGCAGCCCGAAACCACGCTCCTTTTCTAGGGAAAGAGTGAGGGGGCAGAGAGTGGGTGGTCACGCTGCCGAGACCCAGCTCTCATCTTGCCCACCTTCCCACACTGGGCACCCACTGGACCCGCCACTCCCTGCCCTCTGTTGGTGCTCCTGTCATACCCTCCTCCCAATTTTGAAATTACAGTTGCTCAGGTCTTCCTCGCCCTCCCCCGTCCCTTCTACCTTTCTGCCTTTGAGAAAATCCATCACAGCAGTCAGTCCACTATATATTCCAGCTGTCTCCTCCCTGCACCCACCCAGCCTTCATACCCTATTCTCCTATCCAGAGAAAAACTTTCATAAGGCTATGGACCCTATTGAAATGAACCTCCTTGATGAGTTCTAACCTCTAGCGAAGCACCATTTAAATTATTAATAGTAACACATACACATTGCAACGTATCTTCCCCTCTACCTAAATACACAGTGTTTAATTTTGAGAAGATAGTTTTCTTTAGTCTTTGGCAGAATGAAGACTTTGGGCAAGTCCCTTAAATATCTGTATATTGTGCATCAATCTCAGCCTTGACACATCGTTTGGACTATATGTTTAAGTCTGACTTCTATCCCCAAATCCCAAAAGCAATCATCACATGGAGCTGTAAGGGAAACCAACCCAAAGCTAGTTGTCTTAACCCAACTTACCCTTAAGCAGGTCACCCTTTCCTCACTGGTTCTTGAGCTGGGATGGTTAAGATTATGGGCCAAACTCAACAGCCAATTTCCCAGCAGTTGTCTTCCCTAAAGCTCACTTCTCCCAACTCTACCATTATACAAAAAGCTGCACTCTGCCTTCCTCATTATATGAGTGCAGCCATCATTATTAGTCTTGCCCTGGCAATACCCTTCCATGTCCCTTCCATCTCTAGGACTAGCTCCTGTACAAAACAGAACTGCAAAGTGAGTCATTTACTCTGATTAGGTAGAACACACACAAATCCATCTCATACCAGATTTTCTTCAGCTCTAGGTTTCCAGGCATTTCAGTCCACTATTAACCATGGCCTCTTAAAGTTAGCAGAGACATTAAAAGTTACCTAATCCAACATTCAGCATTCTATCTGAAGTTTAAACCCTGCACTCTCCCAAAGAATTCTTCACCCACCAAAGCTGTTGTCCAATTTGACTGGGCCTTGGGCATTCCACTCCTATATACTAAGGATATAAACCATCAATTCACAGAAGAGTAATACCCCAAATCCAGCATATATGAGAAAAGATGCTCACATTCAAGGAGATAATGCATTGTTTTCTCTCATTAAAGTTTAACAAAAATTGAAGCATTTGATATTATACAATGTTAGCAAATGTTTGAGCAAATGAATATTTTCATATACTTTTGAGAAGAGTGTCAGCTAGTAAGTATAAGCACCATAGAAGAAAAGTGGCATAATTTCTTTAACCTGAAAATGATCCAGAAATTCTGCTCTTGGTTCTACCCTCAAGTCAATGAAAAAACATATCTACAATGTGACTGATTTCTCTCCAGGGTCCACTGCTACATTATAAATAGAAACTGCCTAAATGATGATAAATGTACTTTTTAAATTGTTGAGTAATCAAGAAAGTGAAATCTCCAAGGAAAGAAGAAGGGAATAGAAGAGAAAGAAGAATCAAAGGGTAAGGAAAAGAAAGCAGAGGAGAAAAAAAAAGGAGGATCAGAAAAGTGAGACATAGTAAATTTGGAATTTGTCAATAAATATGTATGGTGAAAGGTAAGATATAGATATTGAATTACACTTTGTAAAGTTGTTAAATATGTATGTAAAATTTCTTTGGTAGTTTCTAAATGACAGAAATAAAGAACAAAGCTTTTGAACAGGTGGAAAGTAAAAACTGAATATGAAAAAAGATTGATTTGTGAGCAGTATAGGCAGTCTTCCTCTGTGCTTTGCTGTAGGCTACATTTTTGTCCTTTGAGTCATCTAGGGTTGACTGACTTTTCTCCCAACTCTAACATGACCCACTGTTACAGTGAGCAGGCCACTGCAGGCCCTTCCTCCTGGAGAATCCAGAGAAGTTCCAGAAGCAGAAGACAGCTCTGCTAGTCTACAAAGGAGTAGTATCACCTCAGCCATGAAGCCTATTGTTGAACCTCTACCTCCTAGGTGTGGTGCTGACTCTGCTCTCCATCTTTATTAGACTGAGGGAGTCCCTGGGGGCTTACTGGAGAACCTATTTCCTGGGAGCTCCTGGACCACCAGAGGTCAACTAGCTAGCACACAGCCCCAAGCGCCTTCCAGAGGTGTGGGGTGTGGATAAGACCTCCCTCCACCAGCTATAACCTTGTAACACTGACCTAAGCATATCCATCCAGGTGTCAAATGGCTGGAAAGGCAAGATGAGAGTATCAGTGTTATCAGAATTATTAATGGGTCCTTGAAGGGCCTCTCTCTCTGGATGCTCCTTGTCCGGGATAAAGAGCCTGTTTAATACATAGGTGTGAGTGTGTTGCCTATAACTGTGGGATGGAGTGATGTCACTCTTCTCCCTGGGTTCTGCTGTAAGATTTGCTGCCCTTGGCAACATGGCTCTGACATCTCTTAGACGGCGGTTTGTGCTTCACATTCAGCTTTTGGGAGATGGTGTCATTTTCATCATCGTTTCCTCAACATCTGCCAAGAGTTCCTTTGGACTTGGGTAACTTATGGTCATCTTATTTGGTGTTCAGCCTCTCTTCCATGAGAGCTTGTCTATGTGCAGATAACAGTTGAAGCAGTGGGTGGGTTGGCTATAGGGAGGGGGATGAGGGAGTAGTCAGTGTCCAAGTCTCATTGTTTCACATGTTAAAGTCCTTTCTTCAACATAGTGTGTATGTTCATACATTGGTCTGAAGGGGACAGTGGGATGGTTAAGCCAGCTCAGGACATAGCATTATGGCCACCATGTAGCTTAAATGAATTTTTCTAATGAAATAAAGTTGAATATATATTTTTTAAAAAGAAAGAAAAACAGGTTAACAAATAGGAACTCAAGAAAGCAAGAATAGAGGTGAAAGAAAGCATAGAAAAAATGACAAGTAGAAAGTACATTTAAAATGGAAGAACTAAACCAATAATCACAATAAATATATATGGTCTGAATTTGTCGATTAAAAGAGGGAAGATGTGGGGTGCCTGGGTGGTTCAGTCAGTTGAGCGTCTGACTTCGACTCAGGTCATGATCTCGCAGTTTGTGAGTTCAATCCCCGCGTCGGGCTCTGTGCTGACAGCTCAGAGCCTGGAGCCTGATTCTGTCTCTTCAGATTCTGTTTCTCCCTCTCTCTCTGCGCCTCCCTCGCTCATGCTCTGTCTCTCTCTCTCTCTCTCTCTCTCTGTCAAAAATAAATAAAAAAACATTGAAAAAAAAAAAAGAGGGACTCACAGGTAATTAAATAGGGTGCTATTGCCTCAGAAATAGATAAATCGACAATGGAATAGGTTAAAGAGCCTGGAGACAGACCCACACATTTATGGAGACTGTGTATGTGATAAAATCAATATAGTAGATCTGTAGGAAAACAGTGGTTTCTTCAATAAATAAGGCTAGGACAATTGGTTATCCATTTGGAGAAAATAAAAGTGGATTTCTACCTCATACTATCACAAAAATCAATCACAGGTAAATTAAGAATTTAAATGTGAAAACAAAGCATTACAACTTTAAGAAGAAATTCAGCAGACTATCTTTCTGATCTTGAGTTTGGTAAGAATTTCTTACACAAAATACAAGTAGTGCCAACCATAAAAATTACTATATTTAACTACATTTAAATTAGTGTTCTGTTAATCACAAGACATCATAAGTAAAAATAAAAAATAACTGTAATCTGGGAGACAATAATTACAGTACACAAAACCACAAACAGATTACAATTAGGATCCAAGAGTTTTCCATGGAATCAACAAGAAAAGCACAGATACCATAATAGAAAACTCAGCAAAAGGCTTAAAGAGCCATTTTATAAATAAAGCATAATGAATGAATACATAAACATATTCATAACCTTACTACAAGCAGAAAGTGTAAATTAAGACCACAATCAGATATGAACTAATACCTTTCAGGCTGCAAAAATAAAGAAGTCTAGCAATATCCAAGTATTGGTAAGCATGTAAAGTATATTAGTCAGGGTCCTCCAGAGAAACATAGAAAAAATATACATATGACTTTATATATTTAAAGAGATTTATTACAAGGAATTAGCTCATGTGATTATGGAGGCTCAGACATCTCATGATCTGCCTTCTATAAGCTGATGATCCAGGAAATCTGATGGTGTAGTTTCAGTCCAAGTCCAAAGACCTGAGAACCAGGAGAGTCAACAGGACTAAGTCCCAATCCAAGGGAAAGAAAAAAAACCAATATCCCACCTCAATAAGTCAGGCAATTCTCTCTCCCTCTGCCTTTTTGTTCTATTTAGACCCCCAAGAGATTGGATGATGCCCACCCACATGGAAGAAGGCAACCAACCTTCTTTGCTCAGTTTACCAATTCAAAAGCTCATCTCATCCAAGAACACTCTAGTAGATTCACACAGAAATTCCATGTAACCAAATATCTGGGTACCCAGTGTCCCAGTCAAATTTACTCATATAATTAACCATCACATGAAGCAACAGGCACTGTCACACAGCTAAGAAAGCATGAATTGATTTGATTAGTCTAGAACACAAGTTGGCACTATCTTGTAATTTGAACAAGCACATAACGTGCAAGATGTCTTTTCACTCCAGGAGTGAGTGAGTGTATGTGTGTGTGTATTTAATTTTTTAATATTTATTTATTTTTGAGAGACAGAGAAAGGCAAAGCACATGCAGGGAAGGTCAGAGAGAGACAGAGACACAGAATCCAAAGCAGGCTCTAGGCTCTGAGCTGTCAGCACAGAGCCCAATATGGGGCTTAAACCCACAAACTGTAAGATTATGACCTGGGCTGAAGTTGGATGCTCAACTGACTGAGCCACCTAGGCACCCCTTCAGGAATATATCTTGAAGAAATTCTTGCATGTGGGTACCAAGAGACATACACTAGAATGGAATATTCTTAGCAACACTGTTCATAAAAGCAAAAAAACTTAGAAACAGTCAAAATGACCATTAACAGGAGAAAGGATAAATTAACTATGATATGTTCTCACACTAGGATGTTACTGTGTAGTGAAAATGAATAGACTCCAGCTATACTCATTATAGATGAAAAAATAATTTTCAGAAAATACCATTTTTATAAATTTCAAAGATAAACAAAATGAAACCATATTTTCTTTACAAATACATGTATATTATAAAATAATTTTAATAGTAAGAACATGATTAACATGAAATTCAAGAGAATGGTTAAGTTTGGGTATACAAGGGAATGAGATCTAGAAAGAGTGGGGGCACCTGAATGGCTCAGTCAGTTAAGAGTCCAACTTTGGCTCAGGTCATGACCTCACAGTTTGGGAGTTTGAGCTCTGCCTCAGGCTCTCTACTGTCATCACAGAGCCCGATTCTGATCCTCTGTCTCTATCTCTCTCTCTCTCTGCCCCTCCCATGTGCACTTGCTTGCTCTCTCTCAAAAATAAATAGACATTTAAAAAAAAAAGATCTAGAAGAATGTATAAAGAGCTTCAATGAATGGTGGATTGATTAGTCATTATGACTATGGTTTCCAACATATGTATGTTTTGTATATTCCTTTCTATTATTGAATAGAGTATAATAAAAGTGTTAGGATAATGAGAGCCTAATATATTTCAAATACAGAAAGACAAAACTTGCTGACTGGTCACAATGATTTGAAATGGAAAGAGAAGAAAACTAATGTTTTTAGCATACCTCCTTATGGGGGTGACAATAACAAATATGAAAGATGGGAAGGGAGGTGATTAGTGGGGAGGATAAGTTTGATTTAGTATTTGTTGCATTAGAATTGATTTTGGATTTTCTGGAATATCTAAAATTTAGCTAGAAATATAATTAAGTTGAAAGGTCTCTATTTTGATAGAAAATTGCTGCTTTGAGAATATACGTTGATAAGATACAGTTGAGAAGATGGAGGACTATGCCCAAATTTAGGGAGTCTATGAACTGCAAATGGAATCAATGAAGGAAGGACAGAAACAGCACTCAGTCTATATAAGCTCTAGGATAGTATAATATCACAGAACCAAAGGGAGGATGCTATGGTCTGAATGTTTGTGTCCCCCCAAAATTCATATGTTGAGGTCCTAACCCATAAAGGTGATGGCACTAGGCCTTGGAGAGACTTAAGTCATGAGGATTGAACCCTCATGAATGAGATTAGTGTTTTATAAAATGGGCTCCAGAGAGATCCTTAGTGCCTTCTAACATGTGAGGACACAGTAATTACCCAGTCTTTGGTATTTTGTTATAGCAGCCCAAACAGACTAAAACAGAAGATATAATTCAAGAAGCAGGGGTGCCTGGTAGAGTACGTATATACCTATTGATCTCAGGGTCATGAGTTCAAGTCTAACACTGGTCATGGAGCCTACTTAATAATAGGAAAAAAAAAAGGAGAAGGCAGAAAGAGGAAGAGCAGGAGGAGGAGGAAGAGGAGGAGGAGGAAGAGGAAGAAGAAGAAAGGAGAAAGGAGAAGGAGAAGAAGGAAGAGGAGAGGGAGGAGGAGGAAGTGGAGGAGGAGGAGGAGGAGGAGGAGGAGGACCAGAAGACAGCAGTTAGTCAAACACTTTAGAGAAGGTTAGGAGACTGGTCTTGAAATAAGAGTTTTCATTTGGCAAAAAGAAGGCACAGTAGTGAAATTCAAAAATACACAATACATTTTAAAATAGCTATGAAAAATTCATGCAGTTTAGATTTAACAGTCAGTATCTGTAAAGCCAAGTTAACTAATCCAACTAATTTATCATTATATCCAAAGCAAAACCTTTAACTAAGCAGATATGTTTTCAAAGACACGCATTATTTTTATTAAAATCACCGTCACCAGCAGCAGTATATTCATCACCATCCTATCATGATCATCTGTTCGCAGCACAACCCTGGCCATCACTCCATCTCTGAGTTGTATGATAGAGCATCTCTCATTTTCTGTCACGTTAGGCCCTAACCTACTTCAAAGTCCCTTCTACTTAATTCAGTCTTACTTCTGCAACTAGGTGTTCATTTTCATTACATTCCTTGGCATCTATTCCTATTGTATTTGGCATCTATACTACCTATGGTGACTTTTTTCTATGAAAACGTGTCATCTTTCCTACTAGTTTATAAAAAATACTATGTTTATTTCATATTTTTCTAGTTACTGGCATATAATACAATAGGCACTCAATAAATATTTTTAGCTCATTTCTACTTCATATCCATAATATTCCCTCCATGTAGGAAGATCTGTCAAACCCAAGTCTTGCAGAACTCTAGTGTTGCCTGTGAAGACTGCCTGGTTTAGTCAGGCCAGTAGTAGCCTAGTCATTCCCCCCAACCCACCATTCTTCCTACCTTCCAATCACTTAGTTGCAGTTCTGTCACACTTGTGTTTATTCCAGTTCTCCTTTATACAGCATGCTTCTCCAGGAAATACTGCCATCATCACACCCCACAGAATTTAGAAGAGCACTCCACACACACAGCAGGGACATGTTGACTGACTAATGCTGAATACCTACAAAAAGAATAATTTTCCAATTCATTGATCTTCTGACTCATTATAATGAAAGACATTAATTTAAAACATCTACAATTGCAATTGCCTCTAGTAAACCTTAATAATGATGTATTTATCAAAATGTGATTCAATGACCTTAGGGAGAAAGAGCAGGAAATGAAGTTGAAACCAATAAGTACCCTGCAGAGAAAACAAGCACTCCTTGACTGTGACTAATTGAAGGGAAATTAGAAGGCATAATTTTTTCAGGAACACAGAGACAAAGATGAACTGAATACTGTCTCTGGAAATAAGAGAAAAAGTTCAGGAGAAAAGTTGAAAAAAATCACTAATCCTTACTCTTGCCAAAAAATTAGTAGAAAATATTGTTGACATTGTTTAAGAAGAAAAAGAAATAAAAGTGTATTTTAGGTTTACTTTATCTTTATCTTTAGCTGCAATATAGAAAGTATACAAATATTATGTATTCCAGGATCCTAATTTTACCTCTGCATTATTTTGTAGTGGTTAAGGATCACAATATGTGTCCTTCACTTTTCACAGGATATTTAGGATTAATATTGAATTGATTCATGTAACATGTAGAAATCTTACAAAGTAGTTCATTTACTCACCCTTGCATCCTTTTTGCTAAAGTTGTCAAATGTACTACATCTATGTACATTATAAACCTCATGATACAATGTTATAATTTCCAGTGCTCTTCATTCCCCCTCTGCCAAGACCTAAATTTACATGTTTTTATTTCTCTTTAGCCTGAAGAGCCTCCCTAATATTTCTTGTAGAAAGAACTGTAGTTATAAATATAGGGCTTTCCTAAGTTCCATGAGTCATCCTAGTGAATTGCAGAACTTTAAGGGTAGTGGGAGCCCTTAAATATATAGCTAGGGGGTCAAAAGCACAGGTGGTCTAGGAAGCCTGGAATTTCAGATAATTTCTGAAGTGAGGGGAGGATTGTGCCCTTAACTTGTGAAATTTGACCTAAATCTGGGTACTGAACATTACAGTTGTAGTTGTAGTACACACAAGTAGGCATATTATCATTAAATTTTAGAAAAGTAACATATTCTAAAAGATGGCAGAGAACAATGGTACATTACATACAAGGGAATTATGAACTGAATGATTGGCAACTTCTCATCATAAAAGTAATGCAGACTAGAAAACAGGTGGAACATCATCTTTAAAGTGCTGGAGGGGAGAGGGGAACAAAACCATATCAACTCAGAATTTCTACATCTTGTGAAAATGATCTTCCAAGAATAAGGGTGAAATAAAATATATTTTCAGATAAAGAAAACTGAAAGTATATGTTGACAGTGGGCTCCCTTGTATGCAATGTACTATGGTTCTCTGACATCTTTCAGAATTACATGGTTACAAGTAAATTACATAGTTAATCTCTCTGGTGTGGCCAGCCCCCATCCTGAGTCATCTCATTAGCATAAACTCAAGTAAGGTCCCAGGGGACCATAATAAATAATAAAGACATTCCTGTCATTCAAAGAAATTCCAAAGATTTAGAGGTTACCTCCTAGGAACCAGGGACAAAGGCCAGCCAATTCTTTATGATAGGTGCAGTTTTCTTTGTATTTATACTATTGGGTTTGTTGTACTTCTTGAATGTGTAAACTTATATCTTTCACCAAATTTGGAAAATATTCAGCATGTTTTCCTTAGATATTGTTTCTGCCCATTTTTCCTCTCTCTCATCTTCTTCTGAGACCCCCAATTACATGCATCTTAGACTTTTTGATATGTGTTTACTGTTTATTTTTATTTCAACATTTTTTGTGTTCTTCAGGTTAGATAATTTCTATTGACTTATTTTCAATATTGCTGGCTCTGTTTTGTCATCTACATTCCGTTGTTAAATTCATCTGGCGACTTCTTAAAAAAATTTTGTTGTTTGAGACAGAGAGAGAGAGATTGAGTGCAAGCAGGGGAGAGGGACAAAAGGAGACAAAGAATCATAAGCAGTCTCAGCACAGAGCCCAACACAACAATTAAGGGAATTTTCTTTTTTTTTTAATTTTTTTTTTTGATGTTTATTTATTTTTGAAAGAGAGACAGTGAGAGGGGAGGGGCAGAGAGAGAAGGAGTCACAGAATCCAAAGCAGGCTTCAGGCTCCAAGCCATCAGCACAGAGCCCAACGCGGGGCTCGTACTCACGGACCGTGAGATCATGACCTGAACTGAAGTCGGACACCTGACCGACTGAACCACCCAGGCGCCCCAGGGAATTTTCTTAAGTGTAATAAATATCACTAGTTTGAATTCATTGGAGTGACACCCAGTGTTAGTCAAAATTCTATATTATAAAATATTGCCAAAGAAATGTTATAACTTTTCATTACTTTTTAAGGACTTTGCTAGCAAAGTGCTAAAAACAGAGCTTCAGAAAAGATATATTTTATTAAGTATCTTAAAACTGAAATTAGCATACACACATACAAAAAGATCATCTAATATTAATGTCTATTCCAAAAGCTAAAATAACATATACAAAAATAAGTAATTGTTACTTCTCTGGATGATAGAATTTAAGGTTTTTTTTTTCTTTTATTTATAATATTTTGAGTTGTATTACTTTGTAATAAAAAAAGAGTGATTTTAAAATGGAATACATTCTAAGGACATTTTATTCATATTAAAGCATTTTAAAATTCTATTCATGATTTTCTCATAGACAGCAATTAATGCTCCATCCAAATCACTAGAAATTCTAAATTGTTATGGGCTCCATTGAAAATACTACTAAAATACCTTAAGAATCACTGTCACAGGTTGACTTCTCCAGGAAGCAGGTTCTGTGATAGCATTTGCGGGGCAGAATGTTTGTTACGGAGTGATCTTGGGATCAATACCTGTAGGATGGAGGGAAAGGAAGCAGGACTGGGCAGAAGGAAAAGCTGAGCTGTGATGAATTCCCAGTGAAGTTCTCAGTGAACTCCATGGGAAGTGCTGAAGCTGAAATGGCCCATTGGTTAGCCATGTTGTCAAATGGGTCATCCCTTTTATCCCTTCCTCTGTTAGTTATTGGAAGACCATATCTGGATGGATACAACCTTGGGCAAAATGGCTTTTGCAGCTGAGACAATTCTTGAAGGGGCCTACAGCCAAAGGCTATTTGTTAATATCACTCTCAGAAGGTGAAGCAACATGTTCTTCCTTGAAGAGATCTGGGTGCTACATCTCCACATTTATCTCAATTGTGAAATTTCCTTTCTATTGGAAGTTTCAACTAAATGCTAGGTTCAGTATGAAACAAGTAAAATTATACCCAAATTTAAGGAAAATTGGAAATCTGGGTTATCTACCACCATAATAGGGTATAGAATTCTGGGCCCTATTTATGAAAAGTAGTTGAAACAATTATTTTAGCTAAAAATGAGAGACCTATTAAGAAGCAGATGGGATTATCTGGCAAAGTGTCTAAGTATAAATATTGTATAAGAATAAAATAATCTTCTAGAGCCACACTTTGCTGCTAAATCTCTTTACAATGATAAGAGTTGAAAACAGAATGCGTTAACCAACACTCTAGGAAGTGAAGCTTCTGCACCCAGAGGGTTGCAGCTCCCTCTGTGCGCCTTCTCTATAGGTCCACAGTGCAGGCACAAGGAAAGGCTGTACACCAGGAACCAGACAGAGAATGAAGAATGCAAAAGAGTAAAGAACGTCCAGCAACAGAAAAAGATACCAGGCATAAAGAAGAACTGTTCTGCAAAGTCAAATGGCAAACTAATATAACACGAATACAATCTTTATTCGGATCAGGTCATCTGGTACTCCACATGACCCAGACTAGATACACATTCAGTGCCCAGTAGTGTAGGTCTTCTCACTGACAGAAAATGTCAAAGGGAGAGAGTGCTTTCTTAAAACCTTCTTAGTCTATCACCATTCCTCTTAATATTCCCTAAAACCATAGCTATTCCCAGAAACTCTAATTCTTCTCCACTCTGAGCTCCCAGCCTCCCAAAACTTCTCTGACAGTTTCCCTGTATGCCCTTTCTTACCACCTTTTCTCTTTCTTGCTTCTGTAGCTTTTTATTATGTAGCTGCACATAGCCTTTCTGGTTTCAGAAAGTGTGTTTGTTTAGACCTACACTTGAATTTAGGAGACCAAATGATAGCCCCAAGTGACCAAAAAAAAAAAAAAAAAAAGAAAGAAAAAAAAAAGAATCCTTTCTCTTATGTGTAGGCCAATTTTCAAGAAGAGATAGACTACAAATGTTCACAAATCTAGTAATTATGACTTCCCTATACAATTAAGTAATTAAAATGTTTATCTGTATTATACTAATAAGAATAGAGCACTGTATTTTAGAGTTTCCCTATTAGATGTGGTGGATTTTGTTAGAGGTGATTGGGATCTAGATCTAGATCTATCTGTGAATTCTGAAATAATAGATACAGAGAAGCTTCCTGGAACTATTTTACAGACTATGACTATTGGGTTCCTCTAAACTATGCTGGGTAGAGATAGAGAACGATTTGATGCTTAGTCTTTCTGAGATTAGAGGAAATAATGTTTTCAAATTCATATCTGATGTTAATTTTTTGCTAGAATCCCTGAGTAACATAGCACATTCAGCCCCCTAGATTTCGTTTTTTTGGGGGGAGTTACCATTTAAAAGACCTAAAGTGGATTGGACATCATCAAAAACACAGCCAATAAAAAACAAAGTATGACTAATTGGGGATAATTGTGGGCCAGGCAACGCCATGGTAAATTTAAGGGCAGAAAAGCCAAAGGACAGTTTTAGGGTTCAGGGGTTTACATGTTTCCCATAATGATGGACCAGCTTCCTGAAGGGGACAGTTATAGGAAGAATGATATGCTGGTACAGGAGGCATTTAGACAGCAGTTGGAAAAGGGAACTACAGATTCTTGTTATTTCTAATCACTGTGATTCTAAACAATCCAGATTCCCATTACAGGCAGGCAATATAAGTCTTCACAGTAAATATATACAGGTTTCTGTAAGTTTCTATAAGAACATGTTCTAAAAACTAGGAATGTAATTATAACAATATAAACAAATTCCATATTTTTTTTATAAAGGAAAATCACCAATTCATTCAAAAATACTTGATAAGCACTTCTTGCCAGGTACTGAGCTAGGTTATGGGGTTGCACTGGCAAACAAGTAGACAAGGCCCTAGGGGAGAGAGACAGACAATAAATTAACAACTATACAAATAATAGGGATTATTGCAGACAGTGGCAAGATTTATAAAAATTTAAAATACAAAGTGACTTATAGGTCACTATCTTAGACATAGGGGTTCCAGAAGAGATCTCTGAAAAGATGACATTTTATGTTGGGGCTGAAGTGGTAACAGTTGGCCAAGAAGATAAGACAAGATAAGACACTTGGCATGTGTTAGAACATGCCAAGCAGAGGGAATAGCTAGCAAAATGGGTACACACTTAATGTGTTCAAGAGAGCATCATAGACAAATTGCCAGAGGCCAGGACATGTGGGACCTTAAAACTGTGGATTTTATCCTAGTTGCAATTGGCAGATGCCGGCAAATTTTAAGATAGAAAAGAAAATTATCTGATTTATATGTTCAAAGGCTCCCACAGACCACTCTGTAGAGCATGGACCAAAGGGGTCAAGAGTAGAAGCAGGGTTATCAACTAAGAGGCTTTTACTACAGTACAAGAAGAAGGTAAGTAAGTGTAAGAGTAAAGGTGGTGAGAGGTTATTGGAACTTGGAAATATTTAAGTTTGGTCAGATTCACTGATGGTTTGGATGTGAGAAGCCAGGAAGAGTTGGAAACAAGATTGACTAAGGATTTTGGCTTTATCAGTTACATGAATGATGATGCTAATACCAAGACAGGGATCCTTGAATGGCCTTAAATGGAATGAAAACTTAGTGTGTATGTTCACACAGACTTTAAGTGGGAGCATGCACAAGTTTAGAACTTTGGAAAATAAAGTTAGGCACTTCTTAGCATCTTTCCTTCTGGCTTTTCTTTTTCCTTTCTTTTGCATCTACAATTACGTGAAAGCAGAGAATAGAGATTAAGTTATTAGAGAATTTAAAACATATGTAAAGAAAAGGGCACATTTAAGAGTTAGTCTTTTTAACTTTATTTCATTGAGAATATAAATACATATAAGGTAGGTCTAAAAACTTCTGGATTCCTTTTTAATTTTCTTGTTATATTTAAGATATTTTGGCATTCCTTGGTGTAGGCTATGCAGTGGCCTTCCTGGTCTCCCTTGCCAAGCTAAACAGACATCTTATTTGCCATGTCCAAGGGACATCTTTTACCTTGGGTTTTTTGAGCTCTCCCACTGAGGTATATAACTAAGGGTATCTCTTGTGATCCTTTCTATAAATAGGCAATATGTTAGCTGCATTTCAATTGGGAAAACAGAACACTGTGGAATAAGAGATTTACTATAGGTTTTAGAATTTACACAATTGTGAGAGAAGGTGAGGAATGAAAGATCAGAATGCAAATAGTTGCAAGATTAGAGAAAAGGCAATTACAATGGACCACAAAAAGAGGTGTGAAAAACTCTGTGGAAGGTAATTGCCTTTGTGTCTGGGGGAGGTGAGGGGGAGGTTCTAAAGTCATTGTGAGTCAGTAGGTCAGAGAGTCAGGAATAAAAGCTGGACAGACAGTAGGGTGAAGTAAGAATGCATTTTTCTTCCATAAGTACAAACTGGAACCTATGCTGGTCACTTATATCAAACTCCAAGGAAGCTCCTTGGACCTGCAGAAGAAGTTGCTGTCTTTGACCATCTTGCTATCCATGCCCAGGAACTGGAAAAGCTGAAGGAGATCTCATGGGAGCTAGAGAAACCATGGGACTGGGTGCTAATCCATGTGAACATGGTGAACCAGCACATCAGTAACCACACACACACACACACACACACACACACACACACACACACAAGTTCACAAACGTGCAAGTATGCAAGCATGTATCGAGCAATGTTGCCTGGGGCCCTGCATCAACCTTCTGAGTATAATGGCTGTTGCTGCCCCCTTCCAAATCTCATGCAAATTTTTTTTTATGCTTTATTTATTTTTGGGAGAGAGAGAGAGGCAGAGCGTGAATGGGGGAGGAGCAGAGAGAGGGAGACACAGAATCCGAAGCAGGCTCCAGGCTCCAAGCTGTCAGCACAGAGCCCAACGCGGGGCTCAAACTCACGAACCGTGAGATCATGACCTGAGCCAGTCAGACACCCAACCGACTGAGCAACCCAGGTGCCCCTCATGCAATATCTTTAATGGCCAACTCTAAATTGAAACTACTAAAGGGAAAGAAATTCTAGAAACCATAGTTACAGCTGAATAGACATGGTATGAAATTACCAGTCATGCCCTTCACGAAAATACCGTGAGAAAGAAGACAGTGATTCACCTAAGCCCCAATCATGGCCCTATTTAAAAAGACATGAAGTGAAGTTGGATGTATTTAAGACTTACAAAATGTGATGGGACAAAACAACTCAATGAATTCAACTTTCTGATTCCAACCACCCTACAATTTCATCTGAAATTCTCAGATATTATGACTAGCACTTGCATAACAGTTTTTATCAACTTGGCTACTGTTGTTAGTAAAATGTTGACCTGGGCGGATCATAGCTTTGACTCAGTCGCAATTCCTATCTGTCTATGCAAATAAAATGGATCAAGATTATTCAATTTTATGTCCTCTTTAATTCTGTTACAGCCTTTTATATCTAGCTTCAGAGTAACGTTTTATAAGTAGTAATCTTTGTTTTCTTGTTGCAACACTTTAGTATCTTAGAAGGAAGTAATACAAAAGTGATGCAGTTGTTTTCTTTCCTCTTTGAGCTGTAATTTCCATACATGACAGATCTCACCTTCTTTTAACAAAATGCATTCATTAGTTATAAGACACCATTTTTCTATGATAAAAGAAAACACCTTTCATCTATTGGAGAATATTCTGTCAGAAGTCTTACATGGCAAGACAAATGACAATATTAACATTTTTTTCTAAGATGACATTTCATATGAGAGATAATTTCCTTAATGAAGAGATGTGATCATTCCTGACACAGTAGGCAAAGAGAAGTCCAAATTTGAAATTAATGGCATACAAGAGAGCAGTTCTTATAGCCCAACATCAGCCCATAGAGGTTTACTTGAAGGATTATTAATTCCTTCACATTTCAGAAGGGGAAAAATGATAACAAGGGAGGAAATTTCATCCACAAATAAATATGCTATTGTAACAGAAAAGTTGTAAAGAGAAAACAATTCATATTAACACATTCTTTAGTTCCCCACAACTATATTATGAAGATATTATTAAGAAGAGAAATGACAGGATATAAAACCAATGCAAAGAAATCAGTTGCATTTCTATACACCAGTAATGAAGCAACAGAAACAGAAGTCAAAGAATCGATCCCATTTACAACTGCACCAAAACCCATAAAATATCTAGGAATAAACCTAACCAAAGAGGTGAAAAATCTATACACTGAAAACTATAGAAAGCTTATGAAAGAAATTGAAGAAGACACAAAAATGGAAAAAATCCCATGCTCACAGATTGGAAGAACAAATGTTGTTAAAATGTTAATACTACCCAAAGCACTCTACATATTCAGTGCAATCCCTATCAAAATAACACCAGCTTTCTTCACAGAGCTAGAACAAACAATCCTAAAATTTGTATGGAACCAGAAAAGACCCCAAAAAGCCAAAGCAATCCTGAAAAAGAAAAACAAAACTGGAGGCATCACAATCCCAGACTTCAAGCTGTATTACAAAGCAGTAATCATCAAGACAGTATGGTACTGGTACAAAAACAAACTCTCAGATCAATGGAACAGAACAGAGAAGCCAGAAATGGCCCCACAAATGTATGGCCAACTAATCTTTGACAAAGCAGGAAAGAATATCCAGTGGAATAAGGACAGTCTCCTCAGCAAATGGTGCTGGGAAAACTGGACAGTGACATGCAGAAGAATGAACCTGGACCACTTTCTTACACCATACACAAAAATAAACTCAAAATGGATGAAAGACCATGTAAACCTAAGACAGGAAGCCATCAAAATCCTAGAGGAGAAAGCAGGTAAAAACCTGTTTGACCTTGGCCGCAGCAACTTCTTACTCAACATATCTCTGGAGGCAAGGGAAACAAAACCAAAAATAAACTATTGGGACCTCATCAAAATAAAAAGCTTCTGCTCAGCAAAGGAAGCAATCAGCAAAACTAAAAGGCAACCGACAGAATGGCAGAAGATATTTGCAAATGACATATCAGATAAAGGGTTAGCATCCAAAATCTATAGAGAACTTATCAAACTCAAACCCAAAAAACAAACAATCCAGTGAAGAAATGGGCAAAAGACATGAACAGACAGTTCTCCAAAGACATCCAGATGGCTAACCCACACATGAAAAAATGCTCAACATCACTCATCATCAGGGAAATACAAATCATTATCACAGTGAGATACCACCTGACACCTATCCGAATGGCTAACATGAACAACTCAGACAACAACAGATGTTGGCAAGGATGCAGAGAAATGGTAGGTATTCAAACTGGCACAGCCACTCTGGAAAACAGTATGGAGGTTCCTCAAAAGGTTAAAAATAGAACTGCCCTATGATCCAGCAATTGCGCTAGTAGGTATTAATCCAAGGGATAATGCTGTTATGTTTGGTGTATGTATGCTGTTTCGAAGGGACACATGCACCCCAATGTTTATAGCAGCACTATCAACAATAGCCAAAGTATGGAAAGAGCCCAAATGTCCATCAATGGATGAATGGATAAAGAAGAGGTGGTATACAGGAGTATTACTTGGCAATCAGAAAGAATGAAATCTTGCCATTTGCAACTACACGGATGGAACTATAGGGTATTATGCTAAGCAAAATAAGTCAGAGAAATACAAATATCTTATGACTTCACTCCTATGAGGACTTTAAGATACAAAACAGATGAACATAAGGGAAGGGAAGCAAAACAATATAAAAACAGGGAGGGGGACAAAACATAAGAGAGTCTTAAATACAGAGAACAAACTGAGGGTTGCCTGAAGGGTTATGGGTGAGGGGATGGCCTAAATGGGTAAAGGGCATTAGGGAAGACACTTGTAAGGATGAGCACTGGGGTTATACATAGGGGATGAATCACTGGAATCTATTCCTGAAATCATTGTTGCACTATATGCTAACTAACTTGGATATAAATTAAAAATAAATACATACATAAAATAAAATAAAATAAAATAAAATAAAATAAAATAAAATAATGACAAAAGTTCATGTAGAGAAAAAAGAAAATAATGTGTTCGTGTTTTGGTTGATTCAATTCATATTAAATTTAATATTTCCCAAAAAAGAAATACCTGAGGACATTGACAAGTTATAGCTGACACATCAAGAAGTAGTAAGAAGTCGGACACTTCATACTAAAGTAAGGTGTCAGACTCAAATTCAGATTTCTTTTCCTTTATTATTAATTCCAGTATAATTAATGCACAATGGTATATTAGTTTCAAGTGTACGATATAGTGAACAAATTCATATTTTGAAGAAAATGGTCACAAAACTCTTGGACCTCTGAGGTCTTCCATCCCCAATGGGCAGAGAACAGGGAATGCCTGTTCACTTTCCTCACTTTCATTTGGATGTGCAGAGGCCTCCAAGAAGCCTACTGAGAGAGCACACTACTTTACTCCTACAGTGGTGAGGCATAATGAGTAGTCTGATTCCTGTCCAGAGAAATCAAGAAGTCAAGAAATTGGCTCACCAATTGCTATGGTGCTAAAGGAGAAGAGTTTCTATTGTTTGGATATTGGCCTGCACTCTAATTTGCCAAGGTAAAGTCTATGTGAGGGTTTCCCATGACTGGAGGTGGGCCATATATGAAGAAGAGCTCACCCTGGATTCAGTTCAATAGACCTACTGAAAGGGATCAAGGGGCCCATCCACAAGGATAGGATCTAGAATAGGATTCTCATAGGAAAGAATATCAAAGAAGTGTTCAAACACAGATTTATCTACTAGGGAACAAGAGGTGAGAGACCTCAGTGGTAGGACTCTTCTACCATCTTCATAAAAGCATCCATGAAAGAGTTAGCTCTAAATACCTGCCAAACCCAGGAACTCAAATCTAGCCCACCAATGCCAAGTTCAAGTAAATATATTCTTATTATCCTTTCTTCCTCTGTCTCATGCTCCAAATTTAGAATGGCCTGAAGTCAAGGTCAGCAAAATGGCACCTAAGATCAGCACTAGCTGAAAGAAGGAGGAAAACTGTAACTTTGAATTAAATGCAGAGTTTTGATTATTATACAAGAACCAACACTCTAATTTCTGAATCCAGACTGTTTGGGCCCTGAAAATGTTTTTAAGGAATGTTTATTATCTAAGAGTGAGTAGAAAATAAATTCTGGAACTGTAATTTAATAGTGGAGGAAAACTCCCACTACTGGAAAGATTTAAAGAGATAATGGGAAGCAAAAAAAAAAAAAAAAAAAAAAAAAAAAAAAATGTGTTTTGTTAGGTCTTGTGCTTAGAGTTGTTCAATGTAAAATTAAAAAAAAAAAAAAAAAAAAAAAAACCACTCACATATAAGTCTTAAACCAATTCTACCCTAAAAGGCTCCCAAGAACTTGTACTTGCCCTAGATACAGACTCATCCTTTCCATTGTTCAACTATTGCCACCTCATTTTGACTCATCAGAAACTTTTTTAGCATTGTTAGGTCAGGGGGGCCAATGCTTAGCTATAATTGCCAAACTGGGTTGTTTTCCACTCAGTTTTGTTACACATTGGGATTTGAGCCTAATTTTTCTTACTAATAATTACATAAAATAATTATATAAAATCAAAAGTTCTATATTACCTTTTGATATCTTCATTTTTTTCTCTCTTGTCAGTTTGGTCATTAAAATTGGGAAAATATCCAGTAACTGTAATTGCCTCACTAATAGCCATTTCCAGATCACATAAAATATGAACTGAGAAAAGGGCCCAGTGAGTGCAATTTTACTGAAATACTAAGAACATAAATAAAGTTCTAGTAGGTTGAAGAGTGAAAGGGAGATAGGGAAATAGGTATCAGAAATGAATACTGAAATTTCTGGGAGCTCTGCAGTAATCAAATGAGAAATTTAGCGCTGTTGGAAAAGACAGATTGAATGAATCAATGAATTTAAATGAATGAATTTAGTTAAATGAATGAATTAGATGAATGAATTTAAAGTCCAACCAGAACTATTGGACTTAATGTTTTAAAATTGTCTCTTTAGAGGTGTCTATGGCCCTTTAGAAAGATTAAAAAACTATATATTTTTTATGTTCTATACAACTCTTGAACAAAATAGGTTCTTAATACACTTCATTTCTACACACACAACCATGTCCTCTAATAAGTTATGTGTTGTTCACCTTCTCAGAGTACAGTCTCTGCCATGTGTTTATGTAGGCTATAGAATGGGTGCAATGTGCACAAATGCTATTCCATTTCAAAGCTGTAGCTTACCACGTGTGGAGTGATAGTCTAACACACACGTATAGTGTAACAGCACTCCAGCTGGTCTTAAGGGCTAACTTGCTTCAAGTTAACACACTCCTTGCCTGCTGACTTATGGCCCTTCATCTGTAACAGAACTAATTTGCTTTCTTTGATATTTGCAGACCACTGGCCTCGGGGAATAAGGAGCCAAAACTTTCCCAGGCCACTGAGGCCAGCATGTCTGCTTGAAGCCACCTTGGCTTTGTGTTTAGCCCAGCAGTCTTTTAGCAAAATGTTTTTTGCTGCTTAAAGTCACACAAATGACTTTACTGACCTCTGTGAATCTATAGACCTTCCCCTCCTTTGTAAAAATAAGAGTGCTCTTGCCCAACCACCGTCTGGTACCTAGGAACCAGACCTTCTTGCACAATCAGTCCTGGACACCAAAAAACCAGAATTTCCTGCAAAATTTCCGCGTACCAAGATAACTCTGTAGCTGGCATCATCGAGTCTGCATGTAATCCAGAAGTGTCACAGACCACTATACTCCCTTAACTGATTAAACCCATTTAAAACTCTGGGCCAAGTAGAAACCTAGGAGCTGGCCTTTGGACAAGAGTCCACCTTCTTCCCAGGTGGCTGGCCTCCTGAATGAAACTCATATTCCTTTCCAATCAAAACTCATATCTTGAGTATTGGCCTTTCAACTGATGGGCAGCTGAACTTAGGTTTCGGTAACAATAGGACAATGACTTACATGTTCTTACAATACTTCCTCCTACAAGAGAATATTCTAGATGATTAATTTATGATGAGGTAGTAATAAAGACTTAAAATAATACATGAGTATGTTAATATAAATATTTGTTTCCTTATTTTGTATTATTATTCAAATTATCTAAGAATTCTATTTTACTATTAAGTGTATATTGTTCAGCAAGTATCAGTAACAAGCAACAAAGAAAATGTGTTAGATAAATGAGAATCTTGAATATATTACTGAATTTCCTGCTGTATGAGTGCTCTTGTTTTGGATAAGCAGGAAGCAGTATTATCAAAGGTCCTTCTGATAATTCCACGGCCATTCTTATACATGTAGATGATTACAAGAAAGTATTAAAAAGAGAGCAATCAATGACTCATAGTATAGTGGAAGCCCCTTAAAATACTTTTATCCTTCTAGTACAGGTGGTTGACACTGGGGGTCTTAAAAACATGATTCAACCATTTCTTAGGATTTCTATAAATATTTCTAAGAAAATAACCTTTCAATAACATTCTTCAAATTAAAAACAGGGTGCATTAAGAACAAAGCAAAATCATGTTCAATAGGAATAAGTTTCTCCATTCACTATGAATTCAGGTATCAGAAATATTAGTATTTACTTCTTGCTTTCATTAATACAACTACTCTGCTTATTCTTGCTCAGTTATTCCAGTAACCATGGCAGTGTTCCAGCCCACAGATGAGTATGTGGGATAAATTTGGAATTCAGTAATTGTTATGTGAATGAAAGAAGGAACAAACTACAAATCCCTAGGAAGAAAGGCAATAAATCTACTATTTTTCTTCACATGGGTTTTGTTTCAGGGCAATAATTACATGGCCAGAGGCCCTCAGTTTGACAGTACTACATTTTAATCTAGAAAGATGAACCTTAACTGGTATATGGCTCTCATTTGTTCAATATATTTGCCCTTATTACCTAGGAGAACTTGATTTAATCACTGAGTTTCAGACCCCAATTAATAATTGTTCTCAGAGTAACAATATTTTTAATGGCATGAAACTAAAATAATTTATGTTATGAGGATAACAAGAATAACTCTGTGCCCCACTTCAGGTGATTCATATGTCATAGGAGTTAGCAATATAGCCACCATATTTCTTAAGAATAAATTAACAAATGCAGGGTGCATATATTGAGTCTGAGGCCTGGGCCAAATGGACCCTGTTAGGAAATACTAAAAAGAATAAGACATATACATCTAAACAGCTGGAGATGACAAAGTAACCACCTTATTAAAAAAAAAAAAAAATTAAAAAAAGAGCTTTTCAAGATAGAGGTAGCAATGAGACATAAAAATGGAACTTCCAAGAAAGAAATTTTATAAATGTTCCCACCTGGAACATGGATATGATGTCTGGAACAATAGCAGTCATTCTAAGATCATAAGGGGATCTTGAAAACAGTGATATGATCAAATGCATTGTGTTTAAGAGGGAATAAAACACCTCTGGAGATCATATGGATAAAGGATTACAGTGAAAAAGACCTTTGGGTTAAATTATTTCCTCTGTACATGAAAACTAGTGAAGCCTGATAACAATTTCACTATAGAATCAATAAAATAATTAAGTTTAGAATGAATCTTATAGAAGCAATATAAGCTGCCACCTTCTGTTATACTGAAGCCTTACTCTTTCCATATATTCCCCCACTGGAGGATCTCCCACAGTAAAGCTTTAAATTGTTTTAGTAGAAGTTAGGGCCTTTTGTTCATTCCACAAATAGAGATAAAAAACTAAAAGCAGATGCCCTGAGAGAATTAACACATTGGGTTAAAATCATGTCAGGTTGTAAAATCCAGGTATCATATTCATGTCTGAGATCCAGTTTTCACGGGTACTGCGAGAGGATAGCAGAAGGGTACTTAGTACCTGTAGTAAAAAGTAATTATAGTGTCGGCAGTGGGGGGGGGGGGGGGGGGGGGGGGGAGGAGTGCAAAAAGGGAAGGTTAAGAATACTAAAAACAAACTATTATTTCAACACTTTGTCCTTGGGGTGACTCTGGAAAAGGAAATGCAGAGAGAAAACATTTTATTAGTAAGTACTAGTAAATCTAATTTAATGATTACTTCTTGCTAGCATAATATTCATAAAAACTGTAGATGCTAAAAAAAAAAACTGTAGATGATGGAGTATCAGAAAGTTAATTCATAGCAAATTCTGGGATAAGCTATTCACCTCCTGAGTAACTATTATTAATAGAGAGAAATGAGATGAATAATGTAAAATTGTTTATTTTTGTAGTACTATAGTATAATATAGAACTATATTTTCAATTATGTGTTATATATGAAATTTCCTGCAAATCTGAGTAGTTATTATAAAAAGAAACAGGCTTGAGGCGCCTGGGTAGCTCAGTCAGTTAAGCGTCTGATTTCAGCTCAGATCATGATCTCACGGTTTGGGAGTTCGAGCTCCATGTCAGAATCTGTGCTGACAGCTCAGAGTCTGGAGCCTGCTTTGGATTCTGTGTCTTCCTCTCTCTTTGCCCCTTGCCTGCTCATGCTCTGTCTCTCTCTCTCTCTCTCAAAAATAAACATGAAAAAGAATTTTTTAATTAAAAAAAAATAAGAAACAGATTTATTTATTTACATGCTTAGCCTCCTTCTTTCCCATCTAGCTCCAAGTCCATCCTGGTTTAGGCCTGTGATTGATATCACAGGAAGCATCTGCCTTAAGTAGATCTGGAAGACCTGCCCATCCACCAAAAACCTCTTCCATCGACTTGCCATGGTACCTGAAAATTCCAGCAATGGAGTTATTTCTCCTCAGTGAAGTAACCGGAAGCCATTGAGTACATATCTTTAGTAGGAGTAACTTTATGCCAATTTCACCTAGAAACATCTTGACACAATTATTTTGTCAGAATGGCTAGGCTGTCCTTGGAAATATCCTCAGGAAATAAGCTGTAGGCTTGCTAAGTTTTGATATGAGAGGAAAAAAAGAGGGAAATAAAGAGGCCTGTTGGAGGAGAAAACACCACATTAGGAGTTCCCTTATGTATCCTGGGAAATTAGTTTTTGGTATAGAGAAGAGGCTGGCATTTCCAGGAAATTAGTGAATACCCTAGAGAGTGGTATAAAATTGATGACAGACTCTATCTTTGCAGTTTCACATATAGACCCTTTAACTTAGCTATGTTGACTTCTCTTGGAAAGAACCAAAAGCATGATAGACAAAAGGTAGGAATCTAATTAATAGAAGGTGAGAGGGCAAACGATCAATTTAGATAAACTATAAAGCAAATAATCAAGTTAGTTCTCATTTTAGTCTGCTGACAAAATTAAACAGTACAAAATCATAAAATGTTAGATTTGTTAATTACATATTTGTTCATTTTACACTTAAAATAATAGCTACACTAAAATATTTATCAGATTAAATGTAATGTGGTGTCCAAGATTATATTCTGGAACAGAAAAAGGTTGTAGTTGAAAAAGTAAAGAGATCAAGTAAAGTCTATCATATTGTACCAACATAAATTCCATAGTTTTGACAAATGGTTAACATTAGGGCAAGCTGAGTAAATGGTAATATGAAAGGTCTTTGGGCTATTTTATAACTTTTTGCAAATTTAAATTTATTTCAAAATGAAATGCTTATTAAAATTTTTTGTTAGAATAACTCTAGCTTATATTAAAGATTTTTTTGAAATCAAATTGTGAGTTATGCCAATGGCTCATTTGGGACTATCATGCCTATTATGCCAAATTCTCTAATGCCACTAAGTTTAATGTTTTTCCTACACTTTTATCTTCCTAGCAGCAATGGGTAAGGTGTTTTGTCTTCTCAATTGCAGAGGTAGTAATTTTTTTGTCCAATAATGACTTCTGCATCAGGTCTGGATAATGCCTTGGGTCATTTCACCTCATGTTCATTTTATCTGCACATTTTTAAGGGGGCAGTTTCTAGTTTCATGTTTCTTTTACTATCTGATAACCAGAGCTGTAATAAATATCTCAGGCTCTGACCATGTTTTGTTCAAACAAAATACGCTTTCTCCTTTGCTTATAGTACAGAACGTTCCTCTGTATTTTAGGATGTTTTAATATCATTTTCTCATTTGTTTTTATTTGCTGTTATCATTTTCCTGTGTATATATTAGGGGAAAGAAAATCATTTTGGCTTGTGTCCATTAACAAGAAAAAAAAATTTAGAAAATAAATAGATTGGGCTTCACACTGGTCTGACAGAACAGAAAGACCCAGTGAAGACAGTAATCCAAATGGCAGCAAAAATTATCAAGATTAAGCTAAGTTTCTACATACTAACAACCTAATGTTCTGATTAATTAATCACAGGTGAAACAACAATCCCAACTTTATTGACTAGTGGGGCAGAGTAAGGTTCAATAGCAAAAGAGCAACAGAGAGGGCTTTTTTCTTTCTTCACATTTTGTATTTCCAAATAATCACTTTCATAAATGAGGGATAGAAGTATGAAAAGGATTTCAGAAATAAAGAGCCGGAGTGGTTAAGAAAGATTACTGTACGACTAGCAGCGTGGTGCAGGGTCGCCTAACTTGGCTGTAGATTTTTTTTTTTTTTTTTTTTTAAATTACAGAAGGCCATGGGGAGAGGAGGTGAGTGAAGCGGCTGAGATCTGGCCACTCTCTGCAGGTCCTGTCCCGACAGAGAAAAAGTATGCTAATTCTCCCAACGGCACGCTTCAGACAGGAGGTGGAGAAAGCCCCCTGTCTACACACCTCCAAGAAGCTACTGTCTCACAAACGGTTGAAGACAAATTCCCTTCCCCACTACACACAATGAAATTGTTACAGACCTCAGGTCCTGACACTTGTGTCCCAAGTTTTAAATGCATTGTCTCCGGGCTTTTACTAGAGATTACTCAACTCGTCAATGAACGAACAGCCTTTCGGCCTCTTCTTTCGCCGCTCAATTTCTGTCTTTTACGCGTTTGGTTTTATTGTCTGTTGGTGGTTCTTCTCGTGTGTGTGTGTTTTGTTTTTTCCACTCCGCTTCACCGAGTGAAGACTGACTGGTACCTTTGGTTTCCTCAATTAGCGGAAAAATTCCTTCATGGCCTTTCAGTCTCCAGTCCCTTCCCATGCAAAGTATTCATTCCTGAGGTATCCACTGTGCACCCGATTGTCCTTTGCCACAGTGCCCCTCGACATTTTCTCAGTGTTTTTCGTTGCTTTACGCCTAAACACAAGTCACTCTTTCCCACCTACCAGTAAGGCAAGCCGCTCAGCGCCTGCGCCTGCGCCTGTGCCAGTCGGTGGGAGTCCATCATACAGCGCGTGCACCGTTTCCGCCGACGCGTGCGGAGGAAATATCGCGTTGGCGGCCAATGGTGACGTAAAACTTCTGCGCGGTGAGTCCGTGTGTATACTTTCGAGGGAGTCAGCCCTAGAACGTCGCAGTCATGGTGCGGTGCGGTAGCGTGTGGTTCAGAAAGGTCCGTGACTGGTGCCTCTCAGCCTGAAGCTCGACAGATTGGTGCCTGTAGCCCCACCTTTGGTTCCCCTTTCCTCCCTCCCCTTTTTCTTTCTGGGGGCCTTTTTCCTGCTTGTTCTACTGTAGTTTTCTCCTCTCAGTCCTTCGGAGTCAGACTTGGCTTTTGAGAAGTGTGAAGAATATATCTACCTGGAACGGTTAGAACTGTTGTTTGGGGGCCCAGGTGTGGAGGTTCTTCAAGGGAATTGTGTGCACGTGGAATGGGGAGCTAAGGAAATTAGGTTTTAGATATGCAATATAGTATACGTACCGTGTAAGGCTGACTTTTTCTTTTGGCTCAAATAGCGTGTCTTCTTTCTTTTAGGTAGTAATATACATAGCCTTTTCTTATAAAAGTTTTCCTCAAGTTCAGGGTTTTTAAGAGCTTTCTAAAGACTTTTCATCAGAAAACGAAAATAATGTAATTGGCTTCCTTCTTGCAAGAAATTTCTCTTTGTATGCAGTGCCTGTTGTAGAATCATTTCTGTAAAAATTTAGTTGCTTCAAATAAAAAAAAAAATCTCTTTAAGAGCTTTACTAGTAATGTTTTTTTGAAACTTAACCGGCATTATTAAACAACAAAGAGAGTCAGATACTCCTAAGTTTGCTTTCTAAACCTCTGAGTCTGATGAATCTGGAGGAGTAAAAAATGTGGCACTGTTGAACGGAACTTTAAAAACAGAAACTTTCTTTTTATTGGAGGTAGAGGTATGAGTAATATCTCTGAATTATACTTTACCCAACCCTCTACTTTTCAAAAAATAGGTAGTCAAAAGAAAAGAGACTTGTGAAAGGTAGTACTTGGGCATATGAGGGAACTAATTCTTCAACTAAAAAGAAACTGCTACATTTTGGGGGGGGGGGTGGGTAAGTCAGGAAGGGCATGGTTGCCATGAACAGTCACTTCCTCTCCATGTTGTTTGCAAGGGGAATCTATTCACTTATATGTGATGCATTTCTGGCATAGCCTGGAAGAATCAAAGCATAAGTTCTTCACCCTCAGAGAAAAATATTTTGTCTATTCCTCATGTTCTTCTTTTCCATATTCCTTCTACCTTGTTTCCTTACAACATCCTATTTCATGACTATATTTGCATACTCAAAGACTAATATATGAATCTTTGTTATGTACCTATCCACTGCAATCTGAGATCTAAACTGCATCAGAATCACCAAGGGAGTTTTTTCTAAATAATCCTGGTGAGACCTAGCTTCATCCCCTCCTCCAGAGTATAGCAGAATGGTCAGTGGACTGTGTAGTTTAAAAAAAAGTTCCCAGATGTTTTTGATATTTAAACTATGCTAAATGACTAAGGGCCATGAGTTTAAGAAATTACTCTGTAAGGAATTTTGATAATTGAGAGGTTAATACATAGGATCTTTACCTACAAGAAGTTTAGTGAGGGAAACAAGTAAACAGTAAATGCAGTGTAAGTTTTCAAAGGGTGTAATAAGAGATAAGATCTAATTGCTGAGAAATCCCAGCAAAGTTAGTGGTGTTAGTTAGCAGCATTAACAAAGATATCAGAAAGTAGGACATGTAGGTAGGTTTATGACAGAAAACAACAAATGACTTTGAAGGAAAAAAAAATGAACAGTGGCACGGAGATGTGACAGTAGGTCATGTACAGAGCAGAGTGAGGAAGGAGAGATAGGAGGGGTTGAAGGAACAAAAATGAAACTGTAAAGAGCAAAAACTAAAAAAAAAAAGAATGGTTTTTTACTCGGGAGAAACATAATTAGAGATCAGACCCATTTTCAGAAAAATAGCTGAGGCAGCAAGACAAAGAATGGGTTGAGGAAGGAATGACTAAACACAGCAAGAGCATTTTAGGAGCTAATATGATGGTCAAGATACTAAGTTGTACCAGAAAGGGAAAATAAATAGAGCTTTGGAGAAAGAAGCAGGTATAGTCAGAGATTCCCCTACGTAGTCTCAATGACTAGATAAACTGTGGTTCCATTATTTGGAAGAACACTGGGGGAACAGAATTTACCTAAGGAAAAGTTTGTGTTTTCATATTATCATGGTTGTATCTGATGTGACTATTATCTTTTCAACTAATATCTAGGAAAAGGTGGATTATTTAAGGGGTTTCAAATATAAATTAAGTAGTGGGTTTTGCCCTTAGTTGCTTTAGACTATTAAGCTTACCTCCTGGTGGAAATGTTCAACAGACTAGGCATAGAGAATATCTCACCTAGGTGATAGTTAGCTGGTATAGTCTGAGGTCACCCAGAGGAAAAAGTCTAGATTGAAAAGTGGGACAATGTCATAAACCTTCAGACAAAAAGTGGAACAATAATTGATCATTGAAAAAAAGAGGTATTAGAGGAGTTAATCAGAAGGGAAAGGGAGGTCAGACCAGAGATGAACTAAGAAAAGATTATGGATTTGGAATTCACAAAGTGGTATTGATTTTTTTTAGGAGCTTTAGTGGCAGCAAAGGACTAGAAAGGAGTTCTAAGTTGGTAAGCACGTTTGGTATCTTAATGCTCTCTCTCTGTCTTTAAAGTATGGAAACTTCATTGATAACCTAAGACTCTTCACCAGGGGAGGAAGTGGTGGAATGGGTTACCCTCGTTTAGGTGGAGAAGGTGGAAAAGGTGGTGACGTCTGGGTTGTAGCCCATAAGAAAATGACTTTAAAACAACTTAAAGACAAATATCCTCAGAAACGGTTTGTGGCTGGAGAAGGAGCAAATAGTCGGTAAGTATTGCCTGAATGACTTTGATTTTTGAAAATTTTTCCCAGGGGAAAAAAAAGTTAGAAGATAAAAATTGAATTGGTAATTTGAAATAAATTATATCCTCTATTCATAACTGAGCAAACATCTACAATAATTATCTCAGCTCTAGTGAGGATAAAAGGTAGAGACTATGCAATGTTTTGAGACTCTTAAACATTTTTATTTTCTTCTCGCAATGTTTGTTTATATTCTTTTGCACTTCTCTGTAGAAACAGAAAATGATCTGAATCCCCACCATTTTCTTCTAAAATTAAATTGTCATTGACAGTCTTTGGGAAAACTTCTTCAAATCTCAACTGTGCTACCCACTCCACCGTCACCAGTAGTTCTACCAGGATCTTAAGGTTTAGAGCCTGTTTCACTGATCTGTCTCTTGTGTATTTTCCTTTGGCTTGTTTTGGTCTTTTCTCTGTGACATCAAAATATTCCCTTTATTTTTTTTTTTTTGCAAATTTTTGTAATTTTTTTTACGGAATATATGTTGCTCTCAAAATATGGGGAAAAAAACTTTTTCTTCTATTATAAAGAAATTGAAGAAAAATCTTACTCAGTTACCTAGATTTTGGAAGTGGTGCTTGAACCAAGTCTTGAAAGGGGAATAGGATGTTGCCAGACAATCAAGGCAGGAAAAGGTGTGTTGGCAAGTGTACAACATTTATAAAGGCAGTGGTTAGGAGGGAACAAGCTGTTTGGTGACATAATAAATATTTCTAGCATAACTGTGGTACAAGTGGGGCAGCTTGTTTTAAAATAAAGACATTGTAGTCCAGATTATGAAGGATCTGATATACTGTGTTACAGTTTGAATATTATCTTAGAGTGACGGGAAGCCATTGAAGGATTTTAAATAGGCAAGTGACAATACATTAGTGTTCAGGAAGATCACTCTAGGGATAATGGGTTAAAGAATGGATTGGACGTGTTGACTGAGGCCAATTTACAGAATATCGCAATATTTTGTAAGTGACAAAGTTCTCAAGGTCTGGCCTGTACCTATCTTTCTAGGTACAGGCCCTCTACATTCCCTTCTACATTCTATGTTTTCTGCATTCCAGCCATGTTGGCTTTCTTTTAGTATCTTATAGTGGTATTTGTCTTCTATCACTGGTCCTTTGTTTGTGTTATCTCTCCTGTAATACTTTTTCCTCACCTTCATCTGGTTGCTTCCTATGAATCCTTTAGATTTAAGCTCAAGTCTTTCCTGATTTCTCTGATTAAGTCATAATTCCCATACCTACTCACATGTGTAAGTTCTAATTCATAAAACTTGTCACAGTTATAATTTTCCATTTTTCACATAATGATTACTGTCTGCTCTCTTACCAGTCTACTGTTGAGGTCCATGAGAGCAGAGAAGAGTTTAGATCATCATTTCTCCCCAGATGTATAGTACAGTGATTGGTACATAGTAGATATTCAGTTAACATTAGCTGAATGATGGATTGGATTGACAGATGGATGGATTAGAGCTAGGTTAAAAAAGTGAAATAAGTTAGACTTCGTGATTGATGAGAGTACTGAAGGAGAATAATAAATCAAGGATAACTTCCTGGTTTTGACTTGAGTAGTAGGTAGATAGATAGTAGTACCATTCTTTGAGAAGGATTATGGTAGAAAGTGGCAACTGAGATGTAGAGGAAGGGGGTTTGAAGGGTCTATAAAGATATAAGCAAGCACTTAAAATATAGGTCTGTCATTCAGGAATATGGTCAGGTCTAGCGATAAATTTGTTGATCATAGGCATGGACCAGGGTACGTGTATTACAGAAGAGGAAAGGATTGAGGATCAAATTCTATTATTCACCAACATTTAAGGGAAAAAAGCAGATGTGATCTAAAATAGTCAGGAGAGATTTAGTGTCATAGAAGCTAAGGAGGAGGTGACAGTCTTGTTTATCTTGTAGAGTTCAGGTAAATTAAGTCACGAAGTTGAATAAACTTACTGAATGCCAGAATTTATTTTATAGCTCTGTGAATTATGTCTTCATGTGTCTAAATTTGGGTCCTACAAGAAGTAGGTACCAAGGTAGGATGAGATGAATGAGAGATTTTTTGGGGAAAACACTTAAACACCTGTAAAGGCAAATTGGGGAGGGACCTGAGGGGTAGTTGGGAAAGCTGTCTGACCACTTTGCAGGTCTAATGCCTTATGGAGGAGAGTAGGAAGGGCAAAGTTTTAGTCTGCTCTGTAGTTCTAAGAAAGTTTAGGCACAGCTGATGGTGATTCCTTAATCAAAAGTTGCCCATCAGAGGAATCTTAGTTTCCTACAAAGGGGTTGCCTTAGTAACCCTGCTGTACCCAGTCATTGGCTGGAAGTAGACTGCAAGAAGTATCATCTCTTTAAGATTTCAGAGCACAGCAGCTGGACCATAGGTCAGTTATGTTCCCTGCAGTCAGGTCTAGGAGATGCATTTTTATGGCCCACTATGTTACACAGTGTTCAGTGTTTTTGTAATCAATTGTTCAGTGTTGTTTTTGTCAACTCAGAAATCTACAAGCGATTTTCAAGTTACCTTATCTGACATTTGGTTTCTGGTTATAGAACCAAAAGATGAGACTCTTGAATTGATGAAATTGAGCTCTCATTTGTTTTCATTTTGCAGTGCTAACAGGGATAACACACTTTTTGAGAATCAAGAATAAACTAATGCCTTACATGTAGTAGACTCAAAGATGAACTCCTACAATGGGGTATCGTGTATCATGCTCTGATTTTAAGGTATCGCTTTGTAAATTTCAGTTCAAAAACTTTGTATAAATCAGTTAAAATCATGAATGATTGATTTGAGAATAGATTGGTATTTTAACTTTTTGAAATATTTTTTGGAGTTTAATATTTACTACAGAGAATTTTTTTTATGCACTAATATCTACACATTGCTTCATTTATCCCCCATTTTACCTCAAGAATATAGTACTTTCCAACCAGTCTATGTCCTTACCCCAAACAACTAAGTTTTATCAGTATTTTGTTGCCAATTTTCCCCCCACCCACCTACCTTCACCTCCTCATTTTCTGTTTTTCAGACAAAACTCAATTCCATCTGAAGAGATTTGTTCCCTATTGAATATAAATCTTAACTCCCTTCTTTTCCTTTAAAAATTGTTCATGTGCTTTAATTTTGGGGAGGTGAAAAAGTTAGTCCTGGGAAGAAGATCTCGATTATTAGACTTCCTTTTAAGTGCTCTAAGTCAGTGTTTTCAGACTGTGTCTCTCGGTTCTTTATTGTACTACTTTCAAATGAGTTTTACTGCCATCCATAGTGAGAAACATTTTAGACTTTACCTGACCATGTATGTTATGTCTATTTTCTGTTCTATTCTGTGGCATATTGTACATTGTTGTTTTCTTGTGGGAAAATATACATTATAACATGAAATTTGTTTTAACCATTAAAAAATTTTTTTTTCAATGTTTATGTTTTGAGAGAGAGAGAAGACAGAGTGAGTGAGGGTGAGCAGAGAAAGGGGGAGACACAGAATCCAAAGCAGGCTCCAGGCTCTGAGCTGTCAGCACAGAGCCCGATGCAGGGCTCGAACTCACGGACCATGAGATCATGACTTGAGCCAAAGTTGGATGCTTAACTGAGCCATCCAAGCGCCCCTTAACCATTTTTGAATGTACAGTTCTGTGGCATTGTTCTACATTCATATTGTTGAAGTGATCACATATCTTGTTTTAAATGCTGGTTGTGACTGTATGAATGTCACACATTCTGTGAATGTTTGAAAAACATTGCATTAGGATTTTAAAATCAATTCATTAGATTTCAAATAAAAAGAATAGGAAACAGTATCATGTATCACCTATTAAATACAGTTTCACAAAACTTTAAAGTCACACACACACACACACACACACACACACACACGACTGTGAATTTGTGTGTGAGTATCTATATTATTTCTTATTGAGTTGCAATTGAAAATTGACAGCTACTTGGATAAATACCTAGTAGTGCAATTGTTGGGTCATAGGGTAGTTCTATTTTTAATTTTTTGAGGAACCTCCATACTGTTTTCCAGAGTGGCTGCACCAGCTTGCATTCCCACCAACGATGCAAAAGAGATCCTCTTTCTTTGCATCCTCGCCAACATCTATCATTGCCTGAGTTGTTAGTGTTAGCCATTCTGACAGGTGGTATCTCATTATGGTTTTGATTTGTATTTCTCTGATGATGAGTGATGTTGAGCATTTTTTCATGTGTCAGCCATCTGGATGTCTTTGGAGAACTGTCTATTCATGTCTTTTGCCCATCTCTTCACTGGATTATTTGGTTTTGGGGTGTTGAGTAAGTTCTTTATAGATTTTGGATACTAATCCTTTATCTGATATGTCATTTGCAAATATCTTCTCCCATTCCATCTGTTGCCTATTAGTTTCGCTGATTATTTCCTGCGCTGTGCAGAAGCTTTTTGTTTTGATGGGGTCCCAGTAGTTCATTTTTGCTTTTGTTTCCCTTGCCTCCGGAGGCATGTTGAGTAAGAAGTCGCTGCAGCCAAGGTCAAAGAGGTTTTTGCCTGCTTTCTCCTTGAGGATTTTTTTTTTTTAATTTTTTTTTTTTAACGTTTATTTATTTTTGAAACAGAGACGCAGCATGAACGGGGGAGGGGCAGAGAGAGAGGGAAACACAGAATCGGAAGCAAGCTCCAGGCTCTGAGCCATCAGCCCAGAGCCCGACGCGGGGCTCGAACTCGCGGACCGCGAGATCGTGACCTGAGCTGAAGTTGGACGCTTAACCGACTGAGCCACCCAGGCGCCCCTCTCCTCGAGGATTTTGATGGCTTCCTGTCTTACATTGAAATCTTTCCTCCATTTTGAGTTTATTTTTGTGTATGATGTAAGAAAGTGGTCCAGGTTCATTCTTCTGCATGTTATTGTCCAGTTTTCCTAGCACCACTTGCTGAAGAGACTGCCTTTATTCCATTGGATATCTTTTCCTGCTTTGTCAAAGATTAGTTGGCCATACGTTTGTGGGGCCATTTCTGGCTTCTCTATTCTGTTCCATTGATATGAGTGTCTGTTCTTGGGCCAGTACCGTACTGTCTTGATGATTACAGCTTTGTAGTATAGCTTAAAGTCCAGGATTGTGATGCCTCTTGCTTTGGTTTTCTTTTTCAAAATTGCTTTGGCTATTCGGGGTCTTTTCTGGTTCCATACAAATTTTAGGATTGTTTGTTCTCGCTCTGTGAAGAATGCTGGTGTTATTTTGATAGGGATTGCATTGAATTGATTGATTGCATTGATTGCTTTGGGTAGTATTGACATTTTGGCAATATTTGTTCTTCCTATCCAGGAGCATGGAATCTTTTAAAATATTATGAAAAACTATATACTAACAAGTTGGGCAACCTGGATGAAATAAATAAATTCCTAGAAACATTCCTACCAAAACTGAAATAGGAAGAAGTAGAAAACAGACCCATAACCAGCAAAGAAATTGAATCAGCAATAAAAAATCTCCCAACAAACTAAAGTCCAGGGCCAGATGGCTTCACAAGTGAATCCTGCCAAACCCTTAAAGAAGAGTTAATACCTATTCTTCTCAAACTATTCCAAAAAATAGTAATGGAAGGGAAACTTCCAAATTCATTCTATGGGCCAGCATAACCTGAATAACAAAATCAAAGACCCCACTAAAAAAGAGAGCTATAGGCCAATATCCCTGATGAACATGGATGCAAAAATTCTCAAGAAAATACTAGCAAATCCAGTCCAACATTCTATTAAAAGAATCATTCATCACAAGTGGGATTTATTCCTGGGCTGCACAGGTGGTTCAATATTCACAAATCACTCAAATGTGATGGACCACAATAATAACAATAAAAAAAGATAAGCATATTATCCTTTCAATAGATGCAGTAAAAGTATTTGACAAAGTACAACATCCATTCATAGTAAAAACTCTCAACAAAGTAGAGTTAGAGGGAACATACCTCAACATAATAAAGGCCATATACAAAAAACTCACAGCTATTATCCTCAGTGGGGAACAACTGAGAGATTTTCCTCTACAATCAGGCAAAAGACAGGAATGTCCACTTCCACTTCTTATTTAACATAGCACTGGAAGTCCTAGCCACAGCAATCAGAAAACAAAAAGAAAAGGCATTCAGATAGGCAAGGAAGAAGTCAACCTTTCACTGTTTGCAGATGACATGATACTGTACAAATAAAACCAAAAAGACCACCAAAAAATTTCTAGAATGGATACACGAATTCAGAAAGTTGTAGGAAACAAAATCAACCTACAGAAATCTGTTGCATTTGTATACATTAGTAATTAAGCAGCAGGAAAAGAAATCAAGGAACCAATCCCACTTAAAATTGCACCAAAACCCATAAGATATCTAGTAATAAATTTAGCTAAAGAGGTAAAATATCTATATTCTGAGAACTATAGAACACTGATGAAAGAAATTGAAGATGACACAAAGAAATGGAAAAACATTCCGTACTCATAGATTGGAAGAACAAATGTTAAAATTTCTGTGCTGCAGACTATGAGTCTGGAGTTCTCTCTTGTCCAGTAAGCGAACGGATGCAGAATTGAATATGAGAGAAGTTAATGTCCAGGAGAAGACAAGGGCCTGGAACAGGAGTTTTATCTCTGTTTTTATTGAGCTCATAAGATATTACTCACCCGGTGAACATGAGGAAAACAAGAGCTTACACACATGAAAGTGGAGAAAACAAGATCTTACACATGTGGTGAACGTGAAGAAAACAAATCAGATAGTAATCATTAACGTGTGTGTAAGCAAAGTGGGGGGGGGGGTGTAGGTGGAATTTATACATTGGTGCCAGATGGAAAGTAATTTCCTGCAGGTGATACAAGTTATTCGTGATTCCATTACAATATCTCCTGGGACTCTCTCTCTCTCTCTGCCCTTCCTCAGTTTGTGCTCGTTTGTATGTGCTTTTGCTCACGCTCTCTCTCCAAATAAACATTAAAAAAATAAAGCTGTTAATAGTGCCTGGGACATATTATTGGCTGAAAAAGTAGTAGATGATTATGTAATAGCTTTAGTATAGTTATTATGTAACTGTATAGTCTAATCTCTTTGTATATTTTTGTTCATTTTGTCTCTGTATAATTCAAGCTCATTGTAAAAATATCAGATAAAGTAAAAAGATGTGAAAAAAGAAGTCAGTCACCTATAATTCTTCCACCCATAGGTAACCACTATTAATCATTTCTTGACTTTTCTAAGACTTTTATGTACATTTATGCAAATTGACTTGTGACAGCTTGTAATTATATGGATGTATTTGAAATTTTGGGGTACAAAAGTGAAAGCACAGTATTTTCCGACCTTTTCTTTTCACTTAACGTTTTTTTTCCGCACCGGACAATTGTTCAAAATAGCTGCATACTAATATACTACTGGAAATAACATAACATTTGTCATTCACTTATTGAGGTAATTATAGATATTTTTACTGTTATAGTCACAATGTAATCTATATCCTTGTGTATATAGTATTTTATATGGTTCATTTTTTTTTTTAGGATAAATTTCCAGAAATAGAATTGCTAGTTAAAAGTTTATACCAATTAATTTTTTCATGAACAGTATGAGACTAGTCAGATGAGCCTCCTATAATTAGTGTACTCTTTATTTAAGATCAGAGTTAAAAGCTTTCTTATTCAATGGGTTTTCCTTTTATTTCTAGCTTATTTGTGTTGTAGCAATGATCTCTTCAGATATACAGTATTTTAGTTCATTATGGGTTAAAATGACTTTTGGTGATTAGCTTGGTAACTTAAATCATTATGTATTATGTATTATTTGTTTTTATTATTTTATTTTTGTTAAATTTATGTGATAGTCTAAAATGCAAGTAAACAATTAGGGACAGTTTTCTCTTCCACAGATATTTGGCCACTTAACATCTGCATTAACAAGAAAACTTTGTTGCTAGTCTTTGTAAACCATTATATTTGGTTGGGCGTAGACCATTTGATATAGTGGGTTTTCTCTGTTTTGATTTAGCTTTATTTTTTTGTAGTGTTAATGCACTGAAAGGCTCCAGAGGAAAAGACTGTGAAATTCCTGTACCTGTGGGTATTTCAGTAACTGATGAAAATGGTAAAATTATAGGTAAGTGTATTATAGATTCTAAGGTTGAGAAAAATGCATATTTTCTAAAATTGTTTGGGAGCTGTGGGGCATAGCTTCTCTTGAATTTCAGAATTTTTTTTCAGCTTACTTGCTTATTTATTTATTTATTTATTTATTTATTTATTTATTTAAAGCCCATGAGCTAGGGAGAGGGAGAGAGAGAATCCCACTCAGGCTGCATACTCAGCGTTGAGTGAGGCTCAGTATCACAACTATGTGATCATGACCTGAGCCGCCAAAATCAAGAGTCTGTCAGTTGAGTGTCCAACCTTGGCTAAGGTCATGATCTTCCAGTTCATGAATTCAAGCCCCACATTGAGTTTGCTGGTGTCAGCCCCAAGCCTGCTTCGGATCCTTTGTCCCCCTCTCTCTCCTCCTCCCCTGTTTGTGCTCTCTCAAAAATAAATAAACATTTAAAAAAAACAAAACAAAACTATTTCAACTGCTAATTTATAAAAGATTTTTAAAACTTAATATAAACATTATCAAAATTAACTGCTAAATTTAAAATTATTATAAATATAGAAGAGTATTTACTCAGTTTTAAAATATATAACTAGTCTCTAATCAACTGCTTACAAAATGTTTTCTGGGATCAAACTTTTAATAGAATCTTAACCCAGTGGTTTAGTCCTGTAGATTTATAAACTGGAATTTTCTGGCATCTGTTTATAAACAAAAAAATGTCATTACTGATTAGCTCCACTTAGTAATCTTTTCTCTAAGTATCTTTCTCTGTGTTTTTAAGGAGAACTCAATAAAGAGAAGGACAGAATTTTGGTAGCTGAAGGAGGTCTTGGTGGTAAATTACTTACAAATTTCTTACCATTGAAAGGCCAGAAACGAGTCATTCACCTTGATCTAAAACTTATAGCTGATATAGGCCTAGTAGGGTAAGTATCATTTATATTTTTATTTTTATAATTTGAGAGCGAGAGTTCATGAGTAGGAATTAAATATAAATGGTAATTTGGGACCAGTGTTACTTATGGAATATATTTATGGACTTTGTGCATTGTATGTATACTTGAGAAATGCTGCTAAATATAGTCACTTTTATATTGCAAAAATAGAGTTTCATAGTTAATATTTATTTTTAAAAAGAAAGGAAGATCATAGCAATTAAGTAGGCTAGTGGGAATCTTAGAGGATGAATCAACAAAGAAAAAAATCAAATGCAATAGTATAAGAAGGTAAAAAATGTTACCAGATATTAAGGAATAAAATTACAAATCCAAACCACATTTTAAGAAATGTATAGGAGAAAGTAAAAAGAAAAGAATAAAATGATTGAGATACTCTTACAAATCTTAATAGAGGTACTGATATTTTATTAATCAGGTGGCTAAAGGCCAATCCAGACCATCTCAACCATCAGATTTAGATCCTATTGTGCACCAAGTTGGATCTTGCTATGACTGTTTCCCTGTCCTTCTTGTTCTACTTAGGATCTGTCCATTCTCAGTACTGCAGCCCCCACAATGTTGTCCTCCTTCACCAGCTTCCATTCTTTCATCAAGCAGTGCTGTTTAGCTGTAGGGTTTGCAGTGCTGACACCTGACCAGAGGGGGATGGATAGCAAGATAGAAAGGAAAAAAATGAAGGGAAAATTTTAACATTACATTTCTCCTGTCCCTTTCTCCCTGGCCCCACTTTAGCATTACACAGTAGACAGATAGAATACCTAAGAAAATGGTAGGGAAGACTGCCTTATTGCTGGCTTTACTTGAAACTGCCAATTCCATTCCTCACCTTGCATAGCTTCTTTCTAAGCTCTTTTTATTTTCCACTCCAGCGATTTCACTGCTTCTTTACCAGACTCCTCAGTCTGAATCCCTTACCCCTTGCCATGCCTGTCTAGCTACTAGGTCTTAACAGCAATGGCTGAAAGTTCATAAAGGCCCCATTCCTGTTCACATTGTAACAGGGAAAGATGTGATCCTGGTGTTCACATTTAGTCTTTTCCATAAACCTTAGTTATGAGCCATAGGTTTTATATTACTGTATATATTTCACAATGTTGTGGGTTTAGTAGGGTTTTGTGGACTGAGAATATAGCCATTTACAGTCTCATTTGACACAAAAATGTGTTTCAAGTTCCATAGAGACACCTCTACAAACTAAGAATAGCCTCACAAGGCTGAGTAGTAAAGTTGGAATGAGGATGGGAGACTCAAGTGAGAGACTGTTTGGGTTAGAATCTCATATTCTTTGGAGGCCACCTGGATGGTGTCGGATAGATTGTAGAACATCTCTAAGCCTTTCTCATTTTTAATAGTGGATTTAGATGTTGGTAAAATATTGCTGGTGAGTAAGATAACACATTTGCGACATAATATATGCCTTGGATTTATGAATGCTGAATGAACAATTGGTAGTTGCTATCATTATCATCAGTATATTGTCAACTTATTGGGAGTACATATAGTGAAATATTAAGCTTTTCAGAGATGTATTAGTCAATATAAAGCATCAAGTTTCTTTTTTTAAATTTTTTTTTAGTGTTTTGAGAGAGAGCGAGAGCGAGAGAGAGCAGGAGAGGGGCAGAGAGAGAGAGGGAGACACAGACTCTGAAGCAGATTCCAGGTTCTGAGCTGTCAGCACAGAACTCCATGTGGGGCTCGAAGTCACAAACTGTGAGATCATGACCTGAGCCAAAGTCGGATGCTTAACTAAGCCACCCAGGCAATCATCTTTTTTTTTTTTTTTTAAAGCATCATGTTTCTTACGTACAATACTTAACATATGTATTTTAGTACTTTTAAATTAGGCACCTATTATTAAAAAGTTATTGCTGTGAATACCAGCATAAACAGATACCTGTTTGCTGGTTTCAGGAATGAACTGAACCTTAGAAGAAAGGTGTCATAACTAACATACTTGTATGGCTGTTGTCAAATCTGATCTTTGCATAGGTTAGATTTCAGCTTCTAAAGTTTTTGTTAAGTACTTCCCAGGAACTCTCAAGTATCAGTTCTTCAATCATTAGCATTCTTTCTCTTCTCTTATTTTGATCTCTTTGGAAATAGTTGCTGGCATTTTTCTATGTTTAATACTATTATGAAAATATGAAGATAATGGAAAGAAATAAGTTCAGTTAGTGATAATCATGGATAAAAATGATTGCAATTTGCTTTCCTTTTTTTTTTCAATTTGCTTTTCAAAAAGTTACACGAGGGGCACCTGGCTGGCTCATTTGGAAGAGCATGCAACTCTTGATCTTAGGGTCATGCATTTGAGCCCCACGTTGGGTGTAGAGATTATTTTAAATAAATAAATAAACTTTTTAAAAAAATTTATAAGAGTCTGAGTGAGTATAATAAGATAAAAGATGACTGTATTTCCACAGGAAAATGAGTCATTAAAAAATCTCACATTTTATTCTAAATTCATTGTAGGAAGATCTATTTAATAAGATATTTTAATTAGATTTATTTTTAAAGTTAAAAGAGTTCTACTAAGAGGTAGAATTTTTATTGAATTCTTATAGAATAATTTTTTATAGAATTTATGTAGCATTTCATATTAATATTTCCAAAGTATTACACCATTATTCCAAGTGCAAGTTTGGCAGGTTTTGAAAGAAGAACTTTTTCCAATTTCAGTGAAAAGCATAAAAGCAGGGATCACATTTATCTCCTTGATTGCTTTATTTTTGATGCCTAGTATATTGCTTGATATAAGTTAATGCTTAATAAATATTTTTTGGATAAATATAATGAAAATATCTGAATGGAACTGAGGAATCCTCTCTTAAGTGATGCCTGTTCCTAGTACTTTCTTCCTTATATGGTGGGCCTTTCTTAAGGTAAATTTAGCAATAAAATAAAAGCCTTTAAAACAAACATCTATTTTTTATTTTATTTTATTTATTTATTTTTTAAAGTTTATTCATTTACTTAGAGTACACATGAGCAGGGAAGGGGCAGAGAGCAAGGGAGAGAGAGAATCCCAAGCAGGCTCTTTACTGTTAACACAGAGCCCAATGCGAGGTGTGATCTCACCAACCATGAGATCATGACCTGAGCCAAGATCAAGAGTTGGACAGTTAACTGACTGAGCACCCAGGTGCCCCTACAATAAACAGCTATTTTAATTCAGCATTTTCTCATCAAGAAATGTATCTCAAGAAGGAGGTTAAACTGTGTGTAAAAGTTCAACAAAAATAACTGTAGTATTTAAAGTTTTAAGAAAAAAGCTAGATAATGAATAGATAAGTAAATGCTGAAAGAAAATTTGCCAAAAATAGTTGTTTATTAATTCTAGCACATGCAGGTGACTGTACTGTTGATATATGTCTTTCTAGCTCTACATATTTTTTTGTGTGTTATTCCTAATAAAAAATTGGAGATAACCTAAATGCTTAACAATAGGAAATTACAGTGGGCCTTGAAAGGTGTTCATCATGTATTATTCAGTTTAAAAAGCAGGCCAACTAACTATGAAAGTAGTCTTTCAGGAAAAAAAAATCAAAACTAAACCTGAACAAGGCTTTATATCAAACTAACAATTTATAGAAAATCTGGGGCACAAGGAGCATGCTAAAGGACATCATGGGGGTGCCAACAACAACAAAAAAAATCCAGACTATGGGAAAGAAATGCTGCTATAGGACAAATGACCCAGTTTCCTTAAAAATAAAATTGCAGAGGGGAAACAAGATGGAGGACCTTTACCATAAGAAATTTAACAGATATATCAACCAGTTGTAATGCACCGACCTTGTGTGGGTCCCTGTTCAAACAAACCAACTTTAAAAAAGTTTTGGGAATGTGTTATTTGTTGAAGCTAGGTGATGGCTAAATGGGATACATTACTTCTCTCCACTTTTGTATGTATTTGGAAATGTTCATATAAAATGTTTAAAAAATCTACAAAGCAGTATAAGCAATATTTTGTCATTATTTGGCTACAATTAGTGGATTACAGATATTTTTATTAGTTTCTTTTTGTTTTCCTATGATTTGCAGGTTTTTTAAAGATAATTGAATTATTTACTCTCAGAGATACTAAAACATCTCTAGTGTCCAGCATGAATTTGTTTTTACTTTTTTCATATGTATATTTTGTTGCTCAAGTTTTTCAAGATTATTTTTAATTTATATTCTACTTTTATTCTCAGAAAATATCCAAGAAATCTACTTCCTGAGGTGTTAAAAATTCAGAGATAAGCAAGTATTAATAATACTTGTTTTAATACATTATTTTATTTTTCCATTTCAGATTCCCAAATGCAGGAAAATCCTCTTTGCTAAGTCAGGTTTCTCATGCAAAACCTGCAATCGCAGATTATGCATGTAAGTATAATTTGTTGTATATTTTAATGTGTGTAGGTTAACTTTTAAAGACTGCACTTCCTTTGAGTATGAATAAAATGACAACTCTGACGTCGCTTTAGTTTGAAAACTCTTGGCCGATACAATACATGCATTTCCCATTAATCCTTGAAACCTCTGTAGCCCTCAGCAAAGTTCCTAGCACTTGTTAGGCACTTGCTTTGTTGCATTTATTTCTCTGTTGCATAATCATTTATTTAATTTAATTATGATTTTATGAGCATCTACCCTTTATTAAGCACTGTACTTTCATTTAGCAAGTATTTATTTCTGTGAACTACAGTAGGTACTGGAGTTACAAAGATTGGTAAGCAGAAACAGATACCGTTCTGACTCTTACTGAGCTTACAGACTAGTAGGGGAAGGCACATATATCACACATGACTATGAGGGAATATAATATTCTATGAAAGAGTGTAGGTGGCTGCTTAAAACTCCTTTGGGAAAGTGTGATGCTAGGGCTGAGGTGTAAAGAATACATGAGTGAATCAGTGACACACAGTGGATGTGAAAGGTGTTTCAGCTAGAGGAAATAGCATGTACAGAAAAGCTCTGTAGTAGCAGGGAGATTTGTGTGTCTAGAGAGCATGTAGTAAGGGAAAGAAGGAATCAGGATAAGGCTGGAGATGTAGGTAGAGACCATATCACATAGACGGAGTAGGCTGTATTTGATCTTTACATCTATAGCCTTTTAATCAAAGGATAAAATGATTAGATTTGCTTTTCAAAAACATCTCTCTGAATATAATATATAGAGAATGGAATGGCATGGGTCAGAAAATTGGTCTGGGAAAAATATGCTATTGCAGTAGTTAGATGAAATATAATGAAGGTTTAGACTAATGAATGAATGTGATAGAATCTTTGCCATAATTAAACAAAAAGATACAAAACATACATTAACCTGGAAAATAAAAGCCATTCTAAAATTAGACTCTGAGGGAGTAGAATTAATTTTGGACTAATTGCTATAAATTACATAACCAATATTTATTGTTATGATACAAGGACTCTTGAGAAGGAAAGAGGAAGAAAAGCTCAGAGTTGTAGGAAGGAGGCTAGTTTCTAAACTGATGAGGCTTGAGGATAACTGAATGAGAAAAGGACTAGATAAGTTTCATCCATAGACCCAGTGATAGAAACCTAAATTCTCCTCTACCCACCAACACCTTTACCACATCTTTAAAGTACAATAAAAGAACTTCGAAGCCCTCTAATTATATTAGATCTATGGCTATGCAGATTATAATTATATTTTCCATAACAACAAATGAGAACATAATCTGAATTAAATTGTTCACGAAAAAGAAATATTATTTATTTTATACATGAGGCTAAGACAATTTTGAGAGTACCAGCCTTTATTCTAGCCTTAATTTATTGTTTTTTCTTTCAGTTACAACATTACAGCCTGAACTTGGAAAGATTGTGTATAATGATTTCAGACAGGTGAGTATTTTTAAAGTAACACAGTTGGTTAGAAGGGAAAGTACTTGCTTTTGACACTTGGACTTTGTAATATTTTATTGTTTCTGTGGTGTTAGGGGGAGAAAAATTACCAGGATTTTGTTTTTGGTAAATGGAACCATTAACAAATCAATTCTATTGACTGCAATGATAGTAAAATATTGTATAAGAATATAACTTCCTTCTCCTTCCAAATTTTAGGTCCAGTTTATCATTACAGCATCCTATCTTCTTTATCTCTTTGATCTCTGTTTGTTCTCATTGCAATTCCATATTTTACTGCCATATTTGATTATTGATTTTTGTTTCCTAAAAGCATTTTCTAAAGTTCATGGAATTGATTTTATTCCAACTTTCTCTTTCTAAAAAAAAAAAAAATGTTTTAATTGAAGAGGATTCTGGTCTAGCTATTAAATTATTTTTCCTTGATAAGGAAGAACTGTAGATAGTTTGAATAATTAGAGTAAATAAATAAAAAATGGAAGTAACAAAACTTTTAAAATATATAATGTATGATCAGTAATTGTGCTCCTTAGTATTTACCCAAGTGAATTGAAAACTTAACATACACACAAAAACCTGCACATGGATGTTTGTACCAGTCATATTCATAAGTGCCAAAACTTGGAAGTAGTCATGATATGCTTCAGCAGGTGAATGGATAAATAAATTGTGGTAATAATGGAATATTATTTAACATTAAAAAGAATTGAGCTATCAAGCCATGAAAAGACATGGAAGAACCTTAAATGCATATTACTAACTGAAAAAAGCCAATCTGAAAAGACTGCATACAGTATGGTTCTAACTATGTGACATTCTGGTAAAAGGCAAAACTATGGACATAACAAAAAAATCACTGGTTACCAAGAATTAAGGGGAAAGAAAGAATGAATAGAAGAGCACAGACGATTTATAGGGCAGTGAGACTATTGTGTATGATACTGTGCTGGTGGATGCATGTTATATGTTTGTCAAAGCCCATACAGTGTACAACACCAAAAGTGAACTCTAATGTAAAGTATGGACTTAAGGTGATGATGTATCAGTGTAGTTTTATATAATCCACTGACCTAATTAAAAGACATTAAGATTTATATTCATTTTTAATGGTGATATAACAGTAAAAAATGAAATGCTTCCAACAATTATACAGAATATTAAATAATAAAGTTACAAATACAGGATAATATGAATATGGAGAGCAATATTTAGAGGAAAAGAGTACATTGTAAATTTTAAGGGAAACTTAATTCTCAATAACAAAATTCTCAGTGGAGAACCTCCAAACAAAATTTTAGGACATGAAAAAAAAATTTAGGACATGAGACCTCTGTTGTATTTTGTCTAGGTAACTACTTTGTCACTTAGCCACAATTGCCTTTAAAATTCTGAAATCCTATCCACATGGGCAGTTTGTGTAGAGCAGTGCTTCTCATCAATTACTGCATATCAGAATTAACTGGATGGCTTCAGGAGAACAATGATAAATGAAGCCTGAGCTCCAGAGATTTGAAACCAAATTCCTTAGTGGTAGGGCTTGGGCATCTCTACTTTGTCAAAGATCCCTGGGTGTTTATAATGTGCAGTGAGTTTTGAAAACCACAAATGTAAATTAATGGTTAACATTTCAAAAAGGAGTTATAGGAACATTATGTCCTTTACTTATCAAGAATCTTCAGTAGTCCTCCTGGTAGAACATGAACAAAAAAGGAACAATGGTGCCAAATAATCAATTACATATAGAATTTAAAACTTGAAATGACAGAGCTATACTAAGTAAATGCTGAATTAATATCCTTCTGCACTTTTAAGAATTTACAAAGTTGAAATTCTATGACAGGTTCATATTGAACAATATAATTAATGTAATTCTAAAAAGGATTTATGTTATTAATGTTAAACTAATCCCTAGAATTCTTAGATTATTAGATTAACAAGTAAAACTGGGACTCTAATTTTTGATAACAAAGTATTTTGATTCTTAGAACATTTATTTTGTTATAAAGGTATCTTGGCTTTATAAAGAGTCAGTGGTAATCACAAATTAGAAACTATTTATATTTGAAATATGAAAATCTATGGATATAAGTGTTTTCTTTTTCATCAAACTATTTAACTTTGTATTAGATATCAGTAGCTGATCTTCCTGGTTTAATAGAAGGAGCACATATGAACAAAGGAATGGGCCACAAATTCCTCAAGCATATAGAAAGAACTAGACAACTACTTTTTGTTGTAAGTCATATGCATACCAATGTAATATACAAATGAATGTGAAAATCAATGAGTTTTGTTTTCCTAGAAATTGTTTATGGCAATAAGTTGTAAAGATAAGGTAGTATCATATGTTATTCCACTAAGTGTTTAAATGGGGGTCAAGGGGCGCCTGGGTGGCTCAATCGGTTAAGCGTCCGACTTCAGCTCAGGTCACAATCTCGTGGTCTGTGAGTTCGAGCCCCGCGTCGAGCTCTGGGCTGATGGCTCAGAGCCTGAAGCCTGCTTCCGATTCTGTTTCTCCCTCTCTCTCTGCCCCTCCCCCGTTCATGCTCTGTCTCTCTGTCTCAAAAACAAATAAACGTTAAAAAAAAAAAATTAAAAAAAAAAAAAAATAAAAAATAAATGGGGGTCAAATACAGTAAATAATTCAATTATATTGTAGGGGTGGAAATGGCATTACTGTATCAGATGTAAATTTAGCTCTACTTTTCGAGGTTTAATTCCTTAAGATTGTCAACATTCTGCTATGTTGTATAGTATCTCTCTCCTTCATTTGTGGTGCTAAAGCCATACATTAGATTATCTGTATAAGTACATACAAATTGCCTTATCTATACTATTTTCTCATTTCATTAATGATTGTAATTTTATCAGAATAATTATAGCTATCCTAACACCACAGTTTCTCTTACTTATTTTGAATTACTAAATTACCAACAGTGTATAGGTTGAGAAATTGTTTTTAACTTGAGAGAGTAAAACATTTCAAAACAAATTTATAACTATTTTTATGTTGTTTTTATGTTAGAGACTGTCTCTTTCCATCTTTTTTTAGGTCGATATTTCTGGATTTCAGCTTTCTTCCCAAACTCAATACAGAACTGCCTTTGAAACCATAATACTTCTTACAAAAGTAGGTTTTCTGTTTTACTGTGTTCTGCATTTGGTCTAATATGTAGGCATATAGGACTGTATTAAATAACAGATAATTAGAATAAATATATGTTCCACCTCTACTTCTTGAAGCTTTGATGTCAAAGAATTATCTAAACCTACTTTCTCCAGTTCTTCTGTATTAACCCACTCTTCAAACTGTTACAACCAATAAAATCTTGTTTGGTTCCAAATCCTTGTTACATATTTCTCAGACTTTATTTTGCTTGAACTTTTATTCCTACTTTTTAGATTGTTTCTTCGTCTATTTTTTGTGCTCTTTCCTGTTCATTGTTTAAGTAGCATTTGGTTACAGTTAATATACTGATGACTGCCAAATCTGTTTCTGATGCTTAGATCTTTCGGTTGTGCTTTCGATCAGCTGCCTAATAGATATCTTTGATTGGATGCCCCATTAAGTTATCAGACTTATAAAATAACTTAGTTATTTTAGTTAGTATAAAACTAACTTTTTTTTTTTTTTTAACTCTTCATCCTCCCCAAGAACTTTACTGGGTGTATAAACCAGAAACCTACATGTTGGTCTTGATTCTATCTTTCTCACCACCTGCATTAAGCCCTGTCAGTTCTATATCTTAAATCTCTCTGAAATTCATCTACTTATCTTCATCCACACTGTTACAATCAATCCCCCCTTCACTAGAATGTAATCTCCTTGTTTCCAGTCTCACCTCCAGTCCATTTTTTTTTAATTGAAATTTAGTTGACACACAAAGTTATATTATTTTCAGGTGTACAACATAGTGATTGAACAAGTCTATATAATATGCTGTGCTCACCACAAGTGTAGCCTCCATCTGTCACCATATAATGGCTATTATTATACCATTCTCTAGTCCATTTTTTATTTGGCAACTGGAGTGATCTTTGTGAAAGAATCAAGCTGATGTTTTTTCCTTGTTTAAAATGCTTCAATGGTCCCCCACTGCTGTTAGGTTAACATCTTACCCTGAACATGGTTTTTGAGGTCTGGCAAGAGTTGGCTCCTACCTAGCAGTTCATCTGTGCCCTTCCTGCCTTACTTTCTATTATCAGCCGTATGATTTCTCTTTACCACAGCATGATGTCTCTTACTTCCAGGACTTTTTATATCTTATATCCTTGTTAATTTTTGTCTATTATGAATAATGCTTCTGTGAGCATTTGAATACAGGTTATTGTACGGACATGTTTTCATTTCTCTTGGGTATATACCTAGGACTAGAGTCGCTAGATAATATGGGAAATCAATGTTTAACACTTTGAGGAACTGCCAGACTTTAACAGAGTGGCTGTATCATCGTACTATTTTATAATCGGACTAGCAATGTTATGTGAGGCATTCCATTTTTTCCACGTGAATGCCAACATTTGTTATTGTCTGTCTTTTTTATTTTAGTTATCTTAGTGGGTGCGAAGTGGTATTTCATTATGGTTTTGATCTGCATTTCTCTAATGATTAATGATGTTGAACATCTTTTCATGTGCTTATTAGCCATTTGTATGTCTTTGGAGTAATGTCTATTCAGAATACTTTGCCCAATTTTTAATTGGGTTACTTGTCTTTTTATGCTGAGTTGTAACAGTTCTTTATATTTTGGAAATAAATCCCTACCAGATATATGATTCACAAATATTTTCTCCCATTCTCTCAGTTTTCTCCACTTTTTTTTTTTTTTTTTTTTTTTAAGTTTTTATTTATTTATTTTGAGAGAGAAAGCGTGTGAGAGCAAGCACATGCAGGGGAGGGGCAGGGAAAGAAGGAGACAGAGAGAATCCCCAGCAGGCTCTGCACGTCAGCACAGAGCCTGATGCGGGCTTGAACTCAAAAACTGTGAAATCGTGACCTGAGCCAAAACCAAGAGTCAGACACTTAACCGACTAAGCCACCCAGGCACCCCAACCCATTACTCCATCAGTTGTCTTCATTTTCTTTATATTTTTTTGAAGCACAGAATTTTACATTTTAATGAAGTTCCGTTTGTCTGTTTTTTCTTTTGCTTGTGTATTGGTGTCATAGCTAAGAAACCTTTGCCTACTCCATGGTTATGAAGATTTACTCCTAAGTACACTTACTTTTTCCAAGAATAATACAAGTGTAACATTAAGTTGTCATTATTTACTTCTGAATTTTATCAGTGTGCTTAATAGATGTCTGGATATCTGTATTTGGACCTTGGCACAAAATCACAACTGTGATTTTGAATTAAAATATTGGAATTAAATTCAATTTGAATTTAAATATATTGAATTATTTGAATTAAAATATATTAACACATGACCTAACCAGTAAGCATTTTATGAACTTTGTCATTTAGTTTTGTGGCTGTTGGGGTTTATTGCATTTCAGGAATGTGAGTGGGCTGTAGATTGATTACCCAGGCCTGCATAGTAAAGATATTACCAAATAGGTGATCTATACAGATATTTTAATACAATTGTTTGGTTTTTCTTTTTTTATTTAAAGGAGTTGGAGTTGTACAAAGAGGAACTTCAGACAAAACCTGTACTCCTGGCAGTTAATAAAATGGACTTGCCAGGTGCCCAAGATATGTTCCATGTACTGATGAATCAACTCCAGAATCCTAAAGGTAAATACATTTGTTCATTTAATGTCAATTTAATGATTACCTCCTGTGTGCAGAGATTGCTAAATGGTATAATCAATGGATAAGAAAACTGCCAGTTCTACTCTTAAAAAAAGTATGTCTGAAGAAAGAATGCATACCATATGAAACTTTAACACTGTAATATAATCAAGTTTCAGACTTGTGATGTGGACAGTAAATTAGAAGAGACGAAAGAAAAGGTCAGGCTTCATGAAGAAGTAAAATTTAAATTGGGCCCTTAAAGAATTAATGGGATTTGGATCAGAAGAGGAAAAAGTCAACATCTTACCTGTAAATTCTTTTACTTTAATGTACTTAACAAGTTCTAGAACTTCATTACCCTAATACACCACAAATTTAAAACCAGAGCAGATAGTTTTAAAGAGGTATGTATCTTTGCAATGCTAGCTCTATAGGTCTCTGAAGGGTACTAATCTTCTAAAAAGAACTTGAATACCTGTGTATGTGTTACATAGAATAATAGAAGCTGTTACTGCAAAAGGATTTATTTGTTTGAAAATTTGTTCCTAAATGGACCACTTTGTGTAAAGGAACTTAAAGAGACTCTCTACAGTTTTGAATATTGACCTTTGCAGAACACCTCGTATCCTACAGTGATGATGCTTTCACTTTTCTGAAGCTAGTAGAGGACCTCTTCACAAATAAGGAAAAGTAGGGTGGACGGAAGGTGGCTAATATGTTTGTAAATGGTACTAACTTTTCTGTTTTTATCCTTGGCACAAAAATTGGGGAAAATAAACTCTAGTGTACTAGGACTAACAGAAAGCACCAGAAGATCCTTTCTCTCCTCTCAAAAATCTTTCCACTGTGTCATTTATGTATTGGAGATGACCTTAAGTTAATAAATTACTCTTAGGATATAAATACCCTTGGAACTACTCAATAATCTTCATTCCTTAATGTCACTTGCTTTATGAAGTCATTAGATCTGTTTGCTAATTGTTCTTGCAGAAAAGGGAATTTTTAGAGGCGGTATCAGAAGGGAGGGTAACTCAAGGGTTTGTGCCTATTTTGGACTGTCGTAAAACAAAACATAGTCCCCTCAGTGATAATTCCTGAGTTAGCTTCTTTAGATTTCTTTGGGGGCATATGAATCTCAGAAACCAAGCTCCATGTTAGCTTGTCCAGTCTCTCCCAGTCTAGCCTTTCTGTTAACCCATGTTAACCCATCCCATCAGGGTGCCATTCCCCCGCCCATTGTCTTGGAGGCAGGGAAGTGGACAAAAAGTAATATGTCAGTCCCTTTGGGGTGATAAACCAGACTCATATGAAATCATCTACCATTGAACTGTCCCCACACCCTTTTCAGTTTTAGTATGGCTCCTACCACTAGTGATAAGTCTGTATTTTAGGGAAGCTAAAGGCCACCTATATACTGAGGCAAGCTAGAATGTCCCACTCGTGAATGATGTTATTTTTATACATAATGTCTTTCAGACATATGTTGTCTGACTTCATTGAACTCTCCAAGAAAACCAAATTTATTGCTTTTGTAAGTAAATCATATATGATTTATCTTTAATTCTTAATTTGGTTTAAAACATATTCATCCAACAAATATTTGCTAAGCACCTATCATGTGCAAAGAATCTTATCATTGTCATTTGTAAAAACAAAAGATTCTGAGAGCTTATTAATGAGGGAAGGAAAAAAAGAATTAAAAATGCCAAGTTTTTGGTTCATAAATCAAACCTCTAACATAATTTTAACTTCTTTTCAAAGACCATGAAAATCAGCTTAGTTTTGAGTTTCTCTGTTTCAGATTTTTTGCATTTATTTAAGAAAAACATGATTCCAGAGAGGACTGTGGAGTTCCAACACATCATCCCCATCTCTGCAATTACGGGAGAAGGAATTGAAGAATTAAAGAACTATATAAGAAAATCTCTGGATGAACACGCCAACCAGGAAAATGGTGCATATCATAAGAAACAGTTGCTTAATTTACAGATTTCTAATACAATATCTTATAATGAGCCACCACCAAAGAATGGTGTTACTAGTCCCAGATAGATGTAATTTAAATCTATTAAAAATGATATCAAGGGGCCCCTGTGTGGCTCATTCGGTTAAGTGTCTGACTCTTGGTTTAGGCTCAGATCATGATCTCGCGGTTCGTGAGATTGAGCTCTGTGTCAGGTTCTGCACTGACAACATGGAGCCTACTTGGGATTCTCTCTCTCATTCTCTCTGTTCCTCCCTTGCTCACACGCACGCATGCACACGCACACACACACTCTCTCAAAAAAATAAATAAGTAAAATAAATAAATAAGATATAGAAATTGTGTTCATTTCAAAGACCTGTTTTTTTAGGTTAGTTATTATTAACCTTCTGATATATATGCCATCATTCAAGAACCATACTTTCTTGTTTTGTAGTTAAGTGCATTGATAGTAAAAAAAGTAACTTAAAGCTAAAAATGACAATTTGTAATTTTATGGCCAATTCACCTAAAACAAAATCCTGATATTCCTGTATTATGATGTCTCTAGTGAGGTCATTTATATATATATATATATATATATATATAGAGAGAGAGAGAGAGAGAGAGAGAGAGAGAGAGAGAGAGAGAGAGAGAGAGAAATTGTTTTATCCTAGGATATTATTAGAATGAGCAACTAGGTTTTGTTTTTGAGTCTGTCTTGTACCTGATTCTACTAAATATGTGATAGTTCGTTTAATTGGAATACCTCAGAACCCTAAATTTCAACTTACGTTCAGTTGTAGTGAAGATCACTGATAATGTTTAACAGAAACTAGCAGGTAGATGTTTGTAATTTCACCCTTTAGACACTTTTGTTTCTTAAGTGTAAGTATTTTTTCCTGCTTTGGATCAGACTGGTGTATCTCATTTTGTTGTGCCCATATCTGTTTTGTTGTCTATTCTCATATTTTAGTAAAGAGAAGTAATAAGAAGTGTAAACTTTAAACAGTATTATCAATCATCAATATATTCTAAAGAGATTAAAATTTCTAAATTTCTGTTGTAGTTTCAAAAATTCAAATTGGATATTTTTTCTTAATTAGTTTCATTATAATATATATGTTCATTGTAAAAAAAATTTGAACAGTGCAAAGCATATATATCTTAATTAGTTTTATTATATATATATATATATATTCATTGTAAAAAAAAAAACAAAATTTAAACAGTGCAAAGCATATAAAGGGAAAAAGAAAAGTTCCCATCTTTCTGTGTACGGCCATCCGGTCCTTCCCAGAGAAAACCACTGTTAATAGTTTCTTATATTCTGGCAGAATTTTTTATTCATTTATCTTTTTACCCAAATGAGTTCATTATGTAAACCTAAGGTTTTTTTTTAAATAGTAGCAAGTTAATTAGCTTTTTTTAAAACATAACTTATTGTCAAATTGGCTAACATACAGTGTATACAGTGGCAAGTTAATTAGCTTTCAAAAATTATTCTTCATGGACTTCAAGCTGTATTTACTAAGCTGTAATCATCAAGACAGTATGGTACTAACATAAAACAAACACTCAGATCAATGGAACAGAATAGAGAACCCAGAAATAGACCCACAAACGTATGGCCAACTCATCTTTGACAAAGCAGGAAAGAATATCCAATGGAATAAAGACAGTCTCTTCAGCAGGTAGTGCTGGGAAAACTGGACAGCGACATGCAGAAAAATGAACTGGGACCAATTTCTTGCACCATACACAAAAATAAACTCAAAATGGATGGAATACCTAAATGTAAAACAGGGAGCCATTAAAATGCTTGAAGAGAAAGCAGGCAAAACCTCTTTGACTTTGGCCGCAGCAGCTTCTTAAATTTTTTTTTCATCATTTATTTTTGAGAGACAGAGCATGAGCAGGGGAGGGGCAGAGAGAAAGGGACACACAGAATCCGAAGCAGGCTCCAGGCTCCCAGCCGCCAGCACAGAGCCCGACGTGGGGCTTGAACTCATGAACTGCAAAATCATGAACTGAGCCAAAGTCGGATACTTAACCAACTGAGCCACCCAGGTGCCCCATTTCTTTTTAAATTTTTTTTTTAACGTTTATTTATTGACAGAGCATGAGCAGGGGAGGGGCAGAGAGAGAGGGAGACATAGAATCTGAAGCAGGTTCCAGGCTCTGAACTGTCAGCACAGAGCCCGATGTGGCGCTCGAACTCACAAACCAATAGATCATGACCTGAGCCGAAATTGGACGCTTAACCAACTGAGCCACCCAGGCACCCCTGCAGCAACTTCTTAGCATGTCTCTGGAGGCAAGGGGAACAAAAGCAAAATGAACTATTGGGACTTCATCAAAATAAAAAGCTATACAGCAAAGGAAACAATCAGCAAAACTAAAAGGCAACCGACAGAATGGGAGAAGATATTTGCAAATGACACATCAGATAAAGGGTTAGTATCCAAAATCTATAAAGAACTTACCAACTCAACACCCAAAAAACAATCCAGTGAAGAAATGGGCAAAAGACATGAATGGACACTTCTCCAAGGAAGATACACACATGGCCAAATGACATGAAAAAATGCTCCACGTCACTAATCATCAGGGAAATACAAATCAGAACCACAATGAGATACCACTTCACACCCGTCGCAATGGCTAACATTAACAACTCAGGCAGCAACAGATGTTGGCAAAGATGTGGAGAAAGAGGATCTCTTTTGCACGGCTGGTGGGAATGCAAACTGGTGCAGCCACTCTGGAAAAAAGGATGGAGATTCCTCAAAAAATTAAAAATAGAACTACCCTACGACCCAGCAATTACACTACTAGGCATTTATCCAAGGGATACAGGTATGCTGTTTCAAAGGGCACATGCACCCCATTGTTTATAGCAGTACTATCAACAATAGCCAAAGTATAGAAAGAGCCCAAATGTCCATTGATGGATAAATGGATAAAGAAGATGTGGTATTACTCGGCAATCAAAAAGAATGAAATCTTGCCATTTGCAACTATGTGGATGGAACTAGAGGGTATTATGCTAAGTGAAATTAGAAAAAGACAAATATGACTTCCCTCATATGAGGACTTCAAGATACAAAACAGATGAACATAAGGGAAGGGAAACAATATGAAAACAGGGAGGGAGACAAAACATAAAAGACTCTTAAATATAGAGAACAAACATAGGGTTACTGGAGGGGTGGAGGGAAGGGAGATGGGCCAAATGGGTAAGGGGCATTAAGGGAATCTACTCCTGAAATCATTGTTGCACTATATGCTAACTAACTTGGATGTAAATTAAAAAGAATAAATTTAAAATTAAATACATACATACATACATACATACATACATAAATATTATAACCCAAAGTGCAAAAAAAAATATTCTTCAAAGCCGCTTTTAAATTATTACAAATTATTTTGGAATTTAAGGCTTAGTGAAGCCTTTACATATAGCAATAAGTATTAAATAAATATGTCAATATTCTACTTAAATTTCTTCTGATATGACACTGAGTTTTTACAAGCATTATTCACTTTTATTTGTTCTACTTTTTGTTCCCCACTCCCACCTCTCATTCTAAGCCCCAGATCACTGGCTTTCTTTTTTATTTCTTTTTTCTTCATGGCACAGGTATTTATTGTTTCTGCTATGTTAGGCACTATGCAAGGCACAGTGTGTATAGGGTTGAAGAAAGCAGACCGGATCTGCTTCCCTATGGATCTTACTTACATTCAGTAGCAGAAACTGGGAAATTAGAATAGTCTGGTTCCACTTTACAACAAAGAATTAAGAGTGAGGAGAACATGCAGAAGTTGAACATCTGTACTGATCGTTAGGACCATGTTTCTTTCATATGGGCATGTTTTACATTTATAACTTTAGTGTCATTTTTCTATTTTACTCTTATTATTTCCTAAATATAAACAAGTAGTAATCTGAGGACAGTTTCATCAGGTAAATTTCTGAAGTTCTGACACCATAATCTTATTTTCTGCTGTGGCAAAGGATAGTAGATGTGTGCTGAGGATTAAGAGGAACTATCTCTTATTTGCTCTGTCAGCAATGCCAAGGTTACTACTCCACAACTAACTGAAGCACTGTGTTATGTAACTCACTATAATGTTCCATTATTTGTATCTTCTAGTTACTGAAAAGTTGATGGTTAATTTTTATTCTAAACAGAAGGAGAAAATCTGGATCCCTTTTTATTTTATCAAACATACATTTTAAAAAGTAAAGATTTATCTTGAAATAAATACACTAACATCTCAGATGCCATTTATTTTGTCCTTAAGATTTTTTGTCATTTTTACCTTTCAAAATATATATACTTTTTGGAAGATTTATTTATTTTTTTTTTTAGTTTTAGAGAGAGAAGACAGAGACAGAGCATGAGTGGGGGAGGGGCAGAAAGAGCGAGGGAGACACAGAATCTGAAGCAGGCTCCAGGCTCTGAGCTGTCCACATAGGGCCCAACCAGGGGCTCGAACTCACAAACTGTAAGAACATGACCTGAGCTTAAGTCAGACATTTAACCAAATAAGCTACCCAGGCGCCCCTGGAAGACTTAATTTTTATATTACTGAATAGCCAGACTATCAATGTGCTATGTATAGTAAATTTTTACCACGTCCCAGTAGTTCTTAAAGAGCTTGTGTCAGATTCATTTACCGTCATGAATTACAAGTTTGTAGCATCAGCACTGTCAAGTATTAAGCAGATCATACTGTGAAGTTGGATCTGTGCTTTGAAGATGTCACCTGTGAACAAGAATATTCCAGAAACCTATAACATTATTTTTGCAATATATATCCATATTATTATCATACCAACATGAACTTTATGGAAAATTAATGTTTTCTTTTAAGTGGTAAACATGTATATAATTGTGAAAAAAGTCATAATGGGAAAATTCAGGTCAAAGTTATTTAAGCTTTTATCTAGTTAGTTTTATTGTAAAGTTACATATCTTTGCTCAGTATTCATTTGCTTTGGGAGGAGGGAGTACAGAGATTTCTTTGAGAAAGTTAATGAAAGCTAAAGATTTTTTTTTCTTTCCAAAAATGTACATAAATACATGGAGTATTTTCCAAGTAGTTTCACAGGGTTTGCAAAGTTCAGATAAAAAAAAAAAAACTTAATAAAGGTAGATTCTCTAGAAATTTGTAATATCATTTAGTTACATTTAAAATAATGTTTCAGGTGTCTGGCTGTTCTGTCAGTGGAGCATGCAACTCTTGATCTCAGGGTCGTGAGTTCAAGCCTCACATTGGGCATTGAGATTACTTTAAATCTATAGATAACAGCTATTAAAAAATGAAGCATACAGAATACTATTTAAAAAAAAAATGTTTCAAAGCAGCAGTGAAAGCAGTAGTCTAAATTGTAAACCTTGCACAGAGGACATCTTATTTCAAAAACATGGTAACATTTTGTTTGAAGACCAAATTGTGAAATGAATTTAATGTATATTTTTAAGCCCTTGAGTATCAGATTCAGTTTAAATCTGTCTCCTTATGGAATAGACAAGTGAAACAAATCCAGAAATTGTGTTTGAGTACATGATCTGTGCTGGTATTCATAATATCTAACACAGTAATGTTTCCATATGCTGGACACTGTGCTGAGATTTTCACATATATTGTCTCTTTTAAACACTACACTATATTGCCTTTGGGTCATTTATTAAGTTTGGTGGTGGGTACATGAGAGTTTGGGGGGTTTTTAACCTTTTTGAGAGACTAATGTATTTTATAATTTAAAAAAAGTCTTTGCCTTACAAGAGTTTATACCTTGTAATTAAGTCATTTAAATAAACATAGTTAATAAATGTTGGCAGACAACATGCTGTAATATTTACTGCAAAGTTAAACAATAATGAAAATTTTATTTTTTTAAACAGCTACTTAAGGGTAGCATTTTGTTTTGTTCTGTGATTGGAGCTTGGCAAATAGAGGGAAAGTATCAGGAGTCTCTCTAGCCTTAAGTTGGGTGTCACAAGCCAGCTGAAGGAAAAGCAAAGTCAGGTAGGTAAAAGAAATGAGAATAGGAGAGAGAAAAGCATATATGTTGGAAAGTTGTAGTATTTCCCTGTGAGTATTCAGGAGTAACAGGTGGGGTTATTACCTCACTTGGCTATCAAAAGAATGAAAAAGTCAGGGACAATATCCACTACCATTTCTAGCCATCACTAATCATTAATTTTAGGCAGTTCTAAATTTTGTACTTATTCTGTTTCTCATTATATGACTGTTGCTTAGTTAGTAGTTAATGTATTTGTAATAGAAATTAAATTCATTGGGTTGCCCAGATACTAGGCTATGTGAAGCGTAGCTATTATTTGAATCATGTCCTTGTCATCTGAAATACTTAAAATTTGAAGATCAGCCTATATGGTTTATATTATAACTAATTTTGGAGCAATATGTGGCAAAGTTGGTTTTTCTTTTCTATTTATTTTATAAACTCCAAATGCATTGAAAGTCGAAAATGAAGGACAAAAGCTTCCTTTGTTCATGGCACATATTTCAATATATTTTTCTGAAATTGCCAATATCTTCTCACCAGTGGCTTCATTTTCTTATTTGTTATCAAACATTATTACTGTTATTATTCCAATATAAAAGGCTTTAAGAAGACCATGGTGTAATTCTCTTATAATAAGAAAAAGGATATAATTATAAAGCTAAAATATTCCTTCAGTTTTATTGTATATGGTTTGCTACAAATTGAGGGAGGTTGAAAATGGTACTTCAAGAGCAGGTGCTGAGTAAAAGCTTATGGCTTTGAATGGATTTGGAACATCATTAGATGACAGTAAATAAAAGTCTCTGGTCAACCAAATCCTAATGAGGCAAAAGAAGAGTACTCTGTAATAAGCCCCAGTTTCAAAAACAAATCTTTCCATGACTGGTACTACTTCGAGGTCAACAGAAATTATAAGAACAATGTAATGTGTACACATGGCCTTTCCTATAAAAATAGAAACCAGAAAAAGTCACCTGCTTTAAAGAACCACTAATGCCATACTGCCAAATTTGTAACACGTTCATCAAAAGTTTATACAGGTTTATCTGTAAAAACTGGGTTAAAAACAGTGGTGATGAAAGGAGGGGGTTCTGGGCATGGTAAATGACAAAGACTTAGCACCTGAATTCAATTACACAAAGACTCCTTCAGTTATGCCACTTTAAACCAATTCTTTTGTTCAATTTCCTTCCCTCCCCTATTCACCAGTAACTTTATTAAGACTAAAAACATGGGCGTTCATCCTACCTCTTTTATAGTAGATTACAAAGTTCTAACCATTTTTAAAATGACAGCTCACTGCTTGATTATCCAGAACGTTCTTCCCTTATTTCCTGTATTCGTTTGCTAAGGATACTGTAACAAAGTACCATAAACTGAAGGACTTAACAGAAATATATTGTGCCACAATTCTGGAAACTAAAAATTGGAGATCAAGGTGGTTCTTTCTGAGATCTGTTGGGAGAGAATCTCTTTTGTGTTACCTGCCTAGCTTCTAGTGGTTTGCTAGTCAACTTCCGTGTTCCTTGGCTTATAGAAGCAACAACCCAATTTCTGCCATCATCTACATGGCATTGTGTGTGTGTGTGTGTGTGTGTGTGTGTGTGTGGTTGTCTCCAAATTTTTCCATTTTATAAGGAAACAAATCATGATTGAATACGGCTCACCATAATGACCTCTTTTTAACTTCATTACCTCTGTAAAGACCCTGTCTCATCCTGAGGTATGTTGAAAGAGTTAGGACTCCCAACATTGGAACTTTTGAGGAATATGTTCTACCCATAATACTTTCCTACTTTTCTCTCTACATTTCCCAACTTCCCAATTAATAGTATTTTTTATGTGACTCCTCTAAAACATAGTATATAGGGAAATTTTTAAATTAACCTGTATTTGTTGAGTTTTAGTCATGGAAATACTATGGTGAGCTATGACTAAAACATAAAAAGGGAACAATATGTGCTAGTTGCTTCCCAATTTGGAATTGACGTGTATAATCTAGAGAAGATAAAATTACTCAGATAAGGGTGAAAGCAGGATTTGAGTGGGAAAAGAGGATAGTTGAAAGCCATTCCAAGTTCAGAATAGCTTCAACGGGCATTTCAAAAAAGTACAGTTTTAGACACAAATCCAAAATAAGGAGACTGCCCTGATCTGGAAAGTTCTGAATGGTAACAGCTATCTTTTGGGAATACCTACCACAAACTACTTATTAATTTTGAGCATATTATTTAACCTCTCTGCATCTCAGTTTATTTGTCATTAATGTGGAGTTACTGTGATTAAACTAGATGATTCATGGAAAACGTGTTTGGAATGTAAGAAATATTCAATGTTCTCTATTATTTTTAAGTTGGCAATATATACATAAGGAAATTGTTGCACATATCTTAATATGAGGAGACAAGGGCTTAAATAGGATTGTGACAATTCTTTGTAGTGAAAAAAGAGCAAATGGATATTCCAAAGGAAGAATTAAGATGTGGTCCCTAATTTAACTAAAAAGTATGAAGATTTCAAAAACAGATAAGAAATAAAGGGAAACCGCTGACAAAATAAGGAATGTTGGAAGCCATAAGGAGTATAATTATTAACTTATATTTGGAGAATGCTGAAATTAAAGTTAATGGCAGTTAACAATATGAGCTGGTAATTAGAAATAGTCCTAAAGTTATGAAAAGTCTTGGCCAGACATATGGATTTGGGGATTTCAGGTTACCCTTTGAAGAAGTATTTATTGATAGAGAGGGCCCCAAGGACAGAGACTTTTGATAATTGGGGAATGGGGAGGAGAACATGAAAGCAACAGGTGGAAAGGGAACAAATCAGGTAAATCAGTAGGGTAGAAATGTTGATGTTTCCAAAAGTGAGAAAGCAGAGTTCGGGGTGGGTGCGGGGGGGAGAGGCAGTCAGAACTGTGCAATGTGGACCTGAAGGAGGTGGAAGACAATTCGGAACCCAAAAGAGACCCTTGGATGCAACGGAAAGGAGTTATTAGTGACTGTGACAGGCAGAATAATGGTCCCCTAAAGATGTCCTCATCCTCATCTCAAGAATATGCTGTGAATATGCTGTTATGTGGCAAGGGAGAATTAAGTTTGCTCATCTGATGACCATAGAGTAAATTATCCTGGGTGGTGCAAATAGATCAAATGTAATCATAAGAGTTCTTAAAAGATGACAGAGGGTTACAGAAGAATGTCTGAGTGATGTGATTCGGATGTTGAGAGACTCAACTAGCCATTGCTGAGTTTGAAAATGGAAGGGGGCCATAAGCCAAAGAATGCAGGTGTCCTCAGGAAGCTGAGAAGACAAGGGGAAGCTTTCAGAAAAGAATGCAGCCCTACCAACACCTTTAGTTTAACCCAGTGAGATCTGTGTCAGGTTTCTGACCTTCAGAACTGTAAGATAATAAATTTGTGTAATTTTAAGACACTGAATTTTGTGGTAATTTGTTACAGCAACAATAGGAAACTAATACAGTAAGCAGACCTTTGTAGAATTTTGGTGGCGAGAGATTGCAGTGAATTTTTTTAAGGATTTGACTTACTCCTTGAAAAGTCTCCATGATTGGGGGGGAAGGAGTCTCGTTTGAGAAAAGAATCGAAAGCCAGGATTCTTAACTGCTGATATAAAGTCTTTCCTAGAGTACTTCTGAGAATGATGTTCCAATATTCTAGTCCCACCAAGGTGTGTGCATATGCATTTTGTTCCATCTTTGCTATACCAAAGGCCAGGTTAACCATAGACATGAACTTATCAATTAGTTTAAAAATAGTGTTGTCATCCCTTCCTTTTGGTGCTGTTACTTTTTTATTATAATCAATTACATATTCATCCCAGCTAACGTCTGCTAACCATGTAGTATTCATTAGTGATGAGGAAATAAATTATAAAATGATTTTGTATACAGTTATGGGATTCAATTCAGTTTTTTAGATGAAAGAGCTGAAGTTCAGAGCAAAGAAGTGAGTTATGCTGTGTCATATTGCCATCATCCATCACTGAGGTCGAATATTCTTTCTCATAATTACATTTCTAGGTCTAGTTTTAGGATTAGATTGCTTCTGGTCTTAGATAGCTCTATCCATCTCTGAAGCAGTATGGCAGTTGGGAAGGTAGTAATAGTGGATAGTAGACTTTCACCCTTTTCCATCACTAACAAAATTCCCTCGAGCAACACAAAATGGAAAATGGTTAAAAACAACAACAACAACAACAAAAACCAGTGTCAGACACTGTTGTAAACTTCTCTATGTATAGTAACTCATTCAATCCTTACCATTATTTTTAGATAAGATCCCGAGCCACAAGGAGGTTACTTAACTTGCCCAAGTTAAGTACAGGGGCAGAGTGGGATAGGGATGGATGCCATTCTTTACTTTTGTTTAAAACTATGATGCTTTTTTCAAACTTTTTATTTGAAAATGTTTAAAGATACAGAGAATTGGAATGGTAAATTAACACCCATATGCTTCCTCTCTCTAGATTCAACAATTACTAACATTTGCCACATTTACTTTATTTCTATTTGTGTGTGTGATCATTTGAAATTAGTAGGCATCATGACACTTCAACATCCTTTATATATGAAAAAGAAATCAGATCTGTCCAATACAAGACTTCTGAAACCTTTATTTTAATTCAGATATTCACGAATGCAGTAATTCATATTTAGGAGAAGCCACAAAGAAAGGGACAGGATGTTGAAATTGTGCAGAAGAGTAGAGTTAGTTCAAATATCTAATAGCCAGTTATGTGCTCAGCGCTTTGCCTGTATTAAGTCCCTTTAATTTTCAAGACAATTTTATGATGCAGGTAATCTTATCCTCATTACAGATAACCTCAGAGGGAAGTAACTTGCCCAAGGCAACCCAACTAATATGTAGCAAAACCCCATATAAAACAAAGCAGCTAAATATGTTTTTAAAATTTTAAAACAAAGGATGCTGAACTGTCACGATGCCTATCATCATAGTGATCACATACATATAAGTGGAGAGAAGATAAATGTGGCAAATGTTGATAATTGTTGAATCTAGAGCGTAAGTGTATGGGTGTTCATTGTACCATTCAAATTCTCTATCTTTGAAAATATTCCAAATCAATTTGAGCTGTTTTCCTTTTTGTGACTCTATAAATGTTTTATGAAAAAAAGTATGTAAGGATTTTTGCTAACAAATCTTAAGGGGAGATCACATTTAGTAGTAAATATTTACTTAAGCACCCAACTCAAAAGTATTTTTACTTCTGTTTCGTTTAACTTTTTTTTTTTTTTTTTTTTTTTTAAGCACCTGTAACTGAAACCTGGACGGAACTGAAGGTGCAAGAGGAATAAGGTGGCTGGAGGTTGGGGAGATCGGCGAGAGGTGGTCGCAGGATGTTGCCTGCGGCCGGCGTCCCCGTGGTTTCTGGGAATTGTAGTCTCTCAGTCATTCAGGGCATTCCTGATTAGGGTCTCGGGAGAACTTGACTAAGCTCCCAGAAGCCTCCGGTGCGGCTCGCTGGGGACGCACTTCCTGGGACGCCGCGAGGGAGACGCTCTAAGAAGCTCCTCAGTGTCGGCGAGTGAAATGTCTTGGATGTGAGAAACAGGTAGGTGTGGTCAAGAATCCGGGTCTTTTGCATAAATAGTGGAGGATTTTGTGTAAAATAGCTAAGTGGAAGGGAATCAGGAACCCCGAAAACTGTTGACCACATCTGTGGACGTCAAGAATCTGGGTCCTTTGCATAAATAGTGGAGGATTTTGTGTGAAATAGCTAAGTCGAAGAGAATCAGGGACCCTGAAAACTGTTGACCACATCTGTGGACGTGAAAATTGAGTGAGGAGGTATTTTATAAGGCTTTAAAAAATTATTTTGTACAGAGGAATATGGAAATGTCGAGGTGTCTTGCCGCAGCAGCCAAGGGCTTGGGCTTGGCTAGCGGGGTGTGAGGTGTGGAGCTGGAAGTTGCTATTTTTGAATCACCAGCTGGTTGTGTAATGATGACCTGCTCTTGGTTCAGACCCACTCAGTGTTCCAGGGATGGGCTTGTTCACAGTCACTGTTGCGGTCTCTTTCCATTGGCTCTAACCAGGAGAGCTTTTTTTCCCCTTTCTTTTTCTTTCTTTCTGTCTGCTAGCTCTGATGCTTCTAAGGACAGGGCTTGAAGGAAAGGAGAAGGAGTGCGGGTTTTTCTGGAAGCTTGGTTTACTCTGAAGCCCAAGTTGTGTGTAATAACGCCTTGGAGGGGGCTCGTCACCACGTTAGAGGAAGGCCAGATTTGGTGACCCCACTTAAAATGAAAAGTGAGGGATCCTAGTGTGTGTCTTTAATTGTAAATCAACTTACCTTAATTTGGAGTGAGGAATTCTATGATACTAACTCAAGAAACATACATTTAGAAAAGAAAAATTACAATTTGATTGAAATCTCTTCTGTGCAGACTGTTGAGGACAACATTCTATATAATAATAATAGGGCTAGTGATAAATGCCTTAATCCAGGAAGTTCTGAAGCTTTTACAAGTTTGTATCCTCATCCTACCTATTGTGATAAATAGTTTGAAAAGGAAGTTGTTGATGCTTAAAATAGATCTATGGTAACATACTTAAATGGCAGGTAGAGCCATTGGTGGAATTGTAAATTAGTTGCAAAGTGTAGGATGCACAATGCAGATCAACTTTTGTTCAGCCTAGTTTTGTTATCAGTATTCTTTTAAAAGGTACAAAAGAAACAAATTTCTTTTACTTTCAAGACAACTAACTGCACAGTGTTTCCTTGGCTCTCCGTATTCGTAATCATCAGAAGGATCTAAGAAATCCGTTATATATATGTGTGTGTACGTTATATGTGTGTGTGTATACCTATACACACATAATTTAAAGAAGTATCATGTTAATTTGGGACATTTTCCCTATTTCTTTAGGCCCAGATCATCTCTACTGTCTATTCAGATGTGCATATATTTCTTCTAAGTTGATTAAAGTTGTTTTAGAGCTGTCAAGTACTTCAAAGAGTAAGTACATTCTTTGATTTTACTCCTTTTCCTTTTTCCACCATATATGAGATGTCATGTTTTTCTCTTGTTCAGCAAAATAAAGTTATAAGATAGATCTCCCTTGTGAGTGCAATGATTGACCTACAGTTTCTAAAATAACTCAAATTACTGGTAGAAGGGACTGCTAGTGTTACCATCAAGAATTAATGTAGCTGCTGTTACACATGTGTTCTCATATAGCTATTCCTGGGATTATCCCTGAAAAAAATTACATAGTGATGGGTCTGTGAATTCCTAAAGCTGTTAGCCATTATTCCTGCCTTAGACTTCTTTGAACACTATTCAAAACCATAGATATCTTTTTGAAAATATTTTTATTTGAAATGATACATTTGATCACCTTTAACTGCGTACCAAATTTTATCCATCTACTTCTTTGAAAGTCACCATGGAACAGATAGATGACAAATGTGAAGTGCTTGTTTTGAAACAGAGACTTCATTTGATGTGCTCAGTAACTACTCTAAAGAGAATGCTCTGTTATTATTGTTTTATGGCTGTAACCATGTGTGATTGTTTGCTAAGATCTGGAAGAAAAGTGTGTACCTAGCTCAGGAAAATAAATAACCCTACTAGTAATCATTATAAACTTAAATTTCTGACCATAGTCTGTTTTACAAAGGGTTTTACTGTTCATGGTCTTACAGTTACCTTGGATGGCATTTTATAGGTGAGATATTTGAGTTCAGAGGACATAGATGACTTGCCCAGGTTGTGACTGGCATTTGGGTCTTTGGTTGCTGGGACTGTAATACCAGGTTGCCTCTTAGATGGAAACAAAAAGCCCAGACACCTGTATATTTGACCTAGCTGGTGTTCAGGAGTGCTACTTAGATTTGTTAGTGTGTTTTTAACCTTACATACTTTCTGCAGTCCCTAATAAGGGATTTTCATGTGACAAAAAGGTGTTTATCTTTTTTTTTTCTCCATTGCTCTTTTAGAAAGCAAACCTAAATACAAATAAAATAGTTTTGCTTTAAAAATAGTTTTGCTTTGATGAACATTCATTTGATATATTAACCACTCTTAATAAAGGAGTATATCCACTAGTAACATACCTATTAAGTAGAAAACACCAGGTTCAACACTGTCATAATTGATTGATCCATTGACCACTATGGAAGTTAACTAGTGTTGCCAAGCTTAGATATTTATTTCTAGAAGAATAGTCTCTATGTAAATACTTGGGAATGGCCTCGTTTATCTTGGGAAGTTTTTAGGGCAAGAAAATGAACTTTGTTTTAAAAAAATAGGAGAGACTGGTCACGTAAGAGTGGAAAGCGGAAGCATGGTCTAGAAGCAACTTGGAGACTTCAAAACACAGGGTATGAATGAATGAATGAATGAGTAAGTGAGTGAGTGAATGAAAGAAACTGATAACAGAGCAAATTTGTGACCTTCTCCCTGGATCATGACTATACCCATGTGGACCTTACATTTATTTGTTTATTTCTTTAACAAATAATTGAGTGTCTTCTGTGTACCAGTGTGGGACAGAATAAAAGAGAAGGCTCTCTGTCCTCCTGGAATTCAGTCTGGTAGGAAAGATAAATGTTGAATGAGGAATTATAAGCATAATCACTGCTACCAAAGAAAAAGTACAAAGGTGCTTTCAGATCATATAACCAGGGCCGGTGGGGAGGTTAGGGATAGGGGAAGAGAAAACAGGTTTGGGCCAGCCTCCTTGGAAATTAGAAAGATGAATACCTGTTAGGTAAGCAAAGAATAGAATGAAATTAAGAAAGTCCTAGAAGGAAAAATAGCATGAACTAACGCCTTTAGCCAAATTTAAAAGTGCAAAATTTGGGGCTCAGTCAGTAAGTGTCCGACTTCAGCTCAGGTCATGATCTCACGGTTCGTGAGTTCGAGCCCCATGTTGGGCTCTGTGCTGACTGCTCAGAGCCTGGAGCCTGCTTCAGAATCTGTGTCCCCCTCTCTCTCTGCTCCTCCCCCACTCACACTCTGTCTTTCTTTCAAAAATAAATAAATAAATAAATGTGCAAAATTTGAAGAGTTAAAAGCAGTATGGCTACATAGTCTGTAGCATGTTAGATGGGAAGCTGATACAATAAGGATATTGAGAATTTGGCAGGAACCAGATGGTGGGATTTGAAACTTTGGAAAACATGGGGAAGTTTTGAAACTTAGAACTGTATTCTGAGGGAAATAGGAAGCCATTGAATGTAAGAAATGTAGCAAGGGGCATCTGGCTGGCTCTGTCGGTGGAGCATGCAACTCTTAATCTCAAGGTTATGCATTTGAGCTTCATGTTGAGTGTAGAGATTACTTAAAATCTTAAAAAAAAGTGAAATAATCAGATTTGTGTTTATTTTGGATTAAGAATTAATTGGCATAGCACAGGAGTAGAGATCTTTCACCCTCTTAATATGAACAAATCCTAACCTGAGAGCATTATTTTCAGTTTTAAATCATTAAACATTCCTTTTCCTAACTATCCCTATTAAATGTTACGTCATCCCTCTAGTGAGATATATGACATCAAATCATGCATATGTGAAGTTAAGAACAGGTCATAAAAAGTAAAGCAACCAAAGAAAGTTACAAAGAGCAAGGACATTAATTCCAGCACTGAGGTTGAAATTAGCTAAAGAATTGAGGTTAATAGTATTTCCCATGTGAAAAATGCCATTGCATTTCTTGTTGGCTGTGTAAATTAGGACTTCTACTCAATCTCTGGGGTCTGAGCTAAGAATGCTTCAGTAAAAGCAAGTTCAGGGGACTGATATAACATGTGTGTTGATTTGATGCAGTATAAATATTAACACACTTGATCCCAAAGTAAATATTGACCCACCTCTGTTCATTAGTGTCATTTGATAGTCTATAGTCTAAGAACTACAAAAATTTATTTATTAGTATTAAAGTCATTCATTCTGATCTTGTTTCTTACTCCCTTTGTATTGTAGGAATTAGTGGTACAAGACAGCTTGATTGAAGAAATCTCAATTATATTGATACTCCAAGTTTTTGACCCCTATCTCTGAAAGCAAGAGGGAATTTGTGATTGGGTTAGGATGCTGAACGCATTGCCTAAAGGAGTTTTGAGGCTTTGAGAGAAACAGAAGGAACCTTTTTTCTTGAGTCTTCACAACTTTAATCAAATCATCATTCTCTTTCATTGCTCAGTCTTTTTCTAACCCTGGATGATACATTTTTATGAACAGGTACCTTACTGGTTCACTTTGCTTAATATCTAACAATATCAGTTGATAGGTGGTAATCATATAATTGATTGTTAGCATTTTGAGTTCTCATAAAGCAGCATATTCTTTCTCTCAGTCTGATTGTTAACACATTGGAGCAAGGTCCAGATCTTAGTGGCCTCAGTGTCAGTCTAGGGTATTTTGCTTGTGCTAAATACTGAGTTGAATAAATCAATTCATTGAATGAATTATTACTTATAATAACTACTTCCTTGTCCAGTTCTACATTACCAGTAGCCTAATAGTGCCCAGTACTTATTTATTCCAGTATTGCCAGAATGACTTATGTGCCAGGTACTGTGCAAGTTGGTAACAGCATATGGGGGAGACAGACAGGTAAATGAACGAAAATCAACAAGAAGCTGAAATTTGGAGCATGACATCATTAGTAGCCTTTTCCAGTATAAACATCCTCAAACCTGCACCACAGTTTCCATTGCTGGAACAAGGTGGTTGGTTGCTAAAATTAAGCAAGACAGTTTTTCCCCCAATTTGAAAGAAAAATATAAATTCAGGCTATAATTCCTTTGTTTTTTTTCATCTGTAACATATTCATAAACAATTTCTACTTCTGGTAATCTTGACAGAAGGCAACATAATAAACAAGTAGTAAACTAATATTAATGGAGAAACTCAGAACTAATTATGTTTAGCTTGAAGACTTTGAAAAATGATTCACTTGTGCTTACACTTTGATTTTATATTGTACAGTTATATAGGTATGTATACATACCTATATGTTTTCTGCTAGTAAAGTTATTCCTAGTTTATGTGATTATATTAATATGCAAATATGTTGTTTCCTAAAGAACATTATGCCTTCCCATTCAAACACATTTGATCAAGTGCTAACCCAGTTTAGCATTTTGATCTTCTTTCTGGCCCCTGAACTCCTGGGAATGCTACTCCACCATCGCAGCAGATAATATTTGACTCTGCAAAGGATGATGGGTACTCTGAGCACATACATACAGTATGTATGATGAAGATGCCCCTTCATCATTATCTGACTAAAAGAAGTAAATGTGCTGCCTTATTAGTCTGTTGTGTTGCCTCATTGGGGGTATGATAGAAGGCAGAGAAAATACATTTGAGTGGTTTGGAAAGTGAGTTTCAGACTCTTAAAGCTGAATAAGATACTGGTTCTTGTACTTTGTCATATACAGAGAAAGAACACAGCCTTTTATTTATTTATTTATTTACTTATTTATTTATTTAAATTTTTTTGTTTTTATGTTTATTTATTTTTGAGAGAGAGAGACAGAGAGTGAGCAGGGGAGGGGCAGAGAGAGAATCAGAAGCAGGCCACAGGCTCCAAGCTGTCAGCACAGAGCCTGATGCAGGGCTTGAACCCACGAACTGTAAGATCATGACCTGAGCTGAAGTCGGATGCTTAACTGACTGAGCCACCCAGGCGCCCCAAGAACACACACAGCCTTTTAATTTGGAATGAGAGAAAGGCCTGGCTACTTTTTTTTTTTTTTTTTTCCTTTTCTTACAATAGCATTGGTAGAGATATATAGGTTCTCATTACTTCAAGAATCTTTGCATTCATCTTATATGAGCACTAATTGTATAATAACCAGTAACCACTACTGTAATAACCTGAAAAGCATGCAAGTCAGCTTGAGTCGGCCAGGAAGTAGTTGAGCAGACTAATTTCAGGGGTCTTTGTTCTCTTCTTTTCATTTGGCTAACTCACTGGAGAGGAGTTCGTTTAGATTTTGTAATTATCACTGTGGCTAGTATATAGGAATGAGATGTTAGATGTTGCTTTTTCTTATTTAACATTTATTCAGCAAACATTCTTTAAACTGCTCCGTGTGCCAGGCACTGAGCTGGTCACTGAGTGCTAAGAAGTAGTTAACACTTGAATTGCTCTTACCAACATGCCAGACATGTTTTAAGTACTGGACATTATATTAACTCACTGAATACTTAAAAGAACTCTGCGAGGTAGGTACTATTATTTTTCCATTTTACAGATGAGGAAAATGAATTACAGAGAAGTTCTGTAGCTGACCCAAGGTGACCCAAGGTCACTTGGTTAGTAAATGAGGAAGTGGGGATTAGAATGCTAGCAGTCTGGCTCAGAGTCCCTCCTTAGCCAATCTGCTGTCTTGTAATGCTTCTTTCCCTACATCTTTGTCTTTTATGAGCTGTCTTCACCTCAGCCACATGCTAGTTTCATTTTACATTTCATGAGCATTGGAGGCTGAGTTTGTGTTTTTTTATAGTTGACAGTTATGAGTCCTCCAACCCAGTATATTTAAAGGCCGGACACATTAAAGTACTTGATATATGTACGTTGAATGAATGATTAGTGACAACTGAGAGACTTTAAGATGTGATGTTAAGAGAATTTGAAATTATTTTGATGGTTCTTCTGATTTGCAGAAAAATACTCATGTTCAATATTTATTGAAACCCCAATATTTCTTGAAAATACTCATATTTGAAGAAAAGTACTCATGTTCAACAACTTCAGCTGCTACATGACCTAGGCAGTGGTAACTAAGCATATGTGAGTGTACCTGTGCTCTGAGGTCACATGCATATGTGTTTATATACATTCATATTATACATAGGAAACAGGGACAGAATTTCCCTCTTTGCATTGACATCACTAGTTGTGCTGCCAATCAGCACCACCCTTCCTGCTCTGCTCTCCTATTGTCCCCTCATGATTTGTCCTCTTGTGTGTCACCCCTAGTCTGACTGACAGTACTGCACAAGCCTGCCTGCCATGGGCTGTCGGGATGTCCATGCAGCCACAGTCCTCTCCTTCCTGTGTGGAATCGCCTCGGTAGCAGGCCTCTTTGCGGGGACTCTGCTTCCCAACTGGAGGAAATTACGACTGATCACATTCAACAGAAATGAGAAGAATCTGACTGTTTACACTGGCCTGTGGGTGAAGTGTGCCCGATATGATGGGAGCAGTGACTGCCTGATGTATGACACTACTTGGTACTCATCAGTTGACCAGCTGGACTTGCGGGTCCTCCAGTTTGCCCTGCCTCTCAGCATCCTGATTGCAATGGGTGCCCTGCTGCTCTGCCTGATTGGAATGTGTAACACGGCCTTCAGGTCCTCAGTGCCCAACATCAAACTGGCCAAGTGTCTGGTCAATAGTGCAGGCTGCCATCTGGTGGCTGGGCTGCTGTTCTTCCTGGCAGGTACTGTGAGCCTCTCCCCATCCATCTGGGTCATCTTTTATAACATTCATCTGAACAAGAAATTTGAGCCAGTCTTTACATTTGACTACGCAGTGTATGTTACTATGGCTAGTGCTGGGGGCCTGTTTATGACTTCCCTTCTACTGTTTATTTGGTACTGTGCATGCAAATCTTTGCCTTCTCCTTTCTGGCAACCGCTGTATTCCCATCCTCCCAGTATGCATACTTACTCACAGCCCTATTCAGCACGCTCTCGCCTCTCTGCCATCGAAATTGACATTCCAGTAGTTTCACATACCACCTAATGGGGAAGTAGGTAGTTCTCAGAGAAAACTTGTAGCCTCACATTTCCCTTGTACAAGGAGCTGTTTTAGACCTATATACATTTTTCTTTGTTTCTGACCAATGAAGCCAAATTTGTATGTCCTGGTAGAATGAAGTGCTGCTAGTTTTATGAAAAGTACATTATTTCAAATGTGAATCATTCCTTTTATCTTGCTTCTTATGCTAGAAGGATTTTTAACCTCTATGTTGATATCTAATCAGTTATTCAAGTGGAAAGGACCTGTGTCTCAGTTGAGGTGATTTAGAACAACATGGTAAAGTAAAAAAATGATGGCTAAGAGAGGCTGTTGTACATGATCTTTATGAGTATTTCAGAATGTGTATTGTCCTTTTCCCATAATACCTTAAACTGGGAAGAAGGGCAATTTCAAATATAAGAAATTTCTTTCAGGTAAGGGTAATGTTTTAACAGTAGTCAGTCTACCAGCTTAAGGCTGTAACTTTTCTTACTTTTCTCTCGGGGCTAATTGTATTGAATAGAGTTTGGTATTTTGAAGATTACTTTCTTTTGTGAGTTCCTTATCTTCTACCTCATGGCAGTGTTTAAAAGTAAAATGCATTTTAAGTGATGGCAGAGAGAATAAGCCTAACATTTTAAATAACTAATAGTAGATAACATTTAACATAATTTTAAAAGTTAATTATTCTGTAAATTGTATTATTAGAGTTAAAATGGGGCCATGTGATGGATTGGTGCTTCCTCTCTGAGGCAGAAAAGCCTTATTTTTTTTCAGATACCATCCACCAAGTAATACTCATGCACCTGTATAATCTTAGTGACAAAGAGAAAGAAAGAAAGAGGCCCAAGTGGTTGGTTCTCTTTTAGACAGTGGTAGGGTACAAGCATCTGTTCTTCGGCGACAATATCAGAGATTCACTCTGGTGACTGCCTTTTGAATGATGAGTGAAGTAAGTTATGGCTTCACCATGACCACATTCCCTCTTGATTCAGTTCCTGCCCTTGTCACTGATTATTTCCTTGAGTGTATATCTTTGCTCAACACTTTAGTGCTATACAGAATACATGAAAAGTATGAGATTAGGTCCCATCCACTAAGAAATTTTAATATAATAAAGAAAATCAAACTGTTAAACAACAGGGAACAGTCTGACTTTATTGGCAGCTGGTCTTAATTTCTTAGTCATTGATCCAGGAATATATTTCAACCAGCGACGTGGCTTTCTAGCAGACAGGCTTATTGTACAATACCAGCAATATTCTGGAACTTAGAAATTCAGTTCATTGGATCTTTTAGAGCACCTACCTTAGCCTAGACACTGTAATGACACTGTCGGATTCATGAGAATGGACAAAAGTGGTAGAGAAATTAAATTGTTTCCTTCTCACCTCTGAGAGTATGATGATGTATTGAAGAGGAAGGAGTATTTAAAATCCTTCCTCTAAAGGGGTAATATTTAGGTACAATCATGTTAACACCAAGATGAATGCTTAGAAATTCAGGGAAATTGGGTCTTTACCCTTATGAATTTGAGCTGCTGACTTAATTGGTATAATTTGCTACACATTAGTACTATGTTCATAAGGATTTTGTTTTATTAACCATTACATATTTCACAAACAGCTAGTTGCATGGTAAACAGGTGGTTATTATGCCTCTTTGCAAATCTGGATATGATTCTGGTACTTCTGTGGATGTAAGTGGTTCTTCCCCACCCCCCTACCCCCCCCCCCCCCCGCAATTACAACACTAGTTTATGTATATAGCAAATAAATCCAGTTGTAAACTTTTTAAATGCCATCAGTATAAAGCATGCAAAACTATGGTTTTTTTAGTTATAGCTTCTGATTACCTTCAGTTCCATTCCTTTTTACTCTTCCCAGATGTAGCTGAATCTTGATTACTCCAAAACAATGGCAAGTAGAATTTTGAGATTAATATTAATTTACTCCTGTGCTAATTAATATCAGTCCCCTCTCTCACTAAATTTGTCCAGAAGTGTCAAGAATTCTACCATCTTCCTATTCTTTATATAAACAATGTTAAAGAAAAGCAGATTCAACCATTAATACACTAGACATGTTTTAGTCCGTGCGATCATAAATATAAATGTGCAGCTTTTCCTGTAAGCATTTTTTGCAGTCTTTTCATAATCTGTAGACTCAAATTAGTATTTATTATGGATATACTAGGCAAAAGAAACAGCTGTTTCCCTTATTGTCTTTAATATTTTAGAATTGCTATCAATACCTATTCTTCAAAGCCATCAAAGGAAAGCAAGTATTTACATTTCTTTTTAGTAGTTTTTGAGTACTCATCAAGCTATCATTGTGATGGGGGATATGCTTTTTTGTTGTTGTTACAAGTTATTAATGTTAAGGGCCTTTTACATAATCCAGCTTGGAAAACAACCTTAAATGTGATATGATGCACCAGATTTGGTTTATCCAGCCATGGGAGGAAAAAAAAGAACCACTCTTCAGTTTACTTGTAATTATACACTATAATAGATAATGTTTGTTGTAAACTGCAATGTAAAACCTCAGTGAAACTGCACTGTATTTCTTGATGTTTATTAAAAGATGTATTTTTACAAGTTTTTGTTTCCTTTTCCTCAATGCTTTAAGGGAAAATGTTTTGAGAAATGTTTCTCAAATATATATAAATTGGAAAAGATACAGCCCATTTAAAACCCTATAGAATAGCAATTGGAAAGGAATTGGAAAACATGGATTTATTATTCCAGAAGCATCAAGACCCTTCACCCATTTTAAGAGTGGTCCTAGGAGTTCACTGGACTATTTCAACGTTCCACAAGAAAGCACTGAATGAAGTTAGTGTGCCAGATTTGCCTCATCAATGGAGTTTTCTCATGGTCTGTGTTCCTGAAGATTGAGAGTTCTCAAATGGTTAAATAGGAGGGTCTTTCCTTATTCTTCAGAACATGAGGTTTCCAGAAGTGGTCCTGATAGGTAAGTCACCTTAAAATTTCTGAAGCCTGGGATGGGCTTTTAGTTTTTGGATTATAGCCTTCTGGGATGCTTTTCATATGCACTCTTCACTGAATCCCCACTCTGTGGTAGTTCCTTAGACGGAAGAGCCATACATTGCTCTGGAAATCGGAAGCTGCTACAGGTTGGGCATCCCCAGCTGAATACGCTAACACTACAATTCAGAGTCTGGCCCTCAGTTGGACAGGTTCAGTGAGGAAGACTGAGTGCTGGAGAATTCCTTAATGCAAACCAAATTCACAAGAGACTGATTTACCAACCATAAATGAGAAATACAGCTTACTGGCAACCACTATCCAAGACCTGTTTTACAAATACACCCTAAACAGATCTCCTATGAGAAAAGACAGATTCCAGCCCTGGGATAGGCAAAGTACAAGACAAGCCCAGCATATCTTTCTCTTCCAGAAAGTAGAAAATGCTCAAAGAATGATGGAGACTTGACAAATTATATAGGAGCCAGCTTGAAGAGGTTCCCACTGGCCAAACCTGACAATCTGAGCATCAAAATGAATAGTAATGAGTTCTGATCCATTGAATAAATCCAAATTTTGTGTGTCTGTGCTGATATAAATAGAAAGAAAGAAAAGCTGTTTATTATAGTAAAATACCAAGAAGTAAATATAGAGAAGAAGATGGAGTTAGGAAAATATTAATAGAACTAAAGTTAGTTTGTGAGAGTTTGATGAAAACCAACATATTTACTTAGTCTCAAAATAATCAATAAGTCTACAAATGACTTATTATTTTCAAAGGGGAGAATACTAACTTTATAGTGGATAAAATTGCCAGACACAGCCTTAACTGAGCGATCACATATATTATCAATAATAAGACCAACACCTCCTGATATGCTGCAATAAGGCCACACCATTGCTTTTGTGGTGTTGCCATAAAAAATACATAGCTTGTGACTAATCTTGAGGAAATTTGCAGCTTGTCAGTTCTGTTTTTGCTTTTTGTTTTCTTCTCCTGTTCCTGATCTCCCACTTCTTCCATTTTATAAAAAAGGCATATGGGACACCTGGGTGGCCCAGTTGGTTAAGCGTTTGGCTCTTAATTTTGGCTCAGGTCAAGATCTCATGGTTTGTGAGTTTGAGCCCTCTGTCTGGCTCTGTGCTGCAGCTCGGAGCCTGCTTGGGATTCTCTCCCTCCTCTCTGCCCTTCCTCAGTTCTCTCACTCTCTCTCTAAATAAATGAATAAAATAAACATTTAAAAATATATTGGGGCACCTGGGTGGCTCAGTCAGTTAAGCGTCTGACTTCAGCTCAGGTCATGATCTCACAGTTTGTGAGTTTGAGCCCTGCATCAGGCTCTCTACTGACAGCTCGGAGCCTGGAGCCTGCTTTGGATTCTGTGTCTCCCTCTCTCTGCCCCTCCCCCCTTCACGCTCTGTCTCTGTCTCTCAAAAATAAATAAACGTTAAAAAAAACACTTTAAAGATATAAATAAAAATTTTAAAAGGCAATAAAGACTTACATTCTAAGTTGTCTCCAAAATATTGTGTGCAGTAACTCTTTTAGGAGGGATTTTGAAGAGCTTGTATCTGGTCTTCCATACTGAAAAACTAAAAAGGGAAGATCCCTTCCAGAAGAGATGTAAATCAAAGTCACAAAACCACAGGACCTGGTTCTTAATTAGCTGTCCCATTTCCATTCATTAGGAAAATATCTTCAGTCCAAAACATACTGACTTGTTAGTTTATAGGGCTCTCTCCCCTTGTTCTCCATCTCTGACATTTGGAGGAAGCTTTCTAGGAGAAGGTCACTCTCCCTGTACCTGCTGGGTGTCTCCCCACTCTCTACTTCAGAAAGGTTCTTCTAAACCTCTGCAGGATTGTAGAATTCAAGTAGAAAAAGCACAACTGTTGCCTGCCTGGTATTCATATCCAAATCCACTATTAATGAGGATTTTGGGTTTGTTTATTGTGTTTTGTTTGGAAATATACCAACTTTCCAGACTGTTGTATAAAACAAATTCTTAAGCAAATTTTGAGGAAGAACATGTGATGAGAAAAAGAAAATTTTCCTTATTTTTCATGAAAAACCCAGCGTGACTGGGTAGCGTTAGCAGGAATCTAGTAATCAGAATTTTGAGTGGTCCTTGTTCATTAAAATCCTCTATAGAAAGAATATATATGCAGGTCTCCAGAGTTTTACTTTGTAGAAAAAGATAATAGCTGCTGCTCATTAAGGGAAAAGGCATTATTGATACCTCAACTGTGTTACACTTCTCTGTGTCTCCCTGTCTGTCTCTCTGCCCTTTACCCGCTCACCCTCTATCTCTTTAAAAATAAATAAACATTAAAAAAAAAAAAAACCCTCAAAAGTAACAGTGGATGCTGGAGCCAGGAGCTACTGGCCAATTGTGCATATATCTTCCCAACTCCCTGTCCCATGACATCATGTTGGTGGTTTGAAATTGGCCATGTTGGAAGTATGTATGCTCCAGAAATTGGCAAATGCTAGAAGTTAGGACTTTTTCTTTTTTTCTTTCAACTTGTTGAGCTTCAGTGTAGTTGATGAGGAAATTTAGGAATGATAGTGCTGAAAACTGTAAAACTTCACCTGTGATAAAAAGACTCTGAAATAGACTCTTAACAGGTCTGTCTCCAGTATTGCTCTGTCTCCCTTTGCACCACCAATCCATCCTATACACAGGTAACAGAATAAACCTGATAGAATGCAAATATGACTTAGCCTTTTCCCTACTTAAAATAATTCAGGGGGCACCTGGGTGGCTTAATTGCCTAAGTGTCTGACTTTGCTCAGGTCATGATCTCACAGTTCATGAGTTCCAGCCCCGCATCCAGCTCTGCGCTGACAGTGCAGAGCCTGCTTGGGATTCTCTCTCTCTCTCCCTTCCTCTCTGTGCCCCTCCCTCACTTGCGCACGCTCTCTCTCTCTCTCTCTCTCTCTCTCTCTCCCCCTCTTTCTCTCAGAATAAATAAACTTAAAAAAATAATTCAGCAACTACCCTTCAGAACAGAATCTAAGCTCTTGCCTTAAATCTGAATAGAAGATCTTGTCAGTAATATAGGAGTATGTCAAAGAATATAGAGCCAGCCAAAGCAAACTCACTGGCATAGCACAGTGACAGAGGAGTTACTTAGAAGGGGATTTTTTTCCCCTGGACCCATTGCTTTCAGACTTTTAGTGATTATTGATACTAAAAATACAAGTGTAATGTGTAACAAAGAATACAAATTCAATAATAAATAATAGGGAATACCTCTTCAGTCACATGCTTTTTGGTCACATGCTTTATTCAAGGAGTTTATATTTCCTATGTGATAGAGTGCCATGAGGAAAGCTGGCCTTTAAGATGGGCCCCCAATGATCCTTCTTTCCCAGCACGCATACCTTTTTGCAGTCCCATGCCACACTGAGCAGGGTTGATCTGTGTTTTCAATAACATTTTGCAAAAATGATAGTGTGTGACTTCTGAGGTTAAGGTCATAAAGGACACTGTAGCTTCTGGCTGTCCCTCTTAGATCACTTTCTCTGGAGGAAGATAGCTGCCATGTTGTGACATGGACAACCCTATGGTTAATACAGGAAGAATTGAGGCCCCCTACCAATAGTCAGTAGCAACTTGCCAGTCGTGTTGGAAGCAGATTTCCTCAACTGCAGTCAAGCCTTTAGATGACTGCATTCCTGGTCAATCAACATCTTGATTGCAACCTGATTGAGAGACACCAAGCCAGAATTATCCAGCTAAGCTGCCTCCAGCTTCCTGACCCACACAAACTGAAATAATGCCTCTTGTTGTAAGATGCTAAGTTTCAGGTTTGTTACGCAGCAATAGATGACGAATACAAAACGCATAGAACAAATTCAGGGGACCAGTCTTGAAGAGTATCTGGGGTTTTTTTGCTCTGAAAGATATTGTGAGTTTCCTTTGCTCCATGTCAGAAAAAAATCTCTCATGACCCCAGATTCCCTTGAAAAGTGTTGAATATTGCTCAAGTGTGGAAAACAGCCTAATCTGAAGTGTGTATATTGGGAGTGGGTGGTGAGAAAGATTTGAGCTTAGAGTGGGAGCAGAGTTTTAATTTTGGTTAGATTGTAAGTGGCTACATTTGTTACCGGGGCGGGGGGACCTGAAGAACAGTCATACACAGAGTTTGAAATAGAAATTAAATACACGTACTGCCAAATTAATATGTATATAGTGGTTATGTTGTTTTATGGTTACCAGGAATGAATAAACCATACTTATAAAAAATACATAATTTGTTTTTATCTAACTATCTGATTACGTCCAGCCCTACAGGAAGAAAATAAAAGGGATAGTTTCCCATGTAGAAAAGGAAATAGCTGATTCTAAGACTCATTAGGCAGTTGAGTTGACAAGTGATCCCTCCCTCTAGTAAAAACAAATAGCAAGAGAAAAAGCCTGTGGCAGCAGTTGTGAGATAAGGGTGCAGAGAGGGAAACTGAATTATAAAGACATTTCATGACAGTGAATTTAACTTGATTGCTCTCTTAACACTTGCCCTGAAAAGGGGCCAGACTTGGAGGCTTGGGACCTTATGCTATCAGCCTAAGGACACTGAGCTCCTTGGTTGGGGAATAAAAGAGATTCATAGGAGAAAATGTAACCTGAGTGGAGGGATGGCTCAGCAATGGAAAACATCAAAAGCTAACTTTTCTTACTCCTTTTAGGTTGCTTCTGTTCCCACCCAGCTTGTATACCTTGTTAGGCACTAAAGTGGAGAAAGCCATAAATGTAAAAGTGGAATGGAGGAAACTGATAAATTTTCCCAGGTAGAACCACAATGCCCATGAATTCAGCTAGCTTTGACAGAGAACAGAGCAAGAATTAAGGGAGTCCTAAGACCTTGTGGCAGAATTACCTGTATGTAGTTCAGCTCAAGTCAAGTGAAATGCTGTGTCCTTAGAAATGATACTGTGAAATAATGATGAACAAAAATTCACTTTGTTAAGAGAACAAAAGTGTATGAGTGTTAAGGAAGCAAAGGAATCAAACTTTTAAGATTCTCCAAAGAGAAAACCACTGGCAAATAAAAAAATCATCTCACTCTTCTGTTTTACTTAAAACCCCTGCTGTTGTCAGTGGCATAGCAAGCAACTGGCAGCCTTTCTGTGTTTACGTATTTGTTTTTGTTTCTACAGATGCCTCTGAAATTTTTGTTAGGAGCAAAGTCACTAAGGCTGCCAAGAGAAATTAGTAATGCTTGCATGGTAGCCTAGACATGAATCATACCAACAAGGACAAATAGGAGCACCCCCTTCCCAAATTTTCACTAGATCTGTGCTTTTGGAATGCATTGTGACATAGGGGCAGGATGGGCTTCATAGGTAGGAGACCTGTGCAGCAACAAGGCCATTTGTTTAGAAGGGCCCTCTCTTTGGTGGAATATTCTGTGGTTACTGCCTTGAAATTCTTAATTTTTGAACAAGGGGCCCTGCTTTATTTTGTGCTGGGCCCCACAGATTATCTAGCCAATCCTCCATGAAGTCACTCTGGGAAAACCAATACACCAGTTTGAAGGCAGGCAGATTCGGGATTCTATCCAAACTGTCTCTTACTTGTATGCAGTGGGAAAATTACCCTCGGAACCTCAGATTTCCATCTACAACAAAGACAAAGCCATGTACCCCCTAGGGTTATTATTACGAGGCTTAGACATCATTGTGAAAGAATGCAGATAAAGCACCAAGTACAGTATGCCTGGCCTTACAATGATTATTATTCATAAAAGCCAAGTCTAGATCAGATCCTAATTGATGTCAGTGCTGGTCATAAAAGTACGTATCTTTATAAAAACAGGATTCTATTTTTCTTTACATTTTACTGATGGTTATGGATTTACATTGGCGCTGCTGTCACTTTTGCTAGGATCCTCATGCCTTCTTATTTCTTTAGTTGGAGCCTTTAGTAGAGAAATTAACAGTCTTCTTAAGTATTAGCTACTTCACGTAGAGTAGTTATGTTTTTCATGATTCCACTACAGAAACAAGGAATTCAGTGAGTGTCCCCAATTCCCCCAGAAGATATTGGACTTCGGCCCAGTTCATGATCTCACAGTTCATGAGTTCAAGCCCTGTGTTGGGCTCTGTGCTGACAGCTCAGAGCCTGGAGCCTGCTTCATATTCTGTGTTTCCCTCTCTCTCTGCCTCTCCAACTTGTGCTCTCTCTCTCTCTCAAAAATAAGCATTAAAATTTTTTTAAAAATTTAAGAAAAAAACAGTAAACACACACACACACACATATTATGGTGTCCTTTCTGGTAAAAAAAAATTTTTTAAGTGTGTGTGTGTATATATATGTACATATATATACATATATATAGAATATATATGGATATATACATATATAGGATATATTTGGAGATATATATATATATATATATATATATATGGATATATATATAGGATACACACACACACACATATATATATTTTTATATATATATATATATATATATATTATGGTGTCCTTTCTGGTAGCCTGGGACAAAGGATTTTGCTACTGTCTCCACTATCAAAGCAGCAAGCAGCAGGCCTGTTCTCTGGTTGGAGGGAATATAAATTTGAATTTAGTAACCATATGAGGTGACTAAACAAATTGCCTCATCTTTTAAGCCAGCCCCCAAATAGCTGCAATCAGGGAAGTGCATTTACTTCTTCTTTACTTTGGAAGAAAGAGTGATACTGGAGCACCAATTTACCGAACCCAAATCAAACCTTAAGTTCTACCTTGACCAGCTCAAGTTGTCCTTACTGTGGGGAGAGGACTGGGAACCAAGACAGGTTCTGACATTACACAAGATCGAGATAATATACCTCAAACCAACACATAAGAGATTGTGTCTACAGTAAATTCTCATTATTCATGGTAGTTGAATTCTTTTTTTTTTTAAAGGGAATTATAAAGTCTTGGGGGTGGAGAAGGAGCAGGTTGAAATGTTTTTTAATATATTTTTTAAAGTTCACTTGTTTTGAGAGAGAGAATACGAGCAGGGGAGGGACAAAGGGAGAGAGGGAGAGAAAATCCAGAGCCTGATGCAGGGCTCAAACTCACTAACTGTGAGATCATGACCTGAGCCAAAATTAGACACTTAACCGACTGAGCTACCCAGGAATTCAATGGTAGTTATTTTCTTTCAAGTCACTGTGAACAATGAATTAGTGAATAATGACCCATTACTCCTGGGAAAAATACAGACTTAGGTTCCTGGAAAGCTCTGGCCATAATATTTTCATCAGTCAATGTCTCTATAACTTTGTTTTATGTGTATTTCTGTTTAAAAACACCTTACTTAATATATCACTGATTCATTAATATTGAACTCATGGCCAACAGCACTGTAGCTCACACTTGAGCAAAGCTTATCTAACACACATTTTCTCCATAAAGCACATAACAGTTCTCTTGCACTTAGGAAAACTAGAAAGCACTTTATCACTATGCTTGAGGGGACTTTTAAATGGTAAAATCCCTAATGAAAAACAAAAACAAAAATGTGACAAACATGGCACTAAAAAGATTGCAAGAAAGACACTTCTTTATAATATGAGAGCTGTAACAGGAAGGCAGTGTTGCCCTTTTTGACCTCAGCTGGGAACATGCAAGTTGGGCCATTTGAATTTTTTACTCTCTATTTGTTTTCCAGGAATGACCATGAAAGCCCATGATTATTGATTTGGGGGTTACAAATAAATTTTAGTGAGTAGGCAAATTTACAAATATGGAATTGACCAATGATGAGAATCAATTGTATATGGAAATTGAGAGGGAGTGATTTCAATACCTTGGTGGACTTGAGAGAAAAAAAAATCCAGTAAGTTGGTTAAGAGATATACATAGATATGAGATCCAGCCATCTCTCTCTTTTCCTTTTCCAGTAAGATGCAGCAGAAGTCAGAAGAACTGAGATCTCTACAATTCTACATCTTTTTCTTACCAGATGCACAACTTTGGGTAGGCATCTGGAACTCCATATTCTTATTTCTCAGTTTCCAAATCTGTGTGTTGAGACCAATAACATTTGTCTTATTTCAAAGGGTAGTTGAGAGGGTCCAGTGGATATTTCTTTAAGTTCTGGCTTACTGTTACCATAAGCCATAAAGTATCATATTGTGTATCAGAATCTTCCTTTGTAGATGGAAGATGTAGATGGCTGTCTTCCCAAAGAAAACAAGAGCTAAGTCTATGCTAATGTTTGGATTTGGATAATAAGTATCCAATGGATTTTTCATTCAAAAATGCATTATGAATCCAAGGAAACACAATATAACCGTAAGTGTGTTGTTGTTAATCTATCCTTCCTAGGTAAGATAAAGTAATTGAGCCAATGGTTTTGAGACCTACCTCTACTTCTAGGATTTTAGAGGCAAATATGGGAATGAGAATACTTGTAATGTAGCAGTGTTGGGATGGGGGCAGTGAAAAGTTGACTCTGCTCTGATGTACAGGAGTTGGGGTGGGTGATGGAGACTCTCCAAAGACCCAACCCTTGGTGATGGTTGCACATTAGGAATATATTCAGTACCACTGAACCAGATGCAGTACCACTGAACCACTTAAAAATGGTGAAGGTGAGGGGTGCCTGGGTGGCTCAGTCGGTTGGGCATCCGACTTTGGCTCAGGTCATGATCTTGTGGTCCGTGAGTTCGAGCCCCACATCAGGCTCTGTGCTGACAGCTCAGAGCCTGGAGCCTGTTTCAGATTCTGTGTCTCCCTCTCTCTCTGACCCTCCCCCGTTCATGCTCTGTCTCTCTCTGTCTCAAAAATAAACGTTAAAAAAAAATTTTAAAAAAATGGTGAAGGTGGTGAATTTTATATTATATATAAAATAAATATAAATATATAATATAATATATTCATATAAATATATAAATATATTTAATATATTTTAAATTTATATAATATTTATATAAATAAATATATAATATAATATATAAATATAATATATTTATAAATATATATTTATATAAATAATTCTATTATATATTTATATTTATAATATATTTATTATATATATATATATATATGTTAATTAAACAATAGAAAAAAAAAAGAAAAACCAGTGGTGGGCTAGACTTGGCTGAGCTGGAATTTACTGACCCCTGCCCTAGTGGATCATCATGGGTGCGTTCTACTTAGAAGACTCCTGGTCTATAAGAGAGAAGGGTCTGTATTTGCACAGCTCTCCAATAATGTGACATAGAAGAAAAATTTTAAAAAGAAAAGGACCCAGCCCTTAGCCAGTTTAGAACTATTGCACTGTTTTCCAGTAACATTAGGGAAAAGATGCAGTCCTAATGAGGCAGGACATATGGAACATGCCATGGTTCATGAAGAGGCATTCCTGTTTCATCAGCTGTAAGCCCCATCCATCTGAAGGAGATGTGTGCCAGAGCTGTGAGTGGGTTCTACCCTGACGCCAGGGGAAGGGGGATGGGGGACAGGGCACTAATGTCATTTCTAGCTTCAAAAAATTTGTCCACAAACTCAATAGGTAAATTTGGTTTCTTCTTTCTGAAGTGCCTAAGGTTAAAGATATTTGATTTAGTTGAACTTATAGATAGGCTAGAGAAAGTTGATAAATAGGGTGTTAATATTTTTTACATGAATGCAAAAAAAGTAATTCTTCAGGAGAAAATAAAATAAGGTATATAAACCTGCTTTGAAAATTGTGGAATGTACCACGAACAGAAGGTATTAGGAATTTGCTGGTATCTATAGCTAAATATGCTTACAAATATCATTTTGTTAACATAACGCCTTTCAAATGAAAGATGGTTAAAAAGCTGCATATTCAGGTTTGGTATGCCACATTTTGGTCTGCCAAGGTAAGACCTTCTCAGCCCTTTTCATTATTATGATTTTATTTTATACTTGATATAAACCTAAATTAATGAGCAGCTATTTCTAAAAGTTATCACCTGACACTGTTGATTGTTTTCCTGTTCAACTTGGCTCTCCTGTTTCTTTCTTTGATGAAGAAATTTTTAAGACCAAACATTTATTTAGCCCTGTGTCTCCATGCAATTTTTATATGTGGAACTCCTTAATCAGAAACTAAATATAGGTTTGGTTTTAATATTTGCCTTAGCAATTAGTTTATGAGTACATAAACAAATCAGTGACATCTGTTTCCTAATATATTTGTGCTTATTTATTTTAGATCAACATAAAATATGCAACTTCATAGAAGAACAGTAGGAAATCCCTGTGACAGTATGGGTTTTGATAAGCTGAATGTTGTTTAAGGTCTTAGGTTTCCTGGGCTATTCATACTTCTCAGTAGTAAGATCACACTGAATTGTGTCATAGTGAGTTAAAGGACAATACAGGAGACACACAAAGCCCAGACTAAGAGCCACCTCTTCCTAGTGTGTTGTCATCCCACCTCATCTCTTCCTGGGCCAACCTAGTGGATTTTTAATCAGCAGTAAGTCCTCGAGGGGTCCCTCCGTCCAGAGGTATTTTACAGTTAATATGCCACTGCTAAATATTGGAAACTCTTAAATTCCTCAAAATTAATCAACAACAGTGGAGTTTTAGGTATTATTAATGTAAGAGGTAAGATTATTTGAAGTGTGAATTTCTCCTGGAAACTCCCAAATCAGACCATGTGAGCCTACCCAGTTATAGTGCATTTTAAGCTAAAGCCTTGTCAAAGCATATGAATACTTGAGACTTTATGAGAAGAATATTTTTAAAAGATAACTTGAAGATCACTTTGTGAAATACTCTATTTTGCAAAGTACCTAGTGATATACAAAATAGTTCTTGTTTTAGAGTTGCAATTATTTTTAATTTAATTTAATTTAATTTAATTTTTTAAAGTTTATTTTGAGAGAGAGAGAGAGCACATGAGCAGGGGTGGGACAGAGAGAGAGGGGGAGAGAGAGAATCCCAAGCAGGCTTTGCACTGTCAGCATGCAGCCTGACATGGGGCCTGATCTCACAAACCGTGAGATCCTACCCTGAGCCTAAATCAAGGGTCAGTCGCTTAACCAACTAGGCCACCCAGGTGCCAATTCTTTTAAGGTGAAGGAGCATATATGGAAAGTTTATTCCATATTTTCCCATATTTTTCAAGCACCAATTCTTTTAAAGTGAAAGAACATATATGGAAAGTTTATTCCAACCTTCAAATTCTATTTACCTAGCTATAGCTAAATTTTTGTGTAACAATTGTGACATCTAGTGGTTAAACTAAGTAATTCCAGTGAATGGTTTCATACGTTATTTTCCTTAAATTCATTTAATATGGGAACTTGCCATTCATACAATACTGTAACAAATATCTTCATGTATTTAATTACAAGGGACAAAGACCAAGTAGTGAAATTACTGAGTGAAAAGATGTCTGTATTTAGAATGTTGATATTGCCAATTGACCATTCAAAGAAGGTTGCACCAATTTACACTTCCACTCTGAGAATGGTTTTTCACATCATCCCAACAATGAGTATTATCAAATGTGTTCATTTTTGTTTTAACCTTCTGTATAAAAGGTTCAGTTCATTCTCTTAAGGCTTCTTTTTCTTTTTCTTTTATTTTTTATTTTGTTTGGCCACTTGTATTTCTTTATCAATGACATGCCAACCCACATCTTTATCCCATTTTTAGAAATTTACTGATCTTTGACCATGGTGTGTGTGTGTGTGTGTGTGTGTGTGTGTATAAAAGGTTCTGCATATTGAGGAAATTAGTCCCTTATTTGTCATTTGCATTGAAAACATTTTTCCCAGTTTGTCATTTATTGTTTATACTTTGTGATTGTCTTTTTTTTTAAATTTATTTATTTTGAGAGAGAGAGAGAGTGTGTGAACACAGGAGGGAGAGGTGCAGAGAGAGAGTGTGACAGAGAGGATCCCAAGCAGACTCCATGTTGTCATTGTACAACCCGACGTGGGGCTCTATCCCATAAACCACCAGCTCATGACGTGAGCTGAGATTGAGTCCAACACATAACCGACTGAGCCACCCAGGCGCCTTATGATTGTTTTTTACTTTGCAAAGTTTTAAATTTTTATGGAGTAAGATTTTCCCTTTATAATTTTAGTTTTATGTCATACTTGAAATGGGATATTGGTAAGATAAGCAGAATTTTACTTTTTTCTCAATACAGTTCTCTACTATTTTAATATACTACTATGAACAGGTATTATAACAATTATTTTAAAGGAATATTTAATACCCTGGGAAGATATTTAGGATCTATAGTTAGCTGAAAAAACAAGTTGTAAAATAATAAGTAAAATGTGATCCCTGTTTAGAAAATAAAAGAAAAATATGCAAATAAAAATGACTGGATGGATATGCACCTAAATATTAATGATCTTGGAGTTGAGGAATTTAGGTAACTTTTATTGTTTTCTTTTGTATTAATTTCTATTTTTAATCACTGTACAGTGCACATATATTTATGATTATAAAAAGTAAAAAAATATGTCATCATTGATTACCTCTTCTATATAGATCTCTGTAAGTTATCTTAAGTATGATTTCATATAGCTTATGTTTTATTCACCTAAAGATCTAGCACTGCCTTTCTGTCTATTCTCTACTCCATTGACCGATTTCATTCTTAAAAGTTTGATTCATCAGACATTTCTTATAAAATAAGATGATATACTTCATTAACACCTTTAAAACGAGAAATTTCTGGTTCATGGAGCCAGAAGATAATTGGATACAAAAATATCTGACATGAAAGTTATTTCTCTCACCAAATTTCAGTCATGCAAAACCTCTTAATCCTTGGATTTCTCCTCCATATTTGACTGATTTCATCTATTTTATGTGGAATAAGTAGCAAATACTTCTGTTGTTCTTTGAATTACTTAAAAATTGTTTATATCTTTATACTCACCCTGTTCCCAAAAGGATTTAAAGTGGTTAGTAAAAACTCAGGTTTAAAGATAAATAAAATAGCCAGTAACATAGAATGTAAAATAAACAAGCAAAGAAATCAAAACAAAGAAAGTAAGAGATAAAGAGTGATAAAATGAAATCTATCCCTTAAGGACCAGCGCTGTTCTTGAGGGTGATACTAACTCTTGCAAGCAGCTTCCTCACACCACAAGAAAGAAACCAGAGTTGGAAAGGGCCACATTGTCCTGAGATTGAGTCCAGAGGGAAATTACTCAGGTGCAGGAGATTTATCTGTGACGGTAGCAGATACTGAGGCTTCCTGTGGGGTCAGGAACAAAGCTAAGCTTTTTAAGTCATGGTTTTATTTCATCTTCACCATAACCCCACTGCTAGTGTGGAACATGTATTCCTGCCTCCCATGTTTCCACGTGACTCCCTGGGAGGGAAACATTTGGGAGTAATTCTTTGGGCTTCTCAAATCTGCCCCCTCAGTAACTTCTTCCTCCTCTGGACAAGTTTGGGAGAGTTGGTGAGTTTGAGAGAAGGGAAGGCAGCTGCAGCTGCTTCCTCAGGAAGGCTTGTTCTCCAGGCCAGGAAGGTGGCGTTCTCTGCCCCTCTGCACACTAAGCTTGCTCTGGAGAGCCCTTGTACTTCTGGGGTTCTGATGTATTCCTCAGTTCAGCTTTGTCAGTAATAAACCTGACACTGTCCACAATCTCTTATCTGAAGTTCCTGGGAGCAGGTGGGTGGGTTTCAAACTTTAGAAATTTTCAGATTTTAGAAAGATTATATGATTCAATGATAGTTTCTGGGACAGTTGTCCAGTATTAAACACTATTATTTCTGCACTAAAAGGTATGAATAGTCACACTGAGTGGGATAAATTAAGACCATATCACATCACATCAGATTTTACTGTCAAATGAGTTCAGATGATATTGGATTTTTCTGCTAAATGAGTTACAAAAATACTTTTGGATTTTAGGACTTTTTGGATTTTGAATTGTAAATAATAGATTGCTTGACTGTGTTTTGATCTCCAACTGTGACTTTTGTGTCTACTTTCTCTGTTGGTTCTTGGCCTGGAGAGTGGAGGAAAGCAGAGGTAGGTATACCAAGAAGCTAATAAAGCTTAAGCTTCAGGATTCCTTTTATGACCTTATAACTTATTTCATATATATAATGTTAAATTCTTAGGGTACCTGAGTGGCTCATTCAGTTGAGCATCCGACTTTGGCTTAGGTCATGATCTTGAGGTTTGTGGGTTTGAGCCACATGTCTGGCTCTGGGCTGACAGCTCAGGGTCTGGAGCCTGGTTCGGATTCTGTGTCTCCCTCTCTCTCTGCCCCTCCCCTGCTCTCACTCTGTCTCTGTCTCTCCATCTCAAAAATAAATAAACATTAAAAAATTTTTTTAAAATAATGTTAAGTTCTTGCTCTTAAAGAGTCTCTTCAAAAATATAAACTTCAAGCCTCACAAAACCTAGATCCACCTGAGGAGAGAGTTAGGATTGTCTTCCCTAAAACCCCAGTAGCCTAAAGGTAGGTACCATCATCATCCCCATTTTACTGAGGAAGAGACTGAAGCAGAAAGGTTAAATTATTTGGCATCCAATTGTAAGTGGCAAAGTCTGGTTTCAAACCCAGCGGAACTACTGAGTTATTGCTTTTAACCATTGCCTTTCTACATCTGCGGATAAAAATATGAAAATAGTTGACATTCTTTTTCCAATTAAAGTAAATTTCAGAGGTTAGCCTTTATCCCAACAAAAATAACTGAAGGCATCTTAATTTCTATCAAACATCTTAGTCTGATAAGAAAAGAATGAAATTCTTCAAATAAAGTTCTTTGGTAAGTTAAGAAAAGGCACTAAAATAACAAACACTTCCGTACATTTTCTTCCAAAGATAATCCTCAGGATTAAATCCTGTTTACAAATTATCAGTTTCTTGATAGTGAACCTTTAGTATTAGGAAGCTTCTACCCTTTTTCTCCAAAAAGTGATTGTATTTGCACTTCCCGACAACTTAACTATATTTGGCTTTCTGTGAAATTCGGTCTGGAAATCAGTGAAAACTATATACACAGAATCCTCCAACATTTTATAGCAGTAAGCAGTAATATATATATATATATATATATATATATATATATATATATATATATATATAACCTCATTCTCTATACATAACAAGCTAGTGAGAAAGGGAAATGGAATACTCACAGTTTACAAATGAAGAAACTGGAGACAGGAGAAAGAAAGTAACTTCTCCAAGGTCACCAAGTAATGAGTGGTTAAGATTGGCACCAAGACTCAGGACGTTTCCCTCTCCTCTTTGTCCAGGACCAGCATTGCCACCTCTGTTTTATAAAAGCTTGAGGGAGAAGTTTTTCCATAAGGGGAAACATAGATGGATGTTTATTTACGTTTCTGGTCACATAGGTCCCAAGTTATTTCATGCATAACAACTTCATCTGCTGGCTACATTGCTGGTAAAGTTTTTAGGAACAACAAATTCATGCACACATTTAGACTGATTCTTATTTCATTCTCAGATTCTCCACTTGGCATAAGGGAACAATAAGGAAAATTTTTGTTCCGTTCCTCACAGTTACAATAATATTTTAAAACATTTTGTTATGAAAGATAAAGTTATAAAGAATAATTATGATCTTTTTTTTTTTTGGTTTTGTCAAATGTTTTATTGAGTGTAGACATCTGGAGTACTGTAAAACATGAATTATCTGTAGATTCAAAAAGGAGCAAGCCACATTGTCCTCACTGTCAAATGTGTCAGGCTTGGCATCCGTGATGGGGATTAATGAAGTATCATGAGAGTAATATGGTTCCTGAAAAACCTCTACAATTTGGACTAGGGTCTTATTCACGTGAAAAGCAAATTTGTTCACATTTAGTGAACTTGCATTTCATTGGAGGTACACAGTGTTTTAATTTTAAAACAAAAATAATTCTGTTTTTAGAAGATTCCCATCCCCCAACTGTATTTGTCCCTCAGTTTTCAGAAATTTTAATTAAAAGAAATCCTATCCCTTTTTGGAAGTTGTACATTTATCTGAACAATAAAATTTATTTCTTCTTAGGTTGCTGAGGTATATTAAGTTTGAAGAAGATAATATCTCCATCTTTGACAATGTAATTTCTGCCTTGTTGTCTGTACTTTCCAGCAGCCTTGACCGCATTTTCAGAACCTTCCTCTTTAAAATCTTCGTATTTCATTATTTCAGCCATAAAGAATCCTTTTTCAAAATCTGTGTGAATCTTTCCTGCAGCTTGAGGAGCCTTCATCCCTTTCCTGATGGTCCATGCACGTACTTCATCTGGCCCTGCAGTGAAAAAGTATTCTAGTTGGAGTGCTGCAAACCCAGCCTTAATGATCTTTGGCAAAGCGCTTGGTATCATGTTCGCTTCCAGATACTTCTGTCTCTCCTCATCACTCAATTCTTGCAACTTGAGTTTCAAGGCCCCACTAAAAGGAATGACCAAGGCATCTGGGTCATACTTGTTCACCCACTCTTTAATTTTATCAACCATTTGTTTTTCTTTCTAATGTAGTCTTTTTCAGAAAGATTAACCAAGTAAACCATTGGTTTTGAAGTCAGAAATAAGTGTTTATTCAACACTTCAATCTCTTTGTCACTCCAATCATGATAGAAGAGAACAGGTTTCTTTTGATCTATAACCCAGGATTTGACTTTGCCCATTATATCATATTCAGGTTTTAATTTTTTATCTCCTCCTCTCACAGCCACTTTTCCTACTTTATCTATAATGGGCCCAATCATTTCCTCATCTTTAAGCTGAAGCTCTTCGTGTATTATTTCTATATCTCGAATAGGATCTACACTTCCTTCAACATGCCTGATATCATCATCTTCAAAAGCACGTGTTAGATGAAAGATTCCATCACAGGCACTGATATGAGATAAAAAGGCATTTCCCAGGCCTTGCCCATTGTGAGCTCCTTTCACAAGCCCAGCAATATCCACTACATTTAGAAAGGCAAGAATTTTGCTTGCTGGTTTGTGGTACTGGCAAAGAAAGTCAAACCTTTCATCTGGCACAGGTACTCTGCTCTCATTAGGATCAATAGTGCAGAATAGGAAGTTTTCTGCTGAAGCCTGACTATTGGTTAATACATTGAAGAAGGTAGATTTCCCAGCATTTGGCAATCCAACAATACCAATTTTCAAGGAGGTTCCAAATCTTCCAATGATTGGGGGCGGTTTAATTCCATCACCTCCCTTTTTGGGGCGCATCGTGCTCGGTGTGGGCGATGACACGGGGTCCCAGCGGCAGGGTAGACGGAGTTGAGAGGAGGGGAGGAAGGAGGAGAAAGCACAGGCCCAGCCCTTCCGCTGACCAGCATGCACGCTAGTGGCGGTGGTGGCCAATGATGATCTTTTAGAGAGGATAATAATAATCCACCTACAACATACCTTACCATTTTGCCATGTTTGCTTCAGATATTTTCTTAAGCAGTAAAATCCCTGTGTTTCCCCAGTCCCATTCTTTTCTTGCATTACCCAGAGGTAAAACCAGAAAACTACATTTTGTATATTAATCCATAAATATTTATATAGTACTTTTGCATTTAAATTGCTTTAAATGCAATATTTTTTGTATTTATATAAAAAGTTAAATTTTATCATTTATATAAATATCTTGTATCTGCCATTCTGCAATTTGTTTTTTTTTTTTAAACTCAGTGTTGTTTTGGGATTTATTTCGATATTGAAAGTTAATAGATTTATGCCTTTAGTTTTTGTGATATTGTGGATAGGATTTTCATTTCAATTACGTTTTCTAATTGGTCATGACTGGTATATGAGAACACTATTGGTTTGGGATTAAGGAAACTTTCTGAGCTCATTTATTAGTTTTAATAGCTTGTAGATTCTCTTGGATTTTCCATGTGGGCAGTCATCTGAAAATAAGCACAGACAAGCATTTTTAAATGGTCATATTTTTAAATGGTCATATGTAAAGTAGTGTGACCTGCTACTTTACAGAATAAAAATCTCCAAGGATATCTGTTTTCTAAAATAAAATCACTCTCCAGTATCTACAAGCATATATTCTGATGCAGATATTCAGGAAATGCCTCCTATTTCCCATCCAGAATGTTTTTCAAAAGGTATAGTTATGACTATGTTCTTTTCTTACTCAGTTACACTAAGACTTCAGAGTCTCAGAGATTGCTTGGTGTGACTTCAAATGCAGCACCATAAGCTTCAAGCCTTGGAAGTAAATGGGTCACTGTTATTTCAAGAAGAGCATATTGTCCCACTTAAGAATATCTGTGATTTTATACAACAGTGGACTTTTTGGAGAAATAGTCTTTAGATTTAGGAAGCTCCTAATCAGATTTCTCTGTTAAGTTGAAATAAAGGTGTTCTCTTTTTGTTTTTCAATAAAATAAGTTGGAGATGAGCTATGAACTTAACATCATCTGCTCCCATTGAAAAGAAAAGTTTCTTTTCATAGAGCTGCATAATGAAAATCAAGGTCAAAGACACATTATCTTTGTAGCCATTTATTCTGATCACCTGTCAGTACGGAGCAAAGACCAGTAGTCTTAATAAAACAAGTCTCCTGGGCACGTCTACTCTGGTTTCCATGTGAACTGGGAGTCAGTGCTTTAACTGTATGTCTTTTCTCATTATTTTGAACCGGCATCTTTAAAGGACGTTTTTCCAAAACTCTGCTCAATAGAAGACATCATCAAATAAAATCTACATTTCAATTCGGCTTCTTAGGATGCAAATAGGAACTGACTAACTTAAGCAAAAAATTATTGGAAATATTCTAGACAGCTCAGAGAGTCAAAGGAGATGTTGATGAAGGGAAAGAGATGAAGGCAGTTTTGGGAATCTAGGCAACTAGAAATGAATGCATGCCTCTGCAGAGAACTGACGCATGTCGAATCTACACATAATTCCTGTCTCTGTTACTCCATTCAAGATTCAGACTCCTGGAAAGAGAGACTCACTTGCCTGACTCATGTTGTGTGTGGCCACTCCTTGGTATGTGTTGCTGGTGAATTGAAGGAGGGCGGCAGGGAGGGCACCTTCATTTCCATGTCCTTCTGGAACTATATGTGCTAGGGAAGAGAACTTCCCAAAGGAAATCATGGTTTTTTTACCCAAGCAAAGGGCAGAACTACTCTGCAGGACGACACATTTCACTTCTCTCCCACATGCTTTTATCAGAGCTCAGTGCAGCAGTCTCCTGGCAGAGCCTCCTGGCAGTGGTACCAAAGGGATCTCATACCCCAAAAGGAGATAACTCCTCTGAAAGTGGCCCTGAGAATGTGTGGAGGGGAGCATCCATCAAGTTCACTGGGGACATCAGGCTGCCAGCAGGAACCTGAGTCCTCTTGAAGAAAGTAGCCTTATCACACACATAAATGATGGGGCTAAGCCTTTTAAAACTGAGAAGAATCTGTTTGGTGGGCACTTGTGGGTAAATTGACCTAGATGGCTTCCAGGAAAGCAAATAGGTCCTGTAAAGTGACTTTTTTTTTTTTTTTAATCTTCAGACTATTGTTAGAGAATTTAGCTCCCACGAGGGAGTTCTATGGTATCTGTCTCCCACTTTGACGCCTCTGCTCGACTACATAGCCAAGGAAGTTTCTCTCCAAAACATCTCTCCCATCATTTTTTGCATCTTTTGCTCTTTCTGTTGTTTTTGCCTGTAAGGCAGGTAATGTACCGACTCCAGAGTGAACCACCTGGGTTCAAATCCTGATTCTTCTTCCTACTTTACTATGACCCTCTATGTCCCTATCCTGGCTAATCTGAGTGACCACTGCTGCTTTACCACTTACAGCCCTCCCGTCTTCCCTCCTTCATAAGATTGATTAAGGTACCCATTCATAGCATTACCCCCATTTCCTGAGAGCATCCAATCCAGAGAAAAGTCTCACTTCCTTAAGCCCTTCCCCAAACAGAAGGCCAAATCCTTTAATAACTGCTTTCAAACACCCTGTTGTACATCTTCCTTCTCTGTAATAAGAAATATACCCAGTTCATTCAAATTCAGGTATATTCCTGGTGGTCTTTAGCTGGAGGGTATTGATACAATTGTGGGTTTTAAAATTTCAGTGACCTGGTTTGGCATCCTGGCTCCATTTACCAGTAATGTGAACTTACAGGTCTCTTAACCTCTTTGTACCTCAGTTTCCTCATTTATAAAATGGAGATAATTATAGCACTTTTCCATCTGAGCTGTTGTGAGCATTAACATGTGAAGAGCTTACCACAGTGCCTGACATATAAGTTATCAATAAATATTTGCTATTATTGTTGACTCAGAAAGAGTAATTTTCTTATTTTAACAGTAAATTTCTTATTTAGACATACTAATTCCAAGATTTGCACTTGATTTTGTCCTTTGATTTGCATTTGATTTTGTCCTTTGATTGCTGGAATTATCCTCAATTTTATTCCATGATTCTTACCAAATTACTAAATTTGAATTCCAGTGTATGGGTGTGAATGTGTGCATGCATGCATTTGCTGAGAGGATGAGAGGATGGCCTAACAATTACTGAACACTACATACCAGACACTTTGCTGGGGTTGTTAATTTTTTGTAATGAACAAAAACTAAGGGAATTTTCTTGAAAACCTTTTTGAGGCTAGTTGCACAATTTTCCAGCAGAGCTGTTTGCAGCTCTGCTGAAAAAAGGGACCACTTAGCCATCCTCCTGAGGAATTGGAGTCTGATTTAAGTCTGAAGCAAGGATTTAGATTTAATTTTCCTGCAGGGGTAGACAAATTCTCTGCCAAAGACATGACCTTCAATTTTTTTTCCCCATGAAATGTCTTTTAAAGCCTGCAAAACAAAATTAACTCACATGAAAATGTAAATCAAATTAGGATATGAAATCACATATGCTATTTACTGGCTCTATAGAAGTTTGACAGCAGAGTTTAGGTTGCAACAATCTTCAAGATATCTGAGAAGACCTTTCATTTCAGGGTCTGAAATGATTAAATGATTAAAATTGCTCTTTAATAATTAAATGTGCCATCTGTATAAGGTAGAGTGTGACCTTTCACCCAGGTCTCTCAGGCTGTTCTAGAATTTCTGCAGTTGGCACATATGGTATCAGAAATCCATTGCTATTCTTCCTTTGAAATATTAGAGGAGCAGACTTAGAGCAGCTGTTTTTGTGCTGCCAGATTTCATTGAAATGTGGCTTTTAAAAGCCCTTGGCTTGTCATTTTGAGTTAGCTTACCTTAATCACAAATTTCACCATGATATAATTCAACTGATGCCTGAAACTCAATATAGCAGAACATTTGCTGAACAATGCACTTAACAACAATAACCAACCAGAATGTACGTTTTCCATCAAAATGTCCTCTTCATGGTATATGTGCACTCCAAAATGTCTAATAGACGATAAACCTTTTTCTAGAACACCAAAATACCAAGAAAACAATCTCCACCATGCTCTCTTCCCCCTGGTTGGGCATGTAAAAGGGAACAGGACATTTGGAGAACTATCTGCTCGACTATCGCAGTACTACTGAAAACATTGATGCAGTCCTGTTATGAAGCCAACTATAGTAATTGGATAGCAAGTGATGAGTACACTTGCTTATTTGTCTCAGATGTCATTTCAGAGGACTTCCATGGCTCAGAGATTGACAGGTATAATGTTCAGAACAAAGGAATATTGGTCACCATAAACATAATTTCTGTGTGTTGCGGGAAGGGGCCTAGACCTTGACTTTAATAGTGCTCATTAATTAATCTGTAGTATCCCGGAGACTTTTTGTCTGCTGGCTTTCAACAGGCTGTTTAGTTATTAAAGTTTGACTTTGAAACTACATTTGAATGTTTTAAGTATTGACTTCAGTGCTTCTTTTGGAGATAAATTCATCACTTCCATTTAAAAGTGTGGATTTTTAAAGCTAGAAGCAAAGATAAGTGAGCTAGTCTTATTTTAAAATATGCTGAAAATTTTATTTTTAAAAGCCAAACCATGAGACAAACTCTCTGAGAGTCTGGTATTTAAATTTATTTCTCACATAAACTTATAGCTGGGGATCAAGAAAAACTATCATGTTTGCCTTATTGTATTCAGGAACCAGATGAAATTCACTGGGCATTAAGACATAAGATAAAATTGGGTACTTTGCCCTTTTTACCCCAGCAAGATTTTTAAACCAGGGAACAGACAATAAGCATTCATTCATTTATTTATTTAGAAAAATGTTTATTGGGGCACATGGGTGGTTCAGTCGGTTAAGTGTCTGACTTTGGCTCAGATCATGATATGACAGTTAGTGAGTTCAAGCCCCACGTTGGGCTCTGTGCTGACAACTCAGGGCCTGGAGCCTGCTTTGGATTCTGTGTCTCCCTTTTTCTCTGCCCTTCCTCCACTCGTTAGCACTCTCTCTCAAAAATAAACATTAAAAACAATTTTTTTAGAAGAGTTCTTCTTATATATGTATGGGTACTGGAATACTTACCATCATAAATGAGACATGTAAGAATTCAATCTGGGATCAATATAGAGAACCAAACACATAAAATAAGTATCCATAATACAAGATGAGTTTCTTTGCCCCTCTGGCTTTAGGAGGATAGATAGTAGAAGAGAGACGTAGGGATATTTATTCCTTCTACTCCCTCAGCCCAACTGTGTTTCCTATACTTTATGACCACAGCTCCTACCAGCCAGTTCCTCTCCAGTTCTCTCCAGATTTTAGCCTCTCTGGTCCCACTTTGCCCTCCGTTTCAGGACTGGTAATAGCTTCCCTTTGTTGGCAGTTCCCAGGTGCTTCACTATCCCTTGTTCTTGTTATTCCTGCCCACACCTCATTGTTCAGTCCCCTAATCGACTTTTCTTCATTTAACCCTCTTGCTGGAGTCTTGACTGACACGGAAAGAAGGAATACAGAAGGTCAAGAAAGAGAATGTGGAGGTTTCTATACCTTTAAATGTTCTACACATATACTTTGGTAGATTTAAGCAAAATTATTATCCCAGCTGAAAACATGTTTCTGTTGCCACCAACAGATGGCATTAGTAATCATGTCAGTCATTCAGGGCTGTGCATTGTTCTTTTTTTGAGTCAGTTAACAATTGTGGTACAGTGATTTATAATAAGAAATATAGATTTGGTCTTCATCCATATTTCTGGCTCAGAGCTACCTAAAACCCTTGGAATTTCCTAAGTGAGGAGAGCCATAAAGTTTTCTTTTGTTATGTCAATGAGGTGACTTTGAGAATGCACCTAGAGATGGGGGCTGGCTAGCCAGGAGAACCAGCCAGCCCTGTGATTGGAGGGTTGGAACTTTCAGTTCTACTCCTCCACCCCACACCCCACCACATCCCCTCACCTCTAGGAAAGGGAGATGGGCTGAAGGTTGAATCAATTGCCAGTGGCCAAAGTTTAATCAATCATACCTATATCATATCATGAAGCCTTTGTAAAAATTCAAAAGGACTAGGTTCAAAAGCTCCCAGGTTCGTGAACCTTTGGAGATTTGGGGAGAGAGGCAAGCCTAGAGAGGGCATAGAAGCCCTGTGTTCTTTCCCCATACCTTGCCCTATGCATCTCTTCCATCTGGCTGTTCCTGATTTATATCTTGAGTGATCTAGTAAGTAAAGTGTTTCTCTGAGTTCTGTGAGCTGCTCTAGCAAATTAATCAAACTCAAGGAGGAAGCTGTGGAAACCTCTAATATATAGTTGGTTGGTCAGAAGCATAGGTGATAACCTGGGTTTGTGACTGGTATCTGAAGTTTGTGGGGACATCTTGTAAGACTGAACCCTTAACTTGTGGAATCTGGATGCGATCTCTGGGTAGCTAATGTCAGAATTGAATTGAATTATAGAAACCTAGCTGGTGTCCAGAGCATTGTTTGTTGGTGTTGAGGATCCCTTCCCCACAACACACACACATTGAAATTGGTGACCAAAACCTAAAAGAGCTATTTTTCTCTATTTTTAAAATGTTATACCAACATGAATTCTATCTACCTGATAAATGCAAAAGCTGTTAAAGAGTTGAAGAAAAACTATTTTAATAGGCCCACATTTACTTTTGATAAAGGCAAGAGTAAAGATGATTTGGGAAAAATGCAAAGTAGAAAAAAAAAACAAATTTTTCCTGTGTGCAAGGAATAGTAAAAGTAATTCTAAAGGACAAAGAAAGAATCACGTGATGGGGGAAAAACATGACGCCTTGACTACTGGGGACTGAATTGTGTCTCCTAAAATTCATCTCTTGAAGTCCTAGCCCCTCACTGTGACTGTATTTGGAGACAGGGACTTTGAGGGAGTAATTTAGGTTAAATGAGGTCATAAGGGAGAGGCATTAATCAAACAGGACTGGTGTCCTTATAGGATGAGGAAGACACCCCAGGAGTATGCATGCACAGAGGAAAGGCCATGTGAGGACACGGCATGAAAGTGACCATCTGCAAGCCAAGGAGAGGGGCCTCAGGAGAAACCAGCCCTTGAGTTTGGATTTCTAGCCTCCAGAACTGTGAGAAATAAACTTATGTTGTTTAAGCCACCTAGTCTGTGGTATTTTTTTATGGCAGCCTGAGCAGGCTTATGCACTAACGATTGGACAACTATCCCCGGAAGACTAATGCAAGAGATTAAGGCTAAAGGATCTTAATTAATACAATAAATGCCTGTTAGCATTAGGAAAGGGCTAGGAATTTGTTCTAAAACTTGAAATGAGGAATGACTTTGAGGCTTCTCTCCTAGGTGACTGGATAGATATTAATGTTATGAATCAAATTCAGAAAACAGGAGGAAGAACAAATTTGATAGAGAATGTCAGAGAGCAAGAATTCCTGTCCCCTTCAAGGGTCCTTCTAGCTGGACTAGAAATCAAAATGATACAAGAAAGATTAACAGAAAATCAAATTTAATAGTGTTTGTACAGGGAATCCGTACACATATGGAAATTCCAAAGACAGTTGGGCAAAATGAGGTGTATATGTCATCCTGAGCTAGGGAGAAAGGGGGTAAGGGTCTGGGACTTCAGAGGAAAGGAATGCACTTCATAGGGTGATAAGAAAAGCAGATGTTTGTTAATTAGATGTTTGCTCTGCCATACAGATGGGTCACTCAGATAAAATTTATCTCTGCTATTAACCCTTATTCTGGGAGAGACTCCCCAATTTAGATTCATCTCTGTAGTTAAGGGAGGGGCAGAAGTATCCCTCGAGACTGTAGGGTCTCGATTGCCTTCAGAATAATCATCATGCCAAAGTAGTCCACCTTGGGGTGGCCTGCCCTTGGCCCCTATAGGAAGATGACTCTGACTTTGTATGTAATGAATTTAAGGTATCTGAAGGACATTCAGGTAGAGATTTCTAAAAGGAACTTGTGATGGGGTGCCTAGGTAGCTAGCTTAGTTGGTTAAGCGTCTACTCTTGATTTTGGCTCAAGTCATGATCTCATGGTTTGTGAGATCAAGCCCTGCGTCAGGCTGTGTGCTGACAGTGCAGAGCTTGCTTAGGATTCTCTCTCCTCTGCTCCTCTCCCACTCACACTCTTTCTCTCTCTAAATAAACAAATCAACATTTTTAAAAATTAAAAAAATAAAAGGAACTTGCAATATAAAACCAGAACTATGGTGATAAATGATTTGGGATATAGACTTAATTTTAAAAACTATTTATTGAACAGCTACTATGTGCTGGGTACTATTCTAATGTTTGGTTATATCAGTAAACAAAGGAGAAAAAAAAACCCTACTCCATGGATCGTATATTTTAGTGGACAGGAGAAAGGAAGAAAGTGATAACATATGAAGTAAATTATACAGTATTTTAGATAATACAATGCCTGGAAGCAATAGAGCTTAGTAAGGGGATTGGGATTGCTGATATGAAGAGGTGTGGGTTCCAGTATTCTCTGAGATGGTTCAAGTTAAGCCTCACTGAGAAGATGCCATTTAAGCAAAGACTTGGAAGACCTGAGGGAGTTAACTGAGGGGCTATCTGAAGGAAGTGTGTTCCAGCCGCCATAAAGGCTCTGAGCTTACAGTATGCCTGGTATATCTGAGAAACAGAAAAGATGCCATCATGGCTGTAGCCTAATCACACAGTAATAGTAGGACAGTAATAGTAGATGAGGCAGAGAGGCAAGCAAGGTGGGGAAGTGTCAGATCACATAGATGTCAGCTGTTTGTAAAAAGCTTGGGTATTACTCTGAGTAAGATGGAAGGCTCTAAATAGAAGTGTTACCTGTCTTTTCTTTCTTTCTTTCTTTCTTTCTTTCTTTCTTTCTTTCTTTCTTTCTTTCTTTCTCTCTTCCTTCCTTCCTTCCTTCCTTCCTTCCTTCCTTCCTTCCCCTTCCTTCCCCTTCCTTCCTTCCTTTCTTTCTTCCTTCCTTTCTTTCTTTCTTTCTTTCTTTCTTTCTTTCTTTCTTTCTTATTTAAAGTTTTTTATTTTAATTCCAGTATACTTAACATACAATTTTATGTTAGTTTCAGGTGTACAATATAGTGATTCAACAATTCTGTACATTACTCAGTGCTCATCACCATAAGTGTACTCTTAATTCCCTTCACCAGTTTTACCCATCCTCCCACTCACTTATCCTCTGGTAACTTCAGTTTGTTCTTTGTAGTTAAGAGTCTATTTCTTGGTTTGTCTTTCTCTTATTTTCTTTGTTCATTTGTTTTGTTTCTTAAATTCCATATATGAGTGAAATCATATAGTACTTGTCTTTCTCTGACTGACTTATTTTACTTGCCATTATACTCTCTAGCTCTATCCATGGCACTGAAAATGGAAAGATTTCATTCTTTTTTATGGCTGAAAAAAATATGTGTGTATACACATATACACACACCACAATTTCTTTATTCATCAGTTGATGGACACTTGGGATACTTCCATATCTTGGATATTATAAATAATGCTGCAATAAACATATGAGTTCATGTATCCCTTTCAATTAGTGTTTTTGTATTTTTTGGCTAAGTATCTAGTAGTGCAATTACTGGATCATAGGGTAGTTCTATTTTTAACTCTTTGAGGAACCTCCATATTATTTTCCACAGTGGCTGCACAGGTTTGCATTCCCACTAATACTACCAAAAGGTTCCTTGTCTCCACATCTTCACCAACACTTGTTGTTTCTTGTGTTTTTGATTTTAGCCATTCTGACAGGTGTGAGGTGATATCCCATTGTAGTTTTGATTCACATTTTCCTGATGATGAGTAATGTGGAGCATCTTTTCACGTGTCTGTTGGCCATCTGTATGTCTTCCTTAGAGAAATTTCTATTCATGTCTTCTGTCCATTTTAATTGGATTATTTGGCTTTGGGGTGTTGAGTTTTATAAGTTCCCAATATATTTTAGATACTAATTCTTTATTGGATATGTCATTTGCAATTAGCTTCTCCCATTCAGTAGGTTGTCTTTTAGATTTTTTGGTTATTTCCTTCACTTTGCAGAAGCTTTTTTTGATGTAGTTCCAATAGTTTATTTTTGCTTTTATTTCTCTTGCCTCAGGAGACCTATCTAGAAAAATGTTTTTTATCTATGGCCAATATCAGAGAAATTACTGCCTCTCTCTCTTCTAGGATTTTTATGATTTCAAGTCTCCTTTAGGTCTTTAATCCATTTTGAGCTTATTTTTGTGTATGGTGCAAGAAAGCCGTCTAGTTTCATTCTTTTTCATGCAGCTCTCCAGTTTTCCCAGCACCTTTTGTTGAACAAATGGCTTCCTATTGCATATTCTTGCCTCTTTTGTCAAAGATTAATTGACTATATAATCACGGATTTGTTTCTGGGCTTTCTGTTCTATTCGGTTAATCTATGTATCTATTTTTGTGCCAGTATCATACTGTTTTGATTACTACAGCTTTGTCTTATAACTTGAAATCTGGAATTGTGATACCTCACCTTTGTTTTTCTTTTTCAAGATTGTTTTGGCTATTCTGGGTCTTTTGTGGTTCCCTACACATTTTGGGATTATTTGTTCTAGTTCTGTGAAAAGTGCTATTGGTATTTTCATAGGGATTGCATTAAGTCTGTAGATTGCTTGGTGTAGTATGGACATGTTAACAATATTTGCTCTTCCAGTCCATGAGCATGAGATATGTTTCCATTTCTTTGTGTCACTTTCAATTTCTTTCATCAATGTTTTATAGTTTTTAGAGTACACTGGTTAAGTTTATTCTTATGTATTTTATTCTTTTTGGTGCAATGGAAAATAGGATTGCTTTCTTAATTTCTGTTGTTTTATTATTAGTGTGTAGAAATGCAATGGACTTCTGTGCATTGATTTTGTATCCTGCAACTTTACTGAACTTATTTATCAGTTCAAGTAGTTTTTTTGGTGGAGTCTTTAGGGTTTTCTACATAGAGTATCATGTCACCTGCAAGAAAGGTTTTACTCCTTTCGTACCAATTTGGATGCCTTTTATTCCTTTTTTCCAGGAAATATTCCAATATTTCCTGATTGCTGTGGCTAGGACTTCCAGTACTATGTTGCATAAAAGTGGTGAGAGTAGACATTCTTATGTTCCTGATCTTAGGGGGAAAGCTCTCAGTTTTCACCACTGAGTATGATGTTTGCTCTGGGGTTTCATATATAGCCTGTATTATGTTGAGGTATGTTCTCTCTAAACCTACTCATATATAGCCTGTATAATGTTGAGGTATGTTCTCTCTAAACCTACTTTGTTGAGGGTTTTTGTCATAAATGGATGTTTTACTTTGTCAAGTGCTTTTTCTGCATCTATTGAAATGATCATATGGATTTTATCCTTTTTCTTGTTAATGTGATGTATCACATTGATGGATTTGTGAGTATTGAACTACCTTTGCATCCTGGGAATAAATTCCACTTGATTGTGGTGAATGATTTTTTAAAAAGTATTGTTGGATTCAGTTTGCTAATACTTTGTTGATGATTTTTACATCTGTATTCCTCAGAGATATTGGCATGTAGTTCTCTCTCTGTCTCTTCTCTCTCTCTCTCTTTGTAGTGTCTTTGTCTGGCTTTGGTATCAGCATGCCTTGGAGAATGAATTTTGAAGTTTTCCTTCCTTTTCTATTTTTTTGAAATGCTTTGAGATGAATAGTTATTAACACTCCTTTATTTTTTTAAGTGTATTTATTTTGAGAGAGAGAGAGAGAGCGTACGCACGCCTGCAAGCAGGGGAGGGGCAGAGAGAGAGGGGGAGAGAGAGAATCCCAAGCCAAGAGCTGACAAACTGTGAGGTCATGACCGGAGCCAAAATCAAGAGTCAGCAGCTTAACTGACTGAGCCACCCAGGTGTCCCTAACTCTTCTTTAAATGTTTGGTAGAATTTGCCTGTGAAGCCATCTGGTCCTGGGCTTTTGTTTGTTGGAAATTTTTTGATTACTGAGTCGATGTCATTGTTGGTAATAGGTCTGTTCATATTTTCTGTTTCTTCCTAACTCAGTTTTGGTAAGTTATATGTTTCTAGGAATTTATCCATTTCTTCTAGGCTATCCAATTTGTTGGCATATAATTATTTATAGTAATCTCTTATAATCCTTTGTATTTCTGGGATGTCACTTGTTATTTCTCCTCTTTCATTTCTGATTTTGTTTGACTTTCTTCTTTCTTTCTTTCTTTCTTTCTTTCTTTCTTTCTTTCTTTCTGCATCTGGCTAAAAATATATCAATTTTGTTGATCTTTTCAAAGAATGAGCTCCTGGTTTCATTGATCTATTCTATTTTTTTTTTTTTTTAGTTTCTATTTCATTTATTCTGCTCTAATCTTTATTATTTCCTTTATTCCACTATTTTTGGTTTTTGTTTGTTTTTCTGGCCTCTTTAGGTGTAAGATTAGTTTGTTTATTTGATAATTTTCTTGCTTTTTGAGGTAGACCTGTATTGCTCTAAACTTCCCCCTTATAACAGCTTTTGCTGTATCCTAAAGATTTTGGACCATTGTATTTTCATTTTCATTTGTCTCCATGTATTTTTTTTTTTTTTATTTCCTATTTGATGTCTTGATTAACCATTCATTGTTTAGTGGCATTTTATCTAACCTCCATGTACTTGTGTTCTTTCTAGATTTTTTCTTGTGGTTGATTTCTAGTTTCATAGGGTTTTCATCAGATGCATGGAATGACTTTGATCTTTTTGAATTTGTTGAGACTTGTTTTATGGCCTAACATGTGATGTATTCTGGAGAATATTCCATGTGCACTTGAATAGAATGTGTATTCTGATGATTTGGGATGGAATGTTAAATATATCTGTTAAATCGATCTGGTCCAATGTGTCATTCAAAGCCTTCCTTATTCATTTTCTGTTTGGATGATCTATTAATGTAACTGGGGTGTTAATTGATAGGTAGATATTTATTTATTGGTAGGTAGATATTTATTGCCATTTTGTTACTTGTTTTATGGTTGTTTTTGTAGTTCATCTCTGTTCCTTTCTTCTCTTGCTCTCTTCTCTCATGATTAGTTGGCTTTCTTTAGTGATACACTTGGATTCCTTTCTTTTTATTTTTGGCATATCTGTTACTGGTTTTTGATTTATGATTACCATTCGGTTTTTACATAACAGTCTATATTAAATTGATGGTCACCATCACTGAACTACTTAGTGACACTGGTGCCCTTTTTAGTAGCATGTTCCTGATGGCCTTGATGTTTTCTCTGGACCCTCTCCTGGAACCTAATCATCTAGTGGTTTTTATGACCTCACATAATAAATATATCTATTTCAGTAAGCCCAATTCTCTCAGTGGTTTTATTCCTTCCTCTACCTCCTGTGTAGGCAACTCAGGCATTACCCCTTTTCCTCAAGATTGGCCATCACTTTCTTCAGGCTTCTGAAAGTCACCCTAATAATGAGTTTGCCCCTTCCTCTGGGGTCTTGCCAGGGTATTAAATCCCATGTCCTATGAAAGCCCAGTTTAACATTCCAGCCCCTTAATCAAGCATCTTCAAAATTCATTATCAGTGGTAGTCATTGACTCCTGCCGATACAAACTAATTATACTATGGAATATAATTTTTTCTCTCTGTTATCTTGCCCAGCATGTACTCATCTAGATTTTACTGAGATTTAACTCTAGTTTTTGGCGTATCAGCCAGGACAAGGGGCATGGGGAGCTCCTATGAGGACACTTGTTGAAACATCTTATTTTCTAGCATATGGCGAGTCCACTTCCACAAGCTCTGAGATTTCAGGGGCACCTGCAGAGTCAGCATCACATCCTCTGGAGCATCCATCCATTTATGAATGCCATCAGGAATGTGGTGGTAAAAAGGGAACTGCATCACTAAGAAGTTCAATGTCTCTCTTCTATAAACCAAAACTGACAGTAGAGTCAGTCACAGAATTGGGCTCATTAATATCCATGGGATTAATGAGGTTTCCAAAGTAGTAGAAGCCAGGTGGTGGTACTTAAACACAGAAGCCATGTTTCAACCAAGTTTTCCCAGCAAGAATTCTGGCCTTAGCATGAGACCTGCCCGGCTGGACACATAAATATCTCCGGAACTCTGTCACTATCTGGTCCTCAGTCTGCTGCTTAGTTGTGTCAATTCCCAGGATAGGGGATAAAGGCTACCAAAGAGGTCCTCTGCCTTTCCCACTTAGTCTTTAACTGCTAGTCAGTGGCCCCTGGTTTCTCATTATCCCCCTCTGCAGGGCATCAATACAACTCTATAACCAGTCCATTCTGCCGTCCTTGTAGGGGTCCACTCCCCCATATATTTCAAATGATTGAATCATTACACCTGCCAGGATATTCCTCTCCATCAGTTCATTTTCCTAAATGGAAAATATTTTACCACCCGTGAATTTTTTTTTTAACAATTAGGCTGTCATCTCCTTTCAGAAACTATTCATACTCCACATACTACTCAAGATGGCATCTTTTTTATCTATTGGATAGTAACTGAACCAGTTTCAAAGCTTTATCTTACCATTTGTTTTCTTAGAACACTTCTAGTAGTATTTGTATTAGTTTGTGTTCTTCAAGGATCAGCTGCCAAGATGGGATTAGAAGTGCAGGAGGTTTATTGGGGAAACATTTGGGAAAGATAAAGGAGAGGGAGCTAGTGAAGGTGTAGAGAATCTTAAATGGTGATACAAGGATGTATCCTGTAAAGGAGAGGGGAAGGAGTGAAGATTTGTTTGGAAGAGTTTCAGAGTACAGCCTAGTTCTAAAGAAGTTTCAGTCAGATTGATGGGGAGTCCTTAAGCCAAAATTTTCCACTAAAGGCATTCTGCATTAGCATTCTTAGCACGTTTAGTTTTGACTAAGAGCAGCCTGTAGGAAGCATGACTTAGGTATGTATATGATGGAGGAATCTGAGGGATAATAGCAGAGGCCATCAAGTCACTTATGCTCTAAACTGGACTATTTTCACAGCCATATGCTACATGGTCTCAAGATGACTTTTAGCAGCTATAGGGATTAAATCCTTTCAAGTTTGAATCCAGATGAAGATAAGCATCTTTGTCCTAACATTTCTAGCAAAAGCCCTAAGATTGATTTGGATTGGGTTAGCTTGGGCCGTATGCCCACCCACCTCATTATAGCCAGGGAAATACCATGTTATGATTTTTTTTCGGGTCTAGGTTTCACCCAATTACAAGATAGATATTGGGGCCCCACTCTTACCATGAGAACTGAGCAGCGGTAGAGGGCAGATTCCCAAACAAAAACATGCACATAAAAAATGTATGTATTTTTAATTTTAACTGTTGTTGCCAGGTTGCTATCCAAAGACATTATAACAACTCACAGTTCCACCAAAAGTATAAAATGGTACTTTTCTCCCACATCATCACCAGCAATGTTGGTTAGCTTTGTTTTAATATTTTTGCCAACTTGATGGATACAAAGTGCTAGCTAATTATTACTTCAATTTACAATTTCCTAGTTCTAGCATATTTTTTCACACATTCACGGGGCGCTTAGATTTGCTTTTCTATAGATAGAATCTTTACATCTTTGGTCCATTTTCCTATTGTTTTTCTTCTTTTTCATCCTTGTCAGTCTATAAGAACACTTTTCGTATTATAGCTAATAATCCTCGGTCTGTCCTCTGCATTGCAGATAGGCAAGGAAAAAGCCTCAACTCTGCACACTCTTGCCCATCTCCAGCTTTATAATCAGTATGAGATCATAGTCCTCAGGGTGCAGTTTTAGATCAATATGCCAGGAATGTGCAGCGCTAGGACAACTCCATTTTTGAAAAACAAAACAAGGTAGGCCCCAGTGAAGGACAATTTCCATGCCCCGTCCTCTCCTCCATCCCCCTCACTGGGGCAATATTCCTCAAATTTCAGTCATTCTGGAACCACATAAACAATTTTGTCATATCCTTTAAATTTTGCATGATTTCTATTTCTGGAACTTGACATTAAAAAAATGTTTATGTATTTATTTTGAGAGAGAGAGAGCAGGGCAGATAGGCAGAGGGAGAAAGAGAGAATCTTAAGTAGGCCCCACGCTCCATGTGGAGCTTGATGCTGGTCTTGATCTCATGACTGTGTGATTATGACCTGAGTCAAAATCAAGAGTCAGATGCTTAACCGACTGAGCCACCCAGGTACCCCTGAAACTCGACATTTTAACATATCTATATTAAAAAAAATTTTTTTAACGTTTACTTGTTATTGAGAGACAGAGAGGGACAGAGCATGAGCAGGGGAGGGGCCGAGAGATGGAGAGACACAGAATCTGAAGCAGGCTCTAGTCTCTGAGCTGTCAGCACAGAGCCCCACGTGGGGCTCGAACCCGCAAACCGCGAGCTTGACCTGAGTCGAAGTCGGACACTTAACCGACTGAGTCACCCAGGTGCCCCTAACATAGATATATTTTAAAAGAAAAGTTTATGTTATTGCCATGATATCACTATACTTACTAGTTACAATTTTCCAATACACATTAAAAGTAAATTCACAACTCTGAAAGTAAAAGATATTCATCATGTGCATACCACTTAAAATACACCATGCTTTGGGAAACTACATTAGAGCATGCCACAGGTTGAGGGACTAGTCAAGCAGAAAATCAAGGATGTACAGAGCTATGAGCTTCACCCCTTATCTATAGCACAGTGACCCCAAATGGATGGGGTGCATGATACATTCATTTATATCTGAGGAAAAGAGCACAGAAAGGTATAATTGCTTTCCATGCTATAGGTAGGCATTAGAATCCAGGCCTTGCTCCAAAAGCACTGGGGTAGCAGGTGTCTATCAAGTCCAGTGGGAGAACTTTACCTAGTGGTCAGGGTCCTAGGAAGCCTGAGCCCAGGACAAACCAGGATTGTATTACCAACATTCTGCATTCTGGCCAGAACACTACAAGTTCTAAGGTTCTGCGAATTATGCTAGGGTCAAGGGATCAGAAGGGGCTGCCTCTCAAGGTACTATGATTTTGTTGGGTCATAGTCCTTGATGGGGGTGCCTGTCCAAGCCCACCAAGGTCTGACTGGCCTAGAACTGGCTGAACCCAGGCTGGAGGAATGATGTGCTGGCCGCGGGCCTGGGGCCAAATCCTCTTGCCAGTTTTCCTCTCCCTCTTTCTCATTCAGCTGCTTATCAGCTTCTCAGAGAATCACTTTTCCCAAATCTCCAGACAGAGGGGCAAGCAGAGACCAAAATCTCTGGATGATAGTGAGCCATCCCAAGCTGAGGGGTTGATCCCTACACACACCCCTGCCACCATATTTCCTTTTGGTTGTGCCACCATGGCAGGCTGAAATTTTCATCTTTAAAGTTTCATTTAGTGTTGGCAGGAAGATATTTTTAAAAGCCCTTGATATTTTTGGTGAAATCCAGTTTAATTGGACTCATATTGATTTGCTTTATCAGAAATGTGAAGTCTGGATTAAAACAGTTTAAAATATTGGGAAAACATGTGGCCCCTCCACCTCCCTTTTTGTGTGACCTATAGCACCTGTTTATGCTGTGAATAAGCTGTTGGGTTTTGCTCTAATCAGACTCTGCTGAATAGCCATAGCTAGTCTTTCTTGGTTTTTTAAGGTTTTAATTAATAAATTGCTTAATTTGTGTCTTTTTTTAAATGTTTATTTTTGAGAGAAAGAGACAGAGCATGAGCAGGGGAGGGGAAGACAGAGAGGGAGACACAGAATCCGAAGCAGGCTCCAGGCTCTGAGCTGTCAGCACAGAGTCCAATGTAGGGCTCAAATCCATGAACCACGAGATCATGACCTGAGCTGAAGTTGCATGCTTAACTGCCTGAGCCATCCAGGCACCCCTGCTTAATTTGTGTCTCAAGAAAGACTTACTTTGGTCTGAAGATTTCCCTTGAAGATTTCCCTGGGATTTCCCAACTGAAGAAATTTTGATGTTAAAATTCATGCTGAGTTGAATTCATGAACCTGGAAATAAGGTTTTTAGTATCCTAAATTGAAATTGTATAGAGAGAATAAGGGGTGAATTAGGATTTGAATTATTTGGAAAATGTCCTGTAAAGCCAAGATTGCCATTTGTATAAAAACTGTAAGGATTACTGCTGTCTGGTTTCTGGAGTCTAAAAGAATGTTAATATCTGTAAGGGAATTGGTCTTCCTTACTAAAACCAAACCCAAAGCTCTCAGCTTTGAGTCTCTGAAATGAGACTCCCCTTTGAGATGATGGGGAGTAGGGAGAGGCTGAATGAAAAGGCCTAGTTTGTTTCTTTTGATTTCATCTTTCCCATAGATTTTTCTCTTTTGGCTTCTTGGTCATCTCCATACATATTCCAAGAGGAACAGTGTTCTATTCCCACCATGTTCTCCACAAACAGTGCCTGAAAACATAGGCCAAGCATGGAAACAAACCCTTCCTTTAGTTCCCTAGCAAACTGGAGTCATACTGGACTTTTTCAAAAGACTTTATTTAAATGCTGATGAAGAACAAAAAGAAAGTGAACAAAAACAAATCAAGAATTACAGATAACATAGTCTGGTCTCCAAAGACTGAAGTTTCTGATTCTAGTTAGTTCACTTCTAGGGCTGAACAACCCTGTTCAAGGTTTCTGAAGAAAAGGCTTTCCTTTGTGAAGGAAAGCTTGGTTCAATCTGTCCTGGGCCTCCCCTGAATGTTTGCTTCCTAGCCTGAGGCATTTCCCTTTTGTGCTTGTATTCAACCTTCCCATCTAACAAAGATATGATTTCTTAGACATCTTGATTCCTTCAGCTCCAAAACAGAAATTGATTCTAACCCCTCAATGAGATCCCCACCTCCATCCTTCCTAGCACTCTGAGTGAATAGGCCTTTCCCACAGGACTTTGTGAATGAACCCACAACAACTGAGACCTACTCCAAAGCATGTTGCTTTGATCCCCAGAGCTTTTAACCCTAATGTTCACTTAGATTTGAGAGCTCAATTAGCAATTTGCTAAGAAGTTACAGTTGTACTTGGAATTTTGGGTTAGGAATCTTTTCCCCCAATATCTAATGAATGAATAAAAAATCACACCAAAAATATAGACAAATTCTTTCACCAGAAGCAACCAAACAACTAAGGAGCATAGTCTAAAAACATGTGGCAACCAAGGAAAACAAATCAAAGATTCTACAACAGAATAGAATAGCATAGGGGCACCTGGGTGACTTAGTTGATTAAGTGTCAGACTCTTGATTTCAGCTCAGGTCATGATCTCATCATTCCTGAGCCCTGCATCGGTCTCTGTGCTGACAGTGTGGAACCTGCCTGGGATTCTCTTTCTCCCTGTCTCTCTGTACCTCCTCTGATTGTGTGTGCAGGGGCTCTCTCTCTTAAAAATAAAAATAGAGCACCTGGGTGGCTCAGTTGGTTAAGCGTCCAACTCTTGATTTCAGCTCAGGTCATGATCTCATGGTTTCTGGGTTAGAGCCCCACGTCAGGCTCTGTGCTGATGGTATGGAGCCTATTTGGAATTCTCTCTCTCCCCCTTTCTCTCTCTCTGCCCCTCCACTGCTGTCTCTCTCCCTCCCTCTCTCTCTCTCTCTCTCAAAATAAATAAATAAACATTTAAAAAATAACAAAAATTAAAAAAATAAAAACTTAAAAAAAGAGAGAATAGAATAGTATAGCATGACAATGCTCCAAATACCACTATCACCCTTTAGAAGAACTGGTGACTAAGTTCCAAGAATTTCCATGAATACTCCTGGAACTAGAGAGATGCAAACTGAGTGTGTTTCCTGTACTTCACTCTGTTCTGAAGAATAACAAAGGAAATGGTTGCAGAGGAGAAATAAGGGAAAAATAAAAACTGAACAACGCATCTGTCTCTGATGGAAACATCTGTCCCTGGGCAGCAAGCTCAATTTCAGGGCAGATCTACAGTCCCCTTTATGGCAATGGGAAATACCTCCAATTAGCTAGAATCCTGGCAAAGGAAAATGACAAAACCTCAGAAGAAAGTGTAGAACCCAGATATTCTAACAAAGTCTGGCACAGCCTCACCTGAGTTCTTTCCCTTTGTCAGGTACTGAGAACAACAGAATGAATAGAACATAAAAATGCCATAAAACTGTAGTTTCTCAGGAAAATATCTCAAGGATAGTTGGAAGGTGGTCAAGGTATCACCTACACCATATCAGCACACATAGAATATCTGAACACAGCTATCCAAGCATTAGTAAGATGAAAACAGACAACCGAGCAAGTATGGAAACACTGCTTAGCTAACAAAATAAATAATGAAATTAAGGAGTATGATAGCATGCAGAATAAGAATAATTTCCCCTAGAATAAAACATAAGGAACAAATGAAAACTTCCCTACAAGTGCTCTGAGCTGGGGAACCACCAAATAAGAAATAGATTCCGTGAAACTGGTCTCAAAGTAAATATCTGAGAATGAGATAAAAAGGCAGATTTCTCTGAGGGAATACATTGAAGGCTAAATAATTTGAATATGAGGCAAGGTTTCCAGGTTTTCTCCTTATTTCTGTAAGTACCCATATATTTCTGCTAATGGTGAACATACCAGGAATATTTATCATTTATACTCTAAAGTATAATATTCTTTTGGGCTCTGTTAACTGTCTTCTTCCTCTTCCTCTAGCCTAGGGGGTGCTGGTATCTGGGAGGAAGTGAGGTTTCACTGTCTTTCCCCTGGCAGACTCCTCGGTTTCTTCCATCACCTGTACACCCAATTCCCAGTACTAAGTTTTCTATGTTATGTACTCAGAGTGATTACTATCACTCACAGACCCTCTCTGAAATATACACTCAAAAAGATATTATTTAGCAAAATGCAAATGAGTCAAAAGGAAATGTAGAATTCAAGAAAGAGTAGTAAATAAAGAAACTAATAACTTTGAGTCAATTCTAAATGATTGATAGGAAGTCAACAGCAATTTAAATATAAAAATAATTTAATAATAAGTGATAAGCATTTAATAGTAATTAGCATTCCAGTTGACATCTACCTGGGAAGTGGTATGGGGAGGAAAAGGAAAAAATCAAAAGCATATTAGGCTCTTGTAGATGTAGAGAATGTAGATCCTGACTAGGCAGATTAAAAAGAGGCATATAAAATATATCTCTCAAAATTTTTAAAATAATAGTTTACATATAAGTAGAAACAAGAAGTGTGACTTCAAAACCATTAGAGGAAATAAAGGCACAAAGAATAAATTTATGGAATAAAATAAACCTTTCAAAAATGCTACTGAAAAAGAAAGCAAGTATAGCAATATTAATATTAGATAAATTCTAAATTTATTTATTATTTTATTATTTATTTATTTATTATTTATTATTATTTATTATTTATTTATTATTATTTATTTATTATTATATTATTTATTTATTTATTTTATTATTACTTATTTTATTTATTATTTATTATTTATTTTATTTATTATTTATTTTATTATTTTATTATTTATTATTTATTTATTATTATTATATTAGATAAATATTAGATAAATTCTACTTCTTTTAAGTAGAAGTAATATTTTGTGCTCATATTATAGCACAGTACATGAAGATGACATACGAAGCTTTATTATCAAGTTTTGAAGTATGTGCAGCAAAAGTTGATAGAAATAAAAAGAGCATTTGACAAATTACAAACCACATGGGATCACTTTACATGCCTATATCAGAAATCAACAGATCAAGTATATAAAATATAAGGATATAGTATAGAGAATTATAATATATAAAACCTTGTGATCTGCCCCCATTGTTTTTTTTTTTCCCTCTTAGCTGTTCTTAAAACAATTCCCCTTCCAGATAAACATTAGAATCAACTTGTCTGATTAATTGTTTTATTTTTTAAATTATTAATTTATTAACTCATTGCAATATCAGTCAAACCAGAAAGATCCTGTTTTGATATCTGGCATAATATATGTTGATGCCTGGCATCCCTAGGTGTTTCAAATTGAGATCACTCATGGGAGAAGAGGACCAAAGACGGAACTTTGTGGAATAGCAATATTTTAGACATTGATAAGAGCAAGTTGAACCAGTCAAGGAAATTCAAAAAGAATGGTCAGAGATGTTCCGGGAGAACTAGAAGACAATGATGCTGCAGAAATTGTGAAAAAAAATGTAATCAAGAGGATGGAATTGACTAGATAGAATATAGATATACAAAAATTAAGCCTTTAGGGTAAGGGAAGAATCTGGTATCTGGCCGTGTAAAGAGCAAGTACCTCTTTCTTCAGGAATAGAGTGAAAGAAAGAACCTATTGCTTCATGTAAAACATGATCACGTAGGTTAGCTGGTCCTCACTGGTTCTCCAATAAGGGCTACAAAGACTATAGATAAGGTTACTTATGCAAATGTTTAATCTAAATTTCTCAGAAGGACCACATCAGGTCATTCACTGATGTGAGGGTCAGGCTAAAGAAAATGAAATGAGTCCATGAAAGGCAAACAGATTTGGAAAACAATGGAAAGGTCAGGGAAAGTGAAGTTCTGAGTGAGGTCAAAATGCAAGTAAGAGAGGAAAGGAAGATTCTAAGCAGAGAATAAAATATGGGAGTTTAAGATTTCATGGCGGAGTCATTCAGAATGATGGGAAAATTTAAGTTGGGGATCATGAAAATAATTTGCTTAAGATGAAGAATCAGAGTTTTTCTTAATGGTGGAATTTCAGTGTGTTCTTAATGTGTACATATTTCTTATATTGAACATGTATCACTTTTATAACTACATAAAGATAATTGTTTTAATTTTGGAAAAAAGATAGGTAGAAGGGATGAAAAGAAGGGAAACATCAGGACTTCGTGGAAAGAAACAAATATGTGGACTTTATATTAACTGGAATGTTTCTGGGTGCAGTGTAAGAAACCAAGATTTTACCTATAAGAGAAACGTAAGTGAATCAAGAGTAGGAATGCTTGGGACCTGAGAAATGAATCACCATCAGCTCCTTATTTCTCCTTCTGTTTTCTCTCCTTTCCTCTGCTTATCAATTTTATTTTGTCCTATTAGCTTCTTCCTCAGAACATCTTTCATGGTCACTGGCAGCTCCATCTTCTCAGCTTACCAAACAAAGAGAAAGTGGCTCCCTGCTACTTCTTAACCCTCAAGTTTTAATTTATAAATCATGAGTGGAAGATTCTTATTGGCCTGACTTGGTCATATTTCCTCTCCCTGGACCAGTGAGTGTGGTCTGGGATTAGCTCAGTTTGTTTCAGGTGTACAGCCTTAGATGCCTGGCTGGGACCATGGAGTTTGGGTAGGAGAGGGCAGTCACCAATTATACCATGTGTCTAATGCTAAGAAGGAGCAGTCCTGCAAAGGAAAGATGGGTTATATTTCCCAGGAGAAAGGAGAGGTGCTGGCAGTCAAAGAGCTCAAATCCACACTCTGTCATTATTAGCAGGTGAACTTGAATATGTTATTTGACTTTTCTGAAGTCAGTTTCTTCATCAATAAAGTGGCTTTTAGGATTCCAGGATTTCAAATCTTTCAGGATTGTGAAGACTGGTTATAAATGCTCACAAGTAAGCATTTTATGTTTATAAATTGCTTAATAAGGATTCCATATGATCTGAGAGTGAAAGCCAATTTATGTTTCCCATTTAGCTGGATTGATTCCTGGCTGTGGCTGCTCAGAAAGGTTTTGCATTTTTCTAGCCTTTTCTTTCAGAGATGCACCTTTTCCTAGTTTACACAAGGATGCCCTGCCTTCAACTAGTGCTAGCAGCAGTCCTATGTCTTCAACTTTCTCTAATGTATATAAATATAAAAAAGCTACATAAAAACCATTTTGATATCATGTACATGCTGATGTAATGTGATAAGGCAACTTCACCTCTGCACTATTCTTCCCCCAAACCCATATTTTCAGTCTAATTATGATAAAAAAAAAAACATCAGACACATCCAAATTGAGGGACATCCTACAAAATATTTGGCCAACAAGGTTCAAAACTGTCAGGGTCATGAAAAACAAGGAAAGGCTGAGAAGCTGTCACAGACTAGAGGAGACATGATGATCAAATGCAATCTGGGATCCTAGATCTTGCAACAGAAAAAGAACATTAGTATAAAAACCATTGTGGTGCACCTGGGTGGCTCAGTTGGTTAAGTGTCCGACTTCAGATCAGGTCATGATCTCGCGGTCTGTGAGTTCCAGCCCAACATCGGGCTCGGTGCTGACAGCTCAGGGGCCAGAGCCTTCTTCGGATTCTGTGTCTCCATCTCTACAACCCCACTTGTTCACTCTCCCTCTCTCTCAAAAATAAATAAACATTAAAAAAAACTTTAAAAACCAATGAAATCCTAGTAAAATTTGGAGTTTAGTTAAAAGTAATGTATTGGTGTTGGTTTCTTAGTTTTGATAAACGTACCATGACAATGTAAGATGTTAGCCATGGGGGAAACAGTAAGAGGTATACAGGAACTTTCTGTATATTCTTTGAAATTTTTCTGTAAATCTAAAATTCTTCTAAAAAACTTTAGCTGCAGAAAAAAAAAGCGTGGGAAGTGAGTAGAATTTGGAGAATAGTGGCTAAGACATATGCCTTTTGTTTCCCTGCTCCTGCCTCCTGAAGTAAGCCTGAAAGCACCTGTCCCCAACATAGCTGAAGCAGCAGAATCTTTCTCATCTACCTTGCCTTTTACTCAACTTCCCCTGGGACTCCAGGGATACTTTTGGGTAGGGGGAAGTAATACTTAATTTGAAAGTCTATTGTAATTCTTTTCCCAGCCAAATTAGATCTGTATCCAGTCAAACAGTTTGAAATTGAGCTTATGAACTCTGCCCCCAAAGTAATAGAGTGACTTTATTATTATCGTATCACATGAAAGGTGGGGTATTAATTCCAGACTCTACTTACTTTACAGAGATGTTGGAGTAAGGAAGAGACATCAAAAATTTTTTTCAGACTTATAGTTTTTATTCTAGAACTTTCAAATATGTTATATTATTTTGTCATGAAACAAGAAGAATGAAAATCTTCATCTGGGGAAGTTTTTAAAATGTTGTGATACAAGATGGAGAATTAAGTTTTTTAGTATTGAATGGACTAGTTAGCCAGGATATCTTGGTAAAACCATGCTGATTAACAAAGGAATTACTAAAAGAGGTATTTAAAGTGTGATGTTGTAAATATGCAGTGATATTGCCAATTTAAGTTCTTACTGTTTTTTGGAAGTTATTTTTTAGAACTTACTTGGCTAATCAAAGTTGGATGATGCCATTTCATGTTTTTCCAAGCAATGATAGAAAGTAAGAAAGAATTAGGATTTAAACAGTACCAATGGGGAAAGTGTCTAGATATATGAAAATCATGAAATAAAACACTGGGGTGTGGATGAGTATGCCATGAAAGAGAAATGACTAAATGAAATGCATTTTTATATAAAACTAAGGAACAAATAGTCTTTGCATTTACATTTTTGCCCTTAATTTTTTATAGCATGTGCTGTAAAGAAAAATTGTCAATTGTGCACAGAAGATAAAAAAGTAAGTTAAGTTATATATGGGGAAATTGTCTTGGGAATATTATAAAGTCATACTATATATAGTTGTAATCTAAAAGATATGTTAAACTTTATTTTATACAATATTTTTATAATAGGAATGACTAATAGCAGTTATTAAGATGTATTTTAGCATTTCAAGCCATTCTTTGAGGATCTGGAAATAAATAATGGACATAATTTAGTACAAACATGTACTTCCTTCTAGAAAATTATGCTTAAAAACAAAACAATTTTTTGTTTGAAAAGATTATACTGACTTTGAGAAGAAATTTTTGTAAGTCAAGGAAAAGATAAGCCCTTTGAGATGCAGTGAAAATCTCCTTGCTACTCTATTTCCCCAAAAGTAGAAAGGATGAGACACTGTTCCTTAACCACAATGTAAAGTCCTTTCTCTGATGATTAGGCAGCTGACATCATTATTCTTCACTTCAGATTTGGAAAAAAGCAGAAATGCCATAAAAAATTAGGGAAATGGTGTTGCAGAGAGCTTTGCAGCAACTCTCACAACACTATTCTTCCATAACCTGTATTGGAGAACCGGCAGTTAACACCAAAGACAGAGAGACATGAAATCACTAATTAGAAAAGGGCATACTGTAGTACTGGTATCTGTAATGGTGATCTGGATGCACCATCCTGTTCCCCTTCTTCATCAAGGTCACTCCTTCATCTAACGGGGCCCTGGGCTCCTGGCTCATGGACTTCTCCACCCAATTCCTGACATCACCTTACGTGCTTTCCAAACTTGGTGAAGGTCCAGACACACTTGGTTTCTCCAGCTCCTGACTTCCTCAGCTCTGTGCATTGAGAAGTCACTTCCATGGCCGTACCCTGAACCCTGCATAACATACAATGCCTCTTACATTCTCATTCCCCTGACACTGTACATTTTGGCCTCAGCAGCACTGCCCTCTAGTCCTTTAATCTCTCATTTTTCCCTCAGCTTATTGGCCGTCTCCTATGGACTCTCTTCCTTCCTGTGAATTCTCATGGCTGTTTACTGGAATGAAATACTCTTTTACATTTTTTTGCATGTTACAATGGAAATTTTCAGACATATGAAAGCAAAGAAAATGGTATGATAAAACTGATCCACAAGATCCATCTTGGCCAGTCTTATTTCATGTATGTCCTCTCCCTGTCAAAATGGATTATTTTGAAACAAATAAGGATCTGGATACCATATCATTTTACTTTCAAGTATTTCTCACTGCCCTTTTCCCTCTCTCTCCTTCTGTGGCTCTTGCTCTTAGTGTGTGTGTGTGTGTGTGTGTGTGTGTGTGTGTGTGTGTGTGTGTGTGTTTATATGTATATATAGAATAGATGCTTTGCTTTAAAGTATCACAAATCTATTATTATACCTAAAAATGAATAACTTCTTAATATCATCAAGCATCCAGGAAAATAATCACATTTCTCTTATTTCATAATTTTTTAAAGTTCAATTTTAAAGTTCATTTGAATGAAGTCTATACATTGTAGTTGGCTGATATAGTCCTTAAATCTCTTTTTATCTATATGTCCCTTCTCCCTCTTTTTTCTTATAGCAACTTATTTGTTGTAGAAACTCAATTGTTTGTTCTATTACATTTCCCACAATCCGGATTTTGCTGGTCACATCCCCAAAATGTGCTTTATCATGTTCTCCTTTACCCTATTTTTTGTTATTGTAAACTAGTAATTAGATATCGAGGCTTGATCAGCTTCAGTTTAATTTTTTGGCAGGAATATCTCATGCTGAAGATTTTCATTAGAAAGCAAATAAGTTTGTTGAACATTTTGTGATGTTAGCAGCCTTGATGATCCTTGCCTGTACCTGTTGTTTTATTCCACTGGAGGTTGAAAAAACCACTACTACATTAATGCCCTTGCCTTCTCATCTGTAACTGTGTTGAATCTACATTCCCTGATTAGTCCTATGGTCAGGCTTTTCATTTACTCTGCATTATTAGCCTATTGTTGCTGGAGCATATTGCATCAAAGTCTGCATTAGTGCAGCTACACATTCACAGTTTCTGGTCTCGCCTGAGCTTCAGTGCTACCCATTTCTTGCCTTTGGTTAGCAACATTTCCTAAAATTTCCCACAGCAGCAATTCCAAAACTTTGTTACCATCCTTAGCGTTCCAATGTTATCTCACATTCACTCATTATCAACAGATGAGTTTTTCTCTTAATTTTATAGACAAAAAAAGAGCCTCTGGGTGCAAACTTTACTCCCCAAACTGATAAAATTTCTGTCATTGTTACTCATTCTTATCCATTTTCCCCTTCCTCTTAAATTCTCCTATATTTCTGTATCTTGGGAACTTGAACATGTACATTTTTGAATTGTACCTCATATCATATAAACTGTTTGCATATTTACCTTTCTCCCATTCTCAGTTCCCTGAGGATAGAGTGCATGTTTTACTCATATTTGTGTCTCTAACAACCTCACACATTTCCCAGAACATGACAATTTTTGATAACTATTGATTTAACACTCGAACCATTAGAAGGTATTTAAGTCATATTTAATATACTCTATAATGTAGCAAGGTACAGAATTTTATCTTGAAATATTTACAGACAGAAGCCATTATGGCAATCCTGGGGATATGATTATTTGAGTGTAATTTTTAATATATTCCCAGTACCTCATAGAAGTGAGCTAAGGGATAATTTTGTAAGATCAACAAAGACTTGGGGTGTCATCTTTTGGAAAAAGATCCCCTCCCCTCTCCCAGACTTTGAGGGACAGTGTCTGCCACCTCCCATGCTCTGAGAGGAGTGCCAGAATTTATAAATGGCAATTCATGAAGCAACCAAGAACATCTTAGTTCTTGCACTGTGAGGAACTGGAACAGATGTCCTGTGCCTAGGACTGTCCTATTTTATGGTGGTGCTCATCACTTTTAATTTGGTGAAATTATTATACCAACTCCTTTGCATTCCCCAAAAGATTCCAGTTTTAATGATAAATGATATGCTTATTTTTCTTAACTGTAAGGGAATCTTCCTCAGATTCTATCTGAAACATTTCCTTGTGATTTAGTAGTATATGACTAGCCTTTTTAGAGTTAGAAAACATTCTTACCAAAAACAAGTCCATAAAAAGTAACTCATTTTCAGTACTACTCCCAACACATAGCTCATAAACACAGCATATGAAAAACATTATATTTGTGTTGATATCTTTTCTTCATTAGAAATAAAATTTCAAAAACCATGCTAAGAAACTTAGTGCTAACTCTCACCTGGCTGTCATTGCTCTTGAGAATCATATGTCACTGTTGAATCCTTAGAATGATACTTTACAATCGTGGTGTCACAATGACAAAACTTGTCGTATTTTTTTTTTTTTTTTTTTTTTTTTTTGCTAATGACAATTTAGAAAACTGAGTTTTTGCAATTGAGTAGGTTCTAGGTTTTCTCTATAATCACATCTTTCTCTTTCATTGCATCTTGATATGGATTATTGCTTGGGACAGAAATAAATAAAGCTACAGCAAACCCAATGGATTTTTTTGAATCTTTCATATACTACCTTATCTACTGCACAGTTCATAAGAAATGACCATTAACTTACTTGCTTGTGAAATGCACTTATAAATGCCATAGCTCACATCCCTCAAAAATGCCTACTTTGATATTATTTTTCTGAAAAATTGTGTGTGGTGCCTACATGTGTGAGTGTATTAGGGCTTAGAGTAGGAGAGGTAGATAGGGTCATGGATCCAAATCTGGATATGCCAATGAACACATGGATATCACCTGTCAAGAGTCAGCTGAAAAACAAAATGTGGAGAACCAGTTTCATGGATTATTTTCCAAGGCAACCATTTCCCTTATCTGCTCTTGGCATGACCATCCATCTAGAGGTCAAAAAAAAATTTTTTTTGAGAAATTTAAGACCATCTGTCAGGTTCAAGTTCTTTCATTTTCTGAACAAACAAAATCTTTTCTCTTATGCTCTTTTCCCCCTTAAGAAGTCGGTTCTCAGTACCAAGGATAATTTCTTAGTCTTTACCTCCATTCATGCATCATACTTGAAAATACATGCACATTCACAAACTGAGAACCTTTCTCATTTTCTTGCTCCCTCTATGACAAATTCAGTCTATTTCTTTGCATTGGTTCCTTTCTTTCTGAGTACAGACACAATGGAAAAAACAAAGCCAAACCTTCTTTTGTGTTTTCTTACCTCTCTATTTCAACTCATCTTCCTGGTCTGTCCTCATACACCTAAACATTTTTGTTTTGTTTTGTTTTGTTTTGCTTTGTTTTGTTTTGTTTTGTTTTTTGTTTTGAGAGCAAGAGAGAGAGAGAATGAGAGAGAGAGAGAGAAAGAGAGAGAGAGAGAATCTTAAGCAGGCTCTAGGCTCAGCATGGAGCTAGATGCAGCGCTCAATCCCACAACCCTGGGATCATGACTTGAGCCAAAGACCCTGTTCTTTCCTGTGCAGATTTTACCTTCTCCTCAAGGCTCAGACCAAATTCTGCCTCCTCCCTGGAAGAAATCTTATCTAGTTATTGCAACTAGACATCAATACTTTCTCTTCTGAACTTCTATTACATTTTATATCTGTTCCATTCCTTTTGAAATTATATTATTCTTCCACTTAGAGATTTTGTTTTTTGTAAAGTGTACATATTATACCTGCTAATTAAATTGTCACTCTCTAGAAAGCAAATTCAGTGCTTTATATATCCACGCAACCTCTCCTGAATTTGGTATTTGCCCATAAATAATGAGTAAATGCTCTTTTGATCCTCCCAATGTCCACTTATTTCTTTCTTTCTTTCTTTCTTTCTTTCTTTCTTTCTTTCTTTCTTTCTCTCTCTTTCTTTCTTTATAACTTTTTTTTTTAATTCTCCCACCCCCTATTCTTTTTTTTTTTTTTTTTTTTTTTTTTTAGTATTTTGTTTATTTTTGAGAGAGAGACAGACAGAGTGCAAGCAGGGGAGAGGCAGAGAGAGAGAGGGAGACATAGAATCCAAAGCAAGCTCCAGGGCTGTCAGCACAGATCCCGACGCAGGGCTCAAACCCACAAACCATGAGATCATGGCTTGAGCCGAAGTCAGACACTTAACCGACAGAGCCACCTAGGCACCCCCAATGTCCACTACTTTAAAATCTCCCTTTGTACATTAAGGTTATTTAATAATTTTTGTAAGTATAATATTAAATTGTTTGCTTTACACAATGTTAACAAACCACTAAACGTTATGTATCCTCCCCTTTCTGCATTTGTTTTCATTTTAATGATATTTTCTTATAAAAATGTCAATTTTCATGTCCATATAAGCTTATTAGAATAGAATTCTACTCTAAAAAGAATACTCTAGTTTTCCAATGGAGCACTGTTCACCATCATTTTAAAGTCTTTTAGCTGACTTCTCAGTTGTCCCTCTCTTGAGAGTCTGGTTGGCATGGCTTTGTATTTATGTGGGTCATTTTCTTAGCTATAAAAAAAATCCATGTAATTTATCCTAACTTATGCATTACCAATTTAAGGATGTTGAATATGTTATGTTCTTCCTCTGGATCGTGTGAAGACTCTTTGAAGATTTTTTAGTTTTAGTTAAGGTATTTGTTAAATCTTTTAGTGGTAAGTTATAGAAGCCCAACTCTAACTAATTTAATAAATGGAAACCCAATTCAAACTGACTTTATTGACTCATAAAATTGGGAAGTCCAGGAGTAGCCTTGGCATCATGCACAGCTAAATCTCCAGGGATTTTATTCCCGTTTCCTCTCTTCTCATCTTTTAGCTCTGCTTCCCTCAAAGTTTTGACTTCATTTTGTCCTATGGCAAAAGTGGACATTTTCCATATAGCTCAGAAAGAGCCTGGTTCCTAGCAGATCCCTTCCAATGTCTGTATACAACTTCACAGGAGATTCTAATTGGCTTTATTTGGATCTAATGTCCACTCCAGCACTAGTTACTGGGCCAGTGAGATAAGCTACCCTGAATACCACTGCCTGGGTCAGATGACTCCAGTAGTATAGAAGTGGTAGTATAGATGCTAATTGACATCTGCAGAACCACATAGACCTGAGGGAAGATGGCTACAAAAGAGAGAAGATCTAGTTGCCAGGAGGACAAGGATGGTGACATGAGCTGATCAAAACAGTGAAACAAAAACAAAAACAACAACAAAAAACCACCAAACCCCCCAAAAACTACTTTAGTCTACTGTACTTCACCCTTTGACTTTTCAAGACCCATATCCACATTTTAAAAAATGCTCCTGGCAAAATAATGCAAATAACCCTCAACTAAAATTGTACTTACCGAAAGTCATTGTCAGTTACTACCCTCCAGATCTTCTGGAATCTCAGAGCTGTGTACATGATGTGCAAATGTTCTACTGAGTTTCCCTGGCCAAGCAGTGAGTTATTGGTCACCAATCTGGCTGCCCTAGGCTTGACCGGTGGACGAGTTCCCTTTTCCATTGTTCTCTGAGCCTCCATCAGAGAGAGGCACAGGAAAGAGTGTCTCTTCTGGAGACTGTACTGCTTTAGGAGCTCACCTGATGTGGACTTAGTTCCTGGGGCCTGGGAATCAGCTTAGTACTGAGTAACCACAAGGTCCTGTCTGATAGGGTGAGGTTTTTCTGGAAATTTATCTCCCATAAAGACCTACTGTAAAATGGCATGGATTTGATTACTAGAGACTCTTAGAACTGTTAACCAAGGTTAGAAGTCTGTGGACTACAACCCTTGAATCTAGGCTTTAACTTTGCAGTTCTAGTCTTTAAGCAACAGTCCAAGAGGACAGAACCCATTCAACCTAAGTGGCTCCATTTGACCTTTGGTGTTGGTTAACATGAAAGAATAGCTGGCCTTTGATATATACCTCCTGTTCTCAGGTAGTGTCTGAGGGGTGGTTTGTTATGTTGGAGTGAGTCATTATGGCTGCTGTTCTCAGGATGTTCAACAAGAAGTGATGGGGAGGGGCCTGGCATCAGTCTTGCAGGATTGGTTACCAGCACAGAACCAGACTGATTAGGCTAGAATCCAAGCTCCCCCTGTTTACTAGGTGTATGACCTTATGTAAGTCGTTTGACTGTTCTGTGCCTTACTGTCCTCATTTATAAAGTGGGCATAATTTTTCCTAACTTACAGGGTTATCATAAGGATGAAATGAGTTAATATATATAAAGAGCTTAGATTGGTGCCTGTCACATAGTAGGCCCTATTTACATGACAGCCATTTTTACCTCCCTGTCTTCATTTTTTTACTCTTCAAGAGTCTATCTAGTCTTATCTCCCACAATGGTTTCCACCTTTGTACCTTCCTTTTGCTTACTTCAACAAGGGACTTAGAATTCACTTTTCCTATTTTCCACGTGATTATCCGAACATAAGCAGATAATGAGCAGAAGGGATAATGAGCAGAAGGGAGACGGTCATGACGCATGGCTGGTTGATTCCTGATGCTTCTACTCGTCATAATATTAATTCCCCCACCAAGCCCACATGTAATCCCCAGAGTAAGTGCTATAGACACTTAGGGGAATGGGAGCAAGTATTGGAGGGAGGAGAGAGAGAGAGGGGGAAGAGAGGAACCAAACAAACCCTATCTACTGAAGTTGTTATTACTACTTTGTGAAATAATGTCTCAGGTTTAGTTCTCTAAATATAGATCCTGAGAAAGGGATTCAGATACATGTAATTTCTTGAATGGCTCCTCTTTAGCAAAATTCTATGGAGTAAGGGACTCAGGGCAAGTAAGGAACAAGAGCCAAGAGAAGATGTGGTCTCTGCTAAAGTCTACACTTGGCCTGAATCATGGACAACCCTGGGGCAAAAAATCACATAACAGAGTTGTCTCTGCCTTGAGACAAGGACGCCCACTGATTGGAACCCCATGTATCTGTCAGTTATTGGCAGAGGCGGATGTAACCTCACAGGCAACAAGGTCCCCATCCACCAAGTACAATTCAAGGAGAAGAGCATTTTGAGCCATTAGCATCCAAAATTCATTGCATCGCCGGTGTGAACGCATGGGCCTGGTAAAGGGGATATCATCAACAGCATCTATTTCCAATAATGATAATAATAATAATTAAAAGAATAATGATAGTGATTGGTAATTATGATAGCTGTTATTTATGGAATACTAATGGAACTAGTACTAAAAACTTATTAGAATTGTAGTTATTACACTTGGATGTTGCTTTTATTTTGTTTTCTTTCCAAATACAGTGTTTTTGGTGCAGTGAAGAAAGGGCTTGCAAAAAAATGTGTTTTCCATATTTTGGGTGTCGATTCATTTCTGTGTATTTGTTAAACTATAGAAGTGAGTTATCCATGTTTGAATTTTTATGTACTTTTTTTTCAGTTAACTTGCAAATACTGTATTTAACTACATTTAGAGGATTATAAATTATTACATTTGCCTTATTAAAAATATAGCAAATCTTTTTATTGGTGTTTCCCTGGATACAGGCTGATACTGGTTGTTTCCAGCCAGTGTTGGTTCAAGCTAGGTCAACATTCGTTCTGATTGGTGGGTACCTTACCATACCAATTATTAAAAACTTTAAATTTCAGCTCTAACATACTTTAATGTATGACAATCATTACCCAGTGAAGGGAAGTTTGTATTCTTATGTTGTTTTAGAAACTCCAGGAGTTTCTTATATGGTCTTGGGGTGAGGACATATTGGGTCCAGTACCATTACTATAACTTACATTTCTTCAACTAATATATTCTATACTGAGAATTGCCATTCAGAACAGTGACTCCCTAGGACTTAACAAATTTTAGTCATCTTTATATCTGTAATGTTGTGTTCTGGGTTTGTTATATGGTACTTACCAAAGCAGGGAAATGCACTAGAACCTTTTAAGGACTTTTCAAAAAAGGCCAAATGAAAAGCTTTCCAGGTAAACCCTAACTATGTGAGAAAACCCAAAATAGAATTTGTTTGTTTCTTAACTGAAGTGAAAAAAACATGAATTTTGCCCTCAAGTCCCTATTTATTTTTCTTCAGGTACTATCAGGTATATTTAAATCATAACTGATTGTAGCAAAGAGCTTATAAACAAGTTATAGTTCATATATTTAGTATGAATGGGAAGTCTAGTTTCTATTTCATGTTCTGCCCTTGTAGTTGCATTTTACAAGTATACACTATGATCATGTGCAGGGGGGGGGCGGGGAGAGGTGGAATTTATAAATGCTAGAAGTCTGCTTTCTCAGCAAACATTTGTTGTCTCTTTGATAAGGAACTCCTGAACTCAAACAACAAAACTTCCCCTGCTATCTACATGCATCTTTACCAAAACAGCAGCCTAAGGCATCTGCTATTTTCTGTTGAGACGCTGCCTGAAATGAGTTTAGAGAGAAAATACAGAAAAAAATGTCAGTGTCCTAATAGTTCACTAATTTGGAGTTGAAAGACTTTGAATGCTAGCTCCTTTAGCAGCTCAGATAATTTTCTAATGTTGGTGATTGTGGTGTTAAAGTAGTTTTATGGGAGTATGTGATGTATATCATTTTCAATAACTTGTTAATTTGTATCTAAGAATCAAACTGTATGATACTAGAAAAGATAAAAATATAAGAAATTATTGCTCTTCTGTTAACTTAAAATATATTTCTTTTCATACATTTCAGTTGACATGTTTGGATTCCTGATGCTTCTACTCGTCATAATATTAATTACAGGGCTCATTTGGTATTATTGCACCTATCACTATTACCTGCAGGAGTATGTTCATTTTATTTTTAGTAAGAATGCACTTGGGGATAATATCACTGAAGAGAATGCTAAGCTAGTTATTAGGAAATGTTTAACCTTTTTTATGTAATAAAAAATAACATATATATGATAAGAAAAAAACACTCAGAAGGTAACAGAAAATTATGAAATGAAAAGGAAAGTTCAACTTTCCCACCCCTTGTCTGCCTCTGACACCTCCACACAGAAGCAATCCTTCTAGTATGATTCTAATGTAGTTCTTTTGATTACTTCCTGTATTTGAACAATGTGGTTATGCCTCCTTTTCTTAACTTCAGATGTTAATGTATTGACTCCCCAGCATGAAAGCTGAAAATTTATCTTGCACTATCCTATTTTTCTGATGTTATTTTGTTCTTAGAGGGTATTATTATTTTGTTATTTTTGAATTTTAACTACGGTTTTTCATTATTAGCTCTTAAGATTGCTAGCATTTCTTCTGTTGGTTATCATTTCAACTTGATTGACTTCATTACTTTGAGTTCTAGTTAGTGCTCTGTTTCTATATCCATCAATTCTTCCCCTGTTATTTAAATAAGAAAATGTGGAACCCTGTACTTCTATGTATCTTCTCCTCCATCTCCTAAACTCTATAAGCTTTCTCACTCATTTGACCTTATCAAGTTATAATATTTACTTCTGTAATTTATCTTTATATTTTGAAATGTATATTCTATAGTTTGAATATAAAAATTTAAGAATAATACAAATAATAAAACGTATCAGGATTGTATGAATATTGTTTAGTAAAGACCAAAGTGGAAATAGGAAATGTGATTCTATGTCACTAACCTGTATTACTTGAAAGAGAATTATCTAGTGTCTAGATCAAATAGATTATCTTCCTTACTCTCCATTTCTAAAAAATCATGCTATATTTCATCTTGTTTCATGTTTACAATGTGACTTTCTTATATAGCTTCTGCATTTTCTAGGATTTTTAATTACCTTCATTATTTCCTGTCAAGGACAGACATGCATATTTATTCCCATCATTGTGATCATTCATCTTAGTATTTGGAAAATTATTCTCCTTTTTTATCTTAAAAAAATTTTTTTAATCTTTATTTATTTTTGAGAGACACAGAGAGCAAGTGTGAGCAGAGGGAGGAACAGAGGGAGAGGGAGACACAGAATCCAAAGCAGGCTTCAGGCTCTGAGCTGTCAGCACAGAGACTGACGCAGAGCTCGAACTCATGAACCACAATTTCATGACCTAAGCTGAAGTCAGATGCTCTACTGACTGAGCTACTCAGGTGCCCCTCCTTTTTACTTTATAGACACTCTTCTAAAAGTCTTGTGAGTTCTTGTTCTAATTATAAACATTAGTTTCTTTTTACTGCTCTACTGAGTTAAAAGAATTTTTTAGATCCTGTATCTTCCTCTTTTTAAGATTCTTTTTTTCCCTTTTACTGGAGTATATCCTCAAGCAACTTTTTCAAAAGGAGGTATAGAAAGGTATACAGAAGGTATAGAAAGTGTTTCCATAGTCCATACATGCCAAAAATTTTTTCTCCATTCTCCATTAGCCTGGCATGCTATTATTTTCTTTCCTTGTAGTGTACACCTTTTCCAAGAAGGACCCATAGACAAGATAGAAAGGCCCATAAACAAGGTAGGTGCAGAGTAATAGGTTCATCTGTAAGGAAAACATGCTCATAAAAAGATAAGGGTTAGCCAAATGTTTTGTTTGCTTACCTGAGGCCTCTACTTTGTCTAGGGCTTCATATGTTTTGACTTTGAGGCTTTATGTCTTTTCCTTATTAAGAAACAGGAATAAAAGATAAGATGGAAGATGGGGCGCATGGGTGGCTCAGTGGTTAAGCATCCAACTCTTGGTTTCCACTGAGGTCATAATCTCATGGTTCATGAGTTTGAGCCCCACGTTGGGCTCTGCGCTGGCAGTGTGGAGCCTGCTTGAGATTCTCTCTCTCCGTCTTGTGTGTCTGTGTGCCCCCACCCCCCACCCCAGTGCTTTATCCCTCTCTCTCCTCTCTCTCTCAAAAAATTAAATAAACTTAACAAAAGATGGAAGATGATTTCTTATTTTTTTACCCCTGGGACAAAAACATATCCAGAAGGAATAACCAATAGGGTATATTACATGTGTGCTTAAGAGTCTGTGGCAAATGTATTATTCTTTTCCTTTTTATATTTTCTCCCCAGGATCCTGGGGTCTTAAAAGTGTTATCACTTTTTTTGTATAGCGCTGAGTAAAGTGGCAAATTATTCCCACCAGAGAGTAGGGATAGGGACCTGAGCCAATATATATCACTGAGGCTTCTTTTGTATACAGTTTAAAAAGAAAACTTAGAAGCCTCTCTGCAAATATGGTTCAACAATTATAGTCAGTTCTGGTTAGCTCTGCTATTCACTCACCATCGCTTCTTTTCCAGTTTCTTTTAGAGATCTCCTAGACCTTGTTAATTCAATGAACACTGTATTCTGTTAGAGGAATTTGTCTTATTAAGGACTTATTGCACTTCATAATCCAAAGATCCTGGTTGGATTCCAGAAACATCCATCTTTCATTTAAAAAATACCTTTGAATGACTAATGGAGCATTAAAATACTGATTACTCTATTTGATCTAATATTCTTGTTATTCAGCAGATATGATTTAAAAGTTAAAGCACTTTTAAAAGTTCCAAATGTTGGAGAATATAAACGTTTAACTACTAATGTACTCAGTGCCTCCTTGACTCTCATTTGTTTCAGCAAATATTTATTGAGTATCTATTATGCTCTAGGCAGTGTTGTTGTCACTTACTAGGAAAGATTAAACCCTCACTTTCGTGGAGTTTATATCCTACTAAGGGGACACAGACAAGTAAGCAAGCAATTGTTAATTCTGCTGCTAACTTATTGATATTTTCACCGATATTTCACGTATTTTAATTGTGTTGTTCTTAATCAAACACTAAAATTCTCCTGGTGGATAAATAAAGAGAGCATTTAAGTTAATAAAGCAATGGTAATAAAAAATTGTGTTGAGTGCAGGCTAATGAAATGAAATACAGTCGACCCTTAAACAACACTTTTGAACTATGTGAGTCCACTTATGTGAAGATTTTTTTTCAATCAGTACAGTGTAGTACTATAAGTGTATCTTCTCTTCCTTATGATTTTCTCAATTACATTTTTTTAGCTGACTTTATTGTTAGAATCCAGTGTATAATACATATAACGTAAAAAATTTGTGTTAATCCGCTGTTTATGTTATCGGTATGGCTTCTTATCAATAGTCATCTATTAGTAGTTAAGTTTTGGGGGAGTCAAAAGTTATACATGAATTTTCAATCATGCAGTTAGCACCCCAAACCTGCACGTTGTTCAAAGGTCCACTGTAATTTCAATTATAACCTTAACTATTCTGAGCATAAACCTAATTAATTCTAAGTTAATCGTTTTGAACAGAGCTCCGGTCTGCATTGCTGGAAGATCACACACAGTTTATATTCACCATGGGACTATAGCTGCTGGCAAGTGTTTTCATTTATCTGATGGGATGTCCCAGACTCTCAGTAACCCAAAGTTAGGAGTCTTGCCCTTACTTATTCCAGGCATCAAAATTAAAGTATGAGTGCGAAACATGGCAGCAGATTTCTTTGTTCTAATTTCTAAGACACATTTTTATAACCTCAACAGTTCATCTAAGATGGCTAAAACCACAATGTTGCTAGAGAGAGGTAAAAATTTCCAACCCATATTGGGTATTTATAGCTTTCTCAATTACCCCGTCTCCCACTCCACAAAAGCAGCTCAACAGCAGATGACTTTTGTCTTGAGGAATCCTTAGAAGCACTCCCCACATTAATTTACTTCATCTCACCTAGTTGACTGACCCTCTATCCACTCTTCTCAGCTTGATTCTTTAAACTTTCCCTTACTTAACAGAACTCCAGTCTTGACTGCCATCAACTCATCATGCACAGCTCCTTGGCAGGTCCTCCTACTCTCCTGCTACCCAGGCCTGGGTCCTAGAACCCCAACTGAAATCAGAACTGTACACTTCGCACCCCTTTTCACCTGGGTAGTAGGACTATAAAAATTTTTAGATCAGAATATGACTGAAGAAACAGTCCTACAAAGTGCTTTATAATTACCATTACAAATAACTTGGGTGAGAGGCATCCAGGTTAGTGTGCTGTTTTGGCCCTCCAGGACTTAATACTAAATCTGAACCAGAAGGAAGGTAAATCTTGTAAGGATAAGGAGGAAATGTCAAGCACATTCATACTCCATTGCCAATTTCTGGAGCTTCTTATGTTGAAATTGTGTTGGTGGTAACAGGATTGTAAGCTGTTCCAAAAAGCCATTTGAGTTGGGGAGCTGAAGTGCAGGGTGATTGCTGCTTCCTGGGATTGAAATCAGACCAGAGGACTGCAGAGAATAGTTCTGTGTTTCATTTTTTTTCTCCCTCCATTTAGAACTTCGCAGCAAACTGGGCTAGGAGAAATGCTCTGAAAAGAGCACAAGGTTGGGAATTTATTTGTTTTGGTAGAAACAGTTATCTATTCACAGACTGAGAACAATTAGTTACACTAGATTCATTGTAGGAAATACAATGTAATCAAATTCACAAGACAGGATTATTTTTCACCCAAGTGAATAATCTGCAAACCCAGGGGGAATGCCTGCATTAAAGGGATTGAGTAAAGGAGACAGGATTCATCAAAAGGAATTGAAGATGGAAAAATGGGAGACAGTGGTGTTATAGAGATCAAAAAAGGAGGGTCTGAATATGGAGGGAGAGAAATTCATGGTTGTCTTTTGGATTTACAAATTGGGAGGTTACTGGTAACCAATCTATTTGCATGTGGTAGTCTTAGGAGCATTTATTTGAGACATAGAATAAACAGACTTCTGATTTGTGGAGTAGGAAAGTAAGGAATCTGTAAAAAAAAAAAAAAAATTATACACTCTCTGTTATTTGACCATGATGCTCCTCAACGACAGTTATTTTCCAGGAGTGGTGGTAATATCACCCCTCTTGGTCCTTGTTTCTATACTTCTCTAGAAAGTGAATTCAGAAAATGATTTGCTGAGGTTATGGATTCATTAAATATCCATAGGTTATCTGTCACTGGAGACAACTAGTCTTGTGGTCATCACCTAATATTTGACCTTTTCCTCTGTTAAATTCATACTGAAGTTGGTAAATGCCTTAAGACTCTGTGAGCCCTACATGTTAAAATCACAGTAATATTAAGATCTTATAGTAGGAATCATATTATTATTTATAAATATTTTGTGTTTAGCATTTTATAAATTAGGTAAGTCATCCCTGACTTTTTAGAAAGACTTTGAAAAGATAAATTGATTTTCTTTTTTCATAGAATATGATGAATAGATAACTGAAAAAGACAGATCTTCCAGAGAGAGAAAGAGGGAGTTTCTTCAATGGTAAGGTTCCAAATTATATTGTATGCATTGTCTGCATGGCCTTTCCTTCCTCCTATTAAGCAACTTCTAAGAAATGTAATCAGAGTTATTAAGAAAGTAGGTGGAAACCAAATCTGTAAAATGTAAATGATTTCCAGTGCCTGAAAACATGTAATATAAGGCAGCAGATAAAGGAGATATGATAGCTCCTCATTCAGGCCGACTTAGTTGAAATCTGGGTTTTGTTTACTAAGTATGTCATATTGGACAACTAACTTAATCTGTGCCTTACTCATTTGTTAATATTATTTAATCATAGTGACAAATCATTGGGTAGCTCTGAGGACAAAATGAGATTTTACACATAAAATTTTTAGAATTTTCAACGCTGTTACTACCAATGTTACTAGCATAGTCACAGAATCATAGCCCTTACATCTCAGCATACAAAGGTCATTATGCCCAAATCCTCCTCCAGTGCTAGGACCCTCTTATCAACATCTCTATCTTGCTGGATGATGAACAGCTAGGGACTGTCACTTAGATGAAAGGAGTTACTAATTTGGCTTTGTGTGTGTGTGTACTGCTTGCAAAGTAATTCATGAATTTACAAACGATTTCCTCTTGATTTTCTTTCAGTTTGGTTTTCCCTTCCTCTCACTTCCCCTCCCCAGTCTTTCTTCCTTCTTTCTTTCTTTCTCTTTTCCTTCCTTCCTTCCTTCCTTCCTTCCTTCCTTCCTTCCTTCCTTCCTTCCAGAAGCAGACTCACCAAAGAGGAACTTGATGATATTAAGATTGTTTAAAAATATTTTATGTCTTCTTATGCTGCCCTGTTGTCCAACTTTTGTACCAGAGCATTTCGTTTTGAATCAAAATGCCAGTGCAGGGGCAAAATTATTGCAGAAGAGCTTTCATTATACAGTTGTTGCTTTAATGATTATATATAAAGACTTTTAAATGCATAATGTAAAAGACACAATTTTTAATGCTTTTTGGTTAGATATTCTGTTAAAAATAAAACAGTGAAACATTTAAACAATTAGGCCTGATATTCCAGTCCAAAACTGCCTTCTATATGGCAGCATTAGACATTATGTTAGACATTAAAACAGACTAGCACAAATTATAGGACTACTTACAGATTCTTTTTCATATCTTGTTAGCAAATTTAAAGAAAAGATGGTGAGCTCTATTGAGGGAAAAGGAATTGACCAGCCTTGGTAGGACACAGAACTATGAGGAGAGAGACATAAAGAGCAAGAAAGACTGGGACTGGGTGAGCTTTCATCTGGGTGATGAGAAGTGGGTGAGAAAGCCTTTGAAGAAAGCAGCTGTCTTAAATGGGTTCCCTGCTAAATAGGCTTTGAGGCAAAGATTGGCCTGCAGAGATTTATTGGGGAAATGCTTGTAGGAACAACACTTGTAAGATAGAGAGAAGCCGACTTGGGCAGAAGGAATAGTTGAGCTCTGGAACCTGGATGGCCTCCCTAATTGAGGCAAAGGAGCCCAAACCCCTATATCAACCATCATTAGATGTGGGATGCTCTCCAAAAACAGGCTTTTTAAAAAAGTTTATTTATTAATTTTGAGAGAGAGAGAGAGAACGAACGTGCCTGGCAGCTGGAAGAATGAGTGCCTTGATCCCGAAAGGGAAGTCAGGCAGTGCACCCTAGCATCTACCACAGAAGCTGTCATTGATTTGGGAGAGTACTAAGAATAGTGATGCTGGGAAGATAGAATTGTGAAATGTTCAGCTGCTCCTTAAAATCTTCCTTCATCACTTTAGTACTTTCTTTATAATTTAAGTAAATACTTAAATTTCTTTAAATTCTATCTTTCCATTGTTATTGAATTGATGGTGATGGTGATGATGATGATGATGATGATGATTTGACCCAGTGCACAGACTGAGCCAATGTGACCAACTGTATTTTCAGGTTAAATAAATTTTGGAATGAAATTATGTTGTGACAGTGAAATGGAAAGATATATAAATTGATAATAGTAGGTTTATTAGAAAAAGAAGGTAATTGAAAAACGGGATATCTTGGGGAAGTAGAAATAAGGATATCTAAAGGGACAGAGAGTGATGGACTAGACTGTGGCCAGAGAGTAAAATTTTCTTCTAGAACACTAAGAGAAGGAACAGTTCAGATCACAGAATGGCGAACATTTTCTATAAAGGGCCAGATAGTAAATGCTTTAGGCTTTCGAGGCCTTATCGTCTACTCAGCTTTGTGGTCATTGTGAAAATTCAGCCATAGACAATACATAAGTGAATGTACATAACTGTGTTTCAGTAATATCTTATTTACAAAAACATGCAGAGGGCCAGATTTGGTCTGAGCCATAGTTTGTGCAACTCTGATTTAGATGGCAAAAAAGACCACTGAAGGGCTAACCATTGTTTGCCTAACTTGTTACACTGCTTTGTGATAATTTTTTTAAAGATACCAAATAGGCAAAAGAAGATACAAAGAGAAAGCTAGAATAAAGTAGCCATATGTAACATTAATCCTATCACTTTTGTCACATGGTTGATCATGTATGCACAGCCTTTCACTTCATGATTTACTAGGTTTTTCATGCTTCACATTTATATGCTTACTTCAGAAATAATCAGTTTTTTTAAATAGAAGCAATGATTAATCCAACCAACATGTGCCACCCTGATAAATCCAAATGGGTTTTGACAAACACATCATAAGAAGTAGCTAATCTCATGGTAAGAAATGTGGCAGCAACCCAAAGGAAGGGATTCAACTTCTGGAATATTCATGTGACAGGGAATGGGGTCTTTCCACTTAATTTGTGTGACTTTTGACAAATCTTTTACCCTCTTATACTTTATTTTGCAGCTATCCAGTAAAAACACATTTGATAGTTTTCCAGAGTTTTGATATCTACATGTTCAATCCCTTTTTGGAATAAGGCAGTGTTTTTTCACATCTAAGTTGCTGCCTGGCCAAATCCGCAAACAAGGACGTTAGTAAGAAAAGCCTTTGTTGGACTGTAGGTGAGAGGAGAGGATCCTAACAATTGTTATGATTGTACGGCCAGTAGGGATTTGCTTCAGAATTTCATTCACTCTTGTAATTTGGGTGCCCAAGTAATTACAAAGGGAGAATCAAGAGAAGTCTTTATGTCTCTTAGCTGTCTTTTTATTAAGCATACCAGGGCCTAGTGAGCAAATTGTGACTGATAATCAAGGAGAAAGATGTAACCTGTGTTTCCTTTTGGTGGGGGAGAGCGACAGTTAAAAGGCTGAGGGTGAGTGGCAGAATGACAATAGCTTTGTTAACCTGACTCTGTAGATCAGATGATCATTGCCTGAAATGCCAGCGTCTGGTTGGCTGTAAGAAAATGCCTTTTTCTCCTTTCACTCACCAGTTTTTCTCCCTCCATTTAAATGGTAATTACACATTTATAATGCATTGCAAGTGTGTCTAGTTTTACTCAGAATCCTCCAGGAGCTCTAGAAACTAGTACTTTTATAATGGAGGGATATTCTCTTGGAGTTATTTCTTTGCTAAGGAAGACTTTGTTTTTATTAATTTTCAACGTTCACTTGCACTTTTTTCTCCTCAAAACTGAGAGGACTTTCCCAAATAGTGAGCACTGGCAAAATTGAATAATGATATTCAAGTCATGTAACATTAAATAATATCTATATTTTAAGTATCTTTTAATTATGTTAGTAGTTACTGCATACACGTTAATTTGGTATTATTATTTTCTCAAAAATAAGTCAGGCAATTTCTAGTAAAATCTCCATCCCTTAATTTGTTTTTTCAAAATTATATTTCTGTATTCCTTTAAAATCTAATGGCTAATTCTTTTTTTTAAGTTTATTTATTTATTTTGAAAGAGAGACAGCATGAGTGGGGGAGGGGCAGAGGGACAGAGACAGAGAGAATCCCAACCAAGCTCTGCACTGTCAGCACAGAGTCTGATGCGGGGCTTGAACCCATGAAACTGTGAGATCATGACCTGAGCTGAAACTGAAAGTTGGACACTTAACCTACTGAGCCACCCAGGCGCCCGTCTAATGGCTAATTCTAATCCTGTACTTTTCCTTTGCTCTCTCTTCTCTCTGTGCATTTAGTTCAGATTCATTTTGGTATTTATATCAGTAGCTACTTGTTTCTTTAGATGTAGTATTTTATCTTGACCTTCGAAGTAGCTGGAAAGCAACAAAAGTACCAGGCAAAACATAATGATCTGGTGAAACTAATAATGACACATACTAAATATAGATCCTTCAATATATTCCTGACCTCGTGTTATTTATATAAACAGTCATTTTATATCAATAACTTATCTTATATCGCGATCATTTCAATGTAAAACTCCATCAAATCCTTGGAGGTACAGCATTTTTTTTGCCAAGTTATTTATAATAAGTAGGATTATGTAGTCAATATATAAAGACAAAAATTGACAAAATATAAGTCAGGAATATTTTTTGTCTATAAGTGTATACAGTGATGGTTCTATCAAAAGGATGTCTCAATGAAGTAGAACCATATAAATTAAACCTTGTGACAAGTTAAATATGATAGTAATAACAATAATAATAAAGGCAATAGTATTTTTTTCTCAAGGGACTCCTCCTAAAATATGACAAGTGTCTTTTTTTTTTTTGAGGGGGTGGACAGGGGAGTCATGGAACCATTTTTAAAAGTTGCATCTGGGGGTACCTGGGTGGCTCAGTTGGTCAAGCATCCGACTTTGGCTCAGGTCATGATCTCACAGTTCATGGGTTCCAGTCTTATGTCAGGTTCTGTGCTGACAGCTCAGAGCCTGGAGCCTGATTGGGATTCTATGTCTCCCTCTCTCTCTCTCTCTGCCCCTCCCCTGCTTGTGCTCTGTCTCTCTCTCTCCCAAAAATAAATAAACATTAAAAATAAATTTAAAAAAAATAGTTGTATCTGGAATTCGTTAACTGTGAGATCTAAGGTAAATAGCTTAACATCTCTGAGCTTTGATTTCCTTATGCATATAGGAATAATAATAACCATGTATGAAGGTACATAATAACCATAATATAGGAAAAGCTCCTGAAATATAATATATAATCAATAAATGGTAGCTCCCGATCAAGAGAAGGAGCCAAACAAAATACCACCATGAAGTAGAAAGAGTACAGTCCCTAAACCAGCAAGTTCCTGGGTTCTACTCTCTGCCCATCACTTGTTAGCTATTTAATACTTAGCAAATTATTTAAATACTAAGTCTTCCTATATAAAAGGGAAATGATAACACTTTAAAAGTTGTATGAGAAGTAACTTAAATACTGTATGTAAAGCACTTTTTTATAGTACCTGGCACATAGTAGGTACTCAATAAATGGTTCTATTATTGCATGTAATGGACCTATTATGTCGGTATAGTTCCGTAGGCACTTGGAAATATATAAAGGAACCTTACAGGTAACTTAAGACACTTTAAAAATTTTTAAGGAATATAAGACCTTGAGATGAGTATAAATTTCCATAGTGTAGAATATATTAGGCTCCATCCAATAGGTGCCTGAGAGTTGAATTAAAGTCTAGAGAACCTGTGTTTGCAGGATCAAGTAGTACTAAATGGTGGCCATTGTGGCAGCTCAGCTGAGTTTGGGGATGGACAGTATATCTACAGGCAGAGATCGGAGTTGTTAGGGGAGAGAATTTTTGGAGGAGAAAGCAGAATGAGCAATGAAACCCATGAAGGTGAAAAAGCACAAATTATATGTGAGTAAAATAGTAAATCCTGCAATTTATTTAAAGTATAAGGAACAGGGAAGGTGTAGGATTTATAGCTGACCCTTATTGGGCACTTACCATGTACCTGGCATTGTTCTAAGAGATTTACATGTGTTAATTCATTGAATCTTCACAGCAAGCCCATAAGATATCTTAGTATTAGCACCACCTTATCTATAAAGGATAATGAAATGGAACCCTATGTTGCCTTTATGGGAAATAGAGAATGATACCACTTCCTCTGAAACTGTAGTGATCTTGGGCTGAGACACAGCTTGGTGAGCAGTGTATTCTATTCCTGTTCACCCTTCATCCCTCAGCCAGATGCCTCCCCTGGGACTCTTCAGCCTGCACTGGTGTGTGCAGTAGTCCTGCATAATATCACAAAGCTGGGCAATCTGGCTCCAGAGTCTGAACTTTAAATCACAACACTTCGTTGAGAAAGGCACCTCATCTTTATTTGTGGAGAACCCTGGAATCCACACGTAGGAATTTGTGCTTTATTTTAAAGGTAGTAGGAGACATTGACTTTACTTTGAAAGAATGTAGAGGCACTTTGTAGTGGAGGTGGGGAATAATAATCAAATTTGTAAGGAAACATACCTTGATGGTATTAGTGGAGGAACGGGGAGATGGGATGGATGGTTGGCTTAGAGAGAAGAGATTCAGGCAAGACGACCAGATACCAGAAAAGTGCCAGGCATAAAAGTGGGCACAGATGAAAGCTTAAACAAGGATGGTGGAAATTTGGAGGAGGGGACAGATTTGAATGGCATTTCAGATTAGAATTCACAAGTCCTAGTCATTATTTAGAAGTAGAGAGTGAGAAAGAGGACTTGAAGGAGAGTCCAAGGTTTCCAGCTTGGATGATTGGAAGATAATGATGCTATTAATATAAAGAGGGGAAACAGGAGGAAGGACAAGCAAGTTTTGGTGAGAAGGATGAAGTTTTCATGTGGAATTTGTGGTAGTCGCAAGACATGCATGTAGGAACTCCAATCAAGAGTTGGGAGCATGGGGCGAGGGGGGGTGGGTGGAGCATGCCTGGCTGGCTCAGTCAGAGGACCATGAGACTCTTGATCTCAGGGTCGTGAGTTCAAGCTCCACATTGGGTGTAGAGATTACTTAAGTAAATAAAACTAAAAAAAAAAAAAAGAGTTTGGAGCATGGGTCTGAGTGTGAGAAATTTGAGCTAGAGAACTAAATGAGGATGAAGCCATGGGTGTGGGTGAGAGTCACTGTGGAGTGTGAGAAAAGAAGGGAAAGGATGGATCCTCCAGGATGGCCTTGATCTAGGGTGTGGAAGGAAGATGGAGGAGCAACCCACAGAGTGAGTGAGCCAGGATACAGTAATGCTGAGGTGTAGGATCAGGGCCCTCAGGAGTGTGCCATATGCATGGCACAGGCAAAAGTTGCCCATACACATAGTCTGTTTTGTAAACTGCAGTGATGCGTTTATACTATTAAGATGTTTCGGGATACTAAGGAGCACTTTGCTAAATATTAGGCACTATGGTAGCTGAAAATAGATTATAGCTTTCTAAAATGCCTTAAATTGCAGGACACATTTTCTATCCTTTGAGAACGGTCATGCACAATAAATGGTTTATCTTACAGGATAGAGGTTGTCTGGAGCATCAAGTGGAGGCGGAATCTGAGCAATGCCCAGACCCAGTGGGAAAGAACACTGGGATCTAGTAGCAATATCTACACTTTGGAAGGGATAGGGAATACTGTGTCTAAGTTGGTCTTCCCTTGATCAGATGCTTTCTAAGGTATCGTGAAAACTCTAGATTTCCATGGTTATCAGAACCCTGTTTATCGTAACTTAAAAAAAAAAAAGGCAAATGACTCCACCTGGTTTTGTAGCACAGTTTTCCAGTGTCAAGACTTGTAAAATGAAGTTGGATGTTGGGCTCACTAGAGTGAACGAATGAAATGCAAAAACATTTTTGTGCATTCAACAGGATATATAAGGGAGAATGATCACACATCTTCAACTCAGCCCTTTCCTCCCTAATACAAGTGTTAAGTATGGGTGTGTGCCTGTGTGTGTCTGTGTGTATTCGGTTGTTTGGGATTTTAGATAAATGTTCTAATGGGAATATGGTGGGAATATGTAAAGGGAATTGAAAGTAATTGCTTTTTACTGTAAGAGGAAAAAAGTTATTTAAATTTCTCCAGTCAAGAACTTTGATTATAGAAGGCCACAGGCAGGGAACATAAAAAGCAAATGCTGAGTTGAATTATTCACTGAGGGGAATTTATGGTAACCACATTAATAAAGTTTTAGATGAGACTCTCCACTGCTCATGTGACTAATTGATGCAGAGAAACATTTATAAGTACTCCTTATCAAAGAAATTTACTGTTTTTTTATGACTCATTAGGTTAATTTTATTTTTTAATAACCCAAATACAGAATAGATTAATTTATTTTATTTCTTTCTTAATTAAAACGTTTTTATTGAAGTATAGTTGACATACAATGTTGCAATGGTTTCAGGTGTACAATGTAGTGATTTGACAACTCTGTACATTGTGCTATGCTCAACGCAAGTGTAGCCTCCATCTATCATCATACATTGCTGTTACAGTACCATTGACTCTATTATGCTGTACCTTTTATTCCTGAAATGTGCTGTTCTCAGTCTTGAAAATGCTGTGTGTATTATCACTCTTGGAAAATACCATTATAATTTAAATACCTACTAGAATTAATTTTAAAATGATTTTGCTTTGCAGAATTCTAGTACTCTAGCTCTTTGTAGACTTTACACCAATCATTTCATCTCTGTGTCAGAATATAAACCCCTTGAACGCAAGGATGATGTTTTATCACTATACCATTGATATCACTTATGTGCAGTGCCTATCCTCTCTCTAGTCTTCTCTGACTTTTCCTCTTTTTTCAAGAGTCAGCTTTCATAACCTATTTCCACTATTTTCAAGAGTCAGCTTTCATAACCCCTCTGATAAAAATGTAAGACATGGCACCTACCATCAAAAAACTTAAAATCCAGTTGCTGAAAAAATAGCCACCAGGTATAGATACTGAACTGGGGAAGATTACCAAAAACTTAGAGAATAGGTCCAAAGTAATTATTATTTTAAAATCTTGATTATATTTTTATTTCTTTTTGACCACAGATAAATTCTCAGTGATAAGGGGAGGACTCCTCCCTATTTGGGCTCAAGAGATGGGGTGGCATGTAAAAACTTCACTGTATCTATTTCTTGTACAAACTTGATATCTCTTTTCCCTGTATCTTCGTTCTCACTATTTTCTTTCTGATAAGGGCCTCTTGCATGAATTCCTGGTATTTATTTATGGAAACTCTAATTTTTTTTCAAATCTCACCTTAATGCCACCTTCATTCAAATTTTCCTGGTCTCTCTTAAGCAGTTGTTACCTTTTCCCCTTGAATTTCCATCTCAATTTCCTTTTCCCTTTCTTCTGTTACATATCGAAAGGTGGAAATCTCAGCTCTATCACTTTCTGCTTAGGATGTTTTGGGCACATTAAAACCTCTCTATGTCTCAATTTCCTCATCTTTAAAATAGGGATAAAATAGTTGCTTGTTTATACGATTGTGGTGATACAATGAGATAACATCTATATAAAGTATGTATAGCAGTGCCTGGCATAGAACAAACACTAAGTAAATAATAGCTATACAGTAGCACCTTACAGTTTCTGCCATATAGTAGGTATACATGTTAACTCAAATAATAGAAATACAATTGAGTGAATGATGAGCTCATTTCGCTTAGCTGATTCTGATAAGAACCAAAGAGTTAGAAAACAGGGCAAGGTAGGATTGAATAAGCATTTATTGCATTTTGCTGTGTGCCAGGGATTGGAGATACGTTGTATATAAAATGGACAATATTGGGAGGGAAAGGGGAGATGTTGGTCAAAGTGTACAAACTTTCAGTTAAAAAAATGATTAAGTTCTGATGATCCAATGTATGGCATGGTGATTGTAGCTAATAATACTGTATTATATATTTGAGAGTTGCTAAGAGAGTAGAACTGACACAAAAAAGAATGGTAATTATGTGAGGTGATGGAGGGGTTAGCTAAGACTATGGTGGTAATCATTTTGCAACATGTAAGTATCAAATCAACACACTGCACCCCTTAAATTTACACAGTGTTATATGCCAATTATATCTCAGGAAAGCTGGGGAGTGGGGGAAAGAAAGACAATGATCCCAGCCTAGATACAAAACAAAGTGAGGAGCAAAGGAATATAATTAAACAGTGTAATACTGCTGAGTAGAAAAGATGGGACTGAAATTGGGGGAAGAAAAAGTGAGGAACCTGGCCTAAGACAAATAGGAAGGGCCTCTTTATGGGAGTGGAATTTAAGCAAAGACCAAAATATGACAGGGAGTCAGGTAGGAACAAAGTAAGGGGAAGCAACGTTACCAGGTGGAGCCTCGGATGAGATGGAGCTTGGGCTGTTGGAGAAAGTTCAGCATGGCTGGAGTGAGCAAGGGATTGAGCTGGAGACGGAGGCCGGGATCATGGGCCATTAGAAGGACCTGACTGACAGCGTGTGACTTTCAGCTGGGTTTAAGCCTACATTAATGTAGGGGAGTAGGTATTTGAGATGGAAGAGTAAAGCCATGGGATTGTGACTAAGAATGGTGTCAGAGAAGACCAGGAATAGTCTGAAGTCGTGGAGTTACACTGGTGCATATAAGAAACTGTTCTCTTTTGGAAGGTGTCGTCCAATAGAACAGCTGCTGCCTTACGGTAACCAACTTTGACAGTATTTTCTCATAGCAGACAAAAAGTCAAGCTGACGTGGTGACCTTTTGGAATAGATGGTTTCTTTTCTGCCGAGCTGAACCTTTTCAGGGAATATTTGTGCTGAGTGAGCTCTCTGACCTTAGTGCAGGGTGCATAAATGCTATCCTTCACAAACATTTAACTCTTTTCCTTTCATGTCAGCCGAAGGAAATAAGTCATTTATGTTAGTTTTGGTAATTGAAGAAGCCTTTCATTTCCAATTTAGCCCTGTGTGTGTGACTAACTTGAGCTGATAATCATTGTTAGCCATGTACAGCTTTTCAATAGATGGACCATGAGTTGGAAAACATTACAGTTTTATAAAAATTGGTGTAAAGGCCTTGAACTTAAGCTTTCTAGTCTAAACATGAAACTTGAGAGTTAACATTGTATTACATTTTCAATAATGACCGTGTCCTTTTTCTTTCAGGCTTCCTTCAGGATTTTAATCATCCCTACAGCCTCTTTGAAAATGAACTTTCGAATTCCCTTAAGTTAGAATTTTAAATTCTATTGAACACTTTTGTAGAGTATTTCATTACTTTTACATTATGACTTGTTCAGTAATTTGAGATCATAAGAGTTGAAAAATCTCTTGAGATAAGATTTTATGGTTAATTTAAAACTTTTTTTAAAACTTTTAAATAATCTCCTTCCTAGCTAGTTTTACAATCTTACTGTTCTTTCCTTTGAACATAAAGTGGTAAAATATAGGATGTTCAAGCACACAACATAAAATTATAAATGGCATAAGGATTGGAGGCTATACTCTAGCATTATGTATAACATTACTATTTTCTAATCAGTGTTACCAGACAATAAACACTCTAATTCTAATTTTGTTTATATTTATTACTATAACTGTTCCACTATTCAAAATATTCCCTATAATAGCAAATCTGAAGTAATGATTATATTGTTAGAATCTGTGTTGATGAAATTTTGAGTGGATTAATGACAATATATTTTTAATGCTATAGATACTTTAAAATAAAAGAGATGAAGACTCTTAACAACTTAAGGAAAATACTAGAGGATTTTTAAATAAAATTATGCCAGGCTTTTTTCAATACCAGGTAGTTTCTTCATTAAAATTCAGTAGTTTTTTCATACATTAATTAATAAATGTGCTTCAGCAACTTTTTTTTTAAACTTTTAGCTATTAGGCAAAATTTAGAAAATAAAGCATAAACTTATATTTGATATTGTTGCTAAAATATTGTTGATATTTGCATTTCTTTGATATAAAACTAATATGACTTAAGTTAAATTTGACAGGGGAGGGAGGATCTTCTGATACCAAAAATTATGAAGAAAATTATCTATTGTCATAATGGGGGTGAATAAAGCTTGATTATATATTTAGCCATTTCCTCCCAAGATATCAAGTCTGGCATTACTTGAGCTAGGGGAAGTCAAAATTTGTCTAAGTTGAGGTGGCTGTAACATCCTGGAAGATAGATCTTGCACTGGATCAAAGATTTATTTCTATGCTAGGCAGAAATTTTGACTTTGATTAAAGAACTGAAATAGTTGGGGTACCTGAGTGGCTCAGTTGGGTAAGTGTCCGACTTTTGACTTTGGCTCAGGTCATGATCTCACGCTTCATGAATTCAATCCCGCATTGGGCTCTGCGCTGACGTTGTGGAGCCTGCTTGGGATTCTTTCTCTCTCTCTTTCTCTGTCCTTCCCCCACTTGCACTCTCTCTCTCAAGATAAATAAACAAACATTTAAAAAATCTGAAATAGCAATACAGAAATAAGAAATCTGTCTTGTTCCACCAAAACCCAAGAACTTCCTCTGTTTTTTCCCTATGAGGTAATAGTCCATCTAGTCAATTGAGGCTCTCTCCTGTCTCAGGAGATAGAATGTCCTGTACATTTCCGCTTCAGTTCATCTCCTGGAGTTTATCCTTCTTTTATTGTCCTCTACTTTATTGAGGAACAAGTGACTAGTAAAATTGAATATACTCAAAGTGACGATTTGATATAGGTATATGCTGTTAAGTGATTACCACAATCAGGTTACTTAATACATCCATCAACCTCACAGTTACCTTTGTATATGTGTGTGATGAGAATGTTTAAGACTACTCTCATAGCAAAGTTCAAGTATGAAATATTAAATACAGTATTATTTACTATATTCACCATGCTATACATCACATCTCCAGAATTTATTCATATTATGATTGAAGGTTTGTACCCTATGACCATCTTCTTTCTCCCCACTCACCCACTAACTAGCCTGGTAACCACTGGTTTACTCTCTGTTTCTGTGAGTTTGGCTTTTTTTTTTTTTCAGACCCCATTTATAAATGAGATAATATAGTATTTGTCTTTCTCTGGCAGACTTATTCACTTAGCATAGTATCCTCCAGGTTTACCCATGTTGTTGCAATAGCAAGATTTCATATATATATATATACACATATATATATATACACACACATATATATATATATATATACATACACACACACAAGTATATAATATTATATATTATATTAATGTATATTAACTAATATAATACACACACACCCCCTAGGGTGGATATTAAACCTCACTGTGAAAGGAATATAGTCATATATATATATATATATATATATATATATACACACACATACACACAAATATATATAATATTATATATTAACATATATTAATTACTATAATACACACAAATACACACACACCCTAGGGTGGATATTGAACCTCACTGTGAAAGGAATATACTCCTATAGAACTCTCAATTTCCCTTTATGAATTTTTTTAGTGATATGTTTTTTAGTGATATGTTTTTAGGCTTTCTCAGGGTTTATCATGTAATGTGAACCCATTCAGGCTCATTCTTTTTGTTTTTAATTTTTTTTATGTATATTCATTTTTGAAAGGCAGAGAGAGACAGAACACAAGCAGGGGTGGGGCAGAGAGAGAAGGGGACACAGAATCTGAAGCAGGCTCCAGGCTCTGAGCTGTCAGCACAGAGCCCCACGTGGGGCTCGAACTCACGAACCGCGAGATCATGACCTGAGCCAAAGTCGGACGCTCAACCGACTGAGCCACCCAGTCACCCCTCAGCCTCATTCTTTAGTTTAAATGCAGTACTGGTACTCAGGTGAACAGACAAATGGGGCCCAGGAAATTAAAGTTTTATTAAACTTGTTACAGACTGAAGATTTATTCTTCTAATTCTAAGTAAAGTTGATATGTTTATATATAGAAAAATTTGGAAGAATAACCAGAAGGTGTACTTGTTTTACTGTTTATAAATTGCCAGCTTTAACTATATCTTTTTTATTAAAAAGATTCATATCTCCGAAGCATGCTGATTTTCAGAATGTTAAAACTATCCATTTTGTGTTACTCTACATATGGCCATTTTCACAAACCTTTCAAAATCTCATTAATCAATGTCTTTGGGGGAGTTTCATCTTTTTCTCCTTTCACCATAACTTCAGTTTCACTTCTTAGTTCAAAACAGTTCAGTGTGTACTGTTATTTTCTGTAGAATGTCATGTCACCTCCAATAGTGAAAAACAAAATTATTCTTTAATTACACAACCTGAGTATGGCTCTTGATTTATAACCACCTGAAAAAGGACTTCTATAAATAGACACCAAAAGAAATAAAAAATATTAAGCCATGTTTTATTTATTTATTGTAATCACAATAGAATTTTCAATTAATTTCTTCCTTACTGGCTCTAATCAATTAATTCTGAATCTACCATAATTCTATATTTACAAAAATTATTTACCGACTTTTTTCATTTTTTTCTCACTTTATATAATCACATTGAATGATTATTGATATATCATGAAATACTGTATTTAAAAGACTAGTGATTTTTTATTTCTTTGGTGGTAAATAGAATTATAAATAACCTTGTTCTCTTGTGCTCTGTTTGACTTTTTTCTTTCATCATCTATCAGAGAATCTAAAAAAGTAAAGTGCAACTCAGCTGACTGTCTTTGAAGAATAACAGTTTGAGTTGAGAGTAAGTTGATAGTGTAGTAATAAGGTCTGGTGGTAGGTTTCCCAGGAGATATCTTATGCAAAAACGATAGAGGGCTGCCCATCATTGCACACAGAATGCTGACATTCTTGACTTTAATAGGGGAGCATTTATCTTTGGCACCTGCTCCAGTATATGAATAGCTGTCATGTACTCCAACAAAAGACAGGAAAAATTGTCACTATGATTTAAGAAATATGCCTTGGCATGAGAAAAAGCAAAATATTTTGAGCACTTGGAATTTATTTTTCTTGCTTCATTATGCCTGGCTTCTACAGTGAATTATTTAAGTTATATTTAATAGTATTAGAATTTTTCTATTGAGCTCATCAGTATGACTTCATCATTGTAGAAAACTCTCTGAATTATTAAAAAGACCCTGTGTATGTGCTTTAGGAGTAAAAGGTTTTGCATTTATGATTACTGAATTTTCAGTGGCATATAACAAATGAAACACCTAGATGAAACATAAATGCAGTCTTTCCAAGTATATCAATAAGACATAAAATTTAAAGCTGATAAAGTTAAAACTTACTCCTAACACTTTGCTAATTAAAACCAACAAGTGAATTAATGGAATAAAATGCATATTGAAGTTGATTGTTGAAAAAACAAAAGGTTTTTCTAGGTTTTCAGAATCCTGACAGGTTTACTATTGAGTCGGAGCCTTTAAATATGTTAAAAAATATTGAAATGCTATTGCTTTTTTACAACCTTTTTATTTCCATCACTGATTTACTGGGTAAAATTATGAAGGAAGTCTGTCAGATCTCTTTTCTATTTATATTTTCTCAGCAGGTATTCCCTCCCATGGCATTTTACATGCTGGCTTTTCTTCTGCTGTTTTTCAATTTTAACTCTTCCTTTAAAAGTATGGAAGAGGTCATGGGGCGCTTGGGTAACTCAGTTGGTTGAGCATCAGACTCTTGATTTTGGCTCAGGTCATGATCCCAGGGTCCTGGGATTAAGCCCTGGTTCAAGCTCTGCACTGAGCATGGAGCCTGCTTAAGATTCTCTCTCTCTCTCTCTCTCTCTCTCTCTCTCTCTCTCTCTCTCTCTCTCTCTTTCTCCCTCTGCTCCTCCACCCCACTTGTGTGATCTCTCTCTCTAGAAATAAAATAAAATAAAATAAAATAAAATAAAATAAAAATAAATTGATAAATAAATGTATGCAAGAGGTTCTAGGATTATATACACACATGTGCATGCATAGTGTGTATCCATATATAAAGTATAACAAAAATTTAATTTGATTTTTTTGACTCCTCTTTTATTTTTTTTTTAATGTTTATTTATTTTTGAGACAGAGAGAGACAGAACATGAACGGGGGAGGGACAGAGAGAGAGGGAGACGCAGAATCTGAAGCAGACTCCAGGCTCTGAGCTGTCAGCACAGAGCCCGACGCGGGGCTCGAACTCACAGACCGTGAGATCATGACCTGAGCTAAAGTTGGAAGCTCAACCGACTGAGCCACCCAGGTGCCCCTTGACTCCTCTTTTAACAAACATTAAAGTTAAGTACCAAAATTAATTTTCTCCATTGAGAGTATTCACTCTTGGAAATTATTCACTTATTTCAGTGCTACTGATATTACTTAAAATGTCTTTGGACCTCTTCCTTTGAAATATCCTTAAAAGTCTGTAAAACACTTAAAGTATATCTTCAGTAGTGGCAGGCCATCACTCTTTGAAGATAGCTGAGAAATGGGAACCAAGAATTTGTTTTTGAAAAGGCAGAAAGGCATTCAGAGCCATATGTGATGAACAGGTAACTGATTGTTGCAGATAACCCATTTTTGGTCAAAGTCAGGTTTAGACTGTAAATAACTTGTGTGCACAGGAGAGGAAAAATGAAAAACCAAGGAGAAAAAGAGAGGACCCAAACTAACTTACGATAGCAGTTTGTAAAGAAAAATCCAAAATGGTGTCAGCAATTGAAAAAAGCTTTGAGTTTTCCATGGTGATTATTTTGAAAGAATGCAATGATTTGGAAGTACCAGCAGCCCAGGAAGCACTGAGGCTTTCAATGATTTTCATTTATAATTCTGACCTAACTATATCCATAGTGAGGTTTAAAGTGAACAGCATATAAATTGACATTGAATCTGATTAATTCTTCCTAAGGGTCTTCCCCCCATCTGGCATTATTCTGGCCAAAAACCTTACTCTCCCCTTTGTAACGTCCAGTTTGATTCTTACTGGAGAGACATCTTTTTTTTTTTTTTTTTTAATCTCCAAAGGTTATGGTTTTATTTTATTTTTTTTTAATATATGAAATTTATTGTCAAATTGGTTTCCATACAACACCCAGTGCTCATCCCAAAAGGTGCCCTCCTCAATACCCATCACCCACCCTCCCCTCCCTCCCACCCCCCATCAACCCTCAGTTTGTTCTCAGTTTTTAAGAGTCTCTTATGCTTTGGCTCTCTCCCACTCTAACCTCTTTTTTTTTTTTTTTTCTCCCCCTCCCCCATGGGTTTCTGTTAAGTTTCTCAGGATCCACATAAGAGTGAAACCATATGGTATCTGTCTTTCTCTGTATGGCTTATTTCACTTAGCATCACACTCTCCAGTTCCATCCACGTTGCTACAAAAGGCCATATTTCATTCTTTCTCATTGCCACGTAGTATTCCATTGTGTATATAAACCACAATTTCTTTATCCATTCATCAGTTGATGGACATTTAGGCTCTTTCCATAATTTGGCTATTGTTGAGAGTGCTGCTATAAACATTGGGGTACAAGTGCCCCTATGCATCAGTACTCCTGTATCCCTTGGATAGATTCCTAGCAGTGCTATTTCTGGGCCATAGGGTAGGTCTATTTTTAATTTTCTGAGGACCTCTTCTTAGCTTAGTCGAGTTTCAGAAAACTCTTGATTTGCATAGGTAATGATGAGTCAAGAGGACTCCAAGACAAGTGAGAGAAGTGAATTTAGAAAAGAGGGAAAGGTGCTTAGATTCAGAGAGAGAGAGAGAGTCATCAATCTGGAACTTTGTGTGGTTTTCAGCTTAGGAAGCTACAATCTGGAGAGGGATCAAGAAAGATCAATTTAACCAGCTGTGAACTGAAATTTCATACTAATTATCCAAACTTTTTTGTCTTACCTCATGAGATTTAGTGTTATGTTTGGAAGAGGAGACCCAGTTTTAGACTTGGAGACCTAGTCTTAATTCAGCCCTGACCCTAAATTATTTGTGATTCTGACAGATTTCTTCAAGGAAGGGGTGGTGTTCTCATTTTCTAAATGAATCCTTTGAGATAAACAGGTACTAGTGCCCCAACTGTATAGATAAAAACCAGCTTTTGAAAAGCAAGCTCACCACAGCCGAATGAATTGCCCCAAATCATCTGGTTTTAATAAGTGGAGCTAAGCTTGGAAGGACACAACTTTTGTCTCATAGAAAGCTGCTTCTCTCTGACATTATAGCTAAAAAATTTTATTTAAATGTGTCTAAAGTCATATAAGAAAGAGGTTTTTGTGTTAGAAAAAACTTTCTGTCAATGAAACTGAGCAATTCTGGAGGAAATGCTTTCTCAACTATACAACAGAAAACCAGAAAAATTCATGCTTGGTTGTCAAGTTAAGGATAGGTTTACTTTTTATTACCGTTTTTTTATGGTTCAAACCACTTCCAGTGACTTTCAGCTCAAATGTTTTCTTTGTTCATCACTGTGAAAATCTCAAAGCACATATGATTACATTAAAGGCAGTCTTTTAGTCATCTGGAAATCAAATACTAAAGCCATTAGGAAGGCTAATGTTTTTAATCTTAGTATTTAATCCTAACAACATTTGATACTACTATGTACAAAGCATTCTGGGTTATTCAGAATCATTTCAATAACAACACTGCATATAAAAATATCACATAATGCCCTGAATATCATGCCCTGTAGATATAGATTCTAACTAATTTAGTAGGATATTTTCATGTTCTCCTGCATAAACTTACTGCTCTATCCTATAGACAGCAGTTATTTCACTTGAAAAGATAATTGTAACCAAAAAAAATCTGAGTATTTATAAACATCTGCAATTGCCAGTATGGCTTGTTTGCTCTCTCTCTCTATTACAAGAAGTGCAGAAGAACAAAACACCTATAGTTCAAAATGCTTAATCAAATGTCTCTCATTCTCTCCAATTGTCTCCTCAAAGATGCCTGGCAAAGTTTCTCCAAAAGAGGCCTCAGCATTCTATAATTTTACACATTTGCTTTGTTGCACTAAAGAAAAAAGAAAGGCTAGAATTGCTTTAGGAGAAAGAACCATTTACACTGGTCTGTGAAACTGAGCCACATTAAGTACAATGTTATGAGATGGTTACTATATTATACTATTTAGTATGTACTTTTTGAAGTGTTACTGTATATGCCAGTTGATATATATTTATATGTAAATGTATATAATAATATGTGTCATCTGGAAATCATCTGGAAATCAAATACCAAAGCCATTAGGAAGGCTAATGTTTAATCCTAGTGTTTGTTCCTAACAAACATTTGAGACCCTACTATGTACAAAGTATTATAGGTTGTTCAGAATAATTTCAATAACAACACTGCATATAAAAATATTACCTAATATCCTGGATTTTAAAATATACATTTTAAACATAGCATTTTGCTAACTTTTATAAAAATATTGACCCTCAGATCCCTTAATCAAGAATATAATTTTTGCCATTCTTCTCCTTTGGGAGAAAATTAAACAATTTAATTATTATTAATAACTTGTGTAATAACAAAGATAAAATTTTGTGTAACTTTATGATAACAAAGCATTGTCACAATCTTATAACCCAAGAGGCTTTTTTCTTCTTTCCCCATATTTCTCTCCCATTACCTCCTTCACTTTTCTTTTTTTCCCTTCAGTTTTATTGAGATATAATTGACTTATGACCTTGTATTACATTTCGTATACAACATAATGATTTGATATATGTATGTATTGTAAAACAATTGCCACAATAAATGTAGTTAACATCTGTCACCTTATATAGTTACAATTTCTTTTTCTTGTGATGAAAACTTTTAAGGTCTACTTTCTTAGCAACTTTCAAATGTGGAGTATAGTATTGTCAACTATAGTCACCATGCTGTAAATTAGAGACCCAGAACTTATTTATTTTATAACTGGAAGTTTCTACCTTTTGAGTACCTTCATCTGTTTTGCCCCCTTTCCACTTCCCGATTCTGGGAACTACCAATCTGCCCTCTGTGCTTGTGAGTTCAGTTTTTTAGATTCCTCATGTAAGTAAGATCACACAGAATTTGTCTTTCTCAGTCTGACTTCACTTAACATAATGCCCTTAAGGTCCATCCATGTTGTTGAAAGTGGCAGGATTTCCTTCTTTTTTATGGTTGGATAGTGTTGTACTATATATGTACACTACATTTTATTTATCTATTCATCTGTCCGTGAACACTTAAGTTGCTCCCATGTCTTGGCTATTGTAAACAATGCTTCAGTGAACATGGGGGTGTAGATGTCTTTTGATGTAGTGATTTCATTTTCTTCAAATACCCAGAAGTGGAATTGCTGGATCATATGGTCGTTCTGTATTTTAGTTTTTTGAGGAAGCTTCATACTGTTTTCCATAATGGCTGCACATTTACATTCCTAGTAACAGTGCATAAAGGGTCACCTTAATATCTCCTGTCTTTTTGATAATAGTCATTTTAACAGGTGCAAGGTGATATTTCACTGTGGTTTTGATTTGTATATCCCTGATAATTTATAATGCCAAGCACATTTTCATTTACCAGTTGGCCATTTGTCTTCTTTAGGAAAATGTATATTGAGTTCTTCTGCTCATTTATTATTGGATTGTTCATTTTTTGCTATTGAATTGTGTGAATTCTTTATGTGTTTTAGATATTAACCCCTTATTGGATATATTATTTGCAATTATTTTATCCCATTCTGCAAGTTGCATTTTCTTTTTGTTAATGATTTCTTTTGTTGTGTGGAAGCTTTTTAGTTTAATGTGGTTCCACTTTTTAAATTTTGCTTTTGTTGCCTTTGCTTTTGGTGTCAAATTAAAAAAAAAATCATCACCAAGAGCAAACTCAAGGAGTTTACCACCTATGTCTTCTTCTAGGAGTTTTATGGTTTCAGGTCTTACATTCACATCTTTAAGCCATTTTGAATTGATTGTTGTGAATGGTGTAAGATAAGGGTCCACTTTCGTTCTTTTGCATGTGGCTGTCCAGTTTTCCCAACACCATTTGTTGAAGAAACTATCCTTTCCCCACTCTATATTCATGACTACTTTGTCATGAATTAATTGGCCATATATGTGTGGATTTATTTCTGGGCTCTCTATTCTGTTCCATTGATCTATATGTCTATTTTAATGGCAGTACCATACTGTTTTGATGACTAAAGCTTGTAATATATGTTGAAATCAGGAAGTATGATGCCTCCAGCTTTGTTCTTTCTCAAGATTGCTTTGGCTATTCAATCTTTTATGGTTTCATACAAATTTTAGGATTGTTTGTTCTATTTGGTGAAAAATGTCATTAGGATTTTGATAGGAATTGCACTGAATCTGTACATTGGTTGGTACAAGCCTTTTTTTTTTTTTTTTTTTTGAGAGAGAGAGAGAGAGAGAGAGAGAGAGAGAGGGTGCAAGTGAGGAAAGGGCAAATAAAGAGAGAGTGAGAGGAGAGACAGAGAGAAGCAGGATCACACGAGGTGGGGCTCATGTTTTACCCAAAGCAGGGCTTGAGCTCACCTGAAGCGGGGCTCGAGCTCACAAACTGTGATATCAAGACCTGAGCTGAAGTCAGATGCTTAACAACTAAGCCTGGGTAGTACAAGCATTTTAACCATATTAATTCTTCCAAAACATGAGCTTGGAGTAGTTTTCAATTTATTTGTGTTTTCAGTTTCTTTCATCAGTTTTTTTATAGTTTTTAGTCTATAAGCCTTTCACCTCCTTGGTTAAATCATAAGTATTTTATTCTTTATGATACGATTGTCAATGCATTGTTCTTAATTTTCCTTTCTGATAGTTTATTAGTATGTAGAAATGCAACTGATTTTTAAGTATTGTTTTTGTATCCTGCAACTTTACTGAATTCATTTATTCGTTCTAACAGTTTTTGGTAGAGTCTTTAGGGTTTTCTATATATATAATATGATGTCATCAACAAATACATTCCTTTCCAATTTGGATGCCTTTTCTTTCTTTCTTTTTACTTTTTTTCCTCCTTTTTGCCTGATTTCTCTGTCTAGGCCTTCCAGTACCATGTTGATTAAAAGTGGCGGGGGCGCCTGGGTGGCTCAGTCAGTTAAGCGGCCGACTTCGGCTCAGGTCATGATTTCGCGGTCGGTGAGTTCCAGCCCCGCGTCGGGCTCTGTGCTGACAGCTCAGAGCCTGGAGCCTGTTTCAGATTCTGTGTCTCCCCCTCTCTGACCCTCCCCTGTTCATGCTCTGTCTCTCCCTGTCTCAAAAATAAATAAACATGAAAAAAATTTTTTAAAGTGGCAAAAGGGGATATCCCTGTGTTGTTCCTGATCTTAGAGGAAAATCTTTTGACTTATCATTGTTGAACATGATGTTAGCTGTGGGTTTATTATATACAGCCTTTATTATGTTGAGGTACATTCCTTCTATATCTGGTTTTCTGAAAGAGTTTTTTTTTTTAATCATGAGTGGATTTTGAATTTTGTCAAGTGCTTTTCTGCATCTATTGAAATGATCATATGATTTTTACCCTTCATTTTGTTAATGTGGTATATCATGTACGTTAGGATCAAGTGGTATTTATTCCAATAATGTAAGATAATTGTGATATCTGCAAATAAATCTTTCATTTCTGTTTGTTTAGGTCACCATATATCCCAATTTCCCCAGGACTATTCTACTTTACACCTGCTGTCTTGGGGTAAATAAGAGTAGAACTCCCTCAATAAGCACATGAAAACATGTTCACCATCATTAGTCATTAGGAGAATGCAAATTAAAGCCAAAATGAGATGCCATGACACACTCACTAGAATGGCTCAAATTATAAACACTGATCATACCAATTGTTGCTGAATATGAAGATGTAGAGAAACTATACTTTTAATACATTGCTGTAAAGAATATAAAATGGTGTGACTACTTTGGAAAATTATCTGATAGTTTCTTAAAAACTTAAACACACCTACCATATCACCCAGCCATTTTATGCCTAGATGTTTACATATGAAAAATGAATACCTATGCCGATACCAATACTTCTGCATGAATGTTCATAGGAGTTTTATTTGTAATAACTCCAAACTGGAAACCCAAATGTTCACCAATAAAATAGACAAATTATAGTATAGCCATACGGTGGAACACTACTCAGAAACAAATAGGAAGAAACTATTGATTCACAAAACATGTAAGAATCTCTTTGTAAAAGAAGTCAAACAAAAAAGGACATAGTATATGATTCTGTTTATATAAAAGTTTAAAAAAGCAAACTTGTGATCAAAATGAGATCAGTCGTTGCCTGGGTTTAGAAAAGGGAGATGAAAGGAGAGATTACAAAGTGGCACAAGGACTTTTGAAGATGTTTATTATCTTGACTGTGGCAATAATTTCACAAGTATATGTCAAAACTTACCAAACTGTACAATTAAATAGGTGAAGTTTATTATGTATCAATTATACCTCAATTACACATTTAAAAAAATGCCACCTTTCACTCTCAAAGGTGTTTCAGCTTGAATGTTGGTAATATTCTTTCTTAATCTGGATGCTGATTTCATAGATTTTTAACTTGGATATTGGTTTCATAGATTTATTCAGTTTGTGACAATTCACTTGCAATTATGTGTACTTTTCTTCATATATGTTATACTTCAATCAAAACATCTTCCCCCCCACCCCCCCACCTTGGGGCACCTGGATGGCTCAGTCAGTTAAGTGTCTGACTTCAGCTCAGGTCATGATCTCATGGTTTGTGAATTTGAGCCCCACACTGGGCTCTGTGCTGACAGCTCTGAGCCTGGAGCCTGCTTTGGATTTTGTGTCTCCCTCTCTCTCTGCCCCTCCCCTGCTTGCACTCTGTCTCTCTCTCTCTCTTAAAAACAAACATTTAAAAAATTTAAAAAAAACAAATCTTCCCCCCAAGAAAGCCTGAAAGATTCCCTGAAGAAAAACATGCAGGAAATACTCCAGTTGGACAGTAAATTATAGGATGACCCTATCCTTTGTATTTTTATTTTTTTAATTCTAACAAAAAGAAAACTAAGATTTAGAAACAATCTACAAAAAGGCATAAAAATGGTAAATATTTCTATGGAGACTTAGCTAGTTTTTTCTTTCCTGAAAAATGTATGTGAAAGAACTGGCCTATCTTTAATGAAGGATTATTATGTTAAAAAATAATCATCTTATTTATGATCATCTCATAAATTTATGTCATAATTCATGATTATTCACATTAGACTCCTTCAGAGCTAAAGAATAATACTCATTTCAATATTCCAGCAAGTTTTGGGACACAAAGCAACTGATCCTTTTCAGTTAGTTCAGTGGTACCAATATGGTCTTTGGGACAAGAAGCTACAGTGGATTTTAAGGAAACAAAAGACCTTCTAGTGGAGAATGTAATTTTGATTATGGAATGAAATGACCAGTAGAAGATAGTAATATATTGAGATACAATGAAAAAAATCCATGCATTGAAGGGGATTTTTATGTATTTTGGTGCCAGCAACTCAGTGGAAATCTTTTCTCTGTGGAAGAATTTTTTATTACCAGGATAAAAAGAAAGAAACAAACAAATCTTTGATATTAAGTAGCAATTTAGTTAGAAATTGATTAATAAAAAATAATAAACTGGCTTTTAAGTAATATGGCTTATAGCATTTTAATAAACACTCCTCAAAGATTGTTACATTAATATGATGCTTTACACACAGTAGGCCGTCAAAGTGGTGTAGACTAATTTTGATTCATAGCCAGTTCAGGAGAAGCAGAGGGAGGGTGAAAGTAGTAAGGCAGATAGGAAAGAAGAAAAAAAAATAGGCATAGTAGAGCAAGAAATAGCAAAGAAATTCTCTGTAGGTTTCTAAAATAAATCATTTTCAGTTATCTTCAGCTATTACTTGAGGCTCTGAGCTACTTGGAGAGTGTAGATGATTCTACTGGTTGCCTATTCAGTATCTATTTCCCTATAAATATATGTTAAAATAACCGATTTTGTTCAGATAGCTGTCTTTTATGTGGCCATTTCCTCAAGAGAGGCTGCTCCAATGCCCAGCCCCAGAGAGTAAGTCCTAACTGGTCTAGGGCATTCTTACCTTCATTGCCAATAATTGCTTTAGAAAGGACACATGACCCAGTTCTGACCAATAAGAAATGAGAAATCTACTGGAAGTTTCTAGGAAAGGGTTTCTTACTCTTACATAGGACACAAAAAAGACAGCTTCCTCTTTTTCAGCTGGGCAATATTATACCTAGATGTGATTCCCAGAGCTTCCACTACTTTCCTATCATGAGACAAACAAGTCTGGAAAAAGTTGATACTTAGAGAAGAGCAAACCTGAACATTGGAAAGAACCTAGGTCCTTGATGATGTCATTGAGCCACTAAATGATCCAGCCTGGGGTTGCTACTAACCAGCCAAATGATCTTGAAGATGGATGCGGGCCTCAGTTTTCTCAACTATAAAATGAGGAAGATGAATTTTTGACTTGATCCTTCTGGGACCTTCAGCTCTATTATCATCCCATGGTTTTCACAATCTATAAACCATTTCACTAAAGTTACTCAACACTTCTTGCTGGTGAAAATATATAACCCAGAGAATGCAAACCTCAGTGAACTCTGACATGTTTTTTTTTTTTCAATGTATTTCTAGAAACATGAGTTTTAGAAGTTGCCTAGGGCCAAGCTATTAAAAGATTTCCAAACATTCCAAATATCAAAAGCTGATATGTGCTCAGTATTGACATGATCGAAGAAATAATTGGTAAGAAACTCAAGTAAGTGCTGAATAGCAGAGCTTAGGCAGGCATTCCCAACTTTCCTGTTATTATATTGATCACAATATAAAAAAAAAGATGGGCCAAGCCAGGCTATCTCACCTCACTCACTTTTCTTTGGGCCATTCATTATACCTTCATATTAGTCTTATGTAACTTGGTGATTTTCATGCTACCCTGACTTTACGATTTTGAATTTCCACATAAATGAGATGAAATGGATTTGTCTTTTGCACCAGGAGGTCACAGGGACCATTCTACCTCTTTTGCTTTCTGCAGTGTTGTTGCTACTACCTGTTAACTTGTATCTAGTGTTTCAAAGCCATTTTCTCTTGGTCTGAGTTTGTTCACATTTCAGAATTGCCTGACCTTTCAATAACTTACTATTATTTTCAAGGCAAAAGAAAAAGGGATTTTGCATCAAATGGGGTTTTAAGCTAAATGAAATGCAAGGCCTAACCCACTATGAGAATTCCTGAAAAATAAACATTTTCCCCAATGGAATTTTTTTTTCTGTTTTCAAAAACAACTATCAATGTTTACAAGTTATGATTGAAAATAAAGTTTTTAAGTATTAATCCCTCTGAAGCCTGCCATACGTGTAGGCAAAGAAGTGGTGATTTTCATGTCTTGGGATGTTCCCATTAGTCCAACACCTGTGTTTGAAAGGCCTGCATAAGGCAGTTAACCTCTGAGATGGGATTCTCCTCTGTCTAGAAAAGATGGAAAATATGGATAAGAGTACTCTTGAAATATTTTTCCAGGCTCAAATTTCTATGAATAATGATATGAATTAGGAAATTAGCAAAGGCTAGTTTACTTTCTTCCATATAAATCAAATATTTAATGAGTCCCTGTAATATACAAGGTACTATGCTTTTATTTTATACAAGAGTTAAAGTGTTATAGCCAGACAATTAAGCCAATTGAAATGTAGACATCATCATAGAAACCCATAGAAGCAAGTGATAGAGATAGTGGTAGGAAGGGGTTGGTAGTAAATCCTGCCATTTGTGGCTTAAATTGTACCTTAGTTCCCCATCTATATAATGATAGTACTGTACATTGAATGCTTTTGCCTATTAATAAAAGCTACCTGGCTTAGAATGTTATGAATTATTGCAGAGCAAATGTAAACATGACTTGGGAATCTTAAAACTGATAATACTCTTACATGATGCTTTTTAAAAAATGTTCAAACTCTGTGTTGGTCATAACGGTTCTAACATTGCAAATATCACTGTTGAACCACCAGCTTTTCTCTGACCAGAGTCTTCTCATTGAAAGTAATGATAGGGGAAGCCAGACCATTTCCATCCCCCTGCCTCATTTCCTCTCCTTTGTCTTTTCAAAGGATTCCTTCGATTCACAGGCATAATTCCACCCATAATTCTGTCTAATCATAAATTCTGCAGACTGTCTGCAAGCTTTGCAGAGTTAGCTCATCATACCAGACCTGAACTCCTGAGCGGTTCCCTCAAACATCTCTTTTTGACAAGCCTGGAGTCTCTGCTGTGCTTTGGATGCTTGGCCTTTCCTGAACTAGAACATTCTTTCTCCTTTCCTCTTTCCCCTAACTGGCTTGTCCATGGATACAGCAGCGTCTGCCTCACTTGTCCTGTTTGCCTTCTCACCTTCCTAACCTATTAGTAATGCCTCTCTTCCTAGGATCAAATAGGTCTTGCCAGGCCATCCTATAAAACCAGTCCTCAGTATCCTAGAACTGAGCACCAGACAGTATTTTCCAGTATTATGGCTGGTCTCCTGGCTTAAACATCTTCCTCCTTTAAGAAGCAGTCCTAAATTTGGTTTGAGATTCACCCTTCACCTATTTTAGTCAAATAGACAGGGTGGGCCTCTGTTCTAAGTCCTGTGGAGTTGGAGTTTGAGACTCAAGATAGCTGATTGGTTCAGGGGTATGAATGTGACCTCAAATGACCCAAGCAGAAAAACTGGTAGGATTTCCTCTGGAAGTTGTAGGATAGTTGCTATTTTTCTCCTTTGGTTAAATTTAAACCTGAAAGGTTGTAAGTGAAGCAAGTTTGATATTAATATTTGCAGGTCACAGAACAATAGAACAAATAGAGATCTGTGTTCTAAACATAGAACTGTGTGCCTAAATAATGTAAAGATTATAAAATCAAGCACAATGTTAAATACAAATTATTCTTTTATCCTGTCTGAATGAATTTATTTTCAAAATGACCTGTAAGTTCAGGTTCAGATTTTTAGACCTAGATTTCTAATTTGGAACATGAAAAGATCACACATACTTTGGCTTATCTCCTTATCTCACTCCTGCCTCATTTCTGTACCACAAGAGGACTAAGAAGCCATATATGAACACTTCAGCCTGTTCATCTGAATCCTATACACATCCTCTGGAAACAACTAACTCTTGGACATAAAGGTGTGCAAATTGGCACATTTAGTTCACCCTTAGGTGGATAGACTCTAGGAAGAGGCCCACATAGGGCTGAGAATTAGCTGGGAGATTTTTGGCAGAGAATTCTTGTGGCCTCGAGGGATATGAGAAGATTCTAGGGAAGTACATGCCTTTGGCTCCAGAGGCTCTTTGCACCATGGGAGGAGCATGGCTGGAGGAGAGTCAGAGAAGAGCTGTCTATAGTGCAAGGTCCAGGGGAGGGGATCCTATTGTCCGGATCTAAGGGTAGCACTTATATGCAGGAAACCATCTTACAACCATGAGGGTAGGACCTATCTTAGAATAAATACAACATGACAAAGAATAGCAAGCCAAACCAAGAGATGGAGATAACAAGGTTATGGTTCTATCATATGAGACTCCATATAAACCACACCTAAAGCCATCCCTTTCCTGGGAGTGTCCATTTTCTGAGCTGATTCATTTGGTTTTTGCTGAAACCAATTTGGGATGAGGTTTCTGTTACTTGCCAACTGAAAGAATCATGTCTGATAGATTTCTTGACGGTCTTGTGTCAATGACTCATGTCTGAGTTGCTCTGCTTCCTAAGACTGTGGGATTAACCTTGATCTAACCAATCTCTGCAAATAAGAGAGTTTCCCTACCCCCAACACTATACCCTGGTGGGGCAGGGGTTCCATGCCTAGGTACCAGTCTGCCTCATACCTACAGGTAGAAAGGTAGAAAGGAAATAAGTACTCCTACTCTGAAAACTTGTTCTTCTGTTTATTGACAGGTTGAATTCACAATTTAAGAAGATGTATATTTGTGTACAAATAATTTTGTTTCCTAGTTCCCATGTCCAATGACCTATCTGATGTTAGTACCAGTTAATAAATGGTCAGCTCAGAATTCTGGCCCCCTAGCAGAGACTCTAAACCCTAGAAATGAACTTCTTGAGGTCATATGGTACACTACATGATAATACATGGAAGGAAAGAAGGAAGGAAGGAAATAAAATACACTACTTTATCAGTTTCAGTTGATGCATCACTATTTTCCCTATGAAACTATGCCCCAATGAAATGTGTGATTTTTTTTAACCAAGAAAATGTTGAGCATAGGGTCATGAATGTAGATTTTTAAAAGTGATTATAATAACATAAACTTTTCAGGATTTTAGCACAACGACAACTAATCCCTAGTTATCTAAGAGACAATGTCCCCTGTTCCCATAGATGGAGGATGTGTCTGCTCTATTTGTACACATGCCTTACCACCACCCCATTCACCATTGGCCATGTAAAGGAAGGGACCAGGAGAAGGAATAAAATTGATGAGCAAAGGAGCATAGATGAGAGATCAAGATGAAAGAGCAGAGAGAGACTTGCGCACGCAAAGCAAGAGTGATGGCCAAGACTCTTCACAGCTCTCAGTTGCTAGTTCTACTCTCACCTGAGCCCGCCCCCCCCCAGTTCTTGCCTATTAGCTCAGAGAAATTCCCTGTAGACCTCCAATAAAATATAGGTTTTTTTTCCTTTTTAGGCTAGCTCCAATAGTTTTTTTCTATTTCAAATGGAAATTCTTAACAAACGTATGATTTATAAAAGTTTGTCTTCTAATTTGTGTGTAGTCATGGATTTTCAGCTCATTAAACTCTAAAGAAATTCTTAAGAGTGACTTGTTTTGGTCTGAGTATATCCTGAAATTCTGCAATTATTGTCACTTACACAAGAATTTGCTCTTGAATAAGAAAGTACAAGAATGTCCTATTTAAAGCAGTCATTTTTGCTGTGGTGTAATTTGCAATGTTCATAGGATTATAAAATAAAGATCTTTCCCCTGAATTTCTCAGCAATAATTAGATTTCTAGTCAATTGCTAAAGTCTACAGTGACTCAAACAATCAGGAAACTTGAAAATATTGAACTTTACTTCTTGGTTTTAATGGTCTGTATGGTCTGTATGCATTCTATTTCAGTGATTCTCACGTACATTGAAGTTGTCCTTGAATACAAGAAAATAAATATTTTCAATCTGCCCTTTTTTTCTAACTTTGATTCACCCCCCCCCACCTCCTTTTATTTAAAAGAAAAAATAGGGGTGCCTGAGTGGCTCAGTCGGTTTAGCGTCCGACTTTGGCTCAGTTCATGATCTCGCGGCTCAGGAGTTCAAACCCCACGTCAGGCTCAGTGCTGGCAGTTTGGAGCCTGGAGGCTCCTTCAGATTCTGTGTCTCCTTCTCTCTCTGCCCCTCCCCTGCTCACACTCTGTCTGTCTGTCTCTCTCAAAGTAAATAAACGTTAAAAAATTTTTAAAAATAAAATAGAAAATAAAAACAAACTTCCACAAAAGCCTCCTTATCATTTAAACATCCGTTTGCTACAGCTGCCGTTACAAAGTGGCACAGACTGGGGGGCTTAAACATAAGAAATGTATTGTTGCCTAGCTCTGCAGGCCGGAAGTCCTAAATCAGGGTGTTGGCGGGGCTGGTTTCTTCAGAGGCCTCTCTCTTTGGCTTGTAGATGGCTGTGTTTTACCCTGTGTCTTCACATGGCCTTTCCTCTGTGCTTGTGTCCATATTTCCCTTCTTATAAGGACACCAGCCCTATTGGATTAGGGCCATCCTAATGACATCACTCAGCCTTAATCATCTCTTTAATATCCTATTTCCAAATAAAGTCCCATTCTGGACTACTGGAGGGTTAGGACTTCAACATACTAATTTGGGGTAGGGGTGGGAGGACACTGCAGCCCATAGGAACACTTAGCCAATACTTTTTTGAGTGCCTAATAGGAGTTATTTAAAAGGTTGGGAACAGCTTTACCCTCATAAAGGTTCAACTCTTGAAGGGCATCTTTCATTCAGAACGCTGTTTAAGCCTCTGTGACAAAGAAACCTCCAAGTAGAAAGGGTGGAGATTTCTCTCCCATGTTAGAGTTCTGAGGTGAACAGAACAGGCCTAGTGGACGACTGTGCTGTCCAGTGGTTCCTCTCTGGGCCCAGGGTGGGGATCCTCTGGTTCTCACCACCTTCTCCACATCACCACATCACAACCTGTAGGAAGGAGGAAAGGGAAATGCACACTCCTTTTAAGGGCACAACCTGGAAGTTACACTTATTAGTTCTAGTCAAAAGAAATTCATAAATCCACCAGGGGCTTCAAGGAAGGCTGAAAAAAAAAATGTCCATATCGAAGTAGCTGTGGCCATCACCAGAACACGATTCCCTGTGATAAAAGAGCAGAAGGATATTAGGGGACAATTAATGGGGACAAAGGCCATAAATAGGCAATAACTTTATATGTAATGTAGTAAGTGAGAAAGGGGCACTATGCACAGAAGCAGCCAAGGCTGGCGTAAAGAAAGAGATGGAAAAAGATGGAGATGCACAGAAAGGTAGAAGCCAGAGACCAAAGCCCAGAGAGAGGGAGCAAATGAGAAAGAAACTGCCTAGGTTTCCAGAGCTTTTTAAGTCCTTATTCTAGTTCTTCATGTTATAGAAGTACCCTCTTAGTCTTTTATTTTTAAATTCCAAATTAATTATAAATTCAGGTTTTAGCTTCTTTTCAAAGTGACTTTCCTATTTACAGTGCCCACTTACCTGCCAAACAAGTACTTGCTTTCAACCAGCAATTGAGAAAACTGGGTTTTATTGCTCATTCCAACTGGAAAGTAATTGCCATAATTACAAGTAGGAAAAGGGCCAGCTTCACAGTTGTCTGATGATATACATTGATATTTTAACTATGTAACCATAAAAGAAGGTATGTGTTGTTGTTTTGTTTTGTTTTGTTTTGTTTTAAGGAGAAATGTATAAAAGAGACTGAAGGTTATTGGCAGGGCTTGCTAACCCTATTAAACTCTTCTATTTTTTAGTAAAATGTCCTTTTAAAGAAATAGTCCTTTTAGAAAAAGTGTCACACATATTAGAAATTGTTACCATAGGATTGTATAGTTTTTGTTTTTTTTTTTTTTTTTTTTTTTTTTTAGCAACGAGGTTTTCCTATATGGTATGATAAATGCATGCAAAATATTTCATAAAGTTTTAAAAATATTTTTTAAAGATTATTTTGGGGGGAGAGAGAGAATGTGCATGCACAGGCAGGAGAGGGGCAGAGAGAAAGAGAGACAGAATCCCAAGCAGGTTCTGCACCATCAGCATAGAGCCCAATGTCGGGCTCAAATTAATGAACCATGCAAAATATTTCAATCAAAAGTTTTGATCTACCAGTGGTCATTGAAAGCCACAAAGTTCAGATGATAAATTAAAAGGGAAATTCATTTACTTTATTTCCTAGATAGGTTTCTAAATGATAGTTCATAAAATACTTCTGTGTAAAAAGAAATCTGAGATTCCAAAATTTGTTTACTCTGCAATCAATATCCATGAAAAAGTCCCTGAGACAGCTAGATTTTGCTTATGGGTACTTGGGCTTTGGCTACCCAGCATCCATTCCCCCTTCTTAACAGCACCCAGTTTCCTTTGGGAAATTACTTCTTCTGCTTGGGAAATACTCCTGGTAAATTGTACATTAAGGTCACTTCTCTGCCAGTATGGATGAGAAAGGGGCCTTTTGGAAGCTCTTTTCACCAGAGTCTTTTATTCTATAACCAAATGGAGCTGGGGGCCAGTACTTGATGTAAGCTAGGTCAACGTAAAGCTAATTCCTGGGAATTTAAATCTTGAACAGAGTGCAAATGAAACCAGCATCCATAGGATTTACCTGTTTCTGCACTGGCATTCTGCTCATTGAACCTAGGCCCAGACCTCCAAAGATTTATATAAATTCTATGAGTTTTCATATAATTAATTCCATTGTCCTTGAGTTCAGCAGATTTGATTTGTGTTGTTTTCTATCTGAAAGCTCTGATTCACCTGTCTACTGATTTATAAATTGACCACATTGAGCTATGATATCAAAACTAAACACATAGGGCACCTGGGTGGCTCAGTCAGTTGAGCATCTAGCTCTTGATTTCAGCTCAGGTCACAATCCCACGACTGTGGGATGAAGCCCTGTGTTGGGCTTTGCACTGAGTGTGGAACCTGCTTAAGATTTTCTCTCCCTCTGCCCCTCTCCCCTATTCTCACACTCACTCTATCTCTTTCTCAAAACAAAACAAAACAAAACAAAAAACAAAAACTAAATACACACACACACACACCACCACCACCACCACCACCACCATCACCACCACACCCAGTGACAACCTTACAACCTATGAAAGAATTTAGGCAGGAAGTACCAACAAATGAAAAGATGGACAGAAAGAAAGAAGTGTGAATATAATTGCTACAAAGTTTTCTCAAAGTTTTCAAAAATCTTCACAAACGTGGTAATGGTCCCCAATTAAAAAAAAAAGGTGGGGCAGGAAGTATTAATGTATCACAGAAAAAAAAATAGTTCAACTTCATCAGTAATCAAAGAGAAACAAATTAAAACTAGATACTAGATACCAACCTTTCCTCATAAAATTGAAAGTGACTTGAAGCATCAATACTGTTGAAAGAGTGATGAGATAGCATTTTCACAAACTTCTGGTGGGCCTAAAACTGCTTATGAGTTTTCAGGAAAGCAAGGTGACAATATGCAACAAGAACCATCAAAATACTCATAAATTGTACTAGTAGAACCAGTAGGCAGGTGGAACTATGATGAGGGTTACAGAAAATGGGATTCATTATGTGAATAGAGCTGTAAGTTGTGGGGACAGCCCAGATGGGTGTTTGAGAATCAAAAAAGGAGTCACTAACCAATGCTTAAGCACTGGGGTGGGTGGGCAAGGCAGAGCAAATCAGAGAAACTGATGTAGACATGCCAAAGGGGATTTGTTGGGATATTTCTGGGAGGCCATTACCTATGAGGATCCCCAGCTATAGGGTGGCTGATCTCGGGCCACTGTCCATCTACAAGGCCAAGGGACAGGAAGAAGGGCTGGGTGCCAAGGTGCCAGGAGAAGATTGGGGACAATCTGGAACCTGCCAAGCATCTAAGTTTCTGACAACAATGAATGGATAAATCGATAAATGGCTTACAGAGAGTAAGCCAAGCTGCTGCCTCACTTCTGTTGCCCAAACTTCACAAGTTCTTCGTTTGTTCAATTCTACCTCTAAGTGTGCAGGGTAAGGAATTCTGGGTGATATAGTTCCCAGCGTAACCAAGTGGACAATAGAACAACCCAGCACTCATGTCTTTTGATTCTGTAGTCTCATTCCACATTTAGGAATGGATCCTAATGAAGTGGAAAATGTAGCCAAAGATTAAATAAGAATATAATAATTATGGTTGTCATAGTTAAAACAGATAAAACTAGGAATAAGTTAATTTCCAATAATAGGGGAAATAGACTAAGGTAAGGCACAGACAAGACTTTCATGCATTCATTTAAAAATTATTTCAAATGACTTTTAATGACACAGTTGTGTCCTTATGATATAGGATGAAAGAAGTAGACACAAAATTGTATCTACGTTAGAATTACAATTTTGGAAGCATATTTGATTTGACTTTCTTTTTATATTTCCTCATACTCCTCCTTATTCATTGCTCACTGAACAACCAAAGTCATCTTTTAAGAATGTGAACCAACCATGTGTCTCCCTTGCTTAAAATCTCAATATGGTATTCCGTTGCACCTGGAACAAAATCCCAACCTTTCCCACAGTCTGCAAGGTCCTTCATGGTCCTGCCTTTGTCATCTGTTATGACTTGATCTCTGATGGCTCTTTGCTTGGCTCATTCAACTCCAGTCCCACTGGGCTTTGGACAATTCCTAGCATAGGCTAACATTCTTCCACCTTAAGGGCTTGGCAGTTATTACTTTTGCTTAACATGCCCTTCTCCCAGATCCTGACTGACCCCTTCTCAGTATTCAGATCTCAGCTCAAATATTACCTCCTCTAAGAGGCCCTTCTCTGAGCACCTCATCTACTCATGAGGAATGGAATGCTCCATTCCCCACCCCCAGCCCCAGCAGTCATTCTCCATCTCATTGCCTTGCTCATTTTTTCCTTAACTCAAATTTTGATGCTTTTTACTTAACAGTCTCCCTCACTAGAAAGCAGGGCCCACAAAAACAGACACATTATCTGTCATATTCATTGTTGTATGCCTGTGACCCCAACAAAGCCATCAAAGCTCACTATGTTTTCACTGAATGAATGGATAAATGGATAAATGAATTTTCTGAGTTTTCTCCTCTTATTGATATTCCTTTCATTGTAAGGAGAAGGTATTTGGAAGGAATATATTGTTTGAAGGGCAATCTTGTGTCAGGAAGGATTTCACCTGTTATATAATTTAAGCTCTCTCAATTGGCAAGTCTAGTGATCATCCAGGACTATTTTGGCTGTTGTATTCCTCTTAAAAGATAGTTAGGAGTCCCCATTCTAAAGGGGAAAAAAATGTGAATTAATTGTCAGCAAAAGCACAGGAATTTGTAAAGTCTTCTCCCATATAATCCATGTCATGCATAGCAGTTAAGTAGGCACAGCCCATTTTACCAGGATAATAGTCTAGAACTCCCAGAGATTATGAATTCAAAGCCAGTTTTAGGGCTACAACTGCTTCCCCTTCTAGCCCATTGTTCAGTGACTTTTAATACCTCTCATTTGCTTTATCAACACCACCCATCCAGCCACAATTCTATTCTCTTCCATAACTCTCCGTCCCTCCTGCCTTTGTGTCCTACCCTATCATGACCAAGGTGTCAACCATTCTCTAATGCTAAACTACTTTGTTTCCCTGTCCTTCAGACTGAGAAAATCTCAACTATAGAGAAATCCAACTGCTTATCTTCTCCACATTAGTGTCTTCACTTTAAGCTTTCTCCAGAGGAAGAAAATTTTATCTCCTTTTGCTTTAGATTGCCTTTTTATGTTCTAGTCTTTGGGTGTCCCTTGTTCACTAGGTACTTAAATATAACAGAAGAGGTGAGGCAAGGCTGAGTGATGTCAGACTATGGAGCCCAAACATTTTCACTTTCTCAATCCAACAACACATACACACAAGGGTGGGAGACAGTACTCTGTATGTTAGTTTTTCTCAGAGCCTTCCATCCACTTCAGTGGCCAAGCACATCCAGGCAGCTGACATATGATTCAGTCACTTGCCTAAGAACCAACAGCAAAAGGGTAATACATACTCCCTGAAACCAAGCTTTTCATCTGGGGAAGTGTTTTATTCTTCTTGGGATAGAGCTGAGTTTTATATACGAGAAACGAAAGCTTTAGAATAGAGCTTTAATTAGATTTCATCTAGAAGGTAAACAGGTGGACCTATTACCTCAAAAATTCATTTTGGGGGATTTCCATAAGTCAATCTTTTCCAAAATAATCAATGACAAACTTCTAACACTCTTCTGTGGCTGATGGGTTTAACTATCTTCAGCAAGCATGAATTCCACTGAAGGCAGATAAACAGACAACTTTTATGGCACATAACTTTCCAGCCTGGCCTATTCTGTGCTAACCTGTCTCTGAATTTTGTGGCAAATGAAATTCTGTGTGACATGTTCCTTTTTAAACTGGCAGCTATTTTGTCCAGTTTTATGGTTATATAAATTTTGGTATCAGCCTCAGCAATTTTTTTATGCCTTCCACGTCCCCCTAAGAGAAAGCAGGCAATCATCAGAAAGTAGCAATGGAGCACTTCCCTTTGCCTATTACTAGGTGCTGCTGGAGAAAAATCACCCTATTAGGCAGATTGATTTCACTGTAAATTTGTAGGTACCCACTTCAGCTGGGCTGACAGCATTGCCTGTCAATCTTCTGTTTCCGAATTCACTTCTTTCTCTTATTCTCAACAATGATTTTTTTAACCTTCTCTACTACCAAAACTCCAAGTCTTTATTTACTCTCAGGAAAAGACTGTATGGCTTACTTGGCATGGAAAATATAAGCCATCTGTAAAGCAGTCTCTCCATTCTCACTGTAGTTGTACAAAATGAATCTAGATCCATTTCTTTCCCCTTTCTTTCTATTACCATAGAAGAAATCTCCCTCTTCTGCATAAAGGTAATCATTCTGTGGCAGGTGGTCTGTAAGATGGCTCCCAAGGATCTCCACTTATTGATATTCATGCCCTTGTGGTATCCCTCCAAAGACATAAGTGACTTACTCCAACAAATAGAATACAGTGAAAGTAACAGAATGTCACTTATTGTTAAAAATGTTCTGACTTCTGTTTGGGGTATTCACTAGTTCTCTCTTGCTCTCTCACTTATTGACCCTGAAGGAAGCCAGCTGCTATGTTGTAAGCTGCCTTATGGAGAGGTTCATGTGCCTAGGGAGGCCTCTGGCTGACAGCCTGCAAGGAACAGAGACTCTTAGTCCAAGAGCCTGTGGAGGAAGTGAATGCTCACAAAAACCACATAAGCAAGTTTAGAAACCGATCTCTCCCTTTCTCCACTGTTGAGTCATCAGATGAGACCACAGTACAAGTAAATATCCTCACAGCAACTCCATGAGAGACCTTGAGCCCAGTTCTCCAAGTTAAACATTACCCTGGTTTCTGACATACAGGAACTGTGAGATAATAAGTATTTGCTGTTTTATGCTGCTAAATTTGAGAGTAATATATTATGTAGCAATAGATAACCATACAGCTTTCATCTATGCTCTGAATCCTTCTCACTGCTTCTTTTGTCCACATCTTCAAACCTTCTCTCTCTATCCCTTCCTTCTAAATAGCAATTACATGTACAGAGAAAAATGTTTTTTTTTTAAAGAAAATCTTCAATTCCAATTTCCCTTATAGCTACAGCTATATTTCTCCATTCTTTTTAGAGCCAAAATTTTTCTTTTTTAAAAATGTTTTTATTTATTTTTTTGAGAAAGAGAGAGACATAGCATGAGCAGGGGAGGGGCAGAGAGAGAGAGAGGAAGACACAAAATCTGAAGCAGGCTCCAGGCTCTGAGCTGTCAGCACAGAGCCTGATGCAGGGCTCTAACTTACAAACTGTGACACTTACATGACTTGAGCCAAAGTCAGACACTTAACCAACTGAGCCACCCAGGTGCCCCTAGAGCCAAATTTCTTGACTTATCTGCATGTGCTGAATTTCCCTTCCTTTCATTTTCTTTCCACTCCTTTTACCCCCTATTCATTCCACTGCAATGTAGTCTTCAGCCCACAAATTCCACAGAAACTTCTCTCCCCTATGTCTCCCATGTAATTGTCATACCTTTTTTTTTTTTTTTTTGCTTGACATTCAGTACACCTCATTTCTCAGAAAAATATCTTCCTTCTTTCCTAACAATTATACAAGACTTTCTGGTTTTCCTCCTGTGTTTTCAAACATTCCATTTCAGCCTCTTTTGTAGGCTCTTTTACTCTGTCCTAAAAGCTTGTGCTTCTCAGGGCTCAGCCCCAGGTTGTCTGCACTTCTCACTCTATACACTCCACTTGGCAATCTTATTTCCTAATGAATCCCAAATTGATATCCCCAGGTACTTCCTTTGCTCCAAACACATATATCCAACAGCTCCTCTCAGCAAATACAGAACTAAACTTATCATTAAGTATCACCCCCATTCTTCCTTTTTTTTCCTTCTACCAAATCAAGTGATATTACCATTTGACCATTTTTATCCAAACTAGAAAAGTAGTCAACTTGACTTCCATCTGTCCATATACTCATTTGTTACCGTTCTCTTTTCTTAATAGTTTACAATTTTGTCCACTTCTTTCCATTTGCAACACCACAGCCATGGCCAGGACACCATTATCTCTTGCCTAGATAATTATGGCAGCTTTTCAACTGCTTTCCAATTCATTGTTCTCTCTGCGGTCTAAGGCATTGTTTCAAAGCACTTTAAAAGAGTCAATTCCCTGCTTTAAATTCTTCAATGTCTTCCTATTGCCCTTAGGATAAAGTCAGATTTTAATGTCACAACATATAGGTAATGTGACCACTTAATTTATCATCCAAGTGGGGCACTTTGGAGAGTGAAAGGGAGTAATATTAATAATTATGAAGGAACAGGTATGTAAACTGAGACTATCTGGGAAAATGGGATATAAGTTTACTTTATAAAGCCTAGCGAGATCTCGTCTCCAGCAACCTCTGAAACGTATCTCCTGTGCTACCACACACTCTAACCATTCTGAGCTTCATTCAGTTCCTGGAACTCAATATGATCTCTTTTGCTTATGAGCTTTTGGACATATCGTTCTGTTTGGGAAACTTCTCATCCTTCCTGTTCTAAAAAAAACTCCTATTCATCATTCTCTACTTAAATGTCCTTTGTCCAGGGAGATTTTTCCTGCCCCCTAGATTCCTCTGCTGTCGGTTCCTAAAACACACAACACCCTTCATATCATACATCTTCCTTCTTTGCAGTATTTACAATTACTTACTTCAGGATTAAGATCCCACCCCCAGAGATTCTGACTCAATTGTTCTGGTGTGAGTCCAGGCGATGATACTTAAAAAAAAATCTCACTGTGTGATTCCAGTGTGAAGCCAGGATTGCAAATAGTACTCTGCACTGTCCAATAGAACTTCTTGTTGCAATGATGGAAATGTCCCCTTTGTCTGTCTTCTTTGTTCAATAGGGTAGCCATTAGTCCCATGTGGTTTGTGAGTATTTTAAATGTGGCTAGTGCTTCTGAAGAATTGAACTTTTATTTAATTGTATACATTTCAAATTTATACTTGTGACTAGTGGATATCAACAGTGCAACTCTGGAGCAGTGGCTCTCCAACCTGAATGTGCATCAGAATCACATGGAGGGCCTGTTAACTCACAGATTGTTGGATCCCATCTCTGGAGCTTCCAATACAGTAATTCTGAAGTGGGGCCTGAGAGTCTGCATTCGAACCACATCCCAAATGGTACTGATGCTGCTGATCTTGGGACCATACTTTGAGAACCAGTACTTTGGTCTTGTTGAAAATACAGACTCTTAGGTCCCATCCTAGTACTACCAAATCAGAATCTACATTTTTATAAAATTCTCAGATTATTTGTATGAACATTAAAGCTTTTTTTATTGAGGTATAACTGACATATAACATTATATTAGTTTGGGGATGAACATTAAAGGTCAAGAAGCATGAAAGCACTCATTTAGATGGTCTTGTGTAAGACAGTTTAAGGTTCACCCCATTGAATACAGCTGTTGTGCTGCAGAATAACTGTCGTAACTTTACGTAGCTTTCATCTTTCAAACCAGTTTAAAAAAAGGTCAAATCGTGTGTGGCCCTACTTTTTCCTCAATAATTAACCCTCTCCTAGATGTAAATTTCCTTCTTGAAAACATAGAAATCCTAACAATAAAGACACAGTGCTTCACATGAATTGGAATGTTACATGTGAACCAAGCACGTGGTGTTCTCTCTGTGGTTTGTATTCTGCTTGCAAAGTTGATTTATTAGGCTTTTCACAAGCTGCCTTTTTGAGATTGCTTCTCCCTACACTTTTCAATTTCAGTCCAAGCTGAAATATAACCCCTGTCTTAATTTCCCAAAGCAAGAATTAACTATAACTTTGGCAAAGACTATAACTATGGAATGGAAACACTTGAAGAAAACCAGCCACTAGACACAAGTGCTTCAGGAATTCATAGCTACATCTTTCCCAAGGAATATCCTGACCTTTGATTCTCTTCCTTAACGTGTTGCTGAAAGCACTTCACCTGCCCTCACCATCGACCCCTGCCTTCTGTGCCATGTTTATGTCTCTTCCAAATTACCACCTACCCAGAACACAAAGACAGAAAAATCTAGTTTTCTTCTCTTGTCCCAGTGCAAAGCCCACTCCACCTCGTGGGTCTCATTTGGAGTCTAGCTCCTTGGAGTCGTTGAAACTCTCCAGTCTAGAAGAGATTTTGGCTTTCCCTTTGCATAGGCAAAAGGTTCACTGAAAGTCTCTAATCGCCACTCCCCTCCTCCCACAAATTTACTTGCCTTCGGAGGCACATAGTGAAATAGATGCTGCTAGGTTTCAAAAAAAAAAAAAAAAAAAAAAAGCTAAAGTTGTGCTGCAGGTAGAGAACACTTTCCCTATAAAATACTTTTGTTCACTCATTCAGGATATAGATCCAACTGTCAGAAATTCATATGTGCGATGGCTGTATTAAAAAAAAACATTACTGGTCATTTATGCGTGTTTCCTCTATGAGTACAAACAACGACTCAAGTATGAACCAAGTGCCCTTTTTTATTCCTCATTTCCTTTTTTCAGTATCTTGCAAAAGTTTCCTGCTTCTTGACATAATTTCAGTGAAATTAATCTTGAACAAAGTCATTTCATCAGGCAGTGAGGTAACAAATAGATACTCAGTAGGGAAGAAAATGAAGGTCAACTTACACTTCATGCCATATACAAAAATTAATTCGAGATGGATTATAAACCTACACATAAAAGTGAAAACTGTAAAGCTTCTAGAAGAAATCATAGGAAAATACTTTTGCAATCTTGGCATAGGCAAAGATTTACTGAGGAAAGCACAGAAAGCACAAACTGGCAAAAGAAAACAAGAATTGGTAAATCAGTGTTCATTAAAGTTAAACACTTTCAAAAGACACTGTTAAGAGAATGAATAGATAAGCCACAGACTGGGAGAATATATTTGCAACACATACATCCGACCAAACCCTTGCACCCAAAATGTGTAAAGAATACCTACAACTTAATAATAATTTTAAAAACCCAATCTTAAAAATAGGTGAAGAGGCGCCTGGGTGGCTCAGTTGGTTGAGCATCCAACTCCTGATTTCAGCTCAGGTCATGATCCTAGGGTCGTGGAATCAAACCCTGTGTTGGGCTCCGTGCTGAGCATGGAGCCTGCTTAAGATTCTCTCTCTCTCCCTCTGGCCCTCTTCCCACCCACATGCTCTCTCAATAAAATAAAATAAAATAAAATAAAATAAAATAAAATATTTAAAAAGGCAAAAATATTTGAATAGACACTTCATAAAAAATATTCATAAATGGCCAATCAGGGCTGGAAAGATGCTGGACATCAAGTTCTCATATAATTTTATTTTATTTATTTTTTATATTATTTTAATTTTTTTTTAATGTTTATTTTTGAGAGAGACAGAGCACAAGCTGGGAGGGGCAGAGAGAGATGGAGACATAGAATCCAAAGCAGGCTCCAGGCTCTGAGCTGTCAGCACAGAGCCCAACGTGGGGCTCAAACTCACGAGCTGCGAGATCATGACCTGAGCAAAAGTCAGACGCTTAACCGACTGAGCCACCCAGACACCCTTCTCATGTAATTTGAAACCACAGCGAGATACTGCACACCCACTAGAATGGCTAAAAATAAGGAGAATAAAATCTCTAAACTCTCTTATAGTTTGCTACTGCATGTATAAGATGATATAACTACTCTGGGAAATTGTTCGGCAGTTTCTTACAAAGTTAAGCATATAGTTACCGTACATTCGGTGATCCCACTCCTACATATACACTGTAGTGAAAATGAAAGGATGACTATACAGACACCTATATGCAAATGTTCATAGACTCTTGATTCCTAGTAGTTCTAGATTCAAACCATCGCAGGTATCCATAAACAGAATGGGTAAACCAACTGGGATATATTCATAGAGTGGAATACAACTCAGCAATAAAATGGGACTAACTATTGATACAACAACAAAGAGGAGTCTCACAGCATGATGCTCTAGTAAAAGAAACCAGACTCAAAAGAGTAGCTACTATATGATTTCACTTACATGAAGTTCAAAAACTGGCAAAACTAATCTGCGGTTACAGAAATCAGAACAGTGGTTGCTTGGGGGTGGAGGTGGTGGGGAATGACAGGATGGGCTGAGAGAACTTTCTGCCACGACAGAACATTTTATCCCTTGTGTGAGTTTTGTCAAAACTGATGGAATTGTACATATAGGATCTATGCGTTTCCCTCTAGTTAAGTGATATCTCGGTTTTTGAAAACTTGAGCAGCTTAAAATAATATAAATAACTGCATTTTGCCTCTGTTATAACCATTGATCCACTGACACTACTAATTCTACCAATGGTCAGTTATTCAATGGTGGTGATGAATGGCAGTTTAAGTGTTATCTAATCAGGGAAAACTATTGTTGCCATGACTCTTCTGAATTTTGCTAAACGTAGCTGCAGACTTATTTTAACTTACATATTCAACTATAACATACTGTAGATTCTTCTTAGAAAATGATGGATTTTCAATTCTTTTCCTTCAGTGCTTTTCACCAATGTGTGATCTCCTTATGTGTTTTGTTTATCTTTATTTTCTGACCTGAAATAGCTTCAAAATTTTATCCCTTGCTACCCAAATCCCACCAATCCATCACAGTCCAGTTCAAGTGCCATTTCCTCTGTGAAACTGTTATTCCTCCCTGCAGCTAACATAGCTCTCAATTCTTTCCTAAACTACTGAAGCATTTTTTGTCTCAAGTACTAATTCCCATGATGGTGAAACAGCTTAAAATATATTTGAGCTTCTTTTCTGGAATGACCTTCTTTTCTAGAATGCAGGCCATACAGGGTTAGGCACACAGAAGGTCTCAAATGCCTAATAAATATATGAACTAAAAATATTTAATCTCATATAATGTGGATTTCTTTTCCCTGAATGCTGAGTACATGTACGAAGATAAATAATTAAATGTGTCTAAATAGATCTTGCCTTCACTGAAAAGAATAATTATAGGTGGAAAATTTGAATGATGCTTTAACTTTTAAACTCTTATGGTAAAAATATATTATTCTCATAATCAAGGTCATTTTATACATTACAATAATTCTAGAGAAAGTTCAACAAAATAAAACAAATATGATTGACAATTTCCATCTTAGTAGCAAAAGAGAAGACACTGGTTTGACTAGAACTATCTTTTTCAATAGGCACTTCATGGTTATCTTTGGCAGGAAGTTAAAAGATAGTTTTAGATTTCAAATTATTTGGATAGTGAAAAACATTTAGGCTGTTCATTAATGAGAATATTTTTTACTTTCATTGCAGAGGTTAGTTTTATTATGTGATGTGAGAGCCTTTAATATGTATTAGGGAATAGTACTAAATAAATATATTTTGCTTTCCAGGTGTTTTAGTGATTATATTCTGTACTTAATGACTGAGGCTCATATTAGTCAGTCCTGTTTTATAATGACAATAACAGAAACATTGCTAATAAGTGATAATTCATTACATAGGAAATACAAACTTGTCTTCATGAATTTACTAATTGTTTTTCTCTGTTCTGGACAGTAGCCAGCCTCCATTCTTTAACATGAGTATTTCAAAGGCCCTGCCAAATAAGTTCATATAGAAAGTAGGAATTAATATAGTATTAAACAAACTACAGTAACTTAAATGTACCACACATCAGATACTAAGGTAAAGATATTGACTAAATTGAAAGCCACCAGAGGGCAGCTTAGTACAATAGTGATGGATACTTAAAACAATATAGTAGTATTTTTTAAGTATTTCCAATAAGTTAGATGCTATATAGAGGAAAACAAGTGAAAAAAGACAAATTTAATAAAATATTTTAAAATTTCAATTATAACAGATGTTTAAGAGTTCAGCATATTTGTGTATTTTATATTCAATGTACTTTTTAGTTGATCTTCAAATATGAATGTGAATTAAAATCCCCTTTCCATTTTTTAGCAGCAGCAAAATTGGCCAAGAGGTCAAGTGACTTAGCCAATGTTAAAATTTTTTAAATGTAGTCTTAGGTTTTTTTCTCTGTAGTAGACAGTGCTTTTCCTAAGAAAGAAGTAATTGACACCACTAACTTCTTTCTAATTTCATGGAATTAAAAATGAAAATTAAGGGGCGCCTGGGTGGCTTAGTCATTTAAGCATCTGCCTTTGGCTTAGGTCATGATCTCATGGTTTATAGATGTGAGACCCGGGTCAGACTCTGTGCTGACAGCTCAGAGCCTGGAGCCTGCTTTGGATTCTGTGTCTCCCTCTCTCTGCCCCTCCCCTGCTCGCTCTCTCTCTCTCTCTCTCTCTCTCTCTCCCTCTCTCTCAAAAAAATAAGATAAATATTTTAAAAAATGAAAATTAAGAGGTAGTTCAGTTGGTTAAGCATGTGACTCTTGATTTCAGCTCAGGTCATGATCTCACAGTCATGAGATGGAACCTTGCATCAGGCTCTACGCTGACAGTGCAGAGACTGCTTGGGATTCTCTCTCCCTCTCTCTTTGCCCCTCCCCCACTTGTGCTTGCTTGCTCTCTTTCTCCCTGTCTCAAAATAAACACTTAAAAATGAAAATTAAGATAATGATGATTCTCTTTAAAGTATTTTTTTATAATTTTAAATAATTGATATATGTAGTTGTTTGCTTTTGTCTATGCCTTTTGTTTGAATACTCCATGAGGTTAAGGACAAGAACATGTACTTTAAGGACCTTGACAAACACAGTGGCCAGGAGGTTGATATTCCATAATTATTTGTTGTTTCAATTAAGTAATTAACTATAAATTCTTAAGAGACTAACATTTCTGGAGACTTTCATGTTTTCATGTAGCCAACATGTACCTTCTGTATACCCATCCACACATCTATTTATCCATCCATCCATCCATCCATCCATCCATCCATCCATCCTCACAGACCTCTAAACCTCAAAGACAATCTTCAGAAAGGGGTCCTTTCTCTTTGGTAATGGAAAAGAAACTTTCTGAGTGAAGAATTCTCAGTTCAAAGATCTTCCTTCTAGAATATATAAAATTGTTTGCGGAATCTTTACAATAGGGGCAGCTTTATTTTTAAAAGACTGATAGATTTCCTCAGCTCTTCCTGTTGGCCATTTCTTTTTTTTTTTTTTTTAATATATGAAATTTACTATCAAATTGGTTTCCATACAACACCCAGTGCTCATCCCAAAAGGTGCCCTCCTCAATACCCATCACCCACCCTGCCCTCCCTCCCACCCCCCATCAACCCTCAGTTTGTTCTCTGTTTTTAACAGTCTCTTATGCTTTGGCTCTCTCCCACTCTAACCTCTGTTTTTTTTTTTTTCTTCCTTCCCCTCCCCCATGGGTTTCTGTTACGTTTCTCAGGATCCACATAAGAGTGAAACCATATGGTATCTGTCTTTCTCTGTATGGCTTATTTCACTTAGCATCACACTCTCCAGTTCCATCCACGTTGCTACAAAAGGCCATATTTCATTTTTTCTCATTCTGTTGGCCATTTCTATGATGAGAGTACACATAGGCTCATGCTGTTTCCCTTCCTAAAGCCCTAATTGCTGGTTAGCAACTACCTTTCGACAAAGTAGAAGATGAAGCCTTTCCTCTTTCACATGATTTATGTTATTTATCTTGTAATATGTCAGAGCTTCTGAAGAAAAGTCATTGCTACTCTTGTGGCTTCTAAATAAGAAAATATGAATCTCAGGGGCACCTGGGTGGCTCAATCGGTTAAACTTCCAACTTCGGTTCGGGTCATGATCTCCTGGCTCGAGTTCCAGCCCCGTGTCGGGCTCTGTGCCAACAGCTTGGACCTCGGTGCTTGCTTTGGATTCTGTGTCTCCCACTTGCGCTCTGTCTCTCTCTGTCTCAAAAATAAATAAACATTTAAAAAGTGTAAAAAAAAAGAAAATATGAATCTTAGGACTCTGTCCTGGGCCATGATCGCTTCTCATTGATAAGCCCCTCAGCCTTAACCATCACCTCTATGCTGATACCTTACAAATTTGTTTTTTTTCAATATTTATTTATTTTGGGGAGAGTGCAAGCGAGGGCAGGGCAGAGAGAGGGAGACAGAGGATCTGAAGCAGGCTCTGTACCGACAGGCTGATAATAGCAAGCCCAATGTGGGGCTCAAACTCATGAACCAGGAGATTATGACCTGAGCCAAAGTCAGACGCTCAGTCAACTGAGCCACCCAGGCGCCCCTACAAATTTGTATGTTAAGCCCTGACCGCCTCCCAGAACTTCAGGCTTTTGTATCCACCTGGATGATCCACAGCCATCTTCCACCCACAGTGAGAAGGGAAAGAAAGGGAAGAAAAGAGAAGGGCAAGAAGAAGAGAGGAGAGAGAATACAGAGACTGGGTGTTTTTCCACCTCTCATCCTCTTCAAAAACTGTGAGAAGAATAGAGGCTTCTAGAAAATTTTTGGCATTAACAACAGAGGCTTGTCTTCCTTCCGTCTAGGTATCTGGGAGGAGGTTGCCATTCAGAGGTCTTGAAGATAGCATGAGGCTTCCAAGGTAGAGTAGACTGTCCGTGTCTCATTTTTAGACAGAAAGGGAGGCTAGAGAAGATACCTCTCCCCCAAGTTCTTCCAAGCCTACAAGAGGCAGAGAGAAGATACAAATTTGCATCTAAGGATTGAGCTAGTGACCTGCCAGAAGTCACTGTAAGGGGATCCTGGAGGCTAGGTGGCAGAGGGACATCAACTTCTCCAAGAGGGCTGAGGTGAACTATGTCAAGGGCATGATGGAGTGATGAGGTAGGGAAGGAGGGTCAGGGGTTGGGGAATAGAAGGAACAATCATAGGTCCTTAACAATGTTTGCCAAGTGAAGAGACTGTAAGTCACACTGCCCAGGCACTCAAGATGGGACAAGACACCCCTCACCTATGCTCAGTCAGAGCCAGCAAGGAAGAACCAGGAGCCAGTGTCCTGCCCCCGATGCCATTATGTTCTGAAAACTGCCCCATCCCCCAGAGATCCTGAGAAGGGAGGGAATGCAAGAAATCTTGAGAAATGGGGACAGAGTTCACACTTTGTAATAATAAAATAGTAAGCCAACTTTAACTGGATATTTGCCAAAAGGGACTCAATTTTATGCTGAAAATAACTAAGCTACATATAATTGGCAAGATTAAGTGTTTTCACCATCATTGGAAATGGGATCTCACAGCAAGTTGAGCTCAGTTTAAAGTAATAAAGTGATATTTCTATAATAATGGAGATGTGATTGAATTTTGTAGCACCTACACAAAATTGATCCCAAGTTCTCTCACCTGCAGATGAATTTTACAAGTTCTCTTTTCCTATCTTTTCTCTCTTTGCTATACATAACTCCAAATTTTTATAATGTTGGTTTAATATTTAAGTTTCTAGCCAGTTTTTGTTCACTTAATTAAGAATTGTGAACATTTTTTCAAGTCACCAAATATTTTCCCTCTATATAGTTTTTTTTTTAAAGACTTGATTTTTTAAGGGGCTCCTGGATGGCTCTGTCAGTTAAGAGTCTGACTCTTGATTTCAGCTCAGGTCATGACCTCATGGTTTGTGGATTTGAGCCCATGTCTGGCTCTGTGCTGACAGCCCAGAGCCCCCTTGGGATTCTCTGTCTCCCTCTCTCTCTGCCCCTCCTCTCTCTATCAAAATAAATAAATAAACATTCAAAAAAAAGACTTCATTTTTAGAGTAATTTTAGGTTCACAGCAAAATTGAGACTCCTTTGCCCCTATACATGCATGGCCTCCCCCATTATCAACATCCTCCCACCAGAGTGGTACACTTGTTACAATTGATGAACGTACATTGACAGCTCATAATTACCTAAAATCAATAGTTTATCTTAGGATTCACTCATGGTGGTGTGCATTCTATGGGTTTGGACAAGAGTACACTTGTGGTGTGATGGCACATAGCCATCATTATGATATCATACAAAGTATATTCACTGACCTGAAAATCCTCTGTGCACCACGTGTTAATCTCTCTCTGCAGCCCAGTCCAGCAACCCCTAATTTTTTTTTTTACTGTATCTATAATTTTGCTTTTTCCAGAATGTCATATATTTGGAACTGTCCAGTGTGCAGTCTTTACAGATTGGCTTCTTTAACTTGGTAATCACATTTAAGGTTCCTCCACATCTTTTCATGGTTTGATAGCTCACTATTTTTTAGCACTGAGTAATATTTTATTGTCTGGATGTACCATAGTTTATTTATCCATTTACCTACTGAAGGACATCTTGATTGCTTCCAAGTTTGGGCAATTATGAATAAAGCTACTATAAATATCCATGTGCAGGTTTTTGTGTGGACATATGTTTTCAACTCCTTTGGGTAAATACCAGAGCACAATTTCTGGATGGCATAGTAAGAGTACGTTTAGTTTTGTAAGAAACTGCCAAACTGTCTTCCAAAGTGGGTGCACCATTTTGCATTCCCACCAGCAGTGAATGAGAGTTCCTCTTGTTCCACATCTTCGCCAGCACTTGGTGTTATCAGTGTTCTAAATTTTGGCCATTCTAATAGATATCTAGTGATATTTCATTGTTGTTTTAATTTGCATTTTACTGATGACGTGTGACATGAAGCATCTTTTCATATTCTTATTTGCCATCTGTATATCTTCTTTGGTGAGGTATCTGTTAAATTCTTTGGCTCTCTTTTATTTTTATTTTTTTGAGATCCAAATATTTAATTTTTAGATGAAACAGGCATAGAATGACACTTCAAAAAAATATAATCAGTAAACACATGGTAAAAAAAATGGGAAATAATTACAACACTGCACATGAGTCCTGGAAAGGGTGTGTGTAGGTGATTAATATCACTAGGATGTGGCAATGTCAAATTGTTATAGAAGTTTCTAGATTACTTACTTTCAACTTCGGTATTTATGTCTTCAGGGACCAGTAGTCAATAGTTCATGGACTGGCAGTGATCATATGAGAGTTAATGGGACTCCAGTCTCAGTTCTAACTTTCCATGCCCCTAAACATCCAGGGTCCTAGAAGCTTCTTGGGAAGCCAGATTCTTTTGATACAGTAACTCAAGGCTCTAGGAATAATGCTTCTGACACTGATTCAAACCATTTATCAATGGAATGTTAGAGCAGCTGATATATCTTTAGAATTCAGGCATAGAATTATTGATCAGAGAAGAAATGAAAACCTATGGTTATTATAGTAATAAGTGGGTGGGGTAGGGGTAGCAGTTCCCAGGGCATTAAGTAACCTTTCAACTCCATCTGTAATAATTAAAATCGGGGAGTTTTGGCAAGGGCACAGTGTCAGCTATTTAGGCCGGCTCTTGGCTCTCTGCTGCCCTATTACCTAAGACTTTGTTTTATTTTGATGTGCGTGGGGGAGAGTCTATGTCTGGAACACCCACCATATGCATTTGGCCATTTTTTAAAAACTGTGTTTGTTTTCCTATTGTGTTTTAAGTTTTCTTTGTATATTTTGAATAGCAGTCCCTTATCAGATGTGTCTTTTGTAAATATTTTCACCCAGGCTTGTCTTCTCATTCACTTGACATCATTGTTCACAGAGCAAAAGTTTTTAATTTTAGTGGAATCCAGCTTATTAGTTATTTCTTTCATGGATTGTGCCTTTGCTGGTGTATCTAAAAAGTAATCACCACACCTAATGTCAGCTAGGTTTTCTCCTATGTTATCTTCTAGGAGTTTTATAATTTTGCATTTTACATTTAGGATCCATTTTGCATTAATTTTAATGAAGGGTGTAAAGTCTGTCTAGATTCATTATTTTTGCATATGAATGTCTAGTTGTTTCCAGCACCATTTGTTGAAAAGACTACCTTTGCTCTACTGTGTTGCCTTTGCTCCTTTGTGCTCCTTTGTCAAAAATCAGTTTAACTACATTACATGGGTATATTTCCAGGCTTTCTATTCTGTTCCACTGATCTCTTTGTCTATTCTTTTGCCAATATCACATTGTGTTAATTGCTACAGCTTTATAGTACGTCTTAACTCTAGGTAATATTAGTCCTCAAACTTTGTCTTCTCCTTTAATATTGTATTGGCTGTTCTGGGTCTTTTCCCTCTACATATAAACTTTGAAATCCTTTTTTTTTTTTGATACCCACTAAATAACTTGTTGGGATTTTGATTAGGATTGCATTGAATCTATAGATCAAATTGGAAAGAACTGACATCTTGGCAATATTGAGACTTCCTATCCATGAACACAGAATATCTCTCCATTTATTTAGTTCTTTGATTTCATTCATCAGAGTTTTATAGTTTTCCTCATACATATCTTTTACATATTTTGTTAGATTTGTATCTAAGTATTTCATTTTGGGGGTACTACCATAAATAGTGCCATGTTTTTAATTTCAAATTCCACTGTTCATTGAAGGCCCTCAATATTTTTTTAAATAATTTATTTATTTTTTAGTTTACATCCAAGTTAGTTAGCATATAGTGCAACAATGATTTCAGGAGTAGATTCCTTAATGCCCCTTACCCATTTAGCCCATCCCCTCTCCCACAACCCTTCCAACAACCCTCTGTTTGTTCCCCATATTGAAGAGTCCCTTATTTAAGATTTTTGTCCCCCTCCCTGTTTTTATATTATTTTTGCTTCCCTTCCCTTATGTTCATCTGTTTTGTATCTTAAAGTCCTCATATGAGTAAAGTCATATGATGTTTGTCTTTCTCTGACTAATTTTACTTAGCATAATACCCTCTAGTTCCATCCACATAGTTGCAAATGGCAAGAATTCATTCTTTTTGATTGCCGAGTACCACCCAAGCTCCCCTGATTTTCAGTGATTTAGTGAGGTGCCCTGATAGCATTTTCCTTATGTTTCTTCTTTGTGGGATTCATTGGACTTTGTGTGTGTAGGCTTAAATTTTTTTTCAATTTTGGAAAAAATTGGCCTTTTCTTCAAATATTTTTTTGTCTCTTCTTCTCCTCTTTTCTGAAATGCCACTTATGTGTATTGCTTGATACTGTCCCACAGGTCATAGGTGCTATGTGTATTTTTTTTCCCCATGTGCTTTATTTTGGGTAGTTTCTATTGCTATGTATTCAGGTTCACAGGTCTTTTCTTTTGCAGAGTCTAATATGTTGTTAATCCTATCCAGTGAAATTTTAATTTTAGGTATCAGAATTTTCATGTCTAGAAGTTCCATTTGGTTGGTTTTGATATCTTCCTTTATACTCCTCACTATGTCCATGTTTTGTTTTGGAGCATATTTCTAAGGGCTGTTTTAATGTCATCATCTGCTAATTTCATACCACATCTTCTTTATCCATTTATCCATTGATGGACATTTGGGCTTTTTTCATACTTTGGCTATTGTTGATAGTGCTGCTATAAACATTGGGGTGCATGTGCCCCTTCGAAACAACATACCTGTATCCCTGGATAAATACTTAGTTGTGCAATTGCTGGGTCATAGGGCAGTTCTATTTTTAATTTTTTTGAGGAACCTCCATACTGTTTTCCAGAGTGGCTGCACCAGATTGCACTCCTACCAGCAATGCAAAAGAGATTCTCTCTCTCCGCATCCTCGCCAACATCTCTTGTTGCCTGAGTTGTTCATGTTAGCCATTCTGACTGGTATTAGGTGGTATCTCATTACGGTTTTGATTTGTATTTCCTTGATGATGAGTGATGTTGAGCATTTTTTCATGTGTCAGTTGGCCATGTGGATGTCTTCTTTGGAGAAGTGTCTATTCATGTCTTTTGCCCATTTCTTCACTAGAATATTTGTTGTTTGGGTTTGAGTTTGATACGTTCTTTATAAATTTTGGATACTAACCCTTTATCTGATATGTCGTTTGCAAATATCTTCTCCCATTCCATCAGTTGCCTTTTAGTTTTGCTGATCGTTTCCTTCACTGTGAAGAAGCTTTTTATTTTGATGAGGTCCCAATAGTTCATTTTTGCTTTTGTTTTCCTTGCCTCCACAGACACATCGAGTAAGAAGTTGCTGTGGCCAAGGTCAAAAGGTTTTTGCCTGCTTTCTCCTCGACCATTTTGATGGCTTCCTGTCTTACATTTAGGTCTTTCATCCATTTTGAGTTTATTTTTGTGTATGGTGTAAGAAAGTGGTCCAGGTTCCTTTTTCTGCATGTCGCTGTTCAGTTTTTCCAGCACCATTTGCTGAAGAGACTGTCTTTATTCCATTGGATATTCTTTTCTGCTTTGTCAAAGATGAGTTGGCCACATATTTGTGGGTCCATTTCTGGGTTCTGTATTCTGTTCCATTGATCTGAGTGTCTGTTTTTGTGCCAGTACCACACTGTCTTGATGATTACAGCTTTGTAATACAGCTTGAAGTCCAGAATTGTGATGCCTCCAGCTTTGGTTTTCTTTTTCAAGGTTGCTTTGAATATTTGGGATCTTTTCTGGTTCCATACAAATTTTAGGATTGTTTGTTCTAGCTCTGTGAAAAATGCTGGTGTTATTTTGATAGGTGTTGCATTGAATATGTAGATTGCTTTGGGTAGTATTGACATTTTAACAATCTTTGTTCTTCCTATCCAGGAGCATGGAATATTTTTTCCATTTTTTTGTGTCTTCTTCAATTGCTTTACTAAGCTGTGTATAGATTTTTTCACCTTTTTGGGTAGATTTATTCCTAGGTATTTTATGGGTTTTGGTGCAATTGTCCATGAGATCGATTCCTTGATTTCTCTTTCTGTTGCTTCATTATTGGTGTATAGGAAGGCAACTGACTTCTGTGCATTGATTTTATATCCTGCAACTTTGCTGAATCCATGGATAAGTTCTAGCCATTTTTTGGTGGAATATTTTGGGTTTTCTATACAGAGTATCATGTCATCTGCAAAGAGTGAAAGTTTGACCTCCTCCTGACAGATTCGGATGCTTTTTATTTCTTTGTGTTGTCTGATTGCAGAGGCTAAGACTTTCAATACTATGTTGAATAACAGTGGTGAGAATGGACATCCCTGTCTTGTTCCTGACCTTAGGGGGAAAGCTCTCAGTTTTTCCCCATTGAGGATGATATTAGCGTTGGGTCATTCATATATGGCTTTTATGATCTTGAGGTATGATCCTTCTATCCCTACTTTCTTGAAGGTTTTTATCAAGAAAGGATGCTGTATTTTGTCAAATGCTTTCTCTGCATCTATTGAGACGATCATATGGTTCTTGTCCTTTCTTTTATTGATGTGATGTATCACACTGATTGTTTTGTGGATATTGAACCAGCCCTGCATCCCAGGTATAAGTCCCACTTGGTCATGGTGAAAAATTTTTTTAATGTATTCTTGGATCTGGTTAGCTAATACCTTGTTGAGGATTTTTGCATCCATGTTCATCAGGGAAATTGTTCTATAGTTCTTTTTAGTCGGGTCTTTGATTTTGGAATCAAGGTAATACTGGCTTCATAGAAAGAGTTTGAAAGTTTTCCTTCCATTTATATTTTTGGGAAAACAGCTTCAAGAGAATAGACGTTAACTCTTCTTTAAATGTTTGGTAGAATTCCCCTGGAAAGCTATCTGGCCCTGGACTCCTGGTTTTTGGGAGATTTTTAATTACTAGTTTGATTTCTTTACTGGTTATGGGTCTGTTCAAATTTTCTATTTCTTCCTGTTTCAGTTTTGGTAGTGTATATGTTTCTAGTAATTTGTCCATTTCTTCCATATTGCCCATTTTATTGACATATAATTGCTCATAATATTCTCTTATTATTGTTTTTATTTCTGCTGTGTTGGTTGTGATCTCTCCTCTTTCATTCTTGATTTTATTTATTTGGGTCCTTTCCTTTTTCTTTTTGATCAAACTGACTAGGGGTTTATCAATTTTGTTAATTCTTTCAAAGAACCAGCTTCTGGTTTCATTGTTCTGTTCTACTGGTTTTGTTTTTTGTTTTTTGTTTGTTTTTTTGTTTCAATAGCATAGATTTCTGCTCTAATCTTTATTATTTCTTGTTTTCTGCTGGCTTTGGGTTCTATTTGCTGTTCTTTTCCAGCTCTTTAAGATGTAAGGTTAGGTTGTGTATCTGAGACCTTTCTTCCTTCTTTAGGAAGGCCTGGATTGCTATATATTTCCCTCTTATGACTGCCTTTGCTGTATCCCAGAGGTTTTGGGCTGTGGTGTTATCATTTTCTTTGGCTTCCGTGTACTTTTTAATTTCCTCTTTAACTTCTTGGTTAGCCCATTCATTCTTTAGTAGGATGGTTTTTAGTCTCCTAGTATTTGTTATCTTCCCACATTTTTCTTGTGGTTGATTTTGAGTTTCATAGTATTGTGGTCTGTAAATATGCACAGTATGATCTCGATCTTTTTGTACTTGCTGAGGGCTGATTTGTGTCCTAGTATATAATCTATTCTGGAGAATGTTCCATGTGCACTGGAGAAGAATGTGTATTCCGCTGCTTTAGGATGAAATTTTCTGAATATATCTGTTAAGTCCATCCATCCAATGTGTCATTCAAACCCATTGCTTCCTTGTTGATTTTTTGATTAGATGATCTGTCCATTGCTGTGAGTGGGGTGTTGCAGTCCTACTGTTATGGTATTACTATCAATGAATTTCTTTATGTTTGTGATTAATTGATTTATATTTTTGGGTGCTCTCACATTTGGCACATAAATGTTTACAATTGTTAGTTCTTCTTGGTGGATAGATCCCTTAATTATGATATAATGCCCTTATTCCTCTCTTGTTGCAGTCTTTATTTTAAAGTCTAGGTTGTCTGATATAAGCATGACTACTCTGGCTTTCTTTTGTCGACCATTAGCATGATAGATGGTTCTCCATCCCCTTACTTTCAATCTGAAGGTGTCTTTAGGTCTAAAGTGGGTCTCTTATAAACAGCATATATATGGATCTTGCTTTCTTATCCATTCTGTTACCTGAATCTTTTGATTAGAGCATTTAGCCCATTGATGTTTAGAGTGAGTACTGAACGATATGAATTTATTGCCATTATGTTGCCTGTGGAGTTGGAGTTTCTGGTGGTGTTCTCTGGTCCTTTCTAATCTTTGTTGCTTCTGGTCTTTTTTTTTTTCCTTCCATCTTTTCTCCCTTCAGAGAATCCCCCTTAAAATTTCTTGCAGGACTGGTTTAGTGGTCACGAACTCCTTTAATTTTTGTTTGTCTGGGAAATTTTTTTTTTAATATATGAAACTTATTGTCAAGTTGGTTTCCATACAACACCCAGTGCTCATCCCAAAAGATGCCCTCTTCAATGCCCATCACTTACCCTCCCCTCCCTCCCACCCCCCATCAACCCTCAGTTTGTTCTCAGTTTTTAACAGTCTCTTATGCTTTGGCTCTCTCCCACTCCAACCTCTTTTTTTTTCCTTCCCCTCCCCCATGGGTTTCTCTTAAGTTTTTCAGGATCCGCATAAGATTGAAAACATATGGTATCTGTCTTTCTCTGTATGACTTATTTCACTTAGCATCACACTCTCCAGTTCCATCCATGTTGCTACAAAGGGCCATATTTCATTCTTTCTCATTGCCACATAGTACTCCATTGTGTATATAAACCACAATTTCTTTATCCATTCATCAGTTGATAGACATTTAGGTGTCTGGGAAACTTTAAATGACAGCCTTGCTGGATAAAGAATTCTTGGCTGCATATTTTTCTGATTCAGCACATTGAATATATCCTGCCACTCCTGTCTGGTCTGCCAAGTTTCTGTGGATAGGTGTGCTTCAAACCTGATCCGTCTTCCCCTGTAGTTTAAGGACTTTTTTTCCCTTGCTGCTTTCATGATTCTTTCCTTGCCTGAGTATTTTGTGAATTTGACTCTGAATTTGACTTTGTTTATGGTTGGTTTTTATTGAATCTAATGGGAGTCCTCTGTGCTTCCTGGATTTTGATGTCTGTGTCTTTCCCCGGGTTAGGAAACTTTTCTGCTATGATTTACTCTCATAACCCTTCTACCCTTTTTTCTCTCTCATCATCTTCTGGGACCCCTATGATTCTGATGTTGTTCCTTTTTAATGAGTCACTCATTTCTCTAATTCTTAAATCGTGCTCTTTTGCCTTAGTCTCCCTCTTTTTTTTCTGCTTCATTATTCTCCATAAATTTGCCCTCTGTATCAATCCTTGCTGACATAGCATCCATTTGAGATTGCAGCTCAGTTATGGCATTTTTCATTTCATCCTGACTACCTTTTACTCCTTTTATCTCCACAAAAAGGAGTTCTAATCTATTTTCAACCCCAGCTAGTATTCTTATTATCGTGATTCTAAATTCTAGTTCAGACATCTTGCTTGTATCTGTGTTTATTAAGTCCCTGGCTATGATTTCTTCCTGCTTTTTATTTTGGGAAGATTCCTTCATTTCAACATTTTGAAGGAAGAAAAGGAATTAATAAGGTCAAAAAAATTAAAATTAAAAAATTAAAACAACACACAAAAAATCAAATAAATGATGCTAGATCCTAGATGTGTTTTGGTCTGGTTGTCGATAGGAGCTTGATAGATTAGAGAAAAAAAAGGAAAGACAAGAAATGAAAAATGAAAAGAAAGAAAAAGAAAAAAGAAAGAAAAAAAGGAAAACGTTTGAAAATTTGAACAAATGAATACAATGAAATAGAATAAAATGAAATGATGGAAGTAAAATAGAATTTGAAAAATTTACAAAAAAGTAAAAAATATAGTAGAAAAAATTTAAAGAAAAATATTTTTAATAAAAATTGAAAGTAAAAATAATTTTTTTTTGTATGCAAGAATAATAAAAGAAAAGAAAAAGAAAAGAAAATTGAATAGGTGGACCAGCGAACAGAGTGAAATATGATTGAAATTACATTGGTTTCCCCTAGAAGTCAAAGTGTGAAGCACTTTATAGTCTGTATACTAAGCCAACTGAGAGACTTGTGGTATTCCTGAAGAGCGAGGTTGGTCCAGTTGAGCAGGGTTTAGGATTACAGCTCCATTCTCAACTAGATGGCGCTGCTTAGCTTACTGGGGTGGATTGTTGTGGTGCTTGTAGCTGTGTATGCTCATGGGCAGGAGGGGTGAAAATGGCATCACCCAGCTACTCAGTCTCTAGTATCAGAACTCTGTTCTCCCCCACCAACAATCACACACCCCTCCTTTGTCTCCAGCTTCCATCCACTCCCCGTGTTTACACTGTCCATGACCAGGTGGCACCTCCCTCCCGAGTTTTATCTCAGATGTGGCTGTGTTTCCCAATCCCTCACTTCTAAGGGACTGCGACTTTGACCTGCTCAGATCTTCTTGGGGAAGGTCTCACTGAGCAATAGCTGGGTGCCCACCTCCCCCCAGGAACATTTGTGGGACCGTGCTGCTGCTGATGCCCAGAGACTGTCTGGGTGCCAGCCCACCTCGGAATAAGTTCATGCTATTGTGTAGCAGCAACGTTTCAGGGATTATGGTAAATCACAACACACATCTGGCACCAGGCTTCACCCTTAATGTTTCTGTTCTGGCACCAGAAAATGTGGTTGTTCTCCAGGGTCCGTTGGGACCTTTCCCTGTGGGGGTACCACACAGCCTGTACCAAATATCCTCCCAGCAGGGGAACCACCTCTCCCTGTGTGGCCCAAGGACCTCTTGGTCCTTTCTCTCTGCTTCTGGGGATTCTCCCTTCCCACCAGAGCACCACCAGGTATTGAGCTGCAGAGTTTCAGACTCTGCGCTCCCCTGTTTATAGAACCTTAATGGAATTTAAACCCTCTACTTTCTCCTTTCTCCCTTTTTTGTTCAGTCCCTGTGGCTGTTTCCACTTTTTCACTCCAGCTGCTTTGGGGGGGAGGGTGTTTTTCCCGTACTCTCCCCAGTCTCCATCCTCCTCTGCAAGCAACAACAGCTTCCTGCCCTCTGTGGCTTCTCTCTCCCCCAATTCACCTCTCCATGCTGCACGCCTGCTGAGTTCTATGGTTCAAGTTGTGCATATTGTGTTAATCTTCAAATCAGTTTTCTAGATGTGCAGGATGGTTTAGTGTTGATCTGGCTGTATTTCATGGATGAGAGACACAAAAGACTTCCATGCTGTTCTGCCGTCTTGGCCCCCTCTCTCAAAGACCCTCCATATAATTTTTAACAGTAGCGTTGTAATTGATCATATGACCTTTTGGTAAGTTAAGTAACTAACCTCTTTCGTTTAAACAATATTTAGATCGTTTCTTATTTATTTTTGGTATTTTAAATACTGATAAGATAATGAACAATCCTTTACATACATCTTTAAAGGTTACTAAGAAAATTTCTTTAGAATAAATTCCTTAAAGTGAAATTTCCGGATCAAAAATTATGCTAATTTAAAGATGTTTTTGTTTTAAACATATTTTTAATGTTCATTTATTTTTGAGAGAGAGAGAGGACAGAGTGTAAACGGGAGAGGGTCAGAGAGAGAGGGAGACACAGAATCTGAAGCAGGCTCCAGGCTCTGAGCTGTCAGCACAGAACCCTATGCAGGGCTCGAACTCATGAGCTGTGAGATCATGACCTGAGCCAAAGTCAGTCACTTAACCAACTGAGCCATCCAGGGTCCCCTAATTTAAAATTTTCTGCTACTTCTGGCCAGTTAGCCTTTAGGAATGTAACACCTTAAATTCCAACTGACAACGTATAAGAATCCTCTTTCCAGGGGCACCTGGGTGGCTTAGTCAGTTTTGTGTCTGACTTTGGCTCAGGTTATGATCTCACAGTTCTTGAGTTTGTGAGTTCAAGAGTTCAAGAGTTCATGAGTTTAAGGCCCTCATCAGGCTCTCTGCTCTCAGCACAGAACCTGCTTCAGATCCTTTGTCTCCTTCTGTCTGCCCTTCCCTGCGTGCACTCTCTCTCTCTCTCTCTCTCTCTCTCTCTCTCTCTCTCTCTCTCAAAATAAATAAATAAACTTAAAATAAAAGAATGCCTCTTTCCTTACATCCTTAGCAATGTTGCATGTTATGGTGTTTAAATTCTCTTTTGAAAAAATATGTTTGATTTAAAAAGTTGTATTATTTTAGTTTGTAATTATATGATCACTAGGGAGATAATGCAGTAAATTCCTCTCTTGAGGATACCAATATTCTGCCATATGGTGTCAGTATTTTTCCCCACATTGGTATTTTGACAGGTGCTGAGGTCATCTGTGAGTACAGGACAGTGGCATGGAGGTATGAAAATGTCAGTAATGATAACAGCAATAGGTATGTGTGTGTGTGTACATGTATGTGTGTGTATAACCAAATGATTTATGCTTCAAAGAAGTGGTCAGTGAACATAGTATAAGAATCCTCTTTTATTCCCCTAAAAGTTAATCATAATCTATAATAGGAAAATCTATAGGGACAGAGAGTATGTTAGTGGTTGCCAGAGGCTAAGGGGAGGGGAAAATGGAGGTAACTACTAATAAGTACAGGGCTTCTTTTTGGCATGATGAAAATATTCCTGAATTTGATAGTGGTAGTGATAGCACAATTTTGTGGGTGAACTAAAACCCACTAAATTGTACACTTAAATGAGCAAAGTTTATGTATGTGAATTATACCTCTATAAATTCATTATTTTTAAAAGTCAGTATGCTTTTTTTACAAGTACATAGTTGATACTTCAATTTGAATAAAAAGGACAATGTTTTAAATCATTTTCCCAAGGCAGAAGAAAGAGTAGAGGACTCTAGGCTTATTGATCCAGCATTAATTCAAGGATAATGAGTGCACAGTTTCCATCTAGGGTGGTGAAATTTTTTCTGGAATCAGATGTTGATGATGGTTGCATAGCCTTATGAATATACGAAAACCCTGTAAAGTGTTACACTTAAAATGGTGAATTTTCCGGGATGTGAATTACAATCTCAAGTTTTTAAAAGTTTTTTACAAAGTTGACACAGAGTCAGGGCACCTGGGTGGTTCAGTCTGTTAAGCCTCCAACTCTTGATTTTGGCTGAGGTCATGATCTCATGGTTTTGTGATTTGGAGCCCCACACAGGCTCTGTGCTGACAGTTCAGAGCCTACATGGATTCTCCTCTTTCTCTGCCCCTCCCCTGCTAGCACTCTCTCTGTCTCTCTCAAAATAAGTAAATAAACTTTAAGAAAAAAAAAAGTTGAGGGCCACCTGAGTGACTCAGTCAGTTAAGCGCCGACTTCAGCTCAGGTCATGATCTCCTGGTTTGTGAGTTTGAGCCCCGTGTTGGACTCTGTGCTGACAGCTTGGAGCCTGGAGCCTGCTTCAGATTCTGTATCTCCCTCTCTCTGCCCCTCTCCTGCTCACCCTCCTTGCCTCCCTCTCTCTCTGTCTCCCTCAAAAATAAATAAACGTTAAAAAAGAAAATTAAAAAAAAGTTTACAGTGGGTTACTGTATGATCCAGTCATTCTACTCACAAGTACATGCCCAAGAGAAATGGAAACATATCTCCACCCAAAAACTTGTACACAAATGTTCATAGCAGTAGCATTTATAATTGTGAAAACAACCCAAATTTCTGACTGTCAACTTATATCAACTTATCTAAGGATAAATAAAGTGTGGTATATCCATACAATGGAATAGTGCTCAGCAATAAAAAGAAATGGAATACTGATACATGCTGCAATAGGATGAACCTTGAAAATGTTATGCTAAGTGAAAGAAGCCAATCACAAAAGACCACATATGGTATGTGTCCAGAATTGTGAAATGTCCAGAATAGGCAAATTTATGGAGGTAGAAAGTCAATTAATGGTTGTCTTGTGGGGAGGGAGAATAGGGAGCAACTGCTTATAGGTAGGAGTTTTTAGTAGGGGTGATGAGAATGTTTTGGAATTAAATGGTGCTAGTGGTTGCACAATTGTGTGAATATACAAAAAAAAACCCCATTGAATAGTACACGTTTAAATGGGTCAATTATGTGGTATGTGAGAATTGTATCTCAATAAAGCTGTTTAAAAAAAGAAAAAAAATGCTATCAAAGAGTTACAAAATGTGGAAACAAATATTGAAGACAGATGGTAGAAGATAGTCCTTGCTAAGACAATGTAAGAAAACCCCCCAAAAAAGGACAAGTCTTTTTGTTTCTCAACCTTCTTCATGAGTTATAGCCAGCATTACCAGTATCTTCCATAATGACTCCTTTAACCCTTTTCTAGGTCTTCAGTGTATTATTTGAGATTATTTATCACTGTCACCCTCAGAGATTCACTATTCTATGCCTGTGCACATTGCAAATGTCCTGGTTTCTCACAGATTTTATGAAATGTATGTGCATTTTTTGGTCCAACATTATGCTGTAATATATAACAATGAAGAGTTTAACACCATCTTCACATTTTTACTTTTACCTTGCACTCTTTTTTTAATAGACGTGCTAAATAATGTTGGTATTACACACTCATCCTGGACACTCACCAAAGTGATTGATTCTGCCAGAAGAACGTTTACTACTACACTGTGGTTCTAATTCTTATTCAACTCTCTTCACAAAAAAATTGTGTTTCCCTAGTAACAGGGTTCTTTTAGCCACTGTTTTGACTTTTAACAGCCTTGCAAGTGGAATCTTATCAAATGTTTTAAGTTATGGCACTTCTGAATTCATTCAACAAACATTTATTCAGTACCTGTTATTGGCCAGGCCTCATTTATTTTTAATGAATAATAGAGAACTCCAGAAGATTCAAGTGAATTCTTGGAAGACACCTTGTTCTGCTGCTTCTCATCTTTAGCTTCATACTTCTTAGTTTCCTGGACCATGCACTCAATGCCTTCTTTGCTCAAGCGGCCCTTGTTGCCATTGAAGGTAATCTTGTTCTCTTTTCCTGCTCTTATCCACAGCAGAGACATTGAGGATGTCATTAGCATCAGTATCAAAAGTGACTTGAATCTGAGGAATGCCACAGAGGGGCAAGGAAGTATGCCTGTGAGTTTAAACTTGCTTGAATCTTATGCATTCAACATGAAAGCAATTGTTGAAAAATGAAAAAACTCAGGGCAAAATCAACGATGAGAACAAAGAGAAGATTCTTGACAAGTGTAATGAAATCATCAACTGACTTGATAAAAACCAGACTGCAGAGAAGGAAGAATTTGAACATCAGCAGGAAGAGGTGGAGAAAGTCTGCAACCCCTTCATTACCAAGCTGTACCAGAATGCAGGAGACAAGGCAGGAGGCATGCCTGGAGGAATGCCTGGGGGCTTTCCTGGTGGTGGAGCTCCTCCTTCAGATGGTGCCTCCTCTAGGCTCACCACTGAAGAGGTTGCTAACCTGAGAATAGGTCTAGCCTTGCTCCACACAAAACACTTGAAGGACCCAAATTCATAGCAAAGTCCATGGCAGTTTAAAAGTTAAGCTGGTATAGTTGAGGTGCCTGGGTGGTTCAGACGGTTAAGCGTCTGACTTCGGCTCAGGTCACGATCTCACGGTCAGTGAGTTCGAGCCTCTCATCGAGCTCTGCTGACCACTCAGAGCCTGGAGCCCACTTTGGATTCTGTGTCTCCCTCTTTCTGCTCCTCCCCCGCTCACAGTCTGTCTCTCAAAAATGAATAAAACATTAAAAATGAATAAAATTTAAGTCGAGCTGCTATAGTAAATAAACTGGGCATTCTCAATACTTGAATTTGGAATATGTTACTGGGAAAGGAAATGACATTGCACTTAATAAACACTCTCTTGTTAAGTGGAAAATGCAATGTCTTAAATAAAACTGTATTTAAAATTGCCACCGTCCCAAAAAAAGAATTCCAGTTGATTAATCAAATTGATTTTTCTTTTATAGATACTGATAAGAGCACTTTTTTTTTTTATTTTTTTTTTTTTCGGTTAGTGATCTTTATTTTTTTTTTTTGTTTTTTTTTTTTTATTTTTATTTTATTTTTTTTTTTTAATATATGAAATTTACTGTCAAATTGGTTTCCATACAACACCCAGTGCTCATCCCAAAAGGTGCCCTCCTCAATACCCATCACCCACCCTGCCCTCCCTCCCACCCTGCCCTCCCTCCCACCCCCCATCAACCCTCAGTTTGTTCTCAGTTTTTAACAGTCTCTTATGCTTTGGCTCTCTCCCACTCTAACCTCTTTTTTTTTTTTTTTTTTCCTTCCCCTCCCCCATGGGTTTCTGTTATGTTTCTGATAAGAGCACTTTAAAGACGTGAATCAGATTAATTCAGGACTGTTGCTCCTGACATAATCCAGTCTGCCTGCTGTTGAATGACATGCAAAAAAGAAATTGGGTAAGAAAAAAGTTTTTTGAGTAAATTCTTGCATTTATAGAGTGCTTTTTTTTTTTTTTTTTAATTGTGCAGTTGGCATACAATGTTATTTTAGTTTCAGGTGTACAACAGTGATTCAATAATTCTGTAAGTTACACGATGCTCACCATCTGTCACTAATCAATGTTATTACAATATTGTTGACTATACTTCTTATGCTATACTTTTCATCCCCAAGACTTACTTATTTTATAACTGGATGTTTGTACTTCTTAAAACCCTTTACCTATTTTGCCCATCTCTCCACTCCCCCCACTCTGGTAATACCAGTTGGTTCTCTGTATTTATGAGTCTATTTTTGTTTATTTGTTTTGTTTCTTAAGATTCCACATATAACTGAAATCATGTCTCTGACTCATTTATTTGTGTGACTTATTTTGCTTAGCATGATACCCTCTAGGTCTATTCATGTTGCGAATGACAAGATCTCATTCTTGTTTATGGCTGAGTAATATTTCATTGTATATATGTATACCATATCTTATTCCACTCATCTATCAGTGGTCACTTAGGTTGCTTCCATATATTGGCTACTGCAAATAATGATGCAATAAACACAGGGATGTATATCTTTTCATATTAGTGTTTGTATTTTCTTTGGGTAAATACCCAGCAGTAGAATTAGTGGATCATATGGTATTTCTATTTTTAATTTTTTTTTAGGAGCCTCCATACTGTTTCCATAGTACTGCACTAATTTACATTCCCACCAACAGGTTATGGGGATTCCCTCTTTTCCACATCCTTCTCACCACTTACCATTGTTTGTCTTTTTGATACCAGCCATTTTGACTAGTATGATTGTGGTTTTGATTTGCATTTACCTAATGATTGGTGATGTTGAGCATCTTTTAGTGTGTCTGTTGGCCATCAGCATGTCTTCTTTGGAGAAGTATCTGTTCATGTCTTTTGAGCATTTTTAATTAGGTTATTATCATTATTATTTTTTGGTGCTGGTTTGTATGAGTTCTTTATATATTTTCAATATTAACTTCATATCTAGGTTGCCTTTTTGTTTTCTTGATGGTTTCCTTTGATGTGCAGAAGCTTTTTAGTTTGATGTTGTCCCAATAGTTTGCTTTTGTTTCTTTTGCCTACGGAGGCATATCCAGAAAAACGTTGCTAATGCTGATGTCCAAGAGATTACCACCTGTATATTTTTTAGGAGTTTCATGGTTTGGGGACTTAGATTCAGGCCTTTAATCCATTTTGAATTTATTTTTGTGTATGGTGTAAGAAAGTTGTCCAGTTTCATTCTTTTGCATGCAGCTATGCATTTTCAGTTTTTTAAAACAATTCTTTCCTTTTAATTCTCACAAAAACCTTGGGGGTGAAGTGAGGCAACACTTTCCCCATTATCCGTTAGTGAATAAGGACATGGAAGTCAAGGAGGTTATGTGATGTGCTTGCTTAGAGGTGTATAAGAATCGAGAAAGTCTCACTCTTAACAGTTTTATTTCAACTCAACCTCTAGAATCAAACAAGACTGATAAGCAAACCTCCCTAACATTTTCTAAATTATTTTACTCAAACTTGATTCTAAGCTAAAGTGACCATTCTTGAGCAAAGAACGCAGCTAGCTCTTTGCTCAGCAGAATCTGCTATTCCATCTAATCTCCATATGTCAGTATATAAATTTACTAAAGTTAAAAAAGAAAATAAAATATTTCCTCAGTGTCTGGGAATGGTGGGCCAGGAAAAATTACCTGCAAGGTATGAAGAGGTAAAGTGTACCTCTGCTTTTTGGTGAGAAAAGTTCAGAAATTATTGTGTTTTGTTTGTTTTTAAAAGAAGAAGTGACTGTGTTTTATTAATGAAAATTTTATAATACTTAACTTTGGCTAGAGATTAAATGTGAAAACATCCATCCATTCAAAATGATAATTTTTGTAAAATTATTTAATAAAAACATATGGATCAAATTCCTCATCTGTTTCAGAAATTGTACAACTTTAAATATTGCCCAAATGTGTGTAAGTGCTATATTTGGAACCATTTTTCATAATAATAATTTCTCACTTTTATTGAGCGCTAATTGTGTAATGTGTAAGAAAAAGCTATACCACTCCTCCTGTGTATCTTTTACTCTCACACTACTTACTACCTCACTCACAGCACTTCTGACACCAGATGTGTGGAGTTTTCTCCCCACCAAGAAATTCTGTGACACCAGCTGGGTGTCCTACAAGTTAAATAAATTCTGACACTATCTACCTGGAGATGGCTTCAGATTCCACAGGTTCCCAGGTCCTCCTCTCCCTTGGATTCAGTTATTTGCTAGAACACCTCGCAGAACTCAGGAAAACACTTGCTTCTGTTTACCAGTTTATTAGAGGATATGATGAAAGATACAAATGAGCATCCAGGTGGAAGAGACAGGGAGGACATGGTATGGAGGAAGGGGCATGGGGCTTCCATGTCTTCCCCCAGCACTGCATGTGTTCACCAACCTAAAAGCTCTATAGACCCTGTACTTTGGGGATTTTTATGGAAGCTTCATCATGGAGGCATGAACAATCACTAACTTCATGTTCAGATCTCTCCCTTCTCTAGAGACTAGAAGGTAGGCTGACAATCCAAGCTTCTAATTGTGGCTCAGTCTTCCGGTGACCAGCCTGCCCTCCAGGTGCCCGCTAAGAGTCACCTTGTTAGAACAAAAAAAAAAAAAAAAAAAAAAATACACTGCCATCATCCAAGACATTTCAAGGGATGTGGGAGCTCTGTGTCAGGAATTGTGGTCAAAGACCAAATATTGGAACAGAAGATGTTCCTAATGCCCTTATCACTTAGGAAATTGCAAGGATTTTAGGAACTCTGTGCCAGGAACTGTGGGCAGAGACCAATATAGATACTTTCTATTATCTCACATGTACTAAGAACTATTGTAAGTGGTGGTGTTTGTAAGGATTTGCTTATCTAATTCTCACACAACACTATGAGGTGAGCTCCGTATAATACAACACAATAAGATAATGTGTTGTGGCTTGACATAATGTAATTTAATGTAATTTACCTTCATCTTACAGATGAGAAAACTGAGGCACAGAGAGAATGAGTTGTTTCTTGACCAAAGTCTAATAGCTTTTAAAAACTAAGATCAAGATTTGAACTTATGGACTTAAGTGCTATCTTATTTAGATCAAATGCTCTCACGTTAAGCCCACGTTCTTAGTTCAGATATCAGCAGCTTCCCCCATGCTTATCAAAAGCAAATAGTGAGTTCACCAACCCCAGGACCCTAGCAAAGTTTGAAATCTTTCTTTATCATCTTTGCAGTTTCCTAAATATACCTGTAATTCCTTTCTTTTGTCCTCATCCACCTATTTCCCTCCTCCCTTGGGCTCCTGTGCAGACCCCAGGACTGTATCCAGGGCAACCCTTTTATCTAATTGAACTGTTGCTTCTTTTTTTCTGAATCTAAATGGGCCCTACTGTTGCCTTGGCTGCTATGAGGAAAGCCCAATAATATTTTATGCCTACAGAAGAACCTGTTGATTAGGCCACAGAGTCTGGTCAGGATTTGAAGGTGACCAAGAACAATGAGTCCTAACGTTGTTTTCCCTTTGGCTTATTCCAACTTAGCCAACAAGCAGTGCAAGTGATAGATAATAAATAAAGGATGCAAAGGAGTGGCCATGACTATCCACTACTTCCTCAGTTTCCTATATAGTGTATCTGAACCTTAATGGAATTTCCTGACTACAGTGAAAAAGCATTAGATCAGAGGAGCCCAAACTCTGTGCTCACTGCCTCTGGCATGTATAATAGGGGAAGGAGTCACATCACGGCTCAAGGGCCCACAATTTTAGCCCGCTAGGAAATGCTTCTGCTCCACAGTCATTTAATTCTATGTTCTAAGTTTTGGGGCCTACAGAGAAATTTATCATAAAGCTAATAAAGTTTAATCTTCAAGGCTCCTCAATTCCCCAGGCCCCTGTGAGTGGTGGGAGTTGCTTGGAGTTGTAGAGTGTTCTAGGAGGGGAGGGGAATCCAGGGTGCAATCAGGAAGCATGTCTGTGTAGGACATTTTTGGTATGTTTCCTAGAGACCTCAGAAGAAGAGGACTCGAACCTTTCAAGCTCCAATATTTTACTGTGGTTTCTTTTCTCATTCTAAATAAATAGCCAGTTTATACTGAGTTTATATTTGCAATTTTAATTAATTAACGTTTGTAGAGGGCTCACAAAACTGCATCAGCGTAAGCCCCCATAAACATCTGGAGCCACACCTGGGGCCCACCTGGTCCTTGTTATCTTAGCTGAATTAAGTAGGAACTGCAATTTTTGGAAAGAGATATGAGAGCTAGCAGTCTGTTTTGGGTATTCTGTTTGTCCCTCCAGACCCCGTCTCCACCCTTCTCTCCCCTAGTCTGTAACTCAGGAGACTATTCTCCTTGTATGCATCCCTGGATCCCTTGCTTTCTAACAGGATCCACTAGTGAGGATACCTATGGGAGGTGGGGCAACTAGAATAAAAGGCACTGATACCCTGGCTCCTTCCTTGCCTGGTCATGGGGTTGGCAGCAGAGTGTGAAACCTGTGTAGTCAATAGGGCCACATACTGAGAAGGGTCCCACACTTGACTTAATGCTTTGCTGACACAATTTTGAAATTCCTAATTCTATCTTTGAACATGTGTTTTGTTAGTGAGGTCTGATACATGAACAGAGGAGATATGCATTATATGTTTCTGCCATTTCTGGTTGCACCATTTGCATATAGCATCTCCAGTGCCCCATGATAATAGGATTCCTGTACATCTGTGGAGTTAAGTGAGACTCAAAGCAAGTACAAGGTAAAGCATATCACATCCATGACTGATTAAACCCTAAAATGCCTCCTTCCATTTGAACTAAAATTTGCTTCAAATTCAGAAAAAAGGTAATGAATACCATTCTAAGAAACACAAACAGCCAAAGAACTCTTACCATATCCTTTCTTACTCATGTTACTTCGTTGTATTAGCCAACCACTTACACTAAAAGTGATACCATAGAAAGAAAGAGAAAGATAGGACAATCCACAGTTGCTTTTCTTTTTAGTTCCTCTTTGCTCATCAGTAAGCCAAAGGCACAGTGTCAGTACAATGTGTGTATATAAAGAAGTGAAATAAACAAACGGGTTACTTTTGTGCAGTGTTTATATTTTTCTAATTAAAAAAAATACATATGTACATACAAACTATGAAATACAAATTGTTTCATTTCAGTGATCCTGCACGTGTTAAATGCTGTCATGTTGCATCTAAAATGAACATTGCACATGATAAGGGCGCCTGATGGCTCTGTAGGAAGAGCATGTAACTCTTGATCTCCGGGTTTTGAGTTCGAGCCCCATGTTGAATGTAGAGATTGCTTAAGTAAGTAAGTAAGTAAGTAAACCATAAATAAATAAATAAATAAATAAATAAATAACATTGTACACTGTAAATGGCAAAATTCATGTTAATAATTTAAACTTCTAATTTTTCATTTAGAAAGGTTTTCAATTGAAACATTTAAAACCATGACTGGTCAAGAGAGAAGGAAGAGAGACTGTGGAAGAAAAGCTAAAGCTTTATAATTTGGGACCTTTAACAGAATTTCATTTCTTGCTTTTGTCAGTTTGCACTGACCTGCAGAGTATGTGCTGGGCCTTGGTTGCCAGCGACTGCATTCCGCCACCAAAGGCCACAATTCCTGAGAAGTGGCCCTTTCCTAGAGTTTCTGGTCTCCCTGGGTGCCAGGAGTTGGGTTCTTTCCCTTGTGCCTTCAAACTGCTGTTCTAGCATTTCCCATTGTTGCCACTCCAAGGGGTGGAGGTGGGGGGTGGAAGCAAAAGACAGAGACTTCACCTTCCCTAGTTCTTTTTTAATTCCTGCCCACAGCTTTGCATGACTTTGATTAGTCTGTCTGTTACACTCTTCTCTTTGTTTTTATATATTTCACCATAGACAATTTCAAACATGGACAAATATAGACAGACTAGTATAATGGATGCCCACATACCTACTATCCTGCTTCAAACATATTTCTTTCACTCATTCAGAGTGTGACATTTGTTTCCTGTTGGGATCCTGGCCGCTATGGAGCCTTCCTATGCATTTTGACTCTTCAGGGTCACTACACCCCTCTCCTCAATGGGGAACAACAACTTGGCAGCCTATTTCTGGAAACAGCTGAATCACACAGTTTAAAGTGGAGGAAGTGGTTTTAGACACCTTCCCTGCCTTTTCCATTAAACTTGGTTCCCCAATTCCTTTCCCGGCATCCTGGCTCATCTTAACCAGGCTTTGTTTTGTATCAAAGCTACAAAGAGAGGCCATATTTGGTGCTGTCTAAAATAAGTGAATCACATTAATGAACAACATTTATTCCCACAAATTAATAAATGCTTTATCTTTTCACTCATAAGAGAAAAGGAAACACTTGGGAGGAACTTTTTTCTTTGTGAGGAAGTCCTTTTTATGAGAGGATTGATTATGTGGTCATAGATCAGCAACATATTTGCCTTTCACAATTTCATGAGAATAATTTTGTCATTAATGAGATTCGCTAGTAAGGCAGAAAGGTCATATCTATAAGGTAGAGTCATTTGTAATATGAGACCTTGGTCTCTTTAATCAACCAGAAAAAGAATCATTTCAGATTTAGTCTCTTTACCAGTAGACACAATAAAAGTAATACAGTATTTTATAAATTAGTATTTGGAAATAGACTGTTTTTCATCATGTCCCATCAGGGGTCCATAGAATTGTCTAAATCAATGGGAAGCTAGAGAAAGAAGTGGGGAAAGAACTAATTTTACTGAATGCCTTCTTTATATTATAAGTGTTCTCGGGTTTATTATCAGTTTAATCCTCATGGTAATCCTAGTAGGTAGATGTTATTATAACTGTGGTAGAGAGGAGGGAAGTGAAGCTCAAGGTGGATAAGTTGCTCCAAAGCCCACAGCTACATAATTACAATAGCCACTATTTATGTATTGTCATGCTTGACTCTGAGCAAAGCACTTTACATTCTATAAAATTTAACCTGTGTCACAGTATGCCCATAATACACATGAGAGGCTTAAACATCTTGCCCATGGTCACATAGATGAGAAGTGGCAGAGTCCAAATTCTGAGTCAACCCATGCTGATTTAATTGTTTAAAATTTTTATATTTTAGAGAGAGAGCACATTCACAAGTGGGGGAGAGGGACAAAGGGATAGAGAAAATCTCAAGCAGGCTCCATGCTTACCAGCACAGAGCCCCATGAAGGGCTTGATCCCATGACCCTAGACTTTAAATTATTATTTTTTAAACGTTTATTTATTTTTGAGAGAAAGAGAGACAGAATGCGAGAAAGGGAGGGACAGAGAGAGGAAGACAGAATCTGAAGCAGGCTCCAGGCTCTGAGCTGTCAGCACAGAGCCTGATGCAGGGCTCGAACTTACAAACCTTGAGATCGTGACCTGAGCTGAAGTCAAACACTTAACCAACTGATCCACCCAGGTGCCCCTCGATTCCATGAGTCTGAGATTATGACTGAGCTGAAACCAAGAGTTAGATGCTCAACCAAATGAGCTACCTAGCTGCCCCAATCCTGGCTGATTTAAATCCTTACTATTCTTACTACCCAAGGGAGATGGGGTACACTCTTATAATTTCTTTTTCCATCTTGAACTTCTCTTCCCCTTTACCAATGTCCATTCAATCATTCTTTGTTAGATCTTTCACTTTGATAAAGGACACAAAAGCAAATGTGCACAGACAGGTCCTTTGTCATTATATTTCACTGTGCCATCAGTCTCAACAGTGGGCCTCTTCTTTCCTTGCTCATTTTCTTGTCTAACATAATTTTCTCCTTTCATTGTCTCTAGTCATTTGCACTCAAGTACTCCTAAAAATATTTTAAGAAGCAGTAAATTTCTCACCACATTTCTAAGTTGGTGCCTAAAATTCTTCATCATACTGAAAGAGTTGCAAATATACATATAAATTCCAACACATTATACATAATGACATTTAAAAATAAACTGTCACATCACTATTTGATAACTATCTAGTAGAATCTAAATACTATAGTGATTTGATGCCCTATCATACATTTTAAGTATATGTAAATAAGTTCTTCTTTACCTGTAGGAAATTGTCTTTTGTTTGTTTTTCTTCTTGAAATTATATTTCCATTCCATTTCCTAATATATTTTTATGCTTTAAAATATTTCATGAGTAACATGCTTCTATGTAATGAAAATATGTCAATAAAAGGAAATCATTAAAAATTTTTCTGTGACTATAAGGTCCTAAGTGTTAGAAAAGTCTACACAATTTCTCAAAATAGCATAAATGTATTATAAGTATTGATGAATAATTACTAGACATGAAATGTAAAATTGTATTGGGATTGCAGTTCTTTAGTGAGATGAGTAAAGTCCCAGGTATCCAGGAATCGATATAACAGGCTTAGGCATCAATGCTCAATGTAAGATGTGTAGATCAGAACAAGTGCTGAGAAACTCTTCACCTACATAAATAAATAGGAATGTTAGAGTTTTGTTTCAGTAATAGGACTCAATTCCTTGAATTCTTCTCAGTTATATGCCAAAAATAACATGGTAATCTATCATCAAGATTAGTTCTAGTAATCTCTCATCTGACAACTCTTATCCTTCCCTTTGTGGAAAGCAGAGAATTGGAGTCTATCTGACTTGCAAAAGGATTAGTTTCCCTATCATTACAGTCATTTCATTCACCCTTTCTTGAGCACCCTAAAGGTTTTTCCACTCCAGGCAATGACTTAGTAGGTTTGGGATGAGTGTGAGGTAGTCCTTTTTATTATCAGGTGATAAAAGCCCAGGAGAGAGGAAAGGAGAGACAGCTTAATTTAGCCTTGACCACAGGAGCTTTCTTGGGTCATTCCATTTTAGGAATGTTTATCTGAAACAATCCATGGCCACTTACCCCCACCTTCCGCCCCACCCGGGCTGCAGGGAGACCATATACCTCCAATCCCCCAGTTGAAGACCCTGGTCTCTTGCATTTGTTTTTCTAAGCCTTTGCTCATTTGGCACTTTAGAACTTGGCATGGGTGATAAACACTGTGGCTAGTCTTTTACATTTGTCCTGTGAAATGGGTCTTTCTCCTTCCCATATTTAGTACACATTTTCTTAAAATTAAAAAATTTTAAACTATTCCAAAGAGCTCCCCTAGGGCCTTGTAAATAGGACAAATATATGGGCACAGATGTTTATCCTGGCCAATTCAGTTAGAAAGAAAGAGAGAAAGAAAGAGAGAAAAGAAGGGAGAGAGAGGGAGGGAGGGAGAGAGAGAAAGAGAAAGAAAGAAAGGAAGGAAGGAAGAAAAAAGAAAAGAAAGAAAGGAAGGAAGGGAAGAAGGAAGGAGGAAAGAGAGGGAGGGAGAAGAAAGAAAGAAAGAAAGAAAGAAAGAAAGAAAGAAAGAAAGAAAGAAAGAAAGAAAGAAAAGAAAGAAGAAAGAAAGAAAGAGGAGAAGAAAGGAAGATCACAAATACTCTGGAATATAGAGAGGGGGGTTGTATATTATAAGAGATTGAATCCACACAGAAGGGCTGTAAATCAGGCTACAGTTATTCAAGCCTCTTAGGCTTATGCAGACATTGATTGGTTGCCTCCATTCAAAACCTATTCTTCACTTTCTTCAGCAAGAATACCCCCAGCTTATTCTCAGTCACATGCTTTTAGTAGTTGATCCCATCTCTGCTGTGCGTGTAAGACCTGGAATCTGATGTTTCTGACTGTAGAATTGATTAGTTCAAGATAACACATGATTCAATCCAAGAGATTTTGCCCATGCTGCTAGAGAGAAAGAAAACATTTAAAAAATTTTAAATATATGTTTTGGCAGACGGTACTGACAGAGATGCTTTCTTTGCTGCTGGACACGAGTGAAAACAAGTAACTCCAGGAATCTCTGGTAGCCATCTTTGAACCACAAGGGCAGAGGTCTCTTAAACATTATTTGTTTGTAGTACAGTTTCTTTTTCCCATCTTGAGCTACTCAGAGCTCTTGGCAGAGCCAAGAAATAGAAAAAACCTGGGAACTGGTCATAGTCATTCGATCTAGGATTAGCCTCTCCCTGATGAGGATAAATTCCCCAATATTCAGTTATGTGAACCAATGAATTTTTCTTATTGCTTGTTAACCTGAATTGAGCTTCCTGTTACTTGCTACGTAAAAAGTAGTAATGAATATAATCACTACTGTAATCAGAACATCTCTGCTTTTATTTTGTTAGTCATTCCCCCCCCCCCGCCCCCCCACTTATTAGGACTAACATGTGTATGGCTTAAAGTCAGGATACCATTTCTTAAGAAGATTGAAACGCCACAGGCCTAGATTTCCATTCATTTCAGTAAAGAGATATTTGTATTTATATGGGTCAGTATAGCACCCCTCTCTTCTCTACCTGATGTCCAAAGATATTGAGATCTAGATCAAAATGTCAGTGTTCTTTCTGATGGAGTTGCTGTGGTCATAGCTTAGTTGTATCATCACACAGTAGGGTTCCTAATACTTTAGGCCTGAACTGGGCTTCACACTCGCCACAGGCAGTGAACTAGCACAGGCTTGTTCTTGTGAAACTCCTGACAAGGGCAGGCAGAAAGACACACACTCAGTAGACAAGCTGGCTTCCAAAGGAAGGGAGAAAGGAGGGGCATGGCTACAGCATCCAGTGTCTTATCCCAACCAGCATTTCAGTCTTCTTATCTGGAATGAAGAGGGAGGGGCAAGGGATGAGAGTCAAGAAAGCAAAATACAAAAGTATGCAATCAGAATTGTGGGAAATACAAGGAGGGAAACAAGCAAGGCTTTGTGAAAAAATAAATGAGCAAGGTTGCTTGAAAATGGGTAAGCTGGAAGTCTCTCTGAGATGGCATTTAAATTGAGACTCAGATGAAAAGAAGCCTGTCATTCAAATGAGAGGAGGAGGTTAGAGTCAGGGAGCATTCCAGGTATAAACATTAGCAAGTATAAAACCCCAAGATGAAGAAGAGTTGGGGCGGTAGGGGGAGTTAGGCTGGGGATGAACTATGTGGAGCTGTGAGTGACAGGTGTTTGGATTTCATTCCAAGGGCAGCAGGAAGTTGTCAAACCATGGAACAGTTTAAACAGGAGAGTGACATGAACTTTCATGGTTTAAAAAGATCCCTTTGGGGGCGCCTGGGTGGCTCAGTCGGTTAAGCGTCCGACTTCGGCTCAGGTCATGATCTCACTGTCCGTGAGTTCGAGCCCCGCATCGGGCTCTGTGCTTACTGCTCGGAACCTGGAGCCTGTTTCAGATTCTGTGTCTCCCTCTCTCTCTGACCCTCCCCCGTTCATGCTCTGTCTCTCCCTGTCTCAAAAATAAATAAAACGTTAAAAAAAAAAATTTAAAAAGATCCCTTTGGCTAAAATGAAAATGAACTGGGCAGGTATGAGAGCAGAGACAGGGAGGTCAGTTGGGAGGATACAGCAATAGTCTAAGTGAGAGATAATGATGCCCTGATCTAGAGTTGTGGTGGTGGAGATGAATAGAAGGAAAAGAGACATTTTGGAGCTCAGCAAGACATAGTTTGCTGATGGATTAAATATAGTTAATCATATTATAAATACGATTAAATATGGGAATTAAGGGGCATCTTGATTTTTGGTTAGAGCAAAGATGTAATCCATCTTTTGATCCTTCTTCCCTTTCTTCCTTCTTTCCTTCCTTCCTTTTTATCCCTTTCCTTCTTCTCCTCCTTGTCTTACTACTATTCTTATTACTTTAATTTTTTTAAGTTTATTTATTTATTTTGAGACCGTCAGTGGGGGAGGGGCAGAGAGAGAGGGAGAGACAGAATCCCAAGTAGATTCGGTGTGAGGTCAGCATGTAGAACCCCACGAAGGGCTTGAACTCATGGAACCATGAGATCATAATCTGAGCTGAAATCAAGAGTTGGTTGTTTAACTGACTGGGCCACCCAGGTGTCCCATATTCTTATTACTTTTAGTATGAGAAGAATACATCAGTATTTTATTTGTAGACATGTAAAGTTTGAGATATGTAGTTGAGACTCAACTTATGGGTATATGGATCTGGACTTTACATTTGGGGCATACATTTGGGGATTATCAGCAATTAGATGGCTATTAAAGTTATGAGAATGATTGAAAGGACCTACAAAAAGAGTAGATAAAGAGAAGAGGCCAAGGAATCTGAGGGTCCTCAACATTTAGGGGTCTGATAGAAACAAAGGAGCTGGTAAGGAGATTGAGAATGAGTAACCAATTGGATAGGTGGGAAACCAGAGTATAGCATCATGGAAGCCAAGAGTATTTCAACTTCAAGGTGTAGCCAACTGTATCACATAATCACAAGTACTCTGAGAGCACTATAAGATGAGGACAGAGAGGTCTTTTGTATTTGGTTTCATGAAGGTCTTAGCTTGCTCTTGACAGAGTGATTTCAGCAGGGGGAAGGAAACCTAACTAGTACATTGAAGAATGAATGGGAGATGAAGAAATGGAAGCAGAGTTACAGGCAACCCTTTTGAAAGATTTTGCCATAAAGAGAAGTAGAGAAACTATAAAGTTTAGGAAGGAAATGTGGGGACAAGGGAGGTGTGTGTGTGTGTTTAAAGATGAGAGATTTCAAAGCTGTTTGTTGCTGATGGAGATGATCCAGTAGAGTAGGAGATTGTGACACGCAGGAGAGAAAGGTTAGGCAAAGCAGCGAGTTATGTCCTTGAGAAGGAAAATGAATCCAGAGCTTAACAGTAGAGACTGAAAATTGAGAGTGAAGGCCTGTCATCTACCTGTCAGGAGAAAACAAGAAAGTGGGAGGAGAAGTGAGTAGGCAGAGATGAAGGAGGGTCCATCTGGTGCTTATGTTTTCTTACTGGTATTCAAGACCTCAGATAGAGTAATATAGTTATATCATCCCCAATAAGCCCAATGTCTTATAATAATATTTTTAATGCTACAGTATGTAAATCAAAATATGATTTAATTTATAACTGTGAGAATTTTCACAGATACAAACTCACAAAGAAAAACAAATTTCTTGGTCAAAACTTGTGTGTCAATTTTTTCAGTAAGAGTACATTCTAATCGACTATATTTCAAATTAAATATAAGAAACCAAGAGTATTTTATTATTATGATTATAGATATAATTATTGACATTTGGAAGCTGCTTGCTGGGTATACCAGACAATTAGAATTTCACATTAAATAGACTGAGGTTCAAACCTATATAAGACTGAGTGCTTTGCACAGAGAAAACTTTCCATGGCTGGAGAACTGCATTCTTAACCTGGGCCAGGTATTTAAAAAACATGCTGTTGTAGTTATAAGGGAGCATAAGGAGGGGGTGGAATGGGTGAGGAGAGAAACATTACAGATGACTTTGTGCAAACTCATCACCACTGTTGGAAAAACAACACAAAACCACAACCAAGTCAGTAACATTATCTTTGGCTTATAAAGAATGGTACATTTTTTGGCTGACTATCATCCTCAATAATTTATCTTGTTGTTACATAATGTGTTTCCTTAAGAAAACTCAAAATGCCCTACACAAGTTATTTCATTTGTCTTCACTGCATTATGAAGCTGAGAACAGAAGGGAAGTTGTCTAGACTAGGGCTGTCTAATAAAAATATAACACAAGCCACATATGAAATTTAAAATTTTCTAGTAGCTACATCTTTTAAAAAGTCAAAAAGAAGTAGGTGAAATTAATCTGAATGTTATATTTTATTCAACCCTATATATCTAAAATATCATAATTTCAACATATAATGAATATAAATAATTGTTTATGAGATCTATTCTATTGTTGGTACCAAGACTTTTTTTAAAAGTTTATTTATTTACTTTTTAGAGAGCGTGACAGAGAAAGTGAGAGAGGGAGGGACAGAGAGAGAAGGAGAGAGAGAGAATCCCAAGCAGGCTGTGCACTGTCAGCACGGAGCCAGACACAGGGCTTGAACTCACAAACCGTGATATCATGAACTGAGCCAAAACCAAGAGTTGGACAATCAACCGACTAAGCCATCCAGGCACCCCAATACCAAGTCTTTGAAATCTGGGGTGTATTTAACACTTAGAGTACGTATCAAGTTAGACTGGGCAAATTTCAAGTGCTTGGTAGCCACATGGCATCTCAATTCTAGATAATAATGTAAAGAGCGAGGGTCACAGAATCCAAAGTTTGGGCTCTCTTACAAGTTAATAAAATGTGAGTCAGAGTTTATCACTGGTCTGTTCAAAATCTTCCTAAGACTTCTTATCATTCTTAGAACAACAGCTAAGCTCTGGGGTGCCTGGGTGGCTCTGTCAGTTAAGCATCTGACTTGATATTGGCTCAGGTCATGATCTCACTGTTGTGAGATGGAGTCCTGTATCTGGCTCCACACTGAGTGGAGCCTGTTTGGGATTCTCTCTGTCCCTCTCTCTCTGCCCTTCCCTCACTCAAGGGCTCTCTCTCAAAATAAACAAATAAACCTAATAGGGAGCCTCGATGGCTCAGTTGGTTGAGCATCTGACTTTGGCTCAGGTCATGATCTCAGGGTTCATGAGTTCGAGACCTACATTGGGCTTACTGCTGTCAGTGCAGAGCCCGCTTCAGATCCTCTGTCCCCCTCTCTCTTTGCCCCTATCCTGCTGGTGCTTGTGCTCTCTCTTTCTCTCTCAAAAATAAAAAATAAAAAAACATTAAAAAATAAACTGAAAAAAAGAACAACAGCTAAAGTCTTATCTCTGAGGCTGAACATGATATAGGTCTGCCTCCCTTACCAACTTTATGGCTTACCAATTTCTCTTTCTGCACCCACTCCTGCCTCCACCCTGCCTCAGATGGTGTCACTTCCACTTCCTTCAGCCTGGAATGCATCTTTTCATGCTTGATCACTGAATTTATGCAGGTTTTTGCTGAAATATCATCTTAGGAAGACCTATGATCTGAAATAGCTATTTTCTCTAGCCACTGTCAAGCAACTTACCCTGCTTTCTTAGGGTTCATTACACTAAGTACTGAAAATATACTTGAATTTTTAAATTTGTTTACTATCTCCTCCAATGGAAGGTTACTATCTACCTGTGAGTTCAGGGGCATTGCTTTGCACACTGTCGGTCACTAGCACCTGGAATAGTGCCTGGCACACAGCAGGCTTGTTGAACGGATGAGTGAATAGTGTTATTTATGGCAGATCACTTAGAGGGTATAGTATGATGCTTAGAGTGTACATTCTGGAGTTAGACCCTTGAGATCAAATTCCAGCCTGTCTGCTTGCTATCTCTATTCCTTTAAGGAATTAACTACCTTCTTCAAACTTCAGCTTCCTCATTTGAAAAATGGGGATGTTAATAATAGCATCTATTTCATAGAAATGATATTGTTTTGTTTTGAGGGTTAAATGAGATAAAGTATATAAAGAACATCATACAATATCTGGCCCATAATAAAGTCTCAAGAAAATTTCCTATTATCTGTTAAACAGAGATTAAAATGAATGCCTTGGCTCATAGGTACACCACAAACTGGTCCACTGCTCCACAGACATGGCCCTTCCCTTTGCCCCTCCAGTGCATTTGTTTCCATCTCTCAAGTCACCCTTTTGACTTTATTGGATAATGTTGAACTTTTTATCTGACTTCCATAGTACATAGGCCTTCCTACCGCTTCTCTGCTTGTTCTCTCTCATTTCCCTTTGCTGACTCCTCTCCTTATGCCCTTGTTTATGTTCCTTCAGGCTCTGCTTTTGATTCTGGTTACTCGACACCCACTCCCTGAGCAATCTCACCCACTCCTAGATTTCAATTGTTATCCTATGCTGCTGATTCCAAATCTATGTCTCCAGCCCAGCTTTCTCTCCTGAGCTCTAGGTCCACATCTGCAGTATCCTTATAGCCATTCTGCTTGGATAGCCGATACTTAAAACCATTCCACTTCCTCCAAACCTGCTCCTCTTATGGATGTCCTATCTTAATGAATGGCCCCCACCCACCCCTTGTCCAAACCAGAAAATGCAGTATGAGTCTTGAATTTTTCCTCTTCCAGACCACAGTCCAATCAACCACAAAATACTCACAAATCTGTCTTTTACCTACTTCTGTTGCCATACCTGAATCCAGGCCAACATCACTTCCTGTCTAGATTCTGGGCTAGATTAAGCTTCCTAATAGACACGTCTGTATCCATTCTTTCCTCCCTCTAATTGTTTTCTACAAAATAACTAGAATAATCTTAATAAAATGCAAATTTGATCTCACTATCATGCCACAGCCTCATTGTTTAGAGCTGCAAGCTGATTCATAGCTCCCCATTACCTTTAAGGATAAAGTCAAATTTGGGGGTAATTTAATTATGTGTGTTCAAAAAGTTATACATACATACTTGTTATAAACAAACAAAACAGCAGTCCTCCAACATACCCTATCCCACATTACTATATGCCATCTCTTATGCTTCAGCTCCCAAGAGGCAACCAGTGTTAATTATTTTACCTGACTCCTTTGGAATCATTTCCATATCCCTAAAGAACATGTTTATATTGCTATTTAAAAAAAAGTCAATGACTTCCAATTCTAAAAGTTGAAGATTCAGCTTATTTTCACCAACTCCTATGATACCTATCACATACATGAACACTTCCCATTCTTCATCTTCTCAATGTGGCTGTAACTTAATTATATTGCATTTAGTATCTGTACTGATAGGACTTTGTAAATCACAGCATATACTATGCTATGAAAATTTTCCCTTCCTGTTCAACTTTTGTTTTTTTCTTGAGTTAATTACAGTCTTCCCCCTGCCCCCTGTAACTTGGTTTTGTAATAAAGAGGCCATTTTTGATGTTTGTTGACAGTTTTCAATCTCCACTCATCTTTTCTATCTCCCCCACATCTGGGCAACCAAAAGTAGAAGAACTGTATAGGCCTTTACCTCTAAGAGTCGACAGGAATTTCAAATATAGCTCAGGCTCTAGCCCATGCGAGGTAGAATCCCCACCATGCTGATTCTACCCTTTAACCACAGTGAAAGCCCCAGACTACTCCTAGCCCTTTGCTCACTCTCTCACCAGACCCCTGAATGAACCCTTTCCCTCCTGGGAGCCCCCATCTTAGTGTTATTACTAAATATACCTCATTTATATTCACTGGTGGGTGCATTGTGTCTGGACAGTCAAATAAATTCCTGAGCGAGTGATCATGCCTACCTCTGGGCACTGAACTGTGTACTTTCTACATATTTATCATTAATACATTCCTAAACTGTCCACACCCTCAGTTTGGTAAATTTTCCCTCAACATACTTTAAACATCAGTTATTCTATCCATGCCATTTTCTCAATGATCTTTCCCCCAGGGCCTCTGTCCCACTCTAGTCCACCAGATTTGTTGGTCTTTGAGCTTCCTTCAGAGCTGTGGTCTTAGATTTTCCCTTCACCATCATCCTTTCTTACTCATGCATTAGAATCTCATTTCCTGGATTCCTGGATTTTCTCTTTTCTTATTTTGGTTGAACAAATCCTCCGATAGCTTCCTGAGAAATGACCTATAAAAGCAACATTTTTTATCTTTCCATGTCTGAAAAATGTATATTCTACCTTCCCACTTAAGGAATAATTTGGCTGGGGAACTCTACATTACAAGTTACTTTCTTCTACTATTTTCTAGCATCCAGTGTGGCTATTGAGATGTCTGAAGTCATTCTGGTCCCTAATTCTTTTTAGAATCTTGTTTTTCTTTTCTGAGGGTTTTTAGAATATTCTATTTGTCCACAGGATTTTGCAATTTTATAATGATGTGTCTCTGTGTAGGTCTGTTTTCATCCATTGTCTTGGGAGCTCAATAGACTGTTTCAATTGGGGAAGTCATGTCCTTTCATTCCAGGAAATTTCCTTGATAATTTTCCCCTCCATTTTCTCCATTCTCTCTTTCTGGAACTCCCATTATTCAGATATTGAACTTCCTGGACTAGTCTGTACCTTACTCATGTAAAAAAAAATCTCTCAGGGGCGCCTGGGTGGCTCAGTCGGTTAAGCGTCCGACTTCAGCTCAGTTTATGATCTCGGGGTCGGTGAGTTCGAGCCCCGCGTCGGCTTTGGGCTGATGGCTCAGAGCCTGGAGCCTGCTTCCGATTCTGTGTCTCCCTCTCTCTCTGCCCCTCCCCCGTTCATGCTCTGTCTCTCTCTGTCTCAAAAATAAATAAAACTTAAAAAAAAAAAATCTCTCTTCTCTTTTTGTTTACTTCCCATCTTTTTTTTTTTTTTTTTTTTACTTCCTGGGATAGTTCCTCATCTTTATGTTTTAAACCTTCACCTGAAGTTTTATTTTATACTATGATATTTTCAATATCCAAGAATCCATTTTGCCCCTTGGCCGCTACTTTTAAAAACATTTGTAGCATCCTGTTCTTGTCTAATAACTGCAGTATCTTATAGTATTTCACTGTCTTTGAATCTTTGAAGATGCTAATACCCTCCCTCTCCCACTCCTGCATAGTCTTTATTTCTTCCTGGTTGCTTTTCTATGTTAGTTTTGGCCTCTTTCTTATTAGAATATTCCATCAGCTGTCTGGAGATTTTTGGCTGTCTGCCTATGTCTAGGAAACAGGCACTACAAAGTTTTAGGCAACTCAATTTACATGGTTGGGCCTGTCAAATGTGGGTTTCACTGTAGGACAATTGGTTGGTCAGAACTATGGGAAGAAGGTGAGGAAAGAAAGTTAAGTGTCTTGACATTCAGTTATCAACCTTCAGTAGGTTGCCTCTCAGCCCTGCCAACTGCTGGCTTAGGATTCAGCTTTCTTGGGACTGACAAGTCAATAACTACTCAATTACGATTTTTCCAGCTTCCAAAATTGTTTTGGTTTCTTCTTTTACTCTCTATGTGCATGTGTACTTTTGCTTAAAAAAGTCCATTCACTATAGCTTTGTGGGTTTTTAAGAGGAACAGAAAGTACCATGAGTGTTGTCTGACATTTCTAATAGTAACTAAAACATACATAGCCTTTACTACATGATTACCAAAGTGTCTACTTTTTGGTCCTTGTCAAATTCACCAGACTATTTCATATTTGTTCTATATTCAGACCATCTTTCAGTTTCTTGAATGCACTATGTTCTTCCTATGCCATCTGGCCCCAAGTGCTGATTTCTCTTCCAGGAACTCCTGCCTGTCACCTGACTACTTCTGTGGATCTTTCAGGTCTCAGTATATGTGGTGGACATCTCTGACCTTCAGAAGCAAGAGAAATCTCTCTGATGCACGGTATCAATAGCACCCAGTTCTTCCTCTGTTTTAAAATGGGGAGGGGGTGCGCCTGGGTGGCTCAATTGGTTAAGCGTCCAGCTCTTGATTTTGGCTCAGGTCATGATCTCATGTTTTGTGAGATTGAGCTCTGAGTGGGGCTCTGTACTAACAATGGGGAGCCTGCTTGGGGTTCTCTCTTTCCTCTCTCTCTGGCCCTCCCCCACTCACGTGTGCACAAGTGCTCTCTCTCTCTCAAAATTAATGAATAAACTTAAAAAAATAAAACGGGTCACTTTTCATTTTCCCTCACTAGTCTGCAGGCTCTGTGCAGGCAGGGGCTATGACTGTGCTCCGCCTCTTTCACTGCAGTATATCCTGCTCCTAGCACAGTGCTTGGGACATGGTAAGTATCAAAATGCATTTGACCAAGAAATAGACACCTAACTGTAGAGAACAAACTGATAGTTACCAGAGGGAAGGTGGGGGGTGGTGGTGGAGAATGGGTTAAACAGATGATGGGGATTAAGGAGTGCACTTGTAACGAGCATCAGGTGTTATATGTAAGCAATGAATCACTAAATTCTATACTTGAAACTAATAATACACTGTATGTTAACTAACTAGAATTTAAATTTAAAAAAGCATTTGATAATTACACAAATGAAGTCAAGTAAAATTACTTGCTTGTGATAAGAGAATAGAGATAGTACTAGAAAACGATTCTCTCAATCCTTTCTGTTCAGCTCAATTGGCCTATGTCTGTTTTTTTGGTTTGTAATTAGAAGAAATCAAATATATTTGATTAGGAAAAGGAGATAATTTTCGGCTGGTAGGACCAGAACAATTCTCTCTCTGTTGTTTACAGATGAAGAAGCAGAGGATTGGTGATACTATATAGGCCATTACAAAAGGTTCTAGAACTGAGAGTATCTTATGGCTCCTATCCCTGGTTTCTGTTTTACCATTTGAAACACACCTAGGATGTTACCTCTCCAGCATTACTGTCTTTTATGCTCCATGAATATTTCTACGTTGTCTTCCCTATCTGACTTTCATCAAATAACAACCATCATGTTGCCATTTAAGGGACTAAATCAGTGATTCTTACTACTTGTTGGGGGTTGTACAAGAATCATCTTGGAGTCTTTTTCAATCTGTATGTGCCCCTTTCTCCTCCTGCTTCTCCAGTCTCTGCCTAGGATGCTCTAGAATGATCCTTTGAAAATGCTCCCCAAATGCACAGATTGAATGTTTGTGTTTCCCCAAAATTCATATGTTGAAACAATCCCCAATATGATGGTATTTGGAGGGTCTTTGGGAGATGATTAGATTATAAGTATGAAGCTCTCATGAATGAGATTAGTGCCCTTGTAAAAGATGTCCCAGGGAGCTCCCTCCCCACTTCTCAACAGTGAGAAGTTGACGGTCTTCACCTTGGAAGAGAGTTCTCAGCTGAAGTCAACCATGCTGGTTTCCTTATTTGACTTTCAGCCTCCAGAACTGTGGAAAATAAATTTCTGTTGTTTAAAAGCCACCCAGTTGGGGCGCCTGGGTGGCTCAGTCGGTTAAGTGTCCGACTTCGGCTCAGGTCATGATCTCACGGTCCGTGAGTTCAAGCCCCGCGTCGGGCTCTGTGCTGACAGCTCAGAGCCTGGAGCCTGCTTCAGATTCTGTGTCTCCCTCTCTCTCTGACCCTCCCCCATTCATGCTCTGTCTCTCTCTGTCTCAAAAATAAATAAACATTAAAAAAAAATTAAAAAAAAATAAAAGCCACCCAGTCTATGGTATTCCATTTATAGCAGCCCAAACAGACTAAGACACCAAGTAATTTTGGTATGACTCATTCTCATAGGTGAGGAATATTATATTAAATGTTAGTTATGACCAAATTACATTTTATGAATCCACTACTCTGATGCGTGCTGCAATGGCCCAATAAGTGATAGTTTTAGAATGTTTAGCTCATTTACAAGCACCGAGTAGAGTAGAAAGGAGCCTCTTTTTCAAAGTCAATTGTATTACCTTTGAATACCACACCTTTAATATTTTCCCATAAGGTATGAAAAAAGAAAATATAGTACTGGAATTTAGGAGTTTTTATCTATCCATTAACCTGCTTGAGTTTGTTTTTAGAACTTTCTCTGCTTTGGAATAGTTCTTTCTATCCAAAAGGACAACCATGATTATACCCAAAGTGTATCAAAAGAAAAAGAAAATGTCATATATCATGACACAAAATTTCTTTATAAAAGAAAAGTTTTTAGTAACCAAACTGTGTCTCAATCTAAAACTGGAAGCTGTGTGATGATTTTGGGGTGGCATCTAGGCATCGCTAGGCTCATTTCCTTTTGTAACACGGTGGTAATGATAATGTCTCTTGGAGTAGTATGGGTTAAAATAAAAGCATCAATTTATAGCACATTATAAAACCATAAGTATTTCAATTACATTTAAAAATAATAAATAGTGAGTTTTGCTAGGGAATGTGATATGTCTGATGACACCACCAACATAATTATCCTATGGACACTTTTTTTGGCTTAGAAGCACTTGATTAGAATAGGCATGTGAATGCAGATGAACTGTCAAGTGCCTTGGAAAGAAAGATTAGGGTGTTTTTGATACAAGAGCTGCATTTCTGAACATATTGTTCCTAACAGGACTTGTCTGTACTGACCAAAAGGCATAAGGTTTTGGTTCACTAAAACATTAGTTTCTGACCATTTTCACATCCATGTTCAGAATTCAATTAAAGGACTGGTCCCTGAAGTTTAATTCTGATGGATCTGCAACATGATGCACTGAAATTGATGACAGTCATAAATGAGGACCCTTTCTTGATGACACATCTGTATCACACACACAAATAACACCAAACAGCATGATTCAGTGAGGTATGTCATGGTTGGTATTTTCTTCTATGGACTTCCATTGTACAAATTATATAATAATTGAAAACAGGAACAAGGTAACATTAATATTTAAACATGGTTTAATAGGACAGGGCAGTTCACCAGTATTTCAATGCATGCTTTGACCCTGGTAGTTTATTTTCTTCAAAACTATTCTGAGCTAATTAATAGTGACATCATTTGGATGTTTTGGCAGCTTCTTCATACTACAGCCATTTGCAAGTAGATCAATTTATTTAGGTCCTTAGGTCTCTTGAAATATATGATGAACAAACAGAGAATTACCTATAAAACAATTAGACAAATACAGGTCTTAGTTCTGCACAAGCCTGGATGTTTGTGGCAACAAGAATGATTCCTGTAAATGTGAAAGGGATTGAAATTAGGAGTCACTAGGCAATGGGTGGTGGATAGACAGGGAGGGGGAAGGATGGGGAGCTCCATTTACCTAAGTGTGGATATAACAACCCTCCATTCCCCTTCCCTTTTTTATTTTAATTTGCTCTATGTCAAAAAAAAAAAAAAAGGGGGGGGGGGAGGAACCCTTAAGGCTAGACATTAACCAAAAGTTGGTGACAAGAGTTTTGGATTCCATGTGCCAGTTTCACTGATGACTCATTGGGAACTTTGTATAAGTCACTTAAACTTGTGCTACTTCAGTTCCTGCTGGCTGTGTTCAAAAAAGGAGGATAATACTTGATCCTAAAAATAATTAACTAGGGTGACTATTTAGATTTCTAAGAGGATATTTAATTAGGTAAATTTCCACCACTTCAATAATTACAACCTGACTGTATGTCTTAATATTTACCCTTTGGTTAAATTCTAAAATTTTACATTAATAAACATACATTTTCTCTTTTTAATTTTGCTTTCCCACTTTATTCCCTACATACTTGACATCCTTGTTTCATAGATTTTATTTTACTGATAATATCTTTTCATACCGTTTCAGGTCAGTAAGTCTGTTTTCTCCTTTTGCTAGATTATAGATTCTAATCAAATCCTCTATAATTTATCTTCTTTGGATTAGGATTCATTCCCTTAAAATTTACTGCCAGCATATTAGCCTGCTATTTTTCTTATATGGGCAAGATCCATTTATAATAAAAGCGTAATTAATGTATAGCAGAACTAGAAATAATGTATCTTAAATTTTACCTAATTTTTGTCGATGGTCTTTGTCTTTGTCCATCTTACTTGCATGTTAATTACTTCTCATTAATAAATCTACCTTTTAGTACATAAGCTGGGAGAGGAGAAATTTCACCATTCAACTTAAAATCAGAATTTTGCAGGAATGAATGACCCTGGAGGTCATCTAGTTCAAGCCCCCTCCCTTTTTTTTTTTTATAGATAAGAAAGTGGGTAAGTCACTTTATTTAAGGCCACACAACATTTAGAGTAGGGACTAGAACCCATGAGTTGTGGTGGATGTCCAGCCACTGTTGCTACTCCTCAAGGCTTAATTAATATATATGCATGCTTTAATCGATGAATTTGATTAAGGTCAACTCATGTTGGGTTCAGCCTCTAGGTAAGTTTATGTGTTTGTATTCAGATACTGCACCTTTAATTCAGTCCAGCCAAACTATAACCTTGTGAACCAGAAGTTCTGATGGAGGACTGGCACAGATCCATCCTCCCACTGAAAATACATATGCCACACAGATGCTGGATAGTCATCTTTGTTTCTGAGGACAACACATCACTTCTCAGGGGCAGCGATACATTCTACATTCACTTGACATTTAATTTACATCCACTGTGATGAGGCACCTAGGTGGCTCAGTTGGTTAAGTGTCCGACTTCAGCTCAGGTCATGATCTCATGGTCTGTGGGTTCGAGCCCTGCATCAGGCTCTGCTGCTTTGGATTCTGTGTGTGTCTCTCTCTTTCTGCCCCTCCCCCACTCATGCTCTGTCTTCCTCCATCTCTCAAAAATGAATACACATTAAAAAAATTTTTAGCGGGGTGCCTGGGTGGCTCGGTCGGTTGGGCGTCCAACTTCAGCTCAGGTCGCGATCTCACAGCTCGTGAGTTCGAGCCCCACGTTGGGCTCTGCGCTGACAGCTCGGAGCCCGGAGCCTGCTTCGGATTCTGTGTCTCTGTCTCTCTCTCTCCCCTCCTCTGCTCATGCTCTGCCTCTCTCTGTCTCAAAAATAAATAAACATTAAAAAAAATTTAAAAAAAATTTTTAGCTTACACTCACTATGAAATAAACATTGTACTTTTTGTATACAGAGTCCCTTCCCTCAGGGAACTTAAAAATGTAGGATAAAGACATAAGTGAAACATAACTGTGTAAAGAGTTGAATCCTATTAAGTGTATACATTTTAAAACTATCTAGTTAAAAATGTCCTCCTTTGTGTCACAGTGTCTTACAAAATTAGTCATTTTAATATATAACCAACAAAGGAAGTTGTTAAGCATATAACGGGAAGTTGGTTATTCATAATTGACAAGGTTTATTTGGTCCATTACTAACCACTATCTCTCCTGTTAGGAATACTATTGTAATGAGGTGAGGTTTATTTTGGAGATGCAAAAGCAGAAGTTTTGGAGTAGGGTAGGTAAAAATGAAGTAAATATTATTTTTATGTTTTAAATTAGTATTTTTATTAGTATTTATAAGTAATGTGTTCTTTGGGTAAAACATTCAAATTGTAGTTAAAGGTATAAGGGCAAAGGAAATGTTCTCTTTATTCTGGGTATGCACACTTAATCGTTCTTTGTTCTTTTTCTGGAGAAATTTTCTGTGCATGTGGAAACATACATCTGTATATTTTTCCCCACAAATGATTTAATGATAAATTTGCTTTTTACTTAGTTACCCTAGACATATTTGCACATCAATACATATTGACTTATCTCATCTAAAAAAAGTGTTTACTTACTATACCTTTGTATGCATATACCATGATTTATTCAAGCAGAAGTTGACCCTTAAAAAGGTTGGAAATATTAAATACTGGGGAGGTAAAATGGAGAATTTGTATCTGTAGCTATATGTGTATTTACCTATATGAACTAGTCATTGTCAGAGTGAATAGGATAGCCACAGACACACAGTACTCAAAGCTTATTAAATTAGTAACTATTTCTTCAACTTTGTTGACTCGGTAGATAGAACCCATCAGTATTTTAATTGGTTGCTTTTGTTTTTTCATTCATAGCTGCTGATAACTTTCTCCCTAAGTAATCTGAGGAAGTGGTAAAAGTCAAACTTTTTCCTGTCTGAGGCTATATTGGTGCTGTCTATAATATCTAATTATGGTCACTAGGACCCAGCCTCCTTGCATCTTGATGAATTCCCCACCCTCCTTTGCTTGGCTTGACTTCCTGTTATCAGCTGCCATCTATCAAGACCCTATAATATGCTCAGTGCAGAGGAGAACAAGTCGAAGTGTTCTACCTCACAATTTAAGGAAGGCAGGGGGCTAGTTTTTGTTTTAAGATAAAAATCTTTTAACAAAACACAAACTCCCCAAAACTTCCTTTAAACCAAACAGCATTGTCACACACTCACAAGCTCTTATTACTTACACAGCCAGATGACTCAAGATTACTAAATTTCTATTCATAAGGAGTTTGCTGGCCCCAAATCAACATTCAGTCCCTCCCCCATCTTCCTTCTCTCTCCCTTGGGAGAGTGATGTTTGGAGTGTTCGCTGCGCCACGTTTTAATAGAATGAAGACGATGTGTGTTTGCTGCCTGAACTGTTTGTTTTGGGATTTTATAAAGCCTCCCCCAACGTCTTCCTTTTTAAAATTTATTTTTTGAGGCCGGGGAAGAGGAGGTCGGAATCTTTTTTGGCTCCAAGACTTCCAATTTAGAAATACATGCTAGAATTGGTAATCTAGAATCGGCAATCTAGAATTACCAATTCTAGAATATTGGTAATTCTAGATTACTAATATATTCCAGAATTGGTAACACATTCTAGAATCCCATTGCTATTTACTATAGAACTGGGTATTTACATCAGAAATCAGCTGCATCTACATTCCCATCAGTCACTCAGTGTGACACAGCGGTGAAGGAAACAGCACTTAACCGTGCCTTGGGGGGTTACAGTTGACGCTTCTGCCTTTGCACTTGACTCCCCTAAAAAAACGGGCCCAACTTAACAACCTCCCTAGCAAAACTGGGAAAAGAAAAAGTCGCCCTCAAACCTGAGTGCGTCTCCGAGGCCTTTCCACTCCCCCGACCCAGAGGTAGTGGTGGTGGCCACCCCCTCCCCCCAGGTCCTCGCCCTTTTCACACGCGTTCGTGGCAAGGAGAAAATCAGTCATAAACGACCGAGATCCAGAGCTTTTCCTTGGGTGGCCTCCCCAAAGCGCGAGGAGGAGTCCCCAGTAGCGGCCCGCTCCCAGCCCTGCCTGTTCGAGGCCCTCCGCCGGCCTGGGTCCTGGAGCGCGCGGGCGGGGCGGGCAGGGCCGGGGGAGGCGCGCGGGGGCGGCCGGGAGGGGGCGCCGCGGGGGCGCGAGCGGGGCTAGAGGCCCGCCGAGAACGCGGACTCCGAGCCGGGGAGCCAAGGTCCCCCTGGGGTCCCGAGCCCGGGGTCCTTTGCCAAGGGGGAGGCGGGGCGGAAGCGGCGGGAGGGGCGGTTAGGGCGGGGCGGGTGGCGGTTCCGCGCCGCGGCTCTTTCTCCCTAACGCCCGAAACTCGGGGCTGAGAACTTCTCCCCGCCTGTGCCCCGCGCGCTCCGGCGACCCCCGGCTCCCGCACCTTGTTCCCAGCCCGTCCCCTCCCCGCCTCCGGCCGCGCCGCCCCCGCTGTCGGCCGCCGGCCGCGCTGCTCTCGGTTACAAAGGAGGGAAAATGAGCCGGGCGGCGGCGGCGCGGCGCGGGGCCACCGCGGCTGCGGCGATGGCGGCCGCCCCCGGCACCACGTAGAACGCCCCCGCCCGCCCAGCCGCGGCCCAGGCCGGAGCAGAGCCTGCAGCTCCCCACTCGCCTCCTGAGCCCAGCGCGTCGCCTCCTGGCCGGAGGAGGAGGTGGAGGAGGAGGAGGAGGAGGCGCCGCCTTCTTGCCGCGCGCCCTCGCTGTTGTCTGCGCTCCGCTCTGGACCAGTTTGGGGAAGTTGCCGGAGCCCCGCGTCGCCCAGATGTGCGACCTCATTGAGCCGCAGCCGGCCGAGAAGATCGGCAAGATGAAGAAGTTGCGGAGAACTTTGTCGGAGAGTTTCAGCCGCATCGGTGAGTGGCGCGCTGCCCCGGGCACCGGGCCGGACGCCCCCGGCGCCTGCTCCTCCGCCCCGCGCTTCTGGCATCACCAAAGCGGCGACCACCCGGGGCTGGTGTAGAGTGTGCTGCGCGCGGTCGGTGGAGGGAACAGTACCCGGACCTGGGGTAGGGCGACAATGGAAAGGAGAGACACCCCTCTCCCTCGGGATCTAGGGGATCATTTGTGGATGATCATAAAGCCCACAGTTTGGGTTTCCTCTCCTCGCCACTAGCGCTCCGCCTTTCGCGCCGGCGTTGGACTGGCGATGGGACGCCCCGGGCCCCGCTGCGCACCGGGCTGAGCGGCCGCCTGGGTCACTTGTTATTTTTTTATTTTTTTTTTGCGCGCAGGTTTCGCTCTGGGGTGTTTAGTCAGTAATTTAGCTTTGGGAATTGGTGAAACGTTGAGCTGTTCCTTCGTATTGTTTAACACATCCAACCTAAAGGGAAGTGGGACAGATACCTTGGGACCTTTTGTTCGGTACTTCGGGTCCTCGAAAGCGAGATTCGGCTGTTCTGTCCCAAGCTCTCTGAATCTTTCCATTGCAGCAAATAAATGCGCGCTGTGAACTTGTCTGAACATTTAGAAATAAGTCCCCAGAACTTCTTACATTTACTACAGCTCCGGGGCTATTGTCTTTAAACCAACCGATACACAAATAAAAACCGACTGAGAAATGTTTAGGACATTTAAGAATAAATCCATGTCACGGACTATAACAGGGTGACAACAGTTTTATGTGGAGTGGGTTTGCTAGCTTTTTAGGGTTAGCCATAGAAAACCCCTTTTAACCTTAAGACGGTAGCTGCCTCCTCTAACATTAGAACTTTCATTTATGCAGGTAACTGTTTTCAGCAAGAAAATCCTACAAGCACTAAAAATAACCCCTCGGATTCCCTAAGAAGCTTTCTAGCCTTTGTTTCACTTGTTTAACATGTCATCCATGTTAATGAAGGTGTTAATGGAAATTAAGCATAAAGTGCTTAATTCCTTAAAATAAACCCCTGGGGTGAATATGAGTATTGGAGTCATTCATCCATCCATCCATTCCTGTAAAAAAAAAATCATTATATAAGCACACTGTAAAATATGCAAACTTTCTTCAAGCAAGAGGAAATATGGATCAAAATTTAGCCTAGTTTTCTTTGTGTTGGGTTTAAAAATTTTCTATTGGTACACAAAATCTTTCCGAAATGACTGTAAAGTTATGGTGTGAAACCAACATTTAATCTTGGTTTTACTTATTGCATGTATTGGATAGTTGCAGTTTCACTCTCACGAGTTAGGGATGCATTTGAAGAGTTCCTACATGCAAATGAAGTTTGAAGCCAAGAGTGTGAGAGCAAGGTGTTCAGTTGGTGTGCATTTTTAAAGAGGATGTTCAACCTGGGACCCAAAGCATCACAGAGGCGGGTTCTGGAGTCCATTAAGCCCTGTTCTAAAACACATTAACTGTATATTTACTAATGCTAATGACTCTGTTGGAGCCCTTCCAGTTTTGTGTTAAATAATTCATTGCAGTTGAATCTCAGTAAGAAACCAAGGACATTAATACAAAAATTCCTTATGTTTAAGCAATTTTAAGATTTTGATCGACAATCAGTAAAATTTGTATTAACTACAATGCTGGCGAATGGGGTATTACAGTTAATTGGATTTTCTAGCTTACTGAGATTTAGTGATGTGAAACTCCTTTTGATTCCAACACTTGTTAAAATGTCTTCTATGATCTAGTAGATTTTACTTCCTTCTTTCAGAAACAGTACAGTGCAGTGAACCTAACTGATTATTTCTTGTATTGAAGGAAGGTCATGATTCTGAATAGCAAGTCCCATTTTGGAATACTGTAAAGAGATAAAGAGGTTTTATGTGGTTATGATTGTATGTCAAACCCAAGACATACATGTGAAGTGGGACTGCAGAAAAATTAATCTTTGTTATCTGAGTACGTTCTTAATGTTATATTTGCAACATCAAAAAGCAATAAAACAAATTTGGTTATGTAAGGTTTTAAGGTGCTCAAGACTATGGAATGGGGTTTTTACTATGGGATTGTATAGTGCATAGATTAAGGGTGTGGGCTGTGTCAGACCACTGGAGATTTCCCGTCTTGCCACATGCAGCAGTGTGACCTTGAACAGGTCCCTCACCTTCTGAGCTTCAGTTGTTTTTTTTTTAAATTTTTTTAATGTTTGTTTATTTTTGAGAGGGAGACAGAGAGACAGCGTGTGAATGGGGGAGGGGCAGAGGGAGAGGGAGACAAATAATTTGAAGCAGTCTCCAGGCTCTGAGCTGTCAGCACAGAGCCTGACGTGGGATTTGAACCCACAAACCGTGAGATCATGACCTGAGCCAAAGTTGGATGCTTAACCTACTGAGCCACCCGGGCGCCCCTGAGCTTCAGTTTTTCATGTACAACTCAGTTTTGATATTGGCACTGAGGGAAATAACGCATATGATGTCTTGTGCAGTATGTAGTGTAGACTCAAGAGATGTTCATAATATGTTATTATCATTACTGGTGATTGCATCATATTGACATAATTGATTTTCTAGGTGGGAAGAAAGAGAAGGGAAGAAGTGGTTACTGACTTTACCGTATTAAAACAGGATGGACTTTGGAGTTAGTCTGGTCTGGGTTTGAACCCTGTTTTCCCAGCTTGCTGTGTGTCTTGGTCAACTAGCAGAATATCCCTCAACCTTAGAGTCCACATGTATACATTTTCTTAAGGTTGTTGTGACGATTAAATCCGATAGAATACGTAAAATATCTAGTGCAAGATGTTACATGTGAAGATCAATAATGGGGGCTGTTACTATTCCTTCCAGTTTCTCTATGTATCCCCTGCCTCCCCCCTTTCTTCATTGGTACTTCATGAGATCAAAGAGTGAATGGTTTATTCTTGTGGAGTAATCCAACATCTCTGTATATGCATTCCCTTTAACCAATCTATGATGGCTTTTGAAGTAAACATACTGACTTCATTTTGCTTTTTTAGTATGATTCAAAAGTGTAGCTTGTTATAGGATAAAATATACAGCATCATTGTTTAGTCCTGAGAAGTTAACCGTTCATCTATAGAAAATGAGCACAACTTTTGAAAGTATGTGATATTCAATCAGTTTATTGTTAATAACCATTTGGACTGTATAAGAGCGGCAACGCTGATGTTTAATTCATCCACACGTAAATGGTCATACCAGCTTTGTCGCTACCCACCCCAATACAGCTGATCTGAGATTACTATATTATATAAGGTCTAATAAAACACACTGGCTTTCAAGCCATAGCACTCTAATTTATGACATCTGCCAGGGAGTGACTACAACATAGTTACAGTTCTTTTACAAGATGGGTGTAATTGAATTTCAAAGTCATCCACTGATTTCAGTGGTGAGTATTTATGGTTTTCTGCTAAATAATGTCAGTATGTTCACTTATTTAGGAATTACTGTTGTTGTCTCACGTGTTTGTTTTTTTTTTTAATTTTGGTTAACATAAATAAAGAGAAATGGGAACTTAGTTGTTAAAAAGTTTATGTTAAAATCCTTTTCCTCTTTTGTTTCCTGTTTCTTTTTATTTTTGAATGATAGCTTAGGAGGAGGAATGCTTTCTGTGTAAGATTAGGTCAAACTGTCATTTCTTCATAGTCATTTGAATGCATTTCTTCACACTTGTTTGGATTAACTCCCAGAGAAAGGAAGTTTATACTCTGTGATATTTGAGGTGAAGCCCATGTACACCATTTTTTTTAAAAGATGTAGTTTGTGAGAGAACTGAATGAAAGGAAGAGGCTGAAATTTTGGGTTTGTTACTTTGTTCTGTATGTGTGTAATGTAGAGTCCAGCTGTCATTTGATAAGTCCATTCTTAAGGTTAAAGGTTCAGACACAAAATGTAAATACAGTACCATGTCTTCTTCCAATGTAGTTTCAAAAGATTTTAATTTGAAAACTAGGAAATGGAATTTATATCTATGATCCTTTCATGAGAGAAAATAGTGTATGGTTTTCATATGCCAACACTTTAGTGTGTCTCAAAAGGCAAGAGGCTGTCTTTTGGCCTTTGAGGTAGACATAATTAATTCAACAAATAATTATTGAGTACCTCCTATGTGCGAGATATTGTGCTCACATTCAGTTTCAGTGGCCATTGGTACCAGTCCGCAAGGACTTTTATGAGAAGGCAGGCCAGTGAAAGGGCATTGACAATATAGAATGACAAATTTTACCAAGAAGATTAGCACAATTTGCTGTTGGAGAACATAGGAGGGACACCACTTTAGTGTTGGTGAGAGCATGGCAAGCTCTCTAGAGGAAGCAGTGTCCGAGCAGAGGACTAAATAGACTACCTGATTATCTCAAATGATTCAATGTATACATACACCTTTGTTAACCCATAAAAGTGTAATATACTTGCTATTCCATGATATCTTTGAAGACAATTGTGAGTTTACATTTACATGAATGATTAATGACAATCGGGGAATGTAATCAATAATGAGATGTTGCGTGCTTGTTTGGGTAATAGTTTATTATTCATCAATGACCTGGTAAATATTTGGCAGAGACATATTTAATTGGCCTTTGTTGTTACTGTTAACTGCTGTTCAAGCAAGGATTCCATATTTATAAGAAACTATATAAAGTGTCGACCCACCAGTGAAGAGTTACTGAAGTCATAGATTTTTTGGTCTTAAAATGTTCTCCCCTAAGATATCTTGGGCTTGAGAATAGTGTGCATGGGAGAGAATCTAGCTTTCTGCTCCTTATATCTTAGAAGATACACCTGTAATTTCCTCTAATATTTCTTCCATTTCTTTCTACCTACAGACCCTACCCCTTTATCCAGAATGTTGAAGGAATTGGCAGGATTTGGGGGCAAGAAAGAAATAGTCCAGTCAGGATGTCAAAGACAATTTAGTTTCTTGCTTTCTTTATCTCTCAGTTTGAGGGTCTTCATTCTGTGTTTGCAGTTACCCGAGGGGGTAGTTATTAACTGTAGTTCTTATTGGATGCTTTGCTTAAGAAAACCCAAGACTAAACTTTTATTATGTCCAAAGTAAAGAAAATACAGGAAGTTTGTGCTGTGATTTATAAGCTTGCTCCTTTAGCTTTGCATCTTACATGACAGCCACATAATTTTTCATTAATTTTTGTTAAATGAGCTAGGTATGTGGCTGTACAATGATTGACTTTGTATTTGAAATCAGTGAGCTAATCATTTCTTATTAGAAAAAAATTTTTAGATGGAACAACTTGCCTATATTTATGTAGGTCACTAATATTTTATCTTGGAATCACTACTCAAGTATGTTAATTAGAAGATATGCCTTAGGTTTGAGGGAGTGAGGGTGGGAGTTTAGTAACATTGTTGACTGATATTTAAAGAAAGCCTTCTAGATTAGAAGTTTTACATTCTAAATTAAAAATAGTCTTTAAGAATCATTGGGGATCTTACAGCTTTCTATCAAAATAGCTTATTTTAATTTTTTTAATGTGTATTTACTTTTGAGACAATGCGAGAGACAGAGTGCAAGCAGGGGAGGGGCAGACAGAGGGAGACAGAGGGAGACAGAGGGAGACACAGAAGCTATCAGCCCAGAGCCTGACGCGGGGCTTGAACTCACGAACCATGAGATCATGACCTGAGCCGAAGTCAGAAGCTTAACCGACTGAGCCACTCAGGCGCCCCTCAAAATAGCTTATTTTAGAGTTAGTGTAAGTTAAAGCGAAATATATAATAAAATGTGTGTAAGTAATTGAATGTAAGATAAGCTATTTGAGAATGGTATAAAGGGCTGTCTTTTTATTTTTCATTTAGAAGTAGTTGTCCTCTAATAAAGTCAGTAGAGAAATTTGGTACAGATCAGCTTCTTAGGTAAAAAGAGGAAAACTAAGAATTGAACTTTCAGAAACACTTTATTTCCCTCAATCTACCCTCACCCCCCTTAATTCACCACAACTACATACTTCCTGATGTTTAAAAAGACAAGTCTATGGTATGAAACAGAAAATATACTTTTCAAGATTGTTACATTATATAATATAAGCTCTGGTATGGTAGCTTCCATTTAAGCACATGACTTCTCTCAGAGATTGATTCCCAACATAATTTGTTTTCCATTGCTTTTGTCAGAACATAGCTTTCCAAGTAAGAGCAACACAAGTGCTTCTATCCTGACTAGAACTGTCCAGTACAGACGGTAAACACCTATGCACAATTCTATAAATTAGAAACATGTCTCCAGCTAGTGGTTTCAGCTAAATTAGCTCCTTTGTGCATTCTCCTTAATATGAAACATTCTAAGTAATTGTAGGATTTAAGGAACTAGGGTGTTTGCCAACTATGCATGAAATACTTACTTCTCTCTCTTTAGAGTAATAGAATGCCAATTCTGAATCCATGCATATTTAAATAAATTTTGAGCATTTGCCAATTCCCATACAACGTTCTGAATGCATTGTTTCCTTTGGTGATACTTCGTTATAAAATTGATCATGTTGAAATGTTTGAATTATGTCTCTGCAGTGCTTAGTTTAACATGCTTAGTCTTTCATTACTGTATTTAAACCTCTCTCGGTATGAGAATCTCATTCAGGGCACTGTGCAGAGTGGGTGTCATCCTGACAATTGGTTTGGGAGGACCACACACCGTGCATAATGACATATGCACAAAACCCAGAAGCTGAAGGAGACATTTCTTTAAGATTACTTTTTGATTCTTTCATACTTTTCATTAAAATGTTTTCCTACTAAAGAAGAGATAGGGGAAAGATATACATTCTTCTTTTCCATACTTGGGAGGATAGTCCATTTACATATTTATGAAAGTGTCTCACAAAGAAGCATGCTGTGCAATTCTCTGTCTCATTTGTAGTTTTCCTATTTGTATCATAACATTGTTATTCAGGTTGGGGTACAGTTTTACTTTCTGAAATGAAAACACCATACTGCTTTGTTTTCTTTCTGTTTTCTAGAACTTAGATACTTCGTTTCCTTGAGATGTTTCACAATAACTTCTTCCTTTCCCTTTTTATTTTACAGCTTTGAAGAAAGACGACACCACCTTTGATGAGGTAGGTTAAATTTCTTTATCTTATGTTGGATGTATTTAATTACTTCTGGGTATACTTAATAGGTGCCAACTTCACACTTAAGAAGCAGAAAAAAATGCCTTAAAAAAAGAAGAGATGACATCTCTATAGTTGTATTATTTTTCAGCTTTAATTATTTGAATGAATTTTGGTGGCAGTCAACAGAAATATGTCTTTTTAAATTAGCAAAAATACCCCCAGGCCTTTGTGTTATTGACCCCTTAATGGTGGTAGTGCTGGAGAAGCCCATTGTGAGGTACGTGCTTAGGGCAAGTCTGGAGTTGTTGGTAAGTTGGGCACCCCAGCTCCCTGCAACCCTGCACTGAATCAGGATGTGATGCGACGTTGATGCCACTTATTGTCTATCAGATTCCCAAAGGAGGGGCTGACTTTCCTGTTCTAGTTTTCCTATCCTTTGTATATCAGATCTGTCTTTACCTACTTGCTACAAAGTAGCAAAAAAGTCTGTTCCAAGAGGGCAGAGGGTCCATATGTAATTAATAGCATTTTGAACATGATTTTTAAATTGTACTCTTTCCTGAGTTTTTTGTGGTATCAGTGGGAATCACCAGACAGACAATGTGTTTACAAAATATTCTCAGGAGTGCTATAGAGTGAAGTATTTCATTGTCACCATCCAAAGCCACAGTAATTGACATGTATTGTAAATTGGGCTGTGTGTGTGTGTGTGTGTGTGTGTGTGTGCGCGCGCGCGCGTGCGTGTGTAGTGAGTTTATATATGAACACAAAAGTATATACACAGTGTGCTTATCCTTCAGCCTAATGAAGCATGGATTAGTTTGGTTGTGGTTGTTTGATTTAACAGTTGCAGTTTCTGTGAAATAAGCTACCTGTTCTCTCACTGCTTTACTGCTTCAGAGAAGTGAGGACATTTGTGCTTGTGGAAATCCCCTTGGCCATGTGGTTGGCTGTGGTGCAGGGCAGGACCACTCAGGGAGAACCTGCTCCAGATTGGGATTTCTAGATGGGGCCAGTGACATTTGGCTCTCATGGTCTGCCTCTTTGTCTGTTGCACCTGTTCCTTTTTTCCTGGGGCCCAGATCTACAAAGCCACGTGTCCCTGGACTACAAAACAACTTCTCCTTCCAGCATTTCTGAAACATCCTGTAAAGCTTAGTTATTCTAGACCTAAAGCAATAGAGGAATATTTTCTTCCCCATCTATAGTTGGTAATAATGATGTTCTCCTCTAAACCTGTATTTCTGGAATTTCTGCAGTGTTACTGAGATGTTTTTAGGAGAGTATATTTTCTTCTTAGAAGAAATCAATTGGTGAATATTTGGTACTTTTTCTGTCTTTGTAAAGAAATGTCTCCCCTCTAATTATGGAGGTAATGTAAGCTTACGTAAAAGAGAAAAATAAGGAAAAGGAGAAAAATCTCCCAATCCTATTACCTAGCTACAACCACTGTTGAATGTTCTTGCTTCTTTCCCTATGTTTAGAAACAAAAAAACATAAGCCATTTATTATATGCTGCTTTTTTCTTTTAACCCAAAATGTGGTATTTTCCCGTGTTGTTACAGATGACTCCTAATCATTATTAGGAATTTGAAAAACCTCCTGTTTAGTTTAAATGCCATTGTTAATGATTGTTATTTTGTCATGTGGCTGTGAGATTAGCTTTCCAAAAAGTCTGAGGCTGGAACCTAGAAGAAAGTTAAGGAAGGATGTGTATATGAAGCTGGTTACTACCCACCCTCCTTTACCTGGAAACCTTTGCACAAAGGTCTGGATTTTGTAATATGGGGCAAAATTTTCTCTAGCTTTTACAAAGTGTTTTCCTTCCTCTGTACAAGAGATTGGTAAAAAAAAAAAAAAAAAAAAAAAAAAAACACCAAAACAAACAAACAAACAAAAAAAAAACCAAAACTCAAGTTAGTAAATCACAGAATGGTACACCTGGAGGAGATGTTGGAAATCATGGGGCCAACTTCATCATTTCTCGGATGAAGTAATTGAGGTCCAGAGGGGCCCAGGAGTTTCCAGTTAATTACGGGAAGTGCCAGGGTCAGGCTCCTGGGAGATGGTAGTAGTAAAGGCATGCCTGGGTGTAAACCCTAACTCAGCTACCTTTTCAGGGGCAATTGACTTACTTTTTCCAAGTCTCTTATAAGTTAGAGATGTTTATCTCCCTCCTAAGATTGTTGCGAAGATTAAATAACCTAAGTATATGAAGGTTACAGAAGAGTGATGGGCACATAGTAAATGTCTCATAGTTGGTATTCCCATTGCCCTTGTCTTCGTTGTCATCATCATCCTTCTCTTCACCGATGCTCTCACCATGACATCACCTTCTGTATTTGGAAGGGCTACAAGGAGGAAAGAAAGATTTAGTTTGAAATTAAGAATTGGGGCTATGAGGAGAGTTATTTTCAGATATTCCTCTACCATACCATATGAGACTTCGTGTGATGATTTACATATTAAAACTGTGAAACCCACCATTTTTTTTGTTTGAAACTCACCAGTTTTTAGATTCCTTGAGAGGATGACTACATTCAGCTTTGTAATCCCTCGTGTGTCTTGCACATGGTAAAACATTCAGTAAATATCTGTTGAATGTGAGTAAATATATATTGTCAATAAGTAGAGAGAATGTTGAACTGAGTGTCAGACAATGTGGATTCTCCTTTGCCAATTTCTAGCCATTCAGTTTTCTCATTTGTAAAGCCAGTCCGAGAGGATCATCTTCAAGTTGCTTTTTATCTTTAAATTTTTTTAAACCTTTATTCATTTTTGAGAGACACACAGAAAGAGAGGGAGAGAGAAAGAGAGCGAGCGCAAGCGGGGATGGGGCAGAGAGAAAAGGAGACACTGAATTTGAAGCAGGCTCCAGGCTCTGAGCTGTCAGTGCAGGGCCTGATGCAGGGCTCAAACCCATAAGCTGAGATCTTGACCTGACCTGAAGACAGTCGCTTAACTGACTGAGCCACCCAAGCATCCCATAGGGGGAGGGAGAATCTATTTTATTTTATTTTTTAATGTTCTTTATTTTTTATATTTGGGGGAGAGAGAGAGAGAGAGAGAGAGAGAGCAAGCTCGAGGAGGGGAGGGGCAGAGAGAGAAGGAGACACAGAATCTGAAGCAGGCGCCAGGCTCCAAGCTGTCCTCACAGAGCCATACACAGGGCTTGAACTGTGAGATTGTGACCTGAGCAGAAGTCAGACACTTAACCAACTGAGCCACCCAGGCACCCTATCTATCTTTAAATGTAAAATAAAATCCTACCTTACAGTCAACATGCACTTACAGTTTTACTAAGATCCCAGAAAAGGACACTGCATTTGTGATTAAACACGCAAGAAGTCACCAAGTTCTATGATCATCCTCAGATTACAGTGTTAGAAGTTTTCTTGAACTCACTTTTCTTTGGCAGTTGGAGGACTTCTGTGTTGGAATTTAGTTAAGATTCGAGTCTTGAAACCTGGGTACTGAATCAGCTTCTTAGATATGCATCAAGGTGTGGCATCTCTCTTCCTACTCAGTATTTATGAGGCAGAGGACTCCTTACCTCAAGGAGTGGCCTCCTCCAGAGTGCCTGGAGCTGGACTTTAGTTGCTATCCCCTGATTCCTAGAGGATTTCTATAGGGTGTGTGTAAATGTTTGACCTTGAACAGAGGAGAAAAAGAGATGTGGACCTATTTGAAAGACTTATTATTCTTTCATTCTTCAATAGGCTGAAGTGCCATGACTGCAGATTTTTATAAGCAGCTTGGAATTATATTCATGAATAGTGTGCTATTGCTTGTTGCAGAGAGAGAATGAGACACTTTGGAAGTTAAGTATTGAGGGATGTTTACACTAGGCAACTTTGTTCGAATAGGAAATTTTGTTGAAGCCCATCCTATTTGGAGAGGGGACGATCATTTCGCTCTTCGTTCATATTGTATCTGGGCGCTGATTAAAATATGAAGCGTTTTTGTTCTCTAAGTTTAATCTATACTTTTGATGGGTGGACTAACCATTTATAAGGATATCCTTATATCCTTGTATAAAGTTGCAGAACTTTCCAAATTCTTTCTCACCTTTTTGTCCCCAGTAGATGTCTTAGGCCATGTCTCCCGAGTGGCCTCATTTTCCCTGTGCCATAATATACTATGACTTCAGGGAAGTTTTGAATCTTATTTTTTTAAATTAGTAATTTGTTTCAAAATGATACCTAAAATATGAACAGTCAGAAAATACAGTTAATCTCTCCCAGTGTAAAAGTACTATGTATAAAGCCTTTTGAACTGTGGAAGTAAAAAGTTCTAAGTGAGTATAAATATGTGTGTTTAGAAAGGGTTGGAAATGTCTAAAGCCACAGCAATCATGAATTGTTCTTGTGTTTAAATTAAAAAGGTTAAATTGTGTAGTTTTAGTTATGCTTCATGCCTCTGTTATTTTAGCTCAGATGAGTTGCCAGAACAAAGTGTTGAGTATGCTTGGCTCTTTACTAAGAAATACAAAAATTCTAGTGGTTGAAATAAACCTTGGAAATGCAAAGAGGTTTGTTTGTTTGTTTATCGTATATAATCCAGATAATTAAGCACTTTTTTTGTATTGGGGGGGGAATTGGTCATTTACGAGCTTTTTAATTTTCTGTGCTCTGGTCATTTGTTCCCTGTTTGCAAAGTAGAAGGGGCTGCCAACACATATTTTTGCATTTTACAGCTATTTTAATTTTTGTATCCTAAGGAAATGTGTACAAAGCATATAAAATGTCTTAACATTTTTACATCTGATCTGTAACTTCCTCAGGTACATTTTTATAGGTAACTTGCTTCCTCTCTGCTTAATATAATAATTTTGTGAGATAGATGGGGGGTCATATGCATTGACCTCTGCTTCTAGGCCATGCCCCTCTTTGTTGTTTTGTATAAATATGTAACTGTAATACTGGAGATATAAACACAGCAGTGATTTTTCTGAGAACCAGATTCTAGGAGTCAAGTACAAATATGATTTGGGGATATTCCTGGTCATTATTTTTCCATGCATTGAGGGTGGTGGGAGCTGTTGCAGTTTTTTTCTCACCTAACTACCATCATGGTCTGAGGCCCCTGTGTCTGTGTGAATAATGTATACATTGTATACAGCTGTCTAGCTTCCGACTTCCCCGACTTCCTCATCTAAAATACTAAATCCCAGTAACTATCTTTCCCTGTGAGCTTCCTCACTCCTGCTGTACTCCTTTTATCTGTTCTTTGTGGGTTCCCTATTTCCAGACTACCTGTTCTCTGCCCATCCCCCTCCTGTTTCCTTCTCTGTTCACTCACGGTACATCATTCCCTTGCCAGTATCCTCAGTGGCCGTATCCCTTTGTGTTTTGCTTGTAATCTACTCCTCCAGACCTTGATTTTGACCTGGCATCTTTTCCCCCTCTGCCCACCGGCTGCCAAGAGCTGCTTGAGGAAACCACTCTGTAAATAAATTTATCGTCTCTGGCCTTAGCTGGAACCCAAGGCAACTGTGTACAGTCTTGCCCTGTGTGGCTGGCCTGTTTCCTGCTGAAACCTTTCCACTTCCCTCCATCCTTCTAGCTACCCTCCTCCACCCCTCCTTCCTTTCATAGATGACTTTCCACTCTGTGTTTGTTTGCTGGAGTTGTTGTAGAAAAGTCCCACAGACTGGGTGGCTCAAACAACAGAAATGTATTGTCTCACAGTTCTGAAGACCAGAAGTCTGTAATCAAAGTGTGGGCAAGGTTGGCTCCTTCCGAAGGATGTGAGGGAAGGATACGTTCCAGGCCTCTCCTCTTAGCTTTTCTCCCTGTGTGTCTTCACATCACTTTCCCTTAATGAGGGTGTGTTTTTCCAACTTTTCCCTTTTAACAAGGACATTGGTTGTATTGAGTTAGGGGCCCACCCCACTCCAGTATGACCTCGTCTTAATTTAACTAATTACATCCGCACTGACTCTGTTTCCAAATAAGATCACATTTGGAGGTTGGGGGCGAGGGGTATGGTTAAGAAGAATTTTTGGTGTACACAATCCAAAACTCATAACACCCTCCAACTTCCTACAACACTTAATGCTGTTAGGCGTCAGCACCTTGCCTGCACATGTACCTTCACTTGCTCCAATTTTATTTCCTTTTTTCCAATTTCAGAGGAGGATGTGTCTTTTCTCCTGTTCTAGGCTAATTCCTCCTCCTTTCCTCTTCACTCCTTTCCCTGCTTTCACTCCAAAATCTGTGTAATTGATTCTGTATTTCCTTATCTACTTATTCTTTCTTATTGTGTCTCTTCTTTCTTACAGGTGTTTCACCCTAGGCTCTGAGCACAGTTAAGTGTTCCCCGTCTCTTCTGTGCTAATGGAAGCCCTCTGTCCACTGTGATCATTTATTCATGCCCTCCTCGAGCAGTATGTCTGTTCCTGCTCTTTCCTTTTGGCTACTCCCTTATATACTCCCATGAGTGTGGCCGAGCCCGCTTTCTGTTCTGAACCCAGATATGCAGCTGCCCATTTGATGTTCCTGCCTCTTTATCTTGTAGTCATCTCAGTCTCAGCACATACCAAGTACTCCTCAGCCTGTGCCTTTTCTCTTTGTTATCTTAGTGATTTTCCAAGGCAGAAGCAACCTGACACTGTCCTGAGCTTCGCCCCAAGCACCACATCCTGGCATTGGCTTGGTCCTCGTTGCCTCCTGCCATTTCCCTTCCCACTGCTGAGGCAGGCTCACACTTCAGCTTCATCCTCTCTTGCCTGGACGTATGGTCATCTTCTTACTGGCTTCCCTGCCTACAGTTGCCTCCTGTTCCTACAGAGTGACAGATCTGAAATGCTTTTCTCTTGCTTAATACTTTAAAGGCTCCCTGTTAGCTGCAGGTTCAAGTCCAGACTCTTAACTTGGCCTTCAAGTCCTTCCATGATCTATCTCTTGCCCACCTTTCCATCCTCATCAGTCATCTCTGATTTTCATGCCTTCATTATCACCAGCTGACACCGTATCAGTTCAGGACTTTATCACTTTTACCTTTTTTATCCCAATAACCTCTTAATTGGTCTCACTGTTCCATCTCTCACTCTTCTGCTCCAGCCTTCCTCACATGTCTTTCTTGTCGTGATGTTTCCTTATTCAAAGATTTGTACAGGAAACAATTGTTGATGTCTGTTTTATTAGGCTCTGAATATGCTCTGACCCTGACTCTTAATCTCATCAGTCTCAGGGAATTTAATCCCACTGACAAGCACATCTTGACTGGCTCCTGTCATCTCGCAGTGTTGGGTCTGGGCACAAATTCAACTTCACTCTCTTTATAGTAAGATTTTATGTTACAGTATATCCTGTTTTCTTTTCACCATGGTCATGTCTGACATCCCTGGATGACATGAACCTGTCCCATGCAAGAAGTCTAGAAATATACAGACTATTCTCGGATTGTGCCAGTAATCTGGTATGTAGTAGTTTTTCAAATGCAACGTTTGAAAAAGAGCCATCTGAAAAAGAACCTCACTTCCTCCTTTATTCTGTCATTGGAATTTAGTTGAGATTTCTGGGTTCTTAAAACTTTCTGTGCTTTAGTTTTTCCTTTCTATAAATGTTTGATCACATTTACTGTCTCCCTAATTATGGCACACATAATTACAATAATTTTGTCTAGTCCGAGACAGTGGCTAGAGTGTCTGGGTAGTGCTGTAAAAATTCAGAGAGGAAGTACATGTCACAAAATGTAAAATGTATGACATTTGGGAGAATTAGTCACTTCCACATTCTTAATCCCCAGAAGACAGAATGTTACAGGAGTTGAAAGCATGAGTAGGGTTTCTCTTGGGCACTGTGCACCCTGATGGCAGGGCCCGTTAACCAGTAGCAAGTCTCTCCTTTAAGGGTGGTTGGTGTTTCCTTGTGGGGTGTGCTTTGATTTGCATGTTTGAATTCTTTTGTAAAGAGCCGACTTTTGGTGTAGGGAGTTTTTTTAATTTTTTTTTTTTTTTAAGTACAACCTAGGTACTTATGATATTCTTCAAGAACAAAATGGGCCCAGCTACAGGGAATATGTTATACCATTTTCCTTCTGACTTAAATTTGAACCGCTGATTTATTTATTTATTTATTTATTTTTTAATGTTTATTTATTTCTGAGACAGAGAGAGACAGAGCATGAATGGAGGAGGGGCAGAGAGAGAGGGAGACACAGAATCAGAAGCAGGCTCCAGGCTCTGAGCTGTCAGCACAGAGCCCGACGTGGGGCTCAAACTCACAAACCGTGAGATCATGACCTGAGCCGAAGTCAGTCACTCAACCGACTGAGCCACCCAGGTGCCCCTGAACCGCTGATTTATAATCTACAAATCCTTAAATGGCTTGGTTGCATTTCAGACGGCCTCTTACTTTAGGCACCATAATGATAATTGAAATGAGCTAAACCAAAGGGTCAGGGCTTTCGGAGGACTGGAATCATAGTCTGTACTTGATCTGGAGTGTGCTGACCTTTATATCAATATGACAGACATACCTTTCTAAGTAATCCTTTTCTGAGAGATACATTCTTTGAATTTTTTTAATAGTCTAAAACACAATTAACTCTTCTTATTCTCTGTGTCATAAAATTTACAAAAGGCATAATTACAAAAAATTGGAACCAGCAAATTGCTCTCCATTTTGCCAGCTTTATTCCTCCAAGATGCATCAGTGTCAGGTTTCTTGAAGGAGCTCTCTCACTATGTAAAGATAATAATTGAAGGATTATTCAGTTTTTCCTTCTGAATCTATTTTATTTTTAGTATATAAAGTTGGTTCTGGTTATTCTTTCAAAATATTATTTAGTTTTTAAATTTTCTTCTCTCTTTTTTCTTTTCTTTTTTCCCCTCTCTCCCTTCTTTCTTCCCTCCTCCCCCTCCCACCCCTTTCTTTCTTTTCTTTGTTTTAAGCATATGAGTCTGGGGATTTTCTTTAAATTTTTTTTCTTATGATCTAAAAATATGGCAGTAGTCTGTACTGCAATGTCTGGGGCAACATTATGTGCTTAATTTTTAAGTGATGTGATTAGTAGTTTTTTGTGTAAGTCTTTCTGAATAGCTACTCTAAATTCTAAATTTCATGATATTAAATGTTATAGGCATGGGTAAGGAATGTGTAGACAAAACATTTTTAAGGCTTTTATGACTAATGTAGAAAAATTTATTTTAGCATGTAATTGTATACTCAGACTAAATTATGTCAGATAGAGTACTTATTTGACTTTTCACTGATACACATTTTTCTAAGCTGGCAAGTCAGACTCATGAGTATTAAAAGAGACTTGGAATTGAAGAGAGTCTTGGAGTCTTGGAGTGACCAATTCCATGTACTTATTTGTGTTTTCTCAATCTTAGGATACTCTTCATGTGAGATGTCTGTAAAGTGTGATGTCTAAAAGGTATCTTCATATTCAGTGTCTGGGAATTAGCATTCTACTCTAAGTGACCTCAAACATATTATAATTCTGTGTTCTTATCAGCTGAAATGTTGAAGTAAGCAGTTTCCTTTAAAAAAAAATGGAGAGCAGATTGATGTCATCCTCTCTCTCTCTCTTTTTTTTTTGGTATATACCAGGAATTCAGCATATTCTAGAGTTTGTCCATGGGAATGTGCCATGGCACCCATCACATTTGTCTTGGTGGATACAAATTAGTCTGTTCCTCTGGACTGTTATATGCCTTAAAGCTGAGTTATGACTATGACTTAGTTACTTCAGAGCCTTATTTGTTCTATTTTAAAGGATTTTTCAAAAAAGGAGATTGTACTAGCTCTATAAAACAGTGACGAGTGTGGATGGTGAGTTTCTAAAAGCTTCCTAAAGATTTCAGTGCACTTTCCCTACCCAAATCACATGCTTTGAGACAACTGCTGCTGCAGTTAGCCAGGGTTATTTTTTGAGAGTATGTCATATCCCACAGATGTGTTCAGATGACGAAAATGATTGAGAGCCACTTTTCTGAAATATCTATTATTGAACTATTAGAATGGAGTTGAAGATGGACACTGGTATAGTCACATGCAGTCTGATTTTTTTTTTTTAAGAGCTCTTGATTTCAGGTCCTGCATCCTGATTTTTGGCTCAGAAAATACAGTCTTGGTTCTAAATTGTGTATTTTTTTTTATATTTCAATATTCTAGATATTCTAGCTAAAAGAAGACTAAGATAGGGATCAAGCTTTTTTTTTTTTTTTTTTTTTTTTTTTTTTTTTAACAAGGAAGGGGCTAGGTAGACATTATCCTACAACAGAAAAATGAATAAGAAGTTAGTTTTTTTTCAATTTTAATAAAAATTTCATTAATTAAAAAAGAAATAAGAGATAAGATTGATGAGATAAAATTGAGTGTTAGTAGTAGTCATTCAAGGCATGAATTACATCTTTTGTGTTGTAGGTGTTCATTTATTTAAACCTTCTTTAGTTGTGTAGTTCTCTTTACATTGTCTTCAAATGAAATGATGGAGAATGATCTGCAGTACTTGATTCTCTACTCTTAAAAGAGCGACTATTTAATTTTATAAATGAGCATCCTTGGGTCATTAGATATTGGGGTTCAGGTGTGCCAGAGGCTTGGTAACATATGGCCTGTCCCCTGATGCCCTAATTGAGCTCAGAACTTTCCCCAAGAGGTTTGGATTACTTTATCTAAATGATGTGCTGCATGTGCAACAAAAAGGTGCTTTAGTCACAAAAGGAAGAAATAAACAAGTATATACTTTGCAAGATATGCTGGTTTGCTTTTAAATTAATTTCTCTGCAGTTATTAGAAGGTAAAAATCTTAAAACTCATATTAATGACATTATTTGGATGACCACAACTTTGGGTGATTTGCTTTTAATAGATACAACATTACCTTTATTTTCCGTATATTTTCTTATATATACATTTCCTTGCATTTGAATAGTTTTTTTTTAGGCGATATAATATGGCATATTGAACTCAACTTAGATTTTTTTTTCAGGTTCAGAATTTTTACTTCTTATCACAGTTACATATTTTCCACTGAATAATTTTAATACTTTGCTATTAAGAAAATGACCATACTCATTGCAGACAATTTTATATATTGTATATATTCATATATATTTATATATTTATATATCTTAAATATTAAAAGCATAAAATAAAACTTACAGTGTTCAGTGAAAACAACCATTGCATATAGAATATGATCTCTGCTTTGTGAAACATATGTATTCCTGTATGGGGGAAACATCTGAAAAAAGAAAATATAACAAAAAGGTAATTTGGAAATAGAGGTTTATTGAAGTTGTGACTTGCTCAAAGCCCCTCAGCTATATAGGAGTTTAATCCGTGATTGCAACCCAGTCTGTCTTACTCTAGCATGTGCTTAGCATTTTACTGGGTTGCTTCCCAGGAGAAGGGAGAAACAACACACAGGCACTATGGGTGTGGTATGTGGGGGATAGGACCCAAAGTTCTTACAAAGAAGCAACTGATGTTTGGTAGTAATTCTAATAGATGAATTATTTTCCTAATAAGGAATAAAAACAAGTAAACTTAAAAGATTCCTGCAGTAGATCTGTGTCATTTTTGAACCAAGTTACACTTATTTTGGAAACTGAGGTCCGGGAAGATTAAATAGGTGGCTGAAGAGAAATATGGTTAGTGTGAGATCAAGAAGGTCTCTTGTCTGAATTATTCACTGCATTTTGCTTTCAGTTTCAAGGTTATGTTGAAACTCTGCTTGTATTTCCATTTTTATCTGGATTTGGGTGGGGATTGAATGGAATTATTTGAGTTATAAACTTGATCATTCTGGTAGTAATAGTTTAATACAGATTTCCAGCTAGACACTGGGGCTCTGCACACAGTTTTAGGCTATGGAAGAGTCATGATTGGATGAGGTACCATGGATCACTAGCCTACCTACAGATTGGTTCCAGCTGGGAGGTATGATGAGCTCAATGCTGGCATGTGTTTTAACTGGCACATTCAGAAAACAGTGTTAGATCTTCCAGTGGGTATAAAATTGCCTCTTTGACCAGGGCAAGTAGTTAATATTAAACAGAAAATGTCAGATAATAAACCCAATTCTTTTTTCCAAATCCTGACCATATATATGCTTGTGCATGTGAAGCAACTCTCGCTTCATTTTTATTTCATATTGTAACAGCCAAAGTCTTTGTGAAGATTGAAGACAGCAGAAAAAGGCAGATATTTTTGATATTTACATCATAGCCGGAGAAGGAAAGATTTTAAGTGGGCATAGAGAGAGAGACATTGAATACTTTGAATTCCTTTTTATTGGTAACCTGAGAGCTGAGAACAGAAACAGACCAGTTTTTTCTGTCTCTTTTTTCCTATACTTCTAACATCACTGGGGTTTCTTCTTTCCTTTTTTTTCTCCCTGAGACTGCTTGGTCTTGGTGGGGACAGTTAGCTCCATCTTGTCTGAAGCAAATAGTTCAGCCACCAGCCACCATGCTTCTTTTGCCCTGAACCCTTTGGCAGCCAGGGCAGAGGGTCCAGGTTGTCGATGACCTTTTGGCCGCTTGCGCCATCTTTCCCAACTGGGACAGGCACAGTTCTTTTTCTGGTTCATGACTGGTGGATGCGGGCAAGGGAAGAAGAAGAGCAAAGCAGCAGGCAGGCAGGAGATGCTGATGTTGGATAGTGATTGGCCCCAGTTCTACAATTACCAGTATTATGACCCCCGCTGCATTTCGTGGACTAGTTCTGGCACATATATTGTTTCATTTACACTGTCTTTTTTTTTTTTTTTTTTTTTTTTTTTTTTTTTTTTTTTTTTTTTTTTTTTTACCGCTGGTAGAATAAGGAAGACTTGAGGGCAGAAACATATAGAGTAATTTTAGATTCTTCTCTGGTACACATTGGGCTCAGAAGTAGGAGAGTTTGTGCCTTTTTAGTGTTTTCTTTTTCTTTTTGATGAGAAGGATCAGGGAAGTGAAAATATCAAGAGAGCAGAATCAGTTTGCCAGTCACCAAGCTCATTAAAGTTAATATTTACTTTAAAAATGAATGTATTTGCCAGCCCTTCCTGCTATTTGTTTGGGGAGCATTTAACTTACATGGGAGAGCCTGTGTCTAGTTTCCACTTCCATTTGGGCATTTTGTCTCTGAGGCCAGTGGCAGGTATGATATGCTGCTGATCTCGGTCATAACACCTGTTTTGTTTGTTTGTTTGTTTTACTTCAAATTACATTTATTTTGAGAGTAAAGGAAGGTAAAAAAAATGAAGTTGTCAGTTTTTTTTCCTGTTTCTCTGTGTTTACTGCTCAATTTTGTTAAACTTACTTTCAGTAACTCAGCTGACACATTGGAGATTTATGAAAACTGGAAATTTGATTGAAATGTAGCCTTGAAACTCAAAGATTACATTTACTTTTTTATTTTTATTGTTCTTAATTATAATACTGTTATATTTTTACATATAAAATAACATCTGGTCATTAATGAAAAGATAAAAAAATACAGATCATATAAAAAATTGAAAATTTCGAAAAATTAAATTTCAATTTATTTTTTAAAAAGTTAAAAAAAGTTTACTTGTTTTGAAGAGAGAGAGACCACATGATCAGGGGAGGCACAGAGAGAGAGAGAATCCCAAGCAAGCCCCACACTGTCAGTGCAGAGCCTGACACAGGGCTCAAGCCCACAAACTGTGAGACCATGACCTGAGCCAAAATCAAGAGTCGGTTGCTTAACTGACTGAGCCATCCAGGCACCCTGAAAAATTTTATATTTATTAAAAAATCTTCTTTGCAATACTTTTAACAGAATATCCTTTTCAGTTTACATTTTTTTTTCTATGTAGGAACATGGTTTGTCCCACTACTGTCCCAAGTTTTTTCTTTTTTAAATAAAGATCTTTTCATAAAGTACATTATAGTTTTCTTAATCTTTGTGCCTTGATTTTTTTGTCATTCATGTTATTTCTAGACCTCTCTTAAAAATAAATTGCTAATTAAGAATGAGAATAAATTTTTTTTGTTCTTGTTCCTGTAGAATTTTATGTATTTCTTTTCTGTTTTGCTATTTTACTAAGCTCTGTTGGTTCCAGTATTTTTCAGGGGTTTCCTTTGGGTTTTCTAGGTATGTAATCATGTCATCTGCAAACGATTTTTTAATCTCTTCCTTTCTTCTATTAGTTCTTTTCTCCTGATGCTTGTAAGTTTCTAAATGAAAGCTGTTATTTTTCTTTAGGTCTCAGATGAGTGTTTTTCAACATAAAAAATTTTAATGAACGTAAAATATTGATTTTTTCAACTTCTCTAGACATTTAATAACCAAAGGGTAGAGTAAGTTTTGTTGCTGAGTTTTTAAAGCAATCTGTGTCAGAGAGAACTGACGATTAGGTTTAATTGCTTGAAGGTTGTTTTGAGGAATGTTTAAATTTATATGTTTTTAAAAAAGAGATACTGTATGCCTCTTTAGTATCTTTTTGATGTGCCTTTTCTCTTAAAAGTCTGTATATTAAATATTTCTGTGGTGAAACCCACAGGTGTGTCCTGCAAGATGGTGCAATTAGTGCATGGTATTCTTATCTAGTCAGAAACCTGAAAAATGTTTATGAACTTGTAGTGGGACATCTACCACTATTTCGAGGATCAGTGAGGATCACCTGTTTGGAGATGAGTCACAGGAACACACAAACACTGATTCAGTGTTTGGTGGACCGGGTGTTTTTCTTCAAGAGTTCATTTATTTTTGAGTGATTAACTGATTGGTGCTGGCTGTCTGTGGTTGTGCTCTGTGTCTTCTACCAGGCTGTGAACCCACGCCTTTCCACCCTGCACTCCCCCTGAGGGTGGTGAGTAGGAATCACAGGAGGAGCTTTGGGCTCTTGCTCCGCCATCTTCCAGCTGGGTTGTCCCCTTCCCCCTACAGACAATCTAGGCGCCTCCTTTTCCTTCACTGTACAAGGATCATAATCTCTACCTGGTGGGGTTATTGTGAAGTTTAATCAAATAACGCCTATAAATTCTTTAACAGGTCTTGGCACATAGCAGGTACTCTCCTTCATACAACTTGATTGTGCCACTCATGACTTCCATCACACGTGGTGATATTTCTGTCATCCTTCTTTTTCCCTCAAGTTGAGGGTCACATGGTGCCTGCCTAGTTTTATCGTGGGACACTAGTGATCTAATTTTGGGAACCTCCTCATTTTAAAGATGGGAGAAACTGAGGCTTTGAAATCCAAACTTAGCTTCCTTCTGCCACTATTCCCTTCCTCCTCTACCATAGTGGCCGTGCCATGACCATGTGCTGACTGGATCTGGCAGAAAGTAATCTCTACTGGTGGCGTTTGTCAACCAGATGGGCTTTGGTGGATAGGATTTTATATCCTGGAAGATCGAAGCTCTGCATTTGTGAACATTATTAACCAATGCTTTAGTAGCAGACAGCACTCACACATGTCACATCTACAGTGTGCATTTGGTGACAGGAATTTCCAGAAAGATCTGTGATTACCCTATGTACAGAGGGAGGAATATCTTCCCATGCTTTCCCATTTCTAGGTCAGTGCCTTTTCTGTAGGCTCTGATGATGTCTCTGTGGTTCTCTTTGTTGGTTACCAACATTTTCACTGGAACCTAATCATGGTCTTGGCAAGGCTAGCCCTTTTGTCCCTATTCTGTATTCGCTGTCCATGAGTTGATGAATTGGGGTATTTTCTCTTAGGATGTTCTCCCCTCATTGGCATGTATTATCAAGATCTTGGGACGTGTTGTCTGAGCAGATATTTGCATCCTTGCAGTCACCTCTTTTTTCCCCTATGGGAGCATGTGGTTCTGGGGGGCAGAGGTGCATTTCTACCTCCCTCTGTATCTCATTTGTTCAACATAGTGCTTTGGACCTGGTATGTGCTGAGTAAGTGTTGCCTGAAAGAATAAATGGACAATAGTTTTTGATTGTTTATTTCCATAATTCAGATATAGGATTTCTTTCTTCTTTATTTTTCACAATGCTGTAGACATTCAACAATCGTTTATTAATAGTGACATTAAAAAAAAAAACCCTTAAATATAAAATACAAACTGGTGTAGCCACTCTGGAAAACAGCAGAGTGTTTGAGGTTCCTCAAAAAATTAAGAACTACCTACAACGTAGCAATTGCACTATTAGGTGTTTATCCAGAGGATACAAAAATGCTGATTCAAAGGGGCACGTGCACCCTAATGTTTATAACAGCACTGTTGACAATAGCCAAAGTATAGAGACAGCCCAATGTCCATTGACTGATGAATGGATAAAGATGTGGTATATATCTACAATGGAGTATTACTCAGTGATCAAGAAGAATGAAATCTTGCCATTTGCAACAACATGGATGGAACTAGAGTGTATTATGCTAAGGAAAATAAGTCAGAGAAAGACAAATATATAATTTCATCCATGTGTAATTTAAGAAGTACAACAGATGAACATAAGGGAAGGGAAGCAAAAACAAGATAAAAACAGAGAGGGAGACAAACCATAAGAGACTCTTAAATACAGAGAGCAAACTGAGGGTTGCTAGTGGGGTGTTGGGTGGGGGGATGGGCTAAATGGTGATGGGCATTAAGGAGGACACTTGTTGGGATGAGAACTGGGTGTTTGTTTTATGTAAGTGATGAATCACTAAATTCTATTCCTGAAATCATTATTACACTATATGTTAACTAACTTGGGTTTAAATGAATAATAAAAAATCCTCTTAAACACATTAAAAAAACCCTTAAATATAAATAAAATAAAATAAAATAAAATAACACATTATTTAATCTTCCCAATAATGTTGGCATTATTATTTCTCCTTTTACCGATGGGGAAAGTGAGATCTTGAGCAGTGAAGCAACCGATGAGGGTCACAGGGCTAGTGAAGTAATGAAACTTGGGGGAACCTGGACAGCCCCCTGGCCCCCAGCTAAAGTTGGTGGGGGGTGACCCCTGGACTGTGGCCTTTTAAAAGGAGCCTTGAAAGTTCCTTGCATTTAAATGATGATTGCATTACATTTATTGCTGAATTGTGTAACTTTTAAGTTGCAAATTAATGCTAAGAGTGTGTTAGGGTAGCCCTTGGCCTCAGGACTAATTGAGAAACAAAATGAGAGTGCTGCAAATAAATTGATTTTCCTACTTAGAGTAGGTGCTCACTCCACTTCTATCAATCCTGTGGCATTTGCCTTCAGGATTCTTTCTTGTCTAATTAAAAACTACAGGCCAGATGTTGTGTGGTGTCAGTAATTTCGTACCCGTGCCTTTTTTGCCCCTATTGTTTTTTTGGAAACAGTTTAGAATAATCAGCATGTTTTTAAAGAACATAGAGTGACTGTTCATTTTTGTGGCAGTGTTTTTACTCATTTAGTACTTTAAGGATTTTCTGTACTTATCTTGAAACTATCTTCTAGAAAAAACAGACTCACTGTGGTGGCCTTTTCAAGAAGTCTCTAGCTTGTAATGGGAGGGGAAAATCAAGCTGTGGTCCATGAGCACATGTTTAGGGGTTAATTCTCTTTGTGGCTTTGATTTTTTCCTCCTTGTTCTCAAGATATATAACAATCAAGTGTTGGAGATTGCACGTTAGCGCATTGGGTTTTCACCTGGGGCTGTCCCTCCTCTAAGCGGGGAGTGAAGGTATGGTGGGGTAGGGCAGTTTCAGCAACTTTATCAGTGGTTTGGGAGATGTATTATTCTAATCCTTAACGTCCTAAGCAAAGACTACCCTGACTGTTTTTACTGAAAGCACTTCCTGTCTTTCTGGGTAGTTTATACTGTTTATTTATTTACCTTTGTTTAAGGAAATTCCTTCTTTACTGTCCTATCTTATCTTAGATCAAAGTTTCTACCCAGAGACCCTTACTTAAATAGTGTTCTCCGAGGTTGTGTGTGTTTTCTTTGCTTCCTTCATTTTTTGTCTTTCCTTCTCTTTAAAAAGCTTTCTGAGTTTTTGTCCCGTCTGCACTCTGGTTTTCCTTCATTCTATTTATGACTATTGTGTAATGAATATTCATACTTACCATTATTAATGTAGTAGCGTGCCATTTGTCAGCTTACTGGCTTCCTTGTAATACACACACACACACACACACACACACACACATATATTTTAAATTCTGTTTCTTTTATCCACTTTTTAATTTTGCCATCTTTCTTTGTCTTCTTAATTTTTTTTCTAGAGTTTGTAATCATATGAATCCCCTGCCCCCCCAAACTGAGACATATGTGCAGGTCTAAAACTGCACAGTGCAGGATGTCGAATGGCTTAAAAGGATTTCTGTTGTGAACTGAAAGAGTGGATCTGTGCCTTCTGAGGGTATAGTCTGACCGCATGAATACTAATAATTAGACATCTTTTATTTTAAAAGAGGGGCAGCTGTTACTGTAGTTGAATTCGAAGATCTTTAGTTATTTTGCTCCTCTCTTTAAAGAGCTGTTCTCCATAAATGCATCTTTTTGGCGGAGTTGATTGCAGACCCAGATACTGGCGTGTTGATAGTGTGAAAAAAGGAGGGAAAAAAAAGTCTGAAAAGGAAAATCTGAAATGTTCTGAACATTAGATTTTAAGGTGTTAGGTTTGTTTTCTTGAGTCTTCCCCCCCCCCCCCCCGCCACCAGATTCTTAAAAAATAGTAAAACAGCTAAGCATTGTGCATGTCAATTCTTTTTAAAATGATTTGAAGGTAAAATTTCCAGTATCTTGCACTTGATCAGAAGGTCTAGCAATGAAAGTTCCCCCAGAGCATTCTCAGCTGTCCCTTGGAGACTTGATTAGGATGGCAGTTACAGTGGTGATTATGTCTTCCTGGAGTTTTCAAGCTTTTTATTTAAATCAGTGCTTATTATCTTTTATCTTGTTTAAAAACACTACTCCTGCACCTTGAAATCCAGTGATGATTTCACCTAGAGGGTTGAGTTACTGAGTATGTGGTGTTAGAGGGACGGACCTCTGTCTCCCTCTTTGCCGTCATCAGAAGTCCTGAAGCCCCTATGTATGCTGGCTCCTGCAGGCAAGAGTGGCACTGCATAATCATAGTAGATTTTATAGGGCTTCAGAGTTCACAAAACAATTTCGTATGTTATTTCAGAAAATTCTTGCAACAACCCTGTGAAGCAGTGGATAAGTATTTTCATCCCTGTTTTGTAGAGGAGGAAATTGTGTTCCAAGAAGGTGAGCACTGTGCCCCAGGCCACAATTTTCTGTTCTCACAGTGGAGCTGGGTCTGGAGACCAGGTTTACTGCCCTCCTACCTTCACCTCATTATTCTGCTTCACCTGATGAAGTCAGGATTTAAGGGCATTGCATTCAGGATCAGACTAGGGGAGGTTGTGGCCTAAATACCCTAGAAATATGGATTTCAAAATGATAGTTATTTCCTCAGTATTTTAGCATTACTGACAAATAATACAAGGTACCCACTAATTTGTCCTTTCAGACAAATGCTTTTTACTTTCCATATATTCCGTGACAGACTTACAGACCTGAATGCTTGAATTTACATAGCTGTGAAGAGCATAAATCCTATTTTGTATTCTTCAGATGCCTCAAGAGTCAACAGCTCAAACTATGGTACGAATATTGACAGCTTGGCTAAGAGGGAAGAAAGGAGAAGTGGCTAGCAACAATTCTCTAGAGAATAAGAAGACAGTACGATATTTTGGACAGCATTATAAACCCCGGCAAGGCTTTGGTGAAAACAGGAAGCTGTTGATAGGAAGAAGTTAGTGTTGGATATGGATTTGAATCCATGTTCTGCCACTTAGTAGCTTTGTCATGATGAACAATAAGTCTCTGGATCCCAGTGTCTGAGTATCGTTATCTGAGAGTAGAGGCTGTGAGGCAGCTTCATAGATTGGGTGAGAAGTCAGGGTGCTCCAGCCGAGCAGCCAGGTGTCATAAACCCGCAGTCATGTCCAGGCTCCAGCACTTCTGGACTGTGTGATACCTAACCTCCCTGTGCATCTAGAACAGGGGTATAATACTAATACCTGCCTTGTAGGGTTGTTAGAATCACATGAGTTTTAATACACGTAAACTCCTTCGAACAGTGAATGGCTCACAGTGAATTCCCTATTAGAAGTTAGTTATTTTTAAGTGAGTTAAGGTAGGGAAGTGCCTGGTGCCTCTGTTAAGTGCTCAACATGTTATTTTCTTTTTCTTCTATATAGATTTGTTAAGATTAAGGCTAATGAAAGGCATTTAAAAATCACTAGCATATAATGTTTTCGTATTTCATCAGATTTCATTCATGTAGTTATTGGCCCCTTACACCTTAGATATTTATTTTTATTAAATGTGATCTTTTTGTACTGTTAATCACTTAAAATACTGTGTTATATCATGTCTAGGAAATTCATTATAAGCCTTTCGAAGAGAGAAGGCTTTGTGATAAAAGCCAGCTGCCCAGACATTTCCACCCTCCTCACCCATCCCCCAGCAGCCTGCAGAAGCAGCGTGTTGGCAGAGATCCAGATTTCCTAAGTGATGGGATTGTTCCAGGGGCCAGGAATGAGAGGAATCTGCCCAGATTGGAGATGGCTTTGGCTACTTTGCTTGCTTCATATTCGTAGTCTCCTTCCCAAACTGACCCAGCACCATTTTCCAGTGTGGAGATATTGTTTTAACACCGCTGTGTGTGTGGAGGTCTTCGTATTAAAGGAAATGATTTTTTGAATCTATTGTTTAATTCCATGGAAGTTTTTCTGTGTTTCTCTGTGCCCTGGAAGATGAGCTGTGAGTTGAGCTGTGAGTTCATTTTAATTTATACTTCCCTCCCTCCAAATCAATATGGTCCGCCTCTGGCTGTTTTCCAAGTGTAGCACCTTTCTTGATCTGACTCAAGTGCTAAGACTGTGGTTTCACCTTCCCCATTTTATAGAGCGTTGGGAAGGCTTAGTTATCTGACTGGCTTAGGCCAGGAAATTATTGGCTATTGTCAGTGGAATTTGTTTATCTTTTCCACTCCTCTGCATTCCTAGTCTCTGAGAGAAGTCATCACCACTACGATTGCACTTCAGTGCACTTCAATTTCTACAACTCCTCTCCTTTGTCTATTTTTATTAAACGCTTGATATTTCTCTCTTTTTGGATACAAATTCATACTCCCTACCCCCCCATGCAGACATTTCAGAAAGAGGTCCGTTTATCAGCATTTGTTAAAAAAAAATCTGAACACCTCTTCTGGCGCCTTTGTATTTGGGTGCTGCCTAAGTACATGTTTTCTTCAGGTATCCTCTAAGATTTAGGATATAACTGTCTACATAATTTTTTTTAAGTTATGGTTGATGCATGTATCATTCTAATGAGCTTCTAGACTAGCACTGTCCAACAGAACTAATGCAAGTCACATACAATTAAAAGTTTTGTAGTAGTCATATTACAGAAGTAAAAGAAATCGGTTATTTTAATTTTAGTATGTATGATTTAGCCCAACATATCAAAATATTATAATTTGGGCATGTAATCAATATAAAATTATTGATATATTTTATAATTTTTTGTACTAAGTTTTCAAAATCTATTTGTATATTTTATACTTACAGCTTATCTGTTTGGAGTAACCACATTCATGTGGTCAGTAGCCATATGTGGCCATATGTCATATGTCACCACGGATCTATACTGGAACTTTTCTTCTGCCTCAGAGGGGCATTGCATTGTACTGGCAGTTATTTCCCCATGACAGTGGCTTAGAAAACAGGCATGAATCTGTACCTCATGTCTTTGCCCATAATTAACATGTATCTAGAGAGATTTCCTTTGTTAGAAAAACTATTGTGGGATGAAATATCGTAAAACATGAGTTCAAAGCAGCATGTGTCAAGTCCTCTAAACAGTGGGCTGACTTATTGACTGCTAGTGATAAAAATTGCTCTGTCTTATGGCAGTACTTAGCACTCAGAACAAGACTCAGCATTTAGCACAGTCCCTGGATGCATTCTCTCACCTAGAAACTGTGGAACTCAGTTTTATGCTGCTGAAGGCTACTGCAAAGCTGGGAATGCTGTTTGTGATTGACACTTCACTGTCTTTCTGTGCTCCTCATCCCCCATGACTTTTCAAGGTCATGAAGTTTAAAGGGTGAAAGGTGATTGATGTTTAGGATGCCGGCTCATATGCTTGAGGCTTCATCTTGTGTCCTCATTTTTCCAGGACCCGTCAATTAGCTTCTCTGAGAAAATGGTTATTGAGTGTTAAAGACCATTACTGAGTCTGAAATGTAGATGGTTATGGCTGAATTTCAGCCATTGGGAAGATCAGTATAATCTATTCTAGTACAGTGTTTCTCAAACTTCAATGTGGATGAGAATCACGTGGGGATCTTATTAAAGTGGGATTTTGATGCATAGGAATGAAGTGGGGCCTGTGACTTTGCATTTTTCAAAAATTCTCAGGTGATTCTGTTGCTGCTGGTCCACAGACCACACTTGAGTCGTAATGATCTTATATTATGGTAACAAAAATGCCAATCTTTGATAAGTTTTTATCAAACTTCAGCAAAAGAGAAAAATCATAATGTAGTAAAGTGAGATTTTCCACCGCTTTTATTTTATGTTTTTATAAATTCAAAAATAATTTCTTTCCTTCTTGTTACCATGGTGATTGTAAATGGTAGTTATCATTAAAAAAAAAAACTTTCATTGCAAAATTAAAACACTGACAAACCTATTTATGTCTCCAAGCTAATTAAAGAAACAATTTTACTGATCCACAAACTACTAAAGTCTGATGCTACCCCACCACCTAAATTATCAGTTTATAATTTTCTTTTATAGCACTCACAGTATTTTGTATTGATAGAATTACTTGGATAGTTGTTTAATGCCACTTTCCCCACTGTGCTCTAAGCCGTATATTTCTCCCTACTGCCTAGCACTGCGTCTGATACCCTGTTAGGCCGCAGTCAGTGGTTTTGGGAAAGTCTTATTCAGTGGGTCTTAGTGAGAGTGGTACTGCCCCTCCTCAGGGAGTGTTTTGGAAACTGGTGGGAACTAACTTTGGTTGTTCAAAATAATGGAATGTGCTACTGGTGTTTCATGGGTGGAGGATCAGAGGATTCTGGAGAGTATACAAAAAACAGCCATCCAGTGAAAGCTTATTCTATGCATTCTGCATAATTTTAGAATGTCCCTATTGGAGATTCAGTTGATGAAAAACCTAACCCTGTGCAACATATGAAACAAAACCTTTTTGGGGGCCCAGTTTTAATATATTCTGAAAATTTCGGGAATGTAATTTCTAAGTATGTCAGAAGTTGTGCTTGAGTTTTTGGTGCTATCCCATGGACAGGTCCACCATTGTGACAAATCCCATCACCAGTAGCAGTGCTGTTTCTGGTATTTAAATTGTACCAGTACACATTTGTGGGTAGTGTGATAATATGGATATACATACACGTACACACATACATATTCAGCCCTTATTTTAAAATGTCCTTTACAGAATATTGAAAATATTCAGATGAATGTCTTTTTTTTTAAAATTTTAACTTGTTTTATTTTTTATTTTTTAAAATTTGCATCCAAATTAGTTAGCATATAGTGCAACAATAATTTCAGGAGTAGATTCCTTAGTGCTCCTTACCCATTTAGCCTGTCCCCCCTCCCACAACCCCTCCCGTAACCCTCAGTTTGTTCTCCATATTTGAGTCTCTTCTGTTTTGTTCCCCTCCCTGTTTTTATGATTTTTGTTTCCCTTCCCTTAAGTTCATCTGTTTTGTCTCTTAAAGTCCTCATATGTGTGAAGTCATATGATTTTTGTCTTTCTCTGACTAATTTCACTTAGTATAATACCCTCCAGTTCCATCCACGTAGTTGCAAATGGCAAGATTTCATTCTTTTTGATTGCTGAGTAATACTCCATTGTATATATATACCACATCTTCTTTATCCATTCATCCATTGATGGACATTTGGGCTCTTTCCATACTTTGGCTATTGTTGATAGTGCTGCTATAAACATGGGGGTGCATGTGTCCCTTCAAAACAGCACACCTGTATCCCGTGGATAAATGCCTAGTAGTGCAATTGCTGGGTTGTAGGGTAGTTCTATTTTTAGTTTTTTGAGGAACCTCCATACTGTTTTCCAGAGTGGCTGCACCAGTTTGCATTCCCACAGATGAATGTCTTTTAAAATCAAATTTAATCATTAAAAGTAGTTGCAGGCGTCCTACCACTTCATTAAATTATTTATTGTAGTTAAGTTTGTTTACATATTAAAGTATATATACATGTGCATACATATAGTTTACACACTTGAATGACAGTGAAAATTACTCCCCTTTATATTACAATTTTCTGTCTATGTGTGTAATCACTATCTCTGGATTTCAAACGTTTGCTGTCAAAGGGTGGCACTGATCTGATAGAGCTGAAAACCCCTGTCCTTATGGAGCATCATGGAATCCAGCATTCTTGCATTCTGGCTTCGGCTGATTTCTCCAAACCACTCATTTAATGTCTCTGAATTCGCTGGGTGATGTACATCATACAAGTTGTCATGTTTCGTGAATGACAGAACGCGCGGTGAAACGCCCTAGCTGACTTGGTAATTGTCTGTCCAGAACCCCTGAGAAAGGCAGACTGCTCACCTGAGAGCCACTGTTGCGGTTCCCTTGCATTTTCAGTCTGGGAAGACAGACCCTCATGGAGGAAGGGATTTGCCAAATGCTGACATGTGATAGGATATGGGGAGTGCTGGTAGTGGTAGTGGTGATGTTTTAATGAGTTAAAGTTCAAGTTTGTCGAGTGAATAAAAGTGGATTATGTTTTAGCTTTCCAAGAAGAATTTCAGATACTTAGACCAGGGGCCATTATTTTGAGAGTTTTTGGACACTTACATATTTGTCTGTTAGAGAGTGATTAACAGTAAAACCCACTGAGCACCTGGGTGGCCCTGTCGATTAAGCATACAACTTCAGCTCAGGTCATGATCTCTCGGTTTGTGAGTTCAAGCCCTGCGTCAGGCTGTGTGCTGACAGCTTAGAGCCTGGAGCCTGCTTTGGATTTTGTGTCTCCCTCCCTCTCTGCCCCTCCCCCGCTTGTGTATGCATGCACTCTTTCTCTCTCTAAAAAATAAGTAAATAAACATTAAAAAAAAAACCATTAAGACCCACAAACTGGGGAGATTGTGTGTCTTTCTCAGCAGTTGGCTTGGGTGGGCTATGAGGCACAAAGGCTGCAGGGGAGCACACAGTGTATACGTGGTGCCAGGAAAGGCTCCTGGGACTTAGTTGGAGAAAGATGGCGGTACGTTCCACAGCAGAAAGCCCCTTCGAACACAAATAATTCCAGTTGGCTTAGCTGGCTAGAATGTTCCTCATTAATTGGAACTAGAAAGATATAGGAGGCTGGCTCAAGGGTAATTGGCACTAGAAAAAGTTCACTAAAGGTGAATCCTTTTAAGATGGATTCATGTCTCATAGGCATTGAGGGTTTAATTGGAATTTGGTCTTATAGAAAACAAACTAATAATCATGAAAATAAAGTTTGTTCCTGGGTTTTATTTGCAACTATGTGCTACTTTTTAGGAAAAAATAAAGTGTTTTTTTTGATATTCTGAAATTTTATGATAAGACCTACATTGCCCCTTGTTTAAGCATAATTATAAAGAAGATCCTTTGTATTTATTTTTATTTTTCCAAGAGACTTAAAAAATTTGTAAATCATTTCATTCTCTTTGAAAGCATAAATAAAATTATAGATTGTTTACGTCCTTAATTGTTAATTATAAAGAGGATCCTGAGATCCTCATTTTCTGTGGTCTTGTATGTGAAAAGCAGTTTTCCAAAAGTCACTTACATTATTCTCATAAAATATTGTCTGTTTTGCAAGATTTGTAGCTGATTTGTTTGAATTTTCATGCCACTGGCAGGAAGAGCAGATAGGGAGGAATATTTGACTATAGAACTGATTGTTTAAGTCATTGGTTCCCCAGAGAATATTTTTGAATTCTGACGACCTAAGTTTGGGGATAAATATTTGGGTCACAAGTTCCTTGGTAACTCTCAGATTCTTTGTGTATTTTGTGATGCCAGTTTGGCGTTAGAATCAAGGGCTGAAGTGTGTTTTTCCTCCATATGTCTATCACAGAGTCTTATTCAAGGTAAGTTTTTAATAAATGCTGTTGAATGGAATTGTTGAGTTTATAGTCTTCCATGATTGCATATTTGCAAAGTTTTTCCATGTTGCCCAAGGTTGTTGTAACATCTTTTTTATTGTATACTTCATAAGGTAACATTTTCACCTAAAATTTGGATCATAACTATTAAACATTTGCTTCAAAGAGAACACTTTGTTCTTTGAAATTAATAATAATTACACACACACACACACACACACACACACACACACACACACTGGATAGCATCTGTGCAGGGATCTTTCCCCTCAATGTTATGAGTGATTCTGAATCAAGACCAAAGAGAGAAGCCTTGTAAATTATGAATATTCTGAAAACAATTAGGCATATTCTCCTGCTACAAAGATAACACCGGAGTTAATGGAAGCACCATAATATGCCTAGGGGGAGATGTCATCAAGGCAAACATGTAGTTTGTCAAAGTGACATTTAGACGAGTATAAGCAGTATTAACCCAGGCATTAGCTCTTGTCAAATTTAAGTATGATTTTAAAAGTAGCTATTTTAGGTTTGTTTGTATATTGTTGTCTAGTGTAGCAAGTGACTTGAAGCCATCAAACTTTTAGGGTAAAAGAAAATGACATAAATTTAATACACAGTTAGATCTCTTGTTATCAACTGCTGAACACAAACCTTCTTTGTTATTTGAAATGTCTCGACTACTGCTTTGACCCATCCTGTTTTATTATGAGATATTGGAGAAAGTAAGTTGCTTTCTCCACCCAAGATAACACTCTGTCTTGTTTAGATAGAGGTGTTATCAAAGAGAGACTTTGGGGGCGCCTGGGTGGCCCAGTTGGTTGAGCGTCTGACTTTGGCTCAGGTCATGATCTCGTGGTCTGTGAGTTCGAGCCCCGTGTGGAGCTCTGTGCTGACAGCTCGGAGCCTGGAGCCTGCTTCGGATTCTGTCTCCCTCTCTCTCTGCCCCTCCCCCACTTATGCTCTGTCTCTCTCTCTCTCTCTGTCAAAAATAAATAAACCTTAAAAAATTTTTTAAAGAGAGACTTTGTGTCCTAAAACAAGTATTCATTATACATATTCATTTCAGGGACTATAAGACCCTCTAATGCAGCTATCTTCCGTTGGGGAACATGTACACTTGGGCGAGTGCAAAGAGACTTTCCAAGAGATAGGTAGTCTAGATAGTTTTAAGAGAATCTCTTTTCAGGTCCTTAACTTTTGAGGTATTCTTTCTGAAAATTCATCTCCCTGAAAACACACCTACATCTGGGCATCATGCAGATTCTCCTTTCCCATGTTCCCTTCTACCATAGACTTTTCCTGTTTTACAAAAAACCCCCATTCTCCTCCATCTGTAACCTCGCTGTGGCATATTGGCCCCAGGTTTCCAAAGCCCTGATCATCAAATGAAGGACAGACCATTTCATAGTTTTGAGTCAGACGAATCTTAAGGCCTCTTAACCATCCCTTACCCCATCCATCCTATTAAGCAATGCATTGCCAAATAAATGTATTCCTTCTGATTAACAACTGTTTGTCACAGTAAACATCATATGTATTGTATCCATATTAATAATTATCATAATTTATAATAAAAATAGAAAAATTAAAAAATAGAAAAAGAATTATATTAACTGAATCCATAAGAAAAATATTAAAGCTTAGAGTTATGTTTTCACAGGAAGTCAAAGGCATTTAAAAATTCTGAAATATGTATGAAACTTTTTGTTGCAGAGAAGTGTGTAGAGTATTCATAAATCAATAAAAGACTTCCAAGCATAAATATATTAGGATGAAGTTCTGAGGGAAAAGAGGAATGAAATACAATTTCAAGGGGAAAAGGGAGTGGTGTAAATTTTGTTAGTACTTGTTCATGTATGTTTTATATGGATTATGGTAAGAATGAAATCTCCATGGTATTTAGGCTTCTCTGGACACATTTAAAAGAATAATGTTAAGAAATTGAAAAGATGGCCCACAGAATGAGTGAACATTTTTATGCATTGTACATCTTATAAGGGACTAGTATCCAGATTGCATAAAGAAGTACTACGTCTCAATAATAAAAAGACAATCCAATTAAAAATTGACAAAGGATCTGAGTAGACATTTTTCCAAAGAAGATATGCAGGTGACCAATAAACATATGAAAAGATGCTCAGCATCATTAGCTATCAGAGAATTGCAAGTCAAAACCACAGTAAGTACTACCTCATACCTACTCAGATGACTAGAATAAAAAAGACAATGACAAGTTTTGGTGAGGATTTGTATGGTTTAGCTGCTTTGGAAAATAGTCTGTAGTTCCTCAAATAGTTAAACATAGAGTTATGATTTGATCCAGTAATTCTACCCCTAAGTATATACCCAAGAGAAATAAGAACATGTCCACACAAAAGCTTCTTTATAAATGTTCAGAGCAGCATTATTCATAATAGCCCCAAAGTGAGAACAGTTCACATGTCCATCAATTGGTGACTTGATAAGTAAAATGTAGTATATTATTAGTTAATAAAAAGAAATGAAATACTGATAAATGAAATGACGTGAATAAACCTTGATAACACTATGCTAATCACATACGCTAGTCACAGGGGAGTACATATTGTATGATTCCGCTCAAAAGCATGTCCGAAATAGGCAACTCTATGGAGACAGGAAGTAGATTGATGGTTGCGAAGGACTGGGTGGGAGGGCCATGAGAGGACTGGGGACTGACAACCATGAAATGTGAGCTTTCTTTTTGTGGTAATGAAAATGCTCAAAATTGATTGTGTTGATGTTTGCACAACTTTGTGAATATACTAAAAACCACTGAACCATATACTTTAAATGGGTAAATTGTATGAATGTGAATTGCACTTCAGTAGAACTGTTTAAAGAAATAATGTAATAGTTTTGTTTTTAAAATGTCCATGTTTTCAATATGCCAGAAGTGACATATGTACTTTGCACCATTTAAATAAATTAATGATGGAGCCTGTTTCAGATTCTGTGTCTCCCTCTCTCTCTGCTCCTCCCCTGTTCATGCTCTGTCTCTGTCTCAAAAATAAATAAACGTTAAAAAAAATTTAAATAAATTAATGATGAAGTGTTCCAAATGTAACCTTAAAAAGTTAAAAAAAAAATAGTGCACCAAATTTCTGTAGTCTTAAAGTATCAGTTCTTTGGTTGTATAATATTTCACTGAGTTAATGCATGATACTTTGCTCATTCTCCTCCTATTTAAGGGCTTTCTTATATTTTGATATTTTAAATAATGAAAGTTTCTGTGACACTTTAGTAGTTTATTTATTTTTTTTCTTTTGGCTGTTTCCTTTGGAAAATAATCCTAGCTGACTCTCTGGAATGAATAGATTGTTGAGATTTTAATAGGTATCGCCATGTCACTTTCCTGAAAGATTGAAGCATTTTTTTGTCGTTTAAGATAAAATTTTACCCTTGTGCTAAATATGTAATGTTCCTTATTGTAGGAAAAGTTGCTTTCCATTATATTTCTTTGACTAAGCTGTTTTGAAACCTGTGTTTGTTTCCTATTATTACCTCATGAAAGATAAGCATTTTATTTATTGAGAGCGCATTTTCTGAATACCCACTCTGTGTCAGGACTTGGGCTAGTTACTGGAGATACAAAGATGAAAAAGACTAATTATTTAGCCTGTGCATTCCAGAAAATTTTGTCTCTCAGAGGGAGATAATTACAGTAGGTAAAATGAGGGCTTCAATCACAGTATAAAAAGGTGTTTGAGGAGGAACCTGGGAGATGGGCCAATGTAGGAGGGGAGGTGGTATATGTGTGCAGCTTGGAAGGTGAACCATCCTTTGCTTGGAGGAGAGATGAGGGGCAGAGAGAGGGCATTCTGAATGGGGTGAGCAAGAAGTCTCCAGAAGTTCCCTGGTCAGCTCCTTTGCATTTCCTGTTTATTCACTAGTACATGCAGTTGTTGTTGATTTTAAATATGCTTCCACTCTTTGTATTCTATCAAATATTAACATAAGTGTTAATTTTTGTCATGTTTAAGACAAACACTTTATTTTAGTCTGTTCTTTGACTTTATAAATTTTAGTTGCTTTTCATCTTTTACATTCTCATCACATAGGATTATGATTACTTGTTTTGATGTGCGTCATATGGAAATTTCTTAATTCATAAAGTTATAGATTTGGCTGATCCAACAGTAGCCAAATCTTGTTTCTGAAAGTGGTTTTCCACTGTGTGATGAGAAGAGTTGTGAAATATATGTGGAGCCCATATTTCCCACACCTATGCTCTTTTTTTTGTCGACCCCTTTATGATGATACAGCCTGGTATTCTGATGCCTGAGTCAGGAAACCAGGAAATCATATCCCTTTTCTTTCCCATCTTCTCAAGGTAAAGTGGCTTAATTTATTTGACCCAGAACCAAACCAACAATATTATGCTCCATGGATCTCTGGTGCCAGTAAAGGGACAAATGTGTTCACATCTCAACAGCCTGAGATTTTTATTCTTTCAGCAATAGAGTTGATACTAAGAAGTGAGAAGACTGGAACTCAAATGGGAACGGACTTGCTATGGACTGAATTATGGTCCCCCCAAACTCCTGTGCTGAAGCCTTAATCCTCAATGTGACTGTATTTGGAGATAGGGCCTTTATGGAAGTAAAGTTAAATGAAGCAAAAAGGGGGGGTCTGCTCGGACAGGGTTAGTGTTATTATTGGACGACACGCTGGACAGCTTTCTCTCTCTCTCTCTCTCTCTCTCTCTCTCTCTCTCTCTCTCTTCCCCCTCTCTCCCTCCCTCCAATGTGAGGACACAGTGAGAAGGTGGTGGTCATCTGCAAGCCAAGAAGGGGGTCCTCACTGGAAACTGAACCTTGCCAGAGTTTGGTCTTGGACTTCCAGCCTCCAGAACTGTTGTTTAAGTCGCCCAGTCTATGTTTTTGTTGTGACAGCCTGAGCAGTCTAAGACAAGCATAATGATAATACAGCAATTATTGACTGCTTAATATATATCAATTTTGGGCTTCTTTTCTTCGAAGTGTGAGTTAAGTCATATCTTTATTTCCATTTTACAAGTAAGGAATCTGATGATTAAGTAACTTGCCTCAGGTTTCAGTGCTGGGAAGGGAGTCTATAAATCCCTGTTGAGCTTACGTCCAATTTGAGGCAACAGCTCTATGTAGTTCATTTACAAATTGTAATGGGGGTAAAGACCCAACAGTAACCACATGTGTAGATTACAAAGTGTTTTTCTGCTCAAATAAGCTTGGCAAACTTATATCCTCTTCTTGGTGGTTGCACATTTAATACTTAAGTTTCAGAAATCCTTCAGTGAAGAAACTTGTTTAACTTACCTTCATGTTTCTCAAATCATTTCCCAGGGGCAACCCAAGTGATTTGCCATGGAACATCATTTCTTGGACACCCATTTGGGCAGTACAGCCCAGAGGTCATCACATTCCTGCAGTGGCCACCAAAGGCCAGTTTAATTTATAATTTATACTTAAACATTCAACGAGCATGGATTGATGCTTATTATAATTTATTGAATTAAAAAATGTAATGAGACTATATGTTCATGTTATTTCAAAACATTCTGTTCATTTAGCTTTTATTTTTGCTAAAGGTTAGACAAAAAAAAAAAAAAACAAGGTAGATAGTTACGAACTTTAGACATCTTACCTCTAAGAAAGTAGATACCTTTGTCAAAATGAGCTCCTTTGATTTTAGTGAGCACCTGCCCTGTGGCAGGCATTATATAGGAAAGGATGAGGGTCCCAGTCTCAGAATTTACATTATATAGACTTGTGGAGATTAGGGGTTACATGTGTCCTTTTCAACATGTTTATGTATGTCCGTACAAATTATGATAGTTGGAAGGTTTTCTAAATATTATTACTTTGGACACTTGGCCTTTTCTTAAGCAACTCCTCAGTTTTTTCAGGCCATTAGTGTTTTGACTGTGGAAACTAACTTTGGGCCTGTCTTTGATTTACAATGTATGAGTCTATAAATAAATCTCATTTTTAATTATTAAAAAAAATTCCCTTTTTAACAACCTTAAAATGATTTAAAAGCTCCAAAAGAAACTGGTTAGACTGGTTCTGCAGCCCACCTTCTCCCCTTTTTTTCTGTAACTCAAAAGGAGTTCTAAAATTCTAGACATTTGCCAGGTGTGAGTTGGGAAAGAATCTCAACATCTGGGAGGTGTTGGTAAGGTTGTTTAGGGGGTTTTCTATCGAGTCTCATGATAGCATTGCTTAAATAATTTATTAGGAAAATTTTGGGTATTTTCCTCCTTTTTAAATAGGTTATAACACATTTGATATCACTTAAATGAATGTTTTTAAACAGCTATAATTTATTTGTAGTTAGATGAACGAAAGTGCCCTCACCTGTTAGCAAATACAAGCCCATTTTAAGACATAAAGTTCTCATCTTTAACGTATTTGCCAGAAAAGAAAAGGAATGTACTTTTTGGAAGCATGTTGTCCTACATCAGTTTCCCTTCTATGTCACACACAGAATAATTAACAGCTACTTACTAGACTTCTTTTAAGCAGATCACTGGTCTGGGAAGTGGTCACTTAGTCTCAGAAAGGGTTTGGTCAATGGAGAAGAAAATCACATCTGACATTTATGGGTAGAGGCAGTAGGCAGGAGCAGCCAGCTTTTTGACAGCAGTTATGTGCTCTGGATGACTCCCACCGGTTAGTAAGATGAATGCTGACTTCTTTTTATTTCTTTAACCTTGCCACTCTTTGCCTAAACATTCAAAGAAAGGCAATTCTATCACAGTTCATGAGTCACAAAGCTTACAGCAGGAGGATGTTCATCTTGGGGATGCCTCCAGTCCTTGAGTTAGTGGTTTGCATTAAGATGGCAAAAGAGCTTTCATTCTCTAATTAGTGGGAGGCACACTTGACAGTGTGAAGGACCTTTTTCTCCTGGAGATGATTTTTAACGGTTGAATGTGCATGTTGAGTGTTTTAAGCCCAAAGGCAGACTCTGGCTACTTTGGACTGCATTATAAAATTAGTTGAAAATAGCTATAACTTAAACCTTTTATTCTTTTCTTCTCTCTCCACCCCCCCGCTCCCCCCCCTCACCCAAGCTCTTCCCCTTACTTAAAAAAAAAAAAAAAAAAAAGGAATATATGCATGCAGTACAAAAGAGAATAACAGTAGCATGTTTTTCTCCTCCCAGGTCCCTAGTACTCCTCCCTAGAGGCGTCTGTGAACAGCATTTTTAAAACTCCTTTCTGACATTTTCTATGTTTATATGCCCCTCGTTATTTTTATGCAGTTGGGACATATTTTGTTTTTCTCCCTAACAGTTTCTTTTGAGGGAGTTTCATATTTGCCCATATGTAGATCCAACTAATTCTGTTTATAAGTTGCATGCTCTTTATTGTAATGCTGCACTACAATTTATTTACCCATTTTTAAAATTGATGAACATTTAGGCCACTTAGAGAACTTTATCCTTACAAACAGAGGTGACCGGATAGTTTTGTTCACACCTGGGAGTGCCGAGTCACATAGGCTATGGACAGTTAAAGGTATAATATATTTTGCCAAGTTACCTTTCAAAGAGCATATGCCCTGATCCACACTCTCACCTATCATGTCTGTGTCTCTATTCTTTGCCCTGATGTGTTTCCTGAAACTTGCAGATTTTTTCAGCCTGGCCCACGAAAATTAATGCTTTCCTGGTTTTTTTAAATCTGCATTACTTTAATTATTAGTTAGGTTGAGCATCTTAAGTTTATGAGCTATTCTCTCTCTCTTTTTTTCTTTTTTCTGTGAACTTCAGGCTACTTTCAATACTTAGCTATACTTGATGATAATTGCTGCATGGTTTGGTTGGGGTTGGGGACACACAGAGACTTGTGTTATTAGAGACCTTGGAGGTCATACAGTCCCACCTTCCAATTGGTGTAATTTTTTTTTTTTTTTTTTTGTAATCTTTGATCATCTGCTTGAATGCTTCCAGTATTAGGGGGCTTAAAACCTCATGGGCATCTAATTCCTCTGTTGGCTTTGGTTGACAGAAAATTCAAGATATGTTAAAAGAGTAGTGGAATAGATAGAGAGGGTGGGAGCAGCTGGACTCTTTAAATAAACCACATTAATGAGGCTGGAAGATTCCTTTAGGCCCAATGAGGGGACCAGGAGCAAGGCATGTTAAGTGAATCTTGTCCATCTGACTAAGGAATGAGAGAACATAACCAAGGAGGGCTTTTTGAGGGGATGTTTGTTATTGCTGTACAATAAGTTATCTGTAAATATATGCCTTAAAACAACAATAAACATCTGTTAATTAAGGTTTAATTAGAGTAAATTAGAGTTTCTTTTGGTCAGGAATTTGGAGCAGCCTAGCTGGGTGGTTCTGGCTGTGGGTGTCTTGGAGGTTATAGTCAAGATGTTGCTGGGAGCTGCAGACATCTGAAGGCTGGACTGGCCTGGTGTGCTTGCACCATGGCTTGCTCACATGGCTGATGGCAGAAGGCCTCGGTTTATTGCCACATGAACATCTGTGTAGAGCTACAGAGAATGTCTTCAAGTTCTGTCAGCCCGCTTCTCCCAGGGTGCGTAATGGAAGAGAAAGCAAGATGGCATCTGTAGTGTCTTTTATGACCTCAGAAGTCACACATGGTCATTTCTGCAATATCCTGTCAGTTACACAGGTCAGCCCTATTTAGCATGGGAGGGGACTACACAAGAGTGTGACTAGTAGGCGGCAGGGATCATTGGGTGCTTTCTTGGAGAGCGACTACCCTCTAGCCCCCAAAGATTCACATCTCTCTTACCTGCAAAACAAAATACGCTTCTCTCAGGGGCCCCAAATCTCATTACAGTAAAGAAGCCAGTTCTTTGTGTCAGAGAATTAAGAGATATTTAAACAGATTTTGGACATGCTAAGAATTTATTAAGAATTTTTATTTGTTGGAAGAAATTGTTGTATTTGGGCGGTGTTCTCAATTAAAACACTATTTCTGTATGAAAATTCTGGCCCAAATAAATAGGAAATAGATTTATAATCCTGACAGAGGAATGGAGTTCTAGTGAAATATTTCAACTTGTTCTTAGTCACAAAACCTTCATGACATTAACACTCAGAAATCAGAGTTAGGTTCTTGGAAAACACATACTGGAGAGCTCTCAGATTGAGGAACTTGAAACCAAATAGGGAAAATATAGATATCAAATTGTGCTGGCTGTTTATTTGTGTCTTCAGCATCAAGCCCACCATTTTCTACTTTGTTTTGTAAGGCTGGGTCTGAAGCTCTGTGAAATCCACTTCCCAGATTTCCCTTTGCCAGCTGGATTCCTGTTGGTTTCTGGCAGTAGGAGACACTGGTTGGAGATTGAAATGTAGGGGGGTGGGGAGGATTTTGCTGTTTTCCTCTCCTGTCAGCAGCCTTTCTCTTGTGGCCAGCTAATAGTTTCTTTAGGATTTTTTTTTTAAGAGAGAGAGAGAGAGAGAGAGAGAGAAAGAGAGAGAGAGAGAGAGAGAGAGAGAGAGAGAGAGAGACGGAAAGAGAATCCCAAGCAGCCTCCATGCCCAGCACAGAGCCCAATATGGGGCTTGCTCTCACCACCCTGGGATCATGACCCGAGCTGAAACCAAGAGTCAGGCACTCAACTGATTGAGCCTCTCAGGTGCCCGCTCTTAGGCATTTTTAGTATCAACTTTGCCATGGCCCCAACCAAGGTCCAAATGTCAGTTATACTGTGTCCTGTTCCCCCTACCCTCCTTACAGTCCTCTTACCAGTTCCTACTCTGAGCACCCAGGCTCTGATAGCCCCGCATCTTCCCTTTTATTTCTTTAGTCCCAAGGTTGTAGCTGTTTCTAACAGTTACTAATATTGGGGTTATGTCTCTGTTTCTGCTTTACTCATTCTGTCTCCCAGCACCTGTGTAATCACTTTCTTCTATTAAAGGTCTGCCATTTAAAATACCTTATGTCTCAGATTTCTGTGTTCCCACTGATTGAAAGAGTTATTTGTGTTTCTGGATGTGTCATCCCTCATAATTACTGTTACTTGTTCATGGTTAAATTTTCTTTCTTGCAAGGTCATAGCTAGAGGTCACGGTCCTTCATCTGGTTCTCTGTCCAGATGTTTAGGGCTTTTCTGATTGTTAGTGCTCATAGTTGTTAACTTCATTTTATGGATCTGTACTCATGAACAGGCCTCCAGGATCCCTACTTGCATGTTTCGATAGTGGTCTTAGAGATGCAAGTTATCTGAGATGCCTAATCAATTTTCTTCAGTCTACTTAAAAACAGTACTTTCTTCATTCATTCCCAGTACAAGGGAGTATAACTTCTGTCGTTGGCTCTACCTGGGGCTTTCCTAAGCACCTGCATTTTGAGCCTCTGACCTCATAGACACTGCCCACTGGTGGGCGGCTGTTGGACCTGCACTTATTTTCCCTCTTCCTTTCTCTTTCCAGAGATTTTTATTCCTGCTCTGCTCTCTCCTTTCTTTCCCTTCTCCCAACTCTGCAGTTTTCTCTTTTTCTTATTATCCCCAGTGGGAATGCTTTATAGTTTGTACATATTAAAATTGGAAGCACTGGCTGAAAAGGTGTATCTGCTGAATTACTTGAATTTTATATCAGGAGGATTTCTGCATGAGGAAGCATAATTATATTAACTTATGAATCATGTGAGCATTTTCTAGACCAGAGGAAAACAGCTAGTGATTTCATTAGTGATACTTCTGTTTTGCAGGTGAACAAATTCACTAAACCTTTATACTTTTATTAGAGGGGTTTTGTGGTTTGTTTGTTTTAGTAAACATTTATCTTGTTGCTCTGTTTACACAGCACTAGATTAGGTAGGTGCATGGGGAGACAGCAAAAGAGTGAAATGACCCAGCTCTTGTCTGTCTTGAAAGACTATACTATGTACCTCGGGAGATAGAACACATACACTAAACAGCTATGGGAGCAAAATAAGTGTAAGATGATGTGATAAAAACTGTACTTAAGTGTGTGTAGTGGGGCATGTAAAAACAGGGCTTCCGGTATACAGACACTAAGCACTTCATGTTGTCTCATTTAATCCTTACAAATCTTAAGCAGTTCCTCTAGTTAGTCCTATTTGGCAAGTGGTGAATCTGAGACTTAGAAGTATGAGGATAAACACCTACAGAGGGTGAATCTAAAGGCTGTAATGGGTAGGAGTGCCTCATTGGTTCAGTCATTAAGCATCTGACTCCGGCTCAGGTAATGATCTCACAGTTCGTGGGTTCGAGTCCCACATCAGGTGAGCTCGAGCCCCTCATTGGGTGAGCCCCGCTGAGCCCTGCTTTAGGTAAAACACAAGCCCCACTTTGGGTGAGCCCTGCTTCTCTCTCTCTCTCTCTCTCTCCCTCCCTCTCTCTCTTTGCCTCTTGCTCGCTTGCAAACCACCCCCCCCCCCACCAAATAAAGAGTATAATGGGTGGAAGTGAAAGTTGTGTGCACTTGTGTTGTGCTTGTGTGCATTTGTGTTCTAAGATATGCCAGACGCCTTCTGTTTACTCCCCTGGATCCCTGTCCATTCTTCTCCAGCCTACTCTATGCCCTGAGTGGGTGACTTGTATGGATTACACCAGTGAACACCCTTGCCCTTTGGCTTGCAGACAGATTCGACTGATGGGGAGAACTCAGGAAATCTGAGGGCAGTGGAGAATGATGCTGGGTGTTTAGTCCTCCAGCTCTTCTCCACTAAGTCTCCTATTGGCTCCATAGCACCCCCCTCTCCTCCCATCCTCCCTCTGTCCCCTCTCTGTCTCCATCTCTGTCTCCAAATTCCAAGAGTCACCTCACTCCTTGACCCTTCCAGCACAGATGAGTAGGGATTCCCCACTTAATAGCACTAATCCTCCTCCTCGGCTTTAATAGTTGTCTCGTGATCAAACTCAGTTTGAATGTATTGCACCCATTTTGAGTGTATCTTGTGTTTCCTGTTGAGACTGATGTGAGAAAATACTTGTAAGGCCTTCCTCCTTTCCCTTCCTTCCTTCCATCCATTCTTTTTTCCTTTCTTCTTTCCTTCCTTCCTCCCTCCCTCTTCCCTCCTTTCCTCCCTTCTTCCTTCCCTCCCTGCTTTCCTTGCTTTCTTTAACAGTGTGTTCTACATAGAAGATAAGAAATAGCTCAGACCTGGACTCTGCTCTCAGGGAACTTACAATATGGCTTAAAATTTAATAATAACGGAAATGAAAACTAACAACGTCTATGAGAAACAGTGTCACTGAAGAGAGAATCTGGTGCATGCAGTGGATTGATTACTCAATGTGAAATGTAGGCAGTTCACAGATTTGTTGCTTATTCTTCCTACTTGTCCATTAGCTTTGTCCCCAGGCCAGAAGTTTGAAATCTCATCTTTAGTAAAACAACATCAAAGACGGTGTAAAGTCTTTTTTAAACAGTAAATGCTGTTTAGAACTCATCATATTCACCAAAAAGGTAAATTTACCATAGGTGTTGTCAATAAAATAACTTCTCTACATGTATCCCTGGATTTAAGATGCATATGAAGTTTGGGAAGGTATATCAGTTTTTTTTTTTTTAATTAAGAAACTGTTTTTTTTTGGAGCAATTTCAGGTTTATAGAAAAATTGAACAGAAATTAGTTCTTGTATCACCTCACAACACCCTCTATTTGCCCTTCCAGCTTCCCCTGTTTTTAACATCTTGCATTTAGCGCAGAACATTTGTTACAATTGATGGGCCAATATTAATTCATTAGTGTTAACTGAAGTCTGTAGTTTACATTAGGGTTCACTGTGTTGTCTGCTATATGAGTTTTGACAAATGTATGATGACATGTGTCCACTGTTACAGCATCATACAGAATAGTTTCATTGGCTTAAAAATCCTCTGTGCTCCACCTGTTCATCCCTTCTCCCTAACCCCTGAACTCCTGCCAACCATTCATCTTTTTACTGTCTCCATAGTTTTGCCTTTTCCAGAATCTTACATAATTAGAATCATATAGTATATATATATATATATATATTCTGTCTTCAGATCAGCTTCTTTTACTTGGCAATATGCATTTTAGGTTTCTTCCTGTATTTTTGTGTCTTGATAGCTCATTTCTTTTTATTGCTGAGTAATATTCCATTGTACTGATGTACCACAGTTTATCCATTTATCTACTGAAGGATATCTTGCTTTCGGATGTTGGCAACTATGAATAAAGCTGCTGTAAACATTTGTGTGCAGGTTTTTGTGTGAATATAAGTCTTGGACTGGTGTCTCAGAATTTAAGAGGTAAGTGGACATTGGAGAGGTCTATCAAGCTAGGTTTTTTGTTTGCTTGTTTTTTTGTTTTTGTTTTTGTTTTTAACAGCTAGGAAAGTGTAGTTTTTGTCTCTGCCAATGTTCGGTTCTCACCCTGTTATAATGGTGTGGTTAATTAGATGAGCGCTGAGGCAAGTACATAACATCAAAAGATAATACAGGAAAAGGAAGTATTTCTGGAGTAAACTGCACATTCTCATATGTGAAGTCCAGTCTCTAATCCTGAAAGGGGTTTCTTTGAACTAGTCAGAACCAAGGTCACATACTGGCTTCCTTGCCAGACACACTGAGGCTGAATTAATCACCTAATTAATCACATACTTTTATGTAGAACCTGAGAATTAGAGTTGAAATACAAACTGAATGCCTGATATACTAAATCAAGTATAAAATACTTATCTGTTTTGTAATTTTATATGAGCAATTTACATGATGACTTCTTTCAAATTGAAGAGAGTAAACACATTACAAATGCATATCTCGTGTATGAACACATCTTTGGGATGTTAATGTGGCTCTTCCTTGCTTTTGAGTAAGCAAAGAGCCATTCTTTCAACACTTCCTGTGGCCACCAATAATTCTGCCAAGGGGTCTGACATCCTGGGAATTTGCCAGCCTTTCTTCGGAGACTGACTCACGCTGAAACACCCTCATGGTTTCTAGTGGTCTGTTTAAATCTTCTGGTTCAGTGTATGTGGGTGCTGAGCCAGAACATACAAATTCCCATCTCAAAACTCCTGAGTGGTGTAACTTCAAGAAAATCACTTCAACTTTTGTGTTTTAGAGAGTACCAAGCCTATCTCTGCTGCCTGGGGATATTATAAAGGTGGATTAGCCTATGTTTTTAAAGCACTTAAAGTTTCCCAGGGGAAAGTGCCTTGCAACTTGCAGGCATAATTGCTGGCTGTATTCCAGCTGGAATAAGGCAAGCAAAGTGCACTCACTTTAAAGCCAAATGCTCACCCTTTTCTTTTGAGAACTCCATTTAGCTCCTTTGTAGAGGTAATGTGTCTTGTATGTGAAAGCATTTGAGTTGTAGTGGGGGATATTTGCATTATTATTCAATATTCCATCATAGATTTGGACTCATTATCATTTTGTATCTGAACATTTTGTATCATTTTGTATGATATACAGACATCATACACAGTGGCTCAGAATCTTCCTTAGCCTAAATGAAAGTGGACAGGTGCTTCTCCATATTTCTGAAGAGCACTTACACTAAGCTTCTTGATCCAGTTTTTCCTGTTTACTGGAACTATTCCAGCCTGCAACATTCTGCATGTAGTTCAGAGCATCCAATGTGATAAAAGTGAGACACATTGAGGAATGGCTTTCTAATTTCTTACAATTATTAATAAAAATCATAAACAAGAAGATTGTTTATATTTATAAAATATTTTTTTTTTGTTTCATAGAAAGTTAACGGTTAAAATATCACACAACGTTTCACTGCTCTTGGAGATTTAAGCCTCCTGTGTTGACATCAACAGATAATGTGTGAATTGGAAATAGGTGCAGAGAAGCAGATATTTTCATTTTTCTCCTTTAAAAAAATTATTTATTTTTTAATTTACATCCAAGTTAGTTAGCATGTAGTGCAACAATGATTTCGGGAGTAGACTCCTTAATGCCCCTTACCCATTTAGCCCATCCCCCCTCCCGCACCCCCTCCAGTAACCCTCTGTTCTCCATATTTAAGAGTCTCTTATGTTTTGTCCCCCTCCCTGTTTTTATATTATTTTTGTTTCCCTTCCCTTATGTTCATCTGTTTTGTATCTTATCGTCCTCATATGAGTGAAGTCATATGATATTTCTCTGAGAAATAGGTATTTTAAACTATTTTCTAAAAAAAATAATTTATGGGGGAGAAATTGGTGTCACAAATATTTGGCTGATTGCAGAGATCACTGTTGCTCATTTACTTAATTCCTTCTCTTTTTTGTTCTGTAGTAATAGATTATCATAGTTTTACACTTTGAAAGCTCTTATTTGATAGCCCAGACCATTCACTGTGATAAGGACCTTATTTGGAGTTTGATTCATTTTTGTTTCTTCTTGTTTGAAATATATTTTGTAAATTTTCAGTGATTTCATTTTTTCCTCCATCTTATTACTGTCATGACAGAACTTTCAGTAGTTGATGCTAGCAGTTTCTTAAGTTAGATGTAGAAGTTTAAAACTGGATATAAAGTTTAACACGTGATAGTTCTTTTGAGCATCTTTAGGTCTCTAGTGAAGGGATGGGAAAAATCTAGACCTACAGAAATTCATTCTTCTGGTATTTTTCTGGATCTGTGCTAATACTATAGTTACTAGATGCTAGTGACTATTAAGTGTGTGAAATGTGGGTTATGGGACTGAGAAACTAAATTCTTAATTTTAATAAATTTAAATTTAAATAACAACATGGATATGTGGGTAGCACAACACAAGTGAGTCATTTGGTTACTAAAGGCTTGCCTTAAATTTTATCTTAATGTTCCGGCAGATGTAGCAAAACAACACAAGTAAAAATTGACCCATTTGTTTACTTTGTGCTAGAGATTTCACTGATATTTAATTTTTATAATCTATAACAACTCTGTGAGCTCCTCTTTTACTGGGAGGGGCCCAAGGCCCAGGGAGCATAAGTAACTCAACCAAGGTCATAGAGATATTCCACCCTTGCTCTTTCTGTTTTGTCACAGGATGTAATTTTGGTTCAAATTGTGACAATTTATTTTGTAGAACACCTCTATTTGGGTTTGTCTGATGTTTTCTTCTGATTATATCAAAGTTTTATAATATTTTCATCACCCCAAAATGGAACTCCATGCCCACCAGCAGTTTCCCTCCAGCCCCTGCCAACCATATTTCTTTCTCCATAGATTTCCCTATTCTGAAGATTTCACATAAATGTAATCATACGCTACTATATGGTCTTGGTGATTGGCTTCTTTCATTTAAGATAATGTTTTCAAGGTTCATCCTTGTTGAAGTATATATCAGTACTTCATTCCTTTTTATGGTTGAATAATACTACATTACATGGATATGCCACATTTTGTTTACTCATACATCAGTTGGTGGAGACGTGGATTGTGACCACTTCTTAGTTATTATGAATAATGCTGCTGTAAACGTTCATGTACAAGTTTTTGTGGGGACATATGCTTTCATTTTGCTTGAGTACATACTTAGGAGTGGAGTTGCTGGGTCCTGTGGTTACTCTATGTTTAGCATTTCTGAGGCAGGGGTAGTTATTTTTTGATAAATGTGGTTGTTCTCTGTTTTTTCTTATGGTTTCTGTCCACTAGCGAATTAGGGTTGCAGTGGAGTGTAGATTCAAGATAACAGTAATAATGTATCTGGTACCCTCCTTTAGTATCACATAAAACATTAAAAAAAAATAATCAATACATGTTTTCACATTTCTGCACATACATTTGGGATTAAACAAATGGATGACACTCTTCCTCTTATAACTTTCTTCATACTTTTGTTTGAAAAAAATATATAGATTGGTAGTTATTTAGCTCTATTCCCAATACAGTGTGGATAGTAGGAGTCTATAGATTGTTGGTAGAATATCAGTTGAAATATGAATTTTTACTTTTGAGTAAGTATTAGAGATAGCTGTAGGGAAAATTTATGAACTTGATACAGGAAAGTTTCTGTTGGTTTATGACACTTTTCTAGGCTTTTACTGTGTTCAGACCCTAAAGGGTTGGGCTACATGCCTCTCTGCTGATCTGTGTGCAAGAAACAGCAGAATTTTAAGGCAATGTAAGCTTTTTTTTTTTTTTTTTCAGTAAGTAGACATTTCTTGCTGAGATGACAGAAGTCTGAAACTACTTTTTGAAAATATGCATAGTTTAACTCTGTGAATGTTGCCAGAAATGATCTTATTAAAATAAGGTTATGATGTACTTTGGCCTACAAGAATATAACTCTGAATTATAGTGTAGTCAATTTAAAAAGGAAGCAACAATCCTGAGGTAAGAATCTCCACACTTGTGAACTTTTCCTAATTTCCCCTGTTGAATATAGGTATTTCCGATTGTGCATTTTCTGTGCTAGGTGCTAAGAAAATCATAAACATATGTATGTTATTCTTGTCTTTAAGGAGCTTATGCAAATGATGATATAAAGCAGAAATGAAGGAAAGGGTTCCAAGAATGATACAAAGGGATGTGGAATGTTTCACGTGGTTCAGAAAGAACTCTGCAGGCTGGGGTCCTCCGATGGGGTGGAATCCTGGAGCTTGGGATTGCATGTGCAAGTGTGTGTGTGTAAATCTTTTGGGTTGACTCCTTGATGTTTTATTTTAAGACTTTTTATTTAGAATAGTTTCAGGTTTACAGTACAATTGAGAGGAAGATACAGAGATTTCACATATGCCCTCTGCCCTCACACATCATAGATGGCCTCCCTTCTTATCAAAATCACTCACCAGAGTGGTACATTTTTCACCAAAGATGAGCTGGTAATTGGCTCCTTACAGTAAAAGTACAACCATATTAACTTGGACTCCACTAATTGGGAAATTTTTGTGAAATATTGGGTAATGATTGAGCTTTCATACAATTTTTCAAGAATATTAAATTCTTGCTATTAAAGCATCAATGACAAAAAGTAAATTAATGGCATCAGAGACAAAGTAAATGTCCCTCTATTTAGGGAAAGATAATGGTTCAGAGTACTTTTGTAATGAAGGAGCCATGTGTAAACATTCCAGCAACATTTATTGAGTGTGTAGAATGTTGATAAAGAACAATGCAGTGGCAAAGAGCGCAGATTCTAACATCAGACTTCCTAGAAGGGTCAATCAAGTATTGGCTGTATTATTTACTAGCTCAGTGTCTCAGCTGAGTTATTCAACCTCTCTGAGCCTCACTTTCTTCTTTTTAATATGGGAATAATAATAATGCCTACTTCATAGCATTGCTGTGATGATTGTATGCATTAGTACATATAAACTACTTAGATTCATGTTTGGTACCTGATAAGTATTAAGTGATAAGGTGTTCCTAGCACTGTGCTAAGTGCCGTGGAGAGGTGTAAGAGAATTTCTGGTGTCAAAAATCTTTAGCAGGTAAAATAACATGTATTGATATATAATATACATACAACTTCAGTGTAATATAACTCAGATAAGTGCATATTTTCTTTCTAGTTGTAATCTAAAATCTGTAATCAGTTCAGTGGACTTTCAAAGACCTAGCTTGAATCTCTTCAGATAACAGAAAAGTAACAACCTTCCATTTAACATGCTCTGCTGTTTAGACTTTCTCATAAGTTCTGAATGACCTTTCTTAGTTGGGTTAATTTAGTGAAATTTGACTAAGTCCCCTGGGGAAATGTGCACTAACCTTTACCCTCACGTATCTGGTGAATGTACCTATTAGGAGAAAATACTTCTTTTCTTGAATATTTTCTTATAGCCCAGCTGCAAAACATTGGTTCCTGAGTCTAAGGAGGCAGAAACTGGCAAACCCATGGGGTGAAGCTACTGCATGCATTGCCCTCAGCCATATCACTTGGTACCCAGAGATTGAACAGATGTTGGTCATTGGGTCATTTCTCAGTGACTCTGAATCTTTTCCCAAGAAAATGTTAAGACACAGGTGAGTTAAATTCTATGTCTGCTATAGGAGTCCTGTGAAAACTTTTGAGAGGCTGAGATTTGCTCTTTGAGCAAGCTCTACTTAAAAAAACTAATATATTTTGCAGTTTCTCTTGGCAAAGGGTACTTGTAGCTACTGTTGCTCCTTTTCTAGCTTTGTTGTTATTTTAAAAGTGTGCTGAGGGTCACTGTAGTGCATAACTCCAGGGGGCAATATTCATAGATAGTTTATGTACCCCCTGGAATTGTGCAGTGCATGGCATGCACAGCTGTACTCAGAGATCCTAGTGCTGAACTTGGCTTAGTCTTATCCTGATAACCTGTTGTTACAAGTTCTTTGGAATGTGTGCTGGTTTTATGGGTGAAATTGGGCCTTTAAGTGGACAAGGTCTTGAACTCTAAATACTCAGATAACCCTTGTATTTAATTGCATGCCTTCTGTGTCTGGTGGCATTCACCCGAACTCTTGCTATTATTACCCAGGTTAGTATGACACGCCTTATCACTGTAAGTCATCTGGTGACTGGTTTAAAGGATTTCTAACCCTTGTGCTCTGGGACTTTACTAAGCATTCTTTACTTTTAATCCTGATTTTTGTAACCACAGCCACTGTTGCTGGGATTGAACCTTCTGTTGTCACTTGAAAGTCTGGGGGTTATAAATGTATTGATGCTTTTATACAAGAGGCTGCTCTATCTCCTCCTGCAAGACTGACTGGCCTTCCAGCTGCTTGAGGCGGGGTCCTGGGGTCTGGAGCTACTGCACCAGCTGCCCCAGGAGTCATCAAAGCACTCTCCTGCATTACAGTAGGATTAAATATGCTATTTGCTAGAGCTGTGTCTGGCAAGAGTCTTAGAACACTTCCAGGAAAGAAAAACAAAATTGTATTTCAACAAAGGAGTAAGAAAAATTGGCACTGATCTCCATGAGGTCACCTCACTTGGTGCAAAAAGTTCATGCTCTTTATTCTGACCAATTTTGTAGGTACTTTGAGGAATACACTGAGCTTGTAATTCTAACTTTGGGAAATTTGAAAAATAGCTATTAACTTCTGGATGATTGGAACTAGGGTGATATATTTTACTCATATAGGTTACTATTAATTTATATTTACTAATCAACAAATTAGATCACTGTTCATGCCCAGATTTCCACCCCCCCCCCCCACATGTTTTGTAGTTTAGGAGTATTGTTGTGCAAGCCTGTTGATTTAAACCACAGACATCTAGAACTGGAAGAAATTCTGATACCATTTTTTCACAAGCTACTCATTTTATAGGTGTCCAAGCTGAGACCCTGAGAAACTAGATGACTTGTGCAAAGTGACAGAGCAGATGGGTGGTCGAATCTGACCAGCACCCATGCCATTCTGTGTCAGTGAAACATGAGTCATACTCCCTTGTCTCCCCATGTCGGATGCCCTTGAAGAAGCCAGGGACCTGCCTGGGCATTTAAAGAACCCATCTGTGCAACTGAGGTGATTCTCATTTCAACACTTGATTTGAATGATATGGAGGAATGGTTATAAAAGACCCTACGACCTACTAGAAGAGTGATCCTGCAGTTACTTAACCTCTCCATGCCTCAGTTTCCCAAACAGTAAAATCGCATTTACTCCGCATGCAAACTCAAGGATGCTATGAGCTAATACTTAACAAAACACTCACTATACAGTGTTTGAAACACAACAGGTGCTATGTGACCATGAGTGGTTAGGATCGTGTGCTGGAAGTGGCCTTTTAATTTTTTAAAACCCAAGTGTAGGAGAGGTGGCATCCATAGAGAGGTTTAAACAGTCATCTTGTGATTTTGCTTATATTAAGAGTTTGAAAAATGGAGAGACTTTGGCACCAGATAATCATAGTTTGGATCTGGGCTCCTGTTCTTTGTCGTTGTTTGACCTGAATCAGCTCTTGCCACGGTTTATCCAGGTAACCACAGTTTATCCAAACACCTGCCAGTGTCTTCATCTCTCTTTTTCTCATTCACTGGTTTTAATCTCAGCTAGCACCTCTGTGTTAATGCTTTCTGCCTCTGATCTCTGAGGGAAAGCCATTGTTCCTTCATCTCTGTTGTTGTAGCATAAGAACTAGAGATATCCCAGTCCTTGAATTTTTATTAGCGGAATTTCTGCTTAAGATTTCTGGTCATATTCTTTCATTCAGAGTATCTCTAAAAATTCATTACAACCTTCAATCACCTTTAATAAAGCGAAAACAAATTTCTGTCATTTTCATGGTTCAAGAGCTCCTTGATAATGCTTGCATTTTATAGTACTTTTCTCCACAGAATAGAAATTGCTTTTAAAGAAATCTTTAGTTTTTACAGTTATAGAGTCTAAAACCAGTGAAAATTGTTTACACTATCAATCCGGAGGGCTTTAAAATATAATATTTTGTAATATGTGTTTTGTAACACATGTAACAGTTTCTTATTTTTCACATTCTGTGTCAAAACTTTCTAAATGAATTTTTCTCTGTTGCTTAAAATTGTGTTGTTAATAGTATTTAAAGACCATTCATTCATTCACTATTTATTACACATTGTGGCAGGTGCTATGCTAGGTTCTGGGAACATAGTGAATGGCAGAAATTTGGTTTTAACCCTTAAGTAGCTTAAAGTCTAATTGAAAGTAGGAAAAAATGGTCTGGGTATGGGTAAGGAATGGTTAAGGTCAGCGGAAGTTGCTAAAGTGTACTAGTTCTGAACTAATGAATATTAAAGAAAAAATGTTCAAGATGCTGTGAAGACAGGTCAAGACACATGTATTTTTTCCTCTATGATTGTTTACTTTTGCAAGGACTGTAATGATTTATTTCTCCAAACTTTATGTGGCACAGAACTCGAAGGATCTTAGATATTTTTCTGCAGCCATCCGAATCTGTGGCAGATTTAACCCCATGGAGCATAGTGGTTGAACTTCAGTGTGCAGCAAATCAAAGGAAAGGAAAAAGCATGTTTCTAGAACTTAAGATCACAAGCAAAGACAGGGTGACTCTTCTCTTTCCATTAGAAAATGGACAACTCCACAGTTAGATGAAATTTTGAATGCCTTTACTCTGTGTTAGATATTTATCTGATAATTATGACATTGGATTGTCACAGATAATCCCCCACCTGAAGGCAAAAAAGAACAAGCAAATAATCTCCTCAAGTCCCCCTTGTTTCTCTATAGCTGGATGATATTATGAAAGCCATACTCACATCCAGTATAAAATGTTTTCTTTGCCCTTTTTGAAAGAGGTAAGAACTTAATACATTTGATAAAGTTTATCACTCGTAAATGTTTTTACGGCCTTTATCTTCAATTGGACATTACCTCCATGGATCAGATTGATAACCCACTGCAAGATCATAGCAATACAGTCTGTTCTGTGCTTGAGAGAAATTGTACAGATCTGAGGGAACTTTACTTTTGAGAGTAAATTCTGATAAATCTCAGTTGATCAGCTTAGCTCTGTCTTGGAATCCTAAAATTTTTACTCAAGGAAAAAGAATCCGAAGTCGTATTTTACTTAGGCAAGGTCATGATTCAACTGCAGCAATTACTGCATTTTATATAATTACATCCACCAGATGCCTGGAGAATCTATTTGCTTGTTCTTTTTAACTGGTGGATATTGTTTTTATTGTTAATTATCCTGTGTTATGTATTTAACTTGATAGACTGGATACATTTTGGGGGATGATATTTAGATCAGCATAATCCTACTCAGTAAAAGTAAAACCAGGCATCATAGTCCACATTGCCTGAATGTAAATGCACAAAGTGCAGGGTGAGTGGATTGCTTGATGTATTTGGAAGGCTCATCTAAGGGGAGGGGGTGCTGTTATTTTTCATTTCTAGCTGTTTATATTGTACAAAAATCTGAGCTCAGTATTGTCAGATCTTTACAAATATCTAGGAAATCAAGAAATTCAGACTTTATGTTAACTCAGTAGATTTTTGGATATTCTTAACTAATTAATTTATTTTTTCTTGTAAGGGCACAATGGATGACAAACAAACCAGTTAAAAAGAAAATCTCTAGGGGCGCCTGGGTGGCGCAGTCGGTTGGGCGTCCGACTTCAGCCAGGTCACGATCTCGCGGTCCGTGAGTTCGAGCCCCGCGTCAGGCTCTGGGCTGATGGCTCGGAGCCTGGAGCCTGTTTCCGATTCTGTGTCTCCCTCTCTCTCTGCCCCTCCCCCGTTCATGCTCTGTCTCTCTCTGTCCCAAAAATAAATAAAAAACGTTGAAAAAAAAAATTAAAAAAAAAAAAAAATCTCTAGTCAGGCAGCAAGGGGACCATTTTTAACCTCAGCTGCACTCAAGGTTGATAATTGAAAGTCCAAGACGGGAAATGACGACAGAGTAGCTTTTAAGTAACGAGGGGACATTCTTCAAGTAGCAGTATACCCTGGAAGCTTTCTCTTCTTTCTAGACATCCAAGCATCAGAGGGAAAACAAGAGATTCTGCAGAGGTGTTTCCCATGTGTGCATTATAGGAGAATTGAACATTTAAAGATTTCTGCATTTTTAGCTGATGGTAGGCTGAGTTGGAATAGTAGTAATACTGCTCTAGTGAATTACACCTGGGCTAAATTTCAAATCATTATAAATGTGGAAGAGGAAGCTGCTTCATTTAGCAAATCAGATCTGATGTGCACATGTGACTTATCCAGAGCATATCATCATGCTTCAGCGTAGATGTGTATCTACTCAGGGAAAGCTAAAGGAATTACCAGCTTGACTACATAACTCCTCTGTTTAGTCCTTTGGTGGCTTTCCAAACTTAGTAGCCCAGCAAAGTCCTTCTCTTTCTGACCCCTTCCTGCCCCTTCGGCCTCATCTTCTGCCAACCCTCATGGCCTCATGTATTCCTGTCTTTCAATAATAGGGGCTACCTTCAGTTCCCAAATGCTTTATGGGTCCCTTTGCTTTTGCATCCCTGTATCTGTTATTCCTGCCTTGAATATAGTGTTGTCTGGTTAGCTTCTCTGATTTCCAGATTCAGCTCAAATAGATTTTCGTAAGCAAAATATTTCTTATCTCTTAAGTCAGCATTTCATAAGCTGTAGTTCAGGGTGGATCTTAAAAAACAGACAAAAATTGTATTAACGTCAGGCTCAGAAGTGATTCTGATTCTTTGCCAAGGGTTGCTGTATAAATAAGTGGATTTACATGAGTCTCCCAAATTAAGCATATTGTAGCCCATTTTGGATGACTCATAGTACACATGGACATTTTAACGACTTTGAGAATTAGTGTAGCAAATGTTTAACTTTGTTTGACCCAGTGTTTCTCAAACTTATTTGATAATGGAACCCTTTTGTTTGAGAACATCTGTTCCTGTTTTGAGGAATGCCTGTTTGGGAGTATAGTTTTGGAAAATAGTGCCTTAAAGTATGGTTTTGGTTAATAAGAGGAAGTATCTTAGGAAGGAATGTCCTAGAAGTAATGGAAACATCAGAAAGATTTTGTCCATTTCTTTGAATGGATTTCATGACTTGGTTTGAGTATGTCAATACTTACATTATCAATGGAGACCCTTTAGAGCTGTGGCTGGCCTAATTGTCACATAGTGTCCAAAAACAAAAATTGCAGTTTATATTACAATCTCTTAACAATTTTTCTTTGAAAAATTTCAAACACATAAAAATAAAGAGGAGGGTATGTTGAACCCACATATACCTATTATCCAGCTTCAACAGTTACTAATATTTTGTGACTTTTATTCTTTATCATCTACCCTCTTTTTTTTTGCTGAACTATTCTAAAGCATGTCCAAGACATCATGTCATTTCACTTTTACACTCTTCAGTGTGCATCTTCATAAAAGGGAATGTTGCCTTATATCACCACAATAATATTGTTGCACTTATGAAAATTGTAATAATTCTTTGGTAATGTCTAATATCCAGTCTGTGTTCAAACTTAAAAAAAATCAAGGTATAATTCACTATACCATAAAATTCACTCTTCAATGTACAAGTCGGTGGTTTTTAGGATATTCACAAAGTTATGCAATAATCACCACTATCTAATTCCAGAACATTTTTATCACCGTCCAAAAGAAACCTGTATATTAGCAGTCACTCTCCATTTTCTCCTCTCCCCACTAACCTAATTTCTCTCTCTAGATTTTGCCTGTCTTGGGCACTAGGTGGTCTTCTGTGAGTGGATTTGGGATGTTTCCACTTTTTGGTTATTACCAAAAAAAAATGCTCTTATGGATATTCATGTAAAAGTTTTTGTGCCGATATGTTTTCGTTTCTCTTCTGTATATCCCTAAGAATGGAATTGCTGGGTCATATGGTAACTGTATGTATAATTTTTGAGGAACTGCCAAACTGTTTTGCAAAGTGATGGCAACATTTTACATTCCTACCAGCAGTATGTGAGGATTCCAGTTGTCCACATCCTCACTGATAACATGTTACTGTCTGTTAGGTTTTAGCCATTTGAGTGGATGTGAAGTGTATCTCCATTGTGGCTTTGGTTTGTATTTCCCTAATGAATAATGATGTTGAGCACCTTTTCATCTGGATATTGATCATTTGTATATCTTCTTTGGAGAAATAGGTATTCAAATCCTTTCATAGTTTTTAAGCGGGCGGTTTGTCTTTTTATTATTGGGTTGCAAGAATTCTTTATATATCCTGAGTACTAGTCCTTTATCAGATATATTGGTTGCAAATATTTTATGCCATTCTTTGGTATCATTTCACTTTCTTGATAGTGTCCTTTGAAGCACAAAATTTTTAAATTTTAATCAAGCCCAGTTTACCTATTTTTTTCCTTTTGTTGCTTGTGGTTTTGGTATCACACTTAAGAAACCATTGTTTAATCCAAGGTCATGTAGGTTTATGCCTATGACTTTTCCTGAGAATTTTACAGTTTTAGCTCTTATACTTAGGTCTTTGATACATTTCTAGCTAATTTTTGTATATAAGGTAGGGAAGGGACCATACTCTTAAGAGTTAAATGTTAGTTTCAGCCTTCAGACTGACCTAAGAAGATAGTTATTTTCCCTTTGTCGCCATCTCCTTGTGTGCCCCACCCTCCATTCCAACTTCTCCGTCCTTACCTATCATGACATAATTCATTAGAATCCATTTGTATACTATGGAGTAGTATAATCAGAGTCTATGAGAGGACAAAGTCTCTATTGCACATGTGATTACATTTAATTAAGCAAACAACCACGTTGTAATGGACATCTGCTGTTTTTGCTTTTCTTGCCTACTCTTTCTGTTTTTCTGGAAATGACACTTTGTGGAGTCCCCTCCGCACTTATAGACAGACAGTATCTGTCTATAGGCTGACCTTACAACATATACTCCTGTTCAAGAAGTGGGAAAATTGTGCTGACTTGGTTCAGAAATGGAAACAGACCCAAAAAAGGTCATGATTGAGATACCTGTAATGTAGTGGGAAAGAAAGCTGGTATAACTGGCAAGTTCCACTATCTTATTGCCAGAAAGAGGTCTGCCTGTTTGTAAAGGCAGCATGAATGGAAAGGTGAGCTGAGAGATGGCTTCTTAACCCTCATTGAACAGCTGAATATAACTTTGCCTGAAGCTTTCAGATACATGAGTCTGTATACTCCTCTTGAGTTTGCAGCTGAAGGAGTTGTGGTTGTTATAGACAGAATGCTAGAAGCTGAAGATACTTCCTGCTTTCATGAACTTGCCAACCTGGAAGGGAGATAGTCTTTTTGGTATTTCATATCTTCTGTTGAGGCTTGTTGCTAAGAAACAACTCCTTTCTTAACAAAAGCTGGTCGGTTTGCAGTAAAATTCTCGAGGAAAATGTAAAGAATAGGGGAGAATTTATGTGCATGAGCTTTTTGTTTAGCAAATTGCCAGTTGGATGTTTTCATCATTTGAGTTTGGTACTCGGACTCCACTGGAATGGCTGGATGGCTGCCATTTTTCATCCAGATGGTCCTCCCTGTGCCTGTTAAGTCAGGCGGGAAGTTGTGGTCCTTGTGTAGATTGGCAGCACACCTATTTGCAGCACACAGGATTTCCAGCATACTGAATTTGAGATGAAGCAATTATTAGAGTCACAGATTCTTTTTTTCTGCCTCTTAGGAGATTTTTTTTTTTTAATTTTCTTTACTGAGCTACCGTTTTTTCTCCTCTGCAATCTCCGTAATTAGAAGGTTTTACAGACTCACTGTAGCTTTGAATGAGATTATCAGAAGTACGTATGGGAAGGTTAAGATTTAAGCAAACATAATAAAAAAGAAAAGTTAAATTTTTTTTTTTCTTAAGAAAAAAATTGAGGCTAATATTTGGTGCTGTCCAGTGGTGGGCACTTAAAATCTTTATACAGAAGAGGCTCAGAAGGGGAAATCTATGTGGCAATCAGGATGACTTCTCTTGAAGTTTCATTTGGAGAGCAAGACTACATTTTCTCGCTTTGTACATTATTTGGGGTGATGAAAGGGGGGCTAGCTGATGGAGCTGTGGGAGGAAGGGTAATGTTCCTTCCTCCCTCTTCTCTGGGCAACTTTGGTATGTACCACCACTGCTTATTTCTCGGATCTTTCCCAATGCTCAGTGGCATTGTTTATAATGAGCTTGCCATTCTTGTGGTTATGAAACTTGCCTAACAAATCAGGAGTTCCTTTGGCACATTTACTAGTGGTATGTAAAAACAAAAACTAAATCAGCATGACACGTGCTCACTAAAGGTTTGCTGTCTAAAACTGAGGATGACACAAAAGGACAACTGTGTTGAAGCTCGGCTGTAGATTATTCTGTTCTCTTTGGTGTCCAGGAGCTATTTGTCAGAGCTTTGAGAATAGAATAGGCTGTCAGTTATCCTCATGTCGAATGTAGTTTATTTTGGGAGATAAGTGGGAGGAAAAGGTAACTTTTCGAATTACTTGGACCTTGCGTGAAAAGGTGACTGGAAGAGGTGAAATCTGAATAAAGCAGGGACATAAGAGTATAGGAATATAGAAAATCATTTATTCAGGTATAATTCACATACTTTGTAATTCATCCATTTCAAGGATACAGTGAGTGGATTTTAGCATATTCACAGAGTTGTGCAACCATTACTCCAATAAATTTTAGAATATTGCACCTCAAAAAGAAACTTCGTGTGTTTTACCATCACATCTCAATTGGTCTTTGCCTCCTCCCCTCCCCCAAGGCCTAAGCAACCTCTAAGATACTTTCTGTCTCTCTAGGCTTGCTATTCTGGACACTTTTTTTTAAAAAAATTTTTTTTAACATTTATTTTTTATTTTTGAGACAGAGAGAGAGAGAGAGAGAGAGAAAGAGAGAGAGAGAGAGAGCATGAACAGGGGAGGGTCAGAGAAAGAGGGAGACACAGAATCTGAAACAGGCTCCAGGCTCTGAGCTGTCAGCACAGAGCCCGACGCGGGGCTCGAACCCATGGACCGCGAGATCATGACCTGAGCTGAAGTCAGATGCTTAACCGACTGAGCCACCCAGGCGCCCCCTGGACACTTTTATATAAATGGAATCATATAGTTGCAATATGTGGCCTTTTGTGTATATCTTCTTTCATTTAACATAATGTTTACAAGCTTCCTTCATGTTGCAGCATGTATCAGTATTGCATTCCTTTATTTTTACTTTTATTTAATTTATTTTTTAAATTTACATCCAAGTTAGTTAGCATGTAGTGCAACAATGATTTCAGGAGTAGATTCCTTAATGCCCCTTACCCATTTAGCCCATCCCCCTCCCACAGTCCTTCCAGTAACCCTCTGTTTGTTCTCCATATTTAAGAGTCTTTTATGTTTCATCCCTCTCCCTGTTTTTATATTATTTTTCCTTTTTTACCCTATATTCATCTGTTTTGTTTCTTGAAGTCCTCATATGAGTGAAGTCATATGATATTTGTCTTTCTCTTACTAATTTTGCTTAGCATAATACTCTCTAGTTACATCCATTTTGTAGTTGCAGATGGCAAGATTTCATTCTTTTGGATTGCCGAGTAATAGTCCATTGGGTGTGTGTGTGTGTGTGTGTGTGTGTGTGTGTGTGTGTGTGTGTGTGTGTATACCTCATCTTCTTTATCCATTCATCCATGTTGGACATTTGGGCTCTTTCATACTTTGGTTATTGTTGATAGTGCTGCTATAAACATTGGGGTACATGTGCCCCTTTGAAACAGCTCAGCTGTATCCCATGGATAAATACCTAGTAGTGCAATTGTTGGGTCATAGGGTAGTTCAATTATTAATTTTTTGAGGAACCTCCATACTGTTTTCCAGAGTGGCTGCACCAGTTTGCATTCCTACCAGCAGTACAAAAGAGATCCTCTTTCTCCGCATCCTCACCAACATCTGTTGTTGCCTGAGTTGTTAATTTTAGCCATTCTCACAGACGTGAGGTGGTATCTCATTGTGGTTTTGATTTTTATTTTCCAGATGATGAGTGATGTTGAGCATTTTTTCATGTGTCAGTTGACCATCTGGATGTCTTCTTTGGAGAAGTGTCTATTCCTGTCTTTTGCTCATTTTTCACTGGATTATTTGTTTTTTGGGGGGCGTTCAGTTTCATAAGTTCTTTATAGATTTTTGATACTAACCCTTTATCTGATACGTCATTTGCAAATATCTTCTCCCATTCTGTCGTTTGCCTTTTAGTTTTGCTGATTGTTTCCTTCGCTGTGCAGAAGCTTTTTTTTGATGAGGTCCCAATAATTCATTTTTGCTTTTGTTTCCCTTGCTTCTGGAGACATGTTGAGTAAGAAGTTGCTGTGGCCAGGGTTGAAGAGGTTTTTGCCTGCTTTCTTCTCGAGGATTTTGATGGCTTCCTGTCTTAGGCTTAGGTCTTTCACCCATTTTGAGTTTATTTTTGTGTATGGTGTAAGAAAGTGGCCCAGGTTCCTTTTCCTGCATGTTGCTGTCCAAGTTTTCTCAGCACCACTTGCTGAAGAGACTATCTTTATTCCACTGGATATTCTTTCCTGAATTGTCAAAGGTTAGTTGGCCATACGTTTGTGGGTCCATTTTTGGGTTCTCTATTCTGTTCCATTGATCTGAGGGTCTGTTTTTGTGCCATGCATTCCTTTTTATGGCCAAATGGTGTTTCATTGTATGGATAGATCATATTTTGTTTATCCATTCATCAGTTGATATGCATTTGTGTTGGTTTCACCTCTTGGCTATTCGGAATGCATTTGTGTATACGTTTTATTCTTGCATGGATGTAATAACAAGTCAGTGGGAAACAATTCCAGCCAATATGTCAGAAACATTTAATTTGCCATAGTTTCCATGCTGATTGACCTTTTATACCACAAAAACTGTGATTTACTTCTTTTTTTTTTAAAATTTTTTTTAATGTTTATTTATTTTTGAGACAGAGAGAGACAGAGCATGAATGGGGGAGGGGCAGAGAGAGAGGGAGACACAGAATCGGAAGCAGGCTCCAGGCTCTGAGCCATCAGCCCAGAGCCTGACGCAGGGCTCGAACTCACAAACCGCGAGATCGTGACCCGAGCTGAAGTCGGATGCTCAACCGACTGAGCCACCCAGGCGCCCCAACTGTGATTTACTTCTAAGGAGTAGATATAAAATTCAGGAAACTGATTTTATTTCAAGTTATGGAGCTGGAACTTAAAGTGGTTCCATTCTGAGGAATTCCTCATTTCCTTATACACAGCTCTGTCCAAGACAGTGGTTCCCACACTCTTATCACCTCACTGTGCCTCGGGGAGAGGACATTCTTCCCTCAGACACTGTGAGGCTCTGTGCTAGTGATTTGCAAGGAGGAAGGAGGGGCAGTAAGTAGATGAAATTAGCAGTGTGTTAAATACCATCATGGGGTACCAGTGATTAGAGAAAGAAGGGGGGATGATGCCCTTGTCCTGGAAGGGTCAGTAAAGACTTCACAGATGTCACACTCAAATTTGAGTTTTTAGAAAATGTGAGCCTGGATTTTTGCCACATTATAAAATAGTTTAAATTTTTGCTCACTAATTTTTTGTTACCATCATAATCACTATTGTTTAGTACTCGATGTGAATCTGTGTATTTTTTTTAATGCCACCCATTCCCCTTTTGATTAGAGAAGCAATATAAAATAATGTTTACACAACAAACTACTAAATCTTGTCAGTTGAACAGAATTAAATTTTTTTCTATGAACTTATATTATTGCTGCTGTCTTCTGAGCTATTTTGTATTTATATTTTGACTAGCTTTTTCATTTTGTTAACCAACTACGAAACAGAAAACCTGGAGTGGAATAGGTGGAACTTTATGTGGAAAGATGAAGTTCTTGGTGTTGAAATAATATATTTTACTAGAGTTTAAAATCTTAGTTCTAGTGTTACCATTAATGCAGATTTTTACACAAGTTTTCTCAGTATACTTTCACTATACAAATGATATTTTATTATTATTATTATTATTATTATTATTATTATTATTATTTTTGAGAGAGAGAGAAAGAGAGGGAATGTGAGCAGGGGAGGGGCAGAGAGGAAGAGGGGGACAGAGAATCTTAAGCAGGCTCCAAGCCAAGTGTGGAATCCACCACAGGGCTCGAAGAGGGGCTCAAAGAGGGTCTTTGATCTCACAACCATGAGATCATGACTTAAGCTGGAATCAAGATTTGGATGCTTAACCAACTGAGCCACCCAGGTGCCCCTGCACATGACATTTTAAATGACAGGTTACTGTTTAGTGAACATGAATTAATTATTGTCTTATTATAGATGTTATGAAAATTGCTTACTTCATCATACTAAAGCTATAGAATTTGGAAGAAACTCTTAAAATTGATTAGTCCATTGCCCAGAGGGACACAGTAGATGGTGCTTGTTGACAAGATTTTTTCTAGAAGTCTCTGGCTTCAGCATGATGATTATTCCAACATACGTCACCACACTGGAAAAAAATTGTATGTAAATAACCACAAGTCCATCTTTCATAAATCACAAAACTGTAAACATCAGTCCTTATTTGTCATGTAACACATGGTTGCTTTGCTTTCATAGTTACTACTGATTGCACCAATAAAATAATGGAATACTATAATTGATGTGTTTTAAGTATTTGATATCCACTGAGTCTATATCAAAATTAAAACTTATTTTTATAGATATCAGGGATCTAATAAACTGTATTAACAACTTGTTTGTCACTCCATATATACACCACTATGGTTTTTTATAGACTGTTCAGTCATGCTGATTGCATTGGAATGAATGCTTTATTATGGAGACACTCTGACATTTGGGCATTTAACTAAGTTGGCTGTCTTGGACCTTCGTTCTATAGTGAGAAAGTCTATTGTTCATAATGAAGAGGGCTCTAAAATTGCAAGGAAATTTTGAATGAGGCTTATGAAAAGGCTGTTTCCAAAGATAGAACAGTATTTTTAAGAATGTGGTTATCTATAGCAAGAAGAAAAGTACAGCCTTTAAAACAAAGCCATGTGTTCATTATCAGACTGTGGGTCCGCCAGGGTGGGATCATGACGTAGAGTGGGCAGAGTTGGGTCTCTGGCTGGTGGAGGTGGCTAGGATCACTTGGTGGGATTGTCAGTTTAGATTGGAGGTTTCAACCTGAACAAATCCTATCAGTCTAGACAGATCATAGTCATAGCTTGAGAAAGACAATCAGGTAGGAAAGGTCGAACCACAAATTCCTCTAGAATAATATAAAAGGTGAATTTCTGTGGTTGTAGAGATGTTCAAGGTGAGAAGAGAAATGAGCTTTAGACTAACTTCAGCAGCTTAATTTGCTTCCATAATTATACTTGGAAATGGGATGGTAAAACAAATTTAAACTTTTAGATTTAGATGTTTTAGGGATGATTCTCTTCTCAGAGGGCTAAAAAAATATCATAAAATGCATAATTGTGGTCTGTGCAAGCATCTTTTCCCAAAACATTTCATCTAGGCAGTTTTACAAATGGTGAATAGAAACCATAGTTACACCTTTGCCTCCCCTAGGAAGCACTGCCCCTCCCCCTCCCCTGCACATTGGCAGCTCCAGACCTCCTGGAAAACCCAAGACCGCTCTCAGCACCCCCATTCTAGCTGAGGGACCAAGCCAGGTACTTCACTAAACTCTCCTTCCCTGCCTAGAAGGGCATTCCACTCCAGTTTGAAGGTAGAACCCAGTCCTGTCCATCTGGGATTTATTTTGGTACATGGCATAGAAGAAGTTTTAAATGGTACTGCTTCTCCCCAGTAGTTGATTTTAGGAGCCCCATTTATTGAGTACAGTTTATTCTCATTACGTAGTATTTGGCTATGGTGGGGGTAACCATATGGGCTTATCCATATCACGGATCTCATTACTACTGAGATGGGGTTGGCGAGGGTTTTGAGGATCAGAAAGCCCGGAATCCTGCCCATTCAACCTTCCTTTTCCACATACTAACCTTTTATATATAGTAGCATTTCTTTTCTTGAGGTGTTATCTTCCATTGATCTGTGTGTGTATTCTTTTGCCAAAACTGCTTTTTTATTTATTATAGGCATTGTAACACTTTCTAATTCTTGGTGTGGCTAGTCTGGCCTTTAATTCTGTTTTCAAACTTCTTTTATTTTCTTCTGTTTGGATGCTTTGCTTTTACAGTCTGAATATAACCCCTCTCCCTCCCCCACCCCTACTCCCAATGTTGGCATAGACTATTTATAACTTTTTTCTTGAAATGTTAATTTGGCTGTTGCTAGCAAAGTAACAGTAGTTAATTAGGAGGTATCATGAAGTTGATAGGAAAGGACTGGTTCTGTAAAATAACCAGTCAACTGTAACTCTATTAAAGGGTTTATATACTTAACTTTTAAATAGCATCTTCTTGAATTATACTCAGAAATAGAACCAATTGAATACACCAACATAATTTGTTCTCTTTTTTTGTGTATGCAAGGAGATACACAAATTGGTTATTTTCTGTATGGGTTAAGTATCAGCAACTTCTCTGGGAGCTTATAACATGATTCAGAGATTGCAGAAAGATGCAAAACAGAGAAAGCGAACCTATCACAGCAACCATGATCTCGTTTCTATAGTTATTAATTTCTTTACATTCTGCTTGTTTTCACAAACATTTCAGATGGCTTTAATAAAAGTCCATTTTTAATAAGACCTAAAACAATGAATGCATAAAGAAGAAAAGTAGGTGGTGAGGCTATATGCTAAGAACTTTTGGTGAGGCAAAGGTCCTGGAAGGTAAGGTTAGCAGAATGCACAGCTTGTCCAGAAGGAAAACTGGGAGACCAGTCTAAGAACAATCTTTGTAGATTCATTCACTTATTCAGGAAATATGTGTTGTTGAACACCTAGTGTCTGTCTGTCACTCTTTTAGGCATTGGAAATGTAGTAGCAAATCATATGCAAACCCAGCCCTCATAGAGCTTAAATTTTAGTAGAGAAGCAATAAACAATAAACAAAATATACAATATATGTGGTTATGTGTGATGGTAGCACTTGCTAATAAGTAAAGGAAATTATGTTTGGAAGGGAGATAGGAGGTGTTTCTGTTGGTGGTGGGAGGGAAACTTACCTTTTTGATGGAGTGGTCAGGGGGTACTTTTCTGAGAAACTGACTTTGGAAAAATGACCAGAAGACCATGCAGGAGTGGTCAGGGGATGTCAGAAAAAGAAGTGCTGACAGAGGCAACAGCTAGTGCAGGGGCCCTGGTGTGCTTGTCCTAAATGCTTTACGGCTCTTCAAATAAAAAAGGGCAGGGCCACAAATAGAACCAAAGAAACTATCCATACATGCTGTCTGATTTTTATTCAGTTTTATACCAGGTTTTTTATGTGCTCTGAGTTTGCAACACCTTGAAGAATGAGAAGAAATGGTGTATATAGGTACCAGTGTACATTTTGGTTTTATTTACCTGGACATAGACCAGTGGGGGAAATTCTAGCAATCATTTTAGGCTATACTTCTAAATTTGGCATGTTACTGTTTATTTTAGAAACAAACAAGAAAATTCTGACCTCTCCAGATCCACTTGGCATTATAAATACTTAGACAAATACACACTAAGAGAATATTGTGCTATCAGCCTGTGAACTCTGTGGTTTGTAATCTTGTTTACACAGTCAGAGTTGCAAATAATGATCCCTGAAATATAATTTCCTGTCATTCACCTACCTGCCAATTTCCCCCTAGATTTATGGGCTTCTATAAAACTTACTGTGAAACTTGAGATGTTCAAAATAGTCGACTTCAGATTAATTTTATACTTTTCTTTTTCCCAGACAAAGGTGTCTTAAAATCATGCTACTGAAAACCTGTAGTCATTTTCGCACTTAGGGTGTTGTCGGCAGTTTGTTATTTAAAGAAAATACAATGATCTTCATAAAATCATGGCTTCAGTTCTGTCCCGGAAGTCTAACCGGGTAATCATTTTACTGAGGTCTCTTCTGTGTACTCATGAAAGAGAAAAACACCAAATCACTCTGCCTTTTCGAGGTGATGGAGAAGAATACATAATATATTTTCTTGGAAGCTGTTCTTTTCTTCTTGTGAATAGGAGGAGGGAAGTCCACCATCTGTGCCCTGATGCATGTATAATCAAGCCTGTTTCCTCTGAAGTTGATGTTGGTGCCTAAGATGACTTGATTTTTCCATTTTAGTGACATTTGTGATTTTTATCACTTTGTTTATGGAAAGGGAGATGGGGGCAAGTGTAATGAATGTCAGGTCTCTTTGGTTGATGCATTCGTGGCCCCACTCCAGGGCATGTTGTTTCTTTAGGCTGTCAGGGGAATGGATTAGGAAGATGCCCAGTGGTGCCAGCTGTGTGCCTGGCAAGCAGCTGGACCGCGGAGGCGCCTCTTTGGCAGAGTCAACAGTTGGGTCAGAAAGGCTGTGACTCAGTGATGAGTGTAAACATTGTTGAGTTTGAATGATTAGGAGCAGAGCTTCTGGTCTCTGGTTATTAGCTGATGTAAGAGTGAAGTGGAGCAAAGGGATGGTTTTTGTTGGAGAACAGCACTGTTAGAAGCATGTGATGTGGTGGCTTTAAGGGAGGTCACTTAGGTTCAGAATCTGAAATGGAGCCACAGCTTTGGAAAACAGGCGCTTGGTGGATTCTATAAGGCTGGGCAGAGGGACTAGCAGAGGGGAGAAAGTGGAAGTGGTTTGCCTGGTACTCTTGGCCAGTGCTTGGGGTAAAAGCAAGCTATTGGTTGCTGAGACCCTTCACAGTCTCATTAATTGGTACATGAGCAAATAAACCTGGCCTGGAGCTTTAGAGAGGGAAGAGTAATAGCAAGAACCAGGGGAATAATTACTGCTTGCATTATTATTTATGTTTATATCTTCCCCACTAGACTATGGATGTTTTGAGGGTTGCATTTATGCTTAGCCATTTTATGTCACCACTGTTTATTGGAATGAACTGATGGGTCAGATGAATTTCTTTTTTTAATGTCATTTTTTTAACCTCTTCAGTTTGAGGGTAACTTGCTATTCAGATATATTTTGAGGAGCCCGTAGTATATAACATCACTTTTCTTCCTTTTAGAGGTGTGGGATTTAATGAAGAAGGATTACATAAGAGCAGAGAGCAGGGCCATCTTCATATAAATGCAGAAATAATCATTGGTTCGTTGTACATCGGTTCATTCATTCATTCATTCATTATCCATTCATTTATTCATCAGACATACACTGGGCACTACTTATCATGTGTCAGATTCTGGGGATGCAAAACACAACATCATCAGTCATTTAAGAAAGAGCTCACAGATTTCTGTATTTGAAATACAAAGAACAAGAGACTGATCATTCACCTAAATTGTTTCCCAAGGAATTGTATTAGGAAGAGCTGCGAAGAGAGTTGGGAACAATTCTTAAGAAAGCTAGCTCAGAGATAATATTGTGTGGTCAGCTTAAAATGTATTAACTGAATTAACTTGAATTAAAAAAATACTTTCAGTTCCATATTCAAACAACATTTTAAAGCTTGTTACTTAAGATTAATTTTTCTGATAATATGTGCAAAATATTTCCATTTGTGTTTTATAATAATACTAATGCCTTATTAAGTTAGGTAATATATTGTCTCTTTAATAGCCCAAAATGGGAATTATCTCAAACTGAATAAATGTACGTTTTGTCTAATGGTTTATTCCTTCCAAGGACCTCTAGAAATACCAGGTCCTTCCAGAAACACTGGTGTTTAAGAGAGTTATAGGTCATATTGCAAAGAATGAAGAAAGATCTAACCTGTATAATTTTTTCAACCTCTTAAAATAGTCTGCACATTGTGGATGTGCAAGAAATGCTCTTAATGACCCCAGTAGATTTATTGAATCAGAGGAGGTAGTTTTCCTTTTTACAAGTCAATCTACGTTTGTTGGCATAGTGCAGCTATGTTACCTGATTTGCTGTATAAATCATTGAATCTCTCATTTTTAAGAATGAATTTTTAGGTAATCTTTGATATATAGATTCATAGCCACCATAGACTATTGAAGAGGCTGCCTCAGACTGTGGAGGATGGATGTCTGCACGTCAGAAATGTGCTGTGGCTCTCAGAGGCCGTTATCTTCATTATCTTTCTCCTAGTGCTTTAGATGTGATTAAAAATGATTCTGGGTAAGTTGAGTAATGAGAGTAGCATTAGCATCTTCCTTTTGTGTATATATATAATTTTTGTTTATATATATTTGTATACCTATTAGCTTATACATACTTTACGCACATATATGTATATTTGTGTATGCATGTATACAGAGATTTACATATTTAATGTCTATGCATACATAAAACATATACATACATATACATATGATAACTTGAGAACTGAATAAGAAAATGTCTAGTCATGTGTAGCATCTGAATTTCCTTATATTGTGAAATATTAGTTCAACTAATGACATTCATGAAGGACATCAGTTTATATCTGCTTTGGATTTTATGACAGCCTCTTTTGAGGTGAACTTGAATTTTCTTGCATCATTAGACATATTTTATAAGGTCTGATTAAAAAATACAGTTTATTTTGTTATCTTAGGTTGTCAAATATTATTTAATATAATTGAATTTCTTTATCCATAAACAATGTGGATAGAAGAACACCATTCTTTCATTGATTGGAAGAATAAAATATAGCATGAATAATAAATTTAAAATCATGGTGTAGAAGAAGCCAGATGAGACCCTGGAGTCAGACAGAATGAGTTTCTATTTGTCTTGCTTTCAAAGAGTCTGCTGTGTGTTGGAAATCTATTGGGCAAATTAATCAAATTCCCTCTATAGGCAGTTCATACATAACAGGGCAGCACATTAAGTTGCCTGTGTCATTGTCACATATCACATGTGCATAACATGTCCTGATTCAGACCAGCTGCTGGAGTGCTTGGACATTTTTATCCCCTTGAGTCCTTGAAGGTAGACAAGAGGTGGGTGATAGAAATTAGTTCTGGGTACCCTGAATTCTCATTGTCTTATAGGAACGTATTTCTAATAGGAGATGCAATTGTGACCACAAATTAGAAGACCGAATAACTCATTTTTCATGGTTTAAAACTTTGTGGGGCAAACCATATTTCAGCTTTGCCTGGCTGTTGTCCTTGAGAATATAACTGTCTACACAGTTAACACATTTTCTCCAAAACTTTGTTGGAAAATTAAAATCCTTTTTATAGTTTCCATGCAGAGACTAATACCTACATTTGGGCACAGTGTACATGTTTGAAAGTATGGATGCTTGGATTTATTTTATGGGAGAGGACCAGAGTCACAGTTTTAATTCCCCTCTTGTCCTATGCTCTTGTTATTCCCTTTTAGTATATATATATTTATGAAGTACTTTAAAATTTGACTACTTGGAGCACAAATTTCAAATGATTGTATATTATCTAGCATCAGACATTTCTGTTCTCTTATATTGCTGGTCTGTAAGAAAACAGGGAGGCTCTTAAACTGAGCCTACTTGCCTATAAACTCAATCAAATGTCACTTTAATCCCTGTGCACTCCTGGCAAACTAAGAACTATTCATGAAGTGCTAAGTTCTCTTGTTTGAGGCAAATATTTTCATTACATGCTTGGTAGAGGTGACTCCATTTGCGTATCTACCAGACATTCTCATAACAGATCTCCACTTAATAGACTCAGAGATTAGCAGAGTCCCTCCCCCCTCAACCCCTTCACTCCTTCTGAGACATACTGACTGGCAGTGCTCTGTTACTTTACTTTCTAGGATGCCCACACATCACTGCTCATTGGTTACCTGCATATTTTTGATAATTGTACTTGTGTTTCTAATATAATATAATTATGTAACAATAAACTGGTAAAATATAAGTGCATAAAGAAAGAATGTGGGTGTTGCTATGAAAAGTAAGTTAAATGTGTTGAAAGATATGATACAGGGCATGTTCTAAACATTTATTTTTTTCCCCATTGACTTGGGTATAGGAGAGATAGCTCTAAAGAGTGTACAAATTTAGAAGACTTTAGCTCAAGTGTCTTTAAGTCTTTCCCTTATGAAATTCAGTAGTGGAATTTGTAAATGTTGTTCAATGGTTAAGTTAATGTGGGGAAGAGAAGAGACTGAATTCCTGGACCATCTTCAAAGAAAAATTCTTCATTTTATTTCAAAAGGTACCTGTGTGAATGGTCATTTATAAGAATTAAGTAAAATATTTAAGGAATACATTATGCTTTGTGTGTGTGTGTGTGTGTGTGTGTGTGTGTGTGTGTGTGTGTGAATCGTTACCTTAAATAACATTTTTTTGCCTGGTTCATTTAGTAGTGGTATCAGGGGGTAACTTATTAATTTACATTTTACATTAACTTACTTGTATTTTTTTATGTACTTAGTTATATTTGAGCTTCATTACTTTATTATTTTTAATTCAGATAGAGTCCCTGACTATTAGTGTTTACATATTCATTACCTAATAAGAAAATATCTACAAAACAGTAATAACCAAAAAAAGCTTTCAGGGAGAATGTGTAAGTATCTAAAAGAAGGCATTTCTTTTATATGTAGAAGCAAGCTAAATACATTTTTAACCTTTTTATTTGGAAATAATTTGAACTTAACATAAAAGTTAAGAATTAGTACAAGAACTTTAAAATATCCTTTACCATTTGCTTTGTTATTTGTCCTGTCTGCCTGTCTAGTTAGCTATCTAATGTGTGTGTACAGATAGATAAATATAGATTCTCTCTCTCTTTCTCTCTCTTCCTCTCTTGTACACACGCACGCGCGCACATACCCCCCCCCCCCACACACACACAGTTTTTTTCTGAACTATTTGAGACTAAGTTGCATGTAAGATAGTATATATTTCCAAAGAATAAGAATGTTTTCTTACATTACCACAAATGCAGTTATCAACTTCAGTATGTTTAACATTGACACAATACTTTAGATCTAATCTATGGTCTATTTTCCAGTTTCAACACTTGATCTAATTACCTCTTTTTATGGCATTTTCCCCCCTCCTCCAGTGCAGTACCAAGCCTAGAGTCACAGTTTGCAATTAGTTGTCATGTCTTTTTAGTCCTTTTAAATTTGGAACAATTCATATTTTATGACATTGATATTTTTAAATATAGCTTTTTATTTCTTTTTTAAAAAATGGAACATCCCTCATGTTATGTTTGTGTGATGTTTCTCCTCGCTGAGATTCAGGTTATGCTATGCGTTCCCTGCTGGAATATTTCATAACTAATGATGTGTCCTCAGGGTTTCACATCTGGAGGCACATGATGTCCATCTGCTTCTCAGTTTTGATGTTAATTTTGATCATCCACTCAAGGTGTTAGCTGATTTCTAAATATTATTTTTTCCCTTCCTACTAATAGGCAATATGTGAGGAGACATGTTCTTTTCATGCAAAGATCTTGTTCTTCATCAAAATATCTCTCCCTAGACTTAGTATCCATTGATCATTCTTTACTGTGGTGATTGCAGAATGATGATTTTCCCTTTGTGCTGACCCATCAGCACTGGGCCTTCTTGTGTAAGCAAGAGCCCTCCCTCTTTTCTCTTTTGTTTCTTTATCTACTTATTATTGGTGTGAACTCATAGTTTACCATTTCTCCCTCTATCCCTCTATGCTTTATAATTCATTACTATTTCAGAAGTTATTTTGGTGCTCAAATTGTCTGAGTCGGTAGTGGGAACCTCTTCAAGCTGGCTCCTGTGCCTTTGTGATATGCCAGCCATTTCATTCTAGCTCTTTCTGACTTTCTGATGCAACTAGGTGTTAAGGGCTCATTTTATGCCTTTCTGCTCCAGCATTTCCCCAAGGAGCCCTCAATTCTTTTTGAGTGGTAAATGGTGTTAGAAACCCAGATTGTGGGTGATGTGTTCATTTCTTCTGGGGAATCTGCTTTTCAGCCTTTTGAGCAGACAGAGGTAGAGAAGATTTACATGCATGTGTTATATCTACATGCATATGTAATTCACAATCCATATATGCATATAGAAATCTTGAGTTCACACCAAACCCAAGTTCTAACCCATACTCATAGAGTCTTTCTTTGTGTTTCTTCACTTCATATTTGTATCTCTCTTCTTCCATGGTAAGAACCCTAGCTCCCAAGGACTTTTGTATATGTACTCATTTGCTAAAATCTGTAATATATCTGAAGTTTCAGAATTGTTTTTCCCTGTCACTATTTCAAACCTAATAAAATGAACTTATGGTTGTTTACAGTTCTCTGCCCCTTCCCTCTTTCCAACCAAGAACAGTGTTCATAAATTGTGTGAGTCGTTCTCCCTGTTCACCTCCCCCTTGTCCTCTTCCTCCATCTTTTTGATGTTGCAATGTGGTTATATCATTTATTTAAAATACAATTTGGGGTGATGATATGTTTCAGTTTGCTTTCAGTTTTAGTCCTCTCTCCTTGCCCTTGTTTATTTAATTCTATTTTTTGAATATTAGTAACATTTATATGCTTCCAAAAGTTAAAACTACAGAAAAAGATATACTCAGAAAAGTATCACTCCTTCTAATGTCCTTTCCACCCTATTCCTACTCCTAAACCCTATATGGGCAACCATCCATCTTCCTTGTTTTGCCCACACTGAAGAGAAAGGGAATGAGAATCCATCTTTTGAAGGGAAGTGAATGGAAGAACTGGGAGACATATTTTATCACCACCGTGTCATGTTTATGGTTCTTTAAAACCTGTCTAGTGTACATACACATGTTTAATTTCAGATTCCAGTCATACACTCCCAATGAGGCCATTTGTGCCTGATAACAGAAATGAGGTTGTCTAATACTGACCTTTTCCAATTATAATATGCTGTGCACATGAGCATATTAAAGTGTCTGAGAAACTTTCCCCCTATTTCCACCCTTAACTTTTTATTTATTGTTTTTATTTTTAAAAAATATTTATTTATTTTTGAGAGAGAGAGAGAGAGAGCATGAGGATGAGAGGGGCAGAGAGGGAGGGAGACATAGAATCTGAAGCAGGCTCCAGGCTTTAAGCTGTGAGCACAGAGCCTGATATGGGGCTCAAACTCACAAACTGTGAGATCATGACCTGAGGTGAAGTCGGACGCCTAACAGACTGAGCTACCCAGGTGCCCCACCTTTAACTTTTTAATAAAGTCCCAAGGAACTAGCATTCCTATACAAAAACTTTGTTCTGCTATCATCTTTAAGCAGTGTTTGCTATTCTTTTGAGTCTTTTCATCATGTTAAATACTTTTCTTTTTATTAATAGTTGGCTGGTTTTTAAAGTAGCAGGACTATCTTAAAAGTTACCATTTTTTTTAAATTGTTATAGATCTTCTTTGATATTCATTGGATCCATTAGTGTTGATATGTTAGTTTCATATATTTCCTAATGTTGGACAGCCTTACAGTCTTGGAATACATCCTATTTCATCTTAAATTTCATTTGCCAGTGTTTTTAGGAATTTTATATTCATATTCATAAATGAAACTGATTTAGGATTCTAAAATTTGCATTACGTTTGGGTAAGAGGGCTATGCCAATGATTAAGGAATTATCTGTTTCATGAAGATTCAGTAGCACTTGCCCCAAAGCCACTGAGTCTTGTACCTTTTGGGAAGATAGATCTTTGATGACTTAAATTTCTTACATGGTATCTATCAGCTTTGCTACATCTTTAGCATTAATTCTGGCAATTTATAGTCTTAGAAAGTCCTCCATTTAATCTTCTTCCTCCCTCCAAATGCTCAGTCCTGTTCTTTTTTCTTCCATAATTCTTCCACCTACTTGTTTTGGGGTAAATTTTATATGATAGAGATCTGTTGTTTTGTCAAAAAATGTTATGAACATCTTTTTTTTTTAAGTTTATTTATTTATTTTTAGAGAGAGAGAGAGAGAGAGAGAGGAGAGAGAGAGAGAGGGAGGGGCAGAGAGAGCAAGAGAGAGAGAGAATCCCAAGCATTCACATTTTCAATGCAGAGCTAAATGTGGGGCTCAACTCACAAACTATGAGATCATGACCTGAGCTGAAAACAAGAGTCAGAGGCTTAAGGATGCTTCAACTGACTGAGCCATCCAGGAGCCCCTGTTATGAATATCTTTTAAAACCATTAAATACATGATTTTAAGATCCCAGTTGTGATGCATCATTATTTATTTAGCTAAGTCCCTGGTTATAGACAGATTCCTTTTGTTTTTCTTGTATTAAAGTCAAGGCTGTGATTTACGTCCATGTATGTATATCTTTATACATGTTTCATCCCTCAGAATATATTTTGGGAGGATTTCTAAGTCAATGTGAAATTATGTTTTAATGGAAAATGCCAAACTATTCTCCAGAAGGATTGTACCAAGCTATTTGTATGAGAGCCCCATACCATTGCAATTTCTGGATCTTCTTAGCTTTTACTTATATTGATGGGATGAACATATTTTGATTTTATTTGTATTACTTTGATTTCTAATAAAGTTGAAGTATTTTCATTTGCTTGTCATTTGCTTTTTTGTGTGTGTATGTGTGTTCCTATCCTTTGCCAATTTTTCCATTGGGGGAGTAATTTTTTTTCTTATTATTTTAAGAGTTAATTGCATTTCTAGGCACAGTAATCTTTGCTTTCCATATCTAAATAGCAAATAGTTTTTTTTTCCACATTGTTATTTTTCTTTCGAATATACACAATGATTTCTCTTTATTTTCAGGGTAGCAAATCTTTGACTGGGACTGTGTCTATAAAAGTTTTCCCCATACTAATATGAGAAAAATATTCACATATTGTCTTTCTATAGTTTCATTTTTTTTGCATTTATACTTTTTAATTATCTAAAGTTTATTTTAGTATAAGGTCTGAGTAGGGAACACATCTTTCCCTTTCTTTTAAATTGCTTTTCAGTTGTCTCAATGACATTTATTGAATGATCCATCTTTTCCCCACTGCTTTGAAGTGCCACCATTATCGCAAATGAATTCTCAATAAGTACTTGGGCCTGTATCTAGAGGATAATACTACATTGATTTGTCTTTCTTTTCCTGTGTCAGTACCACTTTCTTTTAATTACCAAAGCATGATAATACACTTACCATACATTTAGTCTTCCAATAAATATTAGACTTTCTTTTTAAAATTAGGATCATTTCCTGTTGAGATTTTTTTTCCACTAGCATGACATTGTATTTAAAATTAATTAAGGAAGAATTGATATTTGTAGTATATTTAAGTCTTTCTTCAAAGTGTGTCTTCAGTTATTTTTGTCTCTGTTTCTTATTTGCATTTTCTAGTTTTCCTTGTACAGGTACTATGGATTTCTTTATATTATTTATTTCCTGATATTTTGTTTCTTTTCTTGATATTTTGATTATATGTCTTATTCAACTATATTTTCTGTTTGTTTTAACAGTTGAAGAAAGCTGTTGTAGTCTACATACTAACTTTAACAAACCATGTAGCATAGTGTGTGTCTTTGGGCACATTGCTTGCCCCAACTTTCTCATCTCTAAGGAGATAATAGTTGTAGCTGTCTCATGGGGATTGTTTAGAATTTAAATAAGGTGGTATTGTAAAGGAATTAGTGCATAGTTCTCAACAAATGTTAATTGCCATTATAAATATGACTTTTAGTTTTTGACATGTTTTTGTACTGTATTTTTTGTTACCAGTAGATTTTTTCAGTTTATTCTCTATAATTTCCAAATATTCAATCATTCACCTCTAAATAAATATTTTGCCTTCTCTTTCCAATTGGGTAAAATTTCAAAGTGCCTTTTGGAAAAGCAGTTTAACTCAGGGAAAAAGTGTCTTGGATCATTACCATTTTCAGCAGCTTTTGACTTATTGATCAAAATGTCAACCATATCCTAATGTAAATGAATTTAGGGAATGAACTTGTGAAAAATGAATTATATATAGTATGGTGTTCTTTATTTTTTTGAGACTCTCTTGGAAGACATGGTCTGTAAGAAAGGTGTGTTGTGCGGAGTATCCTCATTAGGACCTGAAGTCAGTGTTATCCTATTAAAAGAGGAGTCTCTCTTGTTCTTCAGTGTATCCCATCTCCCTGTATAAGTACTAGTAAATATTGTCAACTAAATGGAATACCCAAAAACTGTTATGTGGAGTGCACAAGATGATATTAACAGAATTTCTGTCATTCTTCTTTTTTTTAATGTTTATTTTTGAGAGGGGGAAGGGGCAGAGAGACAGGAGGGGACAGAGGATCCAAGGTGGGCTCGGTGCTGACAGTAGATAGCCCAATGCAGAGCTTGAACTCACAAACTGAGATCATGACCGGAGCCGAAGTCAGATGCTTAACCAACTGAGTCACCCAGGTGCCCCTGTAATTATTTTCTAAAATTAAGATGCTGTGGTGAAAATGATAAGTCCAAATTGCTACTAGTGGCTACCAACCCTGAGATAGAGATTTGTTGAAGTCAGTAGATTATTTTGCCTTTAATTAAAATCTTCCATATATTAAATAATATGTTGTGCTTAAAGTGAATTTTAAGTGAGTAATGTGGCTTCATTATATTGTATGAACAAAAGAAAATGAAAATTCTACCCAAATAGCAAATTGTTCATGAACTAAAGACCAGGGAGGAAGAAAGACTTTAAAACCCATTTATCATGGCAGCCTCTAATGAGTGACAGCATGATCTAATGGTGAATGAATTTTTTTTTTCTTTTTTAAAGCAACAGCTGTGACTTACGCAATTTAGAAATGTTAACTTGCAGCTAGATCAAACCATTCACATCAGGGCAGGTGGGCTAATTTATTGAAAACGACATTTCAGTATTTCTTAAGCCATGATCTGGGTGGGCTGCAAACCCCATGTAAACATGAGAAGTAGAAAGATTTAAGGGATGGCTAGTGAAATATGTTCGTTTTTCCCCTCTTGAAACCTAAAATATCATCTTCAATATGGGTCTCTTACATTAATCAACCAATGTTAAGGGTCTGTTTAAAGCTGGTTTGAAAGTCAGCCTGGGTAAGAAGAAGCTTTGGGCTACTGGACTTTTGGGTTGAGGGACACTGATGAAAATAAGACTGTGAGGAAAAGGGCTTTACTTTAGGAGGTGGGATTTAATTTGGGTTCTGATGGGTGAACAGGGTTTGGGAGGAAGGTGAAAAAGGAAGGCACAGGGAAAAGGTGGGAGTGGTGGTACTGAAAATAGGAATAATTATGGGGCATGAGGGCAAGAACTGATCTAGATGCATATTAATGACTAAATGTGTAGTGAGATGGGGAAATAGGGAAGCAGTGTGCTAGGTTTTTGGAATGTCTTGATAACTAGAAAGGGCTTTACCTCTGAGTGCTTTGGGCCACAGTCCTGCCCATGCCCCAAGGAAGGATTTAGGCAGGTATTTAAAACATAGCATTTTACCTTTAAGAACGAATTCACTTTTTACAAAGGAATTTGAAGGAGAAAGACATTATTTGTCTGGAGTGAGGAAACTTAACATGGATCTTAATTTCTGAGATACTCTGATAAAACTGTGAAATTGTGGCGTCTTTTGCTGATGATCTAAAACAAGTAGGAACAGTTGCTGCATCTGAAAGCAGTAAAGGACAGAAAAGACTGCCAGTAAATACTTGATTTAAGTCACCAGATTTGACAACCGAGAAATGTGACTTAGAATTATGATTCCTTTTTTCCCAGTGTCACCTAAATCAATACCAACAATATTAGAATGACAAAGTATAAAGTTAAAAAGCTCAGACCATAAGGAAACTATGAAGAGGGGAGTTCAGAAAATCCAGGTTGGATTGTGGTAATCACAGAGCAGTCAGAATACACATGTACAACACGTTCCTATGACCCTTTCCTGCATATAAAATGAACTGAATAAAATTATTGCTTCATAGGTTTCCTGTAGACATCCAGTATCTGTTTTTGACACCTGGGATCAGTCATAGATCAGTGTATACAGATTTATAATGGAAGTCAGCAATGGCACCTGAGAAAATAAAGAAGAAATGGGAATAGAAATAGAAATAATATGTCACCTTGTGATCATGTTTAAAAACCTAACATGAAGACTTATTTATTTTTTTTCACTTAAGTCATAATTAACCATTACCATGTGTCTACTATTAAATTATTTAATTTAAAATCTCTTTAATTTCTGCTTTATAAATAATTGTTTTTTCATTGTTTATATAGCACATGGAAATGGCATAACAATCACACGTGCTAAAGCATTAAGTCAATAATTCACGTGCAATGAAAGTAACAGCTATTAACAAAATACTAACTGCCAGCTGGTTATTGCAAAAGTACATGGGAGAGCACAGTATATTGCAAGTAAACATGATATATTGAAAATTATTATCGTAATAAAAATGATAATACATAATGACCTAGAGGGTGGCTGTCCTAAGACAGAATTTTTCTGATAGCAGACACTAAAATCTGCCTGACTTCAGAGACAGTTTCAAATGGCACTCATGTGTAGAAACAATATTTACAATGTGATTAGATTACAGCACCAACTCATAAATCTTAATGAATTTGCAGAGTTCTTTTCTTCCTTTTCCTTTCTCCTTCCTTCTTTTCTTTCCTCCATCCCACCCACCAAAATGACTGTGCTCCTAAAATCTACCAGACAATGTGTTCAGGGTTGCAACATTAAATTAATTGCTTTTTTTAAATGTTTATTTATTTTTGAGAGAGAGACAGAGCATGAGCAGGGGGGAGGGGCAGAGAGAAAGGGAGACATATCATCCAAAGCAAGCTCCAGGCTCTGAGCTGTCAGCGCAGAGCCTGATGTGGGGCTCGAACTCATGGGTGAGCTGTAAGTTCATGACCTGAGTCAAAGTCGGATGCTTAACCCACTGAGCCTCCAAGGCGCCCTGCAAACCTAAATTAACAAGGCAGAGAAGTCAGTCTCTTGCCCTCCCATCGTGTTTACCTTTCGGAGCTTGAACTCTGCTGTGCACTGTCAGCGCCCTGATTTTCAGACAGGTTGAACAGACAGTTACGATACAGTGCTCATATGATTGTTGGAGTCATTTCTATGATTATCTTGAATCCTGGCACTCCAGGAGAAGCAGATATGGGGAAATGTGGTTGAAAAGGTAGAAAGAGACATGTGGTGTTCTTAAAGGGATCTGTGGTTGTTTTCAGGAGCCATAGAAGATGGTGGTGCCGATTTTAATGACTTACCTCAAATTTATGGTTTAAAAAAATTTGGCACTGGTACAGATTAAACACTACCTTTATGTTTATCTATTATCAGAATTATTTGTTATTTTATATGTGGACTGAAGGGATGTTTAGGGAGGCTGGGTGTGGGTAGAGAATTTCTTTAAGTTGTTCAGCAAGAAGGGACAGAAAATGGAGGAAAGGATTAAAGTCGGGAGGGTATGCAGGAATGAAAATAAAAACATATGATTAAGTGACCTATAGTCTGTGAATCCTTGGTCTCCCATGAGGAGAAAGACTGAAGGCATTTTAAAAATTTAGATTTTCCTGTAACGGTCACCAGGGGAAGATGCTAACACAGGGTAGTTTAGTTGCTGACTAGAAGACTCTTCCTTGGGGAAGAGCAGCAGATCTGTGGTTCTTGGGGACAGACTGCTTGTGGATATTCAGTGTTTATATACTGGGGTTCCCTAACTGAGGGATTTTACCTCAAAATAATATTTGAAAATCCATGAAATTTTCTCAGTTAGTTTGAAGACATGAAATCTACCTTATCTATTTTTGGATCCCTCCCTACATAGGTTCTAGGCACTTAATCATTGTTTGCTGAGTGGATGGAAGAATTTGAAAGTTGCTAATAGGTTTTAAATCACATGGAAATCATCCTTTGATGATCCATAAGAAGAGAAACTTTGGGTCTTCTTTGAAACAATTTTTATAGAATTTCAACATGCATGATTGATTGAGTCTCTTAGACTCATGTAGTTAAGTGATGCTTGAACTTACATTTTTAGGTTTTATTTAAAATATATAAAGTTAGGGGTACCTGGCTGGCTCACTTGGTAGAGCATACAACTCTTGATCATATGTAAGTTCAATCCCCACCTTGAGTGTAGAAATTACTTAAAAATAAAATCTTTAAAAAAATTAAGATACATAAAATTTCTAAAGTTGATGCACTTTATTATGGATACATATGAAACTGCATTAGATGAACCTGATTATTCTGAGCATCTTTATTTAAAAATTTTTTTTAATGTTTATTTTTGAGGGAGACAGAGACAGAATGCAAATGGGTTAGGGGCAGAGAGAGAGGGAGACACAGAATTCAAAGCAGGCTCCAGGCTCCAGGCTCCAGGCTCCAGGCTCCAGGCTCCGAGCTGTCAGCAAAGAGCCTGACGCGGGGCTCGAACACATGAGCTGTGAGATCATGACCTGAGCCGAAGTTGGTCGCTCAACTGATTGAGCCATCCAGGTGCCCCTGAGCATCTTCATTTTTAATAAAGTGGTGTACTGTCAAAATTGAGGGCCCACATCTTTAGACTGTAAATTCTCTAGGCAGATATCAGCCTATTTTTAATGTTGTGACAGGCATGCAAGGTGGGTTTTCTTGGCATTTGCTGTCTTGGAAGAGGCAGATAGTGTAACACTTAAGCATGTGGTTTTGATACGGTGTGTTCCAGTTTGAATTCCAGCTTTACTAGGATTCCTATTAAGTGGCTTACTTTCTCAGTGCTCTAGTTTTCCTCACCTGCAAAATGGGAATAACAGCAGTATCTACCAACCTTAAGGGATTTGTGTACAGATTAAATACAGCAATTCATGTAAAACAGAGCTACCTAGTGTTGTTATTATTAACATTATTGTTAACTTATTTCACTAGGTCTATGCAGTTTTCTATTTAGGAAGTGTTTCTTAAATGAATTTAATTAAATACCACACCTTTATTTCATCTATGAAGGAAATTCCGTTAGAAACACTAAATACTCCTATTTGTAACAGTATTCAATATAATAGTGTGGTTTCTCTCATATTGAGCCAGATGGCGTTCTCTAGCTACAGAATAAAGAATCCTTTAGCTGTGTGTCATTTTTGGAGCAATCACATACATTACTTTAAAAAGAAATTAACATGGAATTAAAAATTGATATATGGTAACTATATAGAATTTTCCACTCAGTTGTAAGAGATTATTTTTGCATCTATATACCTTAAGAGCATCAAAAAGATGCATTACAATAATTACTCCTGTAAGGACTTATTTCGACATAGATTAGTTAGAAAGTAAATAAATAAAAATAAAACAGAAAAAGCCTGTAAGTTTAATTATAAGTGTGACTACAATTGTCCCAATACTCAGATTTAAGTTTTCACTGTACTCTGTGTTGTGATTTTCTATTTCATTTTAATTTTTGGTAATAATTATAATTGAAAACGTTTCTTGGAAAGCTCTAAAATTGTACTATTTGGTCACATGCAGTTTCGTAATTTGCAGATAGAAATCACTTCATTTACAAATACATACTGAATATCTAGTATGTGTTTATCTCAATTCTGAACCATGAGGATACAGCAGTGAACAAAAACAGAAAAAAATCCCTGCCATCGAACTTAATTAGGACAGGAGGCAGGTAATAAACACATAGGTGAACTTTATTTGTCTGACATTGGTAAGTACTGTGGGGAAAAATAAGGCAAGAGAATACATAGGAAGATTTGCAAGTTTAAATAGGATAGTAAGAGAAGACTTGACAGGAAATGAAACTTTTGAGTAGACTTGGAGGCCATGAAGGAGTGAGCCATGTGGTTGGATGGGGGAAGAATATTTCAGTTAGAAGCAGCAGCAAGGAAGTCCTTGTGGGTGAAACAGAGTGAACAAAGAGGAGTAGTAGAAATAAAGTCAGAAGCAAACAACATCATATAGGGCCTTGTGGGCCACTTATATTCTTAATGAAATGGGAAGCCATTGGAAGTTTTTGAGAAGAGTGAAGTGATTTGCTTTCCATTTTAAAAGAACCATTTCATTAGCTATTCTGACAAAAGACAGTAGGGAGCAGCAGGAGACCAGTTAAGAGGTTCCTACAGTAATCTATAAGATGTTGGTGGATCTGATCACCATCCAACTAGAGTGGGTGCTCTGGAGAGACTGGGGAGTGGTTGGAGTCCTAATTTACTTTGATGGTAGAGTCAACATGATTTGCTAACATATTGGATATCAAATTAGAATTGTTAAGGTTTTGGGTCTGAATAACTTGAATGATAGAGTCACAATCAAGTTACCTTTGAGGAGACTGTTGAAGGAGTCTGTGCCAGGATTGTTGTGTTCCAGGATTCAAATGTGTTGAGTTTGAGGGAAAAGGTGCACATTTCTTTGTATAATCCCATGAGAACGTGTGTGTTACTTAAATATATAAAAAATAAAGAAAAATGAGTCATGGACTGCTCCAGTTTGTGAAATACATGCATTTTATATTTGGAATGATTACATTTATTTATTTATTTATTTATTTATTTATTTATTCATTCATTCATTCATTCACTCATTCATTTTAAGTTTGTTCATTCTGAGAGAGAGACAGCATGTGTGGGGGAGGTGCAGAGAGTGAGAGAGAGAGAGAGAGAGAGAGAGAGAGAGAGAATCCCATGTAGGCCCCATGTTGCCAGTGCTGAGCCTGACCCTGGGCTTGAATTCATGAAACCGTGAGATCATGACCTGAGCTGAAACCAAGAGTCGGACCCTTAACCGACTGAGCCACGCAGGCACCACTGGAATTATTATTATTATTTTTTAAAAACTTACTTATTTTGAGAGCAAGAGAGAGTGTGTGTGCATGGGAGAAGTGGAGGAGCAGAAAGAGAGAGGGAGAGAGAGAGAGAGAGAGAGAGAGAGAGAGAATCCCAAGCAGATTCCATGCTGTCAGCATAGAGCCCCACGCAGGGCTTGATCTCACGAATTGTGAGATCATGACCCGAGCCAAAACCCAAGAGTCTGACGCTCAACCGACTGAGCCATCCAGGCACCCCTAGAAGTATTTTCAAGATTCGCATGATGGCAAATATTTAGAAACTCATATTTCTGGCTTGCTTCCTTATGTCATTGTTCCAGCTAACACTTTTTTCTCTATAAGCCAAGAGGGTGTGTTTTTGTTTGTTTTATTGGTTTGGTTTTAGATAAATATACCCAGACATTCCATACATATCTATCTGTTAGGGACTTATATTTCAAGTATTATCTACATTGGATAGCTATGTGTTTATCCCAAAATGATGCCACAGTTGCTCAATTTTTGTTTGTTTGTTTGTAATTCTGTTTTTATATTAATTCAAAACTAGCTTATAAGCCACTCAGGAAAATTAGTCTTGAAGGGATTTTCAATTTTTAGACATTGACTTTCATTCAACCTCAGCTTTGGCACATTGTACATTGATACTCCTTAAGAGCCAACAACTTTTCATGTGCCAAGTTTAGTCTTTCACTCATCAGTAGACTAATGATGTGGACTAATGAGAGTACATGAGGGCTCTGCCTGCTGGAGACTGTGCTGGGGAGAAGGCACTGGGCCCGTACTGTCCTCTGCCTCCTGCCTGGACTGCCTGGCACCGTGACTGTTCTCGCCTCCCAAACCTCAGGAAGTGGGGGGCCTTTTTATTTGTCTGAAATATTGTATATCAAAAATCTATTCACTCCCAATAGATACTTTGAAAGTTAATTAGATATTGCTGTACTTACTAAAAAGGGATATTCTTTAATTATATAGTATCATTTTAGAGAAGTCCTTGTCACAAATTTTTCTTGTTTCTCAGATCAGGATTTGTTGCACTTCTCTTGAGGATAATGGCTTATTGACTTTATTTTTAAAATTTTTATGAATGCTCAATCATGTCATTTATCATGGCAACTAAGAGGCTTACAGTTAAATTTGAACTTGTTTACCAAATGTGAAATGCTTTTCCTTTGACTTAATTTTTTTCACCTTATTTTTTTTAATTGTAAAAAAACCCACATAGCATAAAATTTACCATCTTAACTGTTTTGAAGAGTATAGTCCAGTTGTGTTAGCTATATTCACATTGTTGTGCAACAGATCTCTAGAACTCTCATCCTGCAAAGCAAATTCTATGCCTATTGAACAGCATCCCTCTCATACACTTATTTTTAAAGATCATCTTTAAAAAATCTAACACAAAAATATAGAGCATTAAAATGTCAAATCACAGACTGAGGGTTGCTGGAGGGGTGTTAGGTGTAGGGATGGGTTAGATGGGTGATGGGCATTAAGGAGGGCACTTGTTGGGATGAGCATGGGGTGTTATGTAAGTAATGAATCACTGAATTCTATGCTTGAAACAATTATTACACTATATATTACTATACACTATACTATACACTATATATTACTATAACTTGGATTTAAATTTAAAAAAAGATATACTCAATAAATAGGTAAATAAAAGTAAAAATAAAATAAAATGTCCAATCATGCTAAATGGATGATTGTGAAAAAGAAAAAAGAAAAAAGCATGGGAGTTTCTTATTTCCCATGAATACCCTCAGTTTCTTGTCTCCCTCTACCAGCCCTAATCTATGTAGACAATACCATTCAACTGTTTTTTTTTACTGTTTCTCTAGTATTTCTAGGTTTTATCACCATTCTTATTAAAATAAGTAGTGTGTATTATTCATTATGAAGACATCCGTGTTTACTATAAGTATTGTGTTTTGCCACTTGTGTAGAACTTTTTGTTTTAAATTGAGTTAATGATTAATTTAATACTTGTTCCCCATTTGCTTACTTTTCTAAATTCCCTATCCTTTTTTTTCCCCTCCCAGATGTACTGGCAATCTTTTAATATATGTGCTGCCGAAGCGAGCACGCAGATGTACTGGCAATCTTTTAAATGACTAAATGCTTTTGGAGATATCTGTCTCATAGCTTCCACTTTTCTAGCTCCAGGCTACATGGCTTATTCTAGGCTTGTAGAATCTCCATTATCATGGGACTTCCCTCAGTGCTCCATCATGTTGGGTTGCCAGAATGAAGATTCCATGCCTTCTGCTTCCTGTTTGATAGAACATTCAATCAGTAGTTTCCTAAGGAAAAGAATATGGGTTGCTAAATTTTTGTTCCTTTCATGGCTGAAGCTGCCTTTATTTCTGTTCTCACAATTGAATGATAGCTTGGCTGGGTATAGAATTCTATGTTTAAAATACTTTTTTCCCCTAGATTTTAAAAATAAATGCTCTATATTGTTTTCTAGATTCCATTCTCACTTTCAAAAACTCTTTGCCATTGTAATTGCTAATTTATATTATGTGTATATGTATTTAAAATTTTTTTTTTTGGATATTTTATATATTATTATTTCTGATGTGATGCAATTTCATAATAGTTTGCCTTATAATAAGACTCCTTTTCTCTCTCTCTTTCATTCATTGGGCTGTGCACTTGATGGATTTTTTGAATCTGAAGACTTTTGTAGCCTTTGGTTCTGGGATGAATCCTGGAGACGTTTTGTCTTTTTGTTCTGGGAAATTTTCTGGTTTTGTTACTTTGTAATCACTTCTCTTTATCTTTTCCCTATACTTTCTGAAACTCCTGTTAGTTAGATTTGGAATCTTCTCGATTATGGGAGTGGTATTTTAATATTCTTATTTGTTCACTTGCATTTCCCATCCTTTGGTCTTTTGTTTCTGTTCTCTAGGAGGTTTCCTTGACTTAGTTTTCCAACTCCATGCTTTATTTAAATTTTAGTTAGTTAACATACAGTGCAATATTGGTTTCAGGAATAGAATTCAGTGACTCATCACTTATATACAATACTCAGTGCTTGTCACGACAAATGCCCTTCTTAATACCCATCATGCATCTATCCCATCTTCCACCTACCTCCCTCTGTCAACTTTTAGTTTGTTCTCTGTAGTTAAGAGTCTCTTGTGGTTTGTTTCCCTCTCTTCTCCCAATCTCCCCATCCCGTCCCACGTGTTCATCTGTTTTGTTTCTTAAATTCCACATATGTGTGAAATCATATGGTGTTTATCTTTCTCTGATTGACTTATTTCGCTTAGCATAATACATTCTAGCTCCATACACATTATTGCAAATGGAATAATTCCAAATGGAATAATTCTTTTTGATGGCTGAGTAATATTCTATCACACACACACACACACACACACACACACACACACACCACTTCTTCTTTATCCCTTCATCAGTTGATGGACATTTGGACTCTTTCCATAGTTTGACTATTATTGACAATGCTGCTATAAACATTGGGGTGCATGTATCCCTTTGAATGTGTATTTTTGAATCCTTTGGGTAAATACTTAATAGTGCACTTGCTGGATCATAGAGTAGATCTATTTTTAGATTTCTGAGGAACTTTCATACTGTTTTTTAGAGTGGCTGTACCAGTTTGCATTCCCACCCAGCAGTGCAAGAGGGTTCCCCTTTCTCTGCATCCTTACCAACACCTGTTGTTTCTTGTGTTGTTAATTTTAGCCATTCTGACAGGTATGAGATGATATTGTGGTCTTGATATGTATTTTGGTGATGGTGAGTGATGTTGAACACCTTTTCATGTGTCTGTTAGCCATCTGGATGTCTTTGGGAAAGTGTCTATTCATGTCTTCTGCCCATTTCTTAACTGGGTTGTTTGTTTTTTGGGTGCTGAGTTTGATAAGTTCTTTATAGATTTTGGATACTAACCCTTCATCAGATATGCCATTTGTAAATATCTTCTCCCATTGCATAGTCTGCCTTTTAGTTTTGCCGATTGTTTCCTTTGCTTTGCAGAAGCTTTTTATCTTGATGAATTCCCAGTAGTTCCTGTTTGCTTTTGTTTCCCTTGCCTTTGACAATGTGGCTAGTGAGAAGTTGCTGCAGCCAAGGTCAAAGAGGTTGTTGACTGTGTTCTCTAGGATTTTGATGGTTTCCTCTCTCACATTTAGGTTTCTCATCATTTTTGAATTTATTTTTGTGTATGGTATAAGAAAGTGGTCCAGTTTCATTCTTTATGTTGCCATCCACTTTCCCCAAATCATTTGTTGAAGAGACTGTCTTTTTTCCATTGGATATTCTTTCTTGCTTTGTCAAAGATGAGTTGACCATATAATTGTGGGTCCAACCAACTCCATACTTTAATTTTTTAATGTCAGAGATCTCTTTCTTGATTACTGATGATGTACTTTACATAGATTCTGTTCTTATTTTATGTATGTGATAATCTTTCTCTGAAGATACTAATTATAGATTCTATTGTATTGAAATTATTATTCTCTAGGTGATATTAAATATGGCTTAAAAAATAGAATGGTTCTTTTTAAAGTATTCTGTTCTATGCAATGTTTGTGTTACATCTGGACACCCCCTCCCTTTTTCCCCCTGATTATTTTGGCATGTTGCTCTTTATATTGGAGGCTGTTCTTAAATATGTGGTTATCATTTTCTGTCAAGTGTTTTTTAAGAGTGAGCCCTGACATGTTTTTTTTTTTTTTTTTTTTTTTTTTTTTTTTTTCAACGTTTTTTATTTATTTTTGGGACAGAGAGAGACAGAGCATGAACGGGGGAGGGGCAGAGAGAGAGGGAGACACAGAATCGGAAACAGGCTCCAGGCTCCGAGCCATCAGCCCAGAGCCTGACGCGGGGCTCGAACTCACGGACCGCGAGATCGTGACCTGGCTGAAGTCGGACGCTTAACCGACTGCGCCACCCAGGCGCCCCATGACATGTTGATTAGCACCTCTCTCTGTGTGTAGCTTATTGATAGGTTGTTTTGTTTGTCTGGTGTTGAAGTAGCAAGCAGTTGTTTCGTCAAGGGTATTTTTAAATGTGAAGTTTTTCTTTGTAGAGAAGTTAATTTTTCAGAGGAGACTCTTAACCTCTTGGTTGGGAAAATTGAACCCTCTTTGTGGGAGCAGATCAGGGAGTAGATCTATGAGTCCTACTATTTTTCACTTGGCAAATTCTTACTTAGTCCTTCTGGGTTGTCTTAATTCTCAATCTACTTTCCCTTGGTGGTAACTCTGATCCTTATGCCCCCAAAGATCAGTTTCTCCAGAGAATAACCTGGCTGCCTTGCAGAGGCCTAGGAGTTTCAGTTGCACCGTAGAGTGAATTCAGCCAGCTTCCTTGTTTATGGTTCTGTTCCTCACTCTCTGTCCTTGGTTTACTTGGCCTGAGTTTTGTGCATGAATTGGCTCACATCTCATTGGTAACCCCTTGACAGGCACTTGACCAGCAGCTTTCTCTGCTCTGTCAAACCAGTAATTGCTCCTCCAGCACTGTTGAAATGTTCCTAACTTTCTCTTTGTCCTGGTAGGTTTATATCCTTTTTATTCCTTTGCGGGCATGTATTTTTAGAGGAAAGGAAACAAAAAGGTCTGAGTGGTTAATCTGCCATGTTTAACCAGATGTCCCCTTCAGCTGTTTGAATTTTTTTTTTTTTTATCTGGCTATATCATAGGTATTTCACTATTCACCTTTCACCTTAAAAATCACATCTGGAATAGTCTGGGCATAAAATGTTTTGAAAGATGGTGCTGTGTGTGCATACAAAACTGCAGTATATAGCAGGACACAGAATTGAAAGTTAATGAAACCTTAAATAGTGGAATAGTGATTAGAATTTAGTGTGTTTAAAGACAACCTTTGCATTTTTAGATGTCGGAAGTATATAATCACCATTCTTTCTACCTGGATTATCTTCCCCCTAAAACAAACAAACAAACAAAAAACAAAGAACAAACAAAAAAAGAAAACAAAAAAAAAAGAAAGGAAAAAAACGGCAAAAAATAATAGAGTATACCCTCAGGCATATTTTGTCTCCTTTACTACCTCTCTTTCACTGCCTAATGAATACTTTAGAGATGTGGGCATCTTGAAAAATGGCTATGCGATTCTTGCTGACCACCATAATTCTTTTTTTTTATAGATTCTATTACTAAAGATCAATTTTATAGCTTATAGGTTTGATCAGTATGTGTTTTTCTGTATGAGGGAACTATTCCATGAAAGTTCCATGAAAGTTCACAATTATTACCCTATGAATTTTTAAAGATAAGTTTAATCTTTGGTGGTCATGTGACTTAAATCTATGTAGGCAGGTGAAAATACAGAAGGACCATTTTATATTTTTGTTTGGCTAAGTCAGGTATTTGAGGTTATCTTCTTATTTGGAGCCTAATAAAAAATAGACCAACTCCTCCTTATATTTGTTTTCTATATAAGATATAGATTTAGCACATTTTTGTATATCTCTCCTAAACAAGGAATAATGCATTTATATAAAAGCAGTTTCTTTGCTGTAGTATATTTCTTATATTGATATATAGGTATAAACCATTGTATTTGAAGGTTAATTAACTTTTGAACACAGTTTAATTGTTTTTTTTATCTCACTGTTTCTGAATTGGCAAAAGTACAGAATTGTTTTTATTTTTTAAATTTTTACTGTATGCAGTAAATGCATGTGTAGTATTTGCTGTGTGCAAGGCACTGTCTTAAATCCTTCACAAAGATCAACTAATTTAATTCTCACAACAATCATCTGAGGTTGGTGCTGTTATTGTCCCCATATTCTGGTGAGGAAACCTCAGAGAAGTGAAGGAATTTGTTGGAAGTCACACAGCTGGTGAATAGTGGAGTCATGCTGTGAACACAGGCAGTCTAGATCCTGAGCCCATCATTTTCACCACTATGACTTAAAATAGTAACTCCTACCAGAGTGATTGCTGTGCCTCAGCATGAAGCTCTGACAGCTCCCCTTCAGTCTTTACCTAAACCAGGATAGACATTAAAGGTTTTCAGCTAGTACTCATGGAAATAGGACTCCCTCTGGCATTATTGAGGGCCTTTGAATGTCTTAAAGGCAGATAAAATCAATCTGATTTGGTAGTAACCTAGGAGATTTTATAATCCCCCTATAGCCAGAGAACCACAGAGAAGGCAGGAGATACAATACCTTAAATGTCTCAAAGGTATGCATTATTGACCAAAACCTAACGGATTCCTCCAGCACAGGGTTATACCCTTTTCTCTCTATAACTACACACATTGTAGGACTATGAGAGGCTGGGTTGGAAGGCCCATTTTCAGAAGTGGTAAAATAAATTTTCATGCCTTCAACTTGGAATAGCCATATTTTTTCTCTTTGTGAGGTTCTCACATATGCACAATGGATATTAGACTTTGATAGACAGTGTGATGGTGAGCCTTCCCACATTTGGAGGTCAGTGGATAAATACCAGAATTACTCAGATCTAGAATCAACTTGGGAAAAGATGAGAAGCCTTTGAGGCAATGGAGTGCAGATTATCTCGTTCCTGCCTTAGAAGATGAGAGAGCTGGATTGATGACTCTATACTATTTAATCCCAGAGCAGCTACAAGTCCACAGAGCTCAGATAAAAGCACAGAATATCCCTTTTTGTGTCTGATGACAACATGGCGCCCACCATGTGTTGTGTTAAGGAGACTAACATGACTGAAAGATTGCACCATCACAGAAACCAGAATATGAGGAATAATATGGCATTAAAGTGTCTGATAATAAAAACTAGGTACTTGTAGGTAAATATTGCTTTCCAATTACCCATGAATTCAGAATTCTGGGAGATTTGGTGTGTAAGAAACAATTTGGCAACAGGCTTTGGCATCAGCAGACTCAGGCTTGAATCCTGGTTGAACTACTTATGTGACCTTGGACATGCTGCCCAACCTCTTTAGGCTTCATTTTTCTCCTATGGAAAATGAGAATAATAGTACACACCTCCTAGGAGAGTGAGTGGGATTAAATGAGATAATATGAGCAAGCATTTAGTATAATGACAGGCACACTGAAGCACTGAGTACCTTTTAGTGATAATAGTATTAGTTGCTGTCATGATCATCATCAGCAGCAGCATCTTCCTCTCCTTCACATACTCATCTTATTGATTTCATATCCTAAGTGTGTCCAAATTTCTTTTCTATTCCTGTCACCTCAGTTTTAGTTTTCCTCTCTAACCTATACTTGCACGGTAGTGCCCTATTTGGCTTCAGTGACTTCATCCGATACCTCTAAAATCCATCCTCAAAATTCTTGCTATTGATCTTTTTAAAACTCAAATGTGACCATACTCCTCACTGCTAAATCCCTTTCAGTGTTCCTCATAGCCTTCAGGATAAAGATGATCCTTCTCATAGTTACAGGAAAAGATTTTTCTCTTTGGGTTTAAGTCCCAGGTGGTTACTTTTAGTTCTTAAAGGCTACCATTCACAACCTTGGAGACAGGGACAAAGGGTTATGCTTCCTTGCTACATCTTCGATCATGAAGTCAACCACTGTCCATTCCACACTGCTACGTTGGCCAGTTTTATGAAGGAGAGGTGATGATCTTGAGAACCCTCCTACCCATGATCATACAGCTCTGTAGTCAAGTCACTAACTATAGAATACTCTTCACAAATTTAGCAAATTAGACTGGAGTTGCTCTTTTTGAGTCTCAGTCTGATGCCCTTTTTGTGGAAGTAATTTCTGAATTTACTGTGGCTTACAAATCTTTGGGGATGCGATATCAAGTAGAGTCTATATACTAGTTATTTTTTATCGTATTTTTGTTATACCAGCATTTCTATATATCTGCTTTGACAATTTGGAAATTTGGGAAGAAGGCAGGTTATCAGAATTGGCTTCCCAGTAGTATCTTGGTCCTTGAAAATTATGATTATTGGGAGAGGTTTCTAAATGCATGAGATTATTTTATATTTTCTTTGTTTCACTTGTGTGATCTCTAAAGTTATAGATCTGATATCTTTGTAGATACAAACCCAGTTTCATTTTCTACCTTATAGCATTGACTTGCATTTTTCATTATATTTTGCATAGAGGTCACTGCACTGCTATGATGAGAAAGAAAACCTGCTTTAAATTCACGGCATTTCTTCTATCAAGTTAAAAAAAAAAGATTTTCCCCAGAGAGAAGCATTTTGCCAGCAGGGTTCTGTAGCTTGTAGGGTGTAGTAGGAAAAGGTGCATAAAAATGTGAAACATATGAACGAAAGAATAGTTCATTTAGCCTATGTGTGAAAAGCCAGATTTCTTTTTCATATTGTTATAGGAAGTATTTCAGATTTTGTACATATTTGCTTTTTTTCCATTTTGAAATGGTTGTTCTGTGTATTCTTCCCACAGGTATTTAAAATGTGACGACTTCTGTTGAATGTAAATATTAAGGTTGATGTCTAAAGGTCGTTTTTAAAATTTAAAACATTGGCACTCTTTCATACTTAAATATTTATTGAGCAGAAGTTGTGTAAGTTATATATACGCTGGTGGTGAGTCCTGTAATAGATCCTAAGTGGACCCTAGTCTGTGATGCCCACACACTTGGAGGAAACAGGCCAAGACTAGAACCCACTTTGTATGTGTTCCTACCTGGGGGCAGACGTCTTCAGAGGTTTCCCCATTCTCCCCTATGTTGAATCTTTGTAATGAAATCTTGTGCAGATACTGTTCTTTTTGGCTGTCTCTGTAACACTGTACACTCAAGTTGTGTTGGTAGGGAACTTCCAGGAAGGGCTCATCAGGGATGTGGACCAGAAGAGCAGAAATTGAACTAGTTTGTGCTACAGTGTAATTGTGCTGTGTTTATCCCAAGAGTCAATTCAGTGGACGTCCCAGGCACACAAGAAATGAAGTCCAGTGAGAAAACATCTACTTGGTTGTTGACTTTAGGTCCCCTGCCTTTATTCATCCTTCTTTATGATCCCCCTTTCTAGTTCCTCTCTGACTTGACATTAATCATAAACCTGCTTAGTGAGTGGAGAGAAGTTGTTTAAGCTGGCTCTGATATCACACATTGTTCATTTACCTGAGTGATTTTACTTCCTTTTAAAATGGACGTGTAATGTAAGGATGCTAATGTAAGAAAGATCATTGAGGCAGAACAAATGTGTCATTGGAATTAAGTCATTTGCCTCAGGAAGTAAGGGCAGACACAGGTGAGTCATATAAATTAAAGCCATAGTTCACACCAAAAAGATGGCCAAAGGGTGGCAAGGAAGGAAGAATAGATCGCTGTCATCAGAATCTGCTTCAGGGTGGAGCTCTTATCTCTTCACTTTTGCATCTTAGTGCTTGGCACTGTGCCAGACCTGTAATGGCAGTTGGGTATATGTTTTTTGAAGCAAAGATGGAGTAACTGTTAAACGAGATGTTGAGAGTAAGATCTAGGAAAAGAGGGAAACTAGCGATTACATTACAAACACTAAGGATACATAGAAAGCCAGGAGGAATAGAAGGCAAACAATGATTTAAAAAACCAATGAAAACAAACCCATTTAACATTAATTACATCTTATTAAAAAAGAAACTCAGTGGACTGATAATACTTATTCTGTATTAATTTTCCTATACAAGCAAATATTAAATATGAAAATCACACTTATGTTTTTAACCTTAAAAATATAGGACTTTTTATATCTGGACCAACTGATTTGAAGTTTGTATTGGGCAGACTCTAGACTATTCTGGTAGCTGATCAGATGCCAGTTTTTACTAATTAGAAAAAAATCATTGAACTTTCTTGTTGAATATTTCACCACCCAATGTAGTATTAACTTTTAGTATTATAAGTAAGTTAATGGATTTACTGTGTATATGTGAGAATCTGTGTGCATTAATTAAAGACTATCATGTAAATGTTCTTGAATTGAAGAGCTAATTGATTAAAAGTGGAAAATATTCAAATAGGAACATGCTGAGAAATGTTTCATTGGGAAAGTTAAAGGTAGGAACGTGCCGAGAAATGTCTCATTGAGATAATTAGTTAAAGGTTTGTGAGCAAACTATGAGTACCTTTTGGGTTTGAATGATAAGGGGTTAAATAATCATTTAAGACTTGTGTGGTATGTCTTATTTCTATGCAGACCTTGAGCAGATAAGTTGCTATTTCAACTATGAGGAGACATGGTTATGTGGGATATATAATCTCATGTGGCCAGAATAATTTGTCCCAAATAAAACTGCTGTTTCCTTGTTCATGACTCCTTGTTGCTTACAGGATAACACCTAAAACTCAGGCCGGCACACAAGACCCTTCACGATTGTCCGTTGTCTGCTTTCAGTCTTATCCCAAGCCTCATCCTTCACCCATCCTACTTCCTTCTCCCCTTCTCTCCTCAGATTTCCTGTAGGGAACTACCCATAGTTCTATAAATATGTTAAAATATTTCCTACCTCATTTGTTGTGCCCATGCTGTTCTTTCTGTCTAAACATCCCCCAGCCAACATTATGAGGCTCTAAACATATAACTTGGGAAATATTTAGTGGCTCCTTTTGGCATTATACCATATATATTAAATAATAAACAATGGAAATATATATTCTCTATCCTCATAAGCAGTGAGTAAGAGTATAGAAATGATTATTCATGTATTCATCCAACAAATATTTATTGAGCACCTATTTGCCAGGTACTGTGTTTGGCCCTAGAGATTTAAGAGTAAGCAAGGCAGAGAACTCCCTGCCACCACGAAAAATTTATTTACTTTAGTAGGGATGACAGGAAGATAATAAGCAGAAGTAAAGTGGTCAGGAAGAGGTTTAAGGAATGTGAAGCAAAGCAAGGAAAGGGGAAAAAGACACATGAGGAGAAGTGTTAATGAAGTGGTCAGGGAAAGCATTTTTGAGGGTGACTTTTGAGTGTGGATCTAAAAGAAGGAAGGGAGCGAACTGGGAGAATATCTGGAACAAGAGAGTGCAATGGCTTTGAGATATAGAGGGGCTTCATGCTCTTAAGAAACAAGAACAAGCTTTGGGTGGCTGGAGTACAGAGAACAAGGGGACTGGTGAGAAGGTCAGAAAAGCAGCACCTTGCCAGTCACGGTTCAGGGGTAGCATTTTATTCTAAGTTAGAAACACTTAGGTTTTGAGAGGGACAGTAATACTTTCTAAAACCCTGGTTGTCTGTCTAGACTAGGGCAGGAGGAAGAATACCAGAATAGCAGCATAAAGACAAGTTACGAGGCTGCTGTGATCATCCAGAGATACTTGGTGGCTTAGACTGGGATGGAAGTAGTGGTGGTGCTGAGAAATTGTCACATTTAGAATACGTTCTGAAAATAGCACCAAGAGAACTAGCTGTTGGATTGGGTGTAGGATATCAAAGAGAGCAAAGTGTTGCAGATTTGTGACTAGAGAAATCAAGTTGTATTAATGGTAGGGCCGTTTACTGAGATGTAGGCTATTGGGGTTGGAAGGGTATGAGATCAGGAATTTGGTTTTGGACCTGGTAAGTGTGAGATTCATATTAGATATCCAAAAGGAATTGTCATATAAACAACTGAATATATGAGTCTGGGACAAGGGAGAGGTATGCCTAGAGAGATAATTTGGGGAACTTTTAGTGTATCGATGACATTTAAACCATGACATTTAAGATCCCCTAAGGAGGGAGTAGAGACAGAGATGAAAAGAGATCCAAATCCCAGTCTTGGGACACCTTCATCTTTAGAAGCTGGGAAGAAAAGGAACCTCCAGCAAAGGAGATGTAGAAGCAGAGCCAATGAAGCAGGAAGAAAGTTAGACATGGAGCCCAAGTGAAGAGAGTTTCAGGAAGGAGGAGGTGATCAGTTATGTCAGTTGCTGCTTAAGAGGTTCAGGTAAGGTCTGCTGACCATTGTTGGAGTGGAGAGGACAGAAGCCTGATTAAATTTAAGAATGAAAGTCAGTTTTTGCTTTTGGTGCCTCAGAAAATCATTGCCATGTCTGATGGGTGGCTTTCGTTTTCCAATATAAACATATGTCAAATCATGATGTTGCAAACCTAGAACTACTACAATGTTATATGTCAGTTATACTCAGGTTTTGTTTTTGTTTTTGTTTTTTTAGCAGAATAATGAAAGCAAGGGATGTAGCTGAGCTAATTGGGGTTAACTATTTTTGAAGATTTCTGGCTAATGGGGAACAGAGTAATGAAGCTTATAGCTAGGGGGTGCTGCAGGGTCAAGACAGATTTAAGGTAGATGGTAACTTTGTGAATAATGGTAGTTTCATTCCTCTCCCCTCTTTCTGTGAAACAAGAAGACATACTTTAGCTGAAGCAGTTCTTAGCTCTAATATCTATAGTCCCTATAAACATGAGAAATTTTTCATTGAAAAAGATAGGGCTTATTACATTCTCTATGGTATTAAAATCTTTTTTTAAGGTATCAGATTTTGGTACAGTTACAATGACTTTTTTCTTTTAACTTTTCAGGTGTTAGATGGTGTCTTTGAACTGATATAAAGCTGAACTTCCCTGTGTGAGACCTTTCTATAAACCTACAAGTAATTTCAGAGTAAAAATTTTAAAGAGGACCTGTATGTCTGAAGCAAAATTGATGGCAGTTACAGGATTCCAATTCTTTTAGAATATCTAAATGGAGTTGAAAGAATCAAACATGTTCCCAGTAAAAAGAAGTGTTGGATAGACATGCCGAGTGTTAAAAAAAAAAAAGTTCTTATATAATACTTGAAGAAAATTAGCTAATACATGGCTACTTGATGCTTGTTCTGATAGGTAAGGTTAGTTTTAGTTAAAATTAATTGTCCTTGCAGTAATTTGCTTACCTTATATTTTCAGTGTGTGGGGGGAATATCTTGGAGAAGGACTCATCTTCAGAGTCCTGTGGTGGTGGTATTTTCACTTGTGCTTGTATCTAACACTAATTACTTTTTGTTACTGTTTATATTTTTTATTTAATTTCATGCTAATTGCAATGATAACACAGTAATGAAGTTTGCCTATAAATTATCTTACCTACTATTAAGATGAATCTTCTTTGTTCTATTACTTTATGCTACTTGCACATAGAAGTAAAATACTTTGATAAATGAGAGAAAGAGAAGGAAGGTGGTGAGTTCTTCTGACTGAGGTTTAGCACATGTGGGTAGACTCTGCTTCTAGATATCATCATAGATTTTAATTTTAATAAGAGAGCAAATTATTTGTGTATGTTTTGAAAGCTGATGCCTCAGAATTTTATTCCTTCTTTGATCAGGTAGAACATTTTGTTTAGTGCAGTCTCAGAATACAGAGTCTTGCTTCCTGATTGGCATCAATTATCTAAAAACACCCCCAATTCTTTTGGAAATGTGTGCCTGCCAATTTAGAGCTGTTTATTTGAAAAGTTGCTTGGTTGCTCCTTGCAAAATTGATTCTTGATGAGTTTTTGTTTTCTAATTTTCTCTTGTCCAGAGTTTCCGGTGGCAGCCAGGTATGAATACATTATGTGGCTGATTTTCCTGTTGGAAAATGTAAAGTTTACCTCTTCTAGCATTTGATATTCACTAAATTTCCCTTGTGTGTCCTGATGGTGGTAAAAATCTCTTGCTATCATTCTAATCTGTTCGTTAAGCCTTGTCTTTGAAGTTTCATTATTTAACCATGGGTTGTCAGTTTTAAGTTGACTCTTAAGCTGCAGCTTTGTAGTTATAATGGAGAAACATGATAGAGAAGGAAGAAAGTCTGGAGGGGGAGGGGAGTGGGGAATGGGGAGTAAGGAGGAGGAATGAGAGTGAGCTAAGCTTTCTCATTAAAACTCATAGAGAACTATATATAGCTCCTTCAACCTTTAGCCAAAGGAAATACCAAGAAAGGCTGTAGGGTAGTACATATTGCTGTTAAAAAAGTAGTTGAATTTAATGGATGGTACAAAAGCACAGTGCAATAGCAATTGCAATAGAAATAGAAATATAGATACTGGAGAAGAATCAATAGGAATTGATGGACATAAAGAGTGACTGAAAAAATGAACATGACAGCCCACAGCTGCTACAGTAGGAATTGCCCAGGCTGATCTGAACCAAGAGAACCCAGACCAGTACCAGACCTCATGCAGAAGTATGAGCCCCAGGAGTGTCTGAGGTGCCTAAAGCCTTAGTGTCTGAACTCTCGTCAGTATGCATTATGCTTATCACTGGGTTATAAAAGCCTTTGTTTTACTGAACGCTGTTCTAAGCAGTTTATATACCATTTAGCCTCACAACAACCCTCTAAGGTATTGAATTATTATTTATTCTTCTTCTTCTTATTATTATTATTATTCCCATAAGTTAGGTATCTTGCTCAAGTTCTGTACCCAGTTGGGGTTCCTTGAAGTCAGGTGGTCTTCCTAAGGCTGTAGTTACTGTGTGCCCATAGAAGGAACTGGTTGTGTTGGGGTCCTTCAGGAAGTATGAGTTTTGTTTTATGTGAACTTTTATATGAATTGAAGCTTCTTTGAATGGTTAGAAGAAACAGTGACTATATAGGGAATCAGGTGCTGCCGTGGAGGATGGATAAAATCAATTTAATCAGTCTGGCCCTTTGTGTTGTGATCAGTAAACCATCAACTTCCCTAAATAAGAATCAAAACTGGGAAGAAGAATGAGAGCTAAGGATGGTCTCCAAGTTGCCCAAGACTAGCTGCTGTAACAATTCTCAAAACTCAATTTTCTGTAAGGAATATAGAAAAAGAGTTTGGTTGTCTGCCTTGTGGGTGACTAGGAAAAAACACATCTTTGAACCAGATGGGCAGGCAGTGTACTTGGAGTCCCTGGAGTCCATCCAAATAATCTTCCGCCAAAGGGGAGAAAAGAACCATTGTTCATGAGGGTTCAAATCATGGAAATTATTCAGCTCTTCTAGGCTGTACTTCTTTGATATTACAGAGGTTCTTTGTTAAATTATCAAATTACATCCAGACAGAGATAACAATTCTGTGCTAAGAGTGATCATAGCTAGTTTTTAGGTATACGTTTTTCCCCTGGACATCTTACCTATTGAATTCTTTGTGACTTTGGTATTCAGAACTTGATTACCTAAAGTGAAAATCTGACAGTTTTGCTTTATCTGTGAGGCTTCCCTCATTCTGAGTTCCTGTAGTCTTTTCTTTTATGTCTTCGATAGCAATTATTTCTTGTATTATACTTAATGTGTATAAGTGTCTGGGAGAATAGCAATTGTGTCTCATTCATCTTTATACCACCTATAGTGCTTAATACAAAGCTCAATAAATGGTTGGTAAATGAATAGAATGTGAAAAAAATCATTTGGTAATGAAATGCAGAAAGCATAGTCTACTCTATGTCTTCTTGACACTTTCTTTACATACTCCACAAGTCCCTAGTGTACTTTTGTGACTTTTTCTAAAGTTCCCTTGTTGTTACTTGTTTAATTTTTAATAACTCTCTTTCCTTCATGGCCAGAAAGCCTTTAAAGCCTAGGGTTGGTGTAACGAACTGATTTCCTTTCTGTAATTCCAGTGACATTTCTTTGCTACATATTGGTAATGATATTTACTAGCAGTTTATAAATGGTATGTGCAAGGCCAAATCAGTTTAGTATCATTTATGTATTGTGCCTAAAATTAAATACGTGCTGTCACGGCAACTTGTATGCCTAGTTAAACCAATTGATCTAAGTATTTAGGCTTTCTACAGGTGCAGATACCTGATTAGTGGGTAATACTCAATATCTTATGGCAGTTATACAACTTCTCCTGTAAGTTATAAGAACAAATTTAAAAATTGAATATATGTGATAATTTAGTACAAGTTTATAGAATTACTAGTTTGTGCAATAGGTATGTGAAGTAGCTTTGTAAAAACAGTTGGCTGCTATTAAACCTGTCCTTTCCTACCATCATATGAGTCATCAACCTTAAATCTCCTTTTCCTGGAGTTTAAAGCAGCATGTCTATTAAGTTTCTTAGCTCTTGCTCCAGCGTTAGTGCTTCACAGTAACTTCCCATCCTTTTGTATGTGTATTTCCACGTGCACAAGTACTCTTCCTTACGAGCAACTGAAAATCAAGTGGAAGTGGTTGGAGGGAAAAATAGGATTTATGGGGAGGATAGTGTGGCAGGACAGAAGCAAGGGCTGAACAGTCACATTTTAGAAAGGTAGGGGCGCCTGAGTGGCTAAGTCAGTTAAGTATCCGACTCTTTGTCTCAGCTCAGGTCTTAATCTCAGGGTCATGAGTTCGAGCTTTGCATTGGGCTCTGCACTGGGCATGAAGGGAGGGAGGGGAGGGTGGGTGATGGGTATGGAGGAGGGCACCTGTTGGGATGAGCACTGGGTGTTGTATGGAAACCAATTTGACAATAAATTTCATTAAAAAAATAAAAATAAAAAATAAATAATAGACAAATAAAAGGAAAAGAAAGAGTCAGGTGGTGGCAGGGACTTCAGTGGTGGGGACCAGGGCTTCCATGTTATCAGTGTTGTCTCTTGCCCTTATTCTCTACTTTTACTACTTGGTAGTTTCAGGATTTCAGTCCATCTTCTCTAGGGCTGGAGACACTGACACTGACTAGTAGCTTCTAAGATGTTGCTTTCTCTGCTTTGCCACCATCAGGAGTAGAGTGGTAGCGTCCAATCACTCTGGTTGGAAGAGTCCCAGGGAACAACGGGCTTAGATTGGGTCCCTGGTCTGGTCCTGGATAGGGCACAGCCCGCCCTAGACTGTAGCGGATGGTGTCGGGTTGGGGGGGCACTCCAGGAACCAGCTTTTTAAAATAATCATTCAAGTAATGCATTCCACAAGGAGTAGCTGAAAGGATTCAAACAGTATTTGAATGCTGCTGTTCTTGGTGTTTTACTGGATCCGAAAAGAATGTAGGAGTGAAAGCATTTCACAACTGTTAATATCCCTGTCTCTTGTACATTTTTTCCTTGAACCTCATCCTCTGTTACACTAGTGAGTTTGGACTGGTTATATGATCATATGACAGTGCTTCCTTAGACAAATGATTACTTTGGTTTGCTTTCAGTTCTTTGAAGGTGATGTGCATGTGGTTTCAAATGGAGAGGGAGGCAAACCATAAGAGACTCTTAAGTACAGAGAGCAAACTGAGGGTTGATGGGGTGGGGAGTTGGGGGGTGGGAAAATGGGTGATGGGCATTAAGGAGGGCACTTGTTGGGAGGAGCACTGGATATTGTATGTTAAGTGATGAATCATGGGTATCTACTTCCGAAGCCACTGTACTATACAGTATATAGTATATAGACTGTATATATACTATATATACTGTATATATAAAATAGTATATATGTAAAAGTATATACTATATAGTATATATATAAAAGTATATGGGGCGCCTGGGTGGCGCAGTCGGTTAAGCGTCCGACTTCAGCCAGGTCACGATCTCGCGGTCCGTGAGTTCGAGCCCCGCGTCAGGCTCTGGGCTGATGGCTTGGAGCCTGGAGCCTGTTTCCGATTCTGTGTCTCCCTCTCTCTCTGCCCCTCCCCCGTTCATGCTCTGTCTCTCTCTGTCCCAAAAATAAATTAAAAACGTTGAAAAAAAAAATTAAAAAAAAAAAAAGTATATACTATACTATATAGTATATATACAGTGTATATACTTTAGGTTACCTAACTTGACAATAAATTATATGTTTAAAAAATGTTTAAAATAAATAAATAAATTTTAAAGCTGGAAAAGAAAACCACAGAATGATCTAAATTATACCAGCATTAGCTTGAAAAGGCAAATAACAAGACATTGGCCAAAGGAAACTTAATTAAATTACATAGGAGCACATATTTTAATTTCAGTCTTGAGTTTCTTCAGTTGGTTATCTTTTCCTTATCATGCTTATTGTTGAATGTACAGCATTGTTATCCATTCTTTTCTATGGCCTTGCTTCCTATTTTATTTTTTAGGGGTATAGAGTGAGACAAAGGAAGAAAATTATTTAATAAATCCTTCTTATTTTGATATTTACAGTATATACTAGATCAGTGGCAAGGAATTTCTAGATTAAAAAATGTCAAAGATGATTTAAAATTATTTCTGTGTGTCTTTTTGGCAGGCTCAGTTAAAAAGTTTTCTTCCTTTGGGATTTTCCTGATTTTCTGTAAGTAGAATTTTAGAAAGCTGGTCTAAAGTTCCTAAAAGCAATAAAGCTGACATAACCCTGAACTAGAAAACTTTTTCTTCCCTTTTCATAGTTAACATAAAAAACTTAAGTACCTTTTTTTTTTTTAAAGAGAGGCTTCGCTCCTTAAGCAGCTTTTTGATGGTCCTGGATTTGTAGCCTCTTCATACTGGCATCCTGACATCAGGAAGAGAGAAAATCCTCACATCTTTTCTCAATGCTTTTTGCCTTTCTTCTTGCTTCTACCTGAGGATTTTGTGTCTGCCACTGAAATCTTATAATTTAATTCACATTTGTAAGATCATATTAGTGCTACACATCTAGAACTCTCTGATACTGTTCTTCCGTTTATATGGTCATAGTAAGATCACTTTTACACCTGGGTATTCTGCTCCTTTTCACATACTTGGGGCGTGGTAGCACATCAAAACTCTGATTGATTTTGCAAGGGTGAGAGTAGGAAAAACTACACTAGGCCATGTGAATACCTAGGCATTTTATATGTTACTTGAATAAATAATAAATACATAAATATATGTAGGCATGTATATAGAAATCATATTTTTTATATGTGTAGGTATATATATAGAAACCATATTGTTTTAATGCAGATGCAAATCTTATGTGCCAAGGATTAAAACTTTAACTGAGAAGCAAAGACTGAGTTGTAGGCAAGTTGTTATCCAGGGTAATTGAGGATATACAACCAGAAAATACAACATACAGGAAGGAGAAAAATTGTTCCCTAAGAAAGAGTAGACTGAACCCTTGGTTACAAGCAGAACTGTGATCAGACATCAGATTAAAAAAAAAATTTTTTATGTTTATTTATTTTGAGAGAGAGAGAGAGAGAGTGTGTGTGTGTGTGTGTGTGTGTGTGAGCAGGGGATGGGCAGAGAGAGAGGGAGACAGAATCTGAAGCAGGCTCCAGGCTCTGAGGTATCGGCACAGAGCCCGACGTGGGGCTCAAATCCCAGAACTGTGAGATCATGACCTGAGCTGAAGTCGAACACTCAACCAACTGAGCCACCCTGGTGCCCCAGACATCAGATTTTTAAAATAGAGGCAAAAATAAGGCTTGCCTTTTTATTATTGTAATCTGTGTCTACCTGTTTCTGTTATTAGACTCATGATAGTCAGCCTTCCGTGCTGCTTTTTAACACACATAATCTAAAGTTTCCCTGCTATAGGTCTCTTTGGGCTTTTAATTTCCAATGTAGATGATGTTCATAACTGAACTTTTTTTCACCTAGACATATTTTCTGCAGTTCATAGTGACCAGCATAGGATTTATCTCTAGCCAAGAAACAAATATGGAATATCTGTTGTCTACAAAAACCAGTGTCAGCACTCTAGAGAAGGCACAGATGAGGAGGATATGGCCTGTGAGTGTGTGTGTGTGTGTGTGTGTGTGTGTGTGTGTGTGTATGTGTTAGGGTTATTTCATTTTTATTTTTGCTCTGGATGTGTGGATTTCGAATGGTCTGCCCTGAATTTTATTTTTCCCATAAGCTCTCATATTTTTAGGGTGCAATTTAACAGGATGCAACATTTTTCAGGAACAGATTTATTGCGTTGTGGTAGAATTACCTGTATTTACAAGTAAAATTAGTTCATTTTTTCCCTCCTCCAGAATCACTTAAAGTTGTGTAAATATTAGGAAGAAATTCCTAAAGTTTCCATGAAATGCCATGAATGATGTATGGATATTTTAGATATTTAGAAAGTCTTTTATTTTATATTTTTAATGTTTATTTATTTTTGAGACAGAGCCAGAGCAGGGGAGGGGCAGAAAGAGAGAGGGAGACACAGAATCCAAAGCAGGTTCTAAGCTCTGAGCTGTCAGCACAGAGTCAGATGTGGGGGTTGAACTCATGAACTGTGAGATCGTGACCTGAGCCGGTCAGTCACTTAACCGACTGAGCCACCCAGGTACCCCTAAAAAGTATTTTAAATAAATAACATTTCTCTGAATATATGGAAGTCTAAGCAATGCCTGGCATTAGTAGAGAAGAATTAAGTCATGACATATTCAGAGCTTATTACAAAAATAAGGTTTGGGTTTACTAAAAACCTCATGAACATTTAAAAATCAATCATAACATGAACTTCCACTGTAAAAATTTACAATAGAAAGAAATTGCTAGGGTTACATGGAACTATAATAATTTGAAATTCAACCTCTTTTTTGGGAAATCTCTGTCTTTTCTCAATCACTTTTCATAATGAATTATTTTCTCTTCCTTTAGACTTAAAATTTTATTGAAATTAATTCATTAGATAAACTTATTTTATTAGATTTATATGTATAAAGTAGACTTTTCTCTTTCCCCTTTCCTAATATTTAAAAAGTTTCCTTATTTAATGTTTCTTTTTCCTTTTTTGGTTAAAAATAAGGCTTTTTCAGTTACATCTTTTGTCCACATTCTTTTTTTGGGTTGGGAGACAATCTGTCTTTAAGACTGTACTTATGTGAAGGTCAGGCATCTGACAGCCTCTCCTATCTGAGATGGCTCCAGGTAGGTTGATACGAAACAAGAGCTTCTACCCAGGTGAGATGTACCACAGAGCCTATTGTGTACAGCCTGCAGTTGGTGGGTGACTAGACTAGTACTTTTCAACTCAGGAGAAAATTCCTAGTCCTGCTTTTTAGCTGCCTATTGATTAAAACCTCTATTCACAGTGTTCTGGTAAGCCTGTTTAACTAGTTGTCCAAGTGTAGGGATAGTTGAGGAACTGTGGCAAAACTGAGGAGAGTGTGGTAGTGTTAGCAAGAGGTGGCACATTCAGAACCTTAAGAAGGAGAGCCTGATGGCAAAGAGGGAGTGAACCATAAAAATGAAGCAGAGGAATGCACAGATGTCAGTCTTGAGAGCAAGAGCCAAGGTCCCTGTAGACTCTCTGTTAAACCCTGATGGCTGTCACTAATGTTCATAATTGACCCAATCATCAGTTGAATATTGGACTGGGTTTGTTATATTTCATTTGAAAAGTCAAGGAAGTGCAAAACATTTTTTAATTTTAAAAAATCACATATAAAGGCAGATAGTTCGAGGGATCAATTTTTGTTTTCCTGCAGAAATGACCTAAACAAATAGAGGTCAGATTCTAGCTTTCCGCCCCCGCCCCCCCCCCGCATCAGTTTTTGTTTATATTTTTCCTGTATATCCACTGACATGATGTTTTCACAAAATACTTTTGTAGATAGACCTTTTATTTTAACCTCTATTACTGTTCTTCCACAGTGTGGTTTCACATACATTTCAATGTCCTATAATAAAGATATTCTTAATAGTAGTGGATTGTGAATCCTGTATGACATGAACACAATGATTAATTTCCTGCAGCTTTGCCTTCTAGCCTCTATTTTCACTTCTGCTGTATGGCCAAACTTGTAGAGCAATATACATATGTGAAACTGTATTTTCCCCACAAATTCTTCCCATACATTCCTCAAGGCCCCCCATCCGTTTCCACTCTACGAGAGCCCACAGAATTTGTCTGAACGACTGTCATCAGCAGCAGCTCTTCCTAATATTTATTCAACAGGTACTGAGTGCTCTCCTAAGGGCTAGGGAGGTGCAGAGAGGAAATGAGTACAAGTCCATGCTCTGGAGCCATTTATATGCTAGTGGGGGCAGAAGACAAATAAATAAATGAGACAGTGGAACAAAAACAGTGCAAGGTGATGGTGAGGGAGGAGCAATGACAGAAGGAGGAAGCCAGGGAAGGCCTCTGAGGAGATTACTGAAAACCAACTGAGTAATGAGAGGGAGTCAGCCAGGATTATCTGAGGAAGAACATTCTAGGTAGTGAGAGCAGCACAGATTCCTGAGGAATCACCTTCAAGGAAAAGAAAAAAATTATCCATTGTGGCTGAAACATAGAGTGGTGAACGCTGAGGGTACCCTGCCCAGATCTGCTTGGTCAGTGGGTACCCAGGTGAAACAGAAGCCCTTCCTGTCCAGGCCTCAGTCAGTGATGACCAGTCCAGAGTCACACAAGGCCAGCCGTCTTGCTTCAGGTGGGACTAACGTTGGCTGTGGTTGTTTCCTCTGACACCACACTTCCTTGCTTTCTCCCATCCTGCCTGTCCGACTCCTCACTCCTTTTCTCTGAGCTTGTCCTCAGTAAATTAGGTGAACAATAATCCTGGCTCAGTTCTATTTCTAGGAGACCCTAACCAAAGACACATAACTGAGCTTTTGACCATTTTTTTCTTGGCTCCATACCCTTATGTAGTTGCCCACTAAACATGTCCACTTGGATGTTCCAAAGGTACCTAAAACTCAACATGTAAAAATTGAAATCGTGATAATTTTCCCTCCTCCTCAAGCTTTTGTTCTTTCTGTATCCATTTCTTTAGTTTATGATTCCACCTTTCACCTAATTGTACTAAGAATTCAGGGCCATGCTGGATATTCCTTTTCCATTAGACCTCCTGTCCAGTCATGCAACAAGTAATGCATAGTGAATGTCTCTCACCTCCTTTGTCTTTCCACCTCCATTTTTATTGCTTTGGTTCAGGACCTTGACTGAACTATTGTCTTAGTCTTCCGAGTAGCCTCCCCTGTACCCCTCTAGACCATTCAATACTATTACCCTGTTGTAAAATGAAAAATCCCATCTAGCTGCTATTCTGTTTATAGTCCTTTAGCACCTTCCTGTGGATTAAATGGCAACTTCCTGTAAGATAAGATCCCCAACTTCTCAGCATGGCATACAGGTCTGTCATGCTGTGGTATTGCTCCATCTTTCCCTCAGCCTTCACAGCTGCCATCACTCTACTTACTGCTTGGTGGTTTCCTTGGACAGCTTCCAGTTTCAGGCCCTGATCCTTTTGTCCTGTCCTGCTGTTCCTTAGTGCCTGGACAGTGCCTAGAAGACTGAGCTTCATGCTGCCTCCTCAGTGAAGTCTTCTCTGAGCCACCCTTATTTGTACCCAGCTGAGTCCTCTCAAAACACACATTTCAGTATATTATAATCACTTGTTTTATTTTTAACCACTCACTGGGTTCCTTGAATGCAGAGAAAACATGGCTGTTCACATTGCTGTGTGTATCAGCATATGTTTAATAAGTGAATACATGAAAAAATAAAGGGGAAACTTTATTGTGTTAAGTTTGTTCGTTCTTATACAGGATAGCTTCATGAACATGAACATTATAAATGCCCTTAGCTGCCAACTCTATAGGAAAAAAGCTATAGGCACTGCTTAGACCAAGTGACTGAAGATAACACTTCTAATATGGATATTTTTCAGGGAGTAATGGGGGAAGGGGATAGATTATCTAAGCCCTAAAATATGGAGTTGGTAAATTTATTAATTATTTTAAATATTTATTTAGTATTTTCTAGATGGCTAGCATTGTGTTATATGCCGTTGGGCAATAAAAAAAAGGAGCAGTTGATAGAGTTTGTTCCTCAAGGACCTTAAAATGGGGGGAAATGTGAACAAGAGTTTTGAGAAAACATATGATTAGCTCTTAAATGATTTAAAGAAGAAGTGCTGTTGGTTCTGAAGAAGGAGAGTCTTTGTGGGCTGGAGGGTAGAGCAATCACAAACAAAACCTCAGATTCTTGAAATATTTATTGGAATGAAGTCCCTTCTGCAGAAATGATGCTCATGTAACTCAGTGGTTTTCAGATAGCAAGGAGGTAGCTTTCTCTCTTGGCTTTGTTGAAAAAGGAGGTTCATAATAGTTGTGTTTGAAGAACTTTTTGTGAGGTTTTTGAATGAGCTTTTGTGTTGCAGAAAAAAGTAAAGTTCAGTATGTTCACAGTGTTATTCAAAAGGATAAAGATGAAGATGGTTTGTAAATGGGGGATGTGGGAAATGATTTCTTTAAATCAATTAGGGTGTGAGAGGAAAACGCTTTTCCCCGAGATCTCTGACTGTAAGTGCACCCAGTCTTGTGGGCTGTGAGAATATGGCCTACTCACCATTGACACAGCAGTTTCCTCCTCTGTACTTTAATCTCTTAATTAAGTAAATATCTGTGAGGTCAGATTTCACACTTGACTTTTAAAATTTCTTGCCTAAAGTATATCTCAGTTGTATCTTTGTGTCTTACCTAATTTATACCCTTTTGTAATTCTATTTTCTGAGGCTAGAAGTTCTTTCAACAAAGACGGATTGTAGATCAACCTCAATCCTGTAGGGGTCGCTATAAGAGTAGCATTCTGGCATTCTTCCTTGCCACCCAGCACCCAGCACTGTGTGGTATGACTTGACACAATTAACCTAAGGATTGTGAGATCTGGTTTGTGTTGGCATTTTACTTTTTAGAGTGGTATAAGCTCTAACCCTTCTAACCAAGAATTCTGTAGGCACATAACTATGTATTTTATCACTTTGGGTTTGTAAGTGCTACACCTGTGCATTTTTAACCTCATTTATTTGGTGCATGGTTATTTTAGATTTTTCATTATGCTCCATTTGCATATGAAAAATATATACACATAGACACATTAAACTATTTTAGTGGCTTTTTCAGTACGAATGATGGTAGCCTTCATTGGCCTTCTATAGGACCTCAGATTATTGTTTAATAGGATTGTCACTCAGGATACTTACTGGCTTCCTCCAATGCTTTTAAAAAATTGAATTGAGTATGATGAGGTACATCCCCTTGATTAAATGTTTTTCCTCCTATGCAATCACCATTAGCTGTTTGGCTCCCATTCTGTATTTGTTTGAAGCATCCCTGCATTGCAAATCAATATCTTTCTGAAGAGACAGTGTGTTGTGAATTGCCTGGACAGCATATGCACGGTTACTTTGGCTGCAATGCTGCTGCAGAGCCTGGTTACTCTGCCTTCCTGGGAACTCCACAGGCAAGTCCATCGTGTTTGGAGAAAAAAAAAACACAACTAGGTTTTTTGGGAAAAATGAACTGTTAAAGCTATTGATACTGAAATGTTAGCATGTCCTTTGTATACTTCTTAACTATTTTTGGTCTTATTCCACTGAGATTAGCTTCTCTTAGGTGATTTCTGTTTTGTGTGTGTGTGTGTGTGTGTGTGTGGTTTTTTTCTTTTCTTTTTTCTTTTTTTTTTTTTTTGCTTTTGCTTCCCCCTTTCTTGGTTGTAGTACGGCCGTACCATTTCAGCTTGCTAGTGCAGAAAGATGTGAATTCAGTTGCTGTGTGAGCCTGGCCTGGTGCAAACACATTGCTAGAGACATGTTAAAGAGTTCCAGGTGAATCCAGCCTGAGAGAGACAACAGCAGAACGGTAAGACGGAGCATGCTTAAAATTAGAGCAGGGGTTTTAATTTGGAGCATCTCGGCGAGTCTGAATCCTGACTCACTCATTTACAACTTGAAAAGGATTCATTTTATGCATGTCATTTTACTCACCCCCTTCTATTTAACCGCCAGAAACATCACAGATTGATTAGGGGGTATTTAAATTAGGGATCTGACAGGAGGTTACTCATGGAGAGTCTCTTGAGGCTCCCAAGGCTACTGCTTGTAGTTTGTAAACACCGGTAGCAGTGATAAGATGAGGGAAAGGTTTAGCGTCTGTGCTTCTTTGCCATAGCTGAGTGTTATTTCTTCTGAAACTCGTCTTATTTATTACAGCTTAAAGAGATCTTACAGATTGTTTTGCCTGGCTTTGCTTGGCTGAATGCCCTCTGATTCAAGCCAGTGAAGGACGGGAGACCACTTCTTTCATTTGGGTAAACTGATGTCCATGAATTTGTTGGATAGGATCTGAGTGGAATAAGCATCTCTAATATATTAGGGATAGGGGGTTTTCTCCTTGCTCATTCCACCCCCTTCCCTTCTGGAGCACAGAAATGTACCTGCTTTAAGTCTGTGCTGCCTGGCAGAGGTCAGTGTGCTGGTATTTTGCATCATTACACCTGTAGTGGTTATGCTTTCATGTACGGAAGCGATAATCCTTCATACAGTTCTGCTTGAAGTGCTGGCTTTAATAGTAGACCGCTGGCATTTTGGATGCTAATGCAGAACCCCTGCATGCATGAAGGACTAGGACAGCAGGCAGGCGACTCCAAAATGATGCTTACCTGCTTATGATGAAGATAACAGTTGAGAGACAGAAATGTAAACCTTGATATCTACAGGGGTTGAATTTCTATTTCCTTTGTTAATTGGCACACAGTATTGGGGGTGGGGGACAGTTGAAGTTGAAGAACATGTTTTTATAATATTGTTCAATGTGAGACTACTACCTTACAGGGTTCTGGTGAATTTATTAGGATCCATATCCTATATAGATGCTGAATGCTAAGGGGGTCAGCATTTGATTTTTTTTGCTTTAAAAATATTCCACTTATGTATACTTTAACTCAGCAAATCATGTAAAATGTAAATGATGTAAATAGTGAATATCAGTTGAGAAAATCATCAGTAACTTGCTGTAGCATGCTGGCCATAAGCCAGTTGTATATAATTTTGTGACATTAGTATTTTTAAGAAAGAACACCTGATTACTTGATAGACAAGTGAGAGAATTTTTTTTTTTTTTTTTTTTTTTGGTAGGGGGCGGGCAACTAGGAGCCTTAAATATCCTTCTACATTTACTCAACTATTGATTGTAAAGGTGGGGCGTTGCTTTCTGGAAGTGAATGTTTGGATTTAAGTTTTCTTGTATTTTAACTATTTATTACTTTCTAAAAAGTCAATATGGACTATAAGCTGTTCTTTTCCATACTTCAGTTGTTCTTTTCCTAAAAAAAACTTTTCTTCTGTTCAGATGATGTGCTCTGTGTTTGTTGTTATTGTTGTTTTTCTGAGAGTGATATGTTCTAGCTGTTTATATTTTTACCTTTACTTTGTATAAGCCATGAGGTTTGTTTTTTCACCCTATTACAGGAGAAATTGTATTTGTAAAAAGTAAGTAATTTTTAAAAAGGGGAAGGGAGGGCTGTTAAATAACATTGATTTTACCATCATGTACTTTTTAATTCTTCATTCTGCAAACATTTATTAGCCATCTACTATGTATAAAACATTGTAAGACCTGCTGTGAGGAAGTACCAATGAAGTGATACTCTCCCTTCCCTGAGGGAGATTAGATAGAGTGGCATTAGTATTTTTCTCTGGAATATGCTTTTTATTCTTTCTCATGAATAAGTAAATTTGATGCTTTTTAAATATTATATTTTCTCCTTAGGAGACTCCTTCTATTTTCTTTTCATCACTTATTTATTAAATAAACATTTATGGAGAGTCTACTGTGTGACAGTATAGCTACTCTGTCATGTGAATAAAAAATATCTAGTGCCTGTCCTCATGGGACTTACCATGTACTCTTTTTAAAAATATTTCAAGGAGAAATTTTAGAGCAGTTTTTTTTTTTTCATTTTTGATTATGGTATAAAATGCGCATAACACAAAACTTATCTTTTTAACCATTTTCAAGTGTACAATTCATTGGCAATAAGTACTTTCACAATGTTTTCCTACCATCACTGCTATCCATTTCCAGAACTTTTTCTATCATCCCATACAGAAAAACTCTGTACCCATTAAATAGTAACTCCCTATTTTCTCTCCCTCCATCCCTGGTATTCTCTAGCCTATTTTCTGTGTCTATGAATTTGCCTATTCTACATACCTCATCAAGTTGAATCGTATAGTACTTATCCTTTTATGTTTGGTTGATTTCACTTAGCATACTTTCAGGGTTTGTCTGTGTTGTAGCCTGTGCCAGAATTTCATTACTTTTTAATATATGCTTTTTTACATGGGAAACACCAGAATTCCCTACCCCTGATATGATTTCACTACAGCAAGTTTCCATTTGGGCACCATAGTAGGTACTTTAGGTATACTAAAACTAAAAGCCTATCGGGAGGAGCAAGGAATGAAGAATAGAAATGCACTGAAGGTATGATCTATGTAATACTGAGGGTATTACATTTGGATTCTTTACTTGGCCTGGTAATTGAGCATGGTAATTGGGCTACTTAGATTTTCATGTCAGTTCTTTGGTGATAGAGAACAACAGACAGCTGATATATTCAATGGAAGGCTGGACTGTGGCTTTTGCCATTATTGACATTCAGATTTCACCCACTCTGCTTCATTTCCCTTATTCTATCTGATCATGTTGAGGTCCTCTTATAGAATTGGAAGACTCTTAGAATTGGAAGGTTCTTCAGCAAGTGTGTTGTCTAATTGGCTCATCACCATTCATTCAACCAATGGGAAAGTGAGACTTTACTCAGTTTCCTGATACATACTGCAAGCCTTCTTTCAGTGGACACTCCATCTAAAAACATGTGTCTTCTGAGTTGGGCAGAGAGGGATAGGAGAGAGTGTAAACTTTTTGCCATATTCAGCAGTTTTCCATTGGATAGGGTAAACCTGGTTTTATCAATGTAGCATTCTCTTTCTCAGATTTCTCCCTGATACTGCTTATCTTAAATCCAGATGGGTTGTTTTTGTTTGTTTGTTTGTTTGATAAAGAATCCTTTTTAGAAAACAAGTTAAGGCTCCCAGAGCTATCCATTTATCTGCCATCAACTGATTTGATGATTCATAAATTAGATCAGCGGTTTATGTCCATGCCTTTAACATACTATTCAGGAAACACAAACGTATATGGGAGAGGAAGATTCAATATGGCAATGTCTAATGCCTAAGTTATTCCATCTTTTGCATCAGCCTGTCCTTTTTAATGATCTTAATGCTTTCGCCCCCTAACTACCTTGCTGTTCAGCCTTGACTTTTGATGTGAGGCTGATTCAGAATCAGTGTAGTTAAAGGCATGTTAAGTTTGGGTGGTGGTGGTAGAAATAGAGATGAGGGGAGAATGGGTCAGAAAGCCTTAAACCACAGAGCACCTATTCTACTCAGCTTTAAAAGTACATTCTTTTGCACCAGGAAAAGGGAGAAAGAGAAAAGTGTTACAGACAAGGTCTGTTCTTTACTTATTTCTCTCAAAATGCAAATCCCAGGGAACATGTAAGGAAGACAACCCAGTGGTCAAGAGGTTGGGCTTTGTAGTCAGAGTCTTGGAATAAATCTCATTTCCAGTGCTTACTCTCTTCATGGTATTGGACATGCTACTTAATTCTTGTGTGCCTCAATTTACTCATCTGTAAAATTGGAATAGTAATCATACCTCATGGGTTGGTTGTAGAGATTTAGGAACTACTTATAAAACATCTTTCATAGTAGCTGTCATATAATAAGAGCTCAATAATAACCCTCATCTTTATCATTGTCATCTAGAAATCCTTAATTGCCATCTCTCTTTTCAATCAACTTGCATTTATCTTGCCCAAGATCCTTTTCCAGTTCGTTTGATTATTGAGCATATTTGGCAATTCTTAGTGTTCTTATGTTTGAGTGGATAAAAAGAAGATTTATCCATTGATCATCTGGTAGGTTTTTTAGAAAGGTATATGTTCCATAAACTTCCTCTTCCGCCTAACTGAGATAAGTTTGCCCCTGCGGCTTACTCCTAAGCTAAATGAGGTCTAGCTAGAATACAAAGAGGACAGTGGCATGTTTCTGGAAGCATTAGTGCTTATTTTTAGGTGGCAGCCAAGCAGCAGGATATGTGTATCCAACTAGTCTGTTCTATTCACCTTCACTCTCTCTGTTCGGAGTCACTATTGACTTTTGTCAGTCATAGGAAAGATTTACAGAACCGGTTGTCATGAAATCAGTTAGGACTTTATTATTAATGGATTGCTGTCAGATTTATTATTGCTGAAATTTTAACTCTTTACAATAGATGGACCACTTGTTAAAGCTGCATTGAAAGATACTTCCATTTTCTCCCCAAAGGTTCATTGTTCCCTGTGTTTCTCTTCATAAGCTCTGTGTGGTTAGTGACCCACATATGATTCTCTGAAAATCTGAGGCGCTTCAAAAGTCAATCCTATATTGAGTGATGCCCTATATTTTTCTGAATTCTTTGGTCAGGTTTGCATCGCAATTTATTTTATTAGAATAAAAACATTAAACTTTTAAACTTTATAACATCACTCTTGACATGAGTCAAGTTATTAAAGCATTAATAATCTAAATTTTATTAAAAAGATGGGTATCGTAGGTGAGGAGATAGAAGTTGTACTTATTTATATAGCCATCTGTTTTAGAGTAAAAAGATAGTACACAATTTTATTTTTCCTCCAGGGAAGGAATTTAAAAATATTTATAATCTTTATTTTTAAACACTGTTCATATGGTTACCAGGGGAAAGAAATTCAGGCCCTAATGGATCAGTCAGCACCTCCAGTAGTGTGTTTTTTCAGTTTCCATTTTTAATGTTATTATGCCTTCTGGATGCTTTATCTTACATGAGGGACAGAATAGCGAGCTACAGATATTTGAAAGGTATACATATAAAGGAAGAACCAGCCTGGCTTAGTACAAAGAAGCTATGGATGGTGCAATGAAAGTCAGAAGAGAAACAAAACAGAATTCAGAAAATACCTGAGACTATCATGTGCACAATGAGACAAATGACAGTTTCTCTGGTCCTCATGATATGAAACAAACAAACAAATCCAAAAAACCCTCAAACAGTGAGCGTATGTATATAGGTGGAAAGCATCCTGGACCATGTTAATCATTTCAGACAACTGTGAATCTGAGTTCAGCCTGATCTGTTTTCTGATTATTAGTACTTCTGCCATGGTAGATATTTTTAAATTGCTGTAGGTAATATTACTCCTTCTTGCCAGGTAATCTCATAACTCTGCATGATGTGGGGTCCTTTGAAAACACATTCTGGTTTCCCTTTCTGAGGTTAGGACCCAGGACAAACCAGAATAAGAAGAAAAGCTATATTTAAACCTGTACATTCTATGAGAGAGGGGGAAAAAGGTCCCTATTTGCAGACCAGACTTTTTCTTTTCTAGAATAAGAGCTGTAAGGGAATAGTGTCTTGATGAAGACACTAATTAGCCATGCGTTGTGAGCCACTTTGTGTAGCTTGATTCTTCTGTTTTGTCGAGAATGGGTATTCTAATTCCTCACTGCAGCTGTGGGAATTTTGTAGGTTGGAATAGGCTTTTGCTTTGCGGAATCTCAACAAAGCCACTCCCTTACTGCGTTATGGGGATTCTCATATCATGTGCCCCCTTTCTGAGCCCTCTGGCTATAAATGGGAGAGGGTAGATATTAGGTAATATTGATATCAATTCTAATATTTCACCTCCCAATGTATTCATTTGGCCATATGATATGAATGCTATGTTTTTTTCCATGATGGAATTTTAACCAGCTTATAATTATGAATGTCACATGACAGTCAGAAAATTCACATATCCAGCGTGCCTGGGTGGCTCAGTTGGTTAAGCTTCCGACTCTTGATTTCAGCTCAGGTCATGATCTCATCATTCATGAGATCAAATCCTGTATCAGTCTCTGTGCTGACATCGTGGAGCCTGCTTGGGATTCTCTCTCTCCCTTCCCCGTTCATGCTCCCTCTCAAAATAAATAAATAGACATTAAAAAAAAAAAAAAGAAAATTCACATACCTTTTTTTTTTTCCTCCTCTTGACCCTTTTGGAATATTTAGTATGTTTTTAGTGGAAACAGTGACACCCAAACTTCTGCAGAATTGCTGTGCCCTTCTGCTTGTGAATAGGAGTTCATGTCCCTTGTCCAATCTGAGGCAGGACGTGTTTAGTATTTCATATAGGCAAAGGGCTGGTCTTTTTTTTCCTCCCAGGGGAGGACCTTTAGGCTATGTGGTACTCTTTGCAAATGTTAGGTTCCTTTAAAAATTTTGTTTCTGTTTTTTAAAGCTACCAAATAAACTCTGGTAAATAAAGAGCAAAGTAATATTCTGGGTTCAAATCTCCTTAGAATAATTTTGTGGCAATGTTTTTTCATAGATATGGTAGCCAGTGGCAAAACAGTGCTTCTGTATTAGAAATACGTAAATTCACAAATTTCTACACAGGAGGTGACGTTAAGTATGCTGTTGTGACCCATGTATATTCTTTATTCTATGCTTATTGCTTACTCTGATCCCATTGCTTTAAAAAGATTTTTTTTACATTTATTTATTTTTGAGAGACAGAGAGAGGCAGAACACAAGTGGAGGAGGGGCAGAGAGAGAATGAGACACAGAATCTGAAGCAGGCTCCAGACTCTGAGCTGTCAGCACAGAGCCTGATGCAGGGCTCGAACTCACAAACCGTAAGATCATGACCTGAGCCGAAGTCAGACGCTAAAATGACTGAGCCACCCACGTGCCCCTGATCCCATTACTTTAAAAAAATTTTATAAATAAGTTGGGTATACCTTATTGGACAATTTTATTTTAGAGTTCAAATTTATATTAAAGGATTAGCTGAAATTGCCACGATCTTTTGCGGGAAGTTTGAGTAAAAATCTTACACAAGGAATATTGAAATGATTATCACTTGTGGTACTGAGAGTTTGAAACAAATTTAGCTTCTAAAACTCCTGACCTCTCTCACAATCTCAATCTCTTATTTGGCCATACCAGCAGAATCTATCATTTTATGGTTTAGAGCACTGCACCTCAAACTTTTTACATACACACCAATCCCCTGGGGATTTTGTTAAAACACAGGTTCTGACTCAGTAGGACTTAAGGGGGGTGGGCTGAGATCCCAGGCATTGCCAGTGCTGCTGGTCCACTGCAGAATATTAGACAATATTCCAGATAAAATCCTGATTCCCAAAGGTAGCTACATTCCAAAAAACCTATCTATATAGGCCACAGCCAACAATCAAGAGGGCATTTTTGTCCTTACTGTGTGTGTTCACACAGTTCATTAAACTTTATGTTAAATCCATCATTATGGTTTGGATGAAATCAAGAACCTGGAAGTTAGTAAATAAAAGCATCTATCTTTGCAAACCTGTAAGCAGACTGTATCATGTGTATCTAAGTCAGGAATATAATTATAACAGAAGGGAAAGCAACTAACAAATTATTTTAGTAATATATATTAAAGGTTAAGGTGCTGAGAAGACCACGTGAATATTTCATGATAAAACTAGCAAAACAATTATCAAGCCTCTTGGTGGTAAGCCTTGAAGCCCAGTAAGGGTCATAACAAAACTATAGTCACTGAAGTGACATAAAGGAATGTAGTGTCTTCAAGAATCGTCCATTCAACTGTGTCCGTTAGCCAGTGGATTCAGGATTTAAATGAAATTAGGTCAGACCCCAAAGAAGTCAGTAGAAAAATAAGCATTTTTAAATTAAATCACAGTAATAGACATTGAATTCTGGTGAGTAGGAACAACTGGTGAAAGCCTTTTCATTGACTGGAAGAGATCTAGGCTCAGAAGGTGCCTCATTGTTATGTAGGTAGGACTAATTTTTTAACTGGCCTATGTTTAGTTAAAGGGGACAGCTCATAGTAAGGAAAACATTCCATCTTTGAGTAAATATTAACAGAATACCCATTTCATGCCATCTTTTGGGCTTTGGGGAGCCCACTATTTAAAGGAAAGGAAGATAATGATTTCTGTGTTCAAGGTGTTTACAGTCTGGTCACAGAAATATAATGAACACATAATAGAGCAAAACAAAGACCTCCTCCCATCCCAGCAGAATAAACCGAACACATGAAAATAAGTTACACAGTGGTTTATATGAAAGCATGTAAAACAGCATATATTTAAGTGACAGATTATGAAGTACAATCTAAAGATGACGATGTTCTTTTGTGTGGGCATTTTTGGTTGTGTCAGTGACATAAGGACGCGACTGGCATTTAGTAGACAGAGCGAGGGTTGCCAAACATCCTACCATGTGACCTGCTGCATCATGCTGCTTGCAAATAATTTGTCAGCCAAAGGCCCAGGATGCCATCACTGAGAAACAATGCCAGGATTTTGGAGTGAAGGGAGACCCACAGAGACTGGAGAGATCAGGAGAAGTGTTCGTGGTGTGAACCTGGCTGCCTGCTTGCTAAACCTAAAATCTTAAGGGAAATGGAACATAAAAGGAAGCACAAAGAAGTGAATTTATGTGTCTGGCCTAGTTGATCTATTTAAAATCATTTTCAGCTATAAACTGCTGCCTAGAGTTTATAATAGAACAGTCAAGTTTTAGAAGGTATTAAGAGCTATTTACGCCAGCTGTATCATTTTACAGACGAGAAGACTGAGATTCAGAGAGTTTAAGCGACTTAATCTAAGTCGCTATGTGACTTATGTGGGCAGCAGGCTTGCCTGTATGTTTGCTAATGTTCTGAAGGTGATTTTAGGCAAGAGCTTGGTTCCAATAAAACATAGCTGTATGTAAAAATACACTCATGCATATATCCCTTTATGTACATATAGGTAACCCATCCCATATCTTCATGTAACCACACTGCCACCTTTACACCCACACCCACACACACACACACACACACACATACACACATGGACATGCACACATGTGAGAAAAAGATGGCCACAGTCAAAGAGAGTGAACATACTTGTAGATATTGCAAGTTAGGTTAGAGATGAAGGCAGCTGTCAAGGGTTATGATGCCAGTAGCATTAGAAATTCTTCCTACTCACCTCACTAGCTCCCCGCCCACCAGAATACCTTGCCCACCTATGCCTCCATAGCTGAAATTCCTTTTAAAAGGGAATGAAGCTTTTTATTCTATAATGCTTAAAGTTTAAGTAATTCTGGGAGAGGTTATATTTTGGTTTAAGTGTTCAAAAACTTGTAGATGACTGATGATAGCTTTTTTTTAAAATTATTCTTGGGAGATTTTGAGAGGAGACAGGGAATAGGAGAAGCCCATCAGACTCTCACAGGGTAGTGGATGAGGGGGTAAACAAATATAAGAGGTTGTTTTAGTATCAAGATTTTTGCCTATTTATATTTGCCAGTTTTGTATTGGACCTGTCATGGATGTTTCTATCATGAGTGTCAAAAGACCATGACCTATTTTATTGCCTGATGCATAATACAGTATTTGCTGTGGGTTAGCTTGGAGTCCTTTAAACCAGTTCTTACCCTAATGTCTGTCTTCATGAAGAGTGTGTGGTGAAGAAGTGGACAAGATCACACCATGAACTGAGTAAAATACCGATCACCAGAAAATGGTTGATTCAAAGGGACAATTTTCAGCCTGAATGAATTCACTTGAAATGAATGCCAACCTTAACTGAATTAAGTTGTGCTCTTTCAGATCCACTGCTGTGAGTTTGGTAGACAGTTGTCTGGATTTTACATAGCTCCAAGCTAAAATCATAGGTCAAACTGTGACTTTTGGAGCCTCCAACACTATTTTAATTTCTGACCATTTTTACTGAGTTTTGAGTCTGACAGCTTATGTTCAAACCCCTGTTAATGACATGTGAACTAAAATAATTGATTCCAATGAACACCCAAATTTGTGGATACATCTCTAACCTTGTTTGAATTCCAGGTTCTATTGAATTTACTGGAAAAAAATAAAAGAACAGAAGTTTATTTGGGTATTTGTGATGATTTCTTCTTTTTTCTCTATCTACTACTACCTTGAAACGTCCCTGCTTATGTAAATTTTGTCACTTTAGTTTTCTCATCAACAAGACCAAGGAACAAAAATGCAGTCATAGAGAAGACAAAGCCTTATTCCTGTTAATATTGGAATGTCTGTTATTTCCAGGCAGTACTGATAGCACAACTATTTCCTGTGATGGGCCTTGGGAATGGATACCAAAGGTGTCTTCTTGTGGCCCTGTGAATTGAGAAAACCACTCTTAATTTATGTAAAACTGTTACTTGCCCTGAATTAGCCAAAAACCTTTGCTAGACCCTTCAATTGGAGATTTGAAGGTAAAGGTGCTCTAGGGCTATAAAATAAATAGAAAACACAGTCTTTGCCAATTGGAGAAGATGGTCAAGTTGTTGAGGTTAAAGTATCACAAAAAGAATAATTATAATCCAGGATATGTAAAATATTGGAGCAAACTAAATGGTGAGTGGGATCTAATCAACAGGAGCATCTGAGCAAAGGTAATTTTTGAGAAGAGCCTTCTTTAAATGAAGAAGAATTGACATATAATTTTGTATTAGTTTTAGGTGAATAACATAGTGATTTGATATGTATATATACAATGAAATGGTCACCACAATAATTTTAGTCACCATCTGTCACCATACAAAGTTGCTACAATATTATTGACTATATTCCCTATGCTGTACATCCCCATGTCTTATTTTATAATTAAAAGATTGTACCTCTTAATTTCCTTTACCTAGTTTGTCCATCCCCCTACCCGCTTCCTTTCTGGCAACCATCTGTTTGTCTTTTGTATCTGTGAATCTGTTTCTATTTCATTTGTTCCTTTGTTTTGTTTTTTAGATCCCACATATAAGTGAAAACAGACGGTGTTTGTCTTTCCCTGTCTGACTTATTCCACTTAGCATAATACCCTCTAGATTGACTCATATTGTTGCAGATAGCCAGATTTCCTTCTTTTGTATGGCTGAATAATATTCCATGATATTTATATACTTACGCTATATAAAACACCCTCTTTATCCACTCATTTACTGAAGGAGATTTAGGTTGTTTATGTCTCTTGGCTATTGTAAATAATGCTTTGATATATATGGTGTGCATATGTCTTTTTAGACTAGTGTTTTTGTTTTCTTTGGATAAATACCTGGAAGTGGCCTTGCTGGATCATATGGTATTTATAGTTTTAATTTTCTGAGTAATCTCTAAACTGTATTCCACAATGGCTTCAACAAATTAACATTCCCACCAGCAGTGGACAAGAGTTCCCTTTTCTACACATTCTCACCAACACTTGTTATTTCTTGTCTTTTGGATAATAGCCATTCTGACAGGGGAGAAGTGCTATCTCATTGTGGTTTTGATTTGCATTTCCATTTTCATGTACCTGTAGGCTGTTTCTATGTCTTCTTTGGAAAAATGTTTATTCAGTTTATTAATGGGTTTATTAACCCATATTTTATTCAAATTGTCTTTGGTTTTTATATTGGGTTATATGAGTTCTATAAAGATGTATTTTGGATGTTAATCCCTTATTGGATATATCATTTGTAAATATCTTCTCCCATTTAGTAGGTTATCTTTTTATTTGTTGATGGTATAATAGCTTTTTAGTTTGATGTAATTTCATTTGTTGCCACTTTTGTTCTTGCCTGTGGAAACAGATCTGTCACATTAACAGAACAAAGCATAAAAATCATATGATGCATCTCAGCTGCAGGAAAAGCCTTTGACAAAATTCAACACCCATTTAAGATAAAAATTCTTAAACAAGTGGGTACAGAGGGAATTACCTCAACGTAATAAAAGCAATGTATGACAGACCCACAGCTAACGTCATACTCAAGGTGAAAAGCTGAAAGCTTTTCCTTTAAGATGAGAAACGAGACAAAGATACAAAAAATGCTGACTTGAGGGGCACATGCACCCCTGTGTTTATAGCAGCACTACCAACGATAGCCAAATTATGGAAAGAGCCCAATGTCCATTGCCTGATGAATGGATAAAGATGTGGTATGTATGTATGTATGTATGTGTACACACACACACACACACACACACACACACACACACAGGAATACTACGTGGCGATGAAAAAGAGTTAATCTTGCCATTTACAACAACGTGGATGGAACTAGAGGGTATTATGCTAAGTGAAATAAGTTAGTCAGAGAAAGACAAATACATAATTTCATTCATATGTGGAATTTGAGAAACAAAATAAATAATGTAGGGGAAGGGAAGAAAAAATAAATAAAGAGAGGGAGGCAAACCATAAGAGACTCTCAACTACAGAGAACAAGCTAAAGGTTGCTGGAGGGGTGGTGGGTGGGGGGATGGGTTAAATCAGTGATGGTCATTATGGAGGGCACTTTTTGGGATGAGCACTGGGTGTCATATGTAAGAGATAAATCACTGGGTTCTATTCCTGAACCCAAGACTACACTGTATTTTAACTAGCATGAATTAAAAAAAAAAAGAAGAAACAAAACAAGGATGCCCACTCTTGCCACTTTTATTTAACAGTATTGGAAGTCCTGGCCATAACAATTAGGCAAGAAAAAGAAATAAAAGGCATCCAAATTGGAAAATAAGAAGTAAAACCGTAACTATTTAGAGATGACATGATACTATATATAGAAAATCCTAAACCTTCCACCAAAAATCTATTAGAACTGATAAATGAATTTTGTAAATTTTCAGGATACAAAATCAGTATACAGAAATGTGTTGTGTTTGTATACACTAATAACTATCAGAAAGAGAATTTAAGAAAACAGTCCCATTTACATTTGTGTCAAAAAAAACCAATAAAATAACTAGGAATAAACTTAACCAAGGAAGTGAAAGACCTAATACTCTAAAAACAGTAAGACATTGATGAAAGAAATTGAAGATGATGCAAATAAATGGAAAGATATACAGTGCTCATGGATTGGAAGTATTAATGTTGTTAAAATGTCTATACTACTCAAAGCAATCTACAGGTTCAGCAAAATCTCTATCAAAATGTCAATGGCATTTTTCATAGTACTAGAATAAATAATACTAAAATTTGTATGGAACCATATATGACCCGAAATAACCAAAACCATTTTGAGAAAGGAGAACAAAGCTGGAGGTTTCACACTCCTAGATTTCAAGCTATACTACAAAGCTATAGTAATTAAAACAGTACAGGACTGGCACAAAACCAGATATATAGATCAATAAAATGTAATAGCCCAGAAATAAATGCCCATTTATGTGGTCAGTTAATCTATGACAATGGAGGCAGGAATATACAATGGGAAAAAATCTGTTTAATAAGTGGGGCTGGGAACACTTGACAGCCACATGCGAAAAAGGAATCTTGAACAATAATATAGTGGGAACATGGCTTGGTGTGGGAGGAATTCTATGATTTGGTGTGCCCTGTGTGCAGGGCACTAACAAAGTATATGTAAGGACAGTGAAAGCTGATGGTTACAGAATGTCCAAGGGTCTTCTGTGCCTGGAACATCCTATGGCCTTCGTACTTAGACAAGTGCCTATGTTCTTAAAAAATGTATAGCTGATAAATGCAATTTTGAAAACCAATTTGTCTCAGTACAGTTGAGCATGGATTACTGACTTAATTAAATTCCCTTAATTTCAAACACTAATTTACTGTGACTGATTATTTTAACATAATTCAGATACCTTAAAGAAAACAAGCACAAATATGATTATTGCAAATTATATTACTCTACTTCTACTCATCCTATTTAAAACACCAACATTGTGGGTTTAATTAATTTTATTATTTCTGTGTGTCTTTTTATACCTTCTCTATACCTTCTATAGGGTTATAGATCCACTTATTTAAATTATTTCCAAGGGGTTTCAGTACTATTTTTTGACTCTTCTTGGGGTGGTGTAATCTTTACAGATCCACAAATAAAACAGAGCCTTCTTAGATAGCAGAGGTTATAGGATCTGAGTAACAACATTGGGGTCTTGGTTGCTTTTTCCAGAGTGATTCAGATCTGAGTCACTGGTTAGCAGTCAGTTGAGTCTTCTTTTGAAGGGTTAAATTTCACTTAGTTATTACAATTTAACTCATTTCCAAAAAATGCCTCCCACTTCAGTTTCACATAAGTTTTCTTTGTAGTCTGGTGTCTCTCCACTAGACATATTCTTTGTAAAACATTGCTTAGGCAACATCACATACTCTTTGGTCTGTTATTAGAGCATGCTGTGTTGCTGCTCTTTCTACACTTGTGCTGCCTAGGGCTCCACAGACCCTGGCCAATCATTCCTGTTTTTGGGGTACAGTTCCTACTTTTTCTAGCACCAGTTGCCTTACTCCTTAATGCAGTTCCATGTATTAAAACCAACCATATCCTATTATATTCATGCTTCTTTTATTTTATAACTGCCCTTTGCCCTTTATATTAACTTCCCTCTTTTGAAATCATATTGAACTCATGGTCTTCCAATAACTCAGCTTGTTCCACTTAACCATAATTTTATTTTTCTGGTGCTGGGCAAATACATAACCACCATTTGGCTATTAGGAATCCCTATAGGCAGACTCCTTTGTCCCTTCTAGCATTGCCCATGACATTTCTAAAAGGATCCTAGTTTTCTGGTAACAGCTGGATATTTCACAGCTGTTTTGTGTTTCCTACCCTGTGAACTAGAGTCAGGTTACTTTCAAGGATTCCTCTTTTTTCATAGTGAAGAATTGGAACATAGACCAAAATCTGGACACCAGGGGGGGTACACATGAAAGTTAGTAAGGCTTCAAAGAGCTACTGTTTGGTCGTTGGAAAACTCTGCCTTTTTGAGGTTATGGAACAGTTCCCATTGATTTTCCCCAATTTGACCTATCATGCTTCTGTCCTTGATTTTTGTTATAGTGTCAGATTATGTGTATCATCAAGACTTTCTACTGCACTGACCATAAGCATTTTGTTGAGGGAACAAAGTGATTCTATTTGGTAGGGGGAATGTTTATTTAGATTGCTGAGAGGCTGTAGAAGGAATCAGATGAAGACTTGCGCAGTAGCACCTGTGTATAATCTGACTTCTAGAATGTTCTTTCATTGCTAGTACTCTTCTCTTCACATAACCTGGGGTTCTTCAATAATTTTATTCAATGAGCTGCCAGAAATTGCAGCTTTCTAGGGGAAATGAGTACTATTCTTAGTTCATCTTGCCTGCACCTTTCTCTAGACCTAACCCTTTCCTCTTTTGGGGGTCTGCAGGGTGAGTCGCCTGACAAGCTCATGAGGTCAACAAGGCTGGTTCCCTATATCTTTATGAAGGATCTGGATCCTACTTTCTTTTCTGCTTGTGGTTAACAGAGGTAGCTAGATCACGTTTAAGTTGTTTGTCCCAAATGTTGGAAACTTGAAACTTTTCCAGAGCGGTCACTCTGCCCTATGTGGAAAATTCAAGTATAGATTACTTTCCTGGATGAAGATACATGTACAAAGCAGGTGCTGATAATGATGTTATTCACATAAACCCCAGGCAAAATGGAGACCAAGATTAATTGTGTATAAACTTAATTATGTAGAGAACTTGTTTGTGGATGTTATAATGCTGATGGAGTTACATCCTGCAGAAAACTCGTGATATATGGTCATTTACTGATAGTAGTCATAAGAATCATCACTTATTTTCTCCTGAATCTGATACAGTATATCAAATTCAGGAAATGGTATCTGCGACATGTTCCTAAGAACATTCTGCTCAAATATCAAAGTACTTTAAACAATTTCAGTAAAGTAAGCATATTAGTTTTCTATTGCTGTGTAACATATCACCACAAACTTACTACCTTCTTAGCTCAGTTTCTGTAGTCCAGGAGCAACACGGCTGGTTTTTCTGCCCTTGGGCTCACTCAAAATCAAGATGTTGGGCATGGTTGTAGTTCTTACCTGGGGCTCACGATCCTCTCAATCACTGTTGTTGGCAGAAATAATTTTCTTGTGATTATAACAGGAGCACAGTCCCCATTTTCCTGCTAGTTGTTAGCCAGCGAGCACTCTCAGCTCTTAGAGGCTGCTCACAGTGCTGTGCCATGTGGTCTCCGTTTCAGTTCACGGCATGAAATGTTTGCTTTCTTCCAGGATGCCCACGTCACATCTCTCTTTTTCTTCGGCGACTAGCTGGAGAAAACTCTCTGCTTTAAAAAAAATTTTTTTTAATGTTTTTATTTATTTTTGAGACAGAGAGAGGCAGAGCATGAGCAGGGGAGGGGCAGAGAGAGAGGGAGACACAGAATCAGAAGCAGGCTCCAGGCTCTGAGCTGTCAGCCCAGAGCCCGACGCGGGGCTTGAACTCACAGACTGTGAGATCATGACCTGAGCCGAAGCCGGACGCTCAACCGACTGAGCCACCCAGGCGCCCCGAAAACTCTCTGGTTTTAAAGAGCTTGCCTCACTAGGTCAGGCCCACTCAGGATAATCTCTCATTTGCCATATCACACAATATAATCATGGGAGTGATCTCATCATATTCACACTCAAAAGGGAGGGGATTATTCAAAGGTGAGAGACATTGCATTTAGGGTATAGTCATGAGCATAGCTGCCTTGCAAAGGTGAGGGACATTAAGTGTCATTTTAAAATTCTGTCACAATGAGCTTGTAGTTAAAAAAATCTTTTGTTAATACATTTTATGCATATATATGTATGTTTATTATTTTTCCTGTCAGGACTGCTGTCTTTCTGACAATAGCTTTTAAATAATAAATGTTTCAGAGATTCGGTACTTTTAGCAACAGAGCCAGACTATTTCTTTGACTCAACTTTCTTAGATCTGATGATAATTAGACAGAACCTTATTGAGCTTTCTTGTGGGCCAGGCACCAGGTGAGGCACTGTAGGAAAAGGGTGCAGTAATGTAGACAACATTCTTGCCTGCATGGAACTGGATAAGAAGATAGTGAGCCTCAAGTGTGTTCTGCTGATGGGATACCTGGAAAATATGGTACTCTGCAAACCGCGATGGGATACTGAAATATTTAAAATTATCATATGAACTACAAACTAACTAGCAAGAAATTATATTATGAATGTAGTAAATAAAATCACAACCATAGGCATGTTTCCACATAAGTATACTATTTCCAAGTAGTTTATTTTATGTTAATGATAGTTTCTACTTGTATTTTGTTGTTTGTTAGTAGATGACAAAAATGATAAATGTGAAGTGCTTAAGAATGTGGGAAATATTTCAGTTCAGAAAATTTTGTTGAAATAACTTTTTCCTTGGGGCATGTGGGTGGCTCAGTGATTGTGACTCAGAAAGTGATCTCTGGGTTATTGAGATCAAGTCCCATGTCAGGCTCAGGCTCTGACAGCATGGAGACTGCTTGGGATTCTCTCTCCCTCTTTCTCTGCCCCTTTCCCACTTGTCTCTCTCTCTCTCTCTCTCTCTCTTTCTTTCAAGATAAATAAATAAACTTAAAAAAGGAATACTTTTTTCATCTTAAAAATTAGGAAAAGGCTGCCACTCTTTTGTTTTAATGGTAGAATACTTTAGAGAGGCTGGTTTTCCTAGGGGCATAGGTCACACTGATGTTTACAATTATCAAGTATGTTATAGTTATATCTATAAAATGAGAGGCTACCTGACTGAACATATAAATAAATGTAGGACCCTTGATATAAAATATGAGGAAGGAGATAAGACCTTACTTGCAGTAGATTCTCTAACAATTTCTCTTATTTAAATTGTATAGACTCAGAGAATTTATCGAGATTTCCAGTCGGAGTCCCTCTGTCTCCTAAACTTCACAAGTAATCTTGTGAGTCTTAGCTTTGTGAGAACTGGTAGCACAAAGAGCAGCAAATGACAGGTTTATATGAGTTTATGCAGTTTCATGAACTTGTTAAGAATTAAGTTTATTCTTTCAACTTTGATGGTACCCTTAGAACTCTTCTTTCTTCTGCTGACATGATGAAGTGACATTTGTCATTTAGCCCTTGCTAATATTTGTTGCTGTGGCTGTGTTGGTCTCCATGTGTTACCAATTTTTACAGCATAAAGTTCCCCCCTATATCTAGAAAAAGGTTTTCACATATTTTCCTATATAGAGAAAAGCTAATATTCTATGTGATAAAATATATTTTACTAAGATAGTTCAAGGACCTTGAATAAAAAGTAGAATATTGGGTTAAATGGAATGCAGGGTGAGCTCTGTAGTCTCCTTTTGCAAAAGTAGGAGATGTTTCTGTGGCACTCTGCTTCCTGGTGCTATCTTCAAGGATAGAGTTGGAGTTCAAATATAGTCACCATTTTCCTGTTATCCGTGTATCAATTCAGTCCACATGTACATCTTTTTATATTATCATTTTATATACATTCCTTACCTCATTTGCTTTATATATGCATATGTAAATCTCCTTTTAAGTTAAGTAAGAAACTGGTAATATTTTATGGCTGAAACAGAGATTAGCTTCTTCCTGAAAGTGTCACAGTCAGTTGAAAGACCCATGAATTGGTTTCTTTTCCTTTTTTCTTTACTCCTCTCAGCCATGTTTTGTAAGTTCTGTATATAGATCCTGCACACATTTTGTCAGAATTATCACTAAATCTGTCTTAAGTCTTTCTAAGACATCTTCAACAGTTTTATGATGATATCCTTCTCATTTGACTTAATTAAAATTCAACCTGTGCTTTGCAGTTGAGATATACTTGTAGGATAGAGCTGATGCTTAAGATTTAATTAAACTTTTTTTTGTTTGTTTAAAAAATTTTAAGAAAGGGCATAATTTAGTTAAACATACCTTCCTACTTTAGCAGTTTTCAAAAATTACATTGCCAGATATGTTTATTATGCAATTCAAACAGTACAGGGTCTATAAATAATTAGTAATCTTACCCTTTACCAATTTAGTTCCATATGTCTAGAGGTATCTTATGTTAACAGTTTTGGTGTTTTCTTCTGTACCCTTTACTGTGCTCATACATACATATACATATATTTGTATCTAGATCTGTACCTGTGTGTCTTCATATATATCTCTATCTGTATCTATCTGTATCTATTCACACACTAGACACATGTGCTCCTCATATGGAATCATCCTATATATAACACTCAAATACTTTGAATTTTTCTTTTTAATTGTCCAGGGTTTTCTTAAATGTCTTCTGTTTTCTTGATTTTTAAAATAAAGACATGGAGACTTCACAGCAAGAAAAAAAAACCTTTAAAAGCAGTTTCAGAGTTGCCTTTTCTCTAGAGAGAACAAGAGAGTTTACCTAGCTTCACAAACAAGCCAGAAGCCATAAAGTTATTTAATAAGAACAACAAAGTCTTCAGAGTATAGGAAGAATAAAAGGTTTAGAACATAAAGTGGAAAACAATGGGGCAAAAGTTAGAGAAACTAAAATAAATTGAGAGAGTAGGGCAGGCAGGGTAGGAAGAGAGTGAGGGAAGTTGGGAAGCAAGTAGGGGTCTTATGGATTTTGAAATGAAAGTTATTCCGTGTTTCTCTTTTACAGTATTATTTCTTTGCATACATTAGTTTTGATATTAGAAAAAAAACACTGTTTTCAATTTTTCAACATCTCTAACCATTAGTTCTTTTATATGCTCAAGTTTTAGATTCCAGTTTGGAGATGAATTTAGGATGGGGACAGATGTACTTTTGAAAAACATGATGACCTTTTTCTCTAGCTGTGTTAGCTGCTTCTATGATGACCCATCAGTTAAAATGCCCATCTAATTTCGCTCAACTGATTTTTTAAAAAACAATTATTATTATTAAGGCAAGTTGTCCAACTTCCTAATGATTCAGAGTAATCCCACTTGCAGGCAGATGGTAAAACATGTGATGGGGTTCAAGAACCTTCTTAGGTCACTAGTAGTCTGAACCTTAAGCTTCTCATTTTATGGATAGCGTTTTTAGTGTCTGCCCTAAATGAATATAAGCATAATGATTATGAAGAATTTTTCATATTGGGATTTAAGCTGGTATAGTTTTTAGAATGTGGCCTTTCTGGGTATTTCCTGAAATGGAAATTGGCATGCTTTTTAGAATAATAAATTGCGTGTTCAGTGATATTAAAATTTCAGTGGAGAGTTCTGAATTTGTTTTTCTTCTTTCCTAGATATGTGTCACAAAGATGTCTACACGGAACTGCCAGGGAATGGACTCAGTGATCAAACCCCTGGACACAATTCCTGAGGATAAAAAAGTCAGGGTTCAGAGGACACAGAGCACCTTTGACCCATTTGAGAAACCAGCTAATCAAGTAAAGAGGGTGCATTCCGAGAACAATGCTTGCATTAACTTCAAGTCCTCCTCCACTGGCAAAGAGTCACCAAAAGTTAGGCGGCACTCCAGCCCCAGCTCGGTAAGTACAGTCTTCTTTATCAGCAGGGAAACCGCAGTATCCGTCTTAGAGTTGTACCTTGCTGTGCTGGAAGAGGGCAAGAGGCTTTATCAGTGCATGATTATGCATTCTCTCACAGGGTGGTTTAATGTTTTGGGGGAGAGAGAGAGCACACAATCTATATACAGACTCTTTATTCATAAGGACCCAGCAGGCAAATGACAGATGATTCAACTTATTTTTGGAAAATTCTTTTTTTTTTCCTAGTTGTTTCCAGGTAGAGGAATTTGTAATTAAAGATCCTTTGCTATTTCAAACCCTTGCAAAGGATATTGAACTTCCCTGTTTTTGTGGGCAGTAAAGATAGATTTAAGTTTGGCAAATTCACAAATGACAAAGAATGTCACTTCAGAATTCGTGTTAAATTTTGTTCACTTGTCTTATACGAGTTTGTTTTCAGTGCAAATATTTTAAAATTTAAGAGGTAGATGTTGAAATTGATCTTTTAAAAAAAATGTTTATTTTGAGAGACACAAAGAGAGAGGGCACTAGCAGAGGGAAGGGGAGAGAGAGAGGGAGAGAGAATCCCAAGCAGGCTTCACTCTGTCAGCACAGAGCCCGATGTGGGGCTCTGTCTTACAAACTGTGAGATCACAACCTGAGCCTAAATCAGGAGTCGGGCATTTAACCAACTGAGCCCCCCAACACCCCAAAATTGATCTTCTTAAAGAGAAATCCTATTCATCATATTGAAATTTTCTAAACTCACACTGTATTAAGGCAAGTCCTGCCTTTAGACTTAAGGAGGTATAATGTTTTGAGGTGAATGCTGCTTTTTGACTGTAAAATATTTACTGAAACTTATATTCCCAAAACTGGCCTGTGTTTAACCTTCTAAAAAACCTTATGATCTTTTAAAATTAAGTAGTTTTCAGGTGTGCATGAGTGGCTTAGTTGACTAAGCGTCCTATTCTTGGTTTCGTCTCAGGTTATGATCTCAGTTTGTGAGTTCGAGACCCATGTCAGGCTCTGTGCTGGCAGTGCAGAGCCCACTTGGGATTCTCTCTTTTCCTCTCTCTCTGTCCCTCCTCCACTTGTGCTCCCTCCCTCCCTCCCTCTCTAAATAAATATCAAAAAATTTTAAAAATTAATTTTCAAATTTAACTTACAGTTAAGAACCTTTGAGTGATGTTCTAACAGTTTAAAAGCTAAGAGGAGAATGCTAAGAGAATTTTGATTCTATCATCTTGCTAAGAACCATGCCATTTCACAAATATTAAATATTAAATTTGATGAGGGTAAAACAGAGCCAGAAATGTCAACTGCTAGGAAAGTATTGACACTTGTGTGACACTGCACAAATCTTGTCACATTTTGTGTTAATGAAGCTGAAATAAATACTATCAATGCAGCATTTGTTAGGATCATTGATTATCTGTTTGTTTGTTTTTTTTCCTCAAACTGGCCTGTGAGTGCAAGGTAACATCTATCTAGGTCATAGATATATCCCTAACTCCTGGGAGAACTTTTAGTGGCATTTAGAAGGAATGAAAGAAGTTGTTGAAAATGATTAAGCCTATGTTATGGAAAGAGAATTATATGTGTTTTACTCTATAGTTATCTTCATGCTATTACATGTCAGGGCACCTGGGTGGCTCAGTCAGTTAAACATCTGCCTCTTGATTTCAGCTCTGGTTGTGATCTCATGATTTGTGAGATTGAGTCCTGTGTCAGGCTCCGCACTCTCAACACGGAGCCTGCTTGAGATTCTCTCTCTTCCTCTCTCTGTTTCTCCCCCACTCATGTGTGTTCTCTTTCAAAATATATAAATAAGCATTAAAAAGTATTATTATATGTCAGCCTTTAAATGGTGTATAGAAACTGGCATTTTTAGATATTACAATGTGGCATATTTATACTAAAAAATTATTTCCTGTTTACCTGAAATTTAAATTTAACTAGTTGTCCTGTATTTTATCTGTAATACTAGTTATAATCTACTGGTAAGTTACTTCTTTTGTTGCTTAGATTCTTCCTACTTTAGTCATTGGGAACTCATTTAGGTTGGGTCCTGTGTCCTTTTGAGATGTCTTCATCCCTCTGTTTTTTGAATACTTCCTTACTTTCTGATCCTACAAGACACTTTTGACTTATGTTGTATTTTCCCAGCCCCAGACCTAAAACTAGCCATTCTCCAAAGAATCTCAGTTCCTTTTACTGGAAAGTGGTATTTAGAAACCAAGATGTGGGTGCTGGGTATGCTTGTTGCTACTAGGGGTCATGTGGTTTTAAAAGTCATTGTGTCCAGGGGCGCCTGGGTGGCGCAGTCGGTTAAGCGTCCGACTTCAGCCAGGTCACGATCTCGCGGTCCGTGAGTTCGAGCCCCGCGACGATCTCGCGGTCCATGAGTTCGAGCCCCGCGTCAGGCTCTGGGCTGATGGCTCGGAGCCTGGAGCCTGTTTCCGATTCTGTGTCTCCCTCTCTCTCTGACCCTCCCCCGTTCATGCTCTGTCTCTCTCTGTCCCAAAAATAAATAAAAAACGTTGAAAAAAAAAATTAAAAAAAAAAAAATAAAGTCATTGTGTCTGTTGCACTATGAATGATAACAATGGGGTTTCAATATTTTTAATATTTAATAAGGAATTAATTTCAATTCTTATTAAGGAAAGTTGAGTCTTGCTTAATGCTTCTGGTATCTCTTTCTCTCTAAAGCTAAATTTTATCTTTATTAAAGTAATGCTTGAACATAGCTTAAAAGATCAAATAGAGGAGTCTGGGAGTATTGCAGTGGAATAGATTTTGAACTCCTCTTGTGATTGGAACAACGAGTAGAGTAAAACCAAAACCAGTGGATAATGACAACAAATACAGGTGAAAATGTAACTCACGAACCTTAAAATAGGAGTGAGGGGAACACATTAATAGTTTTCAGAACTGCGTGGTATCAGAAAGTGTGAGATTGGAAGCTCAGGGAAAGCTGTGTCAGAGAAAGCCCCCATTACCGTTATGATCAGGTACACACTGCAGCTTGTTGGGTCATTCTTAGGACAGTGATAGCAGCAACTGGGAGGGACTTGGATTGCTTCTGTGAGTAGATGAATGCAAGGAGACCATGGTGGTCTACTGATATTAGAGTGGTCTGCTGGCCTTTTTGTGACTTCTCTAGAAAGCCAAATTGAAGCACCTTTCCAGGACAGATCCCTGTACTGAATAGAAGTGTTGAAGTAGACTTCTGTGCAGGTCACGTTCAACAGGGACAGAGGAAATGGATGATCCAGAACGAAGTGTTGGGGCAAAACAGATGGGGGAAGAGTGTGTGCTAGATTTTCTTAATTTTTTTAACTTCATGAAAAAGATGAAAGAACTTTATTCTAGGAAGCTAGAAAAGGTATCTTGGCCACACCCCTATCTTAAACTACTGAATAGTTCATTTTGCTAATACTAGCCAATAGAAAAATTATTGGTTAAATCCCATACAAAACTATGAAAAAAAAAAAAAAAGAAAAAAGAGCAGAGTAACATGTTTACAGATAATGAAAGCAACCTAGGAGGTGAAATTATCTTTATTTGCAGATTTTTGATGACATATCTGGAAAGTCCAAAGGAATCAATGGAAATACTCTAAGCAATTGGAAAAATTAGAGATATGATGTTATAAATTAACATACGAAACCCAAGAGAAATCTTTATAAAAACAAGAATCATTGTTGAAAACTGGTAAAAAAGCAAATGACTAAGCATTTATTTTCTGTGATTCCTATATAAAATTTACCTCAGATTTACCTAGTTTTGATGGGGTGGGTGAATTTCTCTTTTAGAAATAATGTCACTAATAAATAAAGAAAGGATCGTGTCTTTAGGAATCACAATTTGGTAATCCCTGACAAGTTAATATATATAGGTAATGATTGTCAATACCTACTAACATCACCAAAAGAGAGACAGCCAAACATTATGATGTCCTAGTGGAAGTTAACACAAAACACCAACAAAATTAAACTTGAATCTGAACAAGCCTCTAGATTTGGGAGAGGATTTTCTCTGCTATGTCTTATCCCCAAATATATTTCCTCTACTTTTTGGCTTTTAATAAGTAGTATTTGCCATCTTATGATGCTATAAATGCTGTTCATAGCAAGACAACATGATATACTATGATTAAATTTCCTTCCTTGAATACCTTTTTTTTTAAATGTTTATTTTTGAGAGAGTGCAAGTGGGGGATGGGCAGAAACGGGGGATAGAGAATCCAAAGTGGGCTCTGCGCTGACAGCAGTGAGTCTGATGTGAGTGAGGCTTGAATTCATGAACCCTGAGATCATGACCTGAGCCAAAGTAGGATGCTCAACCTACTGAGCACCCTAGGTGACCCTTGAATAACTTTTTTTTTAAGTTTATTTATTCTGAGTGAGAGAGAGAGAAAGCAAGAGGGGGAGAGGCAGAGTCCCAAGCAGGCTTCGTGCTGTTAGTGCAGAGCCTGACTCAGGGTTCAGTCTTACCATACATGTGATCATGACCTGAGCTGAAATTAAGAACGGGATGCTCATCCAACTGAGCCACCCAGCCACGCTGTTCCATGAATAACTTTTTAAAATTTATTTTTTCTTGACATATAGTTGTTCACACAATGTTACATTAGTTTTAGGTGTACAACAAAGTGATTCAACAACTCTATCCTTCTTTGCATAACTTTTAGATTTTCTTAGTCATAATTGCCTCCTATGAATTATTATAATTACAATCACAAATTGAGGTTCCAGACTATCTGGTAACATTATAAAACTTCTGAAACAAATCAGAATCAAGGAACCTGTCAGTTTTTCTTCCCCCTGAGATTGTCCTTGATGTTGTCATTCCTTCTAATCCAGTCTGGACTAGTTGATCTCCAAGCCTGCTGTCCTGAGGCTTCCCTTCACCATCTTCTTGAGAAGTTTCTTTTCCATCATTTTTGTGTTAAATACCTAAGCTCTGGGTTATATGTCTTGTTCTTGGTTTATGTCATTGCCATACACCTATGCTTTTATTCATACTTGGCAACTTGATTAATAATCTGTGTTTAGGATTCTAGCTTAGAAAATAAATTTTTTCATAGCCTTTTGAAGACATTGCTTTGTCCCTATATTGTTATTTAAAGCCATAGACTATTCTGATTCCTAATTCATTCTTTGTGATCTGCTTTTCTTCTTTATGGAAACTTCTAAGACTTTCCTTTCATCCCTGATGTGTACCTTTTTCTTGGGACTTAGGGGATCTTTTCAATTTTGAAATTAATTTCTTTCAATTTCAGAAAATATTGTTTTATTGTATATTCATTTTCTTTTTGATTTCCTCTGCTTTATGGATATTTAAAAAAATTTTAACACTTCAGTTAAATTTTTAATTGTTGCTGACATTTACTTCCAGAAGCTCTTTCTTATTCATATGTTCTTTTTAAAATCAACCTGTTCAGCGGCATCTGGGTGGCTTAGTTAAACATCCAACTTTGGCTCTGGTCATCTCACAGTTCATGGGTTCGAGCCCTGCATTGGGCTCTGTGCTGACAGCTCAGAGCCTGGAGCCTGCTTTGGATTCTGTGTCACCCCCTGTCTCTGCCGCTCCCCCTCTCATACTCTGTCTCTTTCTCTCTGAAAAATATACAAACATTAAAAAAATTTTTTTAATGAATCTGTTCTTTTTCAATGAATAATATGTTGCCTCATATGTTTTTGAAGATACTAAACATAGCTTAGAGAAATTTTGAGGAATTATTTTACTATACTTCCTGAATTATCTCCAGTTTCCTTTGAGTTCTTTGTTTCTGTTTGTTTGTTTTGGTCTCTGCCTTGCCTGTTAAGATTTTTAATTTTGGTGAGTCTAGATCATGCCTTTGGATAGAACTGTTGGCTGAGTTCATATTATGAGTAATGTACAAACAAGTTGATAGGAAGTTCTTTGTGCCATCAGTGCTTGTCAACAGGCAGGGCTCAGCATAGGCAATAGCAGTAAAGACCTAGTCATTTCATAGGAAGGCTATCACATGTCAGGATCAATCCATCTTTTTCCTTGGCTGAGTAAACTTACAGATCTATTTTTTAGGATACAAAAGCCTAACTGCTATTTTTCTGAGATGTTCAAGTGTCTCCCAGTGTCTCCCAGTTCTGCACAGGCTGTCTTGTGCTTTGTTTTCATTCAGTATGGCTCTTCATCCTGATTTCCACTGTGCTTGGTGTCTGTCCCAGTTCTGAGCCTGTCTGGTTCACCCTTTTCAGAGAATAAGCCTCTGCAGGGATCAGGGAAGGGCAGACACCTGATCCAGAAAGTCAAGTTCCTGGGAAAGGACCTGTTTCTTAAACTCATTCCAACTAAGCACTTTGTTTTTGGCCCCTCGTTAAAGTTCAGCTTCTAATTCTTGAGTGTTTCTGGAATTCTGGAGTATGAACTGAGTTTGTTCTTAATTGGTTTACGCCTTTGGTCATCGTCCTAGTCAGTGACCTACCATCCATTTGCCTCCAGTCTCCTAATTTTTGTTTGTATCTATCTTGTCTGCAATCTTCTTCTTACTATTCTGTTTGCCCTTGTGAGTTATAACTTGACTGTTATAACTTGACTGTCAATTTAGTACAGATTGGTGAGGGGGAGAGATTAATACCTGTGTTAAAACTACTATGTTTAACTAGAAATTTATACTGATTCTCTCCTATTGTTAACTTCGTTTAGATTCTCTTTCCTGAGTTTCTTACTGGGCTTACCCTTTCCTGTTCTACCCTGGGAAGTCTTTCTTATATATCAGGCCACTTACTTTGTGTGGAAACTGCTTTGCTTCTTTTCTTTATAGGGGTTTTTGCCTCCATTCAATATGCCTTGGAAAAAATGTCTTTGTTCTTTTCTCCTCAAGCTGGAAATGGTTTCTTTTCCTCTTTAGAATGATGCTGTAATATTCTGTTTTATTCGGAGTCCTTTTTACCTACTACCTTTTTGTTCTCTCCCCTATTGCGATGGAAGAGGGTATTTTATGATACTGTCTCTCTCTCTCTCTCTCTCTCTCTCTTTTAAATGGAAAGACTATTTTCCTTTGGATTCTTCTTCATTGGGCAGAAAATGGAGGCAGTAACAATTTTTGTGTTTTGCCACTTTATATGCCATCTGATAGTGTATGGGTTTGATTGTTTCACACCCACTGGCATGGGTTTTAGGACAGATATTATTATAAAGATTTGTAAAGGCTGATAGGCATCAGAACACTCCCTTTACCCAAGAGCCAGCAGGTTTAATGCCATATCTTTATTTTATTGTTATTTTTTGATGTATTAGTTATCTTGAATAGGCCTCAAGGGCACAGTTGAGAACGAGGGAGAAAGTGAACAGAAGTGGCATGGTGCTGAGCCTGTATTTTAGTGAGGAAAACAGGATACCATTCCTGTCTCTTGGAAATACTGTGGTAGATATATTGTGTAATGCCACGTCTTCCCAACTGGGTATATATCTCTGCACTGACATTACTGGTCATTGTCTATGTTAGGAATCATGACTGACATCAAGAAGCCAAGAGGACCTTGATCACGGAGACCATCACATTCACCTGTACTTCCTGAATTTGTCTAGATAGTGGCACTTTAAAATTCAGGCAGGATCTAAAGAATGTGATTTTAATTGAATTGGTATCTTTCAAGAGGTAATTTGACAGATTTTATTTATTTCAGACATTAATCTTGAGTGCCCACTCTTCCTGGGTCTAGTCCCTGGGTAGCATTTAATACTGTCACTGACAAGACAAGCTTTCCTTCCCCTTTTCCTCCCACCTCCTCCAACCCAGCTGTGCTCCTCAACGGCTAGAGCTATTGGAAGTGCTATGGGACATTGCCTTTCTTGCTAGCCCAATTTAGAAGGGATTTCATTAAGCTGTGTTATCATAAGCTAAGCTTAAAGAGAACATATTTTCAGAAATTCATATTTAGATTAAGGTCCTCTTTATGTTCCACCAAGTCCTCCAAATTTGTCTCCTCCCATCTCCAGAAAAATCTATATCCCATGATAGTCAGGCCCAATCTGAAGAGAGGGGAAGAAGGTGCAAACATGAGAAACATGAGAGTCCTACTTTAGTTCTCAGGTGTTTATCCTTGGGGGGAGCGGGGGTGGGTCTTATCTTGGCATTGCCTTCTTCTTGTGGGGACTTGAACATTTCCAGATAGAACCAAGCCCCCTTGTCATGATGTAACCACCTGTGGTGCTTGGATCTATCTCTCTGTGTGGCATCTAGATCTATTTTGTAACCAAGTTATCCATCAAGTGTGGATTACTTTAGTGTGACTGTGTAATAGGGCTAGAAATACAGGATGATAGAGCCTCTTTCTGAAATCAAAGGCAGAAAAAAAATGAGCAAAGGCATATTTCACTTGAAATTCTCATTTAACAAGGCTACGTGGTTCTGATTGAATCCTTCCCACCTTACCCTCACATCCACTCTCAAAATTATAGTATAATACAGTAGTAGTGCAGTGATTGTTATTGTGGTTTGCCTGCAATTTAGGGCATCATCAGTAATGCTAAGCAAGGGGTTATTTATGAAGGTTAAAATCATTTTCAGTGAATTCAGTATGAAATTCCAGACATTGTTATAGCCGTGTCATGGTGTCATTAGAATGAACATTGAAGTATTCTCATGCGGTTTATAAAAATATAGTTAAAAAACACATCCCTGCTTCTAGGAATGGGGTTTCAGTAGATGATAAATTCAAGAAGAATTTAATGCCTCTTCCATGAGAGTTAGGTCTCCATGGGAAGATTCTTCCAGTGCAGTAGTGGTAAAGAAAATAGGTTCTTGATTCTAATTAACTTGGTTTGAATTCTAGCTCTGCCATTAGCTACAGGATGTTAGATGAATTATTTTACTTCTCCAGTCTTTAAATTGCTCATGTTCAAGTGAGGATACTAACAGAACCAACCTCAGGGTGGTGTTATAGGAATTAAAGTTAGATAATGTATTTGAAGTGATTAGCTCAAAGCCAGGCACATAGCAAACACTTGATATTAACTAGCTGTCACTGTAAATTACACAAACCATGAACTAGAGCTAGCAAGGGCCATGAGCATGTCCTTCATGGCAGGGTGGCAGACACCATTCAGCTGGAATATTATCTTCATTTTTTCATTATCTGTGCCAATGTTCCCCTCCACTGGTCCAGACAATTGATGGTCTCTGTACCTTTATTCTGTTAAAAAAAATGTATTTATATTATTTCACTAAATTCCACATCTCTGTGAAGTTAGTATTGGTTGGTAATTGCTGATTAGCCCTCTGTATTTCCAATTCTCTAAAGTGCTATCTCAGGCCTGCACTCTAAGGATGTGATAAACAGAGAATAGTTGCCCCATAAAATTGTTTCTAATCCACTCATGCACCTGACAGCAAAGAGCCAAAGATAATATTTAGTACTAACTACATATTGGTTTGATCTAGCATCTTTACTTAAATATGATTTTAAAAAGTTGCAAGAAAAAAATAGACAAACCAAAGGCTTGAACTTTAATTATCAAATAAAATAAGACCGTTCCTTCAGAATTATTCTTAATTTCACTCATTTGATGGGAAGTATTTTATTATTGGCCTCTTTGCTGACTTAGCAGTTGGATTCCTTATTTCTATGCATACTAATTAGAGATCAGAACGGTTCTGTTTACTTAAAATAGGGGATTGACTTTACAAGACTAAAGCTCAGACTATCTCATAGACATGGCCTATTCCATAGACCCGTTCTTTTGAAGATAGAAATGTTTAGAGAGACATTACATGTGAATGGAGCTATGAAGCTAGCATGATTGATCTTAGATTATAGTGTATTTCCACAATCTATCCATCAGTTTCACAGGGAAAATAACATTGATTGTCTTACCATCCAATGTGGCAAATATTAATTTTCTGCCATCACAGTATTAATAGGGTATACTTTCACCATGGCAGTTAATGCATCCAAATCCATTTAATTAAATAAATAGACCACTTTGTGCCATTTAGCATCTTCTTTTACTTGATTTTTCTTATGGACAAATGAGGCTGTTCGTTTTTTTTTTTTTTTTTTTTTTTTGAAAGTGTATTCTCTTTGTTTTTCTAATTTCCTCAATTCACTTTCTTTAAGTAGTACATTTAGTGTGATCTGTATCCTAAAACAATTACACCAGCTCTAATATATAAGACAGTTTATGAAGAATCAAATATATCATTTTTAGAAAATTATTTGTGCCTTTTCAGGAAGAGAAAATACTGACTTCACATTCTTGTACCAGTTTTGTGTGACTATGTCTTGTACTTGCTATAAGTACGCATTAGCAGTTTATCTCCTAATAGTAAAGAGGTAATTTTCTGCTGCTGCTTTTTTCTTTAACTTAGATCAGATTTATTCTTAAAGGAGCACAAAAGCAAACACAGACTTTTCATTCTAATTTTAAATAATTTAGAATGGAACTGTGAACACAATATTTTCCCCATTGAAGATCATTTTATACTGAAGTTTAATATAGGTTTTAAAATTTCTATTTAAAACTTGGGCTCAGAAGGGTGATGGTAAAGTGTGACATTCGCAAGCTGTTTCCCGGTGATGAAAAATGCATGAGAACATAACCCACACAGGACTAGTCAGGCGATTTTGAATGTAATTTTCCATTAAGTTTTACTTGATTCAGCTCAACACATGTTTATACCTTACAAGTTTCTTGAAGAAAAGAATACGTGGCCCGTTGTCTTTATTAATCTTCTCCTATTATGTCTAATTCATATTACTTTCAACCTTTCTTCTTGTATGTTCATATATATGTACATTTTCTTGTACGTATTGATTTGGCTGTATTCCCTGGGCTTTAAAATGTCATGTCCTAAGTGCCACATATTTATTTATGAATTTTCAATTTTGATTTTCTTTTTAACTCATATGCCTAAAATATATGTTTCCCTTTGTTCTTAATTGCTAATTTTATTGCATTGTGTTTAGAAAAAGTAACTTAAAATGTTCCTGCAGTTTTGAATATTGATATTTTCTTTGTGGCTTAATCTATGGTCATTTTTTAATGAATTAAAATGTGTGCTTGAAAGGAATATATATTAATATGTGTATTAGATTAAAGTGGTAATTCTAATATTCAAGCTTATAAATCCTTCATTTGTTTGCTTGCTTTGTTGATGTCTGAGTGATGTATGTTTGTTGCCAATTATCACTGTGAATTTGACAATTTCTCATTTTATTGCTATTAGCAGCTGTTTGATACATTCCAAAACTATGTTAATTGACTCATACTCCTTCATGATTATTAAATTTCTTTGTGGATTCTAATATACATTTTTATGGGGTATACAACTTTAATCTATTTGTTGTTTTATGAATTCTATCTTGTTTGTCTTCATTATTGCTTTAATGCACTATTTTGTAAAATTACTTTTTTTTTTTTTGCTGTATTTTCCCTTTACTCCTTTATGTTCAGGTTTACTTATTTTAATTCTGTCTCTTCTGGAGAGCATATTGCTAGACTTTCTTTGTTTTTTTGGTCTGAAAAGTTTCTATTAAGAGAAGAAATTTGTTCATTTATGTTTATTGTAATCAAGGTTATTGGTTGATGTGATTGATATGTTTAGACTTAGCCTTATTTTATGAATTTTTACTTAACGTGTTTTGTTCTTGAGCATCCCCCTCCTCTAACTTTCCACTTTTTACTCTCCTCCTCCTCCTCATTACATTGTGTTCTTCCATTCATTTGTCCCTAATTTGTTTGGGACTTGTAGGTCTTATTCATGTTATTTTTGTGATTATCTTTTAAGAGTTAAGAAACATACCAAAACATATGCATTTGGCATTACTCAGTATCTGCAGTCTGTCCAATTCAAGAAATCTCAACCTGCTGATGCTTCTTTTTTTCCCTAGTGTTCCTTGCCTTTCTGCACTTCCCCCATCATTCCAACTATGTCTTATATTGAGATAATACAGAATTTTATATCTAGATTTTTCTTCTGTAAGTGGTAAAATTGCAGCTTTTCCATCCCACTGAGAAGACTATTTTGAGTATATTGTTAGTGATTCAAAATCATTTTCACTGTTTATTTTGAAAATGTTGCTTAATTGTATTTTTGTAGTCATTATTGTGTGTTAAAATATCCTGGTTGGATAAATTTTCTATTTAGATGTCACCTCCCCCTAAACATTTCTGGGAGAATTCTGTTCAAACACTTTTCATATCACTTTTCATGTATGTTGGTTCTTTTATTCACTGCCCATTGAATATTTTAATTCATTCATTAAATAAATCTGTAATTGTTTCTTCTTAAAGGATATGATAGCTTCTGAAATCTCTTTGATGATACTGGTTATTTTTACTCAGCGTTATTCTTTGCAATGTCAACTATATTATCAGGGTTTTACTTTATCTGCCCATTGAATTTTATATCTTTTTTTTCCAAGGTGTTGGTTTTCCTGAAATGATTTGTGATTTTGGATTATATGCTCATTTTTGTGTTTGAGAATTGCTATCAGTTTGTTCTGTTTCCTGTAAATCATCTCTAGTGATTGTATGAGAGAGACAGGGATTATAGCTTGGGGATGGGGGAGATTGCCATCCTTTCTCTGGGTAATGGCTTCTTCAGTACTCTCTCTGCCTTTCTAGCCCAAATACCCACACTCTCAGCTGTCTCCTCTGTGCAAATTTCTGAGATTCGATAATCCCCTTAAGGTGCTTTTAATTCCTTTTATAATTATCATTTTCTGATATGTTTTGATATTACCTTTTTATAGTGATATTAAAATAATTGATAACTTGCCCCGTGGAGGACAACACTCCCCATTTCTTGCTGTCTGGTGAAAGTTGAGGCAGGAGCTGGGGACAGTAAGAGTGAGATTACTCACTCAGCACTTTTATGGTCTTGATGGGATGTACCATGTCTTGAGGAAGAATTATTTTGCTGCAGCTAAACCTTAAAGACTGGTTTATAATACATAAGACAGTTCCTTTTGTGTTAATGAGTAATATCTGATTGATATGTCTTTGATTATCTGTTTGCATTATTGCTAAGAGATATTGGAGGAGCCTTTAAATGGCTGAATATTATACAGTCATGATTTGCAACAGGGGTCAGATAGTAAATAGTGTCAGTTTTGTTGGCTATATCATCTCTGTTGCAGCTGCGACTCTGTAATAGCTTGCAAGTCATAAGACTATGTGTATATGAACATGCATGAATGCACTCTAATAAACTTTGTGGACATTAAAATTTGATTTTCATATGTAGTCTTCTCATGCTATGAAATTTTATTCTTCTTTTGACCACCACCCCCCATTAAAAAGTAGAAACTTTTCTAAGTTTGTGAGATAAACAGGTGGTAGGTTGGATTAGCCAGCCCTAATTTAGAAGATTATATAATGACGTGGAAAATACTCATAATATATCGAGTGGAAAAAACAGCAGATTACACTCAGTATGTATAGTGTAATCCTACTTTTATGTAATAAAGCAGTCTTTAGCACATAGTGCTGGAAGAAGAGGTATCAAAAAAATATATATATATATCAAAAAAAATATATATATACCTATATATCGATATATATATATTGATATAATTTGTTGTCAAGTTGGCTAATATACAGTGTATACAGTGTGCTCTTGGTTTTGGGGGCAGATTCCCGTGATTCATCACTTACATACAACACCCAGTGCTCATCCCAACAAGTGCCCTCCTGTGAAATCCTGCCATTTGCAGCAACGTGGAGAGATGTCAAAATATTAACAGTGGTTCTGTCTTGGTGGATAGCTTATTTAAACTTTCTACCCTATGTTCTGTTCACCTGCATCTTCTGAGTTTTGTATCCTGAATAGATGTTATGTTGTTTTTTAGAATAAGTATTCTTAGAAAAAAGTTATTTACAGAGTCAGAATCTGTACATTTTTAGCAAAATTGGCCTATTTATTGTTAATTAGTTTGATACAATCTGTTTTGTTTACCCTCTGCTCCATTTTTAGCCAACCAGCCCCAAATTTGGAAAAGCTGACTCATACGAAAAACTGGAAAAACTAGGGGAAGGATCTTATGCTACAGTTTACAAAGGAAAAAGCAAGTAAGTTCATTCGTTTTTGAATATTTCACATTTAAAATGTACCTGCTCTCTCAATACTAATTATTAATAGTTAATAATATTAAATAATTTATTTAATTAATTCTCATTTAAAATGACAATAGATTTTCCCCTCTCAGCTTTTGTTGTTGTTGTTTTAGGAAGTGTAAAAGTCAGCAGAATTGGTTTTCTCTGCTAGCAAACAGTTTGCAGACTTGTCCAATTTATCTTTTCTGTCCTACCCTCCCCCCCTGACATTGGAGCCGAAACCCTAGAATGAGAATTCATTTCCAGGTGAATGATACGATTAATTTCTCTTGGTGATTTAATGTTTGCTTATGAAGAAGAGTACTGATTTGACAAAGCTAAATGTATTAGCCATCCTTGTGTCTTTTTAGATTGAACTTTTACTTCATCTTTCAGAAGTCACTAAATTTAAAAGAAACACAAACTTTTTCTTTTTTCCTACCTGTGTACTTTGGCATCATGCTACATATAGTTTTCACTTTGGAGAAACAAACCTTCCCTCCTGTTCTTGTCTTCCACCCCCACCCTCATGCTATCCTGAGGTCAGGCACAAATTTGTATTCTTAAAGAGCTTACCCTCTATGTTTCTGATAGGCCTCCTCCCTCTCTCTTATTGATTAAGAGCACAGAGTTACTGTATTCAGTGGCATGTAGAAATATAATGCTATTTTTCAAACAACTGTAGGAGATTCAAGCCTTGTTTTACCTTAATAACCTTATTACCAAATAATGTTGAAAAATAATTTTCTGAACCATCCCTGTTTTTGTCCCTTTTAAGTTATTATGGAAGATAGGAAACTTTAACCTAATTAATTACATAGAATGAAGGATCATTCTAAACATATAATTAGAAATTTTGGCAATTTTGTTAATCTTTGGCTTTTCTGGAATGTAGTCTTATACCTTTGCTTATGGTTTTTAAGAGGATGAAGAAATACTTCTGACAAAGGAAGATATGTAAGTAAGGATGCAGGAATAATAGAAGCCAAAAATAGTAGTATTAACTTTGGGATTTTAGATATTTGCAAAAAAAGTCTTTTTTAAAAATTTGAATGAAAAATCAACATGATGGGGAATAAAAAACCAAACCAAGTCTAGAGGGCTGTCAATGACTTAACTAGGGTGCTTGAGCATTATTGAGTATTGTTGAGCAAATTTCAATAGAAGTTGTATGTCAAACTTTATATTCTTTCTTAAGGAAAAATATTGATTTCTCTAATTTATAAAAACTACTTACATTTAATGTTTATAATATAAGGATAACTACACTGGATTAAGCAATTATTCTGTGTAATGTATATCATATATCATATCCATTCTCTTACTTATTCCTCACAATGTCCTATAAGATAGTTCCTATTATTATCATCTCCATTTGACTAGGAATCCTGGTGCGTGACGGGTTTTAGCTACTTGTCCAAGTGTGTACAGTTGGTTAGTGGCAAAGTTTTTTTTTTTGTCTCACATCTCTCTGGTTTGAAGCCATTCTTTTCCTAACCATTACACAACACTGCTTCAACAGTATAAGGCCTGCCTTGGAAAGCCTTGGTCCTTGTTGAATATTCCAGATGGTTCTCACATATGCTCTGGCTTGTGGTAATCATGAATCAAATAGAAGCAAACATATTATTTCATTATAAGGAAACACACCAATTACTTTGAAGTGCCTTCCCAAAAAAGATATACTCAGCTGATATCCAAGTGTAAGTTAATAACTCTATTAAATGTTTAACTGTAAGATTGATGTCAAAATCTTGGAGATAGTTGAAAAATCCTTCATTTATTATGCTTGAATAAAAGAAAAGACTGCCTTTTAAGTATCTGCAATCTTTGAGAAGGACAGTTCTGGACAGTTAATACTCTTCACTCCAGCAGGCCTAAATATATCTCGTCAGCATTTCTCAAGCAGTTTCAAGGCTGCTGGTCACATGCAGCATTTAATTTCCTCCAGCTGGAGATGAAAGCCATTGACCACTCACCTGCTTTAAGAGATGACAGGCTGTCTGTGCTTGCTTGCTTGAAGGTGGTGGGGTTAGGCCAGAGCACAATAGTTAGGTGCCTCTAGTAAGGCTTGAGAGCTGAGTTTGTTTGATGTGTCCCCTGAACTGCTGTAATTTAAATAGCCAGCCAAGTGTTGTGACTCCTCACCATTCTCCCAGCAATGTCTGCACCCCTGCCTCTATCTTTAAACGTTATCTTTTGCATCTTCTCTGAGAGCAGCTATCATTGTCTTGCGGTAAAACTGCCTGGCATTTGTAGGGATCTCACTATTTTTTAGTCTGTGAGCATTTTACATATATGCCTTGATTTACACGTGTCAAGTTTGGATTTTGCCATGAACCTCATTGTATTAATTTGCTGGGGCTGCCCAAACAAAGTACCATATATAGGGTGGCTTAAACAACAAAAACTTGTATTTTAACAGTTCTGGAAGCTAAAAGTCTAAGACCAAAGTGTCGGCAGAGTTAGTGCCTTCTGAGGGTTGGTTCTGTAGGGGAGAATCTGTTCCCTGTTTCTCTCCTAGTCTCTGCAGTGTGCTGGCAATCTTTGGCACTTCTAGCTTGTGGGTGCATCACCTCAATCTCTGCCTTCATGTTCCCATGATGTTGTGTGTGTGTGTGTGTGTGTGTGTGTGTGTGTGTGTGTGTGTGTGTCTGTATCCAAATTTTCCCTTTTTGTAAGGACAGAGATCATATTGGATTAGGGCCCACCCTAATGACTTCATTATAACTCGATTACCTCTGTAAAGACCCTATTTCCGAAGAACTTACATCACATTCTGAGGTATTAGAGACTAAAACTCCAATATACCTTTTTTGGAGGACATAATCAATCCATAACACTTGTGCATTTCAAACCTCACTAATTTGGCACTAAATTTATGACAGTATGTGTATTTTTTTTTTTTACTACTTATGGTATATATTATGTCATCTTTTATTTCATAGTTCTTCTTTAAATAATACAATCAAAAGATATTGTCCTCTCCACCCCCAAAAAGTTTGTGTACTTGTTGACTTAGATGGAGTTGCTGTTAGCTATAGTTTTGAAAATTTAGAAGGAATAGAGAGGCTTTTTATTACCTTGAATTGTTTTCAGCTTCTTATTCTTGTAGAGACATATAGATTGGGGAGAAATTGACTAAGATTTCTATACTGTGTAGCCCTGTTGATAATGAGCTTGGTTCTAAAGAATATGACTGGTACTGTAATCATGTCAACATACAACACTCACAACTAAGCTTTTTAATTTTTTTAATAAAAGCTTTGGACTTCCCACATTTTCATATTTGAGTAGAGATTGTTTTTTTTAAACCAGTGTTCTTCCATTTGAAGATGCTTTCTCTCTCTCTCTCTCTCTGTGTGTGTGTGTGTGTGTGTGTGTGTGTGTGTGTGTTCATATTTGAGGAAGGGAGACATTTTATCATCACTCTGACTACTGATCTCTATCCTGGTTTGGTTTCCTGATTATGTTCTCTCTTTTAAATCCCTGTAACATTTAATATAAGATTAAAGAAATTATGCATTGTATAATATTTTGCATTTAAAATTGTCTTTAGAACCTCAAAATCATCTTTTTAGCTTTCAGGGACCTTTGAAGGGATTTTTTAAAATGTCTATTTATTTAATTTTGAGAGAGAGAGAGAGAGAGAGAGAGAGAGAGAGAGTGTGTGTGTGCACGTGAGCATGAGCAGGAGAGGGGCAGAGAAAGAGGGAGACGGAGAATCCCAAGCAGGCTCCAAGCCATCAATGTGGAGTGTGACTTGAGGCTCAAACTCATGAGTTGTGAGATCATGACCTGAGCCTTAACCAAGAGTCGGACACTCAACCGACTGAACCATTCAGGCTCCCTATCCCAGGGACTTGTATATATTAAGAGACTTGTTAACATTTTTTTGAGCTTATTCAACCAATGACAAGTGTTTGTTATGTTGTTTTTATGCCCTTTTTATACTGTAGGTGAAGAAGAGATGAATCACATGTGGATTCTAACCTTAGGAGACTCCACAGTCTTGAAGGCAGATGGTCCACATACCTAACTCTATAGAAGTTAGAATGTAGTATATTTGATATGAGCTAGAATACAGTAACAAAAGGCCCAGGTAAAATGGCATGGGGTTTTCAAAAGGAAGAAAGAGAGGATGATGTTGACTAAATCATTTAAAATATGTTCTCTCCAGGGGTGACTGATCAAACTCACAGTCTCATGTGCTTTTATTTTTTTTTTAATTAAAAAAAATTATTTTAATTCCAGGTAGCATACAGGGTTATGTTCTTTTCAGGTATACAATATAGTAATTCACCACTCCCATACATCACCCAGTCCTCATCAAGACAAGTACTCTCCTTTCATCCCCATCACCTGCTTAGCCCATCCCCCCAGCCACCTCCCCTCTGGTAACCAACAGTTTGTTCTCTATAATTAAGAGTCTGTTTCTTGATTTTTCTCTCTCTCAATCTCGCTTACTTTTTTTCCTTTGCTCATTTGTTTGGTTTCTTAAATTCCACATATGAGTGAAATCATATGGTATTTGTCTTTCTTTGACTTGCTTTGCATAAAAAAGAATGAAATCTTGCCATTTGCAATGGCATGGATGGAACTGCAGAGGATAATGCTAAGCCTCATTGCTTTTAAATCAAGCCTCCCTCATCACTGCGTGTATTCATAGGAATCCTTGGGACAGTTGTCTTGGACTGTGGTCTCCAAGCAAATATAGTGAGACTTTCACCCTTTGTTGTCAGACTTTCCACTGAATTTGTTAAAGTAAAAGCAAACTGATTCATTTGGATTATTGTGCAAATTTTGATTAAGCAAAAAATATTATGTTTAAGTGTTGAACTGGGTTTTTTTTAAAGCTTATTTATTTTGAGAGAGAGAGAGAGAGGAAATCCCAAGCAGACTGTCTGCACAGAATCATATGCGGGGCTTGATCCTGAGATCATGACCTGAGCCAAAATCAAGAGTCTGAGCCACCCAGGTGCCCCAAAGTGGAATTGGCTTTAAGCAATGTAATTGGTCAGGGTTGGTGGATCGTTTCTGTGTGAGTCCCCATAAATACCTGGCTGATGAAGATAAGAGCTGTGACCACAGCACCTCAGTCTTGAGATGTGGTGGGGACCACACGCTCCTCAATGAACTGGAATCTGTAGGTAGAGTACACCCAAGTCTCTCTTAGACACCTGAGCTCTCCACCTCCCCCCGCCCCCCGTCTCAGGTTTCTGCACCTGCCACGAGTGCTGAGAAGTTAGGAACCTTTCCTTTTGTCTAGAACAGAGTCCTCTCCTTTCTTTCCTACTTATCTAGGGAGGATGTGAGGCTTTTGATTTTCCCATACTTCATGTCACTTAGAAAAGGAAAAGCCAGGTCTTTGTTCCATCTCTGGAATTAGAGCATTGGACTTATTTAGACCAAGTCAGCCTACAGATGGTCCTGATTTCTGGTCATTTTTTTCTGCTTATCTTCAGTTTCTGTTGAGGTGATGTTGCCAAAGCCTTACTCCTGCGGGAGCCTGCTAAGCAGAGAAGCCTGCCCACACTGGTTTGTGCCAGCCGTAAATTGTTATCTCAGAGGTCAATAAGAACAATGGAGGAATTTGCTCACTTTATGTAACATGAGATTTATGTGATTGAAAGTGCCAATCTTCTTTTAGCATTTCATTCTGCCAATTTGTGCTGAATAATTGAACTTGAATGAAACGACCTCATAAATTGAGAGACTATGCCAAACCAAGACTGAACTATACTAAACACATTTCAAAGAGCTCTTGAAAGCCCCAGGAGAAATAGGGGGAAGAAATGCTGTTAATTAAAACAAGCAGCAGCAAGAAGAAAGGCTGTGGCAGTTAACCACCTTTTCAGAATATGTGAGATTAAAGAGGTGGCTCTTACTGCTTGCCCTGAAGGTCAACTCCATTGAAACACTATCAGGAGGAGTTTGAAGAATTCTAAAAATCAGAAATCCCCAGATGGAAAACACTGAACTCCGGGTTCACTGAAGTTTCCATCTTAAGTGTTGACACCTGGATTGTCATGCTGATTTCTAGCATCCTGAGAGGCTGCCTACCCACAAATGGGAACTCTGTACAAAAGAGGCAAATCTGATTACATTTTATGAGCTCTGCTGCAGGATGCTCCCGAGGCCCAGTCTCTGTTTCTCATTAGGCCTGCTCTGATTTTCTTTTAGACTTTGAGTCCACAGGCCAAAGCTTATTATCACCATTTGCATTAAAGATCGAGCCTGTGTCCACATTATTAATCACAGGGTATGAAAATGGCATCATAGTATGATAATGTTGTCAGTGTTAGCTTATAATTTAAGGCACAAAATACAGCGTTACAACATATGTACGACTAGAGGAACTGGATTAAAAAGAAAAAAGCTAAGGAAGTAAATGAGTTCATTCCTTTTACCTTTCAGATCCAGGGTTCTTTGTGTCTAGGTGAAAGTTGAAAAAGTAGAATTCTTATCCTTACCTAAGCCAAGGAGGATAATAGCCCACCCACCACATCTACTAATTCTAAAAACCCTAAAGTCTCTTCTTATTGCAGATTCAGCTCTGACTTCCTTTAGAGGAAGAAGACAAGGCATTGGAGTCTGGTTCATTGGCACAGCTGGTTTCATTTAGTTTGCAGCAGATAAACAAACAATGCCTAATCTTTTTGACAAAAGTGACAATGGGGATACTGTTTAGGTGAGAAGTATGATTTCAATTACTAGACTAAATGGTATAGGAATAACTTTCCTGTTAGACAATGTTTAAATGTATTGGTCTCTGTTAGCCATTTTTATTATCAGAGTTCTTTGATCATTTGATTTGGAGACCCTCAAAAGAATCTGTGATATTTGATGTCTTCAGAATTGTGGTCATATATCAGACATGCCCAGCTGGTGAAAATTGAAGCATTTTTTTGGTTAGTGGAGGAATTTTTTGAAAAAGTGTGGAATTTCCAATTATTGTAATGTCCAGGCATCTTGGATATCGCCCCTATGGTTCAGTTTAAGTGGTTTCTGAGGAGGGCCAGGAGAAGGATATATGGATAAGATTGGTTTCAGTTTAAAGCATATCCACATCCCTGAGTTGCTTCATTATTATCGTGATTCTTTTAGTTTCAACCGGGATGCTGGGAAAGTAGCATCTTTCCATTCTAAATCAGTGGTTTTCAACTGGTTCTTGATTTTGCTCCCCAGGAGACATTTGAAACATCTGGAAACAGTTTTGTTTTTCACAACTGAGGGAGTGGTGGTGGTGTTACTGGCATCAAGAGGCAGGGGATGCTGTGAAATGTCCTACAAATGAATAGGACAGCCTCTCACAAGAAATAATTGTTTGGCTCAAAGTGTCAATAGGGCCAAGGTCGAGAAGCCATGGTCTGAACAAGGAGTGCATAGAGGCAGTTCATGTTTTTCTTCCTTTTTCCTTCCTTCCTTCCTTCCTTCTTTCCTTTTTTCCCTTCTCTTCCCTCCCTCTTTCTCTCTTCCTCCCTCCCTCCCTCTCTCTTCCTTCCCTCCTTCCTTCCTTCCTTTTTTCCCTTTCCTTCCCTTCCCTTCCCTTCCCATCCCTTCCCTCCCTCTTTCTTCCTCTCTCTCTCCCTCCCTTTCCCTTCCTTCCTTCCTTCCTTTTTTCCCTTCCTTTCCCTCCCTCTTTCTTCCTCTCTCTCTCTCCCTCCCTCCCTTTCCCTCCCTTCCTTCCTTCCTTCCTTCCTTCCTTCCTTCCTTCCTTCCTTTTTTCCCTTCCCTTCCCTCTCTCTTTCTTCCTCTCTCTCTCCCTCCCTCACTCCCTCCCTTTTCCTTCCTTCCTTCCTTCCTTCCTTCCTTCCTTCCTTCCTTCCTTTTTTCCCTTCCCTTCCCTCTCTCTTTCTTCCTCTCTCTCTCCCTCCCTCACTCCCTCCCTTTTCCTTCCTTCCTTCCTTCCTTCCTTCTTTCCTTCCTTCTTTCCTTCCTTCTTTCCTTCCTTCTTTCCTTCCTTCCTTCCTTCCTTCCTTCCTTCCTTCCTTCCTTCCATGCCTAGTAAAAGAGCTTCCTCCTTTAGAGGCATTTACCAAGACCCTGGTGTGTTCTGTGTACTGGGCCAGGGAATTGATATGTAATGGTAAGCAAAACTAAGTTCTTCTTTTTATGCTGCCTATGCTGCTTAGTAGGGGAGAAAAAAACTAATTAAGTCAGCAGACACATCTGTAATTTAAATTGCATAAAAGAAAAGAGAGCTATGAGAAAGAATTAAGATAGAGAGTGGTGGGTAATTTGCATGAGAAGGAGGGGTGAGCAATAAGCCTGCTTTATATGGATGGACAGTGGCAGCCTTGCTGAGGAGGGGACATTTACTCTTAGATCTGAATAAGATGTGACCAACCAGGTAAAGTGTAGGGACAGACCCCAAGGAAAGCTTGGTGTATGGGGTATGTTCAGGGGAGATTGGTGTGAATTGAATTTTGAGAAATCTGCAAGGCCTTGAAGATCATGTTAGGAATGTTCTGCTTATATATTATTGCAAAAGGAATCACCCCAAAACTTAGAGACTTAAGACAGCAGCTATCATTTATTTTGCTTATGAATCTGCAATTGGAGAAGGGTGGGAAAAGTTTGTTTCTTCTTCATTTGCTATCATTTTGTGCAGTTGAATGAGATGCAAGGGATCCGTTGCCAGCATGGCTTACATGGCTGGCAAGTTGGTGCTGACTCTTCATGTGGCTTGGGCTCTCTTAGAGTTCTCTGGGTTCTCTGAGTGAGCATTCCGGAACATAGGAAGTGAGACTTTTAGCTTCAGTTCCAACATATAAAGAGCTTGGAAGCTGATGCTCCCATTCTTACAAGGAGAAAGGACTAGGTGAGCTGAACGTCAGCAACTTTGGTTCAGTTCATCAGAGAATGGAGGCCACAGGGCAAACTGCTGTACTAAACTCTGGAGAGACAGACATATCCAGATAGACATAGCCCAGATATCCTCAGTGGGAGCACAAGCTGGTGGAGCCATAAACTGGGAAGGATACTTGGTAATTTTTATGCGTTGATGGGGAATGGGTGTGGTCTAGCATGAGGGTGAAAACTCTTGGGGGCCATAGTCTTAGGGATGTCCCCACACTTTCTTGGGCTTTGCCTCCAGGAACCCCCATAGGGTTATCACAGTGGAAATCGTGGAAAATCCCCTTGTTGCTCTGGTATGGGAAGAGGAAGAATAATCACCATCAGATACACCCAGAGTGTTATCCATCACAGAAACCTGTTCTGTGGGGAAAAATCTTTGCTAGAAGCCTTATCCAAGGTGGTGGAAGGGAGTCTCTCCCACTCAGACTCTTTCCAGCCTTTCTGCCTCACATAAGTGGGGAAAACCAGAGTCAGTAATGGTCAGGGCCTCAAGGAAGTAGATTGGGAACACTGCAGTCAGGGAAGGAAGTAGGGGGTTGAAAGGGAAAAAAGAAGAGCTATGCCACTGGAGAAACGCTTGTGAAGGTCACATCCCATGATGCAGGCTCACTAAAAGAAATCAGACTCACTCAGAAGATTTGAGAACGTTCACACTCCCTCATACATTACCACAATGCCAACAGGGTTCCAGCATAATAACAGCAGGTGATAGCTGAGAGTTGCAAGACACAGACTCTCTGTGAAGAGGAGTACTAATGGAAACCTCAAGTCAGGAGGAGTAAAAAAACAGCAACACTAGAATAATTTGAAGTCTCTGGTACCTATTGTTACAGTGAACAGTAAACACAGCATAACTCTTAGCCGGGTTAACATAAATCCTCATGTTTGGCTTTTAGCACAAAGTTATAGGGCATTCCAAAAGGTTAGAAAAAAATACAGCCTGGAGAGGCAACACAGTCATCACAACCAGCCTCGGATATGGCACAGATGTTGGAATTATCAGAGAGGGAATTTAAAATAACTGTGATTAATATATTTAGAGTTCAAGTGGAAAAAGTAGACAAAATGCAAGAAAAGATGGGTAATGTAAACAGAGAAATGAGAAAGAATCTAAGAAAGAATCAAAAGAGAATTAAAAAAAAAACTGCTATAACGGAAATGAAAGATGCTTTTGATGTACTCAGTAGACGCAGCTGAAGAAAGGGTCAAAGAACGTGAATACAGGTCAGCAAAAACCTCCTCAGCTGAAATGCGAGAAAGAAGAAGAAGAAAAAGAAAAACAGAACATCTGAGAGGCGCCTGGGTGGCTCAGTTGGTTAAAGCATCTGACTCTTGATTTTGGTTCAGATCGTGATCTTATGGTTCATGGGATGGAGTCCTGCAGAGGGCTCTGTGCTGACAGCATGGAGCCTGCTTGGGATTCTTCCTCTCCCTCTCTCTCTTCCCTTCCCCCACTCACTGTCTCTCTCTAAAAATAAATAAATAAATTTATATAAAAGAAAATAGAACATCTGAGAACTGTGGGATAATATCAAAAAGTGTAAGACATGCATAATTGGAATACCAGCAGAAGAATCGAGCAGAAGTATTTAAGGTAAAAATAGCAGAAGACTTTTCCAGAATTTATGACAGACACCACACCACAGACCCATGAAACTCAGAGCACACCAAGTATATACTTATGTGTAAACAAAACTGAAAAACAAAAATAAAATCCCCCTACACCTAGGCATATCCTATTCAGTCTGCAGAGAAACAGAGGCAAAGAGAAAATCTTGAATGAAGCTAGAAGAAAAAATACTTTACCTACAGAGGAGCAAGGATAAGAATTACATCAGACTTCTCATCTGAAACCATGAAATCAAGAAGGGAATGGTGTGAAATACTTAAGAAAATAGTTTTTAAAATCACCAATTTAGAATTCTATATCCAATAAATGCCTTTCAAAGGTGAAGGAGAAATAGAAGTCTTCTCAAATAAAAACTGAAGAGAATTCATTGGCAGTAGACTTGTTTTTTTAAGAAATTTTAAAAATACTTTAAGCAAAATGAAAATGATACAGGTTAGAAACTTGGATCTTTATAAAGAGTGTCTGAGAAGGAGTAAAGAAACGTAACGTACAATCTTTTATTCTCATCTAGTCGAAGTAGAAATGCAATGTGTATTTAAAGCAATAATAGCAACAATGTATTGGGTGATTATAGCATCTGGGTAAGTGAAATCTGTGACAGCAGTATCACACGGGGTGAGTGATGGCAAGGAGAGCACTCTGTTAGAAGGTACAAAGTTACACATGACTGATACAGTATTATTTGAAACTAGACTTAGAAATGTGCAACTGTGAAGGACAACCACTGTGAAGATTTCAAAAAATAAAATTGATATGCTAAGAAGATATAAAATAGAATCATATAAAATGCTCAGTTAAAATCAGGAAGCAGAAAAGGAATAAACAAAAAAAGGACAAATACAATAAAAACAGTTACAAACAAGGTAGATATTAATATACCTATGTCCAAATCACTTAGGGTATAGTTGGTCTAAATACAACCATTAAAAGGCAGAGATTGTCAGTGTGGATTAAAAAACAAGACCCAACTCTATGTTGTTTATAAGAAACCTACCTTAAATATAAAGACTTGGATTAAAGGTAAATTGATATAGGAAAAAAAATGCCATACTAACACTATTTGAAAGAAAGCTGGAGTAGTTATATTAATTTCAGACTGAGTAGACACTTCCTGATGATTCAGAAGCCCATGAGGATAAAAAGAGGTATCATATAATGATAGAGGTATTAATTTCACAAGAAGACATAATGATTCTTAATGTGTGTCAAACTATGGGAGGCAAAAGCTGATAGAACTGAAAGGAGAAGTGGACAAATCCATTTAACTCCCTTGTGTCAGTAACTGATGGATCAAACGGGCAAAGAGATCAGTGAGGAATAGGTGATCTAAACAGCACTACTGAGATACAGCAAGTGGAAGCTGCCGACATGTTAAGGCCAGTGCCCAGAGCTGGGGCAGTGTCACTTTCACCTACTTTATTGATCCAGTGTTCTGAGAGACCAGATTCAAGAGTGGGAAACGTAGACTGTACCTCTCAACGAGGAATATCAGAGAATGTGGGGCTATGTTTTAATACCGCACAATACAATTTGGGTGTCATTTTAGTCTAGAGTTACATCTTTGCTCTCACCTTTGCACAGAGTTCTTCCAGTTATCTTTTCTGACCACATATTCTCTGACACCTTTTTGTATTAAACTCACTAAATTTTAGACATATTCTTGAGAACAAGGACTCAGTTTGGTGTTTAGGTGCCATGTATAGAGGGGACCTTATGTCCTGGTTTGCCTAGGACAGTCCTGGTTTTTGCTTGTTGTCTTTGTGTTGTTATTAATAGCATTTCTTTTTACAAATTCAATGTTTTTACCATTTAGTGTCTCCATTTGGATGATAAAATATACGATCACCTTACTTATATAATGCTTTATTCCTCTAGAGACTTGATAAAGCATTTTGCCAAAAAACATAATTTGTTTAAGGTATTTTATTATGAAATTCAACTGAGTAATTAGAAATGTTAATTTCCATGAACCTTAGGGAGCTTTTTAAAATTTGTTTGTAATTGTCATTGAATCTCTAATGAAGGATTTGTCAATTAATTTAAGAAGTTTCATGGCTGATTAATAACCTTTAGGTACAGCACATTCTCTTGAACAGCAAGGAAAGGAGTCTAGATGTCATGATTTTTGTGAAATAGAAACATCATTCTAAAATTCAAATGACCTACTCAGATCCCTTACTGCTCATAATATAGATGATAGCTCAGAGTAATTCAAGATAGTGGAAATGCTGGAAATTTGAAATAGGAATTAATGAGGAAGCTAAGACTTGGGTGAAATCAAGTGCTGTTAGAGCTCAAAGCATCAGTGAGTTTTAGTCAGATGCTTATAATTTATTTAGCATCGATGCATACAAAAGGAGTATACTATACTATTATAATAATGGAGAGATGGCAAGTACTTGAAAAATCTAGAATGATAAACTACGTAAAGTAATCAAGTGCAAAATTTGGATAGTAGACACTGTTGATTTTAGGGTGATTTTTGAGGAATATGACATCTGGTAGGCCAAGATCAGAAAAGAAGGCTTTGGAGAAAGGAGTGAGGCTTGATCTTATTCTTTCCTTAAGTATGTTTGGGTTTCCTGGGAATTTCAACTTCAGGCTCTCGTTTGTTGCCTCATTATAATGAACTGGATGGAGAGTGATATCTACCTTTGTCAGTAGAATCTGAAAATGGAAAAACAATTATTACTCGTTCAGTGACTTTTATGCAGAAACATATCTGAGCTTAAAAAAAAAATCTCAAGACAGAAAGGAAATTTAAAGATTTTAGACATGAAACTTTTTTCATGCTTAATGGTTGATTACCAAGCAAATATGTGCTCTCTTTCTTCTGGGATTCGAGTAAACAAACATACATTTCCCTGTATAAACAAATTTTTGCAAATTTGAAAAATAATTCTGTCTCTGGTTCAAAATGGTCTCCTTGGGATTGCTGTATTTGTAACGGTCTGTCTTTTCAGGGATTTAAATCAATGATCCTACAGATCCACCAGCATTATCTGAGTTGAGGGGAAATTGTAAAACACAAGGAACTTCCGATGAATAGTTGAAAGCCCTGTTGTAACTCAACAGAGAATAAGATAGAAGTCATTCCTTATTGGCCTGATGCGTGAGACAAGAGAGTGAATTCTGAAGCAGCTTAGCAACGAGCACAGGTACAGACAGACAAAAAAGCCCCTGAGGAAGCAGAAAAGCAACCAAAGGCTTTTTGTATGATCAAACCCCTTAGGAGAAGTAAGAGGGAAATGGAGATACTGAAAATCCAAATAAATGTTATGAACAAGGCCTATTGGGGATTCCAGAGGAAGCTGAATTCCTAATGAGAAAGCAATGGGCTGGGTTAAACAGAGTGACAGTTAAGTGGGAGTATTTGTTTTTGTTTTTGTTGTCTTTGTTTGCCTTATGTCCCCAGGAAGGTTTTAGTGCTAAGATCTGGAGAGTTGAGGGCACCTGGGACTGTGCCCAAAGTAAAGCTTGGAGGATTATTAAAATAGAATGTATCTCATCTCTGAATGAAATAGAAGAGGTGAAATAATAGAATACCAATAGTTAGAGTTGGATAAAAGAGGAACCAAAGAATATGAGAAGGATTGACTGGAGGGGTAGCTAGAAGACCAGCCAGATGCTGAGGAAGGCAGAGAGTTGCAGAGGAATATGGGTGATAATGTGAAAAACTCAGCCAGGTCCTGAAAAGAGCAGTTCTGAAAAGAATCCACTAAACTTGCAGTTACGAAAGTTTTTGTTTGGTATGTGTAGGGGACCAGTGGGAATAGAGACCTAATTGCTTTGGATAAAAGAGAGGGGAAGAATGGAGGCTGAAATGCAGGGACCAGGGGAGCAAAGGGAAGGAAAAGAAGAAAGGACAGAAGTATTTTTCGTCATTTTAGTTTTTTTTTTTTTTCTGAGTAATTTCAGTCTTTTATTTATTTATTTTTTTTATTTCTTTTTTTTTTTAATATATGAAATTTATTGTCAAATTGGTTTCCATACAACACCCAGTGCTCATCCCAAAAGGTGCCCTCCTCAATACCCATCACCCACCCCCCCCTCCCTCCCACCCCCCATCAACCCTCAGTTTGTTCTCAGTTTTTAACAGTCTCTTATGCTTTGGCTCTCTCCCACTCTAACCTCTTTTTTTTTTTTTTTTTTCCCTTCCCCTCCCCCATGGGTTTCTGTTAAGTTTCTCAGGATCCACATAAGAGTGAAACCATATGGTATCTGTCTTTCTCTGTATGGCTTATTTCACTTAGCATCACACTCTCCAGTTCCATCCACGTTGCTACAAAGGGCCATATTTCATTCTTTCTCATTGCCACGTAGTACTCCATTGTGTATATAAACCACAATTTCTTTATCCATTCATCAGTTGATGGACATTTAGGCTCTTGCCATAATTTGACTATTGTTGAGAGTGCTGCTATAAACATTGGGGTACAAGTGCCCCTATGCATCAGTACTCCTGTATCCCTTGGATAAATTCCTAGCAGTGCTATTGCTGGGTCATAGGGTAGGTCTATTTTTAATTTTCTGAGGAACCTCCACACTGCTTTCCAGAGCGGCTGCACAGCAAAGGAAACAACCAACACAACTAAAAGGCAGCCAATGGAATGGGAAAAGATATTTGCAAATGACATATCGGACAAAGGGCTAGTATCCAAAATCTATAAAGAGCTCACCAAACTCCACCCCCGAAAAACAAATAACCCAGTGAAGAAATGGGCAGAAAGAAGACATCCGGATGGCCAACAGGCACATGAAAAGATGTTCAACGTCACTCCTTATCAGGGAAATACAAATCAAAACCACACTCAGATATCACCTCACGCCAGTCAGAGTGGCCAAAATGAACAAATCAGGAGACTATAGATGCTGGAGAGGATGTCATTTTAGTTTTAAAACAGATGGGAAAGAATCTGGTATGTATATAGATTAGGACCCAGGCATCAGTGAAAGAGAGAGAGAAAATGACCAAGGAAAAACATGAAATATACTTTTTCTTTCTTTCTTTCTTTCTTTCTTTCTTTCTTTCTTTCTTTCTTTCTTTCTTTCTTTTCTTTCTTTCTTTCTTTCTTTCTGTGAGAGAGTACCCATGCATACACGGTGGGGGTGGGGAGGGGCAGAGGGAGAGAGAATCTTAAGCAGTCTCCATGTCCAGCTTGGAGCTCAACATGGGGGCTCCATCCCCTGACCCTGGGATCATGACCTGAGCTGAAATCAAGAATCAGCATCTTAGGGCACCTGGGTGGCTCAGTCAGTTAAGCGGCCAACTCTCTATTTAAGCTCAGGTCAAGATCTCATGGTTGGTGAGTTTAGGCCCCACATCAGGCTCTGTGCTGGCTGTGTGGAGCCTGCTTGGGATTCTCTCTCTCCCTCTCTCTCTGCCCCTTTCCCCAGCTCATGCTGTCTCTGTCTCTCTTAAATAAATAAGCTTGAAAAAAAAAAGTCAGATGCTTAACCAACTGAGCCACCCAGGTGTATTCTTGATGAGGAATATATATTCTGAAGTATATTCTTGATGAGGAAATTTGAAGAACTCTATTTTCTCTGTTTGAACTTTATTACACGTCTTTGATAACGGGTCTCCCTCTTCAATGTTTTAACAATATGTCAATCTGAAATAGTTGCTTTATATATATATTTTAACATTCTTTCATTTTTGAGAGAGAGACAGAGAGACACAGAGAGCGAGCAGGGGCGGGAGACATAGAATCCAAAGCAGGCTCTAGGCTCTGAGCTGTCGGCACAGAGCCCAACGCAAGGCTCAAACTCATGACCCGTGAGATCATGACCTGAGCCAAAGTCAGATGCTTAACCAACTGAGCCACCAAGGCGCTCCTGAAATAGTTGTTTTTATTGCCAGTTTCATCTCATGGAGGACTTAGACCTATAAAAGTATTATTATTGTTAAGTATCTTTTTAGTTTTTGTGTTTTTAAAAAATCTAATTACATCATTGAGCTCTCTGTGTAGCACATGGGTTTCTCTGTTTGGCCCCTTTCTCTTCATTGATACTAGTTGTGATTTTTTAATGACTGTATTTTTGTGAATCTCTCTCTCTCTCTCTCTCTCTCTCTCTCTCTCTCTCTCTCAGTACTACCTTTCTTTTTGTAATTTAGGGTCATGAAGTTAAGCTAATATTATGGAACACTTGGCTAAGCTTCATCTTGTCACCTATGAAAATAGGGCAAATATTAGAATTGATTTCATACAGCTGTGAGGAATATATATGAATGAATGCATTTGGAGTGTTTAGAACATGGTTTCGAATGTAGTAGATGTGAAATGAATGCTGGCTATGATCTTTTTCTTTGTTTCTTATAACAGTTCTAGAAAAGTTTTGAAAGGAGATTATTTCCCCCTTTTCACAGATACAGAAACTGATAAAGATTGAGTAACTTGCCCACAATCCCATAGCTAAGTGGCAGAGCCAGGACTCAGACCCAGTCAGCCCACCTCTAGAGCTGAGTTCTTAATTTTTATCTCCTTTTATTTTTTTACTTATTTATTTTGAGAAAAAATTAAAATCTGTGCTTACTCTACCCTTTTGTTAATGATCAACCATAGGGTACAGAGTCAATTACTCCTATGATTCTTGTATCTTCCCTCTGTACCTCTGTTGCCGTTTCTCTTTAGTCATTTGCCATCCACATTCCCCACTGTTCCAGGCAACTCCACAGTGACAGCATAGCTGTTTCCACTCATTTCACGCAGGTGATTTGTGGCTTTCCACATAGAAGGGGCTGCGTGGAATAGAACACTCACTGCTTCCCTTTTCCTTTCTTTGGATACAGTTATTTTGGACGGGGTTTTCCATTCCATTGCTGCCTTCTCATTATGGACATCAGCCCAAGATTTGATGATACCTATTTCTCTTACTCCTTTTTTATTCTACTCATGTGGCAAATATAACTCCTGACCTGCCAGCACATTTACAACGCTTGTCTTTCTCATAAAGGAGGAACTAATATTATAGTGATAGATGTACCTTGAATAAACAATTATTTCAAATAGATTTTTGAGCAAATCAGAAATTCAGCACCCTTGAGCCCCCACCCAAAGTATATTCCCAGCACTAGCTGTGAATGCAGTTAAGCATTTAAAATTGAATTAAGAGGGGAAAATTATTCTACCTGTTGTGGCCTTTGAAAGTCTTGCCAGATTTTCTTGTTAATTTTTCTTTGTTCTTTTTAGTCACTTCCTTATGTACTGGTGTCTAAGCAGGTGCATTTATATTGTCTGTATGTAATCTATTCACATAAACTTTCAGATGACTTGATTAAATTATAAATCATTTTTTTAATAGCTTGTGTGACCTGAGCTAATTTACCATTGACCCATCTGTTAGTAAAAGGGCTTGTTTAATTAATAAGCACTGGAGAAAATAACTGTATTTAAGGTTATTTTATCTAATAAATATAGCTATGTGAATGATGCTGCATCACAAAGGGAATTTTTGAAGCTGACTTGGCCAGATCTCTACATAGGGACAATGTTAGTAGCCCCTTGGTAATCAGTCTTCCTAATTATATTTCCCTTTCTACTTTTCAAAAACTTTGCCTTGTGTTACATATACTCATATAACATATGAATATGCACATAGTCATGTAAGTATATATGTAAAAGAAAATGCAGGTAACAGAGATTGTCTTTGAAAGTTGGAGAGAGCAGTGTTGACAGGTTGAATGATGGGCCTAAGTTTATACTCCTGAGTAACAACATTGTTGCCCTAAAAACTTGGGTGTCTCAACTTTTTATCTGTCACTTTCCTATTCCACTTCAAAGTTGGAGTCATTCCATCTATCTGAAATGAGTAAATTTCCCTGTTTTTCCAAATATTCTTTGTAATTCAGTCATACTTTCCCCATAGTCATTCAAAATGAGTGAGTTTTTGTAGTATAATGATTGGATGCTTCTCTGACACATAATTAATCATTCTTGCTCACTTTGCAAAATTCATAATCTGAGTCCAGTTGAATAATTAGTGGTCTGGATTTTAAGATCATAGTAAAAAGAAGAAAATAAAGTATGTGTTTTCTTTAAATATTTGTGTATTTAAAAACCAAGAAATAAGGAACAGTAATCCTATGTGTTATAACCAAAGATGTTTATCTATCATGGACACAGGACATTAGGTTCATAGTGTTTATTTTTTGTAATAAGTTTTATATTACTACACATATAGATACTATATATCACTACAGATGTACATATACATGTGTATACATATGTGTATATATAACTACATTTCACTTTTTAACAAGGAAATTGTATAAAATAAGTCTTAGAAAAAAAGAGAATGATAAATAAATACTAAGTGACTTTTATTTGCAGGTATTTGACATAGAAAGATTTAGATATATATTCAATGTACCCAATTTACAGATATATTACCTTTTTTTACTTATTATAAGATAAAATATTATACTAGCTAAGGTCTTATTTCTTTTCTGGACTAAGATTTGTATATAAGGTGCTATTGTGGAAGAGAATTCCTCAACTGGATGAGATTTCTCATCTGCTACAGTTGGGGAGAGTCATGATGTTTGTATCCATTCCTCATTTTAGGCAAAAACTGAGTCAGTGTCTAATTACTTTCCAGTATATGTTGCTCCTGAAGTCAGAGACTTCATCCTCCAACACTCATTTTGAACTTGAAAATCGTATCGGGAAACTTTCTGTTTATGTCTGAAAAGATTAACACACACAAAGGAGAGACATTTAGGAAAGCTAACTTGTGATTCCTTAGTTATACAGATAATTCTATCAGGGAAAGCTTATGAAATCTGTCCTATCTGTAGCTGTTTACTGGTTTAGCCCTTGTTTGAAGTAGTTGACATCATTCATTCATGCATGCAGTGCTTGTTGAAGTCAGACTCCACAAAAGCCATTTAGTAGGAGGAAAAGCCGTTCAACATGGTTTCTTCTCAAAGTGGCTAAATTATGTTGTCACACTGAACAGAAATTAGATTTCTTACTGGAAGCTAGATTTGGTGGCTGAGACTTAACATTATTGAATAGTCTTTTGGTTAAGACCTTGTCAGTTTTCCTTATTTTGTAGCACTAAGCTTGGCAAAAAGAATCCTCTTTAGGAAAAGGATGCTAATGTCTTGTTTGATGGTGATAAACACACATGTTATTGCTTACAAGCCCTGCAGGCAGCATAGGTGGATTGTGTATTTGGCTTTCTTTGTCTTTACGATAAAGATTTGCCACCAAATATTTTATAGTATGTATACATAGCTACAGTTTAAATCCTAGAATTTTATTAATTTTTTAGTATGTTTTAATTTTAATATATATTTATAAACATTAATTTTGTAGTCTGTTTTAATCTATATGTCATGAAGTACATTTAGTAGACTTATAAGCTTAGTTAAATTGACTTTATTGGTTAGGAATGTATATTTAACTTTTTGGATGAACGTTGTTGATATGCTAGCTTTTACTTCATTGAAAGCTCTACTCTAAAAAAAAGTGTAGCAGGCAATAAAAATGTTGATGTCCTGCAAGATCAAATATCTAATTACTGGATCAGTCCTGTAGTGGACATGGCATCCACCTTGGGTCTGCTCTTTATGTTCTACTGATTTCCTAGTTTTTGCTCTCTGTACTTTGTGTCTCTCCACCTCCTTCTGCATCTTTGTTTATAGATCCCTCTGTGTAAGTAGCTTACCTCCCCTTTTCACCTGTCCACAGCCTATCCTATGTTGAAGGTCCAACTCAAGTCCCACTCATACTGTGAGACTTTCCTGGCTTCTGAAAAGACGCTGTCCTTGATTAAACTTAAGCTATGCTCCTCTAAGCCCTCTTCTTGACTAGACCATGGCTTTGCCACAGTCTTCCTCAACCCCTTGCACAAAGCCTCTCCAGGCCTTCTCCGCCTAGTCTTAGCAAGAATCCTGCCAAGTCCCTTTAGATAAAATCTCCCCACCCTTTCTATCTGGTTGCTCTGGCCTTCCCTTAGCAAAAATCCTGTTAGATCCGTTTAGGAAGAATTCCACCTGTCCTTGATGTTACCTTAGTAATTTTCCATCCACCCATAAATGGCTCTCTACCTGCTCATTTGTTATAAATCCCCTCTTGTTCTTGTATTCAGATTTCAGCCCTGTCTCTGTCTTTGCTATTACAATAGTCTTGAATAAACCTTACCACTTAAACCAATGTCAGAATAATTTTTTCTTTTCTTTTTTTCATGGCTCAGTTACTGCCTTGATTTCTATGTCCTTTACTTCCTCATAAGTATGTAACTTATATTCATATGTATATCATGTACTCTTATATATCTTACTCTTCAGCACCTGTCACAGTGCTATTAATACATGCTCAACTAATAAACATTAACTATGTAATGATTGGGGAAAGTGTTTAAGGATGCTGTGATCACACTCTTTAAGTGTTGAGAAGAGATTTGGACAGATGGCACTTAGGAGTAGAGATTTGTAGTCAGGGCAGAGGAAGTTCCTTCTTCAACTACACATTTGATTACCATGGATCTTAATTCTTCCAAACCTAAGGTCATGGGTCTGGGTTCATAGAGTAAAATCTTCTAGTGTATCTATCCTGGAGATGATTTGATTGCTTGCTTTCAGTCACTGGATGTGGAGGACTCCCATTACACTAAATTCCAGCCAGGACAACTCGAGGAACTGTGCCCCAAAGGTTCTGCCCCCATGTGGCCATCAGGCCTATACTTGCTTCCTCGGTCAGGTCTCTATTGCTTGACCAGTAGGGTCGCTTTCACCAATAAATCACAATGAAAGTGGTGGAAATTTATGAAAGAAAGAAGTGCTGGGGCCATTTTCCTTAAAAGGGAAGTGTGAGCTTGTTTGAACTTGAGGCTTCCTGGACTTTTGTTTCATCTCATCCAGTAAAAGGATATATTATTAAACCACAACAAAAAAGAAAATGACCAAATATGCAAGTGGGATGCCATTAAAAAAAAATCTACACACAGAAAAAAAAGTCTAGAAGATACATGCACATGTTGACAAATTTACCTCTGAGTAATGGGATTATCACTGATATAAAGTGTTTTCTGTATTTGCCAACCATTCTGCCCTAAACGTGTTACTTTTACAATTAAGATAAGACTAATTAATGCCATTTTAACATATATTGATCTATTTTGAGGTTTGTAAAATATTATTAGAAGACACAAAGAATGGTGACATTGCTTTGACAATAAATAATTAGATCAGAAGTATCTGAAAAAAAGTATACTGATGTAAGCAGAGCATCTTTGTAGAATGAAGGAGGAATATGAGGGTGTGCGTACCTTTCTTCTGTGGTTCACACTATAATTATTGCTCCCCCCATAGGGAATGTATAAGTATGGGTTCTGAAGTCCAGCCTTCTGAAAATTCTGATGCTGCCTTTTCTGGTTGTGTGATTTGGAACTGTGCCTCAGTTTCTTTATAAAGTGGAAATAACAGTAGTATCTATCATGCAAATTTGTTATAGGGATTAAATGAGACAGTGAAAATAAAGTCCTTGGCCTAGGGCCTGTCACACTATAGGTACTTTAACAATAGTGATGTTCAATACAAGTGCTGTTTTTGGCTTAAAGACAACTATTTTGATTTTAAGCTTACTGGCTGTGTATAAAACCATTTGATTCCAAATCAGGCTAATTTGTACTCTGGCTCTATTGCTAGGTTTTGGAAGTAAGACTAGTATAGATCTTATTATATCAATTTTACATAATTTTTATAAATGTCTTTCTTTAATCAGCTCTTTCGTAATATATGAATTAACATAAACTCTGGTCCTCAACATGTGTAGGTAGATTGTTTTCAACTCTATGTTTAATTGAATCATTTTTTTACTTTGGCACCCTGCTTGCCTGTAAAGCAGTCCATTTTAATGCCACTTTCATTTTTAGAATAATCATTTAGATGCAGTAATTCATGATGCCTAAGCATTGTTCTCCACTTTCTCCAGTCCTTTTTGTCATAAAAGACTTCATTCAAACTAGACACATTTGACTTTGCTTGATATTGTTTTAAAATTTCATTTTAAAGGTATTTAATAGTGACATATTTTCTATAATTATGACAGTAATACATTTTAATGGAGAAAATAAAAATCACTTATAATCCTTGACTTGATATAAGTCTTAATCCTTTAACCAAGTTATCTTAATAATTATCTTTGTTGGTTCTCCATGGGCCTTTGCAGCCAAACCAAAAAAAGAAAATACTAGCTTGCTATGCTGGTTGTAACATAAACTGGATGTGTGTGTGTGTGTGTGTGTGTGTGTGTGTGTGTGTGTCTTTATTAGAATGGGTAGAAATAGACTGAACTCTGAATACCCCTGCCTTAATGGCTCTCCAGGGCTGTTTTAATTGTTTTATCCTGCTGTTCCAAACGTCACTTAATTTTGTATGGCTATGTTTGAATGGAAAACGCAAGATCTCAGTGGTTGACACTACTTGGCAATGAGTATTTGGGGATTCCGTAAAGACTTGTGGTAAATCAGTGATGTGCTTTTTGGTGGATCTCATTTAACTTTTTTGGAGATGCTTTTTTTCCTGAGAGTGGAAGCTTGACTTCTCTCTTATGCTGCTGAACATGTGTGCCTCAACTGGAGAATGGTGAGCACTTCTGACTCCATTAGAGAAATGGGAACATTATGGTTTAAACGTATCTTTGAACCGGGAAGCTTGAAGTGGTCTAAGGTTGAGCATCAGACTTCATCTTCTTCTTTAATCCCAGCTCATGTTAATGGCTCACTCTGATGGTGGTGCTGTAGTTAGACTTTTTAAAAAGAAAGTTATGAATGAGTGGAATCAATGTTTTATATTTAGATATAGTATGATATATAGTATATAAGCATAAGCTATAAAATAATGTAATACAAGATAGGGAAAGATGATATTATCATCAAAAAATATATCCATTTCTTTTCTGATTTTTGAAGCCTTTTCCATCGGAAAAAGCTTCTGAAGATAAAAATCTATTTGAAGTGGCAGCTTGACCTCAGAAGGAGAAAATTTGAGTTTTCTAGAAATGTAAAACGTAGCCTTTTCAAAGACGGCACTAATATGTTTCCCCAGATAAGTGTGCTTGAAAGCAGGACTAGGGAAAAACAGGGAAAAAGCCAACTTCTTCTTTTTTTCTTTACCTTCACACCATCCCTTCATCCTTAGGTTTCAGTGTGTATGAGCACACATGGGTGTTGCATGTTTAGGGAGATAAATTGGTGGGTGTTATGGAGAAAAATTTGTAGGACTAATTAACACAGTAAGTTTCAAATCTCACTATATGTGAAAAATCAATTTCTGAAAACTTGTAATGAACTACATTTTTTACTTCTGTTCTTATGAAACTCTGCCATCTCACCAAATAAACATGCCCCTCTCTAGTAATGTCAGCAGTATGTGTAATCAACTACCTTTACATCTGTGGGTGTCCTGGTCATCTTTTCCAAGCTTTGCCCCCCCCCCTTTTTTTGATATGTCGACAGTTCTTCCACTCCTTGTTTTTAATTCCTTTACATTACTTTTATTTTATTTTATTTGTTTCATTTTTTTAAGCAACTTAAGTTAACCTTTGCTCGCCTTGCATTTCATTTGCTTGATACTGTCTTATTTCTTCTCTGGTAGGCAGTCTCCTCAAAGGCTGCATGCATGTGACCTTCTTGCTCTCTCCAAAATGTTTCTTTGCGTTTGGAGGTATTCCAGAAGAATATGGAGAAGGGTACAGTCCATTGCCCTAGGACTCCGAAAGGTGAAAACATCAAAAGGGATGATGAGAGTCTCTCAAAACGGAACCAACACACACCAGATCAACACAATACAGGGTGTAGCTCAGTGAAGGAAGGAGAGGAAGCATCAGAAACCCAGGAAGGGGGTAAGATCTGAAACTGACACACAGACGACACCAGTGGGGTGAAAAGTGGTAGAGAACAGCACAGTTACTCACCAGCTGTTTTGCGAACGTCACTGCTACCAAGTGAATTAGCTCTCAGCACCAAGATGTAGAACAGATACGGGAGTGAATTAAATTATCAAGTGTCTTGGGAAGTTTGATAGTACTATGGTTCTCAGAGGAGTTTTGATTTAAGACTTGATATGATTGTTGCACTGAATTTGGAAGAAATAGGGCGTTGAGACTGTCTCATCACTGTCTGTCATCCTTGAGGAGCTATGAAAAACTGGAGAGGCATTACCATCCTGGAGACGTCCACATATTCGCAGGAGACAATGGATTCTGTGAACCAGATCCAGGGGAAATGGTGTGACCTTCTCCCCACATCCCCTTCTCATTCCCCCTTCTCCAATGTGATATTTTAGGACAGAATATCACATGGATGGTTTCTGAGTAGTCAGAAAACAGAATAGTGATTTTAGAGTTCATAAAAATCGTATTATCTCTAAATAACTAATTCCTTTTTCCGATCAGATTGTTAAGCTGGTGGAGCGAAACATTATAGATTATTGTATATTTGTTTGTTTTTCAAATGTGGGTAAATGTGGCTGTTTATGTTCTGACAGATAAAAGTGTGATAGGCACTTGAGGGCTGTGCTATTGCTGGTGGTGGATTTAAAACAGGCTGGTTAAGGATACCTAACAGTAGTAGGGTTTCTAGTACCTCTTTTCCATGATAAGAGGTTGACTCATTTGTTCACTACTGAGCCCTAATTGTGTGCCAGATGCACATTTTTTTTTAGCACAGTCCAGTGTTAGAAGTAGTTGGTCAGTGCGGTGGTCTGGGACAGACGGAAAGGAAGGACTAGATGCATTGGAGAGACTGGAAGTGAAAAGAAGAGGGAGGAGAGAGAGAAAGAAAGAGGAAGAAAGAGAAGACAATTAATGAAGCTGGGTCCCCAGAAAGGTGGATGGGGTGAGGGTCAAGTGGTGTCCAAGGGCACTGCCTTGGGCCTCATCCTGTTCAGTGTTTTCATTCCTACCTCAGATTAGGACACAGAGAAGGCTGGACAGCTAGGGCCCATCAAAATCAGGATTGGAATTTAGAACATACATGAGAGGCATGAGCAGTTGGTTGCTGCTGACAAGTTGGAATTTTATTAGGGATAAATCAAGCTCATGAAATCATGTTTAAAAAGTGAATTATGAGGCATAGGGCAAGTTAGAAATGGTGTGATTGTAGGGTGCATGAAAACTCAGAGGTTTTAGTTGTTGGCAAGAATAAGAGTTTACAGATTTTTGTGGCTCCCGTAGTTTAAAACATGCTTAGGCCAAAGTAGCACAAGTACGTTCAGTTTATGGAACGGGGCAGGGTCCTACCCCAGTCCACTCAACACTTACCAGACCACATCTCGTAGCGTGTACGTCCTGGCAATCACATTTCAAAAGGGGCTAATCAGCAGAGACCTCTCACAAGCTTGCAACCAAGACTGTGAGGGCTATTCAACTATTTCAAATAGCTGAGTATTTTTTAATGCTTATAGTGAAAAAAGAGACTTCAGTGTGTTTGAGAACAGACAAAGGAAGAGAGGCAATGAGAAGTTGATGTAGGAACTTGAAGGTTTAACAGAGTGTTTCTCAACACCCAAGGGTGTTTTTAAAAATACAGATGCCAGGACCCCACCCCACCCCCAAATAAATCAGGGGTGGGGCCAGGCATGGATATGTTTTAAAGCTGCCCAGTTGATTCTAGAATGTAGCCAGCATTGAGAACTTGCGCCTTAATTTCCACACAGCTGCAGAGGCTGGCCCAGGCCCTCTCCATGCTTTGCCTAAGGCTGAGGGGCAGCTGTGCTGAGGGGCAGCCAAAGCAGCAGCCCCCATTCCACCTGCTTCCTAGGGACTGTCAGGATGGAGTCTCCTCTGCTTGCATCACTGCTTACCATGGGCACTACCCAAGGTATAAACTCCCTGATCATCTGCTATCTCTCTGACCTTACCCCCTTTATTTCTCAGTATATCTTTTACACTGTCCCTTTCCCCTGTCCTTCGGGATCCTCCTCTGTCTTCTAGATCTAGAGCATCATCCTCTGATCAACAAACATATCCTTTACCTCTTTCTGAAGTTTCCTTAACTTCTGCTTCAACAGAAAACTGGCTGTCTCTTGAGGTTATTACTTCCCTTGAAGTCCTCCAAACGATTCACAAATATTTATGTCTAGTCTCGACTTGTGTGCTGAGATCCAGATCCACAAATACCAGTACTTACTATGTGTCTCCACTGGGGGCGCTCTCAGACTCCTTGGTACTCTGTTTACAATCTCCTCTTCCTTCGTTTCCGTCAATTCTAAATGGTACCTGTGTCCACCCCAGACACTGAAGTCAGAACATTTGGAATCATCCTTTGCACCATTCCCTATGCCCAATGCCATTTATCCTCACAGGTTGTTATTTCTCTCTTCAGAGTATCATTTTCCTTTTCTAATTCCTCTTATCAATACACTGGTTTTTTGCGGCCACCATCTTTCCCTGAGACCACTGCAACAGCTCCTGACCTCCCTCCCTTGCTCCCACTGTTGTGTTCCTTCAGGCCATTCTCTACACCATAGTGAGTGAGCTGCAGATACTTTGTTTGTGTTTGTTCATTCACTTATAATTTAATTATAACATTTCCTTTCTTTAGATTCCCCCAGTGTTTTGGGGTGTTTTGTTTGTTTTATTTTCTTTTCTTTTATGTTTGTTTGTTTGTTTATTTATTTATTTATTTATTTAGAGTGAGAGCAAGCGAGGGGCAGAGAGAAAGAGAGAGAGAGAGAGAGAGAGAGAGAGAGAGAGAGAGAATCCCAAGCAGGCTCTGTACTGTCAGCACAGAGCCTGATGCGGGGCTTGATCTCACAAACCACAAGATCATTACCTGAGCAGAAATTGAGTAAGACGCTTAACCAACTGAACCACTGAGGCACCTCTCTTTTTTTGTTTCTGTTTTTTAAATCAATCTTTTCTTTTTAAATTTTTTTTTTTTCAACGTTTTTTATTTATTTTTGGGACAGAGAGAGACAGAGCATGAACGGGGGAGGGGCAGAGAGAGAGAGGGAGATACAGAATCGGAAACAGGCTCCAGGCTCCGAGCCATCAGCCCAGAGCCTGACGCGGGGCTCGAACTCACGGACCGCGAGATCGTGACCTGGCTGAAGTCGGACGCTTAACCGACTGCGCCACCCAGGCGCCCCTAAATCAATCTTTTCTGTGGCTCTTAAGGACCTCCATAATCTTGCGCTTCTATTCCTCTTTCCAAGTGCCTCCTTAACCAGCTCCTGTCACTCTTTCCTTCTTATGTTTTTGTTTAACACTCCCTGTTCTCTGCCTCTGAGCTTTTGTACAGTCGTTCCATCTCTTTTAGTCTTTTGGTTCCTCTCTTATTGTTTTTACCCTTCGGATTTATTTGTTGAAGAGACAGGTTCATTTTTGCTTTATTCTTTTCCCTTTATCCTATATTCTAAATTTTTCTGTTGTGTCCCAATGGTATCATTTAACTTGTTACATTATCTCCTTAAAATAAGTAGGTTAGATTGAGATTCGGTCACATTCAGGGGGGATCTGTTCCATGGCGGGAATGAGTGTTTCCATCAGGAGGTGTATGATATCTGGTAGCCTCTTTTTATGTTTTTAGCAACCATTAATAGTCCATTAAGTAAGTGTGGTTAAGAATGGTGTTATTTAAGGGGATCCTGGGTGGCTCAGTCGGTTAAAAGTGTCTGATTCTTGATTTTGGTTCAGGTCATGATCTCACAGTTCATGGGTTCAAGCCCTGCATCAGGCTCTGCACTGACAGTGTGAAGCCTCCTTGGGTTTCTCTCTCTTCCTCTCTGCTTCTCCCCCCTGCTCTCTCAAAATAAATAAATAAACTTAAAAAAAAGAATTGTGTTAAATTCTATCATTCTTCATTTGTTATATGCAGTGCATCTATAAACAGAAACTTCCACATATCAACTACCTGATTAGATTGAAGGACACCGTATATGAAAAGGGAAGGCAAATGCTTGATATCTTTTCTTCAACAGTTTTGAAACTATGATATGGTTGTGTAGTGCCCTCCAAATAAGACTCCTATGGTTATTTTTTTTGTCTCATTATTAACTTACTTATTTAAACATATTTCATAACATTCAGTCACAGATAATAGTTGATTAAATTGTTCCATCTTCGATGGGTGAGACCTTCCTCCTTGTCTTTGACACTTAATGTCTGTCTCCTTGGTAAGACCTAAGTGCAGGGATCATGTCTGTGTTGTTCATCCTTTATCCTAAGCACAGAATCATTGTTGAGTTAGGGGCAGGATATTAAAACTTATTTAAGTTTTAATTAATTACATCAATTAATTAATTTTATGGAAGAACATTTAGTTTAGTTTTTGAGGATTCAGAACTTGAATCAGAGAGAGAAAGTTACAGGAAGCAAATTTTGGCTGAACGTAAGAACTAAAAAATTTGGGGTGTTTTAGGGGAGGTGTGTTCCATCAAGTCTTTTGAGGAGCTGCTTTGTTCTAGGGAGTGAGGACAAGGAGAGACAGTCAGATCAGGGAAGATCTTTTTGCTTGGGAGCCTGAATGATCATTCAGGTCACTTCTGCTTGCAAGGTAATGACTCTCAAATCCTTTGTTGACAGATTTTATTTTTGGAAAGGTGCAGAGTTGGCTGGCTTAAAATTGTTGAAATGTAATTATTCTGTTTTCTCCCGTGAACAATATATGTCACTCTAAATTTGATTCAAAGTATCATGAGTTCGTATATTTGATGAAACATTGCTAATGATGAATTATGCTTTAGTAGCAATCATTCTTTTATAAAAGGTTATAATTATTGCTTGAACAGACCCTTTTCTTATTGCATTAAGTCCTCAGACGTTTTGCATCGTTGGTCTCATTCTAATAAATAGCCATTATACTATACTCTTTTTCATCTTTGAATTTTATTAGAAAAAGAAATTAATTTTATTTATTTATTTATTAAAAAATTTTAATGTTTATTTCTGAGACAGAGAGAGACAGAGCATGAGTGGGGCAGGGGCAGAGAGAGAATGGGAGACACAGAATCAGAAGCAGGCTCCAGGCTCTGAGCTGTCAGCACAGAGCCGACGTCGGGCTCAAACTCACAAACCATGAGATCATGACCTGAGCCAAAGTCAGTAGCTCAACTGACTGAGCCACCCAGGCGCCCCAAGAAAAAGAAATTAATTTAATAGAAATAGCATTAGTCTTCCTCTTCTCTGTCTATTATTTTTATGAAGATTAGGATGAAGTGTAATTTCTGGCAACTTACCTTGAAATTCTAATTTATTTTTCCATAACAAAACATAGTAAATAGCACTTTTAGGATATTGCAGAATTGTAAAGATTTAATACTATTGAGATGATTTCTCATTTGCCCCTGAATAAAAATTGAATTTAGGTGGAGATAGCAAGAGAAGTATTTAGTTAAATTGTAAATTTTTGAAGTATAAATGTAGTACAATATAGTCAGCACTTTAATCAGTGTCTTAAGAGGGAATTAATAAAAGAAGCCCTATTAATAGTATCTTTAAAATGTTTTTAATGACTTTGCTGAAAATTTATAAATTCAGCCCAAAATATTGTCCTTGATACACTCTAGCTTGCCACTGTCATTTCCTGAGTAGTATCCACATTGCCTTCTGTTGCTTCTAGATGAATACAGTAAGGAAGCAAACATTGTATCTGTCTGTACTTGGTATTATTTCCTCGCAGTTTCTCTTGAGACAAAGTCATAATAGAAGAGAGGCAGAATGTATTAAATTTTCCAGAGTACATTAAATTTCTTTTAGGTATATTGCCTTAATTTCCTTTGTATCATCTAGACATAATTTCTTAAGGTGCTAGCACATGGACACTCTTTTCAAAGATGACCTATGTTAAACAACAGCGGTGAGAGTGGATATCCCTGTCATGATCCTGATCTCAGGGAAAAAGCTCTCAGTTTTTCCCCATTGAGGATGATGTTAGCTGTGGGCTTTTCATAAATGGCTTTTATGATCTTTAAGTATGTTCCTTCTATCCCAACTTTCTCGAGGGTTTTTATTAAGAAAGGATGCTGAATTTTGTCAAAGGCCTTTTCTGCATCGATTGACAGGATCATATGGTTCTTATCTTTTCTTTTATTAACGTGATGTATCACATTGATTGATTTGCGAATGTTGAACCAGCCCTGCGTCGCTCCTCATCAGGGAAATACAAATCAAAACCACACTCAGATATCACCTCACGCCAGTCAGAGTGGCCAAAATGAACAAATCAGGAGACTATAGATGCTGGAGAGGATGTGGAGAAACGGGAACCCTCTTGCACTGTTGGTGGGAATGCAAACTGGTACAGCCACTCTGGAAAACAGTGTGGAGGTTCCTCAAAAAATTAAAAATAGACCTACCCTATGACCCAGCAATAGCACTGCTAGGAATTTACCCAATTCCAATTGACTAGGAATTTACCCAATGTACTGATGCATAGGGGCACTTGTACCCCAATGTTTGTAGCAGCACTCTCAACAATAGCCAAACTATGGAAAGAGCCTAAATGTCCATCAGCAGATGAATGGATAAAAAAAATTGTGGTTTATATACACAATGGAGTACTACGTGGCAATGAGAAAGAATGAAATATGGCCCTTTGTAGCAACATGGATGGAACTGGAGAGTGTGATGCTAAGTGAAATAAGCCATACAGAGAAAGACAGATACCACATGTTTTCACTCTCATGTGGATCCTGAGAAACATAACAGAAATCCATGGGGGAGGGGAAGGAAAAAAAAAAAGAGGTTAGAGTGGGAGAGAGCCAAAGCATAAGAGACTGTTAAAAACTGAGAACAAACTGAGGGTTGATGGGGGGTGGGAGGGAGGGGAGGGTGGATGATGGGTATTGAGGAGGGCACCTTTTGGGATGAGCACTGGGTGTTGTATGGAAACCAATTTGACAATAAACTTCATATATTGAAAAAAAAAAAGATGACCTAGATAATACTTGTAATTTTGTTTTACTATACTAAATTATCCTATGAATATGAGGTAACTAATGGAATAGAAAACCTTAGGGCTTCCCTTCGAGAATTTTTGCTTGTAAGGTAGTTCTTTTTGTGCATCATCATTTCAACCTGGAAATTTTACCCTAACTGGGGCATTTTCCTGTATAGGTTTCACCAATTTTAAATGAACAAATGAACAAATGCACGAAGAAATGAATAGGCTGTGCTCCTTCTTCAAAATTCTTAGGTCTTGTTTTATTCTCACAAGAGAATTTTGTTATTTACAACCTTAGGGCATACAGAACTGTGGACAGTTTCTGAAGTCCATAGAGATTTGGATTTGTGGTTAGATACAGTTTGAAAGCTGGATCCACTTCAACATGGCTCTGTCAGGACACCCAGTATTCTCTGTCTCTGTGTGTGGATGGCTCTGTGCTTGGGAATTTCCCTGGCTTTTCCTCATCCTGCCCTCGACGGTTCTTCCCATGTGACAGGCAGACTAAAGCAGTGAGTCACTCATCCTTGGGCCTGAAGTCAGCCTCACAACGAGGCCAAGCAGTTGTTGGAAATATTAGAGAATTGTAAGGAATCTCTGAAAGTAAAGTAGCTCCTTAAATAGCTCAGGATAACTAGATGAAACCTGGTAGTATCTCCAATAGAATGTAGTATTAGTAACACAATTTAAGGTATTTTTTTTACCATGTTATTCACCTGAATTAACGCCTCCACTGCCAATCAAGCCTTGATTGCCTTCTATTCATTAGCTTTTGATTTAATTAATGAGACTTATTAAAGAGGAATCTTCAGTGTTTTCCTGTAAACAGCCTTAATTTTTTGATTCATTTAGAGTTGTAATTATTCTATAGAACTGAAATCAATGTTTGAAGAATATGTTTTGAATCTTTAATAAAATAGTTTCAACTACACAAGGTAGTTACTAGATACAAACGTGTTCTTTTCTACATTATTATTCAATGTTATTTTCATAGAATAACAAGTATCTTCTTTTGATATCTTTAAAAAATGACGTTTTGTTAGAGTTAGTAACTTGGAATTTCAAGTATTTTAGTCTATATGCTAAAGGTTAAAAAAATGCATCAAAGTTAAACATTAGAAAGTTAGTAATGTTATTTTTTTCCCCCAAAGGTGGAGCCAGTGACTTAATGTTTTTACTAGGCTTTAGAACTGAGGGATTCAGTAGTTGGTGAATGTCCAGACAGGTAGAGAAAAACTAATTAAGAACAGAGAAGTCACAGTGACGCTAAGGTTAAAGAGCAATTTGATAATCAATGTGATTCCTAATGGGAGACCACTAAAGCAGCTGAAGAAAAGGGAGATACTTGGTGAGTAGTCCAGGCTCAGATTATTTAAGGGTAGTGGGGTTTTGAAACACAGCTGTTGGGTGCAAAGGGATTAACTACCAAAGCACTCTATAAACTAAAACTTTGGGGAAATGAAAACTTATCATATCCACATGCATCAAAATCAAAGAGACTACACATTTAATTTGAAAAAAAGAAAATAAATACTTAAACCAGACATGAAAGAAGATACTGAAAACTTTATTGAATTTTGGGATTTCTGAAACTTTTGAAAACAATAATTATTATACTTTATTCTTGAGTTACCTTTCAGGTATAAGAAAGGAATTATCAGTATATTGACATTAGTAATATTCATTCATTCAATAAAAGTTTTTGAGAGTGTACTCTGTACCAAGCAGTTTTAGACACTGGACACATAACAGTTAATGAAACAGAAAAATGTTACTTCACGCCTGGAGTTAATAGTCTACTATAAAATTTCAGGAAATTTTTAGTGTTATGTGATGTAATACATAAAACTCAGTGTTTTTAACTGTTATGATTATCATAAGAAATTAATGCATGGATTTTCAATTCATAGAGAATTATGCTTTAGAATCTGAATTCCATCAACCTGGATCTTGTATTTTTATGCAGTTATTATAGTAATAGGTTCAAAATCTTTTTCACCACAAAAATAATGCACATTAGTCTATGAAATTATTTAAAGGTGTTCTGTCTCTAGTTGCGTTTAAAGAATAAGTATTGGTTCAGTTGAAGGTTTATCTCCTTTCAGTGTATTATAGGGAAATGAATTATCGTTTCATGATCTGAGAGTGTTTTAAGTATATAACCTTTAAAAACATGAATTCCCTGTATTCTAGAATTCAGTTCATGGTGCATATAAGTTAACGATCTCAGGGGAAATAGAAAAGCTTTGTGGGAAGAAGGTTGTGTGTGTTTTTTTATGGGTGAGGGGAAAATATCTGTAAATGAGGGGAAAGTTCCAAGCAGTTCCCAGAATCAGTTACTGCCTCCCCTGGGGAGCCAGTGATGAGCTCAACTGGGCTGAGAAAAATCTGTGCAGATGTCAGCACTGACTGCATCCCAGCCTCCAGCCCCGCCAAAGCACCCCCCACCCCCCGCCCTTAGTCATAAAGGACAAAGTGAGAGCTCAAGGTCCAGTCTCCAGTTGAACTCCATGTGCGTAGCAATTTTTGGCCTGCACCTGGGTACCTGGAGCCCAGTCGGGATTGGAGAAATGAAGGTAATGTACAAAGAGAGAAGAGATGCAGAGCAGAAAAGCAGTTGGCCTGTCATCCTAGATGAAAGACGAGAGAAAATAAACACAACTCTTAACCTTGAGAAGATGGCACACTGTGGAACTTTATAATCAGATCTCCTTATCCCATGACTGTAGCCAATAATGTATTCCAATAATCAGTGCGACAAGGAATGCCGCTAAGGTGGCTGGGCTGTGATGATTCCTTGGACTTTTCAAGTTGTGTCTGTAGCAGTTTTTTTTTTTTTTTTTTTTTTTTAGCAAAAAAAGACCAATTGGATACAGTTCTTAAAAAGGAGACATTCACATTCCTTATTTTAGACTTAGGCACTGGATTCTCTGGACCACATGAGTTCTTGTTTGCTGGTTTCATAGGCTCTGAAGACTTTTTGTTGCAGTTTAAATTGCAGTGAGAAACCATTTTTATCTATCAGATTGACAGAGTCAGTGGTTGGTAGCATAGTACAAGTGAAGGGGTAACAGGCGTGCCTATCATTTGCCATTGGAAGTGTCAGTTGATAGAGCCTCCACATAGGATAATTTCCCAATATTCATCAGAATTAGAATTTAGATATGCACCTACATTTTGATCTTGCAGTTCCACTTTTAGGAATTTATCTTACAGATATATTTTTGCATGGGTGAAATTACATGTCCAAGAATATTTATTGCCATCATTGTTTTAGTAGCAAAAATTGGGAATATGCTAAATGACCATCTGTGGAAGACTGGGATAAATAAAGTGTACTATATTTATACAAAGGAGTACTCTGTGGTCTTTCAAAAGCGGGAGAAGATTTTCTCTATGAATTTATAAGGATGTCCCCAAATTTATTAAAAACAACGTACACTATATTCTGTATGGCATTCTGCCGTGTGTGTGTGTGTGTGTGTGTGTGTGTGTGTGTGTGTCTGTGTGTATAAATGAACAACGGTAACTGGTGACCTCAGATGCTGGGAGCTGGATGACTGAAGGAGCATGTAGCAGGGAGATTTACCTTTCATCAAATGCCTTCTTGGATCTTTTACACTTTAAATGTGTGTTTGTTTTCCCTATTCTTATTAACCACGTATGCTGCTAGGTCTAATAAAGTAGAAAGTAGAGCATTCAACTAGAAGACCAGTATAGATAGTCATGGTTTTGTTAACAGAATTTACTAGATAAAAAAGTTATCTGCCTAGCGCACTCTTACTTTTAATTAGAGTCGCTACATATTTAGAATGCGTCTGGAAGAACCATCTGCTTTGAATAAGTCTTGTGTAATCTTATAATAGTAAAATGTTCATAACTTTTATTTTGATGATATACTGTATGTATCACAAGACACAATCAGACCAAATATAATTTTAGGAGGCTCTAGTAAAAAATGAGAAAGGGAGGAATGGGTGATATGGAGAGAGAGAAAGAACAGGGAAAAGGGAAGAGGGAAATGAGGAGAGAAGGCTGAGTGTGGAGTTTCAGACCTTGGGATTGAATGACCTCAGTTTAAGACTGAAGATGAAGACATTTCAGCCTAGGAAACAAAGGAGCAATTGGAAAAACTACGGGAGAGAGTTATTTTGACTCCTTGATTTCTAATTAATCTGAGAATAATTGATCAAGTGTGATGATTTTGATAAGCACTAGTTTCATTCTGGAGGAAACATAAAGTGAATTACAGAAAACCGGTTAAATCTTGGACGAGGCAAGTGAATATTTTAAATGTGAATATTTAAAATGTGAATATTTATGATGATGATATAAAATTCCCAGCCTTACTGAAATTAACCTTGTTGTGGTGGAATAATTGAGTCATTGACATTTTCAGTGCAAAAATGCATAAAATATAAATTGTAAGGAAATTAGAGCCATAACGGGAACATATTTTCACGGATTCGCTTCTCATCTTTTCTTTTGTTTCTGCCAGAGTAAATGGGAAGTTGGTAGCCCTGAAGGTGATCAGGCTGCAAGAAGAAGAAGGTACACCTTTTACAGCTATCAGGGAAGGTAGGCATTTTCTCTTTATCTTTGCTTTTGTGTTTGCTTGATGCTTATGGCTGTTTAAATATTACTCGCTTCTGGATATGCTGAGTTTGTAAATTATATGGTTAGATATACATTGGAATGTATAAACTGAAATTTAAAAATCAGTACCTCCTGCAATCGTATCAAGTCATGTTCAATAAAATAAGACAATCCTCCCATATACTCAGATGAGGGGAAAAAACCTCCTGCTGTGTATTGATGGTGAGACTATAACTGAGGAATTTTATATGCCTGGTTTTGTTTGCAGGGTTTCTAAACTACACATTGATTAATCTAGCATTACTTTATACTCATGACTTTTATGAAAAGTGCTTACAAATGATGGGTTCTTGCTATCTTATTAGTCATTTGTATTTTTTCTCTCTTGATTTCTTTGTTCCTGTCCTTTATTATATTTTCTATTGGTTTTTCTTATTGATTTATAGATACTCTTTACATATTAGCATCATATATCTTGTAATATTTTCTTTCATTCTGTCATTTTTCTAAAGATTCCATTTATTATATAATTTGTTGCATATATATTTTTAATTTTTATGAAATAAAATTGCTTTATATTTTGCTCCATTTGTACATAGTTTCTCTACTCTCAAGAGAATAAAATATATTTTTATTAGTGGGAACTTTTCAGTTCAGTTTCAGAACTTTTGGTATTAACAGCTTTACCCCCACTATGCTTTAAAAAAAATTTAATTCCAGCATACTTAACATTGTTTTATATTAGTTTCAGATGTACTATATAGTGATTCAACAATTCTATGCATTACTCAGTGCTCCTCATGATAAGCATATTCTTAATCCTCTTCCTTCACCTATTTCACCCATCCCCCCACTGATCTCCTCTCTGGTAGCCGTCAGTTTGTTCTGTATAGTTAAGAGTCTGTTTTTTGGGTTGTTTTGTTTCTCTTTGTTCATTTTTTTCTTAAATTCCAAATATAAGTGAAATCATATGGTATTTGTCTTTCTCTGACTTATTTCACTTAGCATTATACTACACCTCCATTACATTTTGAAAAGTACAAATTATCTCAACAGAAGACTTCGTTTTATTTTTTGCATTGAAGGAACTGTACCTGGTCCACAAGATAACTATGAGTGACTTACTGCAATAAATAAATTTTTTTTTATTTTTTTTTATTTTTTAATATATGAAATTTACTGTCAAATTGGTTTCCATACAACACCCAGTGCTCATCCCAAAAGGTGCCCTCCTCAATACCCATCATCCACCCTGCCCTCCCTCCCACCCCCCATCAACCCTTAGTTTGTTCTCAGTTTTTAACAGTCTCTTATGCTTTGGCTCTCTCCCACTCTAACCTCTTTTTTTTTTTTTTTTTCCTTCCCCTCCCCCATGGGTTTCTGTTATGTTTCTCAGGATCCACATAAGAGTGAAACCATATGGTATCTGTCTTTCTCTGTATGGCTTATTTCACTTAGCATCACACTCTCCAGTTCCATCCATGTTGCTACAAAAGGCCATATTTCATTTTTTGTCATTGCCACGTAGTATTCCATTGTGTATATAAACCACAGTTTCTTTATCCATTCATCAGTTGATGGACATTTAGGCTCTTTCCATAATTTGGCTATTGTTGAGAGTGCCGCTATAAACATTGGGGTACAGGTGCCCCTATGCATCAGTACTCCTGTATCCCTTGGATAAATTCCTAGCAGTGCTATTGCTGGGTCATAGGGTAGGTCTATTTTTAATTTTCTGAGGAACCTCCACACTGCTTTCCAGAGCGGCTGCACCAATTTGCATTCCCACCAACAGTGCAAGAGGGTTCCCGTTTCTCCACATCCTCTCCAGCATCTATAGTCTCCTGATTTCTTCATTTTGGCCACTCTGACTGGCGTGAGGTGGTATCTGAGTGTGGTTTTGATTTGTATTTCCCTGATAAGGAGCGACGTTGAACATCTTTTCATGTGCCTGTTGGCCATCCGGATGTCTTCTTTAGAGAAGTGTCTATTCATGTTTTCTGCCCATTTCTTCACTGGGTTATTTGTTTTTCGGGTGTGGAGTTTGATGAGCTCTTTATAGATTTTGGATACTAGCCCTTTGTCCGATGTGTCATTTGCAAATATCTTTTCCCATTCCGTTGGTTGCCTTTTAGTTTTGTTGGTTGTTTCCTTTGCTGTGCAGAAGCTTTTTATCTTCATAAGGTCCCAGTAATTCACTTTTGCTTTTAATTCCCTTGCCTTTGGGGATGTGCCGAGTAAGAGATTGCTACGGCTGAGGTCAGAGAGGTCTTTTCCTGCTTTCTCCTCTAAGGTTTTGATGGTTTCCTGTCTCACATTCAGGTCCTTTATCCATTTTGAGTTTATTTTTGTGAATGGTGTGAGAAAGTGGTCTAGTTTCAACCTTCTGCATGTTGCTGTCCAGTTCTCCCAGCACCATTTGTTAAAGAGACTGTCTTTTTTCCATTGGATGTTCTTTCCTGCTTTGTCAAAGATGAGTTGGCCATACGTTTGTGGGTCTAGTTCTGGGGTTTCTATTCTATTCCATTGGTCTATGTGTCTGTTTTTATGCCAATACCATGCTGTCTTGATGATGACAGCTTTGTAGTAGAGGCTAAAGTCTGGGATTGTGATGCCTCCTGCTTTGGTCTTCTTCTTCAAAATTACTTTGGCTATTCGGGGCCTTTTGTGGTTCCATATGAATTTTAGGATTGCTTGTTCTAGTTTCGAGAAGAATGCTGGTGCAATTTTGATTGGGATTGCATTGAATGTGTAGATAGCTTTGGGTAGTATTGACATTTTGACAATATTTATTCTTCCAATCCATGAGCAGGGAATGTCTTTCCATTTCTTTATATCTTCTTCAATTACCTGCATAAGCTTTCTATAGTTTTCAGCATACAGATCTTTTACATCTTTGGTTAGATTTATTCCTAGGTATTTTATGCTTCTTGGTGCAATTGTGAATGGGATCAGTTTCTTCATTTGTCTTTCTGTTGCTTCATTGTTAGTGTATAAGAATGCAACTGATTTCTGCACATTGATTTTGTATCCTGCAACTTTGCTGAATTCATGTATCAGTTCTAGCAGACTTTTGGTGGAGTCTATCGGATTTTCCATGTATAATATCATGTCATCTGCAAAAAGCGAAAGCTTACTTCATCTTTGCCAATTTTGATGCCTTTGATTTCCTTTTGTTGTCTGATTGCTGATGCTAGAACTTCCAGCACTATATTAAACAACAGCGGTGACAGTGGGCATCCCTGTCGTGTTCCTGATCTCAGGGAAAAAGCTCTCAGTTTTTCCCTGTTGAGGATGATGTTAGCTGTGGGCTTTTCATAAATGGCCTTTATGATCTTTAAGTATGTTCCTTCTATCCCGACTTTCTCAAGGGTTTTTATTAAGAAAGGGTGCTGGATTTTGTCAAAGGCCTTTTCTGCATCGATTGACAGGATCATATGGTTCTTCTCTTTTTTTTTGTTAATGTGATGCATCACGTTGATCGATTTGCGAATGTTGAACCAGCCCTGCATCCCAGGAATGAATCCCACTTGATCATGGTGAATAATTCTTTTTATATGCTGTTGAATTCGATTTGCTAGTATCTTATTAAGAATTTTTGCATCCATATTCATCAGGGATATTGGCCTGTAGTTCTCTTTTTTTACTGGGTCTCTGTCTGGTTTAGGAATCAAAGTAATACTGGCTTCATAGAATGAGTCTGGAAGTTTTCCTTCCCTTTCTATTTCTTGGAATAGCTTGAGAAGGATAGGTATTATCTCTGCTTTAAATGTCTGGTAGAACTCCCCTGGGAAGCCATCTGGTCCTGGACTCTTATTTGTTGGGAGATTTTTGATAACCGATTCAATTTCTTCGCTGGTTATGGGTCTGTTCAAGCTTTCTATTTCCTCCTGATTGAGTTTTGGAAGAGTGTGGGTGTTTAGAAATTTGTCCATTTCTTCCAGGTTGTCCAATTTGCTGGCATATAATTTTTCATAGTATTCCCTGATAATTGTTTGTATCTCTGAGGGATTGGTTGTAATCATTCCATTTTCATTCATGATTTTATCTATTTGGGTCATCTCCCTTTTCTTTTTGAGAAGCCTGGCTAGAGGTTTGTCAATTTTGTTTATTTTTTCAAAAAACCAACTCTTGGTTTCGTTGATCTGCTCTACAGTTTTTTTAGATTCTATATTGTTTATTTCTGCTCTGATCTTTATTATTTCTCTTCTTCTGCTGGGTTTAGGCTGCCTTTGCTGTTCTGCTTCTATTTCCTTTAGGTGTGCTGTTAGATTTTGTATTTGGGATTTTTCTTGTTTCTTGAGATAGGCCTGGATTGCAATGTATTTTCCTCTCAGGACTGCCTTTGCTGCATCCCAAAGCGTTTGGATTGTTGTATTTTCATTTTCGTTTGTTTCCATATATGTTTTAATTTCTTCTCTAATTGCCTGGTTGACCCACTCATTCGTTAGTAGGGTGTTCTTTAACCTCCATGCTTTTGGAGGTTTTCCAGACTTTTTCCTGTGGTTGATTTCAAGCTTCATAGCATTGTGGTCTGAAAGTATGCATGGTATAATTTCAATTCTTGTAAACTTATGAAGGGCTGTTTTGTGGCCCAGTATATGATCTATCTTGGAGAATGTTCCATGTGCACTCGAGAAGAAAGTATATTCTGTTGCTTTGGGATGCAGAGTTCTAAATATATCTGTCAAGTCCATCTGATCCAATGTATCATTCAGGGCCCTTGTTTCTTTATTGACTGTGTGTCTAGATGATCTATCCATTTCTGTAAGTGGGGTGTTAAAGTCCCCTGCAATGACCACATTCTTATCAATAAGGTTGCTTATGTTTATGAGTAATTGTTTTATATATCTGGGGGCTCGGGTATTTGGCGCATAGACATTTATAATAGTTAGCTCTTCCTGGTGGATAGACCCTGTGATTATTATATAATGCCCTTCTTCATCTCTTGTTACAGCCTTTAATTTAAAGTCTAGTTTGTCTGATATAAGTATGGCTACTCCAGCTTTCTTTTGGCTTCCAGGAGCATGATAAATAGTTCTCCATCCCCTCACTCTCAATCTAAAGGTGTCCTCAGATCTAAAATGAGTCTCTTGTAGACAGCAAATAGATGGGTCTTGTTTTTTTATCCATTCTGATACCCTAGGTCTTTTAGTTGGCGCATTTAATCCATTTACATTCAGTGTTATTATAGAAAGATATGGGTTTAGAGTCATTGTGATGTCTGTATGTTTTATGCTTGTAGTGATGTCTCTGGTACTTTGTCTCACAGGATCCCCCTTAGGATCTCTTGTAGGGCTGGTTTCGTGGTGACAAATTCCTTCAGTTTTTGTTTGTTTGGGAAGACCTTTATCTCTCCTTCTATTCTAAATGACAGACTTGCTGGATAAAGGATTCTCGGCTGCATATTTTTTCTGTTTAGCACACTGTAGATATCGTGCCAAGCCTTTCTGGCCTGCCAAGTTTCAAAGGAGAGATCAGTCACGAGTCTTATAGGTCTCCCTTTATATGTGAGGGCACGTTTATCCCTTGCTGCTTTCAGAATTTTCTCTTTATCCTTGTATTTTGCCAGTTTCACTATGATATGTCGTGCAGAAGATCGATTCAAGTTACGTCTGAAGGGAGTTCTCTGTGCCTCTTGGATTTCAATGCCTTTTTCCTTCCCCAGTTCAGGGAAGTTCTCAGCTATAATTTGTTCAAGTACCCCTTCAGCACCTTTCCCTCTCTCTTCCTCCTCTGGGATACCAATTATGCGTATATTATTTTTTTTTAGTGTATCACTTAGTTCTCTAATTTTCCCCTCATACTCCTGGATTTTTTTATCTCTCTTTCTTTCAGCTTCCTCTTTCTCCATAACTTTATCTTCTAGTTCACCTATTCTCTCCTCTGCCTCCTCAAGCCGAGCCATCGTGGTTTCCATTTTGTTTTGCATTTCGTTTAAAGCGTTTTTCAGCTCCTCGTGACTGTTCCTTAGTCCCTCGATCTTTGTGGCAAGAGATTCTCTGCTGTCCTGTATACTGTTTTCAAGCCCAGTGATTAATTTTATGACTATTATTCTAAATTCACTTTCTGTTATATTATTTAAATCCTTTTTGATCAGTTCATTAGCTGTTGTTATTTCCTGGAGATTCTTCTGAGGGGAATTCTTCCGTTTGGTCATTTTGGAGAGTCCCTGGCGTGGTGAGGACCTGCAGTGCACTTCCCCTGTGCTGTGGTGTATAACTGGAGTTAGTGGGCGGGGCCGCAGTCCGACCCGATGTCTGCCCCCAGCCCACTGCTGGGGCCACAGTCAGACTGGTGTGTGCCTTCTCTTCCCCTCTCCTAGGGGCGGGATTCACTGTGGGGTGGCGTGTCCCGTCTGGGCTACTTGCACACTGCCAGGCTTGTGTTGCTGGGGATCTGGCGTATTAGCTGGGGTGGGTAGGCAAGGTGCACGGGGGCTGGAGGGGCAGGCTTAGCTCGCTTCTCCTTAGGTGATCCACTTCAGGAGGAGCCCCTCTTCCGTGGGCCTCTAGTCTGCGCTTGACTCCGGAGACTCCCTTCTGCTAATCCTCTGGCGGTTTTCTCGCAATAAATAAATTTTTAAATTTATTGTAAATAATTTTTATTTTAAATAAAATAAATTTACCACAATAGTATTATTAAGGTAGTGATGAATTAAATGTAGTCTGTCACTGGTCTGATTTGTTTCTCAGAACTCTCCTCATGATTTATGTTTATTTTTGAGAGGCCTCCTTTCTCTTTTTTCACTCTCTTACCTCTCATTCTGCTTTTCATACCACTTGCATTTGGTTTCCATCATTCCTACTTAACTGAAAATGTTCTTGTAAAGCTCATTAATGACCTTCTGTTGCAAAATCAAACAGACATTTCTCTGATTTTATCCAACATTTTAGCAGATTCTACATGATTAATACATTCTCTTCTGTGAAACCAGATTTTCCAAATAGGGAGCTTTCTCTCTTTCGCTTGTGCTAGCTCCTTCTCCAAATATTAGGGTGTTTTAGAACAGGAAAGTGGCCTTCTTTTCTCTAATCAACACTCTTTCTCCATATGGTTTTATTTGCTTCATGAGTTTAAATAGCAACTATAAGCTAATGTCTTATACATGCCTCTCTTTAGCTATGACCCTGTCTCTCTGTTTCCATCTGCCTACCTGACATTTATGCTTGAACCCAGTAATATATGAGAAGGATAATATATCACTACCACGTAAGTCTATTCCAGGAATGCAAAGCTGGTTCAACCTTTAGAAATCAATCATTGGATAACAGTCATCCCAAAGTTAACACATCCAAATGGAACTTCTGGACCTCCACCATAACTCAAGCCATTTTTCTCTCCATATTATTAATGGTACCACCCAGTGAGCCTCCTCCACAGATCTAGTCCAAGAATGAGTCCTCTAAGTTACTTCTTTAAAAGATACCTCAAATCTGTCTACTTTTTCTTTTTTTTAAGTTTGTTTATTTATTTTGAGAGAGAAAGACTAGGGGAGGGACAAAGAAAGGGAAAGACAGAATCCCAAGCAGGTTCCATGCTGTCAGCAAGGAGCCTGATCCAGTACTTGAACTCATGAACCATGAGATCATGACCTGAGCCAAGATCAAGAGTCAGACGCTTAACCACCTGAGCCACCTAGGCACCCCTACTTTCTCTTTTTTACTGCTACTCCCAGTCCTGAGTATCATCAGTTCTAGTTTGGACCTCTGCAGTAGCTTCTTAATTGTGCTCTACACTTACCCTCTTACCTTCCTACTATCTCTTCTCTACCCTGTAACCAGTATAATCTTTTCAAAAACTGAAATCCTATTAATGTTGTCACTCCTTATTTAAAAACCTCAGCTTTAAACACTGTATGACCCATTTTTTTCCCTCAAGCTTGCCACAAGATTTCTTATGTCAGGGAACATGCTGTTCCCTGTGGTTGGAATGCTCTTCCCTGGCTCTTCTCATATGTCATGTGTCTTATGTAATGTCCTCTTTTCAGAGAAATTTCCTTTGGCCATCCTGTCTAAAATGGCAGTTGACCTTCATCTTCCCCTTCTTTACTCACCATGTCAGCATGTATTTATTTTCTTTATAGTTCTTATGGAATATGAAATTAATTATTTTCACTCCTTTCTGCTAGTATATAATATTCGTAAAATCAGGGACCCTGTCTGATTGCTCACTGCTGTATCCTCAACATCTAGCATGGTAATCTTTGCGTTTATTGTGTGACTTGAGGAAAATCATTAAACTAGAGTCTACAAATATGACTGAGTGTTAAACATAGTCTCTGCCCTCAAGGCATCTGCCTTCCAGTTGGGAGGCAGAGCATATAGATAATATATAAGTAGAGAAATAATATGTTGTGGGATATCAATGCCAAATCATTTTTGAAAGATTATAAGTCCTAAAGAAATTCCTCCATTAGTCAAGTGAGGTAAGGTGTCAGATGGGTCTTGAACTAGGCATAAGAGAGATAAACAGTGAAGAGTAGATTTAGAAGTTGCAATCCAGACAGGTATAGAAAGGGAACTGACACCAGAATGCTCAATGCCTTTGCCAAATGCAGTGAATAGAAATAGTTAGGCCAAGAGTTCTCATTTGGGGGGTTGGAGTGGTTGTTGTTCCATAGGGGCTGTTTTGTCATCACAGTAATTGGATAGTGCACCTGGCATTAGGAGCTGGGCATTCTACAATATATAGGCACGCTAATACAGAGATAGGCATAGTGCAGTCTGAGGCCCACTGCCAGTTTTTGTAAATAAAGTTTTATTTGAACACAGCATTCCCATTTATGTACTGTCTCCATTTACTTTCTTAGAGTCAAGTGGTTTGTAACAGTGTATAGTTCACAAAACCTAGAGCATATACTGTCTGGCTCTCTACAGAGTTTATCAGCCTCTGCTTTAATACAGTGAACTGTTGTCCAAGTCTCATTTACCCTTTTAAATGTCCTACCGAGCATTCATGCAGGTGAAAACTTGTTTATATATGTCTAAGGCTATAACCCAACTATTTCACGTGTAAACACAAACTATGTTCTGCATACATTTAATATGTACCAAAATTGCAGGAATATAACTACAGTATAAATCAAAGGAAAATGCTACTTTGCTTTGTTTAAAACTATATTCAAATTTATTCACCATTTTGAAAAATTATGTAACTAATGACAGTACTGCTTATGTTATTTAAGTCACTAATACCACACTCTTGATCAGCCTGCATTTGTATTGTTTGTGTTCCCGCTGATTCTATATATAGATGTGAGCACCGTCCTTCATTATGTTTTATAATATAGTCATGCCTATTTATATATTTAAATACATTATTATAAATTAGTTTTTATTTCTCTTTTTGCATTCTAGTTACAAATAGGATATATCAATATGTATATTAGAAATTCTATGTATAAATATTAAAATCATGTGTGTGTGCAGGTCCTGGTATCTATGAATCTAATTTCCTAGTTGTAAAGGCATCTTTATAAAATATTTGTTGTATAAAGAGAGTGCTAGGTCTACCTGAGATGAGCAATGGTTCCAATCGACCTCTGGAGGGAGGCAAGGTGAAATACTATTTAACTATGGTAGACCTTGAGTGTTAGGGAGTAGTAAAGGGGCAAAGAGATGCTGGGCCAAGAAAGTAGCAGGAGCAAAATGAAACTCGCAGCCGTCATGCTCCCTAACAAATAGGGCACACACTAGAATTTACCAATCTGCACTTGCTGTTGGTGCCATCCTAGGTATCCCCAGATAAGCTTGGGGACTGGCCCTGGGAAGCTGTTTTATTATAGAATGCAAGAGGCTCTGTAGCTAGGACCTTGTTTTGTGGATTAGAGAGCCTCTGAAGCGTTTTGAGCTGAGTGTATTAGGAAGATAAATCTGCTATTAGGATATGGTATAGATTAGATGAGGAGGAGCCTGGACGCTGATAAATCAGCCATTCAAAGTTGTGCAGATTTGAAACTATGAGGATCTGGATTCATTAGAAAGTGGTGACAAAAAAAAATGATTTGTAGAGAAAGAAATGCCAGAGCAAGGTGAATTATAGGTTATAGATTATTTGAGAGGGAAACATAAATGGTTTTGAGTTTGAATGAGTAAAAAAAAAAAAAGAAAAAGAGGTTCCAGAGAGAGAAATAGTTAGTGTTGCTATTAACACTTTACAGTTTGAAAGGGCTGTTATCTAATGTAATCTTCACATTAGCCCATTGAAGCGTTTTTGGATAGGGTTTATACTCTTCATAGAATCTGTAATATAAATATGGAAGTGAGGCTTAGAGAGGTTAGATGACTTTGTCCAAGGAGTTGGATCTTGTCCCTAGACTTTCTCAGATTCCGAAATGGTGTCCTATTAACTCTGTTGGGTAATGGATTTGGGTTTTAGACATTCTGAGTTCATGAGATGTCTATATGAAAATGTCTTCTTGGTGATGTGGGAGCATAGCTCATGAGAGTTCAGCATAAACAGTATATATTTAACATGGTCCTTAGCACACTGAATAAGTATGAGATTTCTGTGGGAGAGGACTTTGAGTGAAAACAGTGAGTTAAGTTGGAAGGGAGTGTAGTGAGGTGGAAAGCCCCATTGAGAGTAAGGTCTGGAAGTCTGAGTTTCATTCTGGCTCTGTTTTTCATCACCTACCAGACAATATGGGACAAGTCACCTGTATTAGCTTTCTAGGACTCCTGTAACAAAGTGCCACAGGCTGAGTTGCTTAAACAACAAAAATTTATTATATCATAGTTCTGAGGGCTAGAAGTCTGAGGTCAAGGTATCAGGCTCCTCTCTCAGAAAGCCATGAGGGAAGGATGTGTTTCAAGCCTTTCTCCTTGGCTTATAGATGGCCGTCTTCTCTCTGAGTGTTCACATCATCTTCCCTCTGTACCTGTGTTCAGTTTCTTTTTCTCATAAGGACACCAGTCATACTGGATTAGGGCCCACTCTAATTATCTCACTTTAACTTATAACATCTGAAAACCCCCTCTATTCAAGTACAGCCACATTCTGAGGTTCTGGGTTAGGACTTCAACATATGAATTTTGGGGACACAATTCCATCCGTAACACCACGCAATGGCTTTAGGCCTCAGTAACCCTGGTTGTGGAATACGGGAGTTGGTTTGTGCCATTTAGTAGGAACCATTTCCCTCTATGTTATGGTTTTGATTTCCCAAACTCAGAGTTTTGAATACCATGGAAATCAGGGAATGCCACAAGAATTGTCGAGGCCTGGAGGAACAGATCACAAAACGACATTGTGTTTTCCATTGAGTAAAATATTTTGCAGTTTCCTAATATAATCTGATTTCTTGATGATGTTTAATGGAGATGATCCTATAGTAAGAAAAAGTAAATGCTCAGTCAGTTTTGGTGATTTGCTCCCCTTTTACCTTCTCATTCCCACCTTTCATAGTCTTATTTTTCTTATTATTTCTGCTATGTGTGTGTGGAAGCAAAAAGTAGTACCATTGCTCCTTTTTTTTTTTTTTTCTTGAGTAGGCTTCACACCCCATGCAGAGTCCAGTGCGGGGCTTGAACTCACCACCCTGAGATCAAGACCTGAGCTGAGATCAAGAGTCGGACACTTAACAGCGTGAGCCACCCAGGCGCCCCACCATTGCTCCCCTTTGCTATTAATAATTCATGCACAATAACTCCTCTGTGTATCTGGTGGCAGACCTTGAAAGATTTAGGATGATGGTGAGTGATGTCTGGGACATGTTCATGTTTACATCTTTACATTGATGAGTGTGTGGCATGGCTTGTTCAATTGAGATGAAGCACTTTAATTTGAGTTTGCCTCTTTTCTGCTGTTTTGGTCCATTTCCTCACTCACAAAATGTCAACAGCAGGGAGATTTCAAAGTAGGAAAGCAGTATACCCAGAAAAGTAGTTTTCAAGTGGCTGCTTGCCACGTTTAAGCTTACCTGGGAATTTAGATTTTAACACATAATTTTCACCTAAAGTGGAAATACTTGTCAGCAACTCTAATCTTACCTGGATTTATGTCCAAAGGTGGACTTTGAATTTTATCTCAGAGCTAGAGGGCTTACTGGCTTAATTTGGGTTCAGGTGCTTTGAGACTCATTCTATTTTCAATGGCAGCTAAGAAAAATTAAGCAGCAGTGCAATGGCTGGTTTTTCTCTTTCTTATTTTTATATGATATCATTGTGGTTTTTGATGGTATTGATAGAGTCAGGAGATACTGGGATATCTGAGATACTGGGATGGTTTGAAAGCAAGTAGATAAGTCTCTTAGGATATCCCATCTTTAAAAACAACTTCAGAATGTCTGTATTCTTACTCTGTGATATTATATTCTAGATGTTCAACAGTTTTTGTTTTTTTTTTTGTCTTAGATTCGCCCAGAGAAAGAATGGAAGTAAGGGAACCAATTATCATCTTTTGTGAATTTTTGAATATCTAATAGTTTCCTTAACCAAGAACTATGTTAAAGAGAAATCTAGATATTCTAAAAGAACAAAAATTAAGATACTAACAGTATCAATGGACAATATTTAGTATGTGCTTATGTACTATACATATACAGCTAGGGCCTTGTCCCATTTAATCCCCACGAAACCCTCTAAGGTGTGCATTTTCAGAAACCCTCTAAGGTGTGCATTTTCATTATTTCTAATTTTTAAGTTAATTTTTTAAAGTAGATCCAATATGGGGCTCGAACTCACAATCCCGAGATCAAGAGTTGCATGCTCTTCCGACTGAACCAGCCAGGCACCCCTCATTGTTTCCATTTTAAAGTGAGAGCCATGGAGACATTAAGTCACTTGCCCAAGGTCACAGCTAGTATGTGGTAAAACTAAAAGTTCAACCTGGACAGTCGCACTTGAGTCCACTCTCAAACGTACACTCTAAAACAGAGATTTTAAGTAGAAAATTTGAATTCATGCTTCATTTTTGTTTCATGCAGAGGGTTGCCTTATTGCCATTAAATTAAGGTAAACAAAAGTCTTTTGGGGGGATGTAGTGAAAAAGCTTTTTTATAAAAGCAAAAGCACATTATTCATTAACAATAGGGGAGCAGCCTCCATGTAGAACAGGGGAAGGTCAACAACAGGAGAGGAGAAATGGCTCCATGAGTGTAAGTTAAGGGAAAGTAGTATGTAAGCATGCAGAAGGAAAAGAACCCTGTGATGGTAAACTATATAGTATGGAACTCATCATTTGCATGTGTATATTTTTTAAAATACACATCTGAATATTCTCATATGTTTCACTCGGCTTTTCTCTCTATTCCTCTCTTTACCATTTTTCAGAAACTGAATCTTTTCTTTGGTTTATTCCTCAGTTGATTTCTTGCCTTGGAGGAAAAAAAATCCATTCTATTAGGGAAACATTGTAGTTTTCTAATAAAAATTAAGATACTCAAGAAGGCAAAGGTAGATAAAAAATCAAAGAGGGCATTAAGAAAGAAAGATAACCTCTTTCATTTGGAAACAAATTGCTAGGAAAACGAATAATTGATCCTTTAATTGCCAATCAATTATATAATTGTAATTTAAGTATATAGCCAAAATATTTTTAATAGTATAATGTATATGTATGATGTATATGGTATGTTAAATATATGGTATACATTTATTTAATAGTATGGTAAGTTTGGTGAGTCTTATAGTACAGTCAATTTGGTATCTAAGCTATTGATATTATTTTTAGAAATTTGTTAGTTATGAAAAAGAAAATAAGGCTGCTTTTAACTGAGCCATTAAAAATTTTGGTGTTTGACTACTATTTGATTTTCTTCATCACATCTGTCATATACCACAGCCTCTTTATTTATTTTTGTTGGGTTTTTTTAACCACACGATTTTTTTTTCTTGCAAGTGTCTGATATGATTGCTTGCAAAGACTGAACGTCAGGTTTAATATCTTTAGTTATGATTTAGTTGGTAATTAATCAATATGAGTTTTGCGTTTTGCATTTCATGTTTGAGGTGTTGTATTACTTTCCTAGGGCTGCCTTAATAAATTGCCACAGACTTAGTGGCTTAAAAGAACAGAAATTTATTCTCCCAAAGTTCTGGAGGCTAGTGTCTCTTCCTAGCTTCCAGTGGCTTCCAGCAATTCTTGATATTCCTTGCCTTGCTGCTGCATCATTACAATTTCTGCCTCTGTCTTCATATGGTCTTCTTCCTTGTGTGTCTCCTCCTCTTTTTATAAGGACACCAGTTGTTGGATTTGGCGCCTGCCCCAGTGGAGTATCGCTTCATCTTAACTTAGCTAATTATGTCCTATTTGCAAATAGTGTCACATTTTGAGGTTCTCCTAGACATGTATTTTTGGGAGACATCCATTTCTTCCTTCTTCCTTGACTTGGAATCTCTCACTTGGCCTCCTAGAAACTGAACCAAGAAGGTGGGCACTGATGAGAAGAGGGGTTCCTGGAACATAATCTTAGACAGCAGCGCTGGGGAGGGGGAGACAGGGCAGCCATTTGTTCCCCTGTTTATATTTTATCAATGTCAGTGTTTTGAATTGTTCACCATCTTGTAATGATTACTGGATTAATAAGCGGATTATAACCACAATTCTTACTGAGTCTTTTCCTTATGCTATTGCAACATCTGACCTTACGCAGTGGGTGACAAATTAAATGAGGTCTCTTTCAAGGGTCTTAATCATTCTTAGGATTCAGCAATTCTGTGTTCAGCTTAGAAATTTCTGAATTCTGGTGTTTTATGGGCATTTATTAAAGGCACTAATTGTGTCAAAATATTTGAGATATATTAATCCTGTATGAGCTAATTTGGAAGTTAAGTTAGATTTTAGAGATCACCTTGTCCAGGGATTTCTCAATTGCATGCTGGTAGTGTTCAGGCTACATGTTTGACTGTTAAGGTTGTTTTTAACCAATTGGATAAATGACCAGCAAGAATCCATTTCACCTTGTGGTTAAGAGCCTGGGCTCTGAAGCCCAACTGCCTGGATTCAAACTTGACCTCCATCCCTAAGTGTGATTTTGAACAAGCCTGTTAAACTTTCTGTGCCTCAATTTCCCCACCTGTAAAAATACTTCTAACCTCATAAGATTGTTGGGCTGTTACATTCATTAAATATAAACATGAGGCCACAAAATAGAAATAATCAAGGAAGCATGGATATTTCTTGGAAATAAAAAATACATTAACAAAGATTAAAAGTTCAGGGTATGATTTGGATGGTAAACTCAAACAAAACTTGCAAAAGATCAAGAGTTACTGTGTTTGGGCTCCAACTCTTCATCTCAGATCAGGTCTTGATCTCAGGGTCCTGAGTGCAAGCCCAGTGTTGGGCTCCCCACTGGGTGTGATGCTTATTTAAAACAAAAAAACAAACAAACAAAACAAAACAAAGCAAAACAATTTTTGTCTCATATCTCCTTGAAAGTAAGTGTATAGTACCTTTGAATTTTTTTTCTGTTACTGTCTCTGTTTTATTTTGTCTGTTTATCTGTTTTGTTCTGTTTTTTTAATATTCATTTTACTTTTTTAATGTTTATTTATTTATTAATTTTTTAAAGAGAGAGAGAGAGAGAGAGAGAGAGAGAGAGAGAGAGAGGTGGGGTGAGGGGCAGAGAGAGAATGAGACAGAATCCCAAGCAGGCTCCACACTGTCAGCAGAGAGCCCGACACTGGGCTTGAACTCACGACCTGAGTGATCATGACCTGAGTTGAAATCAAGAGTCTGTGCTTAACAACTGAGCCACCCAGGTGCTCCTATTTATTTGAGAGAGAGAGAGAGAGAGAGAGAGAGAGAGAGAGAGATAGTGCATGGGAGAGAGCACATGTTGCGGGGAGAAGGAGAGAAAGAGAGAATCCCAAGCTGGCTCTGCACTGCCAGCTCAGAGACCAATGTGGGGCTTGAACTCAACCCTGAGATCATGACCTGAGCTGAAATCAAGAGTCTAATGCTTAACTGACTGAACCACCCAGGTGCCCCTGTTTTGTTCTGTTTATTGTTGGAAGTATCTGTCAGCTGCTTGGAGATCTTGATCATCAGCTCATATTTAACAATGAGATACTAATATGCTGACTGGAAGCTCTGGGTTCTTGGGTAGGGAATGTTGGCTGGTGAGCTTCACTGTAGGGTGACTGAGGTGGGCTAGCCAGTTTTTCTTTTTTCTCACAGCCCCTCAGTTGTCACTATGTGGGAATCTTTTCTTGGAAAGAGGCTTAGGTTTCTATAGGAAAGGATTATTTAATGTCTTGTCCAGAGGATTTAAGTTTTCTGCCCACAATTTGGGGATTGGTAAGAGACAGAGGTTGTGGGGAGTCTGGCCTTTCCACATGCAGATCTTTACTGAATCTCCCTATTTCTAGGTCAGGTAATGCAACTAGTTTAGAGGGACTAAAAGATATTGAAGTGCTTAGGGAAAAAAATGATGAGGCTCTGTAGAAAGGCCTTGGCAGGAGATGGGTGTGTTTGGCAAGGACTCAAGAGGGATACCTGGTAGGGCTTGGCATTTGACTGGACATGGAGCTTGATGGAGATGAGGATATTCAGAATATTCCAGGATTTGGGCACTCATGAATAGTTATTAGATAGTGGAACTAATAATAAGAAAGACAGTACAGAGCAGGGGAGGTTACATAAAGGGAAAGATAATAAATTCAATCCTGACATGTTAAGTTTGAGATCTGGTCTTCATGTGGCAATTGTTTATATGAGGGTGCAGTTTAGATAACACATCGGTTGTAGCTAAATTGGGAGCCTTACCCAACACTTCCAAGTACATGATCTCATCACTCTTTCAACTTTGCAAAGAAGATTGATGTTATCTTTGTTTTAGTAATTAAGAAGCTGAGATCTAAAGAGATTTTTGTCCAAAGTCATACAAATAAGTGGCAAATTTGGAGTCCAGCTTGGATCTTCTACCCAGTTCCCGGGCCAGTGCCTGACACCTGATAGTCACTCAGTACATGTTCAGTGAGTGAGTGAATGAATAGGTGGGTGAATAAACTCCAAATCCTTTATTTATTTATTTTTTTTCTGCTGTACTGCACCACTTTTGAGACAGAAACATCTATGATCAAAATTGTATATGGATTCATTTCAGGCTGCTAAGCAGACAGGTGGAGTTGGGAAATCTCCATATAGCAAGTCGTTAAATGTCGAGTCTTGGTGAAGACTATGCCACTAGCTACATGATCATAAGTGAGTCACTTAATGTATTTAATCGGAAGTTTCTTCATCTTTGAAACTATATCAACTTATAGCTTCACGATTAAAGTAATAGTACCAGCATGAATCATTATCTGGATAAAGGATCCTTAATTGTATCATCAGTATTCTCCATACACATATGCTCTACTGTGCTGCACATTTATTGTGTTTAAAATATTTCTTTTAAACCCTCTAATAATAATCCTTTATGTCTGTCACTGAAAAAATTAACATGAATTGCTTCAGAGCAATTGACAATTGACAGACAAGTTTTTTTTTTTTAATGGAAGATAAAAATCCATGAGTCTAGACTTTGATTTTAAGTAAGCTTATGTAAATTGCCAAAATTGTTATTCTTTGTAAGTGTGGGTAATTTGATGGGTGTCTGCCAACTGATATCAACAAAAAATTTGCAAGCTGTTAGATCATATGACTTTAAAAACTATGAAAATCGTGTGTATGTTTTCTTTTGCATGTCTTTAATTTTAAAGGATAAAGTTTTTTAATGAAGTAACTTATTTTTTGTCTGCTTTACATCTCTAAAAATTTTATATTGCATTTTGTTCTATTTTATATGGAAATAGAGATTACAAATTATATTTGGAAATATAAATATTTTATTGGAAATATAAATTGAGCTATGATATATTTATATTTAAAATATTTTTTAGGATTATGTAACTAGTTCTAATCTGAAGGCATTTATAATTGGCTAAAATTCTCCATAGACTTTTTCAGTACCTACTATGCTCACCTTCTAAAAATACTGTCTCATTTAATTCTCACAACAATCCTGTGTTATATACAGATATTAATATCTCCATATTACAGAGGAGGTAATTGAGGCCTGGAGATAATAAATTGTTCTGTGTCACACAAATTACTAGTAAACAAGTTACAATTTTAAGTGGGGTCTTTTAACTGAAATGTTTGTTTCAAGGATGGTACTTTCTTCCCTTCAGAATTTCTAATGTAAAAAAGTCATGGAAGTCCATAAGGTATGTGTAAACTGCTTTTCTTGACAGTATTATCAATACTACCACAAGTTGCTTTGTAAAAATACTACTACGAGTTGCTTTGTAAAAATTCAATACACTGGCAACTCTGTTACTTCTCAGAAGTTTCATTGTTGCTGCCTAAATAAACTATGTATGATCTATTAATAGAAATAGTCAAAGGGTGACAAACTCTGATCATTAATTAATTCATGACCAGTGCCTTGAGTACTAACAGAATTTAATGTAATTTATCTTAAATATCAAGATTAAGGTATATCCTTTAATGTAGAGGAACAGTCAAGGACAATAGTAAACAAGGAGACTTTAATATTCATTAAAAATATATATATGTCATGTATATTGGAAAGGAACTTGACAGTTTCAGAAAGAGAGGAGAGAGAGAGGGAGAAAAAACATATTTGAAGGAATAATAGCCAAAAACTTGCTAAAATTGTTGAAAAATAGAGTTTATCAATTCAACAAGCTACATGAACTCCAATTATGAGAAACAAAAAGAGACCCACACTTAGAACCATCATAGTCTAATTGTTGAAGACAAAGAGAAAAACTTGAAAGCAATAGGAGAAAGCAACTCATTACATTCAGGAGGAAAAAAAAATGTACGTTTAAGATCTAACCTGTTATCTAAACTGGCGAAGGCAGGAGGCAATGCAATAACATTCAAACTGCTTAAAAACAAAACGAAACAAAACAACCTGTAAATCCAAAATTCCACATCTAACAAAAAATACCCTTCAAAAATGAAAGTTAAAGATATTTTCAGATTAGCCACAAATTAGGAGAAAATATTCTCAAATATTATATCTGATAAAAGATTTATATCCAAAATATAAAAATTATATAAAAAGTTCCAAAACTCAACAGTTAGAAGACCTCCCCCGATTTTTAAATGGAAAAATAATTTGAATAGATATTTCACCAAAGAATACATATCAGTGGCTAAAAAGCCCAGGAAGCGATGCTCAAAGTTACTAGTCATGTACTAAATGAAAAAACTAATCCATGAGTACGGAATGTTTTTCCATTTCTTTGTATCTTCTTCAATTTCCTTCATAAGCTTTCTATAGTTTTCAGCATACAGATCTTTTACATCTTTGGTTAGGTTTATTCCTTGGTATTTTATGATTCTTGGTGCAGTTGCAAATGGGATCAGTTTCTTTATTTGTCTTTCTGTTGCTTCATTATTAGTGTATAAGAATGCAACTGATTTCTGTACATTCATTTTGTATCCTGCGACTTTGCTGAATTCATGTATCAGTTCTAGCAGACTTTTGGTGGAGTCTGTCAGGTTTTCCACATATAATATCATGTCATCTGCAAAAAGTGAAAGCTTGACTTCATCTTTGCCAGTTTTGATGCCTTTGATTTCTTTTGTTGTCTGATTGCTGATGCTAGAACTTCCAACACTATGTTAAACAACAGTGGTGAGAGTGGACATCCCTGTTGTGTTACTGATCTCAGGAGGGAAGCTCTCAGTTTTTCCCCATGGAGGATGATATTAGCTGTGGGCTTTTCATAAATGGCTTTTATGATGCTTAATTATATTCCTTCTATCCCGACTTTCTTGAGGGTTTTTATTAAGAAAGGATGCTGAATTTTGTCAAATGCTTTTTCTGCATCGATTGACAAGATCATATGGTTCTTATCTTTTCTTTTATTAATGTGATGTATCACATTGATTGATTTGTGAATGTTGAACCAGCCCTGCAGCCCAGAAATGAATCCCACTTGATCATGGTGAATAATTATTTTTACATGATGTTGAATTCGATTTGCTGGTATGTTGTTGAGAATTTTTGTATCCATATTCATCAGGGATATTGGCCTGTCGTTCTCTTTTTTTGCTGGGTCTCCATCTGGTTTGGGAATCAAAGTAATGTTGGCTTCATAGAATGAATCTGGAAGTTTTCCTTCCCTTTCTGTTTTTTGGAACAGCTTGAGAAGGATAGGTATTATCTCTGCTTTAAATGTCTGGTAGAATTCCCCAGGGAAGAAGTGTCAATGCTACCCAAAGCAATCTACACATTCAATGCAATCCCAATCAAAATTGCACCAGCATTCTTCTCAAAGCTAGAACAAGCAATCCTAAAATTCATGTGGAACCATAAAAGACCCCTAATAGTCAAAGTAATATTGAAGAAGAAGACCAAAGCGGGAGGCATCACAATCCCAGACTTTAGCCTCTACTACAAAGCTGTAATCATCAAGACAGCATGGTGTTGGCACAAAAACAGACACATAGACCAATGGAATAGAATAGAAACCCCAGAACTAGACCCACAAACGTATGGCCAACTAATCTTTGACAAAGCAGGAAAGAATATCCAATGAAAAAAAGACAGTCTCTTTAACAAATGGTGCTGGGAGAGCTGGACAGCAAAATGCAGAAGGTTGAAACCAGACCACTTTCTCACACCATTCACAAAAACAAACTCAAAGTGGATAAAGGACCTGAATGTGAGACAGGAAACCATCAAAACCCTAGAGAAGATAGCAGGAAAAAACCTCTCTGACCTCAGCCGCAGGAATTTCTTACTTGACCCATCTCCAAAGGCAAGGGAATTAAAAGCAAAAATGAACTATTGGGACCTCATGAAGACAAAAAGCTTCTGCACAGCAAAAGAAACAATCAACAAAACTGAAAGGCAACCGACGGAATGGGAAGAGATATTTGCAAATGACATATCAGACAAAGGGCTAGTATCCAAAATCTATAAAGAACTCACCAAACTCCACACCCGAAATACAAAGAATCCAGTGAAGAAATGGGCAGAAAATATGAATAGACACTTCTCTAAAGAAGACATCCAGATGGCCAACAGGCACATGAAAAGATGCTCAACGTCACTCCTCATCAGGGAAATACAAATCAAAACCACACTCAGATATCACCTCACGCTAGTGAGACTGGCTAAAATGAACAAATCAGGAGACTGTAGATGCTGGCGAGGATGTGGAGAAACGGAAACCCTCTTGCACTATTGGTGGGAATGGAAACTGGTGCAGCCACTCTGGAAAACAGTGTGGAGGTTCCTCAAAAAATTAAAAATAGATCTACCCTATGACCCAGCAATAGCACTGCTAGGAATTAAAGCAAGGGATACAGGGATACAGGAAATGATGCATAGGGGCACTTGTACCCCAATGTTTATAGCAGTACTTTCAACAGTAGCCAAACTATGGACAGAGCCTAAATGTCCATCAACTGATGAATGGATAAAGAAATTGTGGTTTATATACACAATGAAATACTGCGTGGCAATGAGAAGGAATGAAATATGGCCTTTTGTAGCAACGTGGATGGAACTGGAGAGTGTTATACTAAGTGAAATAAGTCATACAGAGAAAGACATACCATATGTTTTCACTCTTACGTGGATCCTGAGAAACTTAACAGAAGACCGTGGGGGAGGGGAAGGAAAAAAAAAGTTAGAGAGGGAGGGAGCCAAACCATAAGAGACTCTTAAAAACTGAGAATAAACTGTGGGTTGATGGGGGGTGAGAGGGCGGGGAAAGTGGGCGATGGGCATTGAGAGGCACATGTTAGGATGAGCACTGGGTGTTGTATGGAAACCAATTTGACAGTAAATTTCATATTAAAAAAAAGTAATAAGAAAAAAGAAAAAAACATAGTAAGATGTGACCATATTAGTCAAGAAGACCAATAATACCAATTGTTGACAAAGGATGTGGATAAACTGGAACCCTCACACTTTGCTGGTGGGAATATCAAATGGTGCAGCCACTTTGAAAAACATTTATCAGTTTTTAAAAATTGAATATGAGATTACCATTCAACCCAGCATTTCCACTTCTGGGTATCATATCATCTCCCCAGGAAAAAGGAAATCATACTGGTGCACAAAGACATGTACATGAATGTTCCTAACATTACCAGGCTGAATAGTCAAAAATAAGGGAACAATCCAAATGTCTGTCAACTTTCAAATTGATAAACAAAATGTCAAATATCCATACAGCAGTAAAAAGAAGCTGATTACTGATAACATGGTTCAGCACGTTTGAACCTCAGAAACATTGTGTTTGGTTATATAAGTCTGGTTGTGTATACATACAGTTCCCAGAAGAGCCAAATCTATGAGGATAGGAAACAGACCCATGGTTGCCTGCGGCTAGAGCTGGGAGTGGGCATTGACTGTAAACTGTCACCCACTCTCAGGTGAAATGAAATTGTTCCTGTGCTAGATTGTTTTCATGATTTGACAAATCTGAGTTGTATTGGCAGTAGAACTCTGTAAATTCCCTAAAAATCATTAAATTTTATACTTACAGTGGGTATATTTTATGGTTTATCAATTATACCTCAAATAAATTTTCTCCTAATTTTATTAAAATGTATATTTATAGGCTTAGCTAAAAATAGAAGGCAATGTGTTAACACTAGTGATCATGAAGTGTTTAATTATTCATGAATAATTAATTATTACATTGTAAAATCTATAAAATCATTGTCTCTTTCTTCCAGTTCCTCTAAACTTGTGTTATTTTTATTGTCAGAAATAAAACTTATTTTGTTGACTGTAAAAACTGACCCCTCCTATTTTTAAAGACCTTAAAATTTATTAGTGGAGAAAAATAAACATGTGGTCAGCTGAATTATAGGACTGTAATTACGTGTTGGCGGAAGAGTGAGAGGAAAACTCTTGGTTAAGTCAAAGAGCCGTTAACCTAATGATGGACACGGTTGCACCTGAGCAATGTTGTCGGGTCACATTTTACATCAGAACTTAAAAAAAAAGTCATTCCAGTGACTTGTCAGAAGTTGTCTTCTAGTTCGCAGCATTGACATCAGTGCTGCTACAGCCTCATCATTCCAGGAAGGCAGAGGACAAGGAATAGCAGCCGTGTGGAATTGACCTGCCCTCACCACTGGAAAGGAGGAAAAGAGGCACCCTGCAAGGTTGCACTGAAAAGCCTTTTGAAGTCTTATGTCACTGCTGTCAGTTTTTGACAAACAACTTTAATCACAACATATTGTTTGTTTAGTGAGATCAAATAACCCAGTACGCGCAAAGTATCACTGTGTAATTTATGCAGCCAAGAAGCTGACTGAAAATGACAACTGACAGGTTGAACTCCTAGGGACCCCAGAGTGCAGGAGCAGGCTGGGAAGCTCTGTCTTGAAGGAAGGAAGGTTCCTTGCCCTTTCTCAAGCCTGAGTCCTCCCAGCCTCTCCGCAACTTTGCTTTCACCATCTTTGAAGAACTTGTTAAAGTGCTCTCTCTTCCCAGAAACCTTTCTGGCTTTCACAGAAAAAATCTTTTTCTTTCTGCCCTGGTTTGGCTTGCTTTGTTGTTGTTGTTGTTGTTGTTGCTGCTGCTGTTGTTTTTCACTTAAAAAATATTTATTTATTTTTAAAAGCATGAGAGAACACAAGTAGGGGAGGGGCAGAGAGAGAAGGAGACAGAATTCAAAGCAGGCTCCAGGCTCTGAGCTGTCAGCACAGAGCCTGTCGTGGGGCTTGAACTCACTAACCATGAGATCATGACCTGAGCCAAGTCAAGTGCTTAAAACGAGTGAGCCACCCAGGAGCCCCTGGCTTGCTTCTTTTGTTGTTGTTTTTTCGCCTATATACTTACCTCTTTTCACTTAGTTCTAACATTTACGTTATATTTTATGATACGGTCAGTTGTGTTTAATTGTAAACTATCCGTAACCCCCTGGGCCTTTATATACTGAGGGTTGTTATGTGAAGCAAGCATCGACTTAGTCATAGCCTAGATCTTCCCCTATTGTCAGTGAAATGGAACTAAAACCCAGAGTCCAGTTAGCATTGTAATGGAATTTAAGCAGTAATGAAAAGTGCCATGGTAGTTTTTGAATTAGAAGATAAAGAGATCTCTGGTGTGGTGGTGGAAGAGATGGGATTTGGACTGAACTTAAATGATAGTGGGTAATTTGTTCAGGCTGCTGTAACAAAATACCAGAGACCTGGTAGCTTATAAACAGCAGACATAGCTCAGGGTTCTGGAGGCTGTAAATCTGAGATGGGGGTGTCGGTATGGTCGGGGGAGGGCTTTTTCCAGGTCTCTGACTTCTCCTTATACTCTCATAGGGTGGAAGAAACCTCTGTGGGGATCTTTTTTTTAAGGACATGAAATTTACCTCCCAAAAGCCCCACCTCCTGATACAGTCACCTTTGGATGTTAGGATTACAACATACGAATTTTGAAAAGAGAGAACCGACCATAGCAGATAGGTAGGATTCATATACAAAGAAATGAACAGAGAAAGGCATGCCTGCCAGGGTAGCTGCCTAAGGTAGGAAATACCTCTTCTCCACCCCACCCAACCCTATCACTAGTCTCACTGGCAGAGAGGAATTTAAATCTTTTTTTTTTTTTGGAGAGAGAGAGGGAGCACTCAAGCAAGGGAAAGGGGCAGAGGGAGGGAGGGAGGGAGGGCGAGAGAGCGAGAGCAAGAGGAAGAGAGGGAGAGTGAGAGAGAGAATCTTAAGCATTAAGCAGGCTCCATGCTGAGTGTGGAGCTTAGGGCCCCTGGTACCCATGACCCTGGGATCATGACCTGAGCCGAAATCAAGAGTTAGATGCTCAAGAGACTGAGCCACCCAGGTGCCCCAAGGAATTTAAATCTCTTGACAGTGGGTGTGTTGCCCCTAAACGTTTTCTGTTGAAAACTCTGGCTGTTGTTTTGTTCACTGTTATTCTACTAAAAGATAATCTGGGTGTATGTTCTATGCAAAGTGTTAGTTTCTAGGACTTCTGAGGTTTTTTGAAATGTTTTTTGTCACTGTCACGTGTTACTATAGCATGAGTTTGATTGTGGATGCCGGATCATTAATATGGCCAGGGTGTCTGGGATAATTGATGAGGAAAAAACCCTAGAGACCCAGGGATCCATAAGTGTATGTCATGAAGCATGGGAAAGAGAATATAGAACAAGACACTGAAAAGGAAGCATGTGTCTAGTCGAGGGGATTAGTAAGGAGCCAAGAACAATTTGAGTGTCTTAAGGGTAGTTGAGGAAGACAGAACCATTTACAGAAACAGGAAGCTGGAAGTGGCAACAATTTTAGGGTTAGAGAGATTGAATAGATGTTATTTACATATGCCGAACTTGAGGTGATAGCTCTTTATCTCAGTAAAAATCACTCAACATAGGACTGTAGAGCTGAGAAGAACTTTAGTGATTATTGTCATCTGGTTCCTTTGTTGCACAAAAGAACAAACTGAGTCCCAGAGAGTAGAGTAGGTTGTTTGAACTACCAAGATCAGGAGAGTTCAGGTCTGGAGTGAGAGTCCTGTGAGTCATTACCATAGAGAAGGTGGTCAGAGATCTGGCAGTGAATCACATTTTTAAAATGTGTTTCTCACCGCTGATTATATCTGATCTTGGTGAAATGTGCCAAAAAGCTACATCATTTAGATTTCTCTGTATTTCTCATTTTCTTCTGACATTTTGGAATGTGGTGGAACTCTTGAAAAGACCATCAAATAATTCCTGGTTTAATTTTTAAAAAAGCAAATTAATACCATGTGTGGAGAAAACATACTGTAGTTTATTGTGGGAAAAGTTTAGAAGTAGAAAGTTACAGGAAGTTTTAGTGTAGGACATTTATATTTTTTGGACACGTGCCATCTCAGTCAAGTCCTTGAATATACTCATAAGAATTGAACTGATAATAGCACTTTTTAAAAGCCCTAACAATTTGAACAGGGCCCAAGAAAAAGAATTAAGGGAAATAATAAGCAAGAACTTGGCAATGGTTCTGTCTTCTGTGAGTGAATTCTCCTTCCTTCTGTCCTAAAGTTTAGGGCTAGTGTGGGCAGGAACCAGCAGCAGGGGTCAGTTTTAATGACGACAGTTTGGTTTCACAGAAGTACTTATGATTATAAAATTTTCTTGATAAAGACCAGGATTAATTTTTCTGCAGGGCCTTTTTTTTTTTTTTTCCGGTCAGAGATTTGAAGCAGTTTCCATGATGAGCAGCAGATTGTTTGGGTTTGTTTAAGATGACCTACATAGTGTTTTTTAAAAGATATGAATGCATAATAGTCATTTAATAAATAGTTGTCTGTGACTTTGCTTTCTAAATTCCTTTAATTATTCTATAAGATTTTTATAAAGATTGTAAGTCTTGTGGGAAGCAGTTAAACATTTCCACTCTCTTGGGGACTTCGAAGGTTGATCTAGATATAGAGTAGGTCTTTCCTTCTGCTCCTCTTATGTTAATACATCTAGAATGTTGTAGATGGTTAATGGTAGTAAAGGGAACCAATAACTCATACCACCTATCCATTCCAACCAGCAGATTGTAAACCTGAAGGACTGATTACCAGATGGATTGAAACCCAGGTCCATCTGACTCTACAGGACAGCTCTTCCTACTGGGATGTGCTACTTCTCAGAGCAGGATTATAGTGGTTAAGACTTTACCTTTAAGTGATTTGCTATTTCACTGGCCCAGAGCCACAGACTAGAACCCCAGCTCCTACTCCAGATTTCCTTCTTTAGTCCTCTTAAGCAGAATCATGAACAACACTAAGAAGACAACTGAAACTTGCCTGACAGGGATTCACCCATTACCAATTAAATTTTGGGAACATAGATTGATCTACTACTATAGTCATCCTACTATTTCACAAAGTGATTAATGATTAATATAGCAGAACTTATGGATACTGCACATGGTGGGGTAATCACTGCAAAAGAAATTATTTTTAAAGTGTTGCTCTATCATGGGAGCTAAATCAAACTGAAAATAGAAAAATATGAAAGTATAGCTGCTTATCACACAATTTTGTTTTCTAACAAATGCATACTTGGAAGTTTTCAGAATAGGAGACTTCCAGTATCTTAGCTCCAGGTTGAAAAATGGTACTTCTAGATACTTCCTGTGTTTCCAGCTTTTTACCTCAGTAGTAGATTATTGACAATACTGAGCCAACAACCCTATGCTATTATAATTTCAGATTTACCTAAACCATTAAAAATAAAGTCACGAAAATATAGTAAACTTGGTTTGTTAGGGATATTTTCCCTCAACTTTAAATTTTATGCACAAGATGGAAAAATTGCTGGTATTAAATATGCAATATTTGAGAGGAAGTCCTGCTTTACTTTGTTAAGTAAAAGCTTCGTCAATCTAAAATATTTTAAATAAAACAGAATCTTA